>NC_141695.1:561767796-563042296 GCF_964263255.1 Lissotriton vulgaris
GGTCTCACTGGCACCTGCTTTGGCCTACTCCGGATGCTTCGCAAGTTCCTTCCCCTGCTATCGGAGGAACACAGGAAGATCACGGTGCAGGCGATTATAGGCTCGAGAATTGACTATTCCAACGTCCTCTATCTCGGCCTGCCAGAATACCTGCTCCAACGGTTACAGGTTGTCCAGAATTCGGCAGCACGTGCCATCTTTGGACTATCTCGCCGTGTCAGAGCCTCGGGCCTCCTGGAGGCTTTGCACTGGCTTCCTGTCCGGAAGCGGATAATTTTTAAGACTCTCACCCTGGCACACAAAGCCTTGCACGCCTCCGGAGCAAAATATCTTCAGAAAAGGCTGACCTTTTACCTCCCGGCCAGGTCGCTTAGGTCTGAAGCCTTGTCTCTTGCTGTGGTGCCCCGCGTGAAGAGAGCTCGCATCGGTGGCCGCTCTTTTAAATTACTAGCGCCTCAGTTGTGGAATAAACTGCCTGTGTCCCTGCGCAGCACTCCTAACCTGTTGGCCTTTAGGAAGGGGCTTAAAACCTGACTTTTCACCTCTTAGTTTCGGGCCCTATTAGGTTTCCTTTTTTCTCTGTTTTTTTATTTACTTTCCCTGTTGTGTTATGAGATTAGTGTGCAATTCAAAGCGTCGGGACACTCTTTCGAGTAGCCGCACGCTATATAAAACCTTTGTATAACATAACATAACATAACATAACAACATCCAGGGATAGTAACAACATAAAGTGTAGGAAAACTATGCCTTGACTGGCTACAGAAATCCACACTTCCCGAAATCAAGCAACACTTAACTTTACTTAAAGAAGGAGCTGACTTGCGAGATTTCATAATGGGACCTCGCAAACAGCGTCAAAAACGTTTAATATACGTCGGTATATACGCAGCTTACAATGAAGCTTGGAAATTGAAACAAATTGAAACTGCAGAAAAAATACGGGAAATTGACCGTATCAATTTGGAGAAATCACTTTCTGTAGTGGACAATGGGTTAACGACTCTGTCCTCCAGAATCTAGTCACTGGACAGCATTGTATCATCTGCTATTGATATAATAGAGCAGGACATGCCAATGTTACAACATGGCCAGTCCCAATTACGTTCTATTGTACAGCTAGGTTGGACATTGCAAAACCTGCGTTCAGGCTATGTGCCATGGCGTTTAATCAACACAACGTCATTGTTTTCTATCTTTAACCTTACTGATAAACAAATCAGTTTGGCACAAAAAGGAGCAGACTATACAATACTGAGCATTGAAAAACTTGAGAGATTACCATTGACAATGTCAGAAAGACCTGTCATTGAATGGATAATACATGGCACCATTACAATCCCGATTACGACGTTTCAGTTTTAATACTGCCAAAAATATATACCAGCAGGCCTGTATGAAAGGTTGGGTAAAGGATACATCAAATCATCCTGAAATTTACCTTATACACACAAATGTTACAGTGAAGGGAATAAATAGGTATTTCTTAGTTGTAATGATTGTAAAAAATCACTAAGCAGTACACTCCTGTGTCAAGGTATTAACTTGCATGGGGCCTGTGAAGGTTCTTCGAACAACCTTTCATGTCATCTTCAGGGCACCCCTACTACACAGATAGAGCCATTTTTCAGACAGCTTTCCAACGGTAGCTACGTTCTAATAAGCGATCACAGCTGCTGTGGCATGGTGCCAGGAAAACCCTATCTCGTAACTGTGACGGCCAGGCTCATTTGCTGTATGCAAGTATTGTATCCAAACAGCAATCCAGACATGGAGGCGCCAATATGGCCTTATGTGAATATCTCTTCTATTCAAATTGATACTTTAAGCAGAATGAAGTCTATTCTTTTACAGACAACTGTGCCTTTAACCTCGTCCAAAGAGACGTATGACCTGCAAGTTGCAAGGACAGCGGCAGAGATACATACCCTATTATCGACAAATTGCCCGGTGCATTTCGTAGAAATGTTAAGTCAAATCTTAAACATGTCAGATACCAGTGGCATCGCACATGTATTTAAGACAATTTTTTCGGGACTGCTAACACCCTTCGAAGCAGTTCTTGGCATCTTCCCGAATTTTGTGCATTCGCATTTCGGTGGCCTGCCTCTTATTTTGGGACTCGTAGCAGGAATTTTGTTTTTGTTCCTTCTGCTCCGATATGGCAAGCGAAGTCACAGACAAAACTCTGGCTACGATGGAAGAAACAATCCTAGCAATACAATACCGAGACCGTATCACTAAGGCCCTCGGATTAGCACGGCTTAGAGATCTGAATACTACCTGGTTTCTTTCATATAGACCAATTTGGCAAAATTGCATCTTACCTGTGCTTTGATGTCTGCTATGCGGAGAAGAATGCGTGTTGGACGTCTGTCGTACACTACCATCAGCAGTACCAATGGATATCGACGCTTTGCTTTGTCCAGTAACGACTCATGCAACTTGTTGTCTCCAGCGGATACCTATTCTGATGACGGCATTCGTTGAGACTTCACCATTACTATTAAGTGGCGGTGAGGTACGAGATGAAAGCAGCACCACACAGGTACAACCTTCTGTGAACATTGCTGATCCTGACATCGATGATGGCAATGCATCGCACATATGCACTATTTCCACCTTTTCGGAGTTGGCACAACTTTCACCTACTGTTGTAGACAAATTTTTTACCGGCCTATCAGAAGTAATGTTCTCCCCTAACAGCGAGAATAATATTTGAAAAAGCGAGCTCACAGCGTTCCCTGAACTCTGAATTTGGCCTTCAGTTTTGTTAAACAGATATCCAAAAAGACAGTGAAACTATTTTTTTTCTCCCTTTCTGAGAACGAAATTATTTTCCCCTAATTTCCAAAAGATTTACTGTTTTTTGGCACATGGTACTCTGCTTAAAGTAAAACTATTCTTAGAGAACAGAAGTTCTATTTTTAGAGACTCTAGAGACAATACTTTGAATCAGCCTCTAGCATATGTACAATCTTATATAACTTTGTGATGAAATGGTCTCGACTTTTTTTCTGTATTCAGAGCCATTTCATAAATGTAATTTTTGCAATTCATTCAGCCTATATTCATATTTGCATTTCCTGAATGATAACTCTGCTTGAAAGTGTACAGTATAATACTCATTTCGTGTATCTATACCATTTCAAATGCATTTCATTGTATTTTGGGGTGGGTTGGAAAACACATGCATACCTTTATGTTTATATATTGCTTAGTATTTAGCAATGATGGACATTATACGTGGAGTGGATGTTGTGAATGTATCTAGGACCCTAATTAAATCAGTCATAGCCCACGCAGCCCAAATACGGCAAGGCTACTTCCTTAGATTCCTAGAGAGCACGAGTTCTTTCGACACACCAAACCTTCAGCAACCTGGGAATTCCCCATTTCTTTGTTTTGATTTGTCATTGAACTCCTGCGAGCACTAAAGGAACAGTCAGTTCTTAGTGACATCTTTTATTGATGCCTTATGTCCAACCTTACGTCAAACACGGCACCTTCCAGGTATAAATATACCAACACTTGTCTTAAGCAACACACGGTGGTGTGGAGCCGAGCGGCTATCTACTTATTCGAAGCCCAGCTGATGCAAGAGCAAAAGGAAGCCGCCCCTCCCCTTTGACACAGTGGAAAAGCTGCCTTTTCTCACGCCGAGAAATCCAGCTCCGTGTTTCCAGTCATCCTTGCGGGTTACTGGGAGATTGAGTCCTGAGAATTGAGATACAAGACCTCCTTCATTCTATAACCAAGGTACGGAGCTGATTCAAACCTTAGAGAGAATTCTTGATTCAGATTCTTGGCAAAAACCTAACTTAACTTAAAACTGCAACTTACTTACTCCTCCCCACGTATTAGGCTTAGGTCAGGTACACCGGGGTAGGCGTATCTTAGAAGCAACAGTTGAGTTTGTTAGTCAAATGTTTTTATGTATGTAAATATTTTATCCGTTTTAAGTATCAAATGGCTAAGAAACCATATCAATGCTTTTACAGTATTATTTCAAAATACTCCTTTTACTGTACGCACTTTACTTCATAATAAGTATTGCAATTGTGGCAATTCATTTCTCTTGCATGAGAAAGAAGACTGCCCAATAAAATAACACCTTTTATTGAAAACGCCAGTCTTTCTATTTCTCTGCACCCTGGTGAAATTAAGCATGCACGATTGACTGAGTGAAATAACTGTCTATTGTTTTCACACGACTCTGGAGATACACTCCTTATTCTGAGGGAGGAAAGTTGTCATGTTATATGGTTGTCAGAAGCTAATCCCTTCTTGTCTAAATTTGGGAAGTTAACCCCTCCCTATTCATTCGAGAAAGTTTCTAGTGACCTCTGAGCTAGCTGGCAAAACTAATTAAGTCTAACATAGTCAGTAGAGACCTAGATGACCGTAGTCCTACACTAACACTGCTGTTTATGTTATTCAAATGCGCAGAGCCTATTGGGAATATAGGAACTACACTACACCATCTTCCTGCTAACCTATCTGAGTAAGGTCTTAGAAGCTCATGCCCCCACTTGTTTTCCTTCTTTTGTCAGAAAAGACTCACTATCTGGACTCACACCAGGCAGTCTTTAGACCTGAACACTCCACTGAGTCCGTTATCTTGGCAGTTATGGATGAACTGAGAAGGGGGGCTGACCAGGGTACTACATGGGCACTGGTGCTTCTCGATCCGCTGGCTTCCTTCGACACGGTTGATCACCATCTTCTGATGGACCATGTCGGTAACGCAGGGATTCAGGGTTTGTCTTTGAAATGGACTACTTCCTTTCTTAGCAATCGCACACCCAATCAGTATGCCTGGACAGCTTTAAGGCAGAGCAAAGAAAATTGACTTGTGGGGTCGTGTCGGGTTCTTTTCTCTCACCCTTACTTTTCAATCTGTATGTTCTCCCCTTAGTTTTGGCCCTACGTAAATGAGAGGTCGTAGTCTTTAATTACTCTGACGACCTTCAGCTAGTATTTAACATCGACACTTCTGCATCATCTGTGTCCAGGTTCCAATCTACTATGAATTTCATCAGGGATTGGATGAATACCAATCAACTTAAGCTAAACTCAGACAAAACGGAGGTGTTCCTTACTGGCGGGTGGGCTTACCCCTGGAATTCTAACTTTTGGTCACTGCCACATGGGAGCCCCCCACCTCCCAGCCAGCTTGGTAAAAAGTCTGGGAATCGTTATCAGCTATGATTTAACCATGAAGGCTCAGATTAGCTCAGTGGTCTCTGTGTGTTTCTTCCATCTCCGCAGAATTCGGAAAATCAGCAGATTCCTTTCCACCGCACCTCGGACCCAAATGGTTCTTGTCCTGGTCATTTCGTGTATTGAGTACGCAAACTCCCTGTATACTGGCATCCAAGCCTACCAGTTACATCGGCGGCAACTGGTTCATAATCAGTCCGCTAGGCTCATCTTCGGTCAGCCTAAACACCGACATGTGAGTCCATTGTTGAAAAGTCTTCACTCCAACGCTGTCTGTTTAAGTTGGGCTCTATCATCTACAAAGCCTTTCAGGACGAGGACCCATTTTCATCGCCTCCAATATACAGCGGTACATCCCCTCTTGCGACCTACATTTTTCAAACACAAACTTGCTGGTCTCCCATACTTTTAAACGAAAAAAACATGGAGGTCTTAGATACACAACCTTGGCCCCCCAGTTCTGGAACACCCTCCCCCCAAATCTGTGCAGTGCCGATTCCTACACCAAGTTCAGGCAATTACTTAAGACCTGGCTAGTCACCCAGGCGTACAACTGAAAACTGCTGCCATCCTCCCTCAGCGCCAAGAAACCGTTTGGTGAACGTGCGCTCTACAAATCACCTTTAACATTACATAACAATGTAATAGAATTATGAGAGAAATTTGCAATAATTCTTGCTGCCTGTTACTCAATGATGTATATTATGAGAACCATGTACTTGTGCAGTAATGTATGAAATCGTTTTTCTAAAGTCCTATAAATGCATATGCATTTCCTCCTTTGACGAAACCCTCATTTCCCACTCCTAGAAAACGGATCTATACTGGATTTACTAATAAACTTTACACAGTTCTTTGCACTTTCCATCTGTATTCTTTGCTGCTAACCATGCTGATGAGATGTTTCATGTATTTTGCCTAAATAATTATTTATATAAAACATTAAAGCTTTGACTTGTGTCTGTCATTCCTATTGAGATTGTCACAGTCTTATTTCATCACTGGGTTTTACATGCGATACACAGGTCAAATGGGAAGGACCAAAGTCTAAAAAGGGACCACACTGCTTCCTCCCCGAGCTGGTGGAATGCTCAGGGTAAGCTAAGGTCTAGCAGATTTATTTACTGAAATGAATTAATTCCACTGGTAAATCCTCACGGGCCTTCTAACTATCTCTAAATACCCACCTTAGCTGCCACTGACATACTTTTGTATGCCACGGTTGGGGTCATTGCTAGTGAGAAAACTAATTATAATAAAACAGGTTTGTCAGTAATGTTTTCATGGCTCTTAGGAATCCTACCTTCTTACTGTTTTATTTAAAATTTGTTTGGAAACTGAATTCTGCAACTTAGTAAAATAATAACCTTCTCGTGTTAGTGTCAAGAGGAATTGATTGCTTAGCAACCTTTCAGAATGATAATATATGTCCCTCTCTCTTTATAATGTAAAGTTCGTGTACACAGTTTGTGTGAATAATAACTGCTGAAGTATATAATTAGTTGTCGGTGGAAATTGAGAACCTGTAAGGTATATATCATTCATTTATAATTTTTGTATCAAATATTTATGTGATTTTGCTGTCTTCCAGACCCAGAAGACAATTTTAATTGTTTTTTAAATCAAATGTTAACCACTGGAACCACAGAGGTTTTTTGTTTCCCTTTCTTCTTCAATTACTTGCCCCCATCAATTCTAAAACAGAAAGTAATAATACTAGGAGCACTCCTGCGATTTCTTAAGGATGGCATTAAAAAAATGACTCCTTTCAGTTTCTTGTGTAAGGGTACGACCTTGCTATATCTCAAATGCAATATACTGCAACCATTGTTTGCTCAGCCGAGTATGCCAGATGTTCAGCTTAAAGGTTTGTTGGAGCTCTGTTTGTTTCACATGAATATTATACTCTGCTCTTGTGACCGTAGTGTACAAAATGTGAATATTGTTTTGAGTGTTCTCATTATACGTTTAGAAAATTAAACTACTGACCACTCTGTCAAACGGTTTATGATTCTAGTTTTTTTCAATATCACCGAAAACCAAGAAAAGGCATTCAAGTTATATACATATTTCTGGACACTGACAGTTATTCCGGGTATGATACTGTGGATCAAAAGGTACTCCTTTTCTGACACTAACATGTATCAGAGTTTTACTGGCCTACTTGTATCCTATTAAACTAATATTAAACGGTAATTTTATAAAGGGTCTCTCTTGGCACCAGTATTCTTTATTGTCTACCTCCAGATTCTCTTGATTACTCTTGATATCAACAACCACAACTATGACTCTAAATGATACGTTTACACCTACAATGTGAATTGTTTCTGTGGTCAGCAACTCCAGCCATTGTCTCATCTTCTGCTATCTCTATCTACTCAGTATGCCAACTGAATAAGGACTAACTCTCTATGCCTACGTGGACCAGGGCAATTATACATAACAAAACAATAGTGCTGTGGGGCGCATCGTGAGCATTACCTATTGTATCACTCACATGCAATTTGAAACAATATGTGGATGAATCCAGGCATGGCCGGCACAGGTAGGAGTGGTGGCGTGGGTTAGGGGTGGGGCACAGTGGAGAGGGAGTCGAAAGATTACAGGATGGTTAAAATTAAATTAAAAAAAAATAAAACCACTTACCTTGCACTTGCCACATCACTGAGTCGGCGATGCGGTGAGCGCAAGGTAAGTTGTTTTATTTATTTAATTTTAACTATCCCATTGTCTGTCAATTTCCCCCACCAGCCCCACTGCTCCTACCTGTACCTGCATGAAACATAACACAAAATCATTACCAGACATCAAATGGCTTAAGCAGACGAAAATAAATCAAATGCAAACCACTTTTCTCTGTTGCCTAGAATTGTAAATATTTGTCCAGAATTGTAATTATTCTAATACAGATAAAGTAGGTAATGGTGCAGTATGTTGAGTGAAAATGGTGCAGCTAACGAATTGCCTATAAAACAAGCATTTGCAATGCAATAGGTCTCGCATTTGCGAGACTTTGAGCTACTGGCATTGTAAATGACAAACCTTTTATCTATGTGTTGGTTTTGAAAACATATAAATATTAGGCATTGTCATTTACAATGCCCAACACTTAAACTTTGGCAAATACAAGACCTATTGCATTGCAAATGCTTGTTTTATCCCTGATACCTGAGCTGTTCTCGAGAACTGTAGCCAAGAAGTGTTAGTCCTTAGGCTTTCTTGGAGGCCTCATCCCAATGAATACTTGGGGGTAAATGCCATTGTTTGTAACTCCTTGCTGAGATGTTTCTGGGAGCAGAGCATTACCTCACCCCCTTTCTGCCACTCACCCCATGGCACCGTTGCTGCATGAACACATAGTGCCTTTCAGGCAGGCTCCGCATCAGAGGATGTTTGCGACAGTGGCCTGAACACAGCGGGAGCTGGTGCGTGCACGAGAAGTGTCCCTGACGGTAACTCGCGAGAAGGGGAGAAAGAAATGCCTTTTGAGTGTGTGCCTCTCCCCGCCAGTCCTACCTCGCACTCCGCAGATAATGCTCGGAGCTAGAAAGCTATCCCTCTGTTCGAGCCAAGTAAGTGTCTTCCGGACATTTTACTCACTTGTCTAATACGTGCTTAGCCTTTCATTGGAAATTGGGAAATCCTGCCTATGACGTTTCTGAGTTTTTTGTTAGCAGTTAAAACATTTTTTTAAAGTTTGTGTGCTTGCAATGGCTTGGGGGATGTATTTTACTGCCTTGTAAACATATAGGATCTCTCTCTAAATGACGCCAATCAGACACGTTTGTTGTTGGATATTGACTGATCCAATTCCGCTTACAATGACTTCGGGGAAGTCTTTTACTGCAGTGTAAACATATACACTCTCTCTCTAGATGACGACAATCAGACACATTTGTTGTTGGATATTGACTGATCCAATTCCACAGTTAACAAGCGCTCGCCAGACATGCGGGCACCCGCTGTTTATTTTTGCATTGCGCTTTTCAAAAGTGAAAGCGAGATGCAAAAATAAACATGTGGCGCCATGTCTCTTTTTTTTGTCCAGCCCAATCAGAGAGCTGGACTGGCGCGTGCAAGTCAGCATGACGAAGCTTCTGATAAGAAACTTTGTCACAACAGCCGTAATACAGGCATGCCAGTCCGGGTGGGCCAGCCAAAAAAGCGAAAAGGAGGCATCACAGAATCATTATTTCCAATGGCAGCCTACTGTATACCATTAACGGTGACGCGAGCCAATGGCAATAAGGGGCAGGGCATCAAGCCCTTTTCAGAAAGTACTTATCGGCACTAAATCTCGCCGAGCGAGCTACGCATGTGCGCAGCAACGCTAGGCGAGACCTAAACATATAGATATAAGAATGTGTAGAAACACTGAACAAAACCCAGGGTTGTTAATTTAACCGCCGCACCACCGCTCCGCCAAAGGTCGCTGCTGCCTGCCTGCCAGAGTACGACTTCAGTAGTCTGGCAGACAGGCGTGGCTGTCCCATGGCAGTGCCACCTTTAAAAGCTACAATGCCTTTGTAAAAGGCACTGCAATGGAACTGTATTGCAAGGTTTCTGCACGGCATGGACTCAAAAGTCCATGCCGTGCAGGAGCCTTTGTGCATGCACTCAGAGGGGCACATAATGTGCCCCCCTTGTGTGCAAATGTGATTGAGGCACAAAAGGGCCCTGTAGGGCCCCCTTGTTTCAGTTCCTCCAAGGTTTACATGGAGGAAGAGCCTCCATGTAATTTCTGGAGGGGACGAAACTCGCAATATGCTTGGCGGGACCACAGTGGTCCCGCCAAGCATCTTTCGGCCTCTGACCACCGCTCAAATGCCAGGATATGGCGGTTCCCTGGCTGAACCGGTGGTCTGACTGCCCAACTCGTACTAGGGCAGTTGGAGCGCCGGTATGGCAGTAGCTGATCCTCCACTGCAGTGCCACAATGAGTATTGCGGTCCTCAGACTGCCAGACTCGTAATAGGCCCCATAACGTACTCACTATTGCACTATGGCAAGACACTATGCAATGAGTGTAATTCAATCTGATTTCTATGAGTCAGTCTGAAATACAATAGAACAATCCATTCTGCATTAACTTGCTCAGCCACAACTCTGTACTGGACTGAAGATGTGCAGAAATAATCCAGCACATCTCACGGTGTCTCTCTCTGAAAGGAGAATTGATAGCGGGCAACCCTGTATACCCTTGAGGGTTTGGGCAAAAGGTATGATAGGGTGTAGGTACCTTCAAGGAATTTTAGTAAACTCAAGAATTTAAAAATAACTTAGAGAATGAAATCATGTGGGCTTAGTAATTTGAACCCACTAGTGCTGGTTATGCAACAACAAAAATTCCATGTATTCAAAAACTGTCACTTGTTAGACAAAATACTTTTTGTCTATATACACCCGTTCTTTGCTCTCTCCTTCCACTGATTACTAACAAGTGACAGTTTTTGAATACATGGAATTTTTGTTGTTGCATAACCAGCACTAGTGGGTTCAAATTACTAAGCCCACATGATTTCATTCTCTAAGTTATTTTTAAATTCTTGTGTTTACTAAAATCCCTTGAAGGTACCTTCACCCTATCATCTCTCTGAAAGGAGCATGCGTGGACAGAAGCTCCTACGGAGATAACCCCCAGTGTCTCCGACAATTAGATCATCAACTATGTGTCTGGATCAGCCATCTTGGAAAACTCCACTTATCTCCCAGTGAAGGAAGCCATGCTCATAGCATGCAAGTAAATGTGTTAGGGATACCATTCTGCATCAAACATAATGATACAATCCGAAAAGTTGCTCTGAGCAGTCTGAACAAGTGGGGATCATGAAAGTACACAAACAAGTCATTAGACCTCTCACATTGGGGGGGGGGCTGCAAATGTCCCTACCCCTGACCCTGCCCTTGTCTCAGACCCCCACTCTACCTGCTCTGGACCAAATTACTATGGGTACTCGAAATGGGCCTAGTAATGAGTATTTTTGGAAAAGGATGGAGTCCTTTTAATTTCCATCCAACTTAAACTCTCAGAAATTGAAGCAAGATTATCTTATCTAGAGGGTTTGGGGGAACTCGTTAGTCCGCCTTTAACACTATAACATGTGAATCAGAGACGGGAAGGGTATCCCCAGCACCAACAACGGCCGAAGACTATCCTCCTCCTTAGCAACCAAACTCAACTTCCTCAATTTGAACTCTGTCAAAATAAGGATATGAACAATCTCTCAACTGTTCCTCACTGGCTTGGGCAAACCGTCTCCTTGCAAAGTAATGTTAATTGCTTAAATTTCAGTGATTTGAGACCCCATTGCTTTGTCCACCATAGAATTCCCCTAGCCAGGCTCTTAAATAACTCACAGGGACCCAACGTGGAGGGTTGAAATGTGGGTACCATATTGGAAATGCCTAATACTGTGGGGGAGGCCCTTGATCGGTTTCAAACGTTGCGTTTACCACCTTCAGCGACTCCCCTTGTATTGGTCCTTGGAAATTTTCCCACTCTGAGGGTGGATCAGTTTGAAAATACCACACAGCTAATTAATAAATCCCTCCATTGGCTGACTGCCCATACTACAGGTCTGACAGGAGGGAGGTGATGGTTAGCCAATCACATCATCATGGCATGAAGGGTAAGGTGGGTGGGGCCGTCCTTAAAAGTTTGGAGGGCGACTGTGTGGTGATCAACTTTAATAACCCAGACATATTGAGATCCCTTTAGTTGCAAATGCACAGACTCCCACCTTAGTGTACCCATATTCTGCCCTTGAAACTGGCGGCATAGCAAATAAAGTGGGAACCTATCATAGGCAAAACCTTGGCAGGAATGGGATTTAATCTCCTTTCAGGAGACTTGGGCTACAGACCCCATTTTTGTTAATGGCTACCATTCCTTCAAATCGAAGGCAGTTCCAACGACATCAGGGAGGGACAAGCTATCATTGCATCAAATACATCAGATGTGAAGTTAATAAAGTTCACAGAAAGTACCTTTTTCTTTCATAGCCTCATCCTTGAGCCCCCCAAATTAGGCTCCTAGGTTTTAATACATTTTTAGAACAATAACTTTGGACCCAACATCCATTTGCTAGTGGATGAGGTAAATAGGGAATTGGATGCTACTCTAAAAACACAAAGGCTTAAAGAACCGATTCATTTTATCTGGCTTGGAGACTTTAATATCCATCCCTGTAAATATAGTGCAGAGAAAGTATGTGGTATGACTGACCTTATGGGCAATCCTTTACACCATTTCTCTCACACCACCTATGGCAACACTCTGAATAAGGCACTTTCAGCTAAGGATATGGTGATCGTGAACAAGTATTCTTCTACCACCGATTCCTTACCTAAAACATTCCCATGTGGCGAAAATTAGTCAACTGTAGCCTTTTTTCTGATTTCAAAACATCTCAGGGAGCTGTATCTATGCGGATTCCCGATTTACATCTTTCAGCGATCATGCCATCTTAATCTGTGAGATACGCTCTACTTCTAGAGATCTTCATAGTCAGCAGGTTATAGCCCCACCTTTAATTGCTAGGAGAAATGGATATCAACTAAAGTGGGCTCAGATCGATAACGCATAAAACTCTCTGAAACAGACAGTAAATCGTTAGATAGTATAAACAAAATGTTTGGATCCAAATAGTTCCCCGACAGGATTACTAGGCTTCACAAACCTACTGGATAACATAAAAGATGCATTAACATGGTACAAGCTTGATAGACCCGAACAGTCCAATGGCTGGTTTGATTCCTCTCGCACAAAAGCTAGAAAGGCCCTAGTAACAGCACTGAAGACATTACCAAGGGATGCATCACTAATTGCCTCCTCACGCAGAGTCTGTGAAGTAGTAAGAACATTTAGGGAGAGGGCAAGAAGGGAGGACATTTGGGTTAGTTTAGAGGCTACCTCTGAATCAGGGAACAGTAAAGAGTTATGGTACATAATTAATGCTCCCTATTTTATGATCCAAGTAGATCCCCTGGACTCACATATAGGGAAAGATGATTGGGTGGTCCAATACCCCAGCATTTTTTCCTGCATCTCGGCTCACCAGAGTCCTCCTTAGTATTTACCCTGTTGGAGGTAATGTGTGGACTAGAGATCAGTAACAAGGGGAAAGCTCCAGGCTCGGATGGAGTCCAAAAGACTTTTTCAGGTAGATTAAGAATGTTGGGTCACCTTGCTGACAAACATTTTTAACAAGATACCGTTACTGTGCCCCCCGCCATCATGGAAGACGAGCCTAATCGTCCCAATCATCAAAAAGGGAGATAAGGGTAATCCTAAAAACTACAGACCCATATTCCTTATCGACAAAACGGGCAAACTTATGGGTCAACTTCTTTTGTCCAGAGTCATTTTAATGCAGTCCCAATATGGCTTTCAACAAGGGAAGGGCACTGTTGATCAGTGCCTACATCTTTCCCTTATTATGGACAATTCTGTGAAGGTTAAGGGTGGGAAACTTTATTGAGCATTTATAGATTTAATGGCAGCGTTTGAATGCGTTTCCCACCCGAAGCTATGGGACATCATGTTAGAGATGGGAATGGACCAGCCTCTTATTGACTTCATTCGCCAACTGCATTCCGATGCCTCTGCTTCTGTCTGGTAGGGGAGGAAAGGAGAGTGTACCCACCCCTTTAACATCTTAAGAGGGATTAGATAGCATTGTGTCCACACCACTTTTTTTATTTTCGATTTATACAAATGGTGTGTAGGATGCTCTGGTGGGTTAATCCCGGGATGTTTCTTTATTTGATTCCTGCCAGCCCCCTATCTTGGCATACGCGGATGATGCAGTACTCCTTTGCAGAACTGGTGTGGGTCTCTAGCGTCTGATAACAGCAAATGCAGCTTTTATGAGTACGCTGGACCTAAAAGTCAATCATACTTAGACATTTATATTAATCACTGGAGCAGGGTAAAAAAGATAAAGTACCACATTTTTGTATGGACTTGTAAAGAATTGAGGTGGTACACTCATTTTCTTATTTAGTTGTCCTTTTTGATTACAATCAATCCTGGACACAGTTGGTGGAAGGGAGAGTAATGGTGATGAATAGAAGTCTAGCAGCATTAAAATCATTCACTAGGAGGCTGGGTGCCAGATCTATCTATCGGCCTTATAAAACAAATTTACCAGGCCAAGCCGATTTCAGCTGCCGTGTATGGGGCAGGTGTATGGGGAATGGCCCCTATTGAGCCTCTACAGATAATCGAAAACAACTTCCTGAAATCTCTAATTTCCCTTCCTCAATCATATTCAAGCTACATGTCTCGTTATGCACTTTTATGATCCGAACAAAAAAGGTTGAATAAAGTTTCAAAGTGAAGTGAAGTGAAAATCATTAGATCTCCATCATGGATATTAGGGTAGAGTAACATATTGGCAAAATAATTCATTTGAATGCAGAGGAAAGTATAATTTGCCAAAATCAAGTGTCTCTAGATCGCCCATAGTTCCATAGTTACCTTCTGACATCAACTCTTGATAACAAAAACACACAAGCCCCCCAACTCCTCCACCTTAAACTTCTTCCCTAGTTGTCCTAATCCCACACATAAAGAACACAATCAGGCTGAAGGCTAACCATCCTTATAGCCCTAGAGGTCCTACATAACAATAGGATCTTGTTGTCTGGCAGAAACAAAAACTACAGTCCCACAAAACCTGCAAGAAAAGAAAGAGGCATAAAGATAAACAGTACAAACCAACACAGGAGCTGGACCAAAATAGTGGAGCTCAGAAGAAAACCAATCCCTGCTCCCAGCAGAAGCTGTGGTCCAAAAGAGTGGGGGCCCAACATGACTCACAGAGGAACACTAAAGTCATCATCTTCTCTGGATCCAAAAAGCTCAGGAGTGTCTGTCAAGGCATCTTCAGGGGCTATGCCCACTTGTTCAGCACTCTCTTCCTCTGAACCAGGTGAGCCATGGGTCCAAGACTGTTCCAGAGTATCGAAGAAATAGGTGTTTTACTTTATTATCACCTTTATCCACACTGGGAAGAGGAGAATGTATTGCAGTTTGAGGGCATGGGTTTCTACTTGAACTCCTCAAAAGAGTGCCGACGCTGCTCGGGCAACGTTGGTCCTCAACGGAGATGCGACCATCCAAAGGAGTGGTCTTGACGGAAGAGTGCATTTTGCTGAGAAGACGTCCTGCATGTGGAGACCCTTGTCTTTGCAGCCAACATTTTTTTTCCTGTTTTCTCGATTTAGCCCTCCAGGTGGTGGCCGGTCCCGAATGAGGTATCCTTTGGCATAATTTTTTGCAGTGACCATTAGGTCGACAAAGAGACTGGCAGTTTGAAGTTGGAGACTCTTTTTTGTCAAGGTCGCTGAAGCGGCACTCTTGATTTGCTTGGCCAAGATTCTGGTTTTATTTGTTTGATTTATTTTTTGCAAAGGATAAATGCAGGTAATGTGGAGATTTTCCTCTACATTTGACTATTTTAGAAAAGTAATATTTTACAAAAACTTTGTAGCATGCCTGTTTCCAGCACACTCCATAGGCTGTCTTGCTGTCTTGGAGGTACCAAAATGGATTTAGACAGAAGTCAGCCGGCTCCCCCAGAAGGGACACCTAATAGGCATATGTACATCAAACACAGTATTTCTTCCATAATGTATAGTACACTGTGGAACAAATATATACGAAAAAGGATCCTCATCTCCAATGGCCAGGAAATGGGTCATTTGACTTTAAAAATTTTCAATATGTAGAACAGTGTTTGTTTAAAGGAAAAAGTCAACAAAATATGTTTGTGTGCGAATGTGGGAGAAAGAATAGAGTGAGGAAAGAAGAAGCTATAGCAGAAAAAGAACAGTGTAAAACAGTATATCAAAAAGCGTTGGAATTAAAAAATAAAGAGATGAAGGCATTAAAAGAAAAAGAGGAAAGGGAGCGATGTTTAGAGGTAACTGGCCAGTACCCTATGAGGCGCCCTATTTATCCCATACTTAATAAACCTTGGGATGATTCCATCTTGTTAGATTGACCTCCTCCCCGTATAAGTTTCCCTCTGCCCCTGAGGATGAGCTTTCCGATGAAAAACATCTTTCTTCAGATGAGAAAGACACAGATAAGCAAGATGGGCGGCAAACTCGCTCTACTTTGTCTGTTGATGAAAAAGCCAATAGCAGATCCACTGCTCGCAAAGAAGCTTGTGGGACTACTTCTGCTCCAGACCTTGTAGCAATGGTTCGGCAGTCAAAGGATTTAGAGCAGTTATATTTTACAGAGAAGTTTACCTGGGATGTAATACTTGGTTTTAGAAATGTTTCTAAAACCTTAGAGCCCAATGTTATTAATTTTAATTATAAACAATTAAGTGATGGAACTTTCTTTTTTTCAAATATATCTGATCTAATTAGGCGAGTAGTTAAATTAAGACATGATACACATAGTTTAAAAGCAGAGCAAAAATCAGCTGGTAAAATTAAAACTGCAAAACTGTTCAGACCCCAGTGCAATAAGTTTTGGGGACAGACAATGACCCTAGTGATACTGTAGATGCTGTGAAACCAATGCGTGAAGCTGCGCCTCTGTATGTTCCCCCAAAGGGTGCAGGCACAAATGAAGATAAAACTTCAGACGATGCAAAGGGATATTTTGTCTATAATTGGGTCTATACTCCTTGGAGTAGAGCAGACATTATGGCTCTTAAAGCCACTTTGCTCGATCCGCGGAAAAATCATGCTGCTTTCTATGGAAGAAGTGGATGGAGCCATTTGCTCCTGCACTAGGACCCTGCCAGATATTGATATGTTTTTTTGACTTATTTTGCCCCTTGATATGTGGAGAACAATTCGGAAAATAGATGGTAATGTAGCACATGGTGATAGTTGGGTGCATTTAGAAGAAATAGATGCGGCTAGGGAACCTGGTCAGTAACCACAACAGGAGATATTAGATCTTCCCAAAGCAATTGTGACTAAGTAAAAAACTCTCATACCCATACCCCCTAAGAAAATAGATTGGACAACGTTAGCGTCTTGTAAACAGAAAGCGGATGAGCCAGTTTCTGATTTCTTTACACGATTTGAAGAGGCATTCCATTACTTTATTGGGAAGTCATTGACAGATGACACGGGTAATCATTTGTTCGTCAATAAATGTATCGCTAACATGTAGCCAGAAATAGCTAGTCGCCTCTAGGCCAATGAGAGTTTGTGGACTACGTCTTTCCAGTGGCGTCACTAAGGGGGAGCGGGGGTGCGGGCCGCACCGGGTGTCACCCCATCTGGGGTGACACCAATCTAGTTAGTTAGCTGCCACAGTGTGCGCTGTGCGCAGTTGCGCACCTTCTTGCAAAAAATTTAAATACGGGTGTTACTACTGTACTGTGTCTGTGCACTCACTGCAGCAGCACGTCGGCATGCACGCAAGCACACAAGTGCATGTGATACTCGGCACTGCTGGTGCAATGCGGATGTGCGCGGTGTACCCAGCAGTTTGTGAGTGGGTCCCAGGGCCGTCAATGTTTACCGCTACCAATGACGGCCATGGGACAGCCCCCGCGCGCTGCTGTGTGCTCCTGCTCTGACACAGGTGGAGAGGAGAGTGCGTGCATCGTAGAATAAAGAAGAATTAATAACGACAACACACACCACCGATTCGTGAGCGCCGTCGTGGTCTGGTCTTCCCTTCAAATTTGGGACTTGACTCGGAGGCTGCGAGGCAGTCGGTGAGAGAGAGAGAAATAATATATCATTTATTTAAACATTTATTTATACATTAATACAATCATGAACTAAGTAAGTTAAAAAAAATGTGGCAGTGCACTGGCACACAAATTAATTGAATCAGATTCAGTAGGCGCACTCTTGGGCGCACAGGCACATTCGCACAAATAAAAACACGGCCCTCTTCGGGCGGGTCTACTAGTGCAGTCAGTGCACCAGGCCCGCTAAACAAAGCTGTCTTCCTTCTTGGGCAGTCACGATAGGCTTGCCCTGGGGACTAAGGTAATGGCATTTTGTTTGCTTTTTGATACTTGCACAAGTGCCACCATTGCCTACGTAACGTTTGTTCTTGTGCTTGAGTGTCTACCATATATTGCAGTATTATACCTCTTCTAATTGTACTTTGTTTTCTGTCAAGCAGACTTCACTTTAAAATAGTTTATTGGGATTAGACACCTGGTGCAGAGATCTTTGTGTACCCAACAAATTCCAAAGCATTGTAAGATAACTTTGGTGGTGAATATACTTGCTGGCGAGATCTGTGTGCAGTCTAGTTACAGGTCTGCGCCTGACTCATACAAAGTATAAAGAGTTAATGTCCCAGCTGCAAAGTGAAGCATGAACTATGCAGGTCACAGATTTGCATTTTACGTAGGAAGCTCAGCGAGTTACTGCTTTCATTGCAGAGATTCTTGAGTGAGATAGGTCTCAGGTTACCATCCTTGTAATACACCTTAATGAATTATGAACCATCTTTAAGGAATTGCATGCTAACTGCAAGGTATAAGTTTAGAAACAGTCCTTTTTGCTCAGTATTTAATTATTCAAATGTTTCACAAAAGTGTTCCTTTAGTAATAAAGACACATTAGTAATTGCTTTGATACACTGTTATTAG
Organism: Lissotriton vulgaris; assembly: GCF_964263255.1. NCBI lineage: Eukaryota > Metazoa > Chordata > Amphibia > Caudata > Salamandridae > Lissotriton > Lissotriton vulgaris. The sequence goes on from NC_141695.1 coordinate 561,786,612, forward strand.
TTTAATTACTTGTGTAGATAATGCATCTGGCATTCAGACAGTGGATTTGAAGCTCTTACATTCAGGGATTAGAAAATTCAAAACCTGCCTTCAGTCATAGTTTATCTTTTAGGCACTTGTAACCTGCACACATGTCACTTTTTCCTCCTGTAATGCACCGTATGCAACCTCATGTATTTTGTTTGCTCACAATTGTCACTTTTGCCTCTTGTAACTTAACGTTTGCTTTTGTAATTTGTTCACTTGTAATTTTGTCCTCATGTTTCATTACTGTTCCTATTGTGAAGCGCTCTGAGGCCTTTGGGTAAAGTCAGCGCTATATAAAAAGGCATAAATAAATAGAAGACCCTGTCCGGCCCCACCCTTCCAGCCTCTTAGGCTAGTCCTGACCCGGGCGGTGCATTGTGCTTGCAGTTGCACACGGCCGGCTGCATGATTCATTGCTCAAGGCAGGGAGCAGGCCAGGCCTTTACTTTCCTTGAACTCGTCACTTCACTTGCAGGTGGTTCACTTTGGCCTTTGTAAATATAGGAACTAAATTTACAAACGTTACTAAGGATTCTGTATGGTCCCGTTATTTGCCATCTGTGTCCACTGGAGTACTCGGATCGGAGGAGGTCCAAGCGGTAAGTCGTTAGGGGGTGACACCATGAGTAACCCGCACTGGGTGACACCAACCCTAGTGACGCCAGTCTCTCTTTTGACTATGGCCCAGAATCATGAGCGTCAGGATTTAGAAGCAAAGGGCAAAGAGGATAAGAAGGTGAAGGATTTAAAGACTAAAGATATGTTGGCCCCAGTATATGGTCCACCCTTCAGAGGTGGTGGAAGAGACGGAGGTGCAGTATAAACCCCTGGTGTACCCCCTTTCTCTCGAACAACTTTGTCTTCTGATCAGTGTGCTTATTGTAAAGAGATTGGACATTGGCGTTCTGAGTGCCCCCGTTTGCATGGTCAGCAGAATCAATGGGGTAGAGGAAGCATGAGAGGACGCCCAAGGAATTCAGGACAAAGGGGAGGAATAGGAAAACGTCCCAGGTTTCAGGCAGTTGAACATGGACCAAATTATTCTAATATTTTTGGCAGACGGAATCAATATAAAATGTCAGATTAATCGGCTGATAGTCTTGGGGATTCTGATTATGCATAGGAATGCCTAGGATGGGGTAAGGAACCGGTTGAGATCCCAGTCAATCAGAAAGTTCCTAATGTTGATGCAAAAGTTTTGAGCTCTTCTGATTGGTTTCTGGTTGATACAGGAACTACTCATAGTGCTCTGTCTAAAAAAATTGGTTCCTAGGGCTCCCCTGTCTGGCGCACTAATAACATTGAAAGGATTCAATGGGAAACCTATAAGGGTGGGCGTAAAATCCGTTTCGCTGGCGAATTTGCGAATTTTCCGTGATTTTGCAATCCGCGAATCTCGCGACATCGCGGTAAAATCCGAGAATCAGCGGGGACGAATTTTCAGCCAAGCAAGGGTTACAGCAGCAGGTGCAAAAGTTGAACCTAATTTCTTTATAACCTTTTACAAAAGGGTTACAAACAAATTAACTTCAACTTGGACACCTGCTGCTAATTGCTTCCTGGCACCTCGTTGCCTACTTGCAACTATTCTCTGACCCTGCTCTCATCCTTGAAGCAGGGTCAGAGAATAGTTACAAGTAGGCAACTAGGCACCTGTCCAAGGAAGCCCTTACAGATATAAAAAACAGGAAGAAGGGAGAGGATGGCAAAGACACCCATTTTGAGTTGTCAGGAGGGGTTAAACTAAAAGAGACCTTTACAGCACAATTTTCATATGCATTTTGCTAAGAATAAAAAGCTGTATGTTCTGTAGGGGCAACTCAGGAATCTGGCCCTTCAGAGATCCGGCCTCTCTTTCTTTCTCTCGTTCTCTCTCTCCCTCTCTCTTTCCCTCTCTCTCTATCTATCTATCTATCTATCTATCTATCTATCTATCTATCTATCTATCTATCTATCTATCTATCTATCTATCTATCTATCTATCTATCTATCTATCTATCTATCTATCTATCTATCTATCTCTCTCCCTCTCCCATAAACGACTGCATGGGTAACTTCGCTATGCAAGCGGCTCGCGAAGACGCAAAAATCCCTGCGAACACGCAAAAAACCCAGCGAACACGCAAAAAACCCCGCGAACACGCAAAAAAACTAAAATCCGCAAATTCGCACAAATTCGCGAATTTTGCAGATCGCAAATTCGCAAATCCGTAAATTCGCGGATCGCGAATTCGCAAAATTTGCCCATGCTTAGAAACCTACATCTAGCCCACAGTCACAGCCACTTGTATTTAGTCTTGATAAATTCACAACAGAATGTCTATTTTTGCTTTTCCCTAACTCACCAGATAATTTTGTGGGTATTGATATTCTTAAACATTTTCGTGCTACAATACGTTGTTCCCAGGAAGGTGTGCATTTTAATTTAAATGATTACTATCCAATGGTTGAGAGGTCTCTTCTCATTAAAGAAGATATTGCTCTGGCATCTCTACATAGTACTTTGTGGGCTACATCAGATACTGATGTGGGACGAATGGTTATCCCACCAGTACATATTCAAGTGAAGGAAGGTGCTTTGCTGCCTTGCATGCCCTAATATAAAATATCTCAGGAAGTCGAAGAAGCATTAATACACATTATTCAGGATTTGATCAAGGTGGGGGTTGTATCCCTTATAACATTTATAATAGCCCTATCCTTCCTATTTTGAAAAGAGACATTGATACTAAAATTTATAGATTAATTATTGATTTACGAGAGGTTAACAAAATTGTGGTGCCCTAATACCCAGTAGTGTCTGACATCACAACACTTCTTACTATGGTTCCTCATATTGCCACTACATGTAGTGTCATTGATTTGAAAAATTCTGTTTTTTCAATACCTATTCATCCAGACAGCCGTTATTTGTACAGCTTCACTTTGAATAAAAGATCATACAGATTCTGTAGAGCTCCACAAGGGTATACTGAGAGCACTAGCATTTATAGCCAGGCATTGAGAAGGCAGCTTGATTCATTTCTTCTACCGAAAGGGGTGTCTCTTATTCAATATGTCGATGACATCCTGTTGGCTGCCGATACCCATGAACAGTGTAAAGAAGGAACACTGTCCTTGTTATCATTTCTTGCCTCTCATCATCATAAAATCTTTCAGAAGAAATTGCAATTTTGTAGACAGCAGCTTTCCTATTTAGGTCACCTTTCTAAGGAGGGACGTGCACTCACACCAGATCGCATTAAGACCATTTTAGACACTCCTGTGCCCCGTACTCAGAAGGATGCCTGTGCACTGATTGACCTTACTTCTTTCTGTAGACAGTAGATCCCTAGCTTTTCGTACATTATTAAACCCTTGTTGGCCCTTTTGACTAAAGACACACCCATGCCTCTCCCATGCACTACTGAATGCCAGAATGCCTTTCAACAGCTATATCAAGTTCTTTGTTCTGCACCAATATTAGGAACTCCAGACTACACTAGGACTTTCGCACTCTATATACATGAGAGGGAAGGTTGTGCTCTCTCGGTTTTAACATAGACAAACATTGATAAACAACACCCTTGTGCATATTTCGCAGCTGTCCTTAATCCACTTGCCCGCGCACTGCCTGGTTGTTCTCGAGCCGTGGCGGCCGCAGCTGTGTCTATACGTAAGAGTGAGGGAATAATCTAGTCACATAGATTGTTTGTGTTAGTACCTCATTCAGTTGATGCCTTGCTAAATCAAACGAAAACGCAGCATCTGACTAGTGCCCGCTTGACAGGATATAAATTGACACTTTTGGCCCCTCATATCACGTTGAAAAGATGTTTGACTCTGAATCCTGCCACATTATTGCCACTCCCAGCTACTCAGTCTCAGTCACAAGAGTTGCATGACTGTATATTAACCCTGGGCAAAGCACTACTCTACGCTCGCATAGTTTGCGAAGTGTGCGCAACTTCGTACTACACGAACTGCACGTAGCACAGTGCAAACATGCATAGCCTTGTGAAGCAGTCATTTTTTACTTGCTCGCCATCCTCAACATCAAGTTGGCGACCGCGAGCAAGCAAAATGACATCCTCGCAAGACTTTTTCCTTGTTCGCGATCAGCAAAATCAAGTTGGCGATCGCGAGCATGGAAAATAAACCTCCCGGCGAGATTCTCAACGTGGCGAGGTCAGGTTTCTCATTGCGAGTGGTCGTGCATGCTCGCGACTGCTCGCGATGAGAAACTACCAGTCCGCGTTGAGAAAGCTGTAGCTCTAGTAAAAATCTACTCAAGCTCGCACTGTGCAAGATGCCATTTTCAATGATTGAACAGTGCCGGATGCTTGTCCGCACTGTGAAATCATTGAAAACGACATCTTCCACCGTGCGAACATGCTACTACGCAGTTCGCATAGTGCTACGCGTAGCCCACGTAATGCAAGGTGCACTTTGCGTAGCTACGCGTATCGCTACTTCGCGAACTACACCCACCCCTACTGTATAGCCCTTACTGAAGAACAAAGCGTTGTGTTGACACCTACAAGATACAGCTCTTTCTAATGTTGAAGGGGAATTGTGGGTTCATGGGTCTTGCCTGAAGTTGTCTAATGGCACTAAATCTGCTGCGTGTGCAATTACAACACTTCTGACAGTAGTCAAGACAGCTCATATCCCACAGAAGTCATCTCAAGCTGCCGAGCTGATAGCACTGACAATAGCATGTGAGCTTAGTACAGATTTGCTTGTTAACATTCACATTGATAGCCAATATGCCTTTGGCATTGCAATTAATTGTGGCCAGCTTTGGAAAGAAAGAGGCATTCTCACTTCACATGGGACACAAATAGTGCATGGGGAATTAGTACATATTCTCCTTATTGCCTTGACCTATCCTAAGAAAGTGGCAATTGTTAAATGTAGCGCACACAAGAAAGTGACCGATAAAATAGGTCTACACCGCTAAGGAGACAGCAGTGCAGCGAAGTACCTGTATGTCGTTAAATCACAGGCTGCATGTTGGCATGATGCCAGGCAAGAAGAGCTAGACATGCAACAATCTGCCTCTGTCGATGAATTAGACCAATGGTCCAAGGAGGGAGCATTGGATAATGAGGGCTGTTAGAGGAATAAAGAAATGACAAAATGGAAGTTACCCGCAGCCTATTTACTCCCTGTGATTCACATGGCACATGGGCCGGCACATGTTGGAGCATCCTCAATAGCAAAGAAATGTATGCACATTTGGGATCATCCAGAGATTGTCGTTATGGCTAAGAAAATAGTCCAGTCTTCTCTGATCTGTCTCCAGTATAATCCTGCAAAGGGAACACAAACTCCAACAGGAGGGTTTGCAATACCTACTGCACCTTTTGAGGTCCTGCAAATGGACTACATCCAGTTTGAGCATTGTAACAACTTAAAGTATGTTCTGGTAGTGGTTTGTGCCTTTAGTAAATGGGTGGAGGCACATACTATGAAAGATAATACAGCTCTTACTACAGCAAAGGTGCTCCTAAAGGATTTTTTTCCCTGATTTTGTGTTTGCCGTATTTTGTGGAGTGACAACGGACCCTATTTTATTGGGCAAGTTGTTGAGTATCTCATGAAATGAGAGGGAATTAAGCAGAAGTTTCATGCTGCTTTTCACCCACAATCAGCCGGACTAGTGGAATGTTACAACTCTTCCCTCAAATTAAAATTGGCTCAGATACAGGCTTCCAGATCTTTGAAATGGCTTGATGCACTGCCTGTAGCATTACTATCTATTAGATTGATACCACATACACGATCTGGCCTCACACCACATAAGGTGATTTTTAGAAGGCCAATGAATATATGGGGGATTCCTAAGCCAAGCCCTATACATGATGTACCCTATGTATTGATGAATATTTATTTGTCTCAGTTGACTGACAGTTTGTCTTCCATTTATCAACTGGTTTGGAAGGCTCATCCAGAAAAGTCGCAAGGAGAGGGCTATTGCTTGCGCCCTGGTGACTACGTCATCACAAAGTCCTTCCACAGAGCCAACTCCCTAGTACCGAGATGGCGAGGCCCTGAGCAGGTGCTGCTGGCTACCAGGAATGCATTTCGAGTGAAGAACGGGAAGAACTGGGTCCATGTGACACACTGCCGGAATAATGTCAGCTCATCATAAAAAGGGAGGAACGCCTTTTATTCCCTTGCCGTTTTCACATTATGGCTCCTGCATAGCCTGGTTTGCATTGTTGTGGGTTTCTGAAGTTGGTAACATTACTTATGCTGATGTGGGAGAACTAAACGCTCAATTGAATAGGGTTTGTTACCCTGATGAGGAAGGAGATCCACAAGCTAATGGAGCTGTAATGGAAATGGGCCTCCTGTTATTGCTGTCACTAGAACTTGAGCGGATATCTGTGTGAGCAATATTGGCAATATACCTGTTCGAAAAAGTGACTGTACTTTAGTGTTGAATGTTGCTGGAATGAACAATAGCAGCTTTTTGTCCTCACATAATACCTATTTCATTTGCAGAAGTAAAGGTTATTATCACCTACCTATTGGGTGGTCAGGTAGCAGCTACATGTCCTTTTTGCTTCCACCTATGTTTTTGGCACCTGCATCCTATCATAACGACTATAAACTGTATAATGACTTTTCTAAGAGCCTACTCAAGAGGACAATAAATAATGATAATGTGGATCAAACTGGTACTGCACTGCAGCAGTATATTGGCTTTAACTTGGGACTATTCTTCTTTGTTGTTGGTTCAGCCTTAAATAGTAGAGAAATTAGATGTTTGACACATGTTGTAGAGGCTGTAACCAATCTGACAGCAATGCCTCTTGGAAATATCACAGAAGAACTATAAGTTGCGAGAAATGTGATGCTCCAAAATAGGATGGTCCTTAATGTCATCCTGGTTGACCGTGGTGGAGCATGTCGCATCATCAGGAGTAGCTGTTGCATTTACATCCCTGAACACGGCCCTCTGTTAATGATGCAATTTCCAAGATGCACAAAATAGCCACTAAAATCCATCAGGATTCACGAACATGGACTTTGACTGGATGGCTAGCGAACATATTTACTGTATGGGGCTGGAAATTACTGTCAGCTCTACATATATTTGTTACTGTTCTTTTCACTTGTTGCCTATGTTTCCAATACGGCTCCGATGCTTTATTCCCTCAGTGTTTCTAGTTGCACCTCAAGTATACCGACTAAACAAAATGCTAAAAATGTAAATGCCTAATTAGCAAGTGATCAAGAAATCAATGAAATGATGCAGATTGACATAAATGATACTTTTCGTATTCCTTCGAAAGTATAAGAACATGTCTTCAGCATATGCTAAAAGGGTCGTCTGTGGAAATCGAAAATAATTTCTGTTAGCATAAAGCTGAAGCACTCTTGTTAAGCATCCATTTTGTTAGCTATGTAATTCTTCTGTCTTCACTGTTGCTTGCCCTTCTATTCTGCTTGAGTCATCAACTTTAGTTAACTCCTTCTGTACTGGGCAAAAGCAATGTATGTGCTGAGCAAAGGCCTGTAGCTGCTGAAATGCACCTGGTTAAAGACTATTTGTGGCTGCTGTAAGAATTTGTGTTCCCCCTCCCATATTGCTGATTAATTGATCTCCCATCTGCCCATGTTTGTTGGTAGTTATTCTTGTGTATGCTTGTACCTTCTATTTGTAACTATATGGTGGTGGGTAGAGGCACATCTTGCTGGACCGCAGATTGGTGTTTTTAGAAGAACAAGGGTACCCCATAAAGCGAACCCTGGGGTAGGAACGTACTTTTTAGGAAACAAAGGTTCAAGGGTGGCCTGGTAAGGTCCTCAAAAGAATAATATAGCGAATAATTAATTAACGCTAGGGAGCTTTGGAAGTAGGTTCATATGAAATATTTTTATTTTCTTTCTTTCTTTGTATATACAATTTTTATAACGTTTTTCAGGTGCTCAAATAAGTGGTAGGGTGCAGAACGTGACATGAGTGAACATAGTGAAAAAAACGGACTCTCACACAACAACAAGGTTAAAAAACCACATGAATATATACAATGGAGTGGGGGTATTTCCTTGGGTAGGTCGACGACCTTTCGATCTGTATGAATTTCAGATCATCATCAGGACTGAAGAGCCTCCTGAAACTGTAAGGATTTATTGAAATTAAAAGTAGCATTTGGACCTACAAACCAATTTACTTAGTTGATTGATATTGGTGCTCCCAGTGACATGACTAAATTACATGCACATTTCGCTCAAAGAAGGGGGGGGGCGCTTAGCAATCTCACCAAATGTGTGCTGCGCATTGTTGTTTATCTAAGAAGGAAGTTTGGCATGTAAAATTGCATGCAATGGCTTTTAAAAACTCATGCCGATGACTCACTTTAGTATATAAGTATAATTCAATACGTCAGGAAAAAGGGTGACTGGTTTTTGAGGCGTTTTCTGCAGGAAAAATATACCAAGGTCATATAGAACATTGGACAAAAAGACATCCTAAATTTACTGTCGTCATGGGTCAGCAAATAGATTAGGACTAGTAGTGCTACTACCGGCCTTGGTAGTCCAAAGGGAGAGATTAATCTTGGGCAAGGCCAGGACAGCTTTAGTTGGCCCATACTGACATAGTTAGGAATTAATTTAAAGTAGAACAATCAAAGTATAAAGGAAATATATGCCAGAATTTCTGCAGGGTGGACAGGCAAGTCAAAAGTGATAACTTACAGACTATGTTGAAAACGCAGTTTTTTGGAGGGTCCAAGTAGCGCTCAATCAGGTAGGATTCAGGGAGGGTCCTACATGAACCTAGGGGATAATATATCAATTATCTGCAAGTCGAAAATGGTAACTTATGGAGCCTAGGGAATCAGGAATGGTAAAAACTTACTCGTTATTCTTAAAAACGTAGCTGTTCTATCAGTCCGAGTAGCGCTCTATCATTTTGATGAGGGTCCTACTGGTACCTATGGGGTAACATTGTAATTATTTACAAAAGAGTTGGGCTAGATTTAGAGGCGTTGACAAGGAGAGAATGCAAGGAGAACAAACTTACTGAGAGTGTAAAAACTGAACTTTTCTAATGGAGTCCGCGTGGCTCTGTAATCATTATGTAGACAGAGTGTTTTGATATTGGGGTCGCCTGGAGCTACAGGGCAAGAGTACGAAAAAGTAATTAATTATTTAGCTGCTGCGAGTGAAATCATAACGTCCAAGCAAAGGGGAAACTTACTTAATCCCGGCGTCTAGGCTTCACTAGGGTGGCGTCCGAGTGCCTCGCTGCTTGGCTGCTCTCACGCCGAATGCCGAGTAGCGATTCTATTAACAGCTCTTCCTGGTTGCGCGCGCAACCACTGGAGCGTCTCGTGTATGCGCATGCGCATTACTGAATATGTCTGTGGGTGATGTTAGGAACATAACGATTAGCCAATTCCGCTACCAAGGAGGTTTGGTAGTATTTATGTAGATTGCGATGTCCATCATGGTGCTGGGGCAATTAAAAATAAGATTTTAAATGGCAGAGATATGCGTGAGATTTTTTGAACACAAATACTTATTACAATTACTTCACCCATCCACTAAACACACAGTTGTACAATTGGCAATAGACATGTTTTGGCAATAGAAATTTTGGCAATAGACACTTGTAGGATAGCGCATTTTGGATCACAGCATGGTAACGCTTTAGTGGGAATCAGGTACACATATTCCATTCATCAAAAGAATTGAGTCCTTTCTCAATAGTTTTACAATTGTAAATCCATTTACATTCCAGGCGATTCAAAATAGTCTGTTGGTTACCACCTCTTGTGTTTGGCGCGAGTTTGTCAACAACAGCTCCACTGGTTGAACATTTTCTGGAATCGGGACACTCTGAAAATGACCTCAAATGGCAGGTTATTGACAAACTCGCGCCAAACGCAAGAGCTTGTACCACCACTTTCTCTCCACTTATCAGTTGCCAATGACACCACTCAATCAGGGTCAAGGGAGAATGTAGCATCATACCTGCCTACCTTTTCAGTAAATTTTACCACACATGGACTACCGAGTCGAGAACCCCAGCCCTTCTGAGGGGGCTCCAAAACAGGACCATTGATAACGAATCAGGAGCTGCAACCACCTTTTCAATATATAAATGAGGGGGATTCATTGCCTCATGTATCCAGTGGTAGTCATGTGACTCCTTCACCGCTCTATAATAAAGCTTCAGATCTGGGCCCACCAGCCCTCCCATAGAGTATGGCAGGATGAGAATGTCCCACTTGACATGTGGCTGTTTCCCTGCCCAAGCCAATCTCACTAATAAAGAGTGAATCATTTTAAATATGTGCACCAGCAGCACAACTGGAACATCAGGAATAAGAATAAGAATCTGGGTAGGACCACCATCTTCATTAGAGACATGCACCCTGAAAAGGAAAGGAGAAGGCGGATCCATCTATCCACATCTTCTTCTAATCTGGTGATTGCTTTGTCATGATATTTACTGAGGGCCAGGTCCGAATCTATATGTACCTGTATGCCTAAATACCAGATCGGTTCCGACATCCACTGCAGGGGGTAGTCCAGGTCCATCAGAATCATGGCAGGTGATACAGGGAAAATTGTCGATTTAGCCCAGTTGATTTTTAGTCCGGACAATTCCCTGTACAAGACGACCTCTTCTAAGATCAGGATCAAATTGATCTCTGAGTCTCCAACATACAATAACATGTCATCTGTGTATGCCGATACAATGAAGTTACATTTAGGAAATCTGATCCCTTTATGGCCATAATATTATCCTTAGGCGCATGCAGTCTCAATACTGTATACATAAAATTCCATTCCACGAAATCAAAGGCCTTTTCTGTGTCAAAAAATACTGCTGCTGCTCTAACCTCGGGCTTGATGAGTTGTATCGAGTTGAAAACCGTTCGCAAATTCTATGACAGGTTATGCTCTGGGACAAAGCCTGACTGTTCTGGGCCTACCAACAATGGCACCAACGGCGCCAGCTGATTGGCTAAGATCTTTGCAAAGATCTTAGTGTCCAAGATAAGGAGCTATAAGGGTCTAAAAGATTAACTCTTCCAGGGGGGGTTACTAGGTTTTAATATAGTGACAATAAGTGCTTCCCTCATTGACAGTGTACCAATCCACTTTTGCCCATCTCCTTGAATAAAGTAACCAAGTGTTGGTTCAGAAGCTCCTTGAATTCTTTATAAAACACTACAGTGAGGCCATCAAGTCCAGGTGCAGCCCCATCTGCATCGCATTCAGTGCAGAAAGGACCTCATCCGGGTCTAATGATTTCATTAAATGATCTCTATGTTCATTAGATAACCATGGCATCTAAATATTCTCTATATATTATGAGTTTGCTGCTGCATCTGATATCGATCTACTATGGTACAATTCTGAATAATACTGACTAAGTCTTCCTGCAATCTCCATAGGGTCAGTCAATAGTTCTCCATCTGCTACTCGCAACTCTGTTATACTTCCCACATCCCTCCTGTCGCACAACAAAGCAGCCAGCACCGTACCCGGTCACTCCCCCTCCCCGGATGTCCTAGCCACAGCTCATTTCCCTAAATGTTTTATCTCACAGTCTGTGACTTTGTAGTATTCGTTGAGCGTTGACTTTAAGTTATCAGTAGCCATAGTATTGCCATCCACGAGGACTTCCTTCTCTAACTCTGCCAAATGCTTTTCCAAATCTCTCATATGCTGTGGGATAGAGCAAAGGACCCTCGAATGCTTAGACATGGCCCCTCCCCTAATGTACACCTTAAACCCTTCCCAGCTGGTGGAGAACTGTTGAACAGATGCAATATTGGTTTAGAAGAAACTTTCTATAGCTTAAGTCAATTCAGTCCTAATAACTGGGAGTATGGAGGGAACGTCCATGTGAAGGGAGCTGGCTTCTTTCTCAAGTTTTCAATATCTAGCATTATTGGGGAATTATCAAAGAGAGATCGGGGGAGTATCCTGCAGTCTCGTATCTGCTGAAACAAAGGTCTCAATGTGAACCATAAGTGTATTCTTGTGTGTAAGTTATGCGGGCCGAGTAATTGGTGAATACCCCACTCCCAGAGGGCGTTCCCTCCAGACATCTAGTAAATCCAATTGAATAGCTACATCAGATATAACTTGGCAGCAGCTGACGGGCGTCACGTCAGGCCCCCAGAGTGGCCTAATGAGGGATCCAAGACACAATTTAAATCTCCCCCTACAGTATTGGTAGGTCGACCTTCGCTCTCAAACGATCTAGCAGCCCTTGATAAAACTGCGGGCAGTCATATTTGGATCCACATACATTGACTATGTACCAATCAACGCCCTTCTCAGGGCATCTCGAGATCACATATCTACACCCAGAATCAGCTCCCAGAGCCACTAACGTAATTCATGATTTCGGTTTGACTCATTTAAGTACCCCCCTGGCAGGAGTAGTGAACCCTGCTACATGGAATTGTTCATTCAGACGCCTGCCTCTAAGCATGCTACTACCAATCGGGAGATGGGACTCTTGTAATAGTGCAATATCAATCGTATGCCTCATTAAGTATGCAACTACCCTTCGCAACTTTCTGAAATAATTTAGCCCCCGAATATTCCAGGTGAGCAGGCAAACTCTGCTGTCGCTACAGTCTATCATGGCGATGCATTCCTGTCATAACTGTGGAGATTACATATATCCTGCTCCCTAAAATCCTATTTGGGCGATCTTTTAATTTTGAATGTCAAATACACATTGTGTGCTCACTATGTAGTCCTAAACACAAACCCCTCCACGACATGCAGCCCCCAACTTGGATTGGACAATGCCATCTCTCCCTCCCAACAACATGTTGCATTTCGATGAAGCTTACAAAATCAAAATAGCTATCACGATCTAACATCATGTAGTGGGTAACACAAAGGGGCAGATGTTACTGGCAATACCCTTGAGTGCGTTTGCATAGAATGCATAATCGTAGCCATCGTCTTATATTAGGCAATTCCAATCAAAAGATCCAGCATGCTGGTTGCCGTTAGAACAATGCTGAATGCTGGCAACAGTCATTTAAGTCTCGTATCAGGGTCAGGGTGTTTGTATGGGGATTAACAGCAACTTTCATGAACCAATAGGTGTTCCAGGTACTAGTAATAATGGCAGTTTATATGCACTGTTAGCTATTCAGCTCTTCCTCATTCCTCCGAGCAGCTGTGACTATCATTTTAGGCATTCCAGTCAGAGTACAATATACAACATACCTGCTTGTAAAGTACCTAAGTAGTCCAGTTCACCAGCCTGCTCCAGTTACTACTCCAAAACGTCTCCTGACAGCTCCTGTTGGTCCTCCGTCGTGTGCTTTTTTGCCTCTGGTTTGTTGCACTCTCTAAGGGTCTTGTGTAGGGAGCAAGGGTATGTGAATATCCTTGACGTTCCATTCATCATGACCCTAAGTCTGTCTGGATCCAGCATAGAATAGTCCAACCCAAGTTCATGCAGTTTTCGCTTCAGTGGTGCAAACTGTCACCTCTCCTCCTGCACTTTCATGGGAAAATCAGGGAATAACGAGAGGGAGGACCCCTCGAACTTCAGTTCCTGCAATTCTCTAGCATGTTTCAAAGCAGCATCCCTGTCCCTGTAATTCAATAATTTGGCTATCACAGGTCAAGAGGGGTGCCATGCGGGGGCCTAGTACCCAAGGAACAATGAGCTCGGTCAACAATGAATATATCCGAGAATGTGTCTCAGCCCAGGACAGTCACCAGCAGCTTTTCGGCAAATACCTCCATATTTCCCATTGTTGTTGAACAGGAAGCCCTGTAATTTGTTTGTTGCTACACCTTGGCCTCGCCTCCAAATCCTCCATCTTATCTTGCAAGGCCTTGAGTAGTTTCCCCATCTGTTCTTGCGCATTGTTTGTCTCCATTTGGATGTCCTCAACCTCAGATACTCTTCTTTCCGTCATGTCCAGATGTTCTGCATGTTTGTCAATGCACTCCGACATCAAGTCCATCCTGTAGGCCAGCAAGTCTATTTTCCTGTCTTTGGTGGATAGGCTCTTCTGCATTGCAGACTATATCTGGCGGATGTTCTCTCCGGTTCCTCTGTGTGATTTTGCTGCTCCGTAGCAGCTGTACCTCTATGGCAAGACTTTCATTGCTCGAACTGCAGCTTAGGTTGCAACATGTCTTCTTTTCCCATTGCTTTCGCAGGTCTGACTTATTGAGTCTTGGCAACTAACTTCCACAAGGCGCAATGTGGGGGCCTCACAAAGTTGCAGAGAAGCAGAGCTTTCCACCCCTCTCAGAGTTGTATAGCTTAATTTGTAGTCGTGTTCTGCAATCTGTGCCCCGGAGATGCTCTACAGGCCAGGCTCACCCCGCCATTCGTTGCCATTGGCTCAGTAATCTTCCACTCGGCACACAGACCCACAAGGTGGTAAGTGTTCTATGGATTCAGTATCCTTGTTCTTCCTTTTAGTTATTATCAGGTATATTGACGCTCCACTTTACTTTGTTGCTTGAACCTGCCCCCTCCTTGGTAGTCGTATCTTGCAGCTACAAGCTGCTGTCTTCAGTCTCAGCAGGCCCTGTGTTCAACGGTACCACATTTCCCGGAGTCTAAGTGACGCCTCCTCACCTCCAGTATTGCAGCGCCTGTTACAATTGTGCCCTCGGGTCTCACTGGCGCCGAATTTCCCAGCAGGACGACGGACTGGGCCCAGAACTCTCGCCCATCTGATCTCTAGCCACGCAAGGCCCGCTACACAATTCGTTTCTTGTCCCTGGCCGGGGAGACACCCCAGCACAACACCTCAGCCAGTCTGATCTATCACGCTCACTATGTCTCCGCAACACCCCACAACAGACCTCAGGGTGCCCATGTATCAAATCAGGCCTCAAAGGACCTATGCAGCAGCAGGCGTCGCTGCGCTCCCACCATTGGGAGGGAGGGGTGGGGGGTAGCAGACCACAACCAGGTTTTTGTGTGAAAAAGGCTGCTTTATTGAAACAGGTGCACATTAACAAATATAAAACCTCGGCAAATGCCTTACAGAACTAAACCTCACTAAATAACATGTTTTCTTAACTCTGGTTCCCCCCCACCCCTAACACGTCAATGGCCCCGCCCCCCACCCATACACTACAACATCACACAATACCACAATCCAAATTCCTGCATAAACATTTCAACCTAAAAAATCCCCCAGACCACTATCCAAACTCCCCGGCTTTCCCCTTAACCAATGTTGTTACCCCAACCCCAGGAAACACCCCAACATTATAACCTGCCCAACTCACCCTGACGATGACACAAACAAGCAAACGAACAACCACAATCCTGCTAATCCTGGCAAAACACCACTGAACCTCGCACCTGCACCTGTTACAAGCGACAATACAGAAAAGCCAAACCCCATGTATACCTGTTCCAACCAAAACCACCAGATTGATTTATGGAGAGTAAAATAGTAAAGAAAATACCAACATAAAAATCAGAAAAAAGAGGGAGGGAGGGAGGTAAACAAGAAAACCACTAAGCCCCGGCCACCAGGTCACCGAATCTAAAATGGTGGCCGGGGAAGGAGTCAGGAGGAATTTATAAGGGGGAAAATGTGTGCTAATAAAAAATAGTCCAAAATATAAAAAACCCGCCCAAAAGCCTGACATATCCACCCCTGCCCCTCCAAAACTCCCCGCGGGGACCTCCCTACAGCCGGCAGCCCCCCCAAAGCTCCCATTGGGACGGAGGGGTGGGGGGTAGCTGACCACAACCAGATTTTTGTGTGAAAAAGGCCGCTTTTTTGGGGGGGGGGGAAGTTTATTGAAACAGGTGCATATTAACAAATATTAAACTTCGCCAAATGCCTTACAGATCTAGACCTCACTAAATAACATGTTTCCTTAACCCCCGGTTCCCCCCCACCCCTAACACGTCAATGGCCCCGCCCCCCACCCATACATTACAGCATTACACAATACCACAATGCAAATTCCTGCATAAACATTTCAACTTAAAAAATCCCCCAGACCATTATCCAAACTCCCTGGCTTGCCCCTTAACCAATGTTGTTTCCCCAACCCCAGGAAACACCCCAACAACATAACCTGCCCAACTCACCCTGACGATGACCCAACCAAGCAAACGAACAACCAAAATCCAGCCAATCCTGGCAAAACACCACTGAACCCCGCGACCCAGAAAGGGGCAGGGGAGAAATACTACCCTCCCTCTTTTTGCCCCCCAAACAGGCAGAGGTGAACTGAACTACCAATGCTGCATGGCCTAACCGAAAAGCTCTTGTACCTTCAGACAACAAGACAGAACTTCCCTAAGCTCCAAGAGATATAAATCCATACCCATCCTGGAAAGATGTACCCCATCGCTCCTAAAAACTCTACCGCATCAAAACGAATATCTCTGTGAATCACCCTACCAAAACCTAGGCCTCTGCAAAATCTGGAAACCTCCAAGTTCAACTTTTTGCGCGCCCTGTCAATTGCCTTAGGTTCGAGAGCGCCTCTCCCAATCCTAGGAGGAACCAGCTCCTTCCATAACACATGGCAACCAGACCATTGCTCTTTCAAAAGGGTAAGATCTCTTTTCATGGCCCTCAACAAAACCACACCTTTAACTCCACACAAATCATTTTCGCCTAAGTGGATTAACAAAACATCAGGACACTGGCCACCCACCAACCAAGAATTAAGAGCAGAAACCAACTCTTTCCATAGCATCCCTTCCTTACCCTTCCACACAACTTTAAATAAACGCTCGTTAAAGCCTAACAAAGATCCAAAATAACTGCGACAAGCTTGAAAATGAGCCCATTTTACAAAAGTGTGCCCAACAATCCAGATGGTCATTTCCGCCTCACGGGGGTCAGCCACAGTGCCTGAAACGAGAAAACAGTATCAGACTAATGACAAAACAGATGACGCACGCGCCTCCCCATCATGTCTAACATATCGCTGAAAGCAATTAGATGACCAACACCCTAAGCGCATTATGTCATGTCTAGACCAACAGGACCAACAGCCGCCTCGGCCGCAGCACCAATCCGTAATGATTTAGTACCATATTGCGACCCATCCAGACCAATGCTCTGCAAGGCCTTACGCAGCACCATGCGAAGTTGATATTCCGTGGCCCGCGCTCCATCGGCGTGCTGAAAAACACTGGATTCGACACCCCCACCA
Source organism: Lissotriton vulgaris (assembly GCF_964263255.1). Lineage (NCBI taxonomy): Eukaryota > Metazoa > Chordata > Amphibia > Caudata > Salamandridae > Lissotriton > Lissotriton vulgaris. Next base: position 561,803,790 of record NC_141695.1, read on the forward strand.
GACAATGCCCAACATCGCCGCCCCCACTGTAAAAGGCAAGTCTCGAAGGGAGAGGATGCCACCAACCAAATGCCTTTGCCCCTACCCCTCTGGTCCGATTTAGATCTGTTCAGCCAAATATGAACACCTCTGTCTGAAGAATGCACTTCTTTCCACCTAAGGCCCTGAATTAGCTTAGAACCCAATAACTCAGAAACTCGGAACGCCCCAAAAAACATCCACACCATGAGTGTGGAAAAAAGGCATGCCTCAAAAGTATCCCTACACACCAACGGCAAAGAATCTACAACCCTGTCCAAAGTTTGCCAGGATAAAGGAGACCTAACTGGACGGTCCGCTCCCCGCTCCCTGGCCCAACCTTCCAACATTCTCTTCCCCATCTCCCCTGTGGAAGGGGTGTAGCCCCAAAGGAGTTTCCCCATAAATGCAATGCATGCTAGCTTCCCAGCTATCGTAACTTTAGACAAACCTTTATCCATTAAATCAAGAATGAACTGAATAACATCTTCTGACTTCTGCCAACCCAACTCCCTTCTGCAAGCTCCTGACACCAAAAACTCATTCCAAGCCAACGCATAAGCAGCCCGAGTGGATACTGACAGAGAACCTACCACCAGTTAAATGACCCTACGTTGCCTACACACCACATATGTTCCGGCATGGGTGTCGGTGTCCTGTCCGCGTCCTTAGCAAGCCCATGGAATCTCTCCCACTGCGAACGAGACAAAGCATCCGCAATGTCATTGTTCACTCCGGGGATGTGCAAAGCCCTAAAACTGATGTAAAATTTCAGGCAACCTAACACAAAGACTCTCATCACCTTCAAAATCTGTTCATCTCTGGTCGACTGTCTGTTAATGATGTCTACCACAGCCAAATAGTCAATTCGAAAGATCACCTTCTTATGGGCCAAATCCTCTCCCCACAGCATTAATGCTACCAAAACTGGAAAGAGTTCCAAAAATGCAATGTTCCTCCCACCATCCTTTCACTGATCCGGCCACAGCTCCGCACACCACTTGCCTTGCTAATAAAGGCCAAAACCCTCACTGCCCGCCGCATCTGAGAACATTTTTACATCCCAATTCCAATCCTCCTCCCTGGCCAAAGGAACACCATTAAAGGTGTGCACAAAGACTGGCCACATTCGAAGATCTTCTTTAACCCCGACTGACAACCGTACATGGTGATGGGGCCAGTGTTAGCCGGACAAAGCTCGACCCCAATGTCTATAGAAGGTTCTTCCCGCCCTGACCACCCGGAATGCAAAGTTAAGATGGCCCAACAGAACTTGCACTTCCTTCACTGCCACATTTTGTTTCTGCAACATGGTCTCCAAAAGTTCCAACATTTTCACCTTCTTTTCAACGGGCAAGCGGGCCTGCATTGCCACTGAATCAATTTCAATTCCTAAAAAAGACATGGTCTTGCAGGGACCCATTCTCTTTTCTGGCGCCAATGGTACTCCAATTTCCTCCATGAGCTCTTGAAATGTGTCCAGAGCTACCTGGCACTCAGTAGAGACGGGGGAACCAACAAAAAAATAAATCATCCAAATAGTGCGTTAGCAACTCATGGCCATTGCACTGAGTGAAAAACCACTGCAAGAAGGTACTGAATGATTCGAAAAGGGAACAGGACATTGAACAACCCATTGGCAGTGCTTTGTCCACATACCATTTCCCAGCAAACTGTATCCCCAGGAGATTCCAGTCTTCTGGATGGTCTGGAAGCAGTCTAAATGCAGATTTAATATCGCATTTTGCCATTTCTGCAGTTGCGCCCGCAGTCACCACTAGTGACATAGCAACGTCAACCGAGGAATATGACACAGAGGCCGCCTCCTCATCAATAAAATCATTGACTGAAGACCCCTCCGGCCATGATAGGTGTTGAATTAACCTGTACTGACCTGCCGCCTTCTTGGGGACTACCCCAATTGGTGACACAATCAGTTCCTCCAAAGGCCAGTCATCAAATGGCCCTGCCATTCTACCTTCCTGTTTCTCCTTGTCCAGTTTTCCCTGCACTATGTCTTTGTGCTCCTCCGCAGCCCGTTGTAACCAAGGTGAAACCCCTTTCTAAAACAATCCAATAGCAACTTCTGAACTCTCACATCCTTATACCCCCGCAGCTACACCGCTAGCTGCTCAAGTTTAACCGGAGTATGAGCCTTTGGGCCCAGACCCCTGTGGACCCTTCTCTAGAAGCCTGGGGCTGCTGGGATGGTCCCGGAGCGCTGGCCATTGGCCGCAGCCACTGTTGACTGCCTGAGTTCCCTTCCCCCCAGCACTCGGCCAAAGGATGCCTCCTACCACATTGGGAACATTCATGCCTGAATGTACAATATTCCCTGGTGCACAAGCCCTTGTTAAAATCCCAGCATGTCCCAACTCCAATCTGTGTTGTCGCTGTACTTCCCACCCCTCCCCGGGTGGGCTTCCCCTGAAAGGGCCGGTCCACTAAGGGCAAACCACTGGCTGTAAAAATTGTCTTACGCCCCGCTGAAGCCCCCATTGTGTGCTGCCACAGATCAGTATCCAACTCCCCCACTTTGCCTCTGGATCCCAAGCCATGCGAGCCCTAAACTCCTCATCGTACTGGGCCCATGCAAAACCACTATCTGTAATTTGGGCTTTCCTTATTACATCCATGTATTTGAATATGGCAACGCAGCGCTCCGGGAACTTCTCACAGTAGACGCTAGCATAAATAAAAAATGCTGCCGTCCAGTTGTCAAAGGTGCTTTTGGACGCTTAGCCAACTTGTACTCTTCTTCTTTAGAACCCTCTTTTGACCGCACTTCCCTATGTAATAGTTTCAAAATTTCAACATACTCCCCTTCACAAATCCTTTCTTTTGTAGCCAACATCAAATGTGCTCCCAAGGGTTTGTAACGCCCATGTAGGGCACCTTCTTAATCTTCAATTCCTTGCTATGTAACGGGTCTTTGCTTATGGCGACCTCGTCCGTGTTCATACTACCCTCTACATTTTTACCCACGCCCCCTTCTTCCTCCCTCGTACCCTCTCCCTAATCTTTGACATAACAACCTTTATAAAGCTTACCTTCACTTACTCCCCCAACAAACTCCCCCCTGTCCCCACAGACACAATTTTTGGTTTGGCCCGTGGTTCACAAATCTCACCTGGCTTCAACGAGGGGGCCTGACCAGGCACCGACCACCATGACATGTGTTCTACGTCGTCTTCCAGTCGAAGAACCCTCACTGAGGGGCCGCGCTTTCTTCCAGGTCCAGACTCCGTTGCCCCCTTGGGCGGTTTCACTGCCGGTGCCTGCAAAAAACTACGAGAAGCATGAAAAGGCCCCCCCAATGTCCACCTCACGTAGCTTGCCCTCTTCGGGGCTGTCCTCATCGTAGTCCAACACCAAAGGCTCCTCCTCACGTGAAGGGCCAGCAATTGACACCATACCAAGGGCCTTACCCGACCCTTCATGACCAGCCTGGGCCTGACCAGACCCTTTATTAACACCAGGCGGAGGAGCCGACTCTACCCGCCGATACTCCCCCAAACGTTGACCAAACTCAGAAGTATTTTTTGCCGTCCACTCTGTCCGACGTGAAGAGGCTAAAGTCGGGCCCACCGAGGTCGCGCGGACCTGCGTTTGCTGACCGCCCTGGGATCCCCCGGCGGTACGGGAAGTGCCGCGCCAGGTTCTACCCTCTCTTCTCCTCGGCACCACCGGGCCGCACACCGCCCTACCGAGTCTGCTGCTCCTGGAAACTCCCTAGCCTGTGGAGAAAAATTTAGACTGATGGGCCGGGATTCTTAAAACTACCTACCCCCAGATTCTCCTGCCCGCTGGATATCCCTGCACCTGACCACACATTTTGAACAGGTTCCATCTGTATAGAATGCACCACTTCTGCCCTGCGTACACCAGCCACCGGGGGAGGGGAATTACCTACCTCCTCATCACTGCTCCAGTCCAACATGGCCTGTAGAACAGAGGACGCAGGGCCCAGACTTGGACCCCTTGCACCTTAATACCTTCTCCCGAAAACTCTGGCGCCACTACTGCCTTACCTGTTACCCAATGCATCTGACTGTGGGAGTCCCTCACATCCCCTGTAGTCTGCTGACGGCAAAACCCCCCTACAGCATCCCTGACCACAGCGTCCCTCAAACCTTCCGACCAAGATGGGAAGATGTCCAAACCCTCCCAAGATCTGACCTCTCTCCAGCCTGTCTCCAGTCCACCACCTGTCCTGCCACCATCCTCATGGAACCATCCACGCCCCCAAAAACCTGACCCCCCGAAGCCCAATAATGAGAGGGAGGAGGAAAGAGCCCTGAATCTGAAAATGTTTCTCGCTGAGGAGAAATGCCCCAACCCCCTACCTGTGCCCACTCCCCTTCACCCAATGACCCACTATGTACTGTGATTACATCCCCTCCAAGAGAAACCTGTGGATACAAAAGGAGGGGACTAAAAGGAGCAGCTTCTACCATTGCCTTATCCTGTTCCACAACCTGACCCTGCCTGCTCTCTCCCCCAGCACCCAGGGGCTTGAAGGAAGGATGGGGCTGAGCAAAAACTACCTCTCCTGCAACCCTCCCAACCTGCGCCACACGTCTCTCCTGCACATTACTAGAGGGGGAGGGGTTGACAGTACCCAGCTCTCCCCCCCCATGTGAGCCACTCAGAACCTGCACCGGGGCAGGAGAACCAACATCCCATTCTCCCGTGCTTCCTCCTACTTGTGCCGGATCAAAAAAGGCCACCTACGCAGAGGCAGAGCGCTTCTTGGAGCCCCTCCGCCCCGCGCCTTCCTCGCTGCGCGGGGCAGAAACTGCTCGAAGTGAAAACGCCGGAGCAGAAAGCGGCTCCGGGGGCACCACAAATGCTCCCTCCTGTCCCACATTGTCCCCAACAACCTCCGGCCACGGCAGAGATCCCGGGGCCGCTTTCCGCCAACGCGGGCAGCCCCGGTCACTCACTGCTTCGACGCCAGGACGTTTAGGCATCATGCAAGTGGCCACGACCGCTGCGACACTGCCCGAGGCCGGACGTGGGGGCCGAGAAGGCCCTTCCGTGTCCCCCAGCACCAGGTCCTGGCGACCGGCCTCACTTAGAAGCCGAATGGCTTCAAGAACTCGGTAGTCCTCCGCCGCCATTCCGCAAAAGTACACTGACTGTAAAGAAACACTAAAAACAAGAAAACCACTAATCCCCGGCCACTAGGTCACCGAATCTAAAATGGTGGCTGGGAGAGCAGTCAGGAGGAATTTATAAGGGGGAAAATGTGCGCTACTAAAAAATAGCCCAAACTATGAAAAACCCACCCAAAGGCCTGACATACCCACCCCCGCCCCTCCCAAACTGCCCGGGGGGGGACCTCCCTAAGGTCATCAGCCCCCCCAAGTCCCCCTAGGCCTCAAGAACTCTCGCTGCAGCACAGCACTCCAACAACACAGAACACCTTAATAAAGGTCTCAGCAGTCAGCGGACACCCAGCGCTGTAGATGTCAGCAAGCAGCACTTAGTTATTGCGCAAATCTGCCAGGATTAATGAAGGATATTCTAGATGGCTTGTGGAGCTCACTCAGGCAGCGGCAATCTTCGTGCCAGGCCTGCTCCGCCCCATGTCACCATCTTTATCTAGGTATTAATTTCAATCGTACATTAGAAGTTTTTCTAGCATACTTAGTCTTCATTGTTGACTTACAGCAACTCTTCTTTGAAAGTGATAATTTTGGCACTGACATTCTACATTTCCTTGGAGAAGTGAAACCATAGATATTCTAGTAAGTGGTCTTCTAATCTGATTTGACAAATATTAAAGTATTAAGCCACCCAAATGCACAGTTTCCCATAGTTAAGTCCCAGGTCAATGTTCATTAAAATGTCCAAATTGACACTCATTAAACTAGGAACTTCATTTGAGTGGAAATTCTAACACCCATTTGATTTATTACTGTCTCAATATGCCCAACCGAGACATGTTAACGTCGTACAGCTCTGTCAGAGTGCATCAAACATGGATTTTGCCTAATATTTGCACACACAGCTGTACCAGATGATCTGTACATTTACTGCGTATTCACAGCCTGTTCATAACAAAAGTCTCTTGATGCTCTATAGCTCTAACATTCAGGTGCTCTCTGCACACTTGACTCTGCCCTTGTTCGAGCAGGTGCATCTAGGCACCCGGGTTGACAAGAGCAGTAAAGAACTGAGCATTAGCAGGAGCCTCAAGGAATTGACTTTGAGATGCACCATCCAAGGCTTTTGATAGAGCATGCAGTTACTGGTAACCCGAAAGTGAGTAAAATGTTGTGGAACATTGCAGAAGAGGTGACGCTTTAGAGTTCTGGGTTTGAGCAGATGCTTTTAGGCCATAAGCAGGGCACCAGTAGAGACGAGGGTTAACAGAACATTTCTGGAGAGCCATGAATATGGTGCTCATGATTCTTTCAAACCCAAGGGGGGTCCAGAGCTTCAAGGTAAGTGTCAGCAAGTGCTACTGTGCCTCAGGGTGAGCAGGGATAGCAAGAGACCTGAGGGTGAGAATAATTTTGATGGCATATGAAAGTGAGAAGTAGCCTCAGGGGAATGCCCTTAAGAATCCTGAAGGCACATGTGTAGTATTAACTGATGATGAACAAGAAGCTCAGGGTCTGAATATGAGGAAGGAGATTCGGATCCTGAGGATGAACAAAAATATCCAGACCTGAGGGTTAGTCACTGGCAGATAGGATCCCTAAGGATGATGGAGGGGAGGACATTTAAGGATCGCAGGTTGATTATTCAACCTGAAATCCTTAAATGCCCTTCCCGCCATTAGGCTGAATGACCTAAGTGTATCCAGAGAATAAGGTCCTTGATGATGAATTGGAGATTTAAAGTCTGAAGCTGAGGGTCAGGAGACTTGTCAGTGCATTTCAGTGTAAAAGTGACATTCACAATTTTGATAAATGGTTCTCAGCTTACAAACTGTAAAACAAAACATTTAGTACAAATCGCTCATAAAATTGGTACCCTTATACAAGCAATACTTTGTAAGAAGTCGCCATCTGCAAATATGTGCCACTTTTTTGGGGCACTGATAATTTTGTTCCCAGTATGACCCTGGCTCCCTTCACTTGTGTTGGGTAGTGATGACATAAGTGGACTGAAGAATCAATTTCTACCTCTGTAAAAGTATTTTAATACATTTTCGTCCACAAAAATCTTGAGCTACTAGGAGGCGTTCCCAGTAAGCGTATAGGGATGTTCCACCAGAGTCATTTTACTTCTTGGTGCCCATTCTAGCACAGATCTGCATTGACATCTACCATTGTCTCGAATTAAAGAAGGGATGGTGGGGATGCAGCAGTAACTTTTGACCCATTGATGTGTTGTTAGTTTTAGTGCTAACAAAGGCTGTAGTAGAGTTCTTTCTAACAAGTGTTTGTGAATGATGAATCATGAATCATAAATAATTTGACTTGATTCTGTTCCCATAATAATGGGACAAAAAAGATGATGAGGGGGCAATTCTTCAATTACTAACTGGTAATATGATTATTCTCATCCTATCTTCTTCATCCAAGTTGTGTTGGACCACCCTCTCTTCTCATGCTCCCTAATAGCTTTCTTGGAGAGTGGTAGGTAAAATAGGAGGATGAGTGTTAGATGTGGTGGTCTCTAGTTGGCAGAGGCAGGTACCTGTGACAAATAGGAACCCTTGCGTCTAGTCAGGGTAAGGGGGTACACTCCTAAAAAAAAAACTGCTCACCCCCTTGGTAGCTTGGCACGAGCAGACAGGCTTATCTCAGAGGCAGTGTGTAAAGCATTTGTGAACATATGCAGTAACCCAGTGTCAACACTACAGATGGAAACCACACAAGTTGTAATATAAAAATAGGTATTTTTTATATAGACTTAACACAAGACCACAAATGACAAAAATCCACAATACTGTACTGAAAATGGTAGAATTAGCTTAGTTCTCTTTAGATCTTAAAATGCGACACTTTGAGTCAATGTACCTTAAGATGTGTAACGCAATACAAAAAAAGGGTTGCAGGGATGATGATGCGTCGGTTCCTTACGCGCAAGAACGGTGATGTGTTGGTTAACTATTGCTGCCTAGGGGAAGGTGATGTGTTGGTTCTTCTCTGCGGGGGGAGGTGATGCATCAGTTTCTTACTGCACTTTCATGGCAATGCGGCGAGCAACTCCATGATGCTCTGAAGTTTCGGTGCAAAGAAATAAAGATGTTGTCTTCTTCTTGTTGCGACATGATAAGAGCAACAACAGGCCCTGTGATACGCTTCCTGGGGATGCAGTCGCGTCTGCTGCGACATCGATCCTCTCCTCCGGCAATCTGCGGTGCTTCAACAATGATGCGAGCTGCGACAGGCCATGTGACACGCTTCCCAGGGATGCAGCGGTGTCTGCTGCGACGTCGATACTCTTCTCCTGCAATGAGAGGCGCTTCGGGGGCCCGGCGATGACTCTGCGAATCTTGGGGGCCGCAACAGGCCCTGCGACATGCTTCCCGGTGATGTGGTGGCATCTGCCTATTCTGGCCTATGGGGAACAGGTAGCCTTGCAATAGCGAAAAACGAAAGCTGCTGTAATTCACTATTAGGACATGCCACACACACCAGGGCATGTCCTACCTTTTACCTACAATTCACCCTGCCCTTGGGCCTAGCATAGGGATGTCTGGTATGAAGAAAAGGGAAGGTTTAGGGGCTGGCTAGTGGGTGCAATTGCTCAGTCGCATGGCAGTACCAGGCTGCACACAGGCTCTGCAATGGCAGACCTAAGACACACTTTTACAGGTTGCCTCTGTGAGTGGCATAACCAGTGCTGCTAGCCCACTAACAGCATTTGGTTTACAAGCCCTGGGCACACTCATTGCACACTCAGTGCACTGTACTAGGGTCTAACAAGTAAACCAAATCAGCCAATCATGGAGTCACTAATCCTTACATCAATTTACCCAATTTACTGATCCGCAGTAGTAAAGTGCACAGAGTCATAAAACCAACAAAAACAGGTCAGACAGAATACCGGAGAAAGGCGAAAAGTTCAGGGATGACCCTGCAGAAAGGGCCAAGTCCAACACAACCCCCTTCCAGCCAAAACGCAGGGTAGACCAATCACAACTTTGAGGGGCTTCCCTGCTTTGAATGATAGAACCTGGACCTGGCCTGTAACTGCAGGGGCATACTCCAGTTCTACGCCAATCTGAACCTATTGAAATCTCTCTGTCCATACTCTCAGGGCTCAACAAGCTATACCATGTGGAACCCTTCTCCTCCTCTGTCGACACCATCTCTGCAGTGCCTAATCACAGGTGTGTCCCAACAGACAGACAGCAAGCCACAGTGGCCACTGACTTTAGTCAGTGATGCAACCAAGGCCTTATTCCTCTCAGGGCTATCATACCTCTGTGGCATCCAAGAGCGAGGAGGCAGTAACCCCAGGTGCTAGCACACTTTGTCCACTCTCCCTCCTGCCAGGTCAGGTATGACATCCTGACACTGACCCACCAGCCCCAGGCCTGTGCCCAGTAGCTGAACCAGAGGCTGGAGTGGCCTCTCCCACACCTGGTCCTCCTCCTTAGGGCTCCCACCTGGAGCGGTATCCCTTCCAGAATTGTCAGAGTGCCTGTAGCAGGTGTCCTGCATAATTCGCCTACCAGTTTAGTGGTTCTATACCACAATTGGGCTACCAGGTCAGGAGGCACACCCTAAACCTGGCCCTCCAACTTAGGGTCTGAACCCTCTAGTTGAACCGGGGTCAGAGGCAAGGACTCCCTCCCTCTGTACCCCCTTCCATAGTACTGTACCCTTCCATCTAGAGTGGTATCCCTAGAAGCTACATTGGTAAGGACACTGATTACAGTCACCCCTCCCTTCCAGGTCAGACTACACCTAAATCTGGCTCCCCAACCCAGGGACCAACCCCTGTGGCCGAACACTCTTGCCTGGTGCACCAGGACTTCCTTGGGAGCGTGCATGCCCCCCCTTGAGGATAACACATAATTCATGTGTGGTGTGATAGTCTACCTCGTGCATATCTTCCGACCCCTATCCCTCTGACAGTGCGTGAAGAACCCCCAGGCCAGAAATGGTGTCACCATGGTCATTCTCTGGCGAAGCAGCCCTTCTGACTGGCCCCCGACCCACTGGTTCTTCAACTCTGGACTCCCTCCCCCTCTCACCCCTCAGTCTGGACTTTCACACCCTCCACCTAGGAGCGGCACTGCCAGACATCAGAACTGTTGGAGGCCTGCTTACAGACACTCCCACTTCACCAGACACTAGGGGATCCATCAGGACAACCTAGGCTCCCCACCTGGTGTTCCCTAAAAAGAACCATCCAGGCTCTGAGACTGAGTTTTGGGCACCTTGGGTCACACAGCCCCACACTCACTCCTTCTCCACTGAGACAGGACGTGAGTCCCTAGACCCCTCCCTCTACACTAGGACCTAGCTGGGCTACACTGAACCTCTTCCACCGCTCTGTGTTGGAAGATACCCGAACCACTCCTCTTAGGGTAACTCCCCAATGCCCCTCTAGACCCTCTGGAATCCACCAAAAGGTCTGCCTCCAATGTGAGATCCCTGGGGTCAGAGAACTCACTCTTCAACAGGTGTTGGCATAGCTCTGGAAAACAGGGGCTTACACTATGCTCTCCAACAATTGGATTACACAGCCCCCTCCAAGGGTTAACCAAACTATCCTTCACCTCACCATCCAGTACCTCGCACACATACTCTACACCAATCTCCTGAGACTCACAAGACAGTATCTGACTGGCTCTGTCACTCAATCCATACTCTTCTGGGAGGTCTTCACACTCACACACCAGGACTTCAATCATGGGGGATCTCTCCCTGCACCTCTCATCTAGAGTCAGTAGAGTGTCCCTCCCACCACTAGGACCATGAACCCCTGCGTTAGTTTCTCCATTCTCCTCAGGGACACTCTGCACCACTGGAGCTACCTCATGTCCTTGAACCTCCTGGTGTATGTTAACCGCCTCCTTCAAGTCAGGCGTCACATCTCTGGGTATGTGTACTACTCCCTCAGCACTAGAAAACAGCATCTGAGCTGGATTCCACCTCCAACTCAGCAAAGCTCACTCTCTGAGATACACACATTTATTTTTCTGGGCTGAGACACTCATGGCCTCAAGCCTCTCGAGCTCTAACTCAAGCTCCCTCATTCTCAGCTCATGCTCCAACTGTATTTTCTTTTCCTCTAGGGCCAATCTTCTATTTTTTAACTCCAGTTGCCCACCCAATTTGAGCTTGGCAAGCTCCTGCTCATGAATCCTGTCTTCCTCCTGTCCGCCAGCTCCTCTGGGGACAGGCCTTTGGCAGAAACACTGTTACCTCCTGGGGAGATTGCTCGCCTCCCCTCTGGTCCCACTGGCCCATCCAGCTGCTCATCTGCATTCTCAACCCCATCCTCGTTCTCAGGGGTATTCCTTGCTTCAACCCAGGCCCTCAGCACCTTTTGGAACTCATTCTTCTTGGAGAGACCGGCCCTTGCAACTTTAAATTTCCTGCAGAAGTGCTTTAGCGGTTTCACGTTGTAGCATTCCAGTTTCTCCTCTTCCCAATCAAAATCAACAGATGCTATTGATGCTGCTTTACTCATGGAGGCTAAACTAGTAAATCCCAGGAAAACCAATATACCAAAAGTATGTGGTCGCGTTTTGGTCTGCACTCCCTAGTAGTGTTCACCAATCACTGTATATGAGTCACAAATGCAAGTCCAGAATCCTCACCTCTAACCACCAATGTTAGATTTGGGGGTCTCTAGTTGTCTGAGGTAGGTATATGTGACAAATAGGGACCCTTGAGTCTAGTCAGAGTAAGGGGGTACATTCCTAAAATACCCCCTGCTCACCCCCTTGATAGCATGGCACGAGCAGACAGGCTTATCTCAGAGGCAGTGTGTAAATAAAGCATTTGTGAACAAATGCAGTAACCTAGTGACAACACAATAGATGGACACCATACAATTTGTATTATAAATATAGGTATTTTTTATATAGACTTAACACAAGACCACAAACGACAAAAATCCACAATACTGTACTTAAAATGGTAGAATTAGCTTAGTTCTCCTTAGATCTTATAATGCGACACTTTGAGTCAATGTACCTTAAGATGCGTAATGCAATACAAATAAAGGGTTGCAGGCAAGGTGATGTGTCAGTTCCTTACACACAAGAGCGGTGATGAGTTGGTTCTCTATCGCTACGTATTGGACGGTGATGCATAAGTTCTTCTCTGCGAGGGGAGGTGATGCGTCTGTCTCTTACTGCGCTTCCACGGCGATGCTGTGAGCAACGCTGTGATGCGATGAAGTTTTGGTACAAAGAAATAAAGATGTTGTTTTCTTCTTGGTGCAAAACGATGCGGACCGCGACAGGCCCTGCGACACGCTTCTCGCGGATGCAGCGGTGTCTGCTGGGATGTCAATCCTCTTCTCTGGCAATGCGTGGTGCTTCATCAACAATGCGAGCTGCGACAGGCCCTGCGACACACTTCCTGGGGATGCAACGGTGTCTGCTGTGATGTCAATCCCCTTCTCCAGCGATGTGAGGTGCTTTGGGGGCCCTGCAATGACTCAGCGGTTCTTGGGGCCGCGTTAGGCCCTGCAATAAGCTTCCTGGTGATGCGGTGCCGTCTGCTGCAACGTCGAGCCTCTTCTCCGGCGATGTGAGGTGCTCTTGTGTTGTGAAGTGGCAGCAGCAGTTCGGCATTCCGCTTTTTGCTCGTGAGCCGCGCTTCCAACTCCTTGAGATGCCCAGTTCCTCAAAAAGACCAGCACAACTGCAGGCCCTTCCAAAGAACTCTTGGGGAGCTGGTAGGTGCAGTCTGTTGTCACTGACACTTCAGAAGGAGGCAAGCTCTTTTCTCAAGCCCTTGGAGATCCCTACAAGGTGATGAAAGTACACACAATGTTCCTCTCTCCTTTCTTTGGCAGTCAGATGACCACTGCAGGACAATCCCCCAAGCAGCACTTCAGCTTAGGGATAGTCTCTCCTCAATCTCCCTGGCTCCACTCCTCAGCAAAGGTGTCTTGTTGTTGTCCAAAGTGATCTAAAGTCCAGAGGTTTGGGGCCCCTCTTTTATACACAGTTTCCCTTTGTTCCCAGAAGGCAGAGAGGCCTTTGCCTAGTCCAAACCAGTTCTGGTTTATCCTGGAGCACTCTGTTTACATGACTCCTTCTTTCCTTTCACAGTAGTGCAGGGCAGAGACATCAGACGCTCCACAGGACGTGGAGCCAGCATTGTGGAGGGAAGGCACAGCTCTATTCAGGTCCCAGGTGCAACTGCTCCCTCCCATCTATATGCAGATATCTGTATTCAGCACTGGGCTGACTCGCCCTGTCTCCGGGAATCCCCCAGCCCCTGCCACTTAAACTCCAGACAAGGAATACACAACCTAGCAGAGACAGGTTTGGATAGTTAGACAAGAAAATACATACTTTCAGAAAGTGGTATTTTCAAACACAGAATGTTAACACCAACTTCACTAAAAGATGTATTTTATCAATCTGAGTTCAGGCATTGTAAACTCGAATTTCTACCTAGTTCCCTGAGTCATTTAGGATTATAAGATGTAATAATCAAACTGCCCATTCTGGCCTATGGGGAACAGGAAACCTTGCAATAGTGAAAAATAAAAATGGCTGTAATTCACTATTAGGACATGCCACACACACCATGGCATTACCTACAACGCACCCTGCCCTTGGGCCTACCATAGGGGTGTCTGATATGTAGAAAAGTGAAGATTAAGGGACTGAGAAGTGGGTGCACTTGCCTAGTCATCATGGCAGTACCAGACTGCACACTGGCTTCAGCATGGCAGTACCAGACTGCACACAGGCTCTGCAATGGCAGACAGACCTGAGACACACTTTTACAGGCTGCCTCCGTGGGTGGCACAACCAGTGCTGCAATCCCACCAGCAGCATTTGATTTACAAGCCCTGGGTACACTCAGTGCACTGTACTAGGGTCTGACAAGTAAACCAAATCAGCCAATTGTGGAGTCACTAATCAACACATCAATTTACCAAAGGGAGAGCATATGCACTTTAGCACTGATCAGCAGTGGTAAAGTGCCCAGAGTCATAAAACCAACAAAAAAAAGGTCAGACAAAATACAGGAGGAAGGCAAAAAGTTCAGGGATGACCCTGCAAAAAGGGCCTAGTCCAATAATGAGTGGGGGGTGTAGCTCTATATAGGAGAAGCCACTAACCTTAATGAATTAAACAGAGGCTAAAGGAATTCCTTTCTTGTGAGGAACTCAAGGCATTCGTATCTTGTGAAAAGCTACTGGGGTACCCAATTTGTGAGTAGCTCAAAGGGGCAACTATCTTGAGAGGCGATATACTTTGTAGATGTAAGGACTAGGACAAGGAAGGCCGTTTGGAGTAATGAGATTAATATTAAATAATCAAAACTTTAAACTTTGGTTTGATTGAATCACCAATTTTCAGGAGGATCACTCTCAAAACCAATGTCAAACCACGAGGAAGTTCATAGCCTAAATGCCCCCGTCTCTGTACGTTGATAATATAATACCGAACATTCTCTATATCTCGGATATCACAGACCTGTCCTGGTCACGTGCTGTGTGAGATTGAAGTGATCTGCAAACATTTGACAGGTCATTCTACAGCAGTCATTTTGCAGACTTCTGTCAGAAGGAGCCCAGTGGCTGCTCATAATCAAGCGTAAGCTTCTCCCCCAGGGAAGATGCACATCAAGCTCAAATGCAGGTCAATTAAAATTCAATATCCTGGAGCTATTAGGACTAATTCATTATTTGATGACAGTTACTATGCAAAGGATCATGATGTGTCAGGAAGTGAGGATGTGTACAAAAGAAGAGACTGCGAAAAAGTAAAGCAGTTAGATAATGAAAGAGGTTCAAAGAGATCATTTTCTTTTTGCTCATATAAACTGTGCATCCAGCCCATCATTTGTTGCCGCCGGGTGTTACTCAAATGGCACCCAAGCGACTGACCAATAATTTATATGATTGTTTATGTGTTTTTGCATACTGGATGGACTCGTTCATATATCAGTGCAAAGAACAGAAGTCCCGTTTATAACAGCAGCAATGAACATTCACGCAACATATTGGTAAAATACTCAAGTTCGAGGACCTCATTTAGAGTAAAAACACCGAGTTTTCGCCCCACCAAACTCACGGATATCCTCTCAAATTCGATTTGCGGGAAGTACACAGTTTACACAGGCAGAATCTCTGACCTGGTGGGCCTTATGGCGGGAGGCGCCAGGCCACAGTGATGGCTGGCCTATCTTACCGGGAGGAGATGTTCACACTAATTTTTCCTGCCTGTGTGCACCTGTGTGCCCTTGTCCAGCTTGCCTCGAGGCTAGCTGGACACGGTCTGTCAGTATGCAGAAGGGCCTCCTACAGAGAGGAAAGTCTTCCTGCACAACAGGGAATTTTTTTATTTATATTGAGAAAACAAATTACTGCTTTTTACTTTCTCTATTTAAAAACATTTGCTGAATTTGGCCTCGAAGCATGGTGCCCACTCAGCAACAGTCAGGGTGACTCAATTCACAACACTGAGATTCCTGTCATGCAGGCTGGTATCTCTAATTAGGGAGATAGTTCAATACGTCTCTGGTGGGCTAGCAGTCTGTCCGCCAGGGTCTAAATGATTGTTCAAGTTTACGATTATAAGAAGTAATTGTATTCTGCTGGTTGTCAGTGCTTGATGTGAAATGAATTGATGACCATAACACATTTCATGAATGTTGCAAGATGGAATATTATGTGGTAAGAAGTCCGTATCATGCAATATTCTCACAATAGACAGAGATTATCCTTGGATTGAATAACAATAATCCTTGGCTCACTTCTGGTAGTGGGACAAAGAGCAGTCATGCATTAGTGGAGGAACGTGTGTAAAGCATTTTACAGTACGATGTTAGTGCATGAGTAATTGAGACTACTCTGAAGAAATACAAAATCAATTTATAAAAGTAGAGAGTTGTTTATCAATCAATCAATCAATCAATCAATCAATCAATCAATCAGAGCTTTATATAGCGCACTACTCACCCGTGAGGGTCTCAAGGCGCTAGGGGGAAGCTCCGGATTAGTCGAAGAGCCAGGTCATGAGATCCTTCCTGAAGGTGTGCAGGGTGGGCGAGCATCAAATGTTCACGGGGAAGGAGAAAGCTCTCCCAGCTGTTCTGTTTTTGCGGATGCAGGGGACCTCTGCCAGTGTGAGGTCGGCGTGGAAGGATACTCTCTCGTTGAGGTATTTGGGTCCGGTGTCATAGAGGGATTTGTAGGCATGGGTGAGGAGTTTGAAGGTGACCCTTTTCTCGACGGGGAGCCAGTGGAGGTCTTGCAGGTGCTGGGTCATGTGTTTGTGACACAGAGTTCCAAGGACGAGTCTGGCAGCGGCGTTCTGGATGGTCTGAAGTCTGTGTAGTACGTTTTTGTTGATTCTGGCGTACAGGGCATTGCTGTAGTTCAGTTTGCTAGTTATGAGTGGGTGGGTTACGGTCTTTCTGCAGTCAGGGGGGATCCACATGAAGGTTTTCCGGAGGATGCCCAAGCAGTTGAAGCTAGTGGAGGTGACAGCGTTGATCTGGTGGTTCATGGAGAGGGAGGAGTCAAGGATGATGCAGAGGTTGCGTGCATGAACAGTGGAAGTGGATGGATTCCCGAGGGCGGATGGCCACCAGGTGTTGTCCCAGGCGGAGTTGTACGATCCAAGGAAGAGGACCTCGGTCTTCTCTGAGTTGAATTTCAAGCAGCTGTCCTTTATCCAGGCTAATGAATAAAGCAGGAAGGCCTACTGGTACCATGCACTGTGCCCTTGGTTTTTATTCAAAACCCCTTTAACTTGAAAAGAATAGCCAAGGCTAAGCGAGTATATTCTTTGTATTTGTATTCAATTTATACATTAATGCATCAACGCATGTGAAATAATAACAATTATAATGCTAAAATTTGGCTTCTGTACTCAATGATACATTACATTAATCATTCTTAATAGTGTACATGACTCAATTGACAGAATTATATAATATAAAAACTTAGTGATTGAAATCTTAATCCATATTTAGTGTGCAGCCCGATCCATTTCAGGACAAAGGAGTCCCTTCCTCAGCGGCAAACCATGGCATGAAAATACGAATGTTATCTATTGGTAATAGAAGCAGTGACGCTCAAGTACAAATGTTGTTAGCTCGTAATTACTGGGTAACATAAGCTCAAGTCGAATGCCAGAAGAACTGGCAGAAACCTCAGTGCAAACAAAGCAATCCCAGTGCAGCAACACAGAGCTGACGTAGGATACAATGCTGAGCCCATGCTGCCTGACGATAGTGGCCAGGGGGGGCCATGTAGACGTGGAAGAGCGTGGGGCTAAGAGAAGAGCCTTTGGGTACTCCGCAGTTGATATCGGTGGGTTCAGAGAGGAAGGGAGGTAGTCTTATCCGTTGGGTTCTGCCAGAGAAAAAGGATCGGATCTAGTCAGGCAGTTCCTTGTATCCCTGCGTTGTGAAGTCTGGCTGCAGGGGTGTGATGAGAGATGATATATAAGGCTGTGGAGAGGTCTAGGAGGATGAGGGCTGCGGTGTGTCCCTGGTCGAGGAGCGAGCGAAGATTGTCGGTGGCGGCGAGGAGAGCGGCCTCAGTGCTGTGGTTGCTGCGGAATTCAGACTGGGAGGCGTCTAGAATGGAGTTATCTTCGATGAAGGTGGTCAGCTGGGCGTTCACTAGTTTTTCGGTGACTTTAGCCATGAAAGGGAGGAGAGAGATGGGTCAGTGGTTTCTCAGGTACCTTGGGTCGGTCATGGGTTTCTTAAGGAGAGGTTTGACCTCCGCCCGTTTCCAGTCGTCTGGGAAGATGCCGGGCCTGAGGGAGGCGTTGATTGTCAGTTCAGGTGCGATGGCGTCAGCGGCACTGTGGAATCTGTGCGGTGGGTTGGGGTACATGGGGGCTCCTGATTGGGTTTTCTGCATCGTGGTTGTGGTGAGTTTGACGGTAAAATGATTCCAGGTCATGATGGTTGGCCTATCGGCAGCCTGGGGAGAGGTGTTGTCAGGCATCGGTTTGTTGAAGTTGTCATAGAGGGCCTTGATCTTCAGGTGGAAGTATGAGCTGAGCTTGTCGCAGAGTTTCTGGGAAGGAGTGATATCTGTGGCTTCGCTGGGGGGTTTTGTGAACTGCTGTATGACGTTGAACAGTTCCTTGGCGCTGGTAGCGTTGGTCTGGACGTTGTCTCTATGAAGGTCTGTTTGGTGTTTCTTATGTGCTGGTGAAATTCTTTTAGGGTGCTCCTGTGGTCGTTCTGTGCTTCCGTTGTTTTCTGGTTTTATTTCTCTATGCATCTACAAGAGTCTCAGGCTTCCTGTAGCTCAGTGGTGAACTTGGCGGACTTTAGGCGGGTGTTGTTTGGCAGGGTGTCAGAGGGGTGCGAGTTTGTCGATGCAGCAGGAGATCCAGAAGTGAAATTCTGTGGCTGCGAAGTTGGTGTTGGATGTAGTGCTCAGGGGTCTTGGAGGAGGGCGGTGAGGAGGAGTTCTTCTGTCATCTTGCTCAATTTTCTTTGTGGTAGTCGGGGCGGGGGCCTGGGTGAGGTGGTGGTGTTGAAGGTGAAATGGATGCAGTGGTGGTTGGTCCAGGGAGGCTGGGTGGTGTGACGGAACTTTATGTTTGTTCCTCCCACGAAGATAGTGTCAAGAGTGTGTCCATCTCTGTGCACAGACATGTTGACCAGCTGCTTCAGTACGAGGTTGGTGAGGTTGTCAAGGAGAGCGGTGGTGTTGGGGTCATTGCGGTTGTCGAGGTGGAAATTCAGGTCCCCCAATAGAATGTAGTCTATAGAGGTGATTGCGCGGGGTGCGGGGAACTCGGCCAGGGTGGTTCCGGACTGGGTGTGAGGTCCCGGCGGTCTGTAGATGAGGGTGCCCATAGCTTGGTCATGGGGCTGGTCTGGATCTGGAAGTTGAAGTGTTCAATGTTGGAGTAGGAGTTGCTCGTGCTTGATGTGGAGAGGCTGAGGTGGTCTTGTGGGTGATGGCGAGGCCTCCTCCTGGGTGGTGGGGGCGGTCATTTCTCTAGATCTTGTAGCCGTCGGGGATGGACATAGCGATATCAGGGCCGGAGGTGGAGTTGGTCCAGGATTCGGTGAAAAAGGCGACATTGGGCGAGATTGTGTCCATCAGGTGCCAGAGCTCTACTGCATGTCAGTAGAGTGAGCGCTCTTTGATGAGGATGCATGTCAGGGTGTCGGTGGTGTGTGCATCAGGCGGGCCTTCGTGGTAGTGGGGGTCTTGGCGAAGGAGCTGCGACAGGCTCGGCACGTGGATTTTTCATTGGGTGGTGTTTGGAGAAGATCTTATGCGGTCGTGTGTCTTCCGGGATTGAGTTCGTTGAGGGTGGTAGCGCCTTAGAGGTGGTACCTGGGTGAGCCAGGGTTCCTAGCGCTGGTCGTGTTCAGGTCGCGGATGGGTGCCGACGGGCTTGCCTTAGGCTTGCCTTCACCACGCCAGCGGCGCAACCGTGCAGCGGTCTGCATTAAATTGGGGAGGGAAAGGGAGCGAAGCTCAGATGGGAGACGGGAAAACGGGTGTGGGAAGATGGGAGGGGCTGGGACAGCTGTGGCGGGAAAGGGAGAGGGGGAAGCGTGAGGGGCAGGCACAGGTGGCATAAATTATGAGTTAGGCCAAAAACCACGGTTAAGCACAATTAAACACAGACTCAATGTTCAGAGGCAAAAAACACAGTTAAGCAAAAATCAACAAAAATGCGAAGCTCAGAGGCAGCAGCCCAGAACACCCAGAGCATGGGGCTTAGCTGCAGCGATGAAGAGCAGGAGCTGTCAGGGAGAGTGCAGGCCTATGACCGAAGTCAATGTCTTATGACCTTATATAAATATAGACACTAAACCAAACTTTGTATCATACATACAACTTGTGTTGTGGATTTTTAAAGAGTACTAAAATAGATGCATTTTAAGTTGTCAAACTGCTCCAATTAAAATGAATGGGGGAAAACACAGGTGACACTTGGTCACTTGCAGAGTGAGTTCAAACCAACCCTCTTGTCGATAAGGCGATGCAGGTCCCTAGAACAAGTTCTAACAGTTGTTACTTCCTACCTTGCCCAGGGGCTCTATTACCAACTGGCGATCACCAATCATTGGCAGTGGCAAATGTAGTCCATGGGTACTTTTGTTGGCTGGAGGTCGACTGGAGTGGAGTAACAGCACCTTGAAGCTTGGTGAAAGCTAATTTACCACTTTGAGTGTACAGGACTTCTCTTTGAGCTCACTCTCAACAGGCCCAGTCGGTCACAATTCTTATCATGCACCATGTTGGTTTTCCTGCAGCCTGCAGGGCGCTGGTCCCACCAATCCAAGGGAGACTGCTTCAGTTTTTCGTGCCCACTGGAGTCCCTCGTGCTGGGAGCAAACAGCATTTGTCATGGACACACATCAAAACATGGGTCCAGTATATGGTCTCTTCACGGTACATACGTGTACTATATTCAAACTGCGGCAGAGTCCATAGTCCTGTTGTCAGTGACAGCGTCTTCTTTGCGCCTCTTCTCAGATTCAAAGGCAGAGCAGATGTTTAGGTGCCAGGGGAGTCCCTTAAATCCTATTTTACGCCACTGAGGTGACAACATTCTGTGGGTGTACATAACTTTTCTACCAAGAGTCCTCTAATTTAGGGTCTTCCAACATGGCAGAACCCTTCCTTGGCTGTACAGACCTCCTAGCCCACCATAAAGGTGTGGCTACCCATTTGGAGGTGTACGCTTTCTGAATAGCTAAGTTTACCGCCTGTCGGGTTTGACAGCGCAGGAATGGATTTGTCCTCCAGTGGGGGACAACTAATTGCACATTGAGGCTCACCACCTTGATGACAGTAAACACTAGCCATCCTGGAGGGGAAGAGGTGAGACATTTTTCCTGCCCAGGCCTTTGTCTCCATCTTGGGGGAGTGCTAGCCGATCCCCACAGGAGAGCAGACTCCTGTCTTAGTGGCAAATTACACTGGTAAGCCCGCCAAGACACTGTAGCACTAAACCTTAGGTAGGCACACCCCTCAGAGAGGCACCTACACGCATGCCAGCTCACCTTTTACACAAGAATTGAGTACAAGGTTTAAAAGTGTAATGTTTGACAACAAACACAAAACAATTCAGTTGTTCTATAATGGAGCTGGCTATCTCGAGTTTTCTTGGTAGCCAGCCCATGTTACTTTAAGGACCATCAGTCACTTACAGTAAAGCCTTGCTTTACAGAGTTATTCTAGGGATGCATATGTGTAAACATATATAGTTACAGCTTTAATATAATGCACTCTACCTTCTGGGCCTAGGATGATAACCTTAAGAGTGATTTGCTTTCATTAAGGCAGTGGTGTGGCCCTGCAGCACATGGTGTGTGTAGAGTCACTCTCGAACAGAAAGGCTGTTTGTGCAGCTTGTGCAGGGCTGCAATGGCAGACCAGCAGACATACTTTTACTTGAGTCACAAAGGGTGACACAATATAGGGCTGCAGGACTGTTGACCCCTTTACCACCCTTGCCCTGGTACCACTTGTACCATATACAAGGGACCTATTAGGGGGCGAAGTACCTTGCCAGTTGGGTGTACCAATTCACAGTTAACTTTTGGGGCAATAGCACTGGCAGTGGGGCCTGGTTAGCAGGACCACCAGTGCACTATCAGAGTCAAAAAACATATGTCGACTGAAGGATCGATTTCAGCCTCTATGAAAGTATGTTCGTAAATGTTGGTCCAGCCGAATAGTTCTTCAAACTGCCCAATAATAATAATAATTTGTGGGCAAAAAGTTGGGGGCGTCTGCAAAGACCAACAATGAAGGACTGAGATCAGCATGCCCATAGGGAGGCCAAGGGTGAAATGGAAATTTAATTTGACATTTTATCTTTCTCCATGAAGGAAGCACCATTCAGAGCAGAGTTTAACCTAGTTGGCAGAAAAGCAGCTGTGGAAGCTTTTAGCATTACCTCAAGTATCAGACTTTGAAGGGTACATGGACAGATGACTTCATGGTCCACTGCTCATATTACAGGACATTTTGGGATTGTGATTGTGGTTACATATACAGGACTTCTGATTCCTTTTCAAATTCATGTTATGCCCATGCCTCTTCACCTTTGCCTTTTCCACAGAAAGACGTTGACTCCTCAAAAACGTTTAGCTGTTGTAATTTGTGAAAGTCTCACATGGGTATGTTAAAATGTTTCCTTTAATAACAAAACCCAGTGAAGATTAGCCTGTAGTCACATCTGTGTCAATGAGTTGATAAATACCCAGCTACAAAATTGACTATCAATCAATCAATCAATCAGGGAATTGTGAAGCATGCTACTCACCCGTCAGGGTCTCAAGGCACTGGGGGGACTATGCAATGACTCTCTGAAGTTCTCATACAGGAAAGCATGCTTATTCCTTTCACTCGGTGGATTGTAGCTACAGAGGCCCTTTAGCTTAGATTATTGACCACATTCACTGTTTATTCGAGCAGGGCTATTGACAAAGGTTACTTAAACTTGTGAGTATTTATACATGTAACTTACTCTTACACTTTTGAGTAAATTTTCTACTTGTGACTATTAATAAAATATGAGTGCACAATTATTCAAAACTCTAGACTCACACATCACTGCTCCTTAAAAAAGGGGGTGGAGCTAAATATAAGTGTTAGACTTGACAGCCTTAGGGTGGTCTCCCCCAAACCTTTGTCCTAATTATCTCCACTTTTTGCTGTGTTCTTTTGTTGGCCTTAATACTCTTAGCAATTAACCTCTGCTAACCAGTGTTAAAGTGCATGTGCTTGGAGGCGTGGCAAAGCTGCTGACCAAGATGGCCGTGCGGCATTGAAGCTCTGCCAGCCATCTGAGCCCAGAAGTCATTATCCACTATTCCTGTGGCAGCAATCATCAAGTCCTTGATGCTGACGGCCTCCTAAGAATCTCCAGAACACAGCGCTACCTGCCGAATCCTGTAGCAGCGACTCCACTGCCGATATACACCCAGTGGCGCATGTGATGACCGGTGCGGCCTGGATCCTCAGCCGCGGCTTCAGCACTCAACCCTGACTGTGGGGCGAGCAAGCCATCAGGAGGTACCTGATGACCTACGGGAGGCGCCACAACGGTGAGTACTCCGAAGGGAAGGGAGCCCTTCACTTGTGCCATTTGCAGAGGTGGGCCTTTGTGGTGCCCTAATCACTGCCTCTCTCTCCCCCTGCAAACCAGGCAGTAACTACTCACCAATCCCCACAGACCAGCAGGGACAGGGCCCACGAGTGAACCCGGGAAACGTCCTCCCGGTCGCTAGACGCCATCATGCGGGGGTGATCTGAGAGCCGCAACACAGATCCTCGCGCCCTCCTCCGGCCTAGAGCGCAGTCTGCATCACGCCTGCATTTCAGCACTGTCACTCCACCGCAAGGCCTCCATTTCCTGCCGGCTGTGCTGCCCTGGGCCCCGCCACTACAGCCGCCACAGGAGCCCGTTGACCAGGCCTACAGGCATTTTGGCACTGCAGCCCTAGTGACTCACCACATCCTGCTTTGGCTGCTCTTAATCTGCGGTGCGATCCTACAGACAGACCTACCGACACCATTAGTCATCGGTGGCAGCCGCCCTGCTCTTTTACAGTTGTAAAGTAGCACTGCAAATACACATTATGCAGTCTCAGTTGCCGACCTCATCCTGCTGCCTGGGGCCCACACACATCTCATCTGATGACCCCGGGGAACATAGCTCCTACCCCCGTCTGTCTGCGCTGGGCATTGCATGATTGGTGCTTCCTGCTGCTGCTAACATGCAACACCGTGGTGTGGCATGGGCTGCAAAGATTCCAAACAACGGACAATTCCTTTTGAGAAACTCGCTGACACGACCCCGGCGGGTGGAACAGATATGGCATTGGGCGGGCAAGCTTCAGACCGCACAGAGGACTCCTCTCCCAAGGCCACAACACTGCTGCAGGAGATGAGAGCGGGCTTCCGTGTTCTGGATGGTCGATATGACACCCTCGACAAGAGCCTTGCAGACATGGGAGCCAAAATTCAAGTCCATGATTAGCGCCTGGATGTCGCTGAAGCCCGAATATCCAACATCGAAGATGGCGTGGCCCAATTCCTCAAAAGACTGGAGCGAGTGGAAGGTTTTCTTAACAATGTCGCTATCCAAAATGAAAATCTTGAAGTGTGACATAACAGCATTTGCATTTTGGGCGTCCCAGAATCCACATCCACAGGCCCTCTAGATACCTTTGTCGAATCTTTGCTGGCTGACCTGTTTGGTAGAGACTCCTTCACTCCAGGTTTTCTTGTGGAATGGGCTCAGCGTTAACTGGGGCCGCGCCCCAACCTAGGGTGCCCTCCAATGCCCATTATCAAGTGGGTCATGAACTATCTGGACCGCGACACTGCTTTGTGCCTTGCGAGGGAGACTACCCTCGCGATCGTTCCACAACGCTTCTTGGGACTCCACATAACTTTCAGGCCCCTTGCTACTGATCCTTTCAAAATTGCCACGATCCCCGTGAGCCGCTGTCCTGGATTCTACACATCACTCAGGTCCGTGACTGCAGATGTTTAAATATTCCATTGATTACCTTGTGACGCCCTGTCCTACCGGATAATTGATTCAGTCCCTGGGCGGCCACACATTACCTGCCGGATCCCTCCGATCTCAGCCGAGACCCTTTCGCCTTCAGCACCTGTAACGAGACAACCCCGTCCTGAAGATGGTCCGCATTGCTTAAGGACCGAAACGTCGTCGACCTCCCAGCGCAAACTACAGGCGCATTCTGTTGTGACTCCAATTGAAATTACAAACTGTACTATAGATGGTCACTGATTTTATGACACTGTTTGAGCTATTCACTGTAAATATTTCACTGTGCTCACTTTGCGCCGTTCGTCGCTGCTCACGCCTTCACTTGAGTTGCCGTTCTTCACTTGCATATACTGTGCACCAAGTTTTCTTCGGGTTGTCACCCTAAGTATTTGATTATGTGCTGTATATAACTAAGTGTACTTGAAAATCGCTCTATGTGCTTGAATAGCAAAAATACTTAAAAAATGTATTTTTCTAAAAATTATTTGAATAGGTGTCTCCTTTATTCTGATCCATGTAATGCCTGGTGCATACAATATAAATTGTCCTTACACTTATACCTTTTGGGATATTGTTTTACTTTTATTGCGAGGGAGCAGGGCAACACCATCTGGCAGGGCTCTAAGGTATCGCTGTATCCTGACTTCACTATCATCGTGCAAGAGGCCCACCACAAGTACACTGGGGTCAAATCCACCCTCAAGAACCTTGGTTTAAAATACGGTATGTTGTACCCGCTAGACTGAGGGTAGACATCAATGGTAAGTCCCGCATCTTAGATAGTCCAACGGAAGTGCAGGAATATTGTCACACCTACAGACAGAACAACCAGTCGATGACAGATGGGGCTCCTAACTCCCCTCCACTCAGTGGGTCTAATGCCAGCACAGAACTCTTCTCAGGAACTGGGTCTGGCTGAGTGCATTAAGCAACTTTCTTTTCATTGTTATGTAACTGATTTGGAATAATGATTTACATTTTTACATTACGGTTTTCATTGGCTGGGTACCTGGGGTGGCGTTGCCTCCCCCCCTTTGGGTGTATACCTTGTTTTGGTTTTACGTTTTATGGATATACCACTTTTGGGTTTTCTCTCACTCCACTGTTAAGACAATTGATACTTTCTATTCTACTGCTAGTGCTAGGTAGGCCTTGCTTTTTTAGTATTGAGGTTGGGTGGGGGATGGGGGGGATTATTATTATCACATAATTGTTTTTGCATTTTTCTAACACTCTTCACTGTCATGGATACTGTTCATTTGGAACCGGCCTCAGTAGTCATGCATGTTACAACTTCATGATGGCCGAGCTAGGTAATGTCTCTTTAATGTCCTGGAATATCCGGGGACTCACTGATAACCGTAAGAAAAGATATGTCCTTCATTACTTACTCCGCCATAACATTGACATTGCTTTCCTACAGAAGAAGGATTTACCCTGATCAGACGCCACGCACTTTGCTTCTAACTGGGGTGCACATAGGTATTTTGCCAAATATAGCAACTACGCCAGGGACATAGCCATTCTCATACATGAAAGACTCCCCTCCAGCCCCAGCTCAATAGTGACTGACAGCGAGGGCAGATAAATCATTGCAGAGGGGTCGTTAATGAGACACAAGTTCGCCCTAGTATGCGTTTACGCCCCGAACACTGACTCCCCTGATTTTTTTCACACTCTCTACGCACAGTTCACAATATTGGCTCCCATGTTTCTTCTTTTGGGTTTTAATTTGCTTCCTGACTGTGCATTACACAGCACCTCCCCTGACACCAAACCTCGTGCACGCCGGGACATTATTAGACCTTTGCGATCAACTTTCCTTACTGGACATATGGCGCACATGCTACCCCACCCACACCGAATACACGCATTATGCGGGCCAATACAACACCTGGACTAGGATCGACTACTGGCTGATTTCACTGGGTGTCTACAGTTGGTTTCATTCGCCCACAACACTCCCAAGAACATATTATGACCATTTTCCCGTTCTACTTCATCTTAATATCCCCGACTAGAAGGATTTTAGAAACAATGGCGATTTCCCAGCGGGGCTCTTCTTGATGACCCGTTTAACAACAAAATGCGAGAAGCCCTTGAAGAATACTTCTCCATTATCACCAGCTCCGTGGACACCTGGGCTGTCCTGTATGAGGGATTCAAGACGTACATTAGGGGCATCTGCATGGCCAAACATTCCGGAGTGCTCAGGGACCTGCACAACACACTATACTGCATAGAGCGCGGCCTGACAGAACTTGGCACTGCCATCGAGCGCTCCCCAACTCCGGAGCTGGAGCAGCAACACCTCACCCTTCTCTCTGACTACAGGGAAGTGGATCGCAAAATTCTCTTTCTGGGCAAGTACCAAACCGGTAGGCGATGCGGCGAGGGGGAAAGACCTGGCTGTGTTTTGGCCCAAATGCTCTGGCCTCCATACAGTTAGGCCTACATCACGGAACTTAGCTCTTCTACAAGTCAAACACTCACTACCACTTCGGACATTTGGGACAAATTTCTTGATTACTTCAAAGCTCTTTACACTTCCAAAATAGGTCATGATGCCATTGCACAGGAAGAGTATTTGTCGGAAATTGCATTAGTATACCTTGAGAAGATGTGCAAGATTACCTGGCAGAGCCAATCTCTGATGCCAACATGCTGGGCCCTATTGAAGCCCTTCAATCCTCCTCTGCCCCTGGGTTAGACGGCTGGACTGGAGACTTCTAAAAGACATAAAATGAGCTTCTGGCACCTCAACTCATTGAGGTGTACGCGAAGGCCCTAGAGTCCCAGATCATTTCTCCCACCCTGCGAGAAGCCGTCATTATTCTCCTTCGAAAGCCAGGCAAAGAGCTGCGATGTTGCGGGTCCTATAGGCCTCAGTCATTATTAAACTTGGATTATAAAATCCTGGCTAAGGTTATCGCATTGCGCCTGTCTCAATCAATGAAATTCATTATCTCCTCTGCACAAACCGGTTTTGTCCCCCGCAGGTCTATGCTGTTGCCACCACTTCCTTACTCTACCGTCACCCCACTGCACAAATCCGACTGAACGGTACGCTCTCTATCTCATTCCCCCTCTCTCATGGTACACAACAGGGTTGCCCCCTTTCGCCCCTGTTATTCATCCTAGCTATGGACCCTTTAATTCGCCATTTTCAAGCAAACAATTTAACACCGGCCCTCTCCTAATGTCGCTTTATGCGGACGACACCGTTCTTTATGTAAGAGAACCTCTGTTGAATTTAGAACCTCTCATAAGAGAGATAATCCAATTCAGTCAATACTCAGGCCTTTGCATTAACCTGCCTGAGTCAGTGATTTTCCCCTTGACTCCCAGCACCATGCCCTGGGAGTGGGAATTCCCCCAGGAGTGGTGCATGGACTCCGTAAAATATTTAGGCATTCATATCCACTGAGACACAGCTTTAGTCATAGGCCTCAACTACGGGCGAGCAGTCAGCTCGCCCGAAGTGCAAATAGAGCGCTGGCTGAGGTTGCCGTTGTCCATCGCGGGTAGAGCTGCGAATCTTAAGATGGTGGTCCTGCTCAAGTTTTTTAACAACATCCCAATTCCCCTCCCCAACTGCTTTTTTCTAACACTAAGGTCCCTCCTTAATAGATTGGTATGGGGGTAAACATCCTCACGTTCAGTGGCACGTGCTTACACTCTCCTACTAGAGAGGGGGTTACGGAGTCCCAGATCTCCTCTTATACTATATTGTAGCCCAATGCAGCTACGCCTATGCTTGGTATCACCCTGATGCCAGGATCCCGTTTCTTCGTCCGAAATCTGACTTTGTCTTGCCCGAGAAACTATCCACGGTGCTTCCCAAGAGCGCTCCTAGATACCCAAATGACATTCAGACTGTATCCACCACCAATTGGGTTTGGGAGAAGCTGAGGTGAGTTAGCGGTGCTCCCACACTGTAATACACTTTCCACCCACTCCCAAATGCCCAATGGCTTCCACTTACAGGGGAGAAAGTGGTGCAGCTTAGGTTAACTAATTTTGAGATGACAAAACTGTAAGATCTATACCCTGATGGCCAAGCTTAATGGTGCAGGACGTTGACCATTTCCCCAATGCCACGTTTATGGGCAGCTTCGTAGTGAATCAGGTGTGCTCGGCTCTACGCGCCCTGCTGCCTGGTTTCCCAATCAAACCTGAATCCTTTGCTCCTCTGTCTCTGATTATAGACAGCGAACAAGGAATTCCCATCATCTCTAAATTATATAAAGCTTGTTCAGAACTAATCCCGGTGAACGACGACAAGCTCCGTAGAGACTGGGAAGGCGACCGTTGGATGCCCAATCACGGATAATCAATGGGCTGCATGCTGCACAGTCATGAAGGATGTCCTCCTAAATAGTAGTCACAAACTATTACATTTTAAATTCTTGCACAGAATGTACATTACCCCTGCCAAATCCCACAAACTGGACCACACCCTGCATCATTCCTGTTTAAAATGCATGGCCCCTCATGCCGATTTTCCTTATCTTACATGGACCTGCCCACTCCTACAGCAGTATTGGTTAGCTGTACACAAGACTCTAGGTGAAACAATCACTCTGCCCCTAGTTCCTATCCCGGAAGTGGCGCTGCTGGGTTATGTGGATAATTTTCCCAAAAAGGTGATGACATGTGCGGCCCTCAGGTTATTATTTTCCAAGGGAGAGGTGGCTATTCATTGGGGACGAAGATCAGTTCCTACATGGAAGAGCTGGATGAGTAGCTTGGAATTATGCAACACAAATAGAGAAATATAAGCTACCACTCTACCCTCCTTCTCTCGCCCAAGAGATATCTAGGGTCTATTCAGGGCATACATAGAGTCACATCGGCAACCCCCTGTTACTAAACTAGAACAAGGCATAGTTCTGACTGTGGTGGGCTAACCGGCCCGATGATCTACATCATATTCAGTATACTGTGGAGTGAATGTTTTTGTGATAATGATTTATTTACAACGATTCTGCTTTTTTGAACATATTACATTGGGTGTGCTGGATGATAAATGGACGGGTGAACAAATTTCCTTCATTGCGGAGTTAACCATGAACATGGGTCTTTGTTTTTTCTTCCTTATAGGATTGGGCTCTTTGATATCAAAATGTGTGACCTGTTTATACTCAATTACTTATGTACTACTCGAAATTGTGAACTGTGACAGTGACCGATCATATTCACATTGTTTACATGTGAAAAATGGTACAAATAAAGTTTAAAAGAAAGTGCATATGCTTCTTCCCTGAAACATGGTTTGATTGACTTATCCACTTGTAAGTCCCTGATAGAGTGCACTACCTGTACCCAGGTCCTGTAAAATAAATGGTACTAGTGGGTCTGCAGCACTGATTGTGCCACCCACACAAGTAGCCGTTTAAACATGTCTCAGGCCTGTAATTGCAGAGTTTGTGTGTGCAGTATGAACTGTCATGTAGACTTGCCATTTAAAACACCTTGCTAAGTCTCAAACTCCCCTTTTAAGACATACATCACCCCTAGGGTAGCTCCTAGGTACATATAGGGCAAGGTGCTGTGTAACTAAAAGGTAGGACACATACTTTTAAGAGTTTCATGTCCTGGTAGTGAAAAACAACTACATTTATATTTCACTACTGTGAGGCCTACTCTTCTCATTGGTTAACATTGGGAATTTCATATTACACTTTTATGCTGTAATTGCTGATTGAGAAGCAGTAGCTCTATCATGTTTAATATAATTGAAGTGTTAATGATAAATCCTCTTTTCTGGCAAAGTTGGATTTAACATTTTTGTTTCAGAAATGCAGCTTTTAGAAAGATAACATTTCTTAAAGCTCTGAGTGCCTCCAGCCTGCCTCTAATACACATTTAGGGTGGGTGAGAGCTGGAATTTGTGCATTCCCTCTGGACAGCCACACACAAAAGAAGGGTAAGAGTGATTGAGTGCCCTAATGCATCCTGATGGCTCATTCTGGGCAGGATGGGAAGGAGGAACTGACACTTCCACATAAATTGGCAGTATGCTTTCTCCAAACAACGGATTGATTACCCTCCTGTAGTGGGTTTGGAGCAAGGGATGGGAAGGGGGGACGTCTGTGCATTTCGTAGCCCCTCTTTGCAGTCAGCCCACTTCAAAGGCACAACTGGTTATAAGAACTGGATCTCTGACTGAGCCTGGAGGGTGTTCATGGAATTTTACTCAGTGGAACTACATGAAGTGCCAGAAAAATGCTGTCGCACTTTGTGGAGTTCCGCCCATGGGGAAGTCTGTTAAGTCGTGCTGCTCGCATTGATTTTTAGTGCCACGAGTATGTCTCGACCTGTAAAATCAGTGTAATAGCACTACGTGTCTCGCCAGAGTGTGCTGCTGCTTTATGCCGCTCGAGTAAACATTCTACTTGAGCAGCAGCTTCTTCAACGCGAATGGCAGATTTCCCAACTTGAATAATTGTGACCTGCTGCAACCGCC
The DNA here is from genome assembly GCF_964263255.1 of Lissotriton vulgaris. Classification (NCBI taxonomy): domain Eukaryota; kingdom Metazoa; phylum Chordata; class Amphibia; order Caudata; family Salamandridae; genus Lissotriton; species Lissotriton vulgaris. The sequence goes on from NC_141695.1 coordinate 561,834,929, forward strand.
AGCGATGAGAAATATCACCAGGAGAAGGTCTAATGAGTAATTTTTTCCTCGCAAGCGCTCGTTAACTTACCGCTGGAGCACCGCTCAATAAAACAAACTCTGTTCAGTGTCACTTTCAATAAAAAAATCTTTATTTTCCTAATTTCTCATGGTTAACCAACCAGCATGATTAATCACTACAATTTTGAAATAGCAATCAAAATGGACAGCAATGCAGTCGCATCATTAATCAAGCACAAAAACCTAACAAAGCATAGTCTCAGGGTATATTGTACCACAATAATTTGGAACACCCTCGCTTGACACACCCAGCGCAAATTAACTTGAGCGGCCACTAAAGGATGGACCATCCAGGAGAGAGGGGGCAAATCGCAGCAATCTGATAAAGTGGGATGGAATGAGCTTATCCCACTCCGGTGGGGACTATTCCATCGGGCGGTTGTGCGGTGTAGGCAGAGCAAGACTCTAACAAGTAAGCCTTAAGAGGCTCCCAAATATCTTTCTGACGGGAGGCAAGAGGTTGGGTACTGGCATATAGCTCACAATTGGTATTGCAGTATGTTAGGCTAAGGAGCCAATCCTTAACAGTAGGAAATGCTCTGCTGCCCCATGTATGCGCTATCTCTCTCTTAGCAAGCAAAAGGGCAATGGCTGTGAATTTACAGATCATTTTCGGGAGCCCATCAAAGTAACCCAGTAAAGCAAGTTCCAGCAAAGGGGTGACTTCCAAGTGAATCATTTGTGATACAGTCTCATATATGTCCCAATCTTGGTACAATTCCATGTCAGGTGAGCAAAATCGGTATGTGGACCACCACACTTGAGGCAAGAGTGGGAGCGATTTGAATCAATGGCATGCAGTTTGGCAGGGGCCATATATACCCTCCACAGATATCTAAAATATATGAGCTTGTTCTGCTGTTTAAGGAGACTCTTCTTTGGTTTATGCAAAGCAACAGGACCAGTGCAAATCCTGAACTGGGCGCCCAAAATCTCCCTCTCACGCCTCCTGAGTTTTGATGTCCCTTCTAGATTAAGTGTCCTCCCCCTGTGTTTGTGATTAGAAGAGTAAGTGGAGGGAAGGATTCTGGCTCCAGACGTTACTCTGTAATTTTGGCACGTATTGCTCTACGTATTCTGGTAAAAGACAAGCTGCTCCATGAAAGTAGCCTTGCCAAACCGCCCACCACTGTTACTGGAAAATACATGACCCCCTGGGAACAAATCCACAAATGTAGTCATGGAGTATGCTGCCAGTGTCCACTGCACTAATCTCTCCTTCATTATGGGAAGTCAAGGGTTATTTGCCAGAGGGGTTTCCGATGAATACAAAGCACCTACCCCATCACCCTGGTCAATTTGTGCCAGACCCAGCTGGTGGTGGAAACTGTCTGAATATTATTTGGATCTCTTGGGAAACTCCTCAGGAACACAGAGTATAAAGTAGCCAGAAGCACCTGGTCTGCCTCAGGGCTGGAGTAGGGAAGCCTAGCATCAGGATGATACCAGGAGTGGGGAAAGCTTCCCTGAGCGACTAAATAGTACACCTGAAAATTAAGGACCCTAAACCCACCTCTCTCATATGGTGAAGACAAAGTGTCCCAACTAACTCTGTGCCGTCTGACCTCCCAGGCCAGTCTAATAAGGTGAGAAAGTGTTGGGGAGGGGAACGGAAACATTGTGAAACAGGTACAAGAAACTCTGTTGGACCAAAATCTTTATCAAGGCCACACAGCCCACCAGGGATAGCGGGAGCTTCAACCAGCGCTTCACCTGTTGTTCCAATTCGTGCACCGCTGGCCATAATTTAGACTGAATATTTGCTCAGTGACTCTATGTATTTGCAACCCTAAATATCTGACTGATTCCTCACACCATGCGAGAGGGAATTTGCATTCCCAACAAGTGGTGCCCTGTGAGAGTGGGAAAATCTCATTTTTACACCAATTTATACCAAGACCAGAGTATCCACCAAATCAAACTATCTCTCTGATAAGTGGCACCAAATTTTCATGGGGGTGACGGACATATAGTATAATATAGGCCCCAGTGCAAATGCTGTTCCTGAAAGTGATGAACCAGCGGATCCATTGCCAATATGAAAAGCAGCAGGGATAGTGAGCATCCCTGCCGGGTGCTGCGGGAGACCGGGTGAGAGGAGGAAAGAGTACCATTCAGACGGAGCCTAGCGGTGGGTGCGTTATACAACAATGCCATAAGAACAATACATCCCTTCGGGATACCAACCTTCCTCATCACTATGAAGAAAACAGGCTACTCCAAGGAGTCAAAGGCCTTTTCAGTGTCCAACCGGACCGTGACCGCCGGGGTTGCAGCGTCAATCGATGTATAACCGAGAACAACGTATGCAAATTTAACGCCATTGACCTGTGAGGGACATAGCCTGACTGAGCCGGGAAATAATGCGGTCCAATGTTAGGGCCAGTCGTAATCTTGGATAATATTTTATGATCTAGATTTAAAAGTGATAATGGCCTGTACGAGCTGCAAAGGGCTGGGTCTTTCCAATCCTTTGGTAGGAGGATTATTACTGCCTCACGTAAAGTAGGGGGGCACCCTGCATTTGTTATAGACTTCCAGTAGATAGGGCAAAAGCAAATCCTTAGAGGTTTTGTAAAAAATGTTGGTAAAGCCATCAAGGCCTGGCGTTGTCGAGCCGTTGATGGCAACACTAGCATTGCCAATCTCCTCAATGGAATAAGGCTCTGCTAGGAACTGCTGCATGAATTTATCATGCCACACCATTGCAATTTCTGCGAGATAACTATCACGGTCCGCACCATCTTGCGTTACCAGAGTTGTGTATAAACCGGCATAGTAAGATAGAAATTTGTCTCGAATCTCGGAGGTGCTGTGCAAAGTGCAACCTGTGGCGGAACTAATGAGAGTGATGTCGGACCGGCCGACCGGCAGACTAGTGAGGTGCCCTAACATGTGGCCAGGTCTATCCCCCTCTCCATGATGCCTAGCTATGTCATACTTTCCTAAAAAACTACTTTCACGTTCTGCCACGTCTCTAAATTATGTGAGTAGTGTCAGGTGAAGGGCGAGCCGGTCAGGATCGGGGCCTACAGCCCGCATGTTTTCCAACTCATCTAATTGCTTCTCAATGCACACGATCGAGCCGGCCAAGTCTTTAAGCACTCCTGAGTGCTTAGAGATACACATTCTCGCATGTAGGCTTCAAATGCCTCCCAAAGAGTGGACCACAAGCTCACAGAACCTTTGTTAAGCTTGAAGTAATCAATTATAGCCTCCTCAAGTTCAAATTAAAACTCCTCATCTATTAGGGCATGACCCGGGTAGCTCCACACACTCTTGCAACCCTCTGGTCTGGGTATGCGTATGTGTCAAACCACAGGGGAGAGATCTGAATAAGTACTCGGCAGGTGCTTGGTTGTCCTGTACCATAAAGCAAAGTTGGGGGAGACAAGCCAAAAATCTAATCTGGTCCAGGTGCCATATTGAGCAGCATAGTGAGTACACAGCGTCACCTGGATTACGCGGAAGACACACATCCACAAGGACAATGGACTCACACATATCTAGCAAATGGTGGCATGAGCGCGGATTGGTGCAGGGATTTAGATGTACTATCCCGCCTGGATCTAACAGAAGATTAAAATCACCCCCATACATATATATAGTCCTCCTCGAGTTGTAAGAGCTGAGCATGAAGGTCTTAGAAAAATTCTGGGAAGTTAACATTAGGTGCGTACATGCAAATGAACGCAATCCGGTAAACCATCAGGAGACCCTCTAGCAAGGTGTATCGCCCGTCCATGTGCACTCTCACAAAGTGGAAAGGAACCCTTTTATTTATCAGTAAAGCCGTACCCCGTGTGTATGTGCTATAGTCAGCAAAGTAGCCATGCCGTCCCTAGCTCGAGGCAAAAGTGGTAGTGTGGGCTCTGGGCAAGTGAGTTTCCTGCTAGAAGGCGACATCTACCTGATGCCACTGTAGATAATGCAAGATCTGTTTCCCTTTCGTTGCATTATTAAGCCCCTGGACGTTCTATGTGATTAAAATGTGATCAGAAAATGGTGCTTACCTATCCTGATCAGATGTTCCAGTGATTTGAGCTTGTGCATTGGAATCAACAAGTGTCATGCTGCAGTAAGTAAGCAATTTGAAAACTGATGACAACCTCAGGAATCTTCCATGTCCCCCCCCTCATCCCCCCACCCATCCCTACGCAACATAACACAGGGAATGTCCCCTGTGAAAAAACACAACTCTGTATCATGTAAACACCCTCATACAACAAACTGATTCAGTACAAGATACATATCACAGAATTGAAACAAACACAATGTGATCAACACTTGGGGGTGCAGCACAGCTGCACCAGTTACCCAACCTGCAAAAACCACGTAATTCATTCATGGTGAAAGATTACGCCCAACAATTAGTCGCAGTGTGCCCGAACAAATCAGCAACATCACTCATTGGAAAATATGTCAACACTAGCAGCCGAGCCACTATTAGGAGGTGATGCCCCGGGTAATGCCCTATTCTTGTGGCTGCTGCTATTCCCCTTGTAGTCCCTGCAGAATTCCTGGCCGCTGTGGGAGTGTTGAATACATGAGTCTTGCCATCAAAGTCAACATGGAGTCGAGCTGGGGACAGCATACCATATCGTAGGCCCAGATACCGCAGGGTAGCCTTCGTGCCAGCATATTTTCTCCTTGTGTCCTGGACCAGTGAAGTCTAGTTAAAGGGCCAATGTCGAGATCTGCCAAGTGACGGTACCCCGCTCCCTCGTCAACCTCAGCACAGTACCTCTGTCCCGAAAATTTAAAAAGCGGGCAATAAAAGCTCTAGGATGGCAGCCTGGGTTAGGACGGGGACCCAAGGAGTGGTGTACCCTTCGAACTAGAAAAGTGGACGTGAAGGCTCCTGTACCAAAGATGTCCATGAGTAGGGACTCCACAAACTGATCCATGCACCCTATGTTGGATGACTCCAGAACCCCAAGAATGCAGACATTATTGCACCTACTACGTCCTCATTCTTGATGGCCACCGCCTTAAGGATTTTTTCCACCCGGTCCTGACGTTTGGTATATTGAGCTGCACCTTCTTCTAAATCAGACACCATGCCCTCCACCGTATCTAGGCTTTCTCATGTATGTCATGCTTGGTGTCCATGCCATCCAGCTGTTAATCCAGCATGTTGAAGCGACCCTCCAGGATCTTAAACCTAGCCCTCATTTCCAGCACCAGTGTATATTTCAGTACTATTCGTCTCATCAGACGTTTTTGTAACAGCTCTCAAACCAAACAGACCTAGCCTTACAGTTCCGGAGCCCGCCTTCCCTATTCCTCCTTCTGTCACTACCCCACTAGAGTAAACCAATTGCTCAGCAGGCTTCCCAAACTGTAGTAAACGTTGTTTGGGGTCCTTCCACCCCATTCTGTCCCTGCTGGGTCGGCCACAGCTCTAGGACCACCCAGAGCTCTACAGCCAGTAAGTAGATATAGTTGCCTCTCTATGTTCCAATTATATACATAGGAGCAAGGCCATGTAGAGTCGAGGAGCTCTGCTACGTCCCTCAGCACATCAGTATGTGCCCAACTCCAGCACTATTAGCAGCCACGCCTTGAACTGAAAAGGACATCCGCAGGGCTGCAACAGATGGGCACAGTCACCTCAGGGCCCGAAAACCACATGCAGCACATTCGCTGGTAACTGGGGTGGTCTTAGACAGCACCCTGGCACCGCCAGGCAAGCCTGAACCTCCCTGCAGCCCTCCACCCCACACCAACAGCCCGGTGGCTGGCCTCCAGGCTCACCCACGGCCCCTGTTGCCGCTTGGCCTCTGGAGGCTGAATAGGCTGAGCAACAGCAAAGTATAGAGACACAGGCCACGAGTTAAACCCTAAGCGGAGGGTACACGCATAGAGGCCTACCTTTAAACCAGAGGTGCCTGCAATGCCAACTCAGCAACGACGGTCCGCTGGAGCCGAAATCAAGTGGGATGATTGGCGCGGCCTAGTCCCGGGTCACACCTTGCTCCACATTGCAGCTCTTTCATCAGATCATTTCTGCCGCGCTTATAGGAGCTCCGGCTCATGGTCGGCAGGTTGGCCACACTCCCCGTTCTGTGTCACTTCATGGAGTTTTTCGGAACTCCACACAGAGTGGGCAAAACTCATCGAACTCGACCGGCGGAGCGGGATTCTTCACCCACCCCTATCTCTGACACCAGCAAATCAGGCACTTCCGGAACTGTGAAGAAACTCTGCCAGGAAGAAGGACCACTGTGCTACTACAAGGACTGCCAATCTGCTGGACTGCTGCTCTGGAAGAACTGTTTTTCTGCTGTGCTACCCTGCTGCCTGCTACTCTCTGCCCCTGCTGAGGAATAACTGGACTCTTGCTTGAACCCACAGTGATCTCCAAGGGCATACCAGCTTGCCTTCTGTTTTGACACTCAAAGATATCAAAGTCTCACCTCTTGTTCCAGTGCCTGACCCATTGGAAGTGGATCTAGGTGCTTGCTCCAATGGAACCAACACATCCTCTGCCACCTGAATTGCAACTGTTGCAGGTACAGACCCAGTGCCTCACACTCGGAACCATTGCATCGCATCAAAACGACTCATCGGAACTGCCACATGACCGTCGCTACAGTGTGAGAAGATCGACACATCCCCTTTATTTTGTGTGGACAAGCCTGGTGCATCGGCTTTGGAGCCAGCACATCTCAGCTTTGGCTCTTCATCATCTGACCCAACACATCACCACCGTAGCATGGGGAAAATTGATGCTTCACCTCAACTGCAGGGATCGACACCGACACACCACTTGGCTGCGCCCCGCATCTCGCTGTTGTGACCAGTATCAAGATACTTTGTGCAGCGGGCCTTGTGTGGCTCTTGTATCCGGCCCGCTCTCCATCGCGGTCAGCCTGAACTCCCCATGCTAAAGTATAGGGAAATGTAGTTATTACATATAACTCAAAATAAAATAGTAAAAATATTATTGTAAATTATTTTTACTTAAAATGTAGAACAAAATAGAATGCTACTACATTATTAACTTAATTTCTATTTAAATCTTAAATTAGTTTAACTTAAATAAAAGATATTAATCTGACATTTTAAAAAAACAAATACAGTTTTTCATACTTGCACCTACCACTTTGGGAGTTATATACGTGGGAAACGTTTAAAAATAGGGGTGAAATATGCAAAAATTTATTTTCCGTGCATTTAACACTAAAAAACTGAAAAGTACTGCATTCCATGGATTTTAGTCCATGAGCACAAGCAAAACGCTGGTGCTTTGTTTACACCAATAGGTTAGGAAACAATTAACAGAAACAATGTTTACAAATGTATCTCAAAATCTGAGATAATGTAATGATTACTGGTTCTGATAATGCTGCACCTGAATATAAATAAAAATAGCCAAAAATCTGACATCTTGTAAATTGACTCAATAAGTGGAGTGGTGCTCATTTCGCCCAAGTGGAAAAGCAGCACAGTACATTGTACACAATGTATTCCATCAGAGTCCTGAAAATGCTTTCACTGATGCCTAAATACATTTTTCTCACTCTTGTAAGAGGTACACATTTTCATATTGCTGGACAAGATTAAGGGCCTTATAACAATGTTGCAGATGTCACCCGGCAGCTCCTCCCCATGCTTACCAATACTGGGGGAACTGATAACTGCAATCAAAATAACAGCGATCGCAAGTGGCATGATGAGAATCCCATTCGAAATGAGTAATTGCTGGGGGAAACAGAAAATGTAGTTCTGATTTTCCCAGTTTTTCACCTCTGTGCTCCCCCTGCCTTCAGTAAGCAGACTCCATGATGAAGAGTTAGGTTGGTAGCCATAAGGAGTGATAGGGTGTTTTACGATTTAGGTAAGGTTAGGGTTAAGGAGTGAAAGGGGGCTTTTAGGATTCAATGAGGGGTAGAGTTAAGAGGTAGTACCGGGTATCTTGGGTTCAGGAAAGGCTAATATTACCAGATGGTAAGGGTTTTAGGCTTCATTGAAGGAGTTGTAAAGATTTTTTGGGTTTATGGATGTTAGTGTTAAGGGGTAGTGAAAGTTTTTATGGTTCAGAAAAGGGTAGTATTAAGCAGAATTGAGGGATTTTTAAAGTGCAGTGAAGGGTAGTGTTAAGTGATAGTGAGGAGCATTTAGGCTTCATGGAAGCATAGCATTATAGAGCATTGAGGGGTTGTTAGGAAGCAGTGATGGGTAACATTCAGTGTTAGAAGTTTTTTTGGTTCGGGAAGGGTAGCATTAAGGGTTAGTAATTGGATGTGGTGTTCATGGTTTGGTCACTGTAAGGTGCAGTCAGTGTTTTTTAGGGCTCATTGATTGGTAGCATCAAGGGTAGTAATGCGGTTCTCTGGGGTCAAGGAAGGGCAACGTTAAGGGGTAGTGAATGTTTTTAGATTTCAGGGAATGGTAGTGTCATGGGGTAGTAATGTTTTTCGGGTTCACACAATGGTATTGCTAAGAAGTAGCAAAGATTTTGAGTTGAGAGATGGGTAGTATTTAGGTGTAGTGAAGATTCCTAGGGAGTACAGGTTTTTGGGTTCAGGGAAGGGTTGTGTTAAGCATGAGTAAGAGTTTTTAGAGTGAAGGGAAGAATAGAGTTAAGAGCTAGTAAGGGGGATTTAAGGTTTAGGGAAGGATAGGATTAGGGATAGTAACATTTTTCATTTAAGGGAAGGGTAGTGATAAGGGATAGTAAGAGATGTTTAAGCTTTGGGGAAGGGTCTCATTAAGAGGTAGTAAGTAGTTTTAGGGTTCAGGGAAGGGTAAAGTTTACATGGTAGTAAGGATTTATGAGGGTGCATGAAGGGTAGTGTAAAGGGGTGAGAAGGAGTTTTTAGGCTTCCGGTAATAATAACAATAAGAATTGGAAGGCTTTTTTTGTGTTCAGGAATGGCTAGTGTTAAGGGTTAGTTAGGGATTTTTAATGATCAAGGTAGGTACGCATTAAGGGATAATAGTGTTTTTTAGAGTACTATTTGGTTTTTAGGGTTTAGGGAAATGTTTGCATTAAGATGCAGTAACGGGTTTTAGGGCTGTTGTGTTGAGGATTAATAAGGTTTTTTGGGGTCCCCTGGTGGGAAGCATTAAGGAGTAGTAAAGGTTGTTACAGGTCAGGGCAGGGTACTATTAAGCAATAGTAAGGGCTTTTCAGGATGCAGGGAATGGTAGTACTAAAGGTTAGTAAGGGTCTTTAAGGGGTCAGGGAAGGATAGCTTTAAAGAGTAATGAGGGGTTTTAGGGTTCATGGAAGAGTACTATTAAGGGGTAGGAAGGATTTATGGTTAGGGGAAGTTTAGCATTAAGGAGTGAAAAGGTGTTTTAAGGTTCAAGGTGGGGCAGATGCAAGGTGTAGTAAGGGGTTTACTGTTCATGGATTGGTAGCGTTAAGGGATAACAATGGGGTTTAAGGATTCAGAGAAGGGAAGAGTTGAGGGGTAGTAAAGGGCTTTTGTTATTATAGAAGGGTAGCTTTAAAAGATAGTAAGAGTTTTTAGAGTTCATGGATTGGTAGCCTAAAGAAGTAGAGATGGAATTGTAATTTTTAAAAAGGTTAGCATTAAGTTGTAGAAAGGTATTTAAGGTGCAAGGAAGGGTAGCATTAAGGGGTAATAATGGGCTTATAAGGTTCAGTGCAGGGTAGTTTTAATAAGTAGTAACATTGCATAGCCATTTATGAGTAACAATGGGGGTTTGGGGTTCAGAGAAGGGTAGCATGGGGTAGTTAGTGGTTTTTAGGGTCCACATATGGGTAGCATTAGGGGTACCACTTAGCTTTTAGGGTTCTGGGAAGGGTAGTGTTAAGTGGTGGGAAGAGTAATGTTAAGGGATAGGAGGGAGACATTTGATTTTGGGGATTGCCGTGTAAAGGGATATTAAGGTGTTTTTAAGGTTCAGTTACAAGGTAGTGCTTAGGGACTGAAAAGGGTTTTTAGGGTTTATGGATTGGTAGCTGTAAGTAGTTATAATGGTGTTTTACAAACAGGGATGGGTAGCCTTAAGGGCTTGTATGGATTGTTAGGGGTCATGGAAATGTAGCTTTATGGGGGTAGTAAGGGTATTTAGGATTCACGGTATAGCTTTTGAGAATTCAGGTAAGAGTAGTGTTAAGGGATAGAAAAGAGTTTTTAGTATTCAAGAAAGGGTAACATCAGGGAGTAATTTGTTTAAGGTTGAGTAATGATCACAATTTATAGGTAATTAGGTTTTCCGGTTAACAGAGAGGTAGCGTTAAAGGGTAGTAAGAGCTGTTTAGGGTTTGTGGAAGTGTACTGTTGGGAGGTAGCCATGTGTTTTTAGGGTTCAGGAAATGTAGTGTTAAGGGGTAGGAAGAAGTGTTTAATCTTCAGGGAAAGATAGCGTCAAAAAGTAGAAAGGTTTGTTTAGTTTTCCTGAATGGGTAGCATTAAGTGCTTTTTAGTTTTCAAGGAAGGGTGCCATTGAATGATAATGATGGATTTTTAGGATCCAGGGAAGAATAATTTAGAATTACAGTAGATTAAGGTGCAGATGCATCAAGCATATTACCGGTCGCAAACGGCCCGATTCACAGAATCAGCTCACTTGCTACTGGTAAAATGCTGTTTGCGATGCATCAAGCCTAAAGGCATTCGCAAATCAGGCAATTGCAATTTTTGTGAATACCTATTTTGCTAATGCAGTTAGGGAATCGTAGAGTGAGATTCCCTAATTGAGATGCATTCGCAAATTGCGTTTTTGCAATTTTGAATTGCAAATTACCATCAACTTTAAGTTGATGGTAACTTGTGATTCTTTGAAAAATGCACAAAAATGCATTTTTCAAAGTGCAATGTGGTACATAAACATGCCCTTAGGGGATGTGTGCGCACTAAATGTGCATCTAGGCCCATAGGAATGAATGGGAAGACATTCCTTAATTGTGAATCGCAATTTGCAATTCGCCATTAAGGAATGTGTAGGAATCACTAATATGTTAGCAAAACCTACACGCAAAGGGGATTGCGATTCCTTAATAGCGGTTCCTTAAGAATCGCTATTAAGGAATTGCTTAATTCACTTAGGGCTTTGGCCCTAAGTTAATGATCTGAGGAATCAAATTTAAAATTTGAAATATAATAAATATAATAGTATGGTTTTTCAAAAAAATTAAATACTAAATTGGAACGATAATGAAATCAACTTTTGGAATTGAAATATATAAAACCAGATATAATACTTAAAAACTTACTTATGATATGAAGGCACCACAGAGATAAAAAAAAACTGTGATGTAAAGTACTCTGATATACCCTATTGTACTGGCTCTTGATGTAAAGGTTGACTAAGTAATAATGGATTGTAGAGCGAGGGATAAGCAAAGGGATGCCAAGGAATTTTTAAAAATGCCTCTAAATGCAAGTATCGCAGACGCATAAAACTTTACACTAGAAATTTGAAAGAAAAAAAAACACCATTTTGTCAATGAGTGCCATTTTAAGATATTTCTGAATTGATGATGAAAAGAGAAAAGGGGACAGGACTGGAACTGCAATACAGGAACACAGTATTCCTGACTGCTCACCTCCCATCTGTGCATCTGCCAGAGTAGAACTACAGTGGCATGTATGTGGCCTAAAGGGCTTTAGGTCATACTCCTGTATCAGACTAGTTTGACTTGAGGCAGAGCTTTATCTCACACAGCTTGATAGAAAAATGATCACTGCTTGGTAGTTAAACACTCTTTCAGTGGAAACACTCAGCTCTGGCTAAGTCAAAAGCTGAATCAACATCTGGGTGGAGTCGCAGTCCCTCTTTTTTATACATCACATCAGCCGACAGCTGCGTTATCAAGCCAGACATATAAACACAGATATAGTATTCCACGACTAGGTCTGAAATAAACCAATTACCACTTTAAATCAGCTCGATGTCTTGATGTAATGATCTTTGGCGACAGACACTGACCTAGCTCAATAACTCTGTCTCCCGAATGAGTAGTGTTCTTCATGGATGAAAATCTGTTTCTTAATTTGAATTAGTATTTGGATTGCTTTGTCAGATTTCAAAAACAGTGATCAGGACATGGCTGTCTCCTCCGTAATGGCAGGGGAGCATCACCCCACTGCTGATAGTCAGTCAGCAAAAATAAAATAATAATAAAACAGTATTATATATGTTTTCCTTTGACTGACTGAGCCATGGAATCTAGGGCAGGGAGGACCCGGGCATGCCATTGAGGAGGATTGATGGGCACTGTAAGTGAGCATGTCGATTCGGTCAGCCATCTTAGGGTGGAGAAATGGCTTGGGCTCCCTGTGTCTGAGCAAGTGTTAGACCAGCCCACTCAGGCCACTCACGGTACTTCTCTCATGCTTGTATAGCATGAGAGCAGTGACTGGATTGGGTGGGGAGATTGTGCTTTTTGCCCCAGTGACAGCCGTGAGGAGAGTGAGGATTGAGGCTGCTAGCAGCATTAGTGTCAGTGGCAGCGACTGGTATTTAAAAAAAAAATGATTATTCCCTTAACACCCCTGACCCACTATTTTAGATATACGGCAGCCACCACTGAATCAGGACCTCTCTTCTGAGATCAGAGGAGAAGCTCTTGGCTCAAACTTCCTCCCTTGGATCACGGTCTGTGCGATATGTGTAGGGAGCTAAATAGTCAATAGAAAGTTTGTGACTAAAGATACAGTTGTGTTTTCAAGTATTTATGAAGGATCTGGACAAAAACCTCCCCTCCTTTGCACACTAAGTTATCAATATTCACTATAAAAAAACATGAAGTCCAGCATGGAATCTCTGTCAAAGGTGGCCTAGCGTGACTTGATAAATCTCTCTTGGGTTTTCCATTGCTCTTGCGTCCCCTTGCGTGGTACAAGGGTGACGCAATCCTTGATAAATATGGCCACAAATGTGTGGGATCCTTCTACTTTTGTCTAGACATAGGAATGTGTACTGAAAGGTAATGCTTCCAGTACAAATCCTATGCTAGATAGCACATGCTTACATCTGCCCTGTGGTGCAAGAGTGTGTGTCATGCATGGCAGCCTTTTTATGTGCCAGAGCCAAGGCTGACAGGAGAGCTGGCCGATCATAGTAAATATGGCTTTGATGTGTCTCCCTCCCTGCATGATGCATGAAAAAATAACAAATCTGCTCCTAAATATGAAATGACTGTGGATGGTCTGTTATCAGTCTCTTAACTCACCATCACTCTGTCCAGATCTCCCATTACAGTTTCCGTACACTCAGTAATCTTTGTAAATATTCTTTCTGTAAGGATGCTGGACTATCAAATAAAGCATTAGGTGGAGTACAGAACACGGTCATTACTTTGCTTTTTCCTCGAAATACATTCATATCTCGCTTGTTAAGAGCAGCATATCGACTTCCAGTAAAGAAGCACATCGTGTTTAATGTTAATTGCCTGACATTTTAGTGCCTTCGCATCCTGCAATCAACGTGTCTGGAAACCTGGTTCTTTATCTTCCTTCACGCATTGTCCATTCAGCCAGCTGGAGTTTTTAGCGGTCAACATGGAAAGCGCTGGAGATCGATGCTTTACGCTCTACAGTCAAAGGCTTTTGGATGTACTGTGTGCATGTTCACGCCCATCAGTGCTAAGAAAAGCCCAGCTTTTCTATATGACTAATCTCGATTATAGTATTACTATTGTTTCTGTGTTTCTTCATTCATAGCACTTATTAGAAAGGGTCACAAAACTCTTCTATTGACCCAGCCTCAATTACAGACTTTCCGTTGTTTGTGTGTTCTGAAATGTGCTTAGAGGTGATGTGCTTCACTGTGAAAATGATACAAACAGATATAAACTGCGATAAAATAAAAAACAACTTTTGAATCGAGAAACCCCTATTGCAAACAATTTATCACTTGCGCCTAGTTCTGTGCTAGGAAGGAATAAAGACCTGACATTATTTCCACGAAGGAAAATGTATTATTTGCACACAGTCGATATTAAGCATTCAGAAGTGGCCACAAGGAGACACGTAGCTCTAAAAAGAAAATCTTAATAAACAAATAAATGCGAGTTGAAATTGAGTGGTTGATTGGAGAGCATTTCAACATCAATACTTCCATGAAAGAACACACACAAAAGACGTCTTTAGCTGTTATCAAGAGTTAATAAAACCTATATTTCAGAATCTCTTCGTCTCGTTATTACTTGCTTCACAGGAGACGCACCAGTCCCTCGCAGCGCTGAGAATGAGGTTTTAAATGCACTATGCGGGAGGGACGCAGTAAAATGGAATTATTCAAAGCTTTAGAGATGAAGGCTAGGGAACAGAAGAGAAAAGGGACATTTCTGTGGTTCTGAACATTGCATGACATAAAGTTGTACAGAATGTACTCATAATCTCTGTTTCTACAGTCGTTTTTTTCCATCAAATGGAGCATGAAAAGTCAGAGACCAAACTCATTTACAGCATATATTTAAGCTGTGCTTACTTTGTGAAAGACTAAGGGGTATATTCACAAGGAGATATCACAGAATTAACCGCATCGCTGCGGAGGCTTTTCCCGTTGTGTGCGGCGTTTTTAAAATTACCGCGTTACATGACGAGCTCAGCTCGTCATCAGCATACGAGCGCCGTAGCTGATGACAAGCTGAGCTCGTCATCAGCATCGAAGTGGTTAACAGCACAATATCGCAACCTAAGTTGTGATAAATTTACCCCACCATTCACAAGCTGGTGCTAACAGTTCACAGCACCAGTTTTCCCACGATAGCAGCCACAAAAAACATTGCCACAGAGGACCCCGCAACTATCGATAATAAGATGCAGAGTTAGCTTTCCTGTTAGAAAACCCACGACAACACCACACCTCAACATTCACAACGACCAGCCAGACCAGCGATAAGAACACAAAACATGTGATAAGGCACGTTAGCAGCAGGAAATTTACACCTGCCCTGACCTGGTGTAAAGTCGGACCACAGCCTGCACCACAAAAGGGAGCATAGCCAAAACCCACACCTGCAGACAAACTGATGCTGTAAAGCAACTGAACATGCAGCACAGACACCTAAGAGGGCCACAAACCCCACCAACACCACACCCAGGACCACCCCTCCCTGGCACCCCGACCAAAGACATGCCACATCAGCTACACCGAAACATGTATGAAATAATCCGCCTGATGTCCCACAAGCATAACAAGTGTCATAACAGAAATGAGCATCACACATTCACTTTTCGAAGCAAACAATGAAACTTTATTGAAATCAACACAGAAATCAAATGAAGACACATGGCGGCTCTCCTCGACACAATCCCTAGGTCACAGCCTGGAAGACAAAAAACATGATGAGAAGGTGTGTCCTGCGCACATCAAAGAAAAGCAAGAGAGAGAAGGAGAGAGAGAGAAGAAGAGAGGGGGAGAGAGAGAGCGAGAGAGAGAATGGAGGGGGAGAGAGCGAGAGAGAGAGAGAAGAGAGGGGGAGAGAGAGAGAGAGAGAGAGAAGATTAGAGGGGGAGAGAGAGATATAGAGAAGAGGAGAGGGGGCGAGAGAGAGAGAAAAAAGAGAGGGGGAGAGAGAGAGAGTGAGAAGAGGAGAGGGAAAGAGAGAGAGAAGAGGGGGCGAGAGAGGGAGAGCTGACCCTGCGCACGCAGGCCACACTGCTCACCTGCTGCTACTGGTGTGTCTTCAACCCCTTGCTGGTACATATAGCAGTATACCAGGTCACACATGTGAGAGAGAGCCGTCATCTGAATCAGGGTTCAGAGACATGACTGGCACAGTACACACACTTGCACAATATAACATCGCCAGCCCGCCCATGCACACCCAGGCAGAGGCATACCAGCCCCTCCCGCTGCCCATCTGAGCATGCCCACCCATGCACACACGTGCCTCAAAGCTCACCTTCCGCCACCGGCACCGGCGTGTAGACTGCAGGTCCCACCACGTCCCGCTGCAAGCCACAAGCTCGGGGCCCGCGGACATGGCACCCTCCACACCATGCAGCTAAGCTGTGCCATCTACCAGGTCTCACGTTTGGTGCTGGGTCTTGATTACATGTGAGTTACAAGGACCCCCTGACAAACTGTAAGTACAAATCCTAGACATGGGACTACACAATGGTTGTGAATACTGAAGACTATGAACAAAAGATGTTATCTATGCTAAATGATCAGACTTTGTACTCTAGTATAACATCAAATCCCATGCATAGAATAGTAAAAAGAATGCCAACTTTAACAAAAATTGCTTTAAATGCAGGTCAGATCACAGCCAAGGAATATGAGTATCTAAATAATTCAAAAGGAAAAACTGCATGTATTTATGGTACTACTAAAATACATACAGACACCCCCCCCCCCCCCCTTATAGACCCATAGTATCAACCGGTGGTACAGTCACTGAACCTTTATCTAAATTTATTGACAATCAAATAAGACCATTTATTTCTAAAATCCAGTCGTATGTTAAAGATACCAGGGAAATGATTTATAAAGTGGAGAACTTGAGATTCAATCCTAATTCTGATATTTTTGTGACTCTAGACATATACTCACTATATACATCCCTCAAAAAGAAGCATTAGAAGCCAAAGAATGGTTTATAAATGAGTTGGAAATACCCTGTTCTAAACCCTTTATAATTGAATGCTTACATATAGTTTTAACTGAAAATATTTTGAATTCTGTAACAATCTTTTTCGTAAAATCAAAGGTTTAAGTAAGGGGGCCTCGTTAGCGCCGTCCATTGCGAACATCTATATGGCCCTCTTTGAGAAAAAATGTATTTACAATGAGGTTGCCCCATTTTATGAATCTGTTTCACATTGGTCCAGATACATTGATGACATCTTCTTTATCTGGACCAATGGGGAAGAAACTCTATCACAGTTTCTTCAGTGGTTGAACCTTACATATCCAAATCTTAAATTCACTGCACATAGCAGCACAAAAGAAGATGAGTTTTTAGACATCTTCATCAGACATCATTTAGATATTCTGGAAGTGGATTTGTTCATTAAACCCACTGCAAGAAATACTTTATTACATTTTAAAAGCTATCTTCCACACAGCCAAAAACAAAGTATTCCTTTTTCCCAGTTTTTAAGAGTTAGACGGAATTGTACAAATATATCTGACTTGACAAACACGCTATTAGAAAGAAAGAAAGCAAAGTTTTTAGAAAGAGGATACCCCCACAGGCTGGTGAGAGAATCCTACAAACGAGCAAGATTGTACGACAGAGGTCATCTCCTCAAATCAGCCAAGGAGCCTATAGCTAATCAGTTGGTATGTGTTACCAAACATTCTAGTGCATCTGAGTGAATCGGGGGTCAGTGGAAGGTCATGAGGCCATATGCAGGACCAAACAAGAACAGGCTTGGTGGCAGAAATGAATGCTACTGAGCCCTTCTGATCAGAACCCGATCCACGTCCTCATCCCCGGATGTGTGCCCTGCTCCACCTGGGGGTGTTGCTGTACCGGCTGCGGCACTGTGTGCCAATGACACCTCAGGTGCCGGGGTGGATTGTGGGCCACACTGTGTGCCAATGACACCTCAGGTGCCGGAGGTGGAGTGTTGGCTGCACTGTGTGCCAATGACACCTCAGGTGCTGGAAGTGGATTGTGGGCCACACTGTGTGCCAATGATACCTCAGGTGCTGGAGGTGGATTGTCGGCCGCACTGTGTGCCAATGACACCTCAGGTGCCGGAGGGGGATTGTGGGCCGCACTGTGTGCCAATGACACCTCAGGTGCCGGAGGTGGATTGTTGGCTGCACTGTGTGCCAATGACACCTCAGATGCCGGAGGTGGATTGTGGGCCACACTGTGTACCAATGATACCTCAGGTGCTGTAGGTGAATTGTCAGCCGCACTGTGTGGCACTGTAACATCAGGTGCCGGAGTGGTTAGGCCTTCCGCACAGGGAGGCATGGACACACCAGGGGGCATAGATGTGGATGGTGTGGGGGCAGCAGTATTCAACATTGTCATGCCTGTGGCAGCAATGCCATGAAGAGGATCTGCAGGGCATGGTAGATCCCAGCTACATTCCCATGATGTGCAGTGGTGGCTACCATCCTTTTCGCCTCCATCTGCACCCTGTCCTCCATGAGCCTCTGAATGTGTGCCAGCTCACGGATGGTATTGCTGGAGCCACTCTGAGTGGACAGATGTTCTTCTCTCTGCGTCATGACTCCAGCTATGTCAGTAAGGGCTCCTTGGACACCATGGTGCGGGTCAAAAACACCCAAGGATGGCATCAAGTTTGGTTGCCATGTTGCCGAAGCTCAACCAGACCTGCTCTGCGGTCTCCCTCTGGCACTCCAGCACATGGTGTTGGAAGGCCATGCGTTGTTCATGGGGGTCTTGATGGAGTGCCAGTACTGTGGTTGCCTTCTGCTGGGTGCTTTGGGTGGTGGGTGGGGTCTCCTCGATGTAGCTGGCCTGCCCTGATCCTGAAGGTGAGTGGTGGATGAGGTTAATGATGTCTTGGATGGCTTGGGTGTCGATGCTGGTGTTGTCCTCCTCGTCATCAGTGAAGAGTGACTGGGAATGCTCTGCAGGAGATGTTGACGGTGCCCCAGCGATGTGAAGGGGAGATGGTGTATTACAATGTGTCCACATGTATGTAGCTGCATGGTACATGGTGACATTCAGACAGCATGGTATTGTACATTGTGACTGTCTGTAGATCTAGGTGGGGACCCAGCATCATTGTGGGTGTGCACTGTGCTCTGCTTGATTATGCATGTGTGCCATTGTGCCCATCTCCACCCGTCCACCCAGTACCTGGTCGTCGCTTACCCTGTTGCGGTTGTATTGTGTCCTGTCGGGCAATGTCCGACCCCCCGACTCCGGCCACAGTGTCCACACTGATGACTGTCAACACTAACTCCTCCATGTCATCCAGCACAAGCTGTGGTGCTGGGCCCCACCTCCAGTCTGCGTTGCTGCCTTCTGGTTGGCGGAGAGTTTCTCCTTGGTCCACCGCTTGATGTTATTCCATCACCTCTTGACCTTGTCTATTGTCCTCTTTTGCTCCCCGACGGCATTCACCTTGTCCACAATGTCCTGCCATATTCCATTTTTGATGCCCAATGACACGTTGGAGGTGGTGAACAGTTGTTGATTGTGTTCCATCACCTCCGTGACTAGGACCCTGTTTGCCTGAGGACTGAACTTCGTCTTCCTCTTCTCCTTGCCCTTCCAATGGCAAATATCACTTCAAATTAAGTACTGTGTTTTATTAACATTGTTGTAGTAATGTATTAACCTGTTTCATTGCGTTGTGAGAATGACTCCATGATTACAGAATGTTCATGTTTGAACAATGAGGGGCTGTTAGGCATTCCGTGAGAGCTGTGGAGACGAATGGTCAATAAACACTTGGTTTCCTCCACTTACCTTGTGTAGAGTCATCACTTTAATTGTGTTTCAGGCAAGCAATGATACATAATAATTGGCATGCCTTCTTTGCCTCAACGGACTGTGAGAGTGTGTTCCATAGGATGTCCATATTTTATTCTTTCAGATGGTGACTTAAAACAAATATGCTTTTCACTGCGATGCACCACAGAGGCATGGAGGAGGAAGTTTACTCAATTATAGTGGAATTCACCACAGGAAACAATGATTTTGCGCTGCATTGTGATAGGAGGAAAGAACAGGGCAGTGCCATATCTACTAAGCTGTAGCGCTGCAGCTCTTTTCCCCAGCACACACACACTGCACAATACTGCATAGGTGTGTGAGTATTGTCTAGCACAGGTTTTGTACAGGAAGACAGTCGTACAGAAAAACATCCTTAGACATACTTGAAAACTTTTCTCACATTGTATGTGTGCTGTATAGCATCAGTGGCCACTGGTGCTAGGTGAAGAGGCTCTCCATACTAATATTTTGAGTTATGTGGATGGTAATTACAAAGAGCAATTACCATCACCATTACATTTAAAATAATGCCTGGGCCTTCTGACTGTGTTACGCTTTCTAACAGTAACAAGCCAGGAAGCCAGGCAGTTTTAGGAGGCATATGCACTATTGTGCGTGTTCTGCCTGGTCCTTGGGGAATTTAGCAGACAAAGGATGGCATGGCACAAGCCCTTCAATACACGGAGTCCTCAGGGATCACCCACTGATGGCGCAAAATAGCGTCATATGTTAAAGCATTCCCGGGCATGTATGGCATCACTCGTGTACTTTTGAGGCTGCTTGCCACTCTCTTGATGCTACTGTGCATTTGACCTCACATCACAGAGACACTAATGCTTCTGTGTGCCTCAATCTGTTTACAGAATGTTAGAGCACTTTGGGACTGGCGGTGTGCACAGTGCTCCTCTGGCATATGCACATCACTAACTGCTACTAGAGTGGGTGAGGAGCAAGGGCACAGATGAGTAATGAGGCCTGGGGTTGTCAAAAGTAGCAACATAATTTAGAGAAGAGGATGTGGCATGCTGCGTTACAGCCAGAAAGGCTCTCCGTCAAAATAAGTAAACTAGGGGTATATTTACAAGGGCATTGTGTCACTGGACCTTCACTTTTTACAATGCTCTGGTGGCGTAATGCCCTGCTCCATATTTACAAAGCTGTGTTAAGCCACTTTTTCCTCACTTACTGACACTTTGTAATTATCATACACTTTCATGTATGTATCTGCGTGAAAGAGGAGTGCATTGGGTGTTGCAGTGGGCGTTCCACTACAGCACCCATTGCTTTTTAATGCCCCCCAGATTTACAAGCATGTGTAAATCTGAAGTAGCACCAAAGCCTAAAACCACTGAAAAGCAGGCGTTAGAGTGGCGCAACGAGAAGAAATAATTGTATTTCTCCTTGCTGGTACTCTTTCTATTTGTGTTGCATTTGCAGCACACATAGAAGGAGCAAATCGCCTTTAATGATTGTTTAGGTGTAGGAAGGTATCGCTTCCTGCACCTAACCAGTCATCCTTGCAACACATGCACCGGTGCAAGAGTGTCTGTCTTAGAACTAGGCAGTTTTGTTTAGCTAAATTGCTTGCAGTGACGTGCTGTGTGATTATTTTGTAAATATGCCCCCCTACTCGGGCTGGGAGCCGATAACTTTGGAGCAGGAATCCAGGATCAAGTACCAGCATCGTCTCAGCATCCTATGATTATTCTGCGCATGGCACAGCAACGAAGCACATGGTTGTCTTGTTCAGCGCCACACCAGGAGCTTCAGGGAATCGTAAAGAATAAAATACAGCAGAACATGCAGTAGCATGCAGAAATTTCTTTCCTCTGTAGCAGCTACAGCTTGTTCCTGCAGCAGCCCCTGTTCTGGGACACACTCGAGCTGTTGGGAATTTTAAAATGGGTTGATTACATTTGTAGTATCAGTCCAATTCCCGTGGGTCTCTTCCAGACACTTTTTACAAGTTTGGCATGGACGGCTGTACGTTTTCTATTTTACTACATGAGGTGGGGGGGGGCTCGGGTGTGTAGTAGACCCCAAGTCAGAGACTGCCAAAGCAGTTCCTTAGCATCCACTGCAAGGACAGCAGCCCCTTCTCCAAAGCGCCACCTGAACACCTCTAGCAAGTAACCTTGGCTCCTGAAATAATCTTCCTCCACGCTTTTGCCTCAATCCCTTTAGAATAATATCAATGTAGACGGTCTGTCCCTGTATGTTTTCTGCCTCAGACCTCTTCTCACAGCCAGATTTCTCAGGGAATAAAGCTCTGCATAGAAGATTTGAGGAGCCCGTGTGCAGCAGACTGTCAACTCTGGTGTGGATGTAGCCAGAGAGATATGAAAGTTAAATGATGCCAGCGGTGCGGAAGCTACAGCCCTGGCACAGGTGGCAAGCCACTGTCTGCAAGAGAATCCCTTTCTTCAAGAAGTTACTAAACCTCCATGACTTCCTTAGTGTTAATCTATATTTCTATTTATACCTTCTTTTGTACAATATAGCTTATGTTATCAGTATTTTGACTGTATTTGCATTTTTTTATTTGTTATGTTCATATTCTGTTTATTTTCTAAACCCACTTGATACATTGTATATGAGCCTACTGCCTTCATTGGTTTTTATATTCTGCACATTGTTGTAATTCTTTTGTCCGAATAAACTTCTTCTGAACTTAAAAGAGAAGCCCTTTCTGGAGGCGGCAGTGTGAAAGGTGTCAAAAGGAAGCCTATTGGCTATGGTTAGACTTTGTAAACCTACAGATGAGAAGGAAGGTGACATGACACTGCATCATCAGTCTTAAGGTCTCTAATTGATAACATACATTTTCAACGTAAGTGTTCTTCATTCACCCACTCAATCATGATGCTATCACTGACTGAAAAGACATTGGGCCTGATTCACAAAAGTAAACTGAGACGAAGTCTAACTTTGATAAAAAATCTGTTTCCAAATACTTATTCTTTCTAAATATAAAATGGGTTTGGTATGAAAGGTTCTGTACTGCATTTTAAACATTGTGGGCCTCATTTACAACCCCACTGTACCGTTGGTGCTGCACTTTTTAGATGCAGCAACAGCGCAGTGTGCCTACCCATATATACAAGATCACTTAAAGAGTCCCTGCGTGAATATTCGTGGCCCTTTCACGATATACTCTGCTTGAAAGAGGCTTTCCATGGGTATTGCTACAGGTTTTCCCATACAACATCCATGGAACCTGACACATTCCCAAATTTACAGTCTCATACATCTGGAAATGCGCAGAATCTTACGTCTTCACAGGGGAGGTGTAGGGGAGGTGTAGGAGTGGTGCAACGAGAAAAATACTTTTATTTCTCCTCGTTTTCTGCTCTATGTGCACACATAATAGAAGCACAATGCAATTAATGATTGTCTTTGTGCAGGAAGATGTCCCTTCCTGCACAACAACAATCATTCCGGCAATGCAGGTACCTTTTTACCATGGGGCAAGGGTGTCCGCGCTGGCGCATGGCTGCTGTTTGTGCACTAGTGCAGGGGAGAAGGACAGGAATGTGTCATATCTTGTAGATACAATGCATTCCCAGCAGCCATGCATCGAAATATAGCAAATGACACCCTGTTTGTGTAATGTTATTGTGTTGAATATATGGACAAAATATGGACAGTGGCTTTTTGTGTTCCTTGCTTTATAACAGGATACACACCTGTACATGATTTGAGATTCTGCATCAATATTACCCAGCTGATGCAGAAAAGGAAGTGGCTGACATGCACTATAGGTTGTAACAAAATTGCAAGTGTCTCTTTGTGGACATTTATTATCCTATGTTGTGTTTTGTGTTGTAAAGAGGAGATCTCAAACTTTCTTACCCAGTAGCATATCCCTTTTTGATGGTGATACTTGCTTGGCAAATCAGAAATTCTTTAAACGATTTTATGAGTTTTCCTTTAAAAATGCCTATAAAAACATTACTTTCGATCTATTGTCACAGTATTGCTCAAAACTACACTTGTATACTCTAATTTCTTAAAATTTCTCTAAGAAACATTGGCACACTCACTACGCTTGCTGGCATTTATTTATTTATTTATTTTCTTCTATAGCGCAGGATTCGACCCCCGAAGGGGTATCTCCGCGCTTTGCTCGCTGTAAGTGTCAGACAGTGCCTTTAGGACATGCAGGTGAGAGTCTAAACCTCCCGAAAAAGATGCGTTTTAAGTGCTTTCCTAAAGGAAAGAAGGTTGGTGTTATGTCGCATGTCAATAGGGAGTTTGTTCCAAAGGGAGGGTCCTACATAGGAGAGTGCTCGGCCACCTTGCCTGGCTTTCTTGATGAGAGGTATTTTTAAAAGGAATTGACTGCCAGAGCGCAAAAAGCATTCTGGTGCATATATTTGAAATTTCTGAGTTAGATAAAAGGGACCGGATCCAAAGAGACTCTTCTGTATGCTGCAACAGATCTTGTATTCGATCCTCTGACGCACAGGCAGCCAATGGAGTTCTTTCAGGAGCGGCCTACATGGTGTTCTCGGGGGGGGGGGGGGCATTGGGAACCAATCTGGCCGCGGTGTTTTGGGCCACCTGCAGTCGGTTAAGTACATTTTCATTCGCAGAGATAAGAAGGCCGTTACAATAATCCAACCGACTTATTACGAGTGCTTGGACTAAGGTCTTTCTATAACCGTCTGATAAGAGGGGAAATACCCTTCTTAGGAGCCCAATTGTTCGAAAACAGGATCCAGTCACCAGATTCACATGCTCGTTTAAAACGAGGTTCTGGTCCAGTCGCACTCCCAGGTTCTTCACTGATTGTTTTGGACAGGGAATAGGTCCTAACTCCAGAGGCCACCAATCCGGAGACCAAAGGAGATTGGCTTTCCCAAAAAGCATAACTTCTGTCTTGCCCACATTACACTGGAGACAGTTGGAGGTCATCCAGTTGGATACCGCTCTCATAGCCTCAGCAAAAAGGTTCTTGGTTTCTGGGGTAAGAGTCTGGAAAGGAAACAGGAGTTGGGTGTCGTAAGCATACGACACCGGGATAAACCCATATGTTCTCACAATGTCAGCAAGGGGGGCCACATACACATTGAATAATGTGGGACTTAGACATGAGCCCTGTGGAACCCCCTTGGTGAGTTCCCTGGAGATGGAATGATAGGAACCCAGGTTGACAGTTTGTGAGCGGCCAGTAAGGAAACTCTCCAGCCAGGACAGAACTACACCTCCAATTCCTACTTTCTGCAGCCGGCCGAGAAGAATCTCATGTGACACAGTGTCGAAGGCTGCAGACAGGTCTAACAGCACCAGAATCATGGATGCTCCTCTATCCTGTGTCATCTTGATGTGATCTGTCACGGGGAGGAGCGCAGATTCGATACTTTAGTTGGGTCTGAACCCAGATTGTGAATGGTCCAGACCCCCTGTAGCCTTGATGAATTTTGACACATGAGTGTTCACATGCTTCTCGGCCAGTTTGCTCAAGAATGGTAGTAGGGAAATGGGGCGTAAGTTGGATACTTCTGTCCACGGCAGGGCCGTGTTTTTGCGAATAGGGTTTACCACCGCCTTTTTCCAATCCAGAGGAATTTGTCCTTCTTTAAGAGACAAATTGATGACGTCTGTATCATGGGGCACAGTAAGTTGCTTATTGAAGCAGGTGTTTTTGCTGGGATTAGATCTAGTGGGGATCCAGTTTTGATGTTATTTATCAGGGACAGGATTTCTGTTTGACTGATTTCAGGAAATCTGGTCAGCCTGGGTTGGTTGATATCCAAAGGTATCGGAGTATTTTTTGTAGTCACCCCAGTACTCTTAGCCATTGGCATCTTTTGATAGATGGCGTCTATTTTACTTTCAAAGAAAAGGGAGATCTCATCACATAAGGAGTGGAAGAACTCATCAGGACTCTCACAGGCCTATGGCTTTACAATAGTCTGTTAGATCCTGAACAGCTCTCTTTAGGAATTCCCTGCTTCTGCTAGCTGTGATGATAAACTGTTCTTTTTAGCTAGCCTGATGTTTTTGTAGTATGAGGTTAAAGCTGTTGAGTGGTTTTTCCAGCTTTCTTCGGTGTGAGTCTTTCTCCATACCTTTTCTAGTCTCCTGCAACCTTGCTTTTTTAATCTCAGCTGTTCCGTGTACCATACCTCCTGCTTTGATGTGGGATGCTGTTTCATGAGTTTCAATGGAGCTAATAGATCAACAGCTTTCTTAAGAGTCATATTGAATTTAAGAAGAGCTGACTCCGCATTATCTGCTGTTGTAATAATCGGTTCTTCCCATACTTTTTGAATCTCTTCAAGAGTAATTCTGTGCCATTGTCTGTGCCATATAGGGGGAGCAGATTGCTGCCTTACAGGTTTAACTAAACCAGGGAGAGTATATTCAATCAGGCAGTGGTCTGTCCAATTAATTTGAGTGGGGGGACGGCTACGTATTATGGGGCCATTAGAAAAAATTAAATCTAGGGTATGGCCTCCTATATGAGTAGCACCGTTATTTTGAATCTGAAATCCCAACAAGGAGAGATCAGCGAGCAAAGACTGAGTTTCCGGGTGATCAGGAAGATCTGCGTGAAAATTAAAATCACCCAATAGGAGGAAATTTTCTTTGGCTTTTAGATGTTGTGCCAATAGCTCTGTTAAGGATAGGGTAAATCCTTTGTTTGGTCCAGGCAGACGGTAAATCAGAGCTCCTTTCCAGTTATGTTTGGAGCCTGAATTTATCTTAAAAATCATCACTTCCATCGATGGGTAACAACCTCCAGTTTTAGTTGGGGGTCGAGCCTTAGGATTTTGTATCCTACCGGGATCCCTAGTGCTATTACTGGCATGGCATGTGGTTTTCTCCAGGTTTATGTTAAGAAGCAGATTTCGGGATTAGCCGTGTTTATAAGATCCCATGTCTCATGATAGTGTTTAGACAGTGAGCGTACATTAAGAAGAAAGCTTTTCCAGCCTTTAGGCGTTGGCAGTGCCTTAACCGCATGTCCAATGGAAATAGCGGTATAAGATGCTTGGAATCTACATTGTACGCAGGAAAAGGGACCTTCCGAGCATGGCCATTGATCACGGGCACAAACATTCCCGCCCTGAGGTCGTAAATTATGCAGCGCTAGGGAGGCATGCAAATAGTCGTTAGTTCATCCTATGCCTCACAACCTTCAAATTTCACCAGCCACCACTGCTGTACCGGGCACCCGAAATGATGTGTGAAAAGTTAGGAAAAGTAAAAACCATTCTCGGTCATAACGTTTATTGGGGCCGCGCTCAAACACTCCCATTTTGACATGTTCAGATTTTAAGTTGACATTTTTGTAAACAATGGCTTTTAGTATATTTTGCTTGCATGCTTTGTGCAATAGTTTTTGTAGGCACATTATCATACCGTCATACATTTTGTCCAAGGACCAAGTACACTATGCAAGCTGCCCTTGCATATTATTGTCTGTTCATAGACAGCTGTGAATGGTAGAATAAACAATGACCTCCTTTCTGAACTCAGGCACAGTGCGAATGGGTACAGTTTTTATTATATAAACTGCCCCAAGCCTTTGTTTGTCAGAGGAGCATTTCAATGGATTGTCATGGTCAACCCATGCTGAATCCTTGCTCAGCTGAATCACATTACTATCCTGTTGGCTTCCGGAAGAAACAAGCACACAGGGAAATGGAAAGTTAGACCACTCCAAAGTACCTGGCAGAACCGCATACACCCTAGGCTCTCTAGGATAAGTAGTGCTAGGTAGGAGTACAATTATATGTTGTCATATAATCAATGCAATTTTTAATAATGGTTACATTTTTTATCTTTTACGCCATTCTTGTAATGCTGGTTTCAATGTTCTATTTCCTTATAGTAATAATTCAGCACACACATTTTAAACAAGAATTCAATTGCTTCAATGAATGTTTAAAATTCCAATTTGTATATTTCGTGTGTCTCCATTTAGCATGCCTGAGATAACAATGAAAGAGCAGATCTGATTCCACAATTTCATTGGGGAAATTAGGCATGTCCAGTTCTGAGGTTGCAGACACCATCAAGTACCAGATGAGATTTAGGGATCCAGATGCCACACTGTGAGCTAGCAGGGAACCAGGTCAACATATTCTGATCGTATGAGTAGACTTCATCCCGCTTATGTTGCCTGAATAACAAGTGAATTAGTAGCAACCGTACGACATACCCATGTTAGCTCCTGCTTTGAGGGAGCATTTTTTTTGTGAAAACACAACTAGCGCCCTGCCTGTCCTGCCTGACCACCACCTCAACCGTCCATCCGAGGCGCGTCCTCCGAAACTGACGCCTCGCAGCGTGGTCCTGACTCTCGGCCGTGGGAGCACACCGGCGCGTAGCTGGGAGTCTGGCCCTTCCGCTAGTAAGCTTCACCAAGCCGGTCTCATCACCCCCTGCTTGCTGTACTCCATCCCCGCCTGCAGCCGCACACCCCAACGCATGCGGGGGTGCTGATAAGGCCCTCGGCTGCCTCCGCAGGTAAACAGTCACTCTTTAGCCTGCTGCGCGCTCCACAGGCCGACCCCTCCTACGGCCAGGCCGCTGCTCACCTCTGGTACGCTCCGCGTGCAGGACGGGCCGGCTCTCGCTCATCACAGATGCTGGGCCGGGCCCACTGATGCCTCCGGGGCAGGCCGTGCCCAGCCCGCTGCCGCGCTCAATTCTGCCGCAGCCCGTTGGGGAGCACGCCATACAGACCATCGGATAGGCGGCGGGTCCGCTGGGTAAAGCTGTTACCAGCGCCTCGCTCTGTAACTGCACGTGGGCCGGACCCGCCGCAGCAGCACCGGCTCTGGCGTAGTTCCTCCCCGGGCATTCGTCACTACGCCCAGCTGCCTCAGGGCTCAACTCCGGCTCCACCCCCTCGTCACGCCGCACCCGTAGGCCTCACCACAGGCCTCGTGGGCGCCGCAGCTGCAGTGCTCCCACAGAACACCCCGGGCTCCACACATGGTAGGGTCTACCGGCAATGCTGTCCGGGCTTTTGAGGTGGCTAAAAAGGGGCTTTCAGACAGCGAAAGCCCGTGCTAAACAAGGCCGATGGCGGGAGCTAGGGAAGACACATCCGCTCACGCCACCATCTTGGCCATGCCCCGCCATTCCAGTTTAGACCCAGCCATATGCAAATCCATCTTGACCCTGTTTCCCATGGAAACAGGCCAGCCCAAAACGCAAGGCAAGGTCCTCCGTGGACTGGAAACAAGCATCCTGGGACCGGTTTCAGGGTAACACCCTGTCAGGACTAGGGTGGCTTGTGGTCTAGGGCCCACCTCACTCTGTAGCAGTTACAGTCCTCTACCATGTCAGAGGTATTTATGTGGTAAAGTGAATTGGTTTACTTCAAGGGGACGTTGGTGGCAGAACTGTTCAAGGATTTAATCTAACACCTTGTATATTGATGTTATGTTTAACCTCCTTTTGTCTACTGTCCGCCAAATGCGTGAGTTTTAGCAGTCTGCCGCGTTCGCGAGATGCGTGAGGTTCGGCATCCTGAACGCGTCCGCGAGATGCGTGAGATTTGGCATGCTGTCACATCCACGAGATGCGTAGGGTTTTTCAATGCGGTCGCTTACGGGGAGAATACAAGGGCGTAGTCACATCGATGTACGCGACCACACCCAATCCCTTTTGCTCACTATTCAGGATTCTTTAGGGAGGTAGCAGGCTTCTTAGCGTGCTCCAATCTTGCTTGTGCCATTTTCGATTATTTCTTCAGAGTGAAGACTCGGCAAACAACGGTGCTTCCAGTGGTGAGTCCCGAAGTTGCAGCTTCGTGTTTAAAGGCGAGGAGGCTGTTTCAAGTCGAATTATTTCCTGGAGAGTCTTCTTCATGAGTCCAGAAGTGCTGAAGGGAGAGACATCATCTTGGGCCCGGAACTTGCAGTAAGACTTCCCAATTCGTAGAGTAGGTCGTACTCTACAGGTAGGAGAGCATCTTAATTATAGAAGGATTTGAATACAAAATTCATTACTGCAAAAACTGTTTAAAAGGCAAAGAATTTTGACAGAAAGTTATGTCGAATCCTGAGCATTTTGGTGCTGTGATTTATCATATTGAACTGTTTCAGGTGCATTTAACCTTTTAGGATCTCAGAATATTTGATGGTATATTTTGATCTCATATGATTTGATGGTATACTTTGATTTCATATGACATTCTTAAAAAAAAGTACAATTTGAATGTTTTAAGTAATTGATATATATATAAATGCAAGCAGATAGTTATTGTGACTATGTAAAGAGGTATTTACAGATTTTTGAATCACTACAGTATCTTTCTTTTGAGTGAAATTGCAAACTGGTAACTAATTGAAATAATAAGTTACAAACATTTTAAGTTGATCAATCTTATTCTGAATTGAATAAGAACAAAATAGGTTTCTTCATAGAAATGGTCAAACAATGGAAATTATTTTATTTTTTGAATAAATAAAGAAACAAAAGCATTTTGTGCATCAATAACTTTTCCTTTTCAGATCTCCTTCCCAGCTGTTCCCTCCCTAATTCCCTTTTCCCCCCGCTTGATCACTTCAATATTCTGTGTATTAATTACAATCAGAATTGGAGGTATCGAGAGGTGGGCCCTTATATCATCACATCAGATCCCGAAGAAGACTTCGTCTGACACACCCCTCATCAGCTAGGCTAGCTTGAATCTGGTGGTGTAGCGAGTGGTGGACCCACGTCTGGGCATACCAGTCCCACTTAGGGCTACAAATACAAAAAGGTCAGATGAAACATGGCACGCTGAATTTCTCAAACATCTCCTTGAGTTTACTTTTAGAAAGATGGCATTTGTTGACTCTTAGACCTGTGTGCCTGCAGCCTGTCTCCAATGCACGTTTGCGGTGGGTGACAGTGGGCTTTTTGCATTCCTCTAGACAGCCACACACAAAGGGAGCTTAGGAGTGACTTAATGGGCTATCCACATCCTGATGGGCCATCTTATGCAGGATGGGAGGGAGGATTTGGGCACATCCTCACACTTACCTCTGAATAGACTGTGTCCGGTTCCCACACAATGGACTCCTTAACCCAAGTAGTGAGTTGGAGCCAGGGCATGAAGTGAGGACCTGTGTGCTCTTTAAAGCCCCTCTCTGAAGTTTCCCTCACTTCAAAGGCACCACTTAGTATAAGAACTGGACTGACCCTTCCAACTCAGTACACTTCTGGACCTCTGTATAACCTTCCAAGAAGAAGGACTGTTGTGCAGCTAAAGGTCTGCCACTCTGCTGGACTGCTGCTCTGGAAGTACTCTTTTTCTGCTGTCCCGACCTGTCTGCTACCTGCTTCCCACCTTGCCTGAGTGAGAAGAACTGTATCCACATCATTTGAACTCAGAACCAGAGTGAATCCAAGGCTTTGCTCTCTTGCGTCCTGATTGAAGTCCCAGGGACATAAAAGAGACTTTTATCTCACCTACCAGAACCTGGACTCTGCCATCTGATATTCATGCCCTGCCAAGTGGTGTCAATCCAGTACTGGCCTACTGGAAGTGGGTATAAAGTTTTGCTCCGACTGAAATCCATGCATTGAAGCTGTTGCGCTGTTTGGAATGGGCGCATCTCCAGTAACGCTGATGCATCACTGCTGCTGCAAGGAACGAGGACATTACATCATCAATGACGAGGTGCATCGCCTCCATTCACGACACATCGGTAGCTTTGCACAGCTTGGAGCTGATGCATCACCTGTTGTCTAAGGATTAACACCAATGTGTTGCCTTCTTTGCATCTTAACTTTGACACAACTGCGAACCAAGGTCCTGTTTCAGTCGGTCAAGGCTGGTCCCTGTATCCAACCTACACTCCATTGCTGTCAGCCTGAACTTTTGGATTTGAACCGGTCTAGCGTGACCAGATAACCCCGTTTGGTGCTTTATGCGTTTAAGCACTAGATTTCAAGATGATCTTTAAAAACCCATTACTCGGTTGTACTTATTGGATTATTGGCATTTTGGTCTTGTTTTTTTCATTAAATTAAGCACTATTTTTCGAACTAGGTGTGGTATCTTTTGTGTAGTGGTTTCACTGTTGTACTGTTGGAAGTGTTGCACAAACCCTTTACAAATTACCTCTTTAGTTAAGCCTGACTGCTCTGTGCCAAGCTACCAGTGTGTGAGCACAAGTTAATTTAAGGTGTGTTTGAGACTTACCCTGTATAGGATTGCAGTTCCTTCTTGGACAGGGTGCATACCTATGCCAACCGTAAACCTAATTCCTAACAGATGCCTACATCTATCATCTTACATGGACTGATTGTTACAAATTTGCCTGGTCAGGGGTCGCTCAATGATATTTAGATAAAGAGATATTAAGATCTCAATGCAGCATTCGATATCTTCACAAAAACATGGATAATTTGTTTATTTCAGCCAGATTGTGAAAGCATTTGTTGGCTAGCACTAGTTTGGTCTGGGTATTTGTAAAGAGCTCATACAACCTCATGGACTTGATTCACAAAGGTAAACTTACATTACCATGTAAGTTTTTGATTGTTTGCTATTCTCAAAGGAATTTACCAGTAGTATATTTACGAGTGCGAAATCTTCCACACATAAAAGAAAGGGATTTTTTT
This sequence comes from Lissotriton vulgaris, assembly GCF_964263255.1. Taxonomy (NCBI): domain Eukaryota; kingdom Metazoa; phylum Chordata; class Amphibia; order Caudata; family Salamandridae; genus Lissotriton; species Lissotriton vulgaris. Next base: position 561,866,937 of record NC_141695.1, read on the forward strand.
GTGGGGAGACTCCGAACTTTTAAAGATATTACTCGTAAATCACTTTTTGTACACTAAAGTGTAAGAGTACATTTGTGAATCAGCCCCCAGATCTCCTGGCACTGAATGTTGAAAGAATCGATTCTTTAATCATTATTCAAAGAAAGTTGAGTCTTCAGGGCCGTATTTATGATGTTCTGCCATAGGGAAGCGCAGCAGGTCTTCCTGCTGCTCTTCCCTACAGCAAAAGAAAAGAAAAGAGCAGGAGCATTCCTGTCCAATTCCCATGCGCCAGTGCAAATTGGGCTGCTGCCCGCCAATGCAGGCACCTTTGCACCATGGAAGTGTAACCTTCCTGTCCAAAAATAATCACAAGAGGATTTTTCCTCTTTCCATGTGTCCTGCAGAATGCAGCACCTGTAGAAAATGGAAAAACGAGGAGAAATAAAGATATTTATCCTCGTTGTGCCTCCCTTACGCCTCCACTGGGGAGGTGTAAGCTTTTGGCACTGCCTCAGATTTACGATTTCTCGTAAATCTGAGGCAGTGTCCAAAGGCCATGGATGTTTCAGGGAACGCACCCAGCAACACCCATTGCACACCTGTTTAACACAGAACACTGCATTAAAGGGACTGATATTTATCAGGCAGCATTAAGCCAAACAAAGTTGCTTAGTGCTGCCTGATAAATATTGTGCAAGCTTTTTCTCCACGGAACGTCACAAAAAGTGACTTTCGGGAGGCGCAAGGAGACTCATAAATGAGGCCCTCAGTTTCTTCATAAAATTTAGTGTGGAGGGTTCATTTTGAGTTGCAGTAGTAAAGCATTCTGCATATGACTTGCTAACATAGAGAAAGGGTGTTTTTTGTAAGCGAGGAACCAATAGCATTTGCAATCAGGATGAAAGAAGTGAGTAGGATAGAGAATATCAGGTGATTTTATCATCAAGTTAAGTGGGAGCTTTTCCCAAAAGGCATTTATGTACGAATTATTGGATTTTAGCATCATACTTGAGGAGTCAGTAGAGAGTGGCAAGGAAGGGTTTAGCTTAGTGAATTGTGGTGCAAAAGTAGAAAGTCTTGCAACTTGATTTCATATTAATTGAAGTCTTTACAGAAGGAATTTGTTTAGGGGATGGGGTTAAAAAATAAAATAAAATTAACTTACCTGCTGGCCGTCTGGCTGGCTAGCTGCCGTCGCCTCTCCTCTGTCCTCTTCCTGGCTTCTGTGTAAGCAGGAAGCTCCTAGGCTCCTAAGCTCCCCATAGCCAAACACAACGCTGCACTGCATTGTTGTGATTGTTCTGAGTGCTGCAGTTTGGCGCTCAGCCAGGGACTGGGGGCCTAGGCATGTTCTCCACACAAGCTGTAATGCAGCCTGGGTGGAGAACATGCAAAGTGCACATGACTGTTTGACCGGCCTGAGAGGGCAGGTCAAACAGTCATTGTGCACCTTACAGAGTGCTCACCACTCCTTCCCCATACTCTGAGATCAGAGCAGCCCCGCCAGCCCCACCTGCAAAGCTGCCAAGCAGCAGGAACAAATAAAGTGATAATAACATCAAGTTATTATCATTCTATTTGTCCTTCTTGGCACTGCTAAAAGCAGTGGGATGGCGCTACTCCGCCTTAGCGGAGGAGCCTACACTGCTTCTATGGCTGATCTTCTGCCCTGAATGAATAGGATAAAAAGGATGTGTCTAGGTTTACATACATAGTAAGAGCACAGAGAAAAAAATGAAGAGACTTAAATTTTTATCTTAGGATCTAATTTAATTTCTGGCTTGTAACACTGTGGATCAGTGTAAGGGAGGACCAAATGAACTGGGACAGAATGGAGATGACTAGAGCGTATAGACTCCGCCTCTGATTAAAAGCATTTTTGTGGTAATTTTCAGCCAGGTTTTGTCCAGCCAGCTTTTCACACTGTAGATACATTCCCTCAGAATATCATATGTTGTTTGGTTCCCATAAGACAGAAATGGAATATAGCATAATTGGCGTAAGTTTAAAATGTACACCCAAAACATTGATTAATTGAGAATGAGATTGTATATAGATATTATACAGATCCAGAGATAATATGGTTTCCTGAGATGCACTTGTGAGTATATTACGAGAGGGAGACAGGAAGTGGGGTACCGCAGCTCTCTGAGACATATTTTCAGGAGAGGAGGAGGGTCAATTTAGAAGTATACCTGTAATGCCGCAGGTAGAGATTCTGGATAGTACGATGGTATGGCCCACAGTGTTGAATGTAGATGATAAATGTAATAAAATCAGTGCACAGGCCTTATCAGAGTGAGTTGACATATGAAGATTATTTATGGTAGCAACCAAAGTGGTTTTGGTGCTTTTAGTAGAGCAGAAAAACACTTGAGTACCATCTAGGAGTTGATATTCTTCCAAAAAGGTGGATAGATGAGCAGTCCCCTTGCATTCCAGGATCTTGGAGATACTGAGTTAGATTTACATTTCTTAATAGCATGATGCAAGGTTTCTGGTGGAAGGTAGTGAGATTAGTTAAACTGACTGAGATTACAAGTCAAATTTGGGAGGTTTTATTGACAAAGTAGCTGGTCAAGTAGTTGCAGAATTCGTTAGAAGGATACTATGGCTCAAAATTGGAGTAGTCATAACGTTTGCTAATCACCTTAAACTGTAGTTTCACTTATTCCCTGCTGCAGTTAAATGATTGAAATAGTGTTACTTATGTACCAGAAAAATGATCCCTTTGTAAATGAAAGCTTTTTTATATCGAAATTTCACTACTGTGGAATAATTGTATCACCATTTGCGTTTGCTTCTCTGAATTCTAACTCTTCTGACTTGGTATAATAGGGTGACTTTTTAGATTTGCCTCTAGTGATTAATTTAGTCATAGTGGCAACTGAATCTGCTATTGTTATAGTGTACTGAGTGTATTTAAATCCTGATGTAAAAATAGGAGGAATGTAAAGCCATATATCAAGGTTTTTTGATTGACCCTGTGCCATGATCCATGCAACATTTGATTCTATTAACGCATTTCAGGATTATGAAATATTTTAAGGTCAAAAGCTATTAGAAAGTAGTCAGTAAAGGCCAATGGAATGACCGTGAGTAATGGAAAAACGTCAAGTGGGGTACACACAGCATCAAGATTGTATCCCGCAGTTCTCATGGTGTGCCAGACGTTTAGCTCTACAAGCTGCGTGTCTGTTTTTTCTAGGCATACATTAATGTCCCTTGGAATTAGTGGGTATTTTTCTCTAGCCACAAGCTGAAACCCAGTTCAATAATTCACATCAAGTATCAGAACATGTCTGAAATAAAATCGAACTACTTTTAGCTATAATAATAGCAAACTTGAAATCTCTATCATTCCTTCACATACAAACCTCAACGCAGATGATATTATCAATTACATTAGGACTTTTTCAACAATAACATTCGAAAGGTTATTGAAACCAGTCATCCCAAGGTAATACATCTTTTGGCTATTTGTCTTTTAACTTTGTCACTGTGTGCCACAATCTCTGAATACTGGGATATTGGATAGCAAGACAATCCCACCTTTTCTCTACATATGTTAACACATCTCTTGTATAGAAACTCCAGGACAGTGAATGAAACCTAGGGCTAGATGAAAAAGACTAGAGGTTGAGAGAGAGAGAGAGCTAGCAAGAGAGAGAGAGACAGGGAGAGAGGGAGAGAGAGAGAGAGAGAGAGAGAGAGAGAGAGAGAGAGAGAGAGAGAGACAGAGAAAGAGAAAGGGAGAACTTGTTCCAGCAGGTTGGGTGGTCGAGGTATAGTTTGGACTACCAGCACTACCGGCAAGAGAGCCTCAAGCAAAGGAGGCACAATTAGCTTTTGAAACACAGTGTGGAAGATAGCAAGAATGTCACCAGAACGTAAATGTAACCATACAAAACTACTTGCACTTTGAGCTGAGGAGTTCTTTAGCAACTTGACCCCAGACAAACCTAGACACGTCCCTGAGAACTGAAGAAGAATGAACTCCACAAGCTAAGCCGTGCAGGATTCCAAAACAGGACATGTTACCCACAGACATGCTACAAGCACCAACTGGCTAAGGCAAGCTAATGTCTACTTTCTAAAAGTGTAATTTTCAAAATTGTAATTCAAAATCTGACTTCAGCATAAAATAGGATTTTCATTACAATTTCAGAGAAACCAACAATGAATTTGTTAGGTGTTCCAATTTTAAATTGCACATATGAAATATAAAAAGGTAATTCCAATATTATCCTATGGGAGTGATAGGCCTTGTAGTGGTGAAAAACAAATGGACTTTTTCACTATCAGTACATGTAAAACCTAAAAGTGCATGTCCTACTTTTTAAATGCAATGCACTCTGCCCTCTTGGCTGTCCGGCGCCAACCCTAAGGGCGATATATATGTATTAAAAAGGAAGGTCTGGGCCTGTCAAATCGTTTACTTTGTCAGGTCGAAATAACAGTTTAAATCTACACACAGGCTGAAAAGGCAGGCCTGATACATGTTTAAAGTGCTACTTAAGTGGAGGCACAATCATTGCTGGGGGCTCACTAGTAGCATTAATTTACAGGCCCTGCGCACAGATAATGACACTTTACTAGGGACTTCCAAGTAAATTACATATGCCAATTGGTTAAAGCCAACCAACCCTAATTTAAGGAGAGAGCACTTAACACTTGTTAGACCTGGCATCCTTCGCATGGTTTCCTCCTATCTTTCTGCCTCTATTTCCTGTATTTTTGATGTTGTGCTGAATTTCGTTTTTGCTGGTTTAAATGCTTTGGGTACTTTGCCACTGCTGATCAGTGTAAAAGTGTTAGTTCTCCCTGTATACATTGTTACTGTAACTGGTTATCCATGATTGGCATATTTGTATCACCAAGAAGTCCCTAGTAGAGTGCACTGGGTGTGCTAGGGCTGTGATCCAAATGCTACTAGTGGGCCTGCAGCACTGATTGTGCAACCCACATGAGTAGCCCTAAAATGGTGTCTCAGGCCTGCCACCGCAGTGCCTGTGTGCAGTCTGTGAACTGCCATGTCCCCCTGGTCAGTGTCCCCTCTGACCAGCCCTAACCCTTCCCTTTCTGTAAACATTGGTCACCCCTATGGAAGGCCCAAGGGATCCCCTTGAGCAGGATGCAGTGTGGGTGAAAGGTAGAGCATGTACTAGTGCAGGTGACATGCTCTGGGAGTGAATTACAGCCATTTTTGTTGTTCACTATTATAAGGCTATCTTGCCCATAGGCTATCATGGAGAATGCTAGCTACAGTGGCTAGCAGCATATCTTGCCATAGGAGCAAGATAGGACATAAAAGTCTGGTTTAATAACACATCTTTTAGGAAAGGTTGTTTTTAAATCCTGTGTTTGAGAACAGCACTTTTAGAAAGTGGCTGCTCTCTTGTCTGACTTTTCTGTGTGCCTTGGCCTGTTTGCCAATTGACTGTCTGGTTTGTGAGTGACAGGGGCTGGGTGGCTCTCAGAGGCTGAGTGGGCCATCCCTGGGCTGAATAGCTCCATCTGCATCTAGAGTGGTGGGAGGGGGTAGCACCTGGGACTGAATAGGGCTGTGCCTGCCTTCCACAATGCTGGCTCCACCTCCAGCTGGGCGGCTGACGACCCTGCCTCTCACTCTGAAAGGAAAGGAGAGGCCAGGAAAACAAAGTGCTCAAGGAACACCCAGAACTGGTTCAGACAAGGCTTAGAGCTCAGTACTATCCGGAAGGGTTTTTAGGGGTAAGGGGAAAAGGTTGGGCGCTCGGCTACCGTGAGTATGGTATATTAAAAGGGTAATAGAGTGGTGCATGAAGGCGAGGGGAAAACCCTTCTGTTCAATGGGGACAAAGACTTTTAGGGGTATAAGTACAGGACCCCTGACTACAGAAAATTAGTTCATCCTGGAATCAAGAAGGAACCTCTGTCAAGGAGAAAGCTGGAAGAATGAAGAAGGAAGACTGTCCTGCTGTTGCTTTGCTGGACTGACCTGCAGTTGCTTTGCTGCCAAGGAGAGGGGAAGGTCTTTGTTGTTGCTTTGTCCCCTTGCTTGAAGAGATCTCCAAAGGCCTGTTGTGAGCTGGCCTCCTGTTAGAAAGTCCCAGGAACAAAAGGACTTCCCCCCCAGCTTTCCTTGAACTCTGCTGAGAGAGATCTGCCCTTCCTGAGTGCTGAATCCGACTGAGGGGCATCTGGAAGTTGTGGCCTGCTGTTTTGAAAGCTGGAGAACAAGAAACTAAGACTATCTGCAAATTTTCACGCACTGCTCGCTTGCTGAGCGCATCCCCATCAGTGCGAGAAAATTACCGCTGCTGCGAAGATCGAGATCGTCGCAGCGCCTGTTGCCGCTGCAAGAACCGACGCATCTTTCGCTTGCGGAATGCATCGCTCCGGTGCTGGAAAAGTACCATCACTGTGAGTATCATTGCAGAGCCTGTCATCGCTGGGGGAGATCACCGCACCGCTTGCTTGCCGGACGCATCACTTCGCTGCGAGTATCGTCGCAGAGTCATCGCATCGAGGGACCGCAAGAGGAGAAGATCGACGCTGCACCGTGCATCGCCGCCGCACCTGAGATCGTCGCCGCCCAGAAGATCGTCACATCGTGCCTTTGCGAGATGCTCGCTACGGAACCTACGCACCGGAATCCGTACAACTTATTGCCTGTCTCCCCATACACACCTGATTCGTCGCAACACACTCGCTGCGTCCAGGGACTCAGGAGTGATGCATCGCCTGTTTTCCACCGCACCACTTTCTGTTTTGGAACTTTGTCACATCTAAATGTACCGTTGGCTAAACGTGACGCAACTGTGAACTATTTTCACACAACTGTGGGTTATTTTAACTCAACCTTAAGAACTCTTAAGAACATATTCTTAAACTGTGTATGTTGGATTTTTGTTGTTTTGGTCTTGTGTAGTTTAGAAAAATGAAGTCAACAAAAATAGGCACAAAGTTAAAGGGGGAACTACGCCAAGGTATATCAGAACTGTATTCTCAAACTGATGAATTTTCCTGCCCTTTGGCATCATCAAAACAAAAATGTTAACCAGTATTTTTTATTTCAAATCATTTTTATTTTTATTTTCAAAACAGAAATAAAAAGTACAAGACAATACAATAAGGATCAAAGAAGCATAAAAGATATTACAAACAATTCTCCAAGTACAAAGGTCTGATTATGCTAGAGAAAAAAATGGTGAGTGAATCATTGAGTCATTAGTGTAGCAGACAAACCAAACCTAAATAAAGAAAAAGAGACATCAACGAACTTCAGTGGTCATACAATTACATATGTGGAAATACATTTGCAGTTGCGAAGCCATCAAGTAACTCGCTTAGGATCTCATCTTGAAGGTTTGCTGGCTAGAGCAGTTTGGCTTGAGAGGAGCTCAGTGGCCTAAGGGGGGTCAAACGAGAAGGAGGAAGCGTCCAGGGCTTTCCAAAGTTTTTTATGGGAGATGCGACCTGGGGAAGAGTGCCGTGCAGGGTTATCGGCACTTCTTAGGAAAGACAACCACTCTTGCCACATTTTGAATGATACCTCAGAAGCATTTTTCCACTTACAAAGTACAACCTTGCATGCCAAGGTTAGAAGGAGATCAAGAAGTTGTCGGTCAACCGCATTTGCCAAATGTGGTTCCTGTATCCCCAGTAGAACATAAACAAACTCTCTCGGTGGGTTGATACCAAAAATGTGCTCAATGCAGTCAAATATTCTGTTCCAGTATCCCTTCAGTAAAGGACAATTAAATAACATGTGTGCCAAATCCCCCACCTCTGCCTCACAATTCCAGCACGTTGGGGAGTCTCTTAGCTTAATTTTATAGAGTTTCTGAGGTGTCCAATATGTTCTGTTAATTAACATGAATTTAGTCTGTGACAATATAGGGGAGACCTTACTTCTAAATGCAGTAGTGTGTATTATATCCCAGTCGAAGGTCATACCCGTCGTGTTTGACTCTGTTTCCCATCTCTTCTCATTTTTCCTGCTCGTTTTCTGAGAAAGGGGAAGGAGCATTTTATAGATCTTTGAAACGAAATACCCAGGTTTATTGATGCGTGGTACAGAGCTCCATAGCCATGGCTCAGAGGGAGTCAAGAAGCGCGCAGAGAGGAGTGTTTTTAACTTCAAGAAATCATAGTAGTCTATTGGCGTGAGGGCATGTGTGGCTTGTAGGGACGAGAATGGTAGAGGGTCAGTGCCCTTGAAGAGATCACTTGCCAAGTTAATACCTTCGCGGACCAGTGATCCCAATGGAGCGGTGCTACGTTGAGTTTAAGTAAGGGGTTATACCAAAGAGCTATGGAAGTGGATTTTTTGATCTTTAGACCTTTGTGATTTGCTTGGTCGAGCTTCAGGAGAGCCCTTCTTGTGTTTAGAAGAATATATTTAGAGTGGGGTATATGTGTAAGGTCCATGGTGAGTAGGGCCGTGAGTGGGATATTGCCCAATAAAGCTTTTTCGATGTCTATCCATAGCGGGGTATAGTCTGACTCTTTGGTTAGCCACAGAGCTCCCTGTTTACACAAGAACGCGGTTTGGTAGTGTCTGAAGTTCGGAAGGCCCAGGCCGCCTTTTTCTTTAGCTAGTTGTAGCTTTTTCATTGATATCCTTGGTTTCCTCCCTCGCCACAGAAACGTACCAAACAGCTTCTCTACCCTGTGAATGAAATCATCGGAAAAATTAATTGGCAGCATATTCGCTATCTAATTAACTAAAGGTGTTACCATCATCTTCAGGGTTTCAGCCCTGCCCCACCAGGATAAGTATGTAGGCGACCAACCATCTAGAAGCTTGTTTATTTTTTTCAGAACGATGCTCTCATTAGCTCGTATTGTAGAGATTAGGTCGCTATCAAAATCTAACCCCAGGTATTTAAAGCAGCCCGGCTGCCAAGTTAAGCCCGAATCTCCTATAATGTCTTTATTCCCTAAGTTATTGAGTGATTTGACTTCTGTCTCGTCTTTGTGTAATTTATAGCCGGATACCTTTGAAAAATCGTCAATTGTTGTGAGTAGGGCCGGTATAGCTTCATTCGCTTTCTCTGAGATTACCAATACATCATCTGCATAAGCTGATAATTTTATGACACAGTCGTTGAAAGGGATTCCTGGTATGTTTTTGTTTTGTCTAATTTGGTAAAGGAATGGTTCGATAGCCAACACGAATAGTGACGGGGAAAGGGGGCATCCTTGTCTCGTGCCTTGGTGTAGTCGAAAAGGTGACGAGAGTGACCCACCTGCCCTGACCCTCGCTATCGGGCAGAAATAAAGAGACATGATCATCTTTATGATTGATGGGCCCAAGTTAAATTTACGGAGCACGGCCTCCAAGTAGCTCTAATCTACTTTATCAAATGCTTTTTAAGCATCTAATGTTATTGCTGCCGTGGGCATGGAAAGGAGTTTAGCTTTTTCTAACACATGCGCAAGAGTCCTGGTGTTATCACTGGACAACCTGTTTTTCATGAATCCCGCTTGGGAAGGATGTATGAGTTTTGGTAATATCTTCTGGAGGCGTGCCGCTAGGATGGAGGCAAAGAGCTTACAGTCCAGGTTTATAAGGGAAATGGGCCTATAGTTCTTGGTTAGTGTGGGATCTTTCCCCTCTTTCGGAATAACCGCGATAGTGGCTTCTGAAAGAGTGCCCTTAGCTTCACCTGTTTCACTTATTTCTTCGAACATGTTGAGCATTGGTTGTGTGATTGTCATGGAAAAACATTTGTAGAATTTCGCGGAGAAGCCATCTGGACCGGGGGCTTTACCACATTTTAGTGATTTAATGGCAGTCTGGACTTCCAGGAGCGAGACCGGACTGTTTATGTCCGCTTGCTCCTCTATGGAAAGGGAAGGGAGATTGCAATTACTCAAATACTCATTTATCTTTTGATTTTCCACGTCTACATTCTTGGCGTGGAGTTTCTCGTAAAATTCTATAAAGAGGTCCGTTATTTTAGTTGGGTCGGAATGGGCAACACCCAAATGATCAACTATGGAATTTATCGTGTTTTTCTGTAATTTAAATTTCAGGTGCGCTGCCAGGCTTTTACCAGCCTTGTTTGATTCACACAGTTTGAACCTTTTCCTCCTATCCAGCCAGACCCCGGCCCTTTCACTTACAATTTTATTATATTCGTATTTTTTATTGGCTAACTTATTTAGTGACTCAGTTTTCCTGTCCTACAAGTGTTTAGCTTCTAGGATTGTAACCAGTATTGATTCAGAAATACCTAGCTAATCCTTCCCCACAAACAATAACCCCAATTATTTGTGAAAACCCCAATCTAACTCACGCTCATAGCACCTGTTCCAATCTCAAACATAACCGCTGGTTGCTGCTCTATATATGGAGCAGCCAAGAGTGCACATTCAGTAAATAGGTAGAGCGGTACCCTAAATATAAATTTACATGTCTAACTAGCCATCTTATTTTAATAGTACATAATGGTTGCTTATTTATTCTATGAACTATCTACCTCTTCACTGGCACTTGCATTTTAACTGAGATATTGAACCACACATAGATCAGATTGTGGGATGTTAGAGCCAGAGCTCATGCCACCTGGTTCTTAAGAACGATCTCATCGAATTCCATTGCCACCTCTGGGAGTAAAAAAATATGAGTCGTATTTTATTCAGGTAATAGCTTTGCATATTGGATAGCCCTCATGGTTCGATATTTTTGAATTCAAATAGAGACCTTCAGTTTTCTGTACAGATTCTTCATGTTGCAAATTGGGGGTTCGCTCCACTCAATTGGAGGAACATGTCTCTATCGCTATAATTAAGCAGCTTCTCAAACATAGTTCTTGCGTTCTTGCTAATCCTTCCCCACAAACAATAACCCCAATTATTTGTGAAAACCCCAATCTAACTCACGCTCATAGCACCTGTTCCAATCTCAAACATAACCGCTGGTTGCTGCTCTATATATGGAGCAGCCAAGAGTGCACATTCAGTAAATAGGTAGAGCGGTACCCTAAATATAAATTTACATGTCTAACTAGCCATCTTATTTTAATAGTACATAATGGTTGCTTATTTATTCTATGAACTATCTACCTCTTCACTGGCACTTGCATTTTAACTGAGATATTGAACCACACATAGATCAGATTGTGGGATGTTAGAGCCAGAGCTCATGCCACCTGGTTCTTAAGAACGATCTCATCGAATTCCATTGCCACCTCTGGGAGTAAAAAAATATGAGTCGTATTTTATTCAGGTAATAGCTTTGCATATTGGATAGCCCTCATGGTTCGATATTTTTTAATTCAAATAGAGACCTTCAGTTTTCTGTACAGATTCTTCATGTTGCAAATTGGGGGTTCGCTCCACTCAATTGGAGGAACATGTCTCTATCTCTATAATTAAGCAGCTTCTCAAACATAGTTCTTGCGTTTTCACCGGATTTTGCTCTTAGACTAGTGATCTATGTATGTGCATATTCAGGAATGGAATCTGTAGAAAATGCTCACAGAGAAATAATTGCTCCACAAACGTTTCTATATTGCCAGGGATACCTGTTTCTGCCTACTGCCTCTACAATTATCCTTACATTATTCGGCATTTCCACCCTTCATGATCTGCATTGTTCGATTTCACTATTTTCATTGCTGGAGGGAGGTGTTCACAAGAAACTATTGTTATAGTGGCACATGGTCTACAGACATTTATTTGGCATCTTGCACCCATCTACCACGGGGAAGCAAAAGTGAAACTCAGAGGACTAGGCTCCTGCATGTTCCTTCCCCACAATATCTCCACTGGCTATGTCGTCAGCACGTTGTAACCACTGGTACAATGGACAAGTTTGAGGCCAATGCACACCTCTCTGGCACTCTCAGCTCCTTTGTCCACCCAACAGTGGCCTTGGGCCCTGATAAACTACAATTCACTTTCCTATTAGCTAGCCTGATGTGCAGCACCGCTCACCTCAGTCGGTGTCTAGCTGCCACCTAGAGAGTCCTCTCGGAGGCCGTTATGTCTGTTGAGCAAGATTCAACCACTATGCCATTATCAACCAGGATTCATCCGCTTTGCCATTATCAACCAAGATTCAACCGCTATACCATTATCAACCACGATTCATCCGATATGCCATCATCAACCAAGATTCGACCGCTATGCCATTATCAACGAAGATTCATCTGCTGAGCCATTATCAACCACGATTTATCTGCTATGCCATTATCAACCAAGATTCGACCGCTATGCCATGTTTCCGATCTTGCCCCTTGTGGAGACCTCAAACAGCCCAATGAGTCCGACAGTGCTGAACAGAGCTTGAGCCTGCTCCACTCCTCACCACAAGACAGAAGTAAGTATGGGCAAAATTTGGGAATTTGCGGTACGCAAACTCGCGCAAAAGTGAATTTTGCGGTCTGCAAAATCCTCAAATTTGTGCGAATTTGAGGATTTTTTTATTTTTGCGAGACCGTGGGTTTTTTTTGTAGCGTGGCTACCGCGAAGTTACCCATGCGGACTTACATGGGCGCGGCCATCTTGTTTTCAGTGTTCGCGTTGCGTATTTCCGTTTCTGGGCACTAGTTGCATGCTCGCGTTGTGAATTTCGTATGTGCGGGGCGCAATTGCGTGTTTGCGTCCGTTTTTGCATGCTTGCAGGGGAAATATCGCGCGGCCATCTTGTTTTTCATTCATTGCTTTGGTTCTAGGCATGCTTTTTCTACCCTCCTTTAATCTTTGTAATCCTTTGTTTGTTTGAACTGTTTTTTGAATCTTTTTTACTCATTATCTATCTCTTTATTTTTGTACATCTATATTTTTTGTTTTTTTCGACTTTAGGTTACTTTAAAATGACTTTATTTTAACTCTCTTTTCTTTTATTTACTTTTTCCCTATTCTTTCCTATTTTATTTTCCCTTAACTGTCCAGGACCATGGCAGAGGGAGCCGGCAAAAACCTGAAGGGAAAGGGTCCCGCACTCCGTAGCTGGCTCGCTTGCGGGCGCTTTAGGGGGGAGGCAGTAACTGCCTGGGAGATGTTTAGCGCGGTGGAGGTGGCTGCACTGTTTTTTTTTTGTCCAGCGCCACCTCCCCAAGACCATCGCGGCAGGCGGCAGGCCCGGTACCAGGTACAGGCTCCAGGAGCGTCGCCAGCTATGGGGTAAGGTGTGCCGGGCGATGTATCGGGAGTCTGGGGTCTGGCACACCTACAACCAGGCGACGCACTGGTGGTCCGACATCCTGGACCGGAAACAAGACCTGCTCGACCTGCTTGGCATCGAGATCCCTGGGCTTAGTGAGTACTAGTAGCTACTTGGTTTTCTCCTGCTCTGTGTTATAATATTGCAAATATTTTTTTTTTTCGGAAGAGCAAGAATGCTGCCGATTACATTGTAGGTAAATTATGTTTCAAAAGCTTATGTGATTACAGGTGCTCGCCTGCTCACTGGCGGTGCTACTATGCTTACTTGCTTTCAATTTTGTGCTCATTTGGCCTGGGTGATTATGTATGAGTGTACTCTACAGAAGTGTGTAATGCTAGACACTAGAGATTACATTGCAGGTAAATTATGTTTCAAAAGCTTCTGTGATTGCCTGAGTGATTATGTATGAGTGTACCCGTAATGCTAGACACTAGAGACTCAATTCCAGTCCTTCCTTTATACTCCTGCCACCAAGAAGAGATAATGGTGGTGGACTGATAGTTTGAGTATATAATGACTGGTTATTTAGTAGGAAACTTTTTAGTGGTCTGCAATCATGATGGACTGTGTCTGTCACTTTGTGTGCTGCGGACGGAGTGCTGCCTGTCAGTCCTAGAAGAACCTTTTTGTAGTTGGTTTAGTGAGTTACATAACTTTCCAAGTAGACGGTCTGCGAATCCAGCAATACTAATATCCTAGTATACCACATCAGATAGGTCAATAAATTTAGTGTAATTGTTGTCTTTTTCCCCTAAATAATTTGCTATTGTTTTTCTGAAATGTTTGATTTTGGTTGACAATAATCATCCATGTTTGTGCCTTTCTTTCATGTTGTACATCAGCTCCCCCCAGGGGCAAGAGGAGAGAGGAGGAGGTAGCGGCACCGGCGGAGCAGGAAGGCCAGGTTAGGTCCGCCGAGGGCTCCTCTGCTGGCCCCAGTAAGTTTTCCTATTAATATTATTAATTATACTTCCCTATCTTTTACAGCACCTATTTATTCGAAACGTTCCTCATAATTTTATTTTTTCCTAAATGGTCTTTGATCTTCTTGTAGACTGTTTCCAAATTCTTATCCTGCCTCTACTTTGACTTTCTGGGCTACTACTAGATTATTATTAGTCTGTCTGTGTAGCTAGCTAAGCGTGCACAGTTGCAAAAAGGTGTTAAACAAAACTCCTATTCAGCAATAGCTTTAGGCACTGAGTGCAGTCCTCTGGGTTGTCCATAATGTCTATTGAAGTCTTCTAAATGTTTATGCTTTGACAATTCCCAACAATAAAATGTCAATGGCCACCAAGAATAAGATACTAGTTTACTTTTTATATTGGATAGGAGGACATACTACTACTGTTGCAGGGACTATTCCGCACATACAGAACTATGGACAAGAAATAGGGCATTGGTGATAATAGGCGTAGTTAGACTTTGCACATACCTCAGTCATAACAGAAGTTGAACCCCCAATCTCCTTACCGACTGGCTAATGTGTCAGAGTCATTATTTAGCTCCCGAATGCAGCGATGATCCCCAACGATTATACAACCCAAAACATAAGACTACGGAGTCAGAGTCTCGACCTCTCAGAGTCACAGACTCATGCCTACAAATTGCAAACCCTTTTGCTCACTGACTCATGACCAAAAACCACAGAGTCCATGTAAGTTTTAAAGCTTTATTAAAGCGAGCTCTGTTTGTACTCTGTATATTAATTTTCAATTGTGCATTAAAAACATTTATTAAAATTACCTTCATAGAAGATAAACGGTGAACTCATGAAAACTGAACAGTGGTTGATTTACACAGTAATTATGGGAGACCCCTCACCTGGTTGGAACTTAAAGTCTTGGTGGTGATGATGACGACTCCGACCAACATTCACATGATCTTGCTCTTGTTCGTAGAAGGGAAGCTTCTGTCTGTTATGAGAAAAATGGTGCGTGTTAAAAAGCAAGCATTCATCAGTTGTGCCAAAAAGTGTAGCATCACATGTTATGGCTAAGCATCAATAAAAAACACCCTTCCCATGAAGAAAGGGACATTTTAGATTAGACTAGAGAGTCACAAATTATTAAATTTGTTTATGTAGTACTAGTAACATATTTTTTCATTCCTAGACAAAATAGGAAGTGGTGTATATGGCATCTAAAAATATTAAATGTATTTTCTATGCGTAACACCATCGGCACAGCCCGCCACCAGTGTCGGGACCAGCGCAGAGGTGGTCACTCCAGGGGTGGATGCGGTCCCACAGCCAGCAGGAACTGCTGTGGGGGATGCCACGGTAGTGGCGGGCAGTGGTAAATTATTATATTCCTTACTTATTGAGATTGCAGAGTAGTCTCACTGCAGGGGTGTATACGTTGTACACTACAAGTACACTTTACTGTTAAGAAGACTTACAAATTTAGAACTAAGTTTTTGTCAACCAGGTAGAAGACAGTCACCCTTGACTTTGCATTAGCAATACCATTTGCGGCGGGAGTTGGCGAGTAACCAATGGCCTCCTCTAAATTTGACTTCAACTCAGCTGTGAAAGTTTTATCGAGAAGCCAAGTCAGATCAGAGATGAACTTGATGGATTGGATGAACGAAAAGGGAAAGAAGGGTGTAAGGAAGGACGAGCAAGTTAAAATAATGACTGGCAATGAATGATATGTGTTTTTGAATGCTGCCCGAGGTGGCTGGGAATCTGATGCATGGCCGGTTGAAGGCTAAAGCAAGGGTGGGTGGAAGGAGAAAGAAAAGAGGACTGCCTGGGTGGGTGAAACAGAAACTGTATGTGTGCGCAATATATCCTTTGGTTTAAATTCAAATGCAAGTCAAGCATGGCGGTTTACAAAATAAAATAAAAAGGTTGTTTTTCGGTAAGAAAAAAGTAAGGTTTGTCCAGTTGAGACATTAAGAAGAATGATTGACATTTACTTTGAATGGATGGATGCCTGGATGGCATCTTCCTCATAGATAGCATAGGTGTATGTAGACAGAGTAGACGGTCACTGGATGAAGATCGTTACTTTGAAGAGCATGTAACACTGCACGTCCGTACCAGAGTAGCAAAGTCGAGGAAAGTAGAAGTTGTAATTTAATTTTTCAGAATACTGCCATGATTAACAGTAGTTTGCAAGCACAGCATATATTTTGTATCTGTATTGTATAATTCACATTATCAAGTCAAGTAAGTCACAACTCACAAGTGCCTTCCTCCGGCGACTACGGGGACCACTCACTACCTCTGTTAACAATTTTTTTACAACTCTGTCATTCATGTGTGGCCTATCGGTGTTCACTCAATCAAAAACAAAGCACCTAAAGTTATCCCATATGTAAGCAAATATCCTGTGAAGGGATAGATGATCATATTATTTATCTTCTTCATTTTCCTTTTGTAGTAGTCAGGGGCAGGGCAGGGTGAAAGTTAAATTAATTAGGCAGTAGCCCTTGTAACAGAGTATGGCCAGTGCCACCCGTAATAGAAAAATAAGAGCTTCACCACCTGCATATACTGGACTGGTAACAGTAACGCAAGTCTGTGTCATCATGGCTTGCGTTTGTTTTTCTCGGGTGCAAGTTGACTGCGCTGGCATTATGCTGGCTTTCACAAGTTTACGTACCAATTTCGCTAAACAAGAGAGAAGAAGAAGACTGGTGTACTGTCTGAGTCTAATGTAGTGAGTGCATATAGTGCTAGTAGAATTCCTAAAAATCCCACTAATGTTAGATCAGAGGCCGACGAAGTGGGAGGTTAGATAGATACATGCCACAAATGTTATGTACTGTGCTTGTATGTAGACAGAGTAGACGATCACTGGATGAAGAGTGTTACTTTGAAGAGCATGTAACACCGCACCTCTGTGCCAGAGTAGCAAAGCCGAGGAAAGAAGTTGTAATTTTTCAGAATACTACCATGACTAGTAAGAGTAGTTTACAAGCACAGCATATATCCAGCGATTAAGGGGACCACTCACTCCCTCTGCTAAAAAACATTTTCACAACTCTGTCATTGACATTGATGTGTGGCCTATCGGTGTTAGATAGATACATGCCACAAATGTTATGTACTGTGCTTGCAAGTTGCTAGTGCTACTGTGACACAACTTTCTGCTGAATTATTTTGTGTTAATCTTAAAGAGCATTGGTTACAGAATGTTTTTCTTTCTTTATATAGATACTCCTTCTAAACTAACAAGGAAGGAAGTGGCTATACGGGCCTGGCAACGGAACATGGAGGCAATTGTGGACGGATGAAATGTCATCGTTGTGGTGGTAGTAGTAGTGGTACACACTGGCAGTTGCATCATATGAAAAAAAGGAAATGAAACATTGAGTGGCCTGAGTGGAGCATTAGAACAGTACGATAGATAGTACAGTACACAAGAACAGTGCCATAAATTATAGCCTAAGCAATGCTAAAGTATTCAAAATATCACTAATAGTTGCATGGAGTGTGGCTACTACAAAAAATAGTACTGAAGGGGAAGGACACAGCAGCCGTCACTAGTAGGTGGAGGTGTTTGTTGATGATGAATCCACTCAATGGCGCACATGAAATTCTGATTTGATTTGCAAATACTCATGGGTGTGTGTCAAGCAGAATAAGAATAAGAATATATCCTCGGATTCCGTCACCAGCCTTAAAATTGATTTTCAGTTGCTTTGACCTTATCCTCCCCAGCAAGTGTGTGGAATTATTGTTGTCATTTAGTCTGTCACACCTATATGAAAACCACACAGCCCATGGGAAGAGGGTTCGTGTTAGAAAATTGGAGGGGAATGTGGTTTTTTGGGAAAGGTTTGTGGAGAGAGGAAAAAAACAGCATGGACAAACAACAAATGAAGAAAAACAAATCTTTGGATACGAAGATATCCATAACTCTTTTAAGGGACATAAAGGAAGTCACTGCATGCATGAAGTTGTTTGCTAAATGAATGGTTAAGGTTACTGAAAAGTAGTAGTTACTACAATTTACTAACTATGAATAAACTATTTCACAGTACAGGGCTGCAGTAATTACGCAATTTCACTTGCCTATCTGCCCTCAGAGAGAATGAACACGTATTAGTACATTAAAAAATAAGTTTTAAAAATAGCAAAGAAACTTATCAAATAGCTGTAGGGATGAACTTGAAGCAGAGAGCAAACACACAGAGTCACACTCATAAAAGTTAACAACACTAATATTATTTAAAAGATAAGGAGAAGTGAAGAGGATACTTTAACTGTATGTTGTAGTTGTCCTGTTCAATTTGGGAAGTTGTATGCATCCAGCCATTCCTCTTGTTCGCGGTACTCCTCCATTCCATCTGATGCTCTGTCCATCAATCTTGGTGTCTAGACACACTGTCCACTGCCTGCCTGGCAGATGCGGAATTGCAGATTGCTATGGTAAGCCTGAGTTAATGTTTTTCCCATCACACGGTTAAAGGAGAGCCGGCCTGTAATTGTCGATGGAAAAACAGGAAGGGATATTAAAACACCACGGAGAAAAAATATGAGGTACGGTGTGTAGTGCAAAAATAACACTTTCACATTCAGAGGCGACAGTATTACATATATGTATCATTTCTAAAGTGCCTCCTCTGAGTCTCCTTTTCAAGGATAGTAATTAGCATACAGCAGGCCTGGGCCATGCAGATGGTCAAGGCAGGCACCGCTGAGTGAACCAACCTCCATGTAGCATACCTCTTTGACACAAACAGACAAAGAAGATCTAATTTTATGAAGCAAGCCACATAGCCGCAATTTTACATGAACTGCTGTCTGGACTCTGGCATAACAACACTACACTGGCTCGACCACTCCATACCACGACTAGACAGACATGTAGTTCTGCCGTGGTTGTTGTTGACTTGTTTACCTGTTTGCCACTCACGAAATGTCCATAGTTCTTCCGTAAACTGACGATGATGATCTATCCATCTCAGTGAGTGACTGTAAAGATATTAACTTTGATCATAAAGACTCATCATCATCATAGTATTTGCAAACTCAATGTTGTTCATGCAGTCACAGTCTACACACAGTGAGTCCAAGGACATTACCATATTAAAAAATGCAACATAGTGGCCCCTGCAGTAGAAGTACAATTTGAATTAAACAAGTTAAAAACAGAGTAGACTTGAGTTACATTTAGTGTGTAAAAGATTAAATAATAACAGAACACATATGATTCATTTCATGCACAACAAACAAACAGCAATTGCTTTCATCAGAGCCAGACAGCCAGTGTTGTCCACTGCATGCCATCTCATTATTCATTACCTGTTCCACTTTTTGTCCGCATCTTATTCTTCAAGTGAAGGCCCAAAGGGCAGCCTCTTGTGTCAATTTTAGAAGTAACAGTCAGCATATAGTCACTAATTCCATTCCCACTTCTTTTGAGGGGACTCGTCTACGAAGCAACAGTTTTTTGATTCCCTGTAATCCAGCCTCTGCCTTGAGGGAAATGGATAGGAGGAGTCTGGAGGAGGAGGATAGAGGAGCATGACTGAATTGTGAACTTGTGAACTTCAGGAATGCAGACAGCGGCACCTTCAATAAGGAAATAAGACGAAGACAGTGCTGCTGATAGATTTGTTGTGATTAGAGTTTTGTTGTGCTAAAAGTTGCAAAAGAAAGAAAGACACACAGGAATAAAAGTGAATAAGGACGTAAAAAAAAGTCAGTATTTCAGGCCTAGGTGTCAGGGAAGTGGAACTCATCCTCAAACTCTGTGAATTGAAACAGGAGTAGGTCAGCTAACAGAGAAGAACTTCTGTCACCTAAGTTGGTGTCCTCTTCTTCCTGCGTGGATTCACGTATTTTGTAATCTGGTGGTATGAAGTGCTGATTCATCTTGATCATTGTTAACCTCTCCACATTTTTGGGAGAGAGGCGGGTCCTTTTTGAAGTACAATGCCACCAGCAGCACTGAAAACATGTTCAGAAGACACACTTGCGAGTGGGCAAGACAAATAATTTAGAGCAAGCTTGGTGATCAGTGGCAATTGACCCCTTTTCCTATACCAATACCGCAATGGGTTGTGATCAATGAAGACCTCTGTTGGGTCATTCAGATAGGCCTGCACCATCCATTCAAGGTCAACCAGAGGTGCTCCACTTTGTGTACCATCTGTGGTCTTTGCATCAACACTGGAACGAGCAAACCCTTGATAGTTTTTCCAATCCGCTTCCGGCAATATTATGGATGGTCCTGGTGCAGGTGAGGATGATAATACGGTGGTTGGTGTCGTTAGCGGCTCTGTGGGAAAGTCACTGCCTTCGGCCACAGAAGTGGACATTGATGCCAGATGGCCTGCCGATTTAGTAGTACTTGTGGTGGTTCCTTCAATTTCCTGCCGCTCTTTTTCGAACCAAGTGGCTGACAGAGCTAGCCAATGTTTCTACTTGGAAACATCTGCTTCAGAAAAAGGAATTAATGTATTGCTGGCCAGTGCCTTTTTGTACCGTGGATCCAGAATAGTGGAACAAATGTAATGTTGTTCACAATGTATTCCTTTAATCCTTGCATTGTCAAGTAGGTGGGTTAATAAGCTCTCTGTCAACTGATATTCGTCTTGCTTTTCAGCATCATCTTGGAACATTGAAGACACCGCCTTCAGTTAGTGCTCTAGCATGCGCAACAATGGGATAGGTTTGCCCAAAGTACAGTCCTCCCTGCTGACTTCACACGTGAAGCATGGCTGTCAGGCTTTTAACTAGGTCCCATTCCTCTACTTCTAGCCTCATGTCTTTCATAGAAGCACCCCGTGCGCTAAAGACATACTCATTGATTACCAAGTACTGCTCCAACAGACGCTCAAGCATGTAGAAGGTTGAGTTCCAACGTGTTGCCACCTCCTGGATGAGTCCTCTGACTGGCACTCTAAGGACACGTTGAATGATCCTCAGCTGCTTCCGGGCCTTAAAAGAATGGCTGAAATGTGTGCAGATTCTTCGGCAGGTGGTCAGTACCTTGCTGACTTTGTTTTCTTTTTTCAAGAAATCTTGAACAACAATGTTAATATTGTGTGCCAAACACGGCACTCTAACGTAGCCACCATCAGACAACGCCCTAACTATATTACTGCCATTATCTGTGGAAACATAACCAATCATGCGCTTTCTTGGATATAGCCATTTAAAGACCTTACTGTTAACCTCCTCCAAAATGTTTACTGCAGTATGAGATTTCTCCATGGCAAACATGGCTACGGTTGCATGTTTCCGAGTAGCTTGAAAAAGTGTGGCACTGTGACCACCTGCAGCTATCTTGTCTCTAACCTCCGCAAAAAAGACCCAGTGTGTAGTGATGCACATGTAATCAACGGTTTGGCAACTGGTCCACATGTCTGTTGTCAGGTGGATAGTGTGAACAACACTCTTCTGCAAAGCTGCCCCAATCACCTCCAGCACATCTTGATGTAGTGCTGGAAATGCAACTTTGGCAAAATAGGACTGGCTAGGAACCTTCCATTTAGGGCAGACTGTTACCCCAAATTCTAGAAAACCCACCCCTTCCACGAAAGTAAAAAGGAGAAGGTCCAGCGCAAACATTTTAGCCAGCATTGCGTTATAAAGACGTGCCGTTGGGTGGTTGCGTTCCAATGGCGTCTCTGACCAAAACATGCTTTTAATGGGGGTCTGGACCGTTTTCATATGTGATGAGGATCCAGCTCTCTTCAACCCAGTTAGGCTCATTGATGTACTTTTTCGCATTGGTGTCTCTACCAGACTACAGTGCCTCCTTGATATTGCTGGAGTAGAGGAGGGTGTGGGCACTACCCCTGCAGTGCTGGTACCAGGGGTACTGTGTGTACCAGAAAAAATGTACCTCGGTTGTTCACCTCCCCCCTGCACGATCAGCTCCTCCTCATCAGCAGATGTAATATCAATGTCTACATTTGGATTTGTACTTGTGGCTTTCTGGATGATACTTAGGTGCGCCTCCCACTGGATAATGTGGTGTTTTTTAGATGACCTCTCTGGCCTCGGGTACCATAGTTGGTACCAAGCTTACCCCGACTAACTACTTGTTTACAAATTGAACAAATGACTAGGTTTTCCGCCTTTTTTCCTAATACTAAAGATTAGAAGTCCCAAACTGGGGACTGGAGATTTCTGGTGGTGGTGGAGTTGCTATTTTCAATGCCAGATGAAGTGGACGATGGGCGTGGCGGAATTTGACTCTGTTGTGCACTTACAGCACCACTACTTGGAGGTAATGGAGGTCGAGCTGGATGGAGGCCCCTGCCGACCCTTCTGACGAGAAAATATGGAAACTGTAGGTCGTGTTGGTGTAGTAATTACCTGTGTTGGTGGTGGTACCACCAGTGGTGCCACGCCAAACACATCCTGCACAGCAGCATTTTTGGATAGGGCAAAAATGTCTGTCTGCTGCATGCCCACTGGGGCTGGAGTGACGACTGCGATGACTGGGTCATCATCGTTAGACAGTTCATCATCAGCAGAATACACCACTTCTACTTCTTCATCGTCATCACCCATAAGTGAAAGCCTTGCAGGAACCTTCCTTTTAGCTAGCTTTGTCGGCTCATGGCGTGACTCCCTCTCAGACTGCATTGGTAGGTGCCAATCAAGATCTAGATCATAGGAAGGAAGGGGGCTTGAAGAAGAACTTGTACTAGCCCTCCTTGACCCTTTTCTTGCCGGGGATCAGGAAGACAATGGATCATCAGGAGGAGTGGCTTGCTCGGATGATACCTCTGCTTGAATCTCGACTTCCTGATGTGCCCCTACTTCTGGAGGAACAAACATTTTGGGCAATTGTGCCTCTCGATGCGCCTCTACTTGCGCCTCTACTTGCGCCTCTCCTTTTGCCACTCCTTGCGCCACTCCTAGCGTCACTCCTAGCGCCACTCCTTGCGCCACTCCTAGTGCCACTCCTTGCGCTTCTCCTAGTGCCACTCCTTGCGCCTCTCCTAGTGCCACTCCTTGCGCCTCCCCTTGCGCCTCCCCTTGCGCCTCTCCTTGCGCCTCTCCTTGTTGCACCTGTGGTTGTCGTTGCGGCTGTGGTTGAACACTCGTCAGATGAGTTACACACTGCGTTGATTGGATGCTACTTTGCGATGAGTCAACCCAACATCACTGGTGGATGGTGAAAGAGCAATTAAAGAGGCTGCCTCTGCTGCACTCATGGACTTGGGCAAAACTTGGCGAGGTGACACTGAGACCAATGAAGCGGAGGTGCTGCTCCCCGCTTGGTCCCCGGCAGACACTGCTGCTGCAGGCGTAGTTTTTTTTCTCCAAAAAAGTGTCTGTCGGCACGCCAGTCTCCTTGGTAAGTGGCGCCACTTGCTTCTTCTACTCCTTCTTACTGGCAGTGGCACTGGCAACTTTCTTGGTTTAGGAGCTATGGCCACCTTTCTTTGGGCCCATCTTCTTCAGATGTGAGAACAGCAGGATGCAGTTGCACAAGGTGCAGAGTTGTCTGTGGCCACCACACGTGACGTCACTTGATGTTGTGTACACACCGCAGCAGGACTTCTTCCTGGCACTACAACAAGTGATGATGATGAGGATGATTCCTGGTTTTCAGTCTTTGTGCACCTAAAGCAAAGGAAGCCAGAGGAACATCAGTTAAATAAATGTCGCATATTTCGTGCTTCAATTATTATTTGCAACTAGGCATTTATTTTTATTAACACAACACACCTAAAAATGAAAAGACCCAAAATAAAAATTGCAATTCTAATCCAAAATGGATGTTTAAATTAATAGATGAGAGAACACACAGAGAGATTTGTCCCATGCACCACTGACTACCCCTGGGCATAATGGATGAAAGCAAGGCAGACTGGACGCAGGCTAATGCACAAAGCCCACTGCCTGGCTTCAAAATGGCCCAGAGACCCCCACCCACATGGCCAGGCCCTGGACCAGGCCTCAAAATGGCCCCCACCCACATGGCCAGGCCCTGGAGCAGGCTCCAACAACACCCAAAAATCAAAATAGACACATATATCACCCCAATCCAATGGCATCCATGCCCTAAATGATGTTTAAAATCAATAGGACACACAGATAGAGTTGTTGCATGCACCACTATGTACCCCTGGGCAAAAAGGATGGAAGCAAGGCAGACTGGGTACAGGCCTATGGCACAAAGCACACTGCCTGGCTTCAAAATGGCCCCTTGATTCCCACCCACATGGCCAGGTCCTGGACAAGGCCTTAAAATGGCCCCCACCCATATGACCAGGCCCTGGGCCAGGCCCCAACAACACCCAAAAACACACAGAAAGGCTTGGCCTATGCACCACTGACTACCCCTGGGCCTACTGGCTAGTGTGGCTTTAACACGCACCCCAAAATTACAAAAAACATCCACATAGATATAATAACAGTGAGCTCTTCAATTCCATTAAACAAAAATAATTCCTTTCTGTGTTCCTCAATTAATTCCCACAATGATGAAGTGACCATCTAGTAACTAACATGACACAACTGAAGGATTGTTCAAATGCAAATAGGTTTTGTTGTTTATTTTATTAAAAACACTTTTTTCCTTTGTCATCAGAATTTTAAAAATTCAATACATCTAGTAGTATAAACAACACAGTTTGAAGTATAACTTCCTCAGAGCATACTAATTCAGTCTAGTATTCCTATCTTCTAACATGCTGCGTCTATCTTTTGGCATACAACAATATTCATATACAAAAATAATAAGATACAATAAATTTATACAGTGAAAATAATACAATACTAGTAAAACTTTACTGAGGAAAAATTGCGAATTCTTTGACAATTTTGTACGATTCGCGGACCGCAAAATTGCCAAACATTCACAAATTCCGCAACCAGAACGGATTTTCAGCCCATACTTAGACAGAAGCATGATGCTGAAGAATAGACAGTTGATGACTAGCTGTGTTACATCTTCTAAGTCTCTCATACCATACACTAGCAAAGGAGACAGACTACTCAAGAGATTGACCACAATGGCAGTGATGAGCTAAGAGACGGTGTGCATAAACAACAATGTCTCTGTCTGATAAAGATTCGTAATCAATTACCAAAATTAATAGTTTTCCAAATGCTTTTAAGGTTAACTCATACATGAAAATAAATCCAAAAGCATCTAGTCCCGAACAAAGCAATTTATTGAGTAAATGCCAGGGGGAAGATTTACAAGAAAGTGATGCATCTGTAGAGATGCGTCACTTTCCCTGCGCCACCCTGAGAAACCCTGCACCACCATGGATGCGCCGTATTTACAATATGGCACACCATGGCACAAGAATTGACAGCAGCGTCAGAAATTCTGACTCATCTGTTGGGGCAAAAGTCACACATTGCTGGAGTCGTGTTGCAAGCACGACACAACTCCAGCAATGCAATTAAAATACACCTTTTTCCAACACCATGGGCCTATTCTCTTTCCGTCTCGTCCTTTTTTTGCTGACAGCGCCGGGACGCCTCTCTGATGGGGCAGCTGTCGCGCTTTACAAATGCTATAACATAACATAACATTTTGAGGCCTATTCCCACTACACTGCGTCACTCCATACGCCTAATTCAAGCAGGCGTGAGGTTTTGACGCAGTGGCGTCCTAGAGGTGACCAGTGAAATCTTGCAGATTTCACTGCATCACTTTTACAATTTTTTTCTGCGTGGGAACACCCACCCTGCATACATTATACCTGGGGCAGGTATAATGTGACACAGGGCTTTACAACGTGACGCATCTCCCTAGATGCGCAGCCTAGTTCATTGGCCACATTTTTTTACGCAGGCACTGCGTCACAAATGTGCAGCAACGGTGGTGCAAAAGTGTTGCAAGGGGCTTGTAAATCTGCACCCAGATATTTATAGTGAATAAATAACCTTGAACCATATAGTCAGACAATGAGGTGCTCAATTTGTGCTGGGTGAAAAAGTGCTTGTGCAGCAAAGAAACGTGACTGTATAGATACATAAAACAACACAATTCAGATTCTTTGTAGGACTGTCTGATATGTCCACATTTTCAGTCACTCATAAATAATATAATAATCATATGTCCTTAAATGTCCAAAAAAAGAAGTAACAGTGCAGGCAGCATCTAAAACCGTAGGCATTTCGACCCTGTCATGAAGCGTGTGCTTTTATTACATCTACATCAGGACTAAATATGGAATAACCTATGTGTTAAAGTAAATAATGTCAGGGATCATGTGTTGAGAAATGATGTATGGCTGTGGAGAACTATGATACTAGTGTATGACTCACGTGTAGTTGAAGAAAGGCTTGTTAGATCTTTTTTGAAAACCAAAAAGTGTCACAAATGCACCAGGTGGTTGATTCTGTCTGCTTCTCGCTCCTGGTGCTCTTCCCCACTGTGGAAAACTTTGTGAATATTAGCAGCAAACCTTGAGTTTCTGCATCCATAACGTATTGCATCAGTGCCTTATCATTTCTATCCAGCGGCATCTCAAGCTTCTCGATCATTAGAGCATTGCAAATACGAACTGACTTTGAATAATGTAGCAGCCATTGTAGACAGCTGCCTAAGCTGCTGGTTGGTCTCCACATGGGATTACTGTTCTCATTTTAAGATAATTGATTCAGTCTATAATTTGTTATGGTACATTAAGACACTGTAGGTTGTATTGTGTTCTGTGCTTCCATTGACTTGATTGATGTTTATACCATCATAAACATTAGATATACATTTGCTGGTTGTCTCGAGTTTTTTGGATTGTGAAACACACACATCTATCTCTCTCTCTCTCTCTCTCTCTCCCTCTCTCTCTCTCTCTCTCTCTCTCTCTCTCTCTCTCTCTCGTTCTCTCTCTCTCTCTCTCTCTCTTTCTCTCTCACTCTATAACTCTATCTCTCTCTCACACTTTCTTCCTTGAGGTTCGCTTTCTTTCCAACCAACTCAGCCACAAGAATCAAGAAGGCTTATGTGGTGCCCAATTTCGGTTGGTGACTGAGTATTTTAAGTGTTGAATGCTATTGTCTCTCATGTTTTCTTCTTTAAGGACAGTACCCCCTGCTATACTTGGCACCATTAGTGTGGGTCTACCCTTCCATTATTTGCTGTTGCCTACTGTGTTTTTGCTGGTCTAGATGCTTTGGGAACTTTGCCACTGCTGTTCAGTGCTAAAGTTTAAGTGCTCCCTTTTGTAAATTGTCGTACGGACTAGTGATTCCATGATTAGTTATTTGCTTTACTTGTCAGACCCTAGTACAGTGCCCCATTTGGGCCTAGGGCCTGTAAATAAAATGCTGCTGGTGGGCTTGCAGCACTGATTGTGCCACCCACAAAAGCAGCTTGTAAAATGTGGCTCAGGCCTGCAATTGCATCGCCTGTGTGCAGTCTGGGAATGCCATGTCGACTTGGCAAGTACACACACTTGCCAGTCCCCAAACCTTCCCTTTTCTGCATGTTAGTCACCCCTAAGGTAGGCCCAAGGTATCCCTGTGGGCAGGGTACATCGTATCTGAAGGGTAGGACATGCCCTGATGCGTGTGTGGCATGTCCTGATAGTGAAATATAGCCAATTTTGTTTTTGACTATTGCAAAGCTATCTGTTCCCATAGGCCAGAATGGGAAGTTTGCTTATATAATTTCATAAACATAACTGAATGAACAAGATAGGAAAATAAAGTTTAGTATGCCTAACTCAGAATGTTAAAGTGCAACTTTTAGTGTGGGTGATTTTTGAGTTCTGTTTTTGAAAATATCACTTTTAGAAAGTAGGTATTTTCCTGCCTAACCATCCAGTGTGCCTCTGCTAGGTTTATGTATTGCATGTCTGGGTTGTGAGTAACAGGGCTGGGAGAGGGCAGTGTCTCCTGCAGTCTGATGAGTCAGGGCTGGGCTGAATGGACCTGGGTTGAATTTAGAGTAGGGGGAGAAGATTTCCTTTCACCTGCCTGGGCCAGGTCTGCTGTAAACAATGTTGTTTCCACCTCCTGCCAGGAAGCTGCACCAAAGAGGACATAACTAGTTTTGGCTAGGTACAGACCCTCTCTGCATTCAGAGAACAAAGGATTTGTGTGTATAAAAAGTGGGAACCCGACCCCAGAACTTTAGATCACTTCTGGGAAATCAAGAAAAAACCTTTGCCGAGGAGAAGAACCGGAGAAGCTGAGGAAGATTACTGCCCCTATGCTGTTTGAAGTTTGGGGTTGGCCTGCAATGGTTACTTGTTACCAAGGAAAGTAGAAAAAGGACTTTGCTGTTTGCTTTGTCATCTTAAGGAAGATCTCCAAGGGTTTGAAACTGAGCTTGCCTCCTGTTCTGAAGTCTAAGGGACACAAAGGCTTCACCATCAGCTCCCCTGAATTTCCTTGCTTGGAATTCCAATCTGCAAAGAGGTGCCTGCAGCTGTTTAGGACCTCTCGAGACTGTTTGTTGTTGGGAGCTGGGAGATCGTCGCATCCGCACCGATTCCTGATGCATCGCCGAGTCACGGAGAAGATGCGTGCCGCATCCGCACCTTGTCCCGATGCATTGCAGAGCCATGGAGAAGTAGTGCGCCACATCCCCACCGGGTCCCGAGACATCACTGAGAAAACCATTGCAGCACCTGCCATGCGGCTGCAAACGTTCATGCATCGTCCTATCGTCGCATCGCATCGAGCCGCCATTTTGTTGCTTCAGATCATCACCACGCATCGAGGCGCTGTCTTGTCGCATCGTACCCGGAATGCAGTAAGAAACAGATACATCGCCTCCTCTCCGGTAGGGAACAGACGCATCGCCTCCCCTGCAGTAAGAAACAGATGCATTGCCTCCCCCGAAGCAAGGAACTGACGCATCACCTTTCCTGCGACCCTTTTGTTTGTTTTGTGTGTCGCATCTAAGGTACTTTGTGGAAAAAGAGTTGCATTTACAGCTTGCATTGAACTGAACTATTTCAACTTTTAAGAGCCTTATTTTTGATAAGGTATTGTGTATTTTTGCTGTTTGGTCTTGTTTAGATAAAGATTACTCATTGTTCTAAACTGATGCAGTGTTCATTTGTGGTGTTTTCACTGTGTTACTGTATGTGTTCACAAATGCTTTACACACTGCCTCTGAGATAAGCCTTTCTGCTCATGCCAAGCTACCAAGAGGGTAAGCAGGGGTTATTTTGGAAGTGTATCCCCCTTATCCTGACTAGAAGCAAATGTCCCTATTTGGACAAAGGTGCAAACCATTGCCATCTAGAGACCCCCATTACTAACACCCCCTTATTTTATTTTCTGTTCTGGGTAACCCAGTCTGATACCAGCCAAGAGGAAATGGGATGCACTTAGTGCCGTGATCATGAGACACCAGCGGCAGCATCCAGGTCTTCAGGTATTCATTGTTGTGGAGAGGTGCTTAAGCTTATATTTTAAATTCCTGGCATGTGGGCAGCAGGTTGGTGCCAGTGAGAATGAATGACTTACTGCTTACATTTCAAATAGTAACTCAAGCAGGTTGGGACAGACGATCCCTCCTCAGAGGTGATTGGCGTAGGTCCCTCCTTGTCCTCTTCCCACAGTGCATTGTGGTTGTCGCTGCGTTCAATGCAGCTGGTGATCTACAATCTCTAAGGCCCCTTTGTTGAGTACCACCGTGTATTGTCCAAAAATGTTGTGAATGCAAAGAAATAGCAGAGGCATTAGCCGTTGAGCTGGGTTGTCCTTGGTATTCCCTACACGTTGAATCACTTCTCCATCATGCAAATACCAGTATAACAAATACAAAACCTATCAGCAGGTATATGATTGTGATTGCAAAGTATTTCCCACGGCAACATGATATGATGCTCATAATAGTTACTGTAAACCCAATGCATATGTTTGCAAATGTTTTAAACCATGCAAAAAAGTAAACATGAAGGGGCCACCATCTGCCTAAGGTCAGTGAAATTAATTTAGAATGAGGTACAAGTAGACATCATCGATGGGGGCCGCTATTCAAGCCCAAAATCTCCAATAGTTGTTACCATCCAGGGCCAGCATAGAAGTGAGGCAGAGATCTAGCCAAATGGCTAATGGGTAGCGAGACTAAAGAAGGGTCACCTAATCTCAGGGAACAACAGTGCCTTGATGAGCTTCAGATCGATCTGCAGTTTCAGGAATCCCTCAGGATCAGATGTCCCACAAACTATCTCTGAAAGCAAAAATGCATGGGCAGCACCTTCATTCTTACATTTCATAATTGCCAGATTAAATGAGCAATTTATCACTAATTGAAAATTCTTGATCATCTTGTTTGCTCAATTTCCTTTCAACCACATTCGCAAGGGCTATGACCTTGAGCTCAGTTCTCAAAGATTGGCACAGCTGTCCTGAGCATGGCACTTTGTTAAGTCATATATGTACATCATAGTGACTAGAGTAAAATTAGTAATCTCTATCTATACCATGGTGTAACCTCCATATATTCACAGTTGGGCAGCCAATGCCACTTGTGGTGTGGCTAGGCCAACATTCTGTCACTAACAAAATTACAATCTCTGCATAGCAAAACGGGGCTGTTTGTCCTCTGGCTCATGGCAATGAAAGAATGAAAGCTAATCCTAGTTGGGGGCGTATATGCTGCCTAATAGGATCTCCTTCCAATCTACTTTACCTGCTATGAAGACCCAACTACTCTCTCTCTCTACAAGGGTGCATGTGGATTAAAATGGATTCCAGGTCTTACCTATATCAAAACTCCTCCCAGGAATGCTGAATACACTGTTGCAAATATGTGTTCCCTCCATATGTGCTGAAGTCTGGTGACCTCTATTTTGGTTAGATGAAGTTTTGGTGGCAAGATATATGGGCCCCTCTCCATTCCAGATAGACATTTACCTTGTGCAATTTAGGAGGGAGAAACTTTTCTTTTGTGTTGCCATGAAATGCTATAAAGTAAGAGTCCCTCCACTTTCATAGCAATCAATTGGGCTCTGATATATCATTGAGATCCACTAATATTGCCAGTTCTTTCCATTGTCATCCTTTTAGAAGTGATGTCGAGCAGCCCTGCTAGGGAATGGTCATAAATTAATTGTGTGGGAGAACAGTAGGACCAACCCAACTCACTCTTTACTCCCACATCCCAGGGTGGGAAAACAACAGTCCCATCCAAACTCAACAAAATCGATTAAAATCTCTAATAATCTGAGCAAGTCTGGGAGTGCATGCAATTAACATAATAAGGTTCCCAATGCACCAGATCCAACCTCCTCCTTTAGTGTGCTTTTTTCAAAGAGGAATAATATATGTAGGATTATCAACAATTCAAAATAAAGTTTCCCTTTGGAGAAACCTTACATAATATTTCCTCACTTCGCTTATACACCCACTTTCACACTTCACACAATAAATGTTCCACTCAGGATATTAAAACACTTATGCACAAATTTAATAAGTATTACAAATAAATTCACTATACAAACATGATAGTATACAAGTAAAATAAAAAGGCATGAAAACTAAAAAACACAATAAACCACAATAATGACAGGGATCCCTTTTACTTTCCCAGTGGCCCCTGTAAGGAGAAATTAGCATTCCTTTTATCTTGGACTCAGATATTCATTGTGATGTTCACAGCATGATGGGTACTCATTCTTGTTCCCTTCACATCCCATTCACATAGAAGGTACATCTAAAGATCATTAGCTGTTCCTGGAGTTAGCCATGGTAGGCTCTCTCCTGTTAAGGATATTACATCTGAGTGGTTGACCGAGCCTCTGCCCTCTAAGGCCATGTTACTCTCAAGGTCTGAGTATCCCTAACAACCTTTCTTATTGATTGCCTGCACTGCCACTGCATTATCTTTCTCCGATTAGAGTCTGGTCATTTTTCGCCAGGTGCTCAAGGTCTGATTTTTTGCCATTCCTTTCATGGTCGTTGGTGAGGTGGAGACTGCATTAATCGATGACCTGTGCCATTTCTGTGAGTCTCCAAATAGTTCCAAGACTTTGCTAGTTAACTAAAGAATAATGATTATCCCTCTAATAGCAGTGCTTGTTGCAGGTTATCCTCCCTGAGTGCTCTCTTTAGCTCTAAGAAAGTGGCCATCTTGGTTTGTGCTGTAATTATGTTGTCAGGGTCTAACGGCACCAAGCCCTTTTGAGTTTTGAACAGAGTGGCCAGTCTTGCCTTCTGTAGAAAGGTGTCTATCCTGGTAGTGTGGACATTTGGCTGCTAATGGTCTAGCAGAAACACCCAGAGGTGGGCATCTGCTCAGGACTGTCTGGGTTCACTCCTTAGCAAAGAAATGAGACAAACCATCTGTACAGGACCAGGTTTACCGTAATGTCACCATAATACTGCCTTCTACTGCTTTCAGTAGACCCTCCATTACTCTCACTTTTTTGTCTTTTTCTTCTATTGATATTTTCAGCTTTTGCAATCGAG
The DNA here is from genome assembly GCF_964263255.1 of Lissotriton vulgaris. NCBI lineage: Eukaryota > Metazoa > Chordata > Amphibia > Caudata > Salamandridae > Lissotriton > Lissotriton vulgaris. The sequence continues at coordinate 561,899,399 of NC_141695.1, forward strand.
GGTGGTAACTTATTCTGGGAAGGTTATTAGATGCATTTAAGTCTTGCTGCATGTTGGTCACAATTTTTTCAGGGTGTCCTCAATAGTCTTCACCTAATCAACTTGTTTAAATGCTAAAGGCAGTGACAGGCAAGTACAAAAGCGATTAAGGCAGTGGCAATTAGGTGCACGTATGCACTGAAGGCAGAAACAACCAGGCTCAAGGAAACACTAAAGGCAGTGTTGACCAAGTACAGACAATACAAATGTACATACCAACATGAGTGAGGGATGAGCCACACAACCTCAATTCAGGTGTGATGTCTAAGCCCAAGTGAGTCTCCAAATGTATGCAAAGTACAGAGTGGCATTGAGTACACCGAAAGGCCTTCAGAATCAAGACATTTTTCAATGGCTGCCGAAAGAACTGTGAAGTATGGTGCAGCCGCATTTCTAAAACTACCAATACCATTTGACACCACCAAAAAGCAGAAGTTTGGCACCAAAGGGACTGCATGGATCGACACGTTCAATGACTTTAAAGGTGCTCTAGAAGAAGCAGATGAAAAAGAGATAATTAAATACTTTAAAAAACTTGCAGGTGATTTAGAGAAAGAAGTTCTAAAGGAAATATAAGAAGCTGAAGAAGTATTGTACCATGAAATTAAAGACACATTGGAAGCAAAGTTCAAACCATGTCAAGTGTCGAGCATGAAAGGTACATTTTCTACCGGGCAAGCAAGCACGCTGGTGAAACACTGCAAGTTCAGTGAATTCATTGATGAAGAATCCATGCGTCTCAGAGTCATGAATGGTTGCCTCTCCGATTCATTCAGACAATGCATGCTAAGATAGACACTCAATCTAGAAAAGTTACACATGGCTTTATGAATGTGCAGATCAACGGGGTGCTGATATGGAAGCAGGAACAACCTACAATGAATCAGCGTTGATCATGAAAAGTAAACAGAAACACACTGTGGAGTCCCAGAAGACAATGTCTCAGAAGAAAAATACATTGTGTTTCCTATGTGTATTCTCGTTTCCACATGGAGTGAAATGTCCAGCCATTGAACAGATACGGAAAGGGTGTGGGAAAGAAAACTATTTCATAACAGTCTGCTTTTTGAAAGAGAATCTAAGTGTGTCAAGAAGAGAAGAAAAAATAGGCTTCACAAAGCATTCTAGCCATGCCCACATAGCCAACAGCAACATCAGTTGAGGCAAGTAGAGACTAAACGAAGAGGATCATCATCAAATTCATCTTCCAAAGGCTCTTCCACACCATCAATGAGCGACAGTGAATTAGATGGATGTTCAATGTTGATGGTGACTGCAGAACAACATGTATGTAGGATTGGTTACTTGCAAAGAAGAATACAAGTCAAAGAGAGATTGCCACTTGAAGTGACCAATCTCATTTGGGCAATGTCCCAAGCTCACACTAGAGGTGAATGGTGGCCCTCTAACTTTTATTGTAAAAAGTAGTACTTCTATCAATATCATGCCAGCGATCTTAAAGCAAAAAGGTTTAAAGGGCAAGATACTCAAAACACTAACTGATAAAGCTGGTAGATGGGCTATAGCTCAGATAAAGTTGGAAGGTCGAAAATATACAATATGTGGGGTTTATGCGTCAAATGAAGACGAACCAACTATTTTTGATCAGATTAATATAGAATTGCTTGGATGGGAAGGGGAATACATTGTATTGGGCGATTTTAACTGTATTATGAATTATAATTTAGACACAACCAGGAAAAACTCAGAGAATGAGGAAAACTAGAGCTGCAATTTTGGATCTAGCAACTACTCATTTTTTGAAAGATGCTTGGAGATGTTTAAATAGCAAACTAGCTGGTTATACATATTATTCTGCAGCCCATAAGCTATGCTCACGCATAGGTATGATCTGGGTTTCAGACTTTGTCCTCAGTCTCAGTAACTGTTCAATGGCCATATACCCAAGGGTAACTTCAGACCACAACCCAATTTCTTTAACCTTCGAGATTACAGCTGAAGAGTTTTCTCCGCGTCTTTTCTCATTTCCAAGATATTTGCTTACTGATTATGGGTTTGTGAATCAACTTAAAGAACATATAAAATAATTAATTGATATAAATATACAATCTAGCCAACCCTTGATAGTTTGGGATGCTTGTAAAGCTAGCATACGTGGATTCACACAACAATATATCTGGCGACAAAATAAAGAACATCGAATTTAAATGAGAAAAGGCTTGGTGAAATACGAGACATTGAGCTTCAGCTGTCAGAGGCTGTGTCTGATAGGGCACCGAACTCAGATATACTTAACTTTAAACTAATTGAACTTAAAGCTGCATTAAAGGATCTTCTCAGGGCTAAGAGCATTAACAAATTAAAAGAATATCAACTTGATCAATATGAAAACGCTGATAAAATTGGTAAACGTCTGGCTTATAAAGTTGCTGAGGATCGATCACAGAACACAGTTAAAGAAATTAAAGGAGATAATAATAAATTGGTTTGCGACTCCAAATCAATATTGCTACAATTTGATTCTTATTATGAAGCTTTATATACACCAGAAACTACAACCTCGGAGGATAGCATTAAAAATTATATAGAGCTTAACATGGTTAATGTCTTAAAACCGGAACAAACAGCACAATTAGAGGAAGACATTACAGCAATGGAAATCAGGGACGCTATTAACTCCCCAGCAACAGGGAAAGCAGTAGGGGAGGATTCTATTCCTTTGGAATTATATAAATGCTGCGCTGAGGACCTGACACCTTTATTAATTGATGTGATTTGGGCTATTGGCAATGGGCAACAAGCACCTAAATCTTGGAATTTAACTCAAATTATTATTTTTTTTAAAAAAGGGTAAAGTACCTCAAGAGAGGGGATCATACAGACCAATCTTGCTTATCAATAGCGATGTTAAAATCTTTGCTAAAATATTGGCTACCAGGCTCGTGCCAGTTATGTCTCAGCTTGTATCTTTTCAGCAACATGGATTTATACCAAAACGCGACACTACAGCGCATATCAATATGGCCATCTCTGCTTTCGATGCTGCACGGACTCAGTCCGCCCCACTCGGTATGATTCTACTAGATGCAGAAAAAGCATTTGACCGAGTGGGGTGGGGCTTTTTATGGGCAGCTTTACAAGCATTTGGCATTAGCGGCCAATTTCTGAGATGGATTCAATCACTGTATGATAATCCTATGGGCAAAGTATCTTATATGGGGAAATGCTCTTCTATGTTTCCAATTAAGAGGGGGACAAGACAGGGGTGTCCTTTATTACCCCTGCTTTTTGCTTTGGGTATGGAACCTTTTCTAATTGCACTCCAATGCCAGGCTCTAATCAACCCTTTTTTTAATGGCTTAAATAAGCTGGACATTACTGTATATGCGGATGGCGTAGCAGTGTTCTCCTCGGATGTGCCCCAAGCTTTGAAAGGTATTCTAATCGAAGCAGGTATATATGGTTCAGTCTCTGGCTACAGACTTAACACCACTAAAACTCAAATTGTTACGAATCACCATCTTCCTGTTCCCACTCCAGGAATCTGCGGGGTCGCAACGTACCTAGGTGTTAAAATCTCCTCTGATATTGATTCGATATGTAATAGAACTCCTGCGAGCACTGTAAGAATGGCCAGTTCTTAGTGACATCTTTATTGACATCTTATGTCCAAACCTTACGTCAAACTCGGCACCTTTCAGGTATAAATATACCATTGATGCCTTAAGCAAACACACTGGTGGTTTTGGAGCAGAGCAGCTATCTACTTACCGAGAGCCCACCTGATGCGAAAAGCCCACGGACGCTGCCCCTCCTCTTTGACGCGCTGAGAAAGACGCTGTCTTTTCACCTGCCGAGAAAATCCAGCTCCGGTGTTTCCAGCCTACCCTTGCGGGTGACTGGGATATCGAGTCCTGAGAGAGAGATACCAGACCTCCTACATTCTATTTCCAAGGTACAGTGCTGACTAAACCCTTAGAGAGAATTCTTGAGTCAGATTCTTGCCAAAACCAACTCAACTTAAACTGCTACTTACTTACTCCTTCCCAAGTATTAGGCTTAGGTCAGGTACACCGGGGTAGGCATATTTTAGAAGCACCACTTGAGCACGTTAGCCAATGTATATATGTATGTATATATTTTATCCATTTTAAAGTGTCTTATGGCTAAGAAACCAAATCAATGCTTTTACAGTATTATTTCATAATACTCCTTTTACTGTACGTACTTTACTTTATTTTAAGTATTGGAATTGTGGCAATTCATTTCTCTTGCATGAGAAGGAAGACTGCTCAATAAATAATACCTTTTATTGAAAACGCCCATCTCTCTATTCTCTGCACTCCGGTGAAACTAAGAACGCACATCTGACTGGGTGAAATAGCTGTCTATTGTTTTCACACGACTCTAGAGATTTACTCTTATTCTGAGGAAGCATAGTTGTCATGTTATATGGTTGTCGGAAGCTGAATCCCTTCTTGTCTGAGCCAGGGAAGCTGATCTCTCCCTATTCATTTAAGAAAGTTTCCAGTGACCTCTGAGCTAGCTGGCGCAAACCTAAATTAAGTCTAACATAGTCAGTAGAGACCTAGAAGACCTCAGTCCTACGTCTACAATGCTGTTTATGTTATTCTAATGCGCAGAGCCTATTGGGAAAATAGGAACTACACTACATGGTGCCCAACGTTTGGTAAGGCGATAAAACTAACGCAAGACGTTAGAGTAACTCAGTTGTGCTTTTTCACACAGACCCTTTTTCCCGTAAATACTCCAATAGACGCCTGGAGTGGGTGAAAGGCTAAAATGCTGGAACTTAGTAGGAAGAGATTCCTATGTAGAGTTTTTGGTTTAGTCAATGTTGAAGGATACAGTGTTCCAAAATATTGTGCACCTAATCTTTGTTTCCTTGAAACTTGATCTGCAACAAAACAAACCTTTCTGCCAGTAAAAATGACAGATAGTTAAGACGAAAGGGAGGCAGCTAGAATAGCAGATCAACTAATGGAGGATGACACGAGTCTCCTACAGAATGCTATCCTCATTCCGGTCAACATAAGAAAAACTATAACTCTAAAACTTGTAGAAAACGGACTGACATCACGAGGTAGTACAGTCATTTTCCTGATAGAGGCACACGAATATTGGCAGACAGAGGTATTCTATTCATGGATAAACTTTCCAGCGGCAAACGCTACAACACACAAATTCGACTATTACAAAATAGAGGAACCTCCGGAAGAATACACTCCTTTCGAGGATGTGGAAATCCCACTAAATTACCAAGAGCACCTGCTCTGGTTTAAAGGCGCCCTAAAACATAATGATCACATCACCAGGCTTGGTCCACTAGGTAGACCAGGAGCAACGCAGCCGGTTCTAGCCAGCTACACACCACATCCAGACATTGATAAAATGTCAAGTGAAGAACTCTTAGTTAAAATAAAAGAATTAACAAAGACATATAGAGAGTTAGTTCAATTGGCAATGGAGGATATAACTTACCTCCAAAAATTGAAAGAAACAGATATAGCAGACCAACCAATTGAACTTGCCAGAATCATAGAAAAATCCTATGAAGAACTAGGAAGAGATAGTTTGGGTGGGAAACTGGTAAAACCCCAACTACTTGAAAATCCTGAAAAGATATTTATTAAAAATAATCTAAACACTCCAAGAAAGAGCTGTGATGGAAATAAACAATCCACTCCCAAAGAAAAAAGATTCCAGTCCAGAGGAAGTTCTCCTCGGCGGAGGGAAAGATCTCCGAACCGAGAACACAAGTCTCCCCAAAGGGAGCCCTCTGAGAAAAAAAAAACCTTAGAAATAGGGATAATTTGAAAAAGCCTGATAGATATCAAGATATTGATACACGTCACTCTCGATCTTTTCAGACTTCCTCGCAGAAATCGGAAAGAAGAGGACGGTCAGAACACAGGGAAGAGTACGTCAAGTCCAAAGACAAGGAACCTGCTCAAAGTAAAACATTACAATTTCCAAGAAAGAAGGTAGCCAGTATTAAAATAATCAAACATGCCGAGGATACTGAGACACAGCTGAAAAATGGAGAGTGGGCACAGACAATGCTAGACAGCGCAGCAGAAGTGACCATAGCTCGCAAAATCCTGATGAATCATCTGGAGACAGTGGACACGAATGAATACATTCAGGTGGAAACTGCAGATCCCAGAGTTAGCGAACCTCATAAAATATACGAAATAACATTGCGTATAGAGGGAGATAAGACTAGGAAGGTAAGGGGTCTGTTTTGGGATAACCTCTCAAACGGCTATGACATCCTATTAGCTGAGAAAGACTGGCCACCAGAGTTTGTCAGGGAGTGCCCTCATGGCGAAGAAATGATTATGCCTGCCTTCTCAAATCATATTCCAATACATAGAAAATACATATATGCCAGAAAATGGGCAGTAGCTCAAGCACCTGCATTATATAAAAATCATGTAGGATGGGATGAGGACTCTCCTCCTCACAAAATCCAGTAAAAATGTCAACCAACTGCACAAAGACAGTACCCAATTAAGCAAGAAGCTAAAAAACAGGTAAGGGAGATCTTAGATCAACTTGAATACCAAGGGGTGAGTAAAACATGCACCTCTCAAATGAACAATCCTTTGTTTCCTGTCTCCAAACCAGATGATTCATATCGTCTAGTCTTGGATTACAGACACCTTAACTCATGTTGCAAGACATTTGCAGTACAAAATTCGCACAGTGCGGCACTAATGAATAACATAGTTCGCAAAAAATACAAAACAACATTAGACATCTCTAATGGATTCTTTTGTCAAAATACTGCACCGGAAAGCAGGTATTTAACCGCTTTCTCAATAATGGGGTCACAGAAAAATTTCTGTCGACTCCCACAGGGATTCAAGAATAGCCCAGGATTATTATCAGCAAGAGTAACAGAGTTACTAGAAATGTATGATGATGAGGCATTATCTTATGTCGATGACATCTATCTCACAGACGACGACCTAGATACTCACTTGAAAAGAGTGAACACCATAATACTTAGGTTCGCAGCAGTCGGTTACAAATTCAACTTTAAAAAGTCACGAACTGCCCATCTAACTGTCCTGTTTTTAGCATATGAATTATCAAGTGAAGGCAAAAGCCTAGCAGACAACTTCTTAGAGAACTGTGCTGTAATCCAAGCACCAAAACGCTGAAGAACTTACAATCAATACTAGGCTTCCTGAATTTTGGAAGAACTTACATTCTAAATTATGCAGAGCGGGTTAAACCTCTCTATGAATTAATAAAACCTGATTTTAAACCAATCAATTGGACTCAGAAACACACAGAAATGTTGAGATCATTGCAAACAGACATGTTAGCTAAAACAAAATTAGAAACTCGGGACAATACACGCAACCTTGTAGTCCGAGTCATCCCAGGAAGATGTGGATTCGCGTACCTGAGCTCAAATGAGGTAGAAACGGTACCAATAGCTTACAAATCACATTTGTACACACAAGCAGAAAAAACATTCAGTCTTACAGAAAATACTGTAAAGGCGGTTCAGACGGCTGTAGCAAAAGAAAGAGCCCAAGCCCAAGGCAAAGGAATAACTGTTTTTACAGCAGAGTCAGCCTTTGAGGCGCTATTCAGCCCAGTTAATCTAAAAATGGTGGCACTAGATCCAAAATGGATACAGTGGGAAAATTATCTTGCTGCAGAAGACGTGACATACTATTTTGTCCCGAACATGAAAAAACTGAATGATTTGAAATATGAGGAAGAATATCCTCTGCCAATCGAAATTCTGCCTCTCCAACAGTACTCTTGTATAATCTATACGGACAGATTTGTACAACATTAAAATATGGATAATAAATCCTACAATGCAGCATGCGCGATTGTTTAAGGTCGCTGGCGCTGTGGTAAATTCTGACCAAAAATAACAAAAACTGAATCACTGAGAAACTGTTCGGCTCAGAGAGCTGAAATCAGATCTTTAAAGATGGCGCTTGAAAATGCTGATCGTGTATTCCCGACACTAATAGTGTGCGATTCGCATTTCTGCGTCAAATCTTACAATAATGACTTGCAGAACTGGGTTCAAAACAATTACAACGATGACACAGGTGCCACAATCAAGCATAAAATGCTTTGGGAACAGGTAGTTCTTTTACCAAAAGAACTACAGAAGACTCACGTGATACACACACTGAGTCATCAACGTGATGGCGTTCACGTTGCAGGGAATTCATTGGCTAATACAGCCACAGCGGAAGCAACTAAACCGGCTTCCGTAGCCACAAAAAGCGTTCAGAAAAATACATAGATGGGGAAACCATGCTGGCGGTAAAAACGTCTTCAACAGGCAACTGTGCAGCTCTACCCGTGAACTACCCACTCAATTATACATACGTAATTGACGCAAACTCCGATCCTTTTGCTCGAATCCCTGGAGTGGGGGATAGAGTCATTCCAAACACGAACAGGAGAGTCTTATTAATAGCAGACGCACACTTGGGTGAAGGTCCGAGGCACAAACAGATCAAGGAATCTCTGACAGAATTACAATCAGAATACTGGTGGCCGGGGATGAGCCTGCAACATTATAAATTTGCAAAGAGCTGTCCAGACTGCAACAGAGATTGCAGTAACGAGCCAACCGGAGTATTGCCATGGCCATTTCTGTAGTTAGCATAATGATATCTATACTTAAAATGCAGCGTCCCATTAATTTCTTTTAAGACTAGATTCACTTAAAATACAGGCCCCAGCGCTCGGCTGACGCCAGAACTGTTATAAAGGATTTGCGAGTCTTTATCGGCACATACGTAATTGGCATGCTACATTCTGACCAGGGTCCTGCTTTTAGCTCTCGAGCTTATAAGGAGGCCATGACCAGCATGGGCATTGCATTGTGGTACTCTTGTCCCTTCCATCCTGAGGGAAACAGGATTGTGGAAAGAAAAAACCGAGACATAAAGCAATCTATAACTGCAAAGGTATTCGGTTCGGGTGATGGGTGGGTCCAACATTTAACAAGTGCCCAATGTAGTCTTAACAATCTGCCAAGAAATTCTCTAAAAGGTTTCAGCCCGTACAAACTATTGTTCGGAACTAGAATGTATATTCAGGATTTAGATAGTCAAACTTCAGTGGTAGAAGATAAGAAAAAATGGTTTGACATCAAAGATCGTTTGGCTAAAATGAAAAAAGAAAAGCCCTGAGCAACATAAAGTTAAAACAACAGCCAACGACCACTGAAGATACACCACCTGTCCCAGCAAGACCTGTCTGGATTCCAAAGATTTGGGATCTGGTCAGAGAGAAGATTGTGGTGAAGAAGGAATTTGGGCCTTCTTACAGAAAAGCAGTACCTGTCTTAGCTGTCAGCGGAACAAGATCAGTTGTACTACTGCCCCTTGCTGGTAAAAAGGAGAACCAAGTTGTATCCATCGACCTGGTAAAACCACAATCATGTGGCCAATAATAAGCAGTAGGCCCAGTGGACTCCCAAGAAATAGCAGAATACCAAAATTTGCTACAATTCAAAGGGTTCAAACTGAGAGATTACTCATATTTGATAAACCTGCAGTGAATAAAAAAGGACTATGCAACAATGCCATGAAAATTGTGCCTCTTGAAACCCAAATTGAAACAGTTCATCAAGAAACACCAGTCTACAACGATGTAGCCTCAGACTATGCTAATGAAAATAAAATTGAAAAAGCAATTCCATCAATTGTCAGAACTGCATCTGGCTACTTCATCAATTTCGATAACTTTTCTGAAGATCAAAGCGACCCTGAAGTAACGCCAGCAACAAAAACTTTTAAAGACAAAGTAAAAGAACTCTTTCATCAACTCAAAGAAACCTATCTGAATGTACCATTGATTGAATTTTGTATTGTATTAGGCGTACTCATATTCCTTCTCTGTCTAATTTTAGTTCTAATTTTAGGAAAATGTATTTCAGTACAATGGACACAGTAAGTCAGAACATCAACTTGGTCCTAAAGCCACACAAGTCATCTCACATCGAGAAAAGAGAACTATCATCAGTGAATTTCACAGTCATTTCGATACCCGGCGGGGTAGTTTGGGACAAAACGGATTACGAAATCTATGGTCCAGTCGAACTCTTGAAATATCCTCACCAGTTTAAGGTTTCATTAAGTGACTTTGTAAAACCAAGTACATTCTCTGATGATTGGGACTTTGAAAGCATAAATAATATGATGTCAGATTTAGTAATGTCAGCAAAATTTACAGAACATGATTATTTACAGGGTTCATCGAACTATGAACAGATGTACTGCTATAACCACTATGCACATCACTATTTGCATAAATCTGCTCAACCTAGAAATGTTGTTAAATATAATCAATGGGAACAATGTGCAACTCCACCTAAAAGCAGATTGAAAACATTTTATGAGAAATTCCCATACTTCTCAGGGTTTAACACAAGTGATGCAGAAACATTTTATTACAAACTGTTAGATAAAACAGGGACAAAAACTATGCTGACTAATACTAAATTGATTTATTCGGAAACATTTTATGAAAAAATTATTACATTTGGTTTTGATTTCTGGAAAAACAACATTGAAACAAAAACCATCTGGGGTACAAAGGAATGGCAGGTCCAAGGTTTAGAAGCATTATTTCAAGCCTGCATGATCCCAGAACAAATAATGTTCTTGAATGACACCATTCAACAGACTACTTGTCTTGGCCTAGCCAAGATTAAAGACTTAAACAAACCGTCTATTCCAAAGCCAATACCTGATAATACAACCACAGATATTGAGAAAGACGTATCCCAAATTTTACATCAAAACAGAACACATCCTGATTGGAAAAAGTGGTTAATCTGGCCAACAGACACAAATAACTGTCAAGATAGATTCCTGAACAAAATACAGGGGTTAAAAATGACCAGACCAGACCCTAGATACTCCCAGAGACAACATCCAGGGATAGTAACAACATACAGTGTAGGGAAACTATGCCCTGAATGGCTATAGACATCCACACTGGCAGAAATTAAGCAACACTTGAATTTACTTAAAGAAGGTGCTGACTTGCGCGATTTCATAATGGGACCACGCAAACAGCGTCAAAAACGTTTCATAGCGGCCAGTATATACGCTGCGTACAACGAAGCTTGGAAAGTGACTCAAATTGAGACAGCAGAGAAAATACGAGAAATTGATCGTATTAATTTGGAAAAATCACTTTCTGTTGTGGACAATGGGTTAATGACTCTGTCCTCCAGAATATATTCACTGGACAGTATTGTATCTTCTGCTATCGATATAATAGATCAGGACTTGCTAATGTTACAACACGGTCAGTCCCAATTACGTTCTATTGTACAGCTAGGCTGGACATTGCAAAACCTGCGTTCAAGCTATGTGCCATGGCGTTTACTCAACACAACGTCAATGTTCTCTATCTTTAACCTTACTGATAAACAAATCAGTTTGGCACAAAAAGGAGCAGAGTATACAATTCTGAGCATTGAAAAACTTGAGAGATTACCATTGACAATGTCAGAAAGACCTGTCATTGAATGGATAATACACGGAATAATCACAATTCCGATAACAACTTTCCAATTTAAAAATTGCCAAGAGTATATACCAGCAGGCCAGTATGAAAGGTTGGGTAAAGGGTACATTAAGTCATCATGGAAATTACCTTATACACACATGTTATAGTGACAAAAACCAGAATGTATTTCTTAGTGGTACTAATTGCAAACGATCACTAAGCGGTATACATCTGTGCCAAGGTATTATTTTGTATGGGGCCTGTGAGGGGACTTCAAATAACCTTTCATTCCACCAGCACGGCACACCTGCAACACAGATAGAGCCATTCTTTAGACAACTTTCTAACAGGAGTTACGTTCTAATAACGGACCACAGCTGTTGTGGCATGGTGCCAGGGAAAGCATATCTCGTAAGCGTTAGTTCCATGGCCACTTGCTGTATGCAAGTATTGTATCCAAACGGCCCTACTGATACAGAGGCGACGATTTGGCCTTCCTTGAATATCTCTTCTATACAAATTGATACTTTAAGCAGAATGAAGTCTGTTGTTTTACAGACAACAGTGCCTATAACGTCATCAAAAGAAACGTATGATCTTCAAGTTGCTAGGACAACAGCAGATATACATACACTTTTATCAACTAATTGCCCCGTGCATTTCATAGAGATGCTAAGCCAAATCCTAAATATGTCAGATGCCAGTGGTATCGCACATGTATTTAAGACAATTTTTTTCTGGACTGTTAACACCCTTCGAAGCAGTCCTGGGCATCTTTCCCAATTTTGTCCATTCGGTCTTTGGCGGCCTACCACTACTTTTGGGACTCATAGCAGGAATTTTATTTTTGACCCTTCTGCTCCGATATGGCAAGCCAAAATGCAGACAAGACTCCAGCAACAATGGAAGAAACGATCCTAGCTATATGCTATCGGGACCGCATAACTAAAGTCCTTGGATTAGCCCGGCTAAGAGATCTGAATATGACCTGGTTTCTTTCATTCAGACCTATATGGCAGAACTGCATCTTACCTGTGCTTCGATGTATGCTATGCAGAGAAGAATGCGCGTTGGACACCTGTCTTACTCTACAATAAGCAGTACCAATGGATATCGATACTTTGCAAAGTCCTGTAACGGCTCATGCATCGTGTTGTCCCCAGCGGTTACCAATCCTGATGACGGCATTCGTTGAAACTTCACCACTACGATTAGGTGGCAGTGAAGCAAGAAATGAGAGCAACATCACCCAGGTACGACCTTCTGTGAGCATTGCTGATCCTGACATCGATGATAGCAATCATTCTCACGACTGCCCGGTTACAGCATTTTCAACCATGGTCGAACTTTCACCTGAAGCTGTAGACTGTTTTTTTGCACATCTGTCTGAAGTAATGTTCTCCCCTGAACAGAAAGAATAACTTTTTAAGCAAACTGGCATACAGCGTTCCCCTGAACTCTGAATTCGGCCTTCAGGTTTGATAAACAAAAGCTACTGAAAACATTTTGGAACTATTTTCTCCCCTGAAAACGATTTTTTTTTTCCAAATTCCAAAATATTTAACTTTTTTGGCACATGTACTCTGCTTAAAGTAGAACTATTCATAAAGAACAGAGCTTCTATTTTTAGTAATTCTAGAGACAAAATATTACCTCTGCCTCTAGCACACTTACAAGCAATTGCATTTATATGTGATTAAATAGTCTCGACCTTCTTTTCTGTATTAAGAGACATTTCATGTGTAATTTTCGCAAATCGTTCAGCTAAATATATGTGCATTTTTTTACTGAATGATTACACTGCTTAAAAAATGTACAGTACCAATAATCTTTCGTGTATTTCGCATACACCATTTCGAATGCAAAAATGTATTTTGGGGTGGGTTGGAATACACATGCACCTTTACATGTTTAATATTGCTTAGTTTTAGTAATGATGGACATTAGATTGTGGAGTGGGTATTGTGTTTTTATCTAGGAACCAGAATCAATATTACTATTTTATGCCCTTGTCCGTCTATAATCAATACTATCCATATAATGGCATAAGAATCAGATCCATATTTCAGTAAATCGCCCTTGCAGTCCAAGGCACGGCAAAAGCTACTTCCTTAGATTCCTAGAAAGCACAACGAGTTATTTCAACACACCAAACCTCCAGGAACCTGGGAAATCCCGCTTGCTTTGTTTTGATTTGTAATAGAACTCCTGCGAGCACTGTAAGAATGGCCAGACCTCCTCCACTAACCAAACACCACTGCATTACCCTATACCCCAAATCAACCCCAGCACAAACCCCTACACTACGCAAACACCACTGCACTACCCTAAACCTGAAAACACTACCCCATACACTACACAAACAGCACTGCACTACCCTACACCGTAAAACACTACCCCAGCACGACCCCCCTACACTACACAAACACCACTGCACTACCCTAAATCTACCCCAGCATGACCCCTACACTACCCATTCACCAATGCACTACCCTAGACCCTACAACAATACCCACAAATGACCCCCTACACTACCCAAACAACATTGCACTACCCTAAACCTTAAATCTACCCCAGCACAACATCTTACACTACCCAAACATCACTGTACTACCCTAAAAGACTACCCCGAATGACCACCTACACTACCCAAAAACATCTGTACAACCATAAAGCCTAATACACTACCACAGCACGACACCCTACACTACTCAAACACCATTGCACTACCCTAAACCGTAAAACACAACCCCCAGCTCTACCCCTACATTACACAATTATCATTGCACTTCCCTAAACCCAAAAACACTACCCCCAGCACGACCCCCTACATTACCCAAACACCACTGCACTACCCTAAACCCTAAAACACTACCCCCAGCATGACCCTACACTACACAAACACCGCTGCACTGCCCTACCCTAAACCCTAAATCTACCCTCAACATGACCACCTACACTACCCATTCACCACTGCACTACCCTAAACCGTAAAACACGACCCCCTACACTAGCCAAACACCATTGCACTACCCTAAACCTTAAATCTACCCCAGCATGAACCCCTACACTACCCACACACCACTGCACTACCCTAAAAACACTACCCCACCACGACCCCCTACACTACACAAACACCACTGCACTACCCTAAACTCTAAATCTACCCCCAGCACAACCCCCTACACTACATAAACACCACTGCACTAACCAAAACACTAAATCTACCCCAGACCTCATACACTATACAAACACCATTGCACTACCCTAAACACTAAAACACAAACCCCATCATGACCCTTACATTACATAATCACCACTGCACTTCCCTAAATCCTAAAACACTACCCCCAGCATGACCCAGTACACTACATAAACACCAATGCACAGCCCTAAACCCTAAAACACTACCCCCTACACTACACAAACACCACTGCGATACCCTAAACCCTAAAACGCTACACCCAGCACGACACCCTACACTACACAAACACCACTGCACTACCATATTCCCTAAAAAACAACCCCCAGCATGACCCCCTACACTATCCAAACACCACTGCGCTACCCTGAAGTTTAAAACACTATCCCCAGCACCACCCCGACACTACACAAACACCACTGCGCAATACTAAACCCTAAAATACTACCCCTGACACGACCCCCTATACTACCCAAACACCATTGCGCTACCCTAAACCCTAAAACACTACCACCGACACATCCCCTAAACTACCCAAAAGCGTCTGCGCTACCCGCAACCCCAACACACTACCCCAGGCATGACCCCCTACACTACACAAACACCACTGCGCTTTCCTAAACCCTAAAAAACTACCCCCAGCACTACCCCTTATACTACCAAACACCTCTACACTACCCTAAACCCTAAAACACTACCCTCAGCATGACACGCTACACTATCCCAACACCATTGCACTACCCTAAAACATTACCACACCACGACCCCCTACACAACACAAACACCACTGCACTACCCTAAACTCTAAATCTACCCCCAGCACAGCCCCCTACACTACATAAACACCACTGCACTACCCTAAACACTGAATCTACCCCACCCCGACCCCTACACTAAACAAACACCATTGCACTACCCTAAACCCTAAAACACGACGACCAGCATGACCCCTACATCACAAAAACACCACTGCACTTCCCTAAATCCTAAGAAACTACCCCCAGCATGACCCCCTACACTACATAAACACCACTGCACTGCCCTAAACCCTAAAACACTCCCCCTACACTACACAAACCCCACTGCACTACCCTAAACCCTAAAACGCTACACCCAGCACGACGCCCTACCCTACACAAACACCACTGCACTACCCTATTCCATAAAAAACTACCCCCAGCATGACCCCCTACACAACCGCAACACCACTGCGCTACCCTAAACCCTAAAACACTACCCCCGGCACAACCCCGTACACTACACAAACACCACTGCGCTACCCTAAACCCTGAAACACTACCCCCGGCACAACCCCCTACACTACCCAAACACCACTGCCCTACCTTAAAATGCTACCCCCGGCACGACCCCCTATACTACCCAAAATCCACTGTGCTACCCTAAACCATAACATACTACCCCAGGCATTATACCCCCTACACTACACAAACAGCACTGTGCTTCCCAACACCCCAAAACACTACCAAATGTATGACCCCCTACACTACCCAAACATTACTGTGCTACCCTAAAACACTACAACACTACCCCCAGCACGACCCCCTATTCTACCCAACCACCACTGCGCTACCCTAAACCCTAAAACCTACCGCAGCATCACCCCCTTACACTACCCAAACACCTCTGCACTACCCTAAACCCTAAAACACTACCACAACATACCTACAGTACCCAAACATCACTGCACAACCCTAAACCCTAAACCTACCCCAGCACAACCCCCTACACTATCCTAACACCACTGCACTACCCTAAACCTTAAAACACAACCCCCTACACTACACAAACACCACTGCACCACACTTAACCCTAAAATACTACCCCCAGTAAAACCCCCTACACTACTCAAACACTAATGCACTACACTAAACCCTAAATCTTCCCCCCAGCACGACCCCCTACACTACCCAAACACCACTGCAATACCCTAACCCTAAACCCTACTGCAGCATGACCCCCTACACTACACAAACACCACTGCACTACGCTCAAACACTACCCCCAGCACTTCGACTTTGCCAGAACGCCGCCACCGCTGCTGAGGAGAGCTCCCCTGAGTGCTCCGTGTGCTCCATGAGTTCGCGAGTCTGTGGGCGTCGGACTTTCAACGCGGCTGGTCCAGTCACCCTTAACGGAGCTGCAAATCGCGGCAAAACCGGCAAAACCGGTAAAACCGCCGGGCGCACCTGAGCCGCGAGTGACTTCATAGTGACTCTATAGTGCGGCGCTGAGCCGCTGAGCCACGATTTACTTCACAGAGACGCCTGCCTGGGCACATCTGAGCACCGTGACCCGTGAGTCGACCCACAGCACGCCGTGAGCTGTGAGCTGCCGAGAGTTGCCCGAGAGTTGCCCTGCAGAGGGAGAGGGTGAGCAGGAAGTGAGAGCAAGTGTGGTGCGGCGAGGCATTGCAGAGCCGCTGTGAAAACCCAAGAACCAAAAATCGATAGGATCACAGAAGCTGAAAGCTGACCGAGTCGCAGCCGCAGAGGCAAGAGGAGGCGGAGAGGAGGCGGCTCTAACTTCGACTTCACTGCGGACACCACCGGCGTCAGGAGCAGCAGCTGCTACAAGTGAGGTGAGGTGAGGCTGTTGCTGCTGTTGCTGCTGCAGAGACGCGACGTGAGCGCGGCTGCCGATAGAGGCGGCTGCTAAGTGAGAGCCCGGGTGGTCTGACCTAGGCGGGCCCGACTAGGTCCGACTCTGCCTGTAGGTCCCCCCTGATTGCCCCGCTCACAGCCTGCAGACATTCCCAGCTGCTTCTAGGCTATTTCCTTCAGCCTTCTTCAGTTTCCACACAGCCCCCCACAGCCTTCCCTCAGCTTACCTTACCTTTTTCCCCCAATCTTCCTACAGCCCGCCTTACAGTTCTACAGCCCTCACAAGCTCACTAGCCATCGCGGAGGTCACTCCTATAAGTTTTTATTTAGGGTGGCCCACTAACACCAACCATCGCTATGAGGTCTGGATAGGTCAGGGAGCCCCCGGAGCCAAAACCAAAGCCCACAGCAAAACTGAACAAAACATCAGGAAGTGAGAAAGGGCATAAGAAAACAAAAACAAATGTAAACCTCGCCACCGCAATAAGCATAGCGGCGAACCCCTTGACATCAGGGCAGGCATTGGGGCCGAAGTAAAACACAACGGAGCAGGGATTAACAACGGCGCTGATATCAGAGTCTGCAGTAAGCGTGCCGCAAACTACCAAGAAAAAACTATATCAGCCCAAAATATACACAAAATTTGAATTTTTAAAGGATGCAGGCTCAGCCATCTTCTCGAGCAACAGCCACTTGCACGGCTTGCAAACACCACTACTTCCCGCTGTCTTGAGCCCTGCACGCCCGCCATCACCCACACCTGCACCTACAAGCTCTTCTCTGGGAATTTATTTGTTAGACTCTACGCAAGTTAGCACCTCAAAGCATAGGAATACAAGCATTCCTTTGGACACCCTAAGTGAAAGTGCAAGCAAAGAAACATCTAACTCTGTTGCTGCATCTAAACAGAATCAGAATCCATTACCAGCTTACCAAGACGGCATGGCCCCACGCAATGGGGAAATCGTGTTGCCAACTCCATCGGATGATCTCAACGCTGGCGCGAATGAGATACTCACTTCAGCACAAAAAACAGCTGACAGAACAGACATTTTCCCTACCGATAGGACATCTGGGGGAGGCCCACAGACAGGCCCACAGACACAAGTGCCGTTCCCAATCAAGGAACCATCATTCAGCCCGGCGCTGGATCTACAATCCATGAGCCAAACCCATAGCACTCCTATCAAGTCTTGCCCAATGGCTGGATATGCCACACCGCCCATAGACCAGGGAACCTATGACCAAGCAACAAACTTCCCTGGCAGGGGGGCAGCCAATTCACACGACCTTAGCCGCAAGGCAGAAAGCAGGGCAACAATGTCTTATCTCAACACACAAGAATGGGATGATATGTTAGCAACTTACATACCAGATCACAAAGACCCTCTCGCCCTTTATCCTCCCTCGGCAGCCAAAAATACAAACAAGCACGCCAACATCTCCAAGGAGAATGAGCGGGGGAAAGAAAAAAATACCGGAACCTGGAACTCACTGCTAAACACTATTCAGCTAGTAGACGAACTGCAATACCAATCAGATAAAATGGAGCTCCAACTCACTCTTCTTAACACACTGGGAGTTTTTACAGCTGGCATCGACGACAAGTTAGGCAATTTAAACAACCTAATAGTGAGAGCACAAACTAACATCTATCCAAGCTGCAATTGCAGCCAGGCACTAGATAAAGTAGCCACATTGCGGTCCATGCTAACTGACCTAATAGGAGACTTAAGAGATCTACAGAGAGGAAATGCAACTGCTACTGCGGAAAAGGGCCTTACAAAACCCGCAGAAGGAGCATTCAGGAATGAGGAGTCAACCGGAAACAAAGTAGAGCTAACTGTCGATCATACTCCCGCACACATAGAAACATCCCAGACGGGACAGGAACTCCCAATGAAACTCAACGCCAAACAACGGCGCCAACAAAAAAGGAAAGGGCAGAAGCAAAAAACTAAAACTGAAACTGAAACTGAAACTGAATCATCCACTTCCAAATATTTTCCAATCTTCTTTGCTCTAAAGGAGAAATCTCTTCCCAATACTAACAACGCCCATTCCATAGAGGGCGAAGACCGCTCGCCCTTCAGTTTAACTCAGCATCAGCATAATACAAGCCCTAACCTGCCGAATCAAGAAGGGCAAGGGCCCCAAGGGCTAAAAGATCAATTGGAACAAAAGGATGCACACAGAGATATGGCAGCAAAGACCAAACAACTTACACAGCCAAACTGGGATAAGAACAAGATAGCGAGGGACCTCAATGGTCAAACAGGAGCTCCAACACCGCAAAACAAGGATCCTATGCTTCAAAGGGAAAAGGAACCACTTGAAGTAACTGCTAACCAAGCTACACCACCAATACCAACAAGCAACTTTTTACTTAGGCCAAATTCCGAGGCTGGGGACAAGAACGGATTGATCAGCTCGACGTTAAGCGAAACCCATGCAGCTCAATTTAGAGATATATTAGCTAAGACCGTTTATCCGGAACAAAGTCAAACTGAGCATCCCCAAGTGAATTGGGCTTCCAAAACACAAACTACATCAAAACAAACATTTCCTCTCAAAGCAATAACACACATATCCAATCTGCCAGGCAAAGACACTACCCCGGTATTTCATGAAGCTCCCCTAGCTCTGGGTTTGTCAGCTCAAGTATACGAAACAGCAAGAAAGCACCAGGTGGAAGGAAGCACCAAACAATCAACAGAGATGCTTGTTTTTCTTCCAGAATATACGTCGCAAGGGCTGCACGACATGCTAAACTGCGGCAATATTCTCAAATTAATGGAATACATTCCCAGTCTGAAGGGAATAAGTTCGAACGATCTAATCTCTGTTGAGTTCCTGCCCGCCACAAATCCAAATAGCCCGGAGGCAACCAAGACTACTTGGTCCTCTAGCACCATTGCAGATCTAATTACAACAGAAGCGGAGCAATTCAAGTCCTGGGGTATCAAGCTAGTTCCTCTATTAAAATTAGCTTATCCTGCACCACTTCAGAGGAGGACAAAGCTAGAACCAGCGGCAAAACAGACAATCATCTATAGCGTTCTTAGAGTAGCCTTGGGCAGCTCGCCCACAAAAACAGAGAAAATGCTGTGGCAGAGTTTAGAAGACAGGCCAAGGATGGCAGTGGCACATTCCACAAGTGGGCGATGGCTAATGCCAAAGGCCCTCCAGACTCACACTCTTACCAGGTTCAAGCCATTGAGAGAAAGCTTGCCAAACAAAAATTCCTGCAGTCCCCCGGGACGGACCAAAGCTATTTTTAGGGGGGCCCCTCACCAAAACCAAGCATCAACAAGGGAAACACTGTCTCGAACGATCTTCATAAGTCCTGAAGAGGCCTGATGCCACCGACAAATAAAAGATGACACAAAGGGCTGGGCGCCACCCATAGGCATTTGCTCATGGAACATAAATGGCTTAACATCATAAATAGACGACCCGGAGTTTGAAAAATACATCTCTCTATTTGACATAGTGATGTTGCAAGAAACCTGGCTAACATCTACACAACACATCACGGGCTTCACCTGCTTCTCAACTGCAGCGACAAGAACCAACAGATTTGGCCACCAGTCAGGAGGTTTGGCCACATATATGTCCACCACAACAATCTCATTGGCAGTTCTTATGGAATCTTTCACATCTACAGCCTTATCAGTAAAGATAAAATTACAGCTTGGCAATAAAGAAGAAGAGATATGCCTGATAAACGCATATGTCCACCCCAAAAATAGAGTCAAAGACTCCAACTCAATTTCAACCCAACTAACAAAGTACATCTCTCATATGGAAAAACCACTCTTCTTCCTGTCTGGCACATCAGCTGAAGAAGAGGTTCTGGCTTTCAATACAATTTAAATCATACCACCACAAAGCTCCTCGCTACGTACGAAAAAGCATCCAAAAAACACTCTACTCAATGAACTAGAACACCAGAACCTTCGGGCTCTAAATGGAAGATTCTTAACTGACTCACCACCAGTCGAAACTTTCTACTCACAAATAGCCAGCTCCATCCTGGATTATACATTTGCCAGTCTGGCTCTATTTCCCCACATCCTGGGATTTAGAATGGGGGACAAGGGCGAAAGCGATCACCGCCCCCAGTAATGCCATCTAACAGCAAAGATGCCCATTGCATTTAGGCCAGACAAAATGATAGGGGCGATTCATTCCATCAATCAAAAAAGGATCAAATGCACGTCTACCAATCTAACAACTTTGGCCAAAACTGCCCTCCAACTATATAATATACAACAATCAAATGCGGCCGGGCACATCCAACATTGGGAGCAATACACTGGATCTCTTTTACGAGAACTGGCTACCAAGTCCGCCCCAAAAACCAAACCTCACAACGAGGACATGAAAACCAACTTAAAAAGAGGACTCAGAGCAGAACTAAGACTACACAAAAGACTAGTGAACTTGACTTTACGGAAGTTAAGATCAACCACCGAAAATGCATATCTTCGAATGGAGCTGAGGACACAAAGAGCGAATCTCAAACGCATAAAATGGAACATAAAAAAAGAGGCTGAAAATGAAACATGGGCAAAACTATTACATGATACCAAGAGCAGCAATAGTGCACATTTTTGGCAATCAGTGAACAGGATTCTGCGCCCACAATACAAAGAACCAGGCTCGCACATAATGGAACAGCCATGGATCAACTATCTCTCCATCCATTTCAATAATCATCCGGCACAGGCAGGAGTACAAAAATCCAACGATACAGAGCCCGATTCTATAACGCCCTTGACGGAGCCCCTGACCAAGAGGGAGCAAGGCCCGCCCGAAATCATCATGGATGCATCAGCTACTCAACAAATAACATTAATAACAAAACTGATTCGCAAGGGCTGGAAAGAAGGCGCTCCAGGATCTAACAGCATACCGCCAGCTCTTTTTAAGGAAAAGAATATAGAATGGGCTACTATTATGCAATTGCTACGCTCGGAAGTCAGACTTCTAAATAAAATCCCAGAATTCTGGAGAGGGTCAACGATTGTCCCCATATACAAAAAAGGCGATAAAATGGATCCAAATAACTATCGTCTAGTAGCTCTCCTCGATAATGAGGCAAATATTTTGCGGGAACAATTTTAGATGAGATTGTATCTTGGGCAGATTTAAATGAGATCATACCATTAAACCAGACAGGCTTCCGGAAAGACACTGGAACAGCTACAAATACTCTGGCTATCTCTCTAATGATTGATGCAGCAAAAACAAAAAAACTGCCGCTGCACATGTGCTACATTGATTTTAGTGCGGCGTTTGATAACATCGAGAGAGACAGACTCTGGGGGAAACTGGCAGAATGGGGAATACCGCAGGCAACTTTAAGCATGCTGAAGCTTCTTCATTCTGACACTTGGGTGCAGGTGAAGTTAGGAGGCGGCACACACCTGTCATCTAAAGTCTATACCACCAAAGGACTCAAGCAAGGGTGTGTGCTTGCCCCAACATTGTTCAATCTGTACATGGCGGATCTATCAGGCATACTAAACACATGTAACTCCCATTCCCCGAGGTTGGGAGGGAAATCTCTGAGCAATCTTCTGTATGCAGATGACGTCGTGCTACTGAGCCATACCTACATCGGCCTCCAGCATCTACTGAATCAAATGCATACGTATGCCACGGAAAACAAATAAAAAATAAATTTGAGCAAAACACGCACTATGTCGATAAACATAAATAAAAAGCTTCAGAAGTCTTGGATACTGGGTGGCCAAAAAATAGAGTCAGAATCCGACTATAAATATTTGGGAGCCATCTTTGACCTAGACGGATCATTCTCACAGCAAAAGCAGGAAGCAAGAAGGAGAGGGTCTTGCATTGCCGCCACACTAAAAAGTATAGCCAACCAACTGACGGGACCAATTTTGACCCCTTACTTGAAAGTCATCCAGGCTAAACTACTACCTTCCATCTGCTATGGCAGCGAGGCACTACGTGGGAGAGACTCAAAGAACCTGGATACAATCCAGACTAAAGCTTACCGAACAATGTTCTCTCTCCCGTCGTACACATCGCCCGCCCAACTCAGTTTGGAATTTGGACTACAAAAACAAGTTCTTGCAAGACAGGGCACTTATATTATCTGCTGCCACAAACTTCGTTCTGCTACTACTAACATTTATCTGAAGTGAGCCTTGGGGGCCACTAACCTATCAGCGATTTGGGACATGCAACTTGGCCATAATGCGTTTAAAAAACTGGTTTGGAAAACTGTTAAATTGATTTCATTACTAGAGGACAAAGAGACATTTGCCAAAAGAAATAACGCATGGATGACTTTAAACTCATATAAATCCCTGACACCTCAACCATATTTCAGTCAGGGCTATTCCAAGACAACAAAATTAAAGTTCTTGAAATACAGACTAGGGGTCTGCCCCCTTGGCTCAGAAGCAGTGGCCATGATGCCTGCATCTTTGTAATACTGTGAAGGGCGACATACTCCATATGACTTGTCTCTGCCAAGAGCTTCGGCCATCCCGCCAACAGCTCTTAAAGGACCAGCTCAAGCAGATCGGAACTGGCACCAGAAGGCAAGCGGTGCTGGCTTGCCTGAACCCTGCAAACACGAAACTGAACTGCAGATATGTAAAGTTCCTTGCAATAATTGAGCAAAAACTGTCAAAAACACTCCGACCATTTACACAGGAAACACACAGCCGCTAATCAGAATTGAAGGAAATACGCTCTCCTGCCTCAAGAGAAATGCCCCTAGAGACTAGATTGGGTTTTTACTGAATGTTCCTTTTAATGATGTTTTATATGAATCAATTTTCTTATGATATTTTAAAACCTTCTTTTAAATGTTTGCACTGGTTTCAATTAACTATGCATAATAAAAATTACCATACCTTACCCCCAGCACGACCCCCTACATTACCCAAACACCACTGCACTACCCTAAACCTTAAATCTACCAACAACACAACCCCCTACTCTACGCAAACACCACTGCACTACCCTAAACCCTAAATATACCCCAGCACAACCCCTACACTACACCAACACCACTACCCGACCATAAACCTTAAAACACTACCCTCGGCACAACCCCCTACACTACCTAAACACCACTGCACTACCCTAAACCCTAAAACAATACCCCGGCATGACCCGCTACACTACCCAAACACACTGCGCTACCCTAAACCCTAAAACTCTACTCCCAGGATGACCCCCTAAACTACCGAAACACAACTGCACGACCCTAAACCCTAAAACACTACCCCAGCACGACCCCCAACACTACTCAAACACAACTGCAATACACTAAACCCTAAATCTACCCCCAGCACAAACCCCTACACTACATAAACACCACTGCACTAACCAAAACACTAAATCTACCCAGCACGACCTCATACATTATACAAACACCATTGCACTACCCTAAACCCTAAAACTCTACCCTCGGAATGACCCCCTAAACTACCGAAACACAACTGCACTACCCTAAACCCTAAAACACTACCCCAGCATGACCCCCTACACTAACCAAAGACCACTACCCTACCCTAAACCCTAAACCACTACCCAAGCACGACCCCCTACACTACACAAATACCACTGCACTACCCTAAACCATAAAACACTACCCCCAGCACGACCCCTACACTACACAAACAGCACTGCAATACCCTAAAACCTAAAACACTATCGCCTACACTACACAAACACCACTGCACGACCCTAAACCCTAAAACACTACACCAGCATAACCCCCTACACCACACAAACACTAATGTAGTAGCCTAAACCCTAAATCTACCCCCAGCACGACCCCCAACACTACTCAAACACAACTGCACTACACTAAACCCTAAATCTACCCCCAGCACAAACCCCTACACTACATAAACACCACTGCACTAACCAAAACACTAAATCTACCCTAGCACGACCTCATACACTATACAAACACCATTGCACTACCCTAAACCCTAAAACTCTACTCCCGGCACGACCCCCTAAACTACCGAAACACAACTGCACTACCCTAAACCCTAAATCACTACCCCAGCATGACCCCCTACACTACCCAAAGACCACTACCCTACCCTAAACCCTAAACCACTACCCAAGCACAACCCCCTACACTACACAAATACCACTGCACTACCCTAAACCCTAAAACACTACCCCCAGCACGACCCCTACACTACACAAACAGCACTGCAATACCCTAAAACCTAAAACACTATTGCCTACACTACACAAACATCACTGCACAACCCTAAACCCTAAAACACTACACCAGCATAACCCCCTACACCACAGAAACTCTAATGTAGTACCCTAAACCCTAAATATACCCCCAGCACGACCCCCAACACTACTCAAACACAACTGCACTACACTAAACCCTAAGTCTACCCCTAGCACGACCCCTTACACTAACCAAACTCCACTGCACTACCCTAAACCCTCAAACACTACCCCCGGCATGACCCCCTACACTACTCAAACACACTGAGCTACCCTAAAACCTAAAATACTACTCGCGGCATGACCCCTTACACTACATAAACACCACTGCACTACCCTAAACTCTAAAGGCTGCTGCCTCCCCTCTTATGTTCCCTAACATAATTGCTGAAACCTGGGAAGAATTGCCTTTCAATTTCATCCCAAAGTCCAGGGCAGGTTCTGTCCCGTATTAATTCTGTATCTGTTTTAATACCATTGGTATAACTGAAATTGAGGTGGTACCATGAATTTTGGTATAAACAGAAGCAAAAACTGTACCCCAAGTAGTACAATTCTCTACCAGGGGAGCTATTCCCATTGGTAAGCAAATTATTAGTATTCTGTGTTTTTCCTGCGGGCCCGTAGGGGAAAATACTGCTTCAAGCTATTTTCTGTGCTATACAGAATGGATTTGCTCACGTTTAGTAGGCATTCTTCCCATAATCGTGTTCAGCGTTTGTGGGCTGAGTCATAGTCATTTGAGGTTGATCAGCTTGAATAGTCCTCGCAGGTTGAAGTGTTTGCATTATGAACTGTGGAAGATTTCTGTATAGTTTTAACTACGCCTCTGTGAAGTGTACGCAAGTCTGCGGCTTGCAATGTATCAATCTCTGAATGCGGTGTATAAACAGCAAGGACTGGCTAAGTCGCTCCGTCTCAGCTGAGTGGACCGAGTCTCATATTTTCTGTGGTGTGGGGGAGGGCACCTTTAAACTATCTATGTTCTTGGCAAGTTAACAGGACTTCTATGTCCACGTATGGAAAGTATTCTTCAGGTGTCTCATCTTCAATGTAAGTATGAAACAAATGTGTGCTTGCATTCGCAGGCGAGAATTTTACCAAAGAATACAATAACTCTGTCCTGAATGCTTTGTGTGCCTCAATCATGAAGGTAATATTTCCACCCATTGCTGGAAGGCCGTGTCCTACTAATTTTATAGTAACTGCATGTCGCAATTTTATGTAAATGTTAATAGTACTTTCATGCTCTTCTTCTCCTGCATTCGCACTGCCACCCTCTTGGACAGACATTGTGAGAGGAAGTGTTATTGGAAAAGAGTTAAGAATATGCACAATGTGGGGAACTATAATCCTTCAAGCTTGAACAAAAGTATGTTACAGAATAGTGTTAACCCAACGGTACTGGGACCTGGGTAGTCAATGTTCCCACGCCCTTCCCTCTTATTGCCCAAAGAGGGAAGGGTGTGGGAAAGAGGGACAGGTGAGGGAAGGAGAGTGTAGAAAAGGTAGTGCAAATATAGAACGTTTCAAAAGAAATCCCACGTGGTCTCATGTATATTTCGAAAATGGTACCACAAGGACATATTTACATTGCCATTCAAGTATTTCATACAATTGCATATTCCTATCCCATTACATTCTAACACAGACAAAAATGATCTGTTGTTGGTGGGTAGGAGTCAAAGAAGGTATGCCGACGTTTCGACCCCAGAGGTGTAGGCTGATTCATGCCCTACTACGGGGTCTTCATCAGGACAGGTGGGGGCGGGATGCCAGGGAAGTGAGGGAGGGCACCTACGGGTAAAAACACACCATTCAGGATGGGGAATATCGCATAGTTGTATTATTCCCTCTTTGGGCAATAAGAATAAGTTTATTGTTTGTTGACAAATGTATTTGCAATTGATGTGCAATGAGGATGTGTATTAAAATAACATCACTCTAGAAAAAAAGTTTTTCCAGAAAGTTCTTTATATATCTTTTCATGAAAATCCTGTTTTTGTGTTCTTAAAAATTGTTACAACTGGGATCCCTTTACATGTAACATTGAACAAAAGTATGGCAAATACATAGGATATACCTACTCAGCTGCAGGGGATTTCCCTTCCCACTCCAAACATCTCTGGTTTAATGTGAGTAGGGGTCTCTGATAAAGCATGACTGAACTACTCAGATTTGACCGTTAAATAATACCCAAACCAACGTTGGTATGCAGTTTCTAAAAACACATAGGTTCTGCCGGTTTATTGGACAACATAAACTAAGGGATTGGTGTCCAGACTAATTCCATACACCCCCACAGGATATGTCTGCCTATAGATCAGCTAGGTCACAGTGTCACTATAAGCCCCCTAACCTTACCAAGGAGTAAATAGTTTCTGGCAACCATAAAACATGACAATCCTTGATTCTTCAGGGATTGTGGAAAAAATACAGTACTTGTCGCTCATTCACTGGTGATCACTTACTCTCAGAGAGAGACACAGAATAAACAGTGGTGACCTTTTCAACCAGCAAATTCTTGAACCATCGTCATTCTAGTACAAAACATATGTGTTGCAACAATCAATAGACAGAAGTTAACGTAAGAGATTACAAGCACCAACAGAGTAAATTGAAGGTAGAATTATACCATGGTGTTGAAACAGTGAATATATGCGGGCTTAAACATGACAGTAATCACGCGTACTCCTACGATGATGACCCTACCTAAGTGTGCCTAAGTGTACCTAGGATGTATGTGGGTGTAAAGCTCAGAATACCCTAGGAAAGAGCCAACCCTATTACCTAAGGGGGAAGAATTAAGTACCCTTGAGTTGGACACCTCGCAAGGGATGTCTGACTGCTGGGTGTTGGAGCTTCTGCAGGCCGGGGCCTCAGTGTCTGTGTCAGCATGGAAGCATTGCCTACCCTTCAATAGTAAAGGTGAACTTATTTTATACAGAAAAGGTAGCCTCAGAGGCTCTACCACAATCGAGATGTTATGAGTATGATTATGTAGATGAGCCTAAATCAATAAATGTAATTTATGCAAATTAGCCTCATCACTCTAGGATGAAAGATAGCAATTACTTTTGTACACAGTATGTACAAAATGTCCTGTTATGTACGTCATGGGCAGAGGATTTTTAATAAGAACCCTCATGCATAATAAATGAGGCTAGTATCAAAGAAACCAATTGAAATTTATTCAGCATGTAACTAGGTAAAAAGTCCATGCTAGAACCTTTATGCAGGGCAAGGTATGACAAATGCAGGGAAAAGGTAGCTTTACTACTTAAGCCTAGCCTCGGGGACATTACAAGACAGGAATCATAGTTGAGTATGATTTGTTGGCGACTCCAGAGGTTTGTCAGTAGAAGAATGAAATGAGCTCATGCTGTAAAGACTGAGATCAGGAAAAAAGGCATAGTGGTGATTTCGCAATTACTTGTTTGTAACACTCATTACACTGAATTTTACTCTTCCATGTCACACTCCTAAGTTCTCTTAGTACTCATGTTAGGTCTGTCTTTGAGTTTTGTGGTCACACTAGGGTTTACAGATCGTACTTCCAGAAGTTAGGTCGGCTAGTCTGGTATCTATGTTCCCATTCAGGACGGGCTGAAATTTCTATTTGAGTGCATAGAGAACAGATGGTAAACAATGTTTACTAGGCCTTTCCATTAGCATGCATATAAATAATACATTGATGGTTGGCTGAAAAAGCAAAACACATTGGGTGTTACCAACTGGATGCTAGTGTATGAAGAATGTCTACTAAGGCGGTGGCCTTGGCTACAAGCCATTGTTATGCAAAATCCAGTGGGCCATAGGACAGCGGCACAGGCCTTCCTGCTCTTCTGCCCTATGGCAAAAGAATAGGGCACAAATGCACTTTATCTATATGATACAGAGCATTCCTGTCCTTTTCCCCTGTGCTGGTGCACAATGGGCTGCTGTGCGCCAAAGCAGGCACCTTTGCACCTTTGCACCATGGCTCATCATGCATCATCCCCTGCCTTGCGGGGAGGATGATTTTTGTGCAGGAAGGGAAACCTTCCTGCACAAAACAATTACAAGAGGCTTTTTCCTCTTTCAGGATGTGCTGCAGAATGCAGAACATATAGAAAAAGGAAAAACAAGGAGAAATAAAGAAATTTCTCCTCATTGTGCATCCCTTACACCTTCCCTGCGGAAGCGTAAGTTTTCAGCATTGCCTTTAAGTTGCAATTTCTCATAAATCTAGGGAAGTTTCAAAAAGCCATGGATGTTGCTGGTAACGCTCCCAGCAACACCCATTTAATGCACCTTTAACGCAGAAAACTACACTAAAGGAAAAAATATTTACAAGGCAGCATTAAGACAAAAAAGTGGCTAAGGGCTTCCCAGAGAATACAGTGCAAACTATTGCACCACCGGAGCGTCACACAAAGTGACATACCTGTGGTGCAAGGGGCTTATAAATAAGCCACAGTATCATTTTAAATGGCACCACACAAATATATGAAAAAAAATATTCAATCTCTTTTGTTGTGCTACTGAAAGCCTATGTCCTAAATAATCCAAGTAATGGGATTTATTCCTAAAGATATTCGAGTTAGAGGTCCTTGTCAGGCTGTATAATTGCTAAGATTAAAAAGTCAACTATTACTTCGAAATCCACCTCAATTTTCAAAACATCTGCTGTTCTTCACCTTTTTTATATCATTTCTTTTTATTAAATCAAAGAACAAGCTTCAGATACAAGCAAATCTCAATATGCATATACACTTTATGTCGAAGACATGGCAATTATCAGGCATAGTAACGGTTCTTCACCTTTTTTGATCAAATTTGTTAAATCTGCCAGTCATTCAAATGTTATTCTGTGCTGGGGAAATCATGCCTTCAATAGTACGCCTGCATGGTTTCAAATTCTGCTGTTCGCTTTTATGCTGATCTTTTTTCCAGTTATTTTTTAAGACTCAATGGGTGCTGAAATGCCCAAAAACATCGCAGTTGTTGCTGTCTTGGGGTTTCGTCTTCATAAGGAACTCCCCTAAATCAAGAGAGGAACAGACACATACTAAACAAGAAAATTCATCCTCAATATATATATATATAGTCTGTGTGTGTGCCACATAGGCATGCTACATTGAGACACCAATGTCCATAGGTTGAGTGCACTATTTATTTACATTTTGAGTGTTATATGACTTTGTGAAGCACAAGCCAAGCCTTTTCTACCACTAAAAGGTATTTCAAATATGAGCACATACAAATATTAGAGACAAACTACTGCTCACCAGAATATTGTAAGGTTAACCATATACATTTAGGTAATAACGATTCACAGCATCTAACTCCACATTAAGTGTGGGCTGAAAATCCATTCCGCTCGTGGAATTTGCGAATATTTGGTAATTTGCCGGTCTGCGAATCGCGCAAAATTGACAAAAAATGTGCAATTCGCAAGCTGGTGGATTTTTTTGCTTGGTTGCGCTTCAAAAATACAATATCTCTCGCGCACGACGTTGACTTACCGCGATTCTGAGTTCGCCGAGTTGTTTTTCCTCCCGGTTCGCGTGCGCTGCACCATTTTGGATCTGGCTGCGTGATCGTGCAAGACTTTTCGACCACGAGTACGTCATAGCGGCCCGCCATCTTGCACTGCGAGAGTTTGAGAAAGCGACTATTCCATAAGGGCCCGTGATCACGCATCGCGGGATTAAACAATTGCGAACACGTTTATGCGACGTGCAGCTGACCTCCAGCGGGAGATTTGAACAGCTCGCTTTCCCAAACTTGCAAAAATTGCAATTCTGCACAAGAAATCTACAGCAGGCAGCATAAACCTTCTGAAAATCATGATTTGGATCAGAAAAACTCCTCAGATAGACATTTGGCTGCACTTTTCAGTGCAAGGAGCCCATTTTTTGGGGGGGTGGGAGGAAGGAAGGGCAACAGAGTCTCCAACTTCCTGTTCCTGTCCAGCAGGCTCCTCCCAGTGCTTTGTCCATGTCCTGGTCACTTTTCATTTGGATCTGGAGCTGGAAGGATTACTTTTTGTGGCTGCTGCTGGATATTTGTATTTGAGGACTTTTTTTTTGGATTACTTTTGGATTTGAGATTTTACAAGTAAGTTGGTGTTGTTTGTTTGGGGCATTGCAGTTGCTGCAACTACAATTTTTAAACTTTTTCGCAACTTTAAAAAAAATATATTGTGGGTAGGCACAGTATCCAGTAGGCCAGGGTTAGTCATGGGTGCATGATACAACTGTTTCTGTGAGTTTTGTTGAACTTAAATATCATTTATGTCATGGAATTGAATAGCTCACTGTTATATGTGGATTTCTTTTTTTTTTTGGGGTATGTGTAAAGCCACGCAAGCCAGTAGGCCCAGGGGTAGTCAGTGGTGCATAGACCAAGGCTTTCTGTGGGGTCTCTTGAATTTAAACATAATTTAGGGCCTGGATGGCATTGGATTGTGGTGATGTTTGTGTGTATTTTGAATTTTTGGGTGTGGTTGGGGCCTGGCCATGTGGGTGGGGGCCATTTTGCGGCCTGGCCCAGGCAGGGCCTGGCCATGTGGGTGGGGGTCAAGGGGCCATTTTGAAGCCAGGCAGTGTGCTTTGTGCCATAGGCCTGCACCCAGTCTGCCCTGCTTTTATCCATTATGCCCAGGGGTACTCAGTGGTGCATGGACCAAGGCTTTCTGTGGGGTGTCTTGACTTTAAACATCATTTAGGGCATGGAAGGCATTGGATTGAGGTGATTTGTGTGCGTTTTTCGATTTTTTGGGGTAGTGTTGGGGCCTGGTCATGTGGGTGGGGGCCATTTTGAGGCCTGGTCCAGACAAGGCCTGGTCATGTGGGTGGGGGTCAAGGGGGCATTTTGAAGCCAGGCAGTGTGCTCTGTGCCATCGGCCTGCAAACAGTCTGCCCTGCTTTCATCCATTATGCCCAGGGGTATTCAGTGGTGCATGGACCAAGGCTTTCTGTGTGGTCTCTCTTCTATTATTGTAAACATCTATTTTTGATAAGAAATAATTACATTTTTATTTTTGGTCTTTCCGTTTTTGGATGTGTTGTAATAATAATAAATGCCTAGTTGCAAATATTAATTGAAGCACAACATATGCAACATTTATTTAACTGATGTTCCTCTGGCTTCCTTTGATTTTAGGTGCACAAAGAGAACCATAAATCATCCTCATCGTTCATCATCAGTGCCTGGATGAAGTCCTGCTGAGGTGTGTGCAGCACAAGGTCACGTGACGTCACGTGTGGCCACAGATAACTCTGCAACCCGTGCAACTGCTGCCTGCTGTTCTGACATCTGAAGAAGATGAGCCCAAAGAAAGGTGGCCGTAGCTTCTCTACCAAGAAAGTTGCCAGTGCCACTGCCAGTAAGAAGGAGCAGAAGAAGCAAGTGGCACCACTTACCAAGGAGACTGGTGTGCCCACAGACACTTTTTTGGGGGAAAAAAAACTAAGCCTGCAGCAGCGGTGTCCGCCGCGGACCAAGCTGAGAGAAGCACTTCAGCATCACTGGTCTCAGTGACACCACGCCAAGTTAGGCCCAAGGCCATGAGTGCCACTTTAATTGATCAATCACCATCGACCAGTAATGTTGGCGTTGACTCATTGCAAGAAAGTAGCATCCAATCAACGCAGGGTGTAACTCATCTGACAAGTGTTCAACCACAGCCGCAACCATAACCACAGGTGCAACAAGGAGAGGCGCAAGGAGAGGCGCAAGGAGAGGTACATGGAGAGGCGCATAGAGAGCTGCATGGAGAGGCGCAAGTAGCGGCACATGCAGAGGAGCATGGAGAGGCACAACTGCCTACAATGCTTGTTCCTCCAGAAGTAGGGGTACATCACGAAATTGAGATTCAAGCGGAGGTATCATCCAAGCAAGACACTCCTCCTGATGATCCATTGGCATTGTCTTCCAAATCCCCAGCAAGAAAAAGGTCAAGGAGGGCTAGTACATGTTCTTATTTAAGCCCCCTTCCTTCTGATG
Organism: Lissotriton vulgaris; assembly: GCF_964263255.1. NCBI lineage: Eukaryota > Metazoa > Chordata > Amphibia > Caudata > Salamandridae > Lissotriton > Lissotriton vulgaris. Next base: position 561,933,005 of record NC_141695.1, read on the forward strand.
ATCTAGATCTTTATTGGAACCCACCAATGCAGTCTGAGAGGGAGGCACGCCATGAGCCGACAAAGGTAGATAAGCCTAAAATGAAGGTTCCCGCAAGGCTTTCACTTATGGGTGATAACGATGAACAAGAAGTAGAAGTGGTGTATTCTGCTGCTGATGAACAATCTGACGATGGCGACCCAGTCATCACTCCAGCCCCAGCGGGCATACAGCAGACAAACATTTTGATGCTATCCCGAATTGCTGCTGAGCGGGATGTGGGCGGCGTGGCACTGGTACCACCACCACCACCAACACAGGTAACTACTATACCAACACGACCTACAGCTTCCATATTTTCTCGTCAGAAGGGCCGTCAGGGACCTCCATTCAGCTCGACCTCCTTTACCTCAAGTAGTGGTGCTGTAAATGCACAACAGTCAAATTCAGCCACGCCCATCCTCCACCTCATCTGGCATTAAAAGTAGCACCTCCACCACCACCAGAAATGTCCAGTCCCCAGTTTGGGACTTCTTTAGTATTAGCAAAAAGGCAGAAAACCTAGTCATTTGTTTGATTTGTTAACAAATAGTTAGTCGGGGTAAGCTTGGTACCAACTATGGTACCGGAGGCCAGAGAGGTCATCTCAAAAAACACCACATTATCCAGTAGTAGCAGCACTGCAGTGGTAGTGACCACACTGTTCTCAAACCCAACAACATTAAGGAGCACAGTAGTCTGGTAGAGACACCAATGCGAAAAAGTACATCAATGAGCCTAACTGAGTTGAAGAGGTCTGGATCCTCCTCGTCACTTATGAAAATGGTCCAGACCACCATTAAAAGCATGTTTTGGTCAGAGGTGCCATTTGAACGCAACCACCCCAAGGAACGTCTTTATAATGCAATGCTGGCTAAAATGTTAGCGCTCGACCTTCTCCCTTTTTCTTTCATGGAAGGGGTGGGTTTTCGGGAATTTGCGGCAACAGTCTCCTAAATAGAAGGTTCCTAGCCGGTTCTATTTTGCCCGAGTTGCGGTTCCAACTTCCAGCACTAGAATAAGATGTGCTGGAGGTGATTGGGGCAGCTTTGCAGAAGAGTGCTGTTCACACTACCCACCTGACAACAGACATGTGGACCAGTTGCCAAGCCCTTGATTACATGTGCATCACTGCACACTGGGTCTATTTTGCAGGGGTTAGAGACAAGATGTCTGCAGAAGCTGACACTGCCACAATTTTTCAAGCTTGTCAGAAACATGCAACAGTAGCCATGTTTGCCTTGGAGAAATCTCATACTGCAGTAAACATTTTGGAGGAGTTTAACAGTAAGGTCTTTGAATGGCTGCATCCAAGAATGGCAATAATATAGTTAGGGCCATGAATGATGGTGGCTATTTCAGAGTGCCGTGTTTGGCGCACAGTATTAACATTGTTGTTCAAGATTTCTTGAAAAAAGAAAATAAAGTCAGAAAGTTACTGACTACCTGCCGAAGAATCTGCACACATTTTAGCCATTCTTTTAAGGCCCGGAAGCAGCTGAGGATCATTCAACGTGGCCGTAAAATGCCAGTCAGAGGACTCATCCAGGAGGTGGTAACACTTTGGAACTCAACCTTCTACATGCTTGAGCGTCTGTCTGAGCAGTGCTTGGTAATCAATGAGTATGTCTTTGCACGGCGTTCTTCTATGAAAGACATGAGGCTAGAGTTGGAGGAATGGGACCTAGTTAAAAGCCTGACAGAAATGCTTCATCCTTTTGAAGTCTTCACGCGTGAAGTCAGCAGGGAGGACTGTACTTTGGGCAAAGCTATCCCATTGTTGCGGATGCTAGAGCACCAACTGAAGGTGGTGTCTTCAACATTCAAAGATGATACTGACAAGCAAGACGCATATCAGTTGGCGGAGAGCCTATTAACCCACCTAGTTGACAATGAAAGGCTTAAAAAAATACATACAGAACAACATTACATTTGTGCCACTATTCTGGATCCACGGTACAAAAAGGCACTGGCCAGCAAAGCATTCATTCCTTTTAATGAAGCAGATGTTTCAAAGTACAAACATTGGCTAACTCTGTCAGCCACTCGGTTAGAAAAAGAGCGGCAGTAAATTGAAGGAACCGGCAGAACAACTACTGAATCAGCAGGCCATCCGGCGTCAAGGTCCACTTCTGTGGCCGAAGGCAGTCACTTTCCCTCAAGGTCGTTACCGACACCAGCAACCGTATCATCATCCTCACCTTGAGCCATAATATTGTCGGAAGCGGATTGGATAACTCATGAAGGGTTTGCTCGTTCCAGTGTTGATGCAAAGGCCTCAGATGGTACGCAAAGTTCAGCACCCCTGGATGACCTTGAGTGAATGGTGCAGGCCTATCTGGATGACCCAACAGAGGTCTACATTGATCACAACCCATTGCTGTATTGGTATGGGAAAAGGGGTCAATGGCCACTGATCACCAAGCTGGCTCTAAATGATTTGTCTTGCCCACTCGCAAGTGTGTCTTCTGAACATGTTTTCAGTGCTGCTGGTGCCATTGTAACTTCAAAAAGGACCTGCCTCTCACCCAAAAATGTGGAGAGGTTAATAATGATAAAGATGAATCAGCACTTTATACCACCAGATTACAAAATACGAGAATCCACGCAGGAAGAAGAGGACACCGAGTTAGGTGACGGAAGTTCTTCTCTGTTAGCTGACCTACTCCGTCTCAATTCACAGAGTTTGAGGACGAGCTCTACTTCCCTCACACCTAAGCCTGAAACTGACTTACTTTTTTTTTTCGTCCTGACTCCTTATTCACTTTTACTCCTGTGTGTCTTTCTTTCGTTTGCAACTTTTACCACAACAAAACTCTAATCACAACAAAACCATCAGCAGCACTGTCTTCATCTTATTTCCTTATTGAAAGTGCTGCTGTCTGAAATCCTGAAGTTCACAAGTTCACAACTCAGTCATGCTCCTCTATCCTCCTCCTCCAGACTCCCCTATCCATTTCCCTCAAGGCAGAAATTCTGGATTACACAGAATGAAAAAACTGTTGCTTCGGAGACGAGTCCCCTCAAAAGAAGTGGGACTGGAATTATTGACTATATGCTGATTGCTGACAGTTACTTCTGAAATTGACACGAGAGGCTGCCCTGTGGGCCTTCAATTTAAGAACAAGATGCAGACAAAAAGTGGAACAGATAATGAATAATGAGATGGCATGCAGTGAACAGCGCTGGCTATCTGGCTCTGATGAAAGCAATTACTGTTTGTTTGTTGAGCATGAAATGAATCATATGTCTTCTGTTATTATTTAATCTTTTACACACTAAATGTAACTCAAGTCTACTCTGTTTTTTTACCTTGTTTAATTCAAATTGTACATCTACTGCAGGGGCCACTACGTTGCATTTTTTAATATGCAAAATGTCCTTGGACTCACTGTGTTTGTAGACTGCGACTGCATGAACAACATTGAGTTTGCCAAAATACCATGATGATGATGAGTCTTGATGATCAAAGTTACATAATATCTTTTTTCTTTGCAGTCACTCACTGGGATGGATTGATCATCATCGTCGGTTTACGGAAGAACTATGGCCATTTCGTCAGTGGCAAACAGGTAAACCAGTCAACAACAACTACAGCAGAACTACATGTCTGTCTAGTCGTGGTATGGAGTGGTCGAGCCAGTGTAGTGTTGTTATGCCAGAGTCCAGACAGCAGTTCATGTAAAATTACGGCTATGTGGCTTGCTGCAAACAATAAGATATGCTTTGTCTGTCTGTGTCAAACAGGTATGCTACATCAGGTTGCTTCAGTCAGTGGTGCCTGCCTTGACCGTCTGCATGGCCCTGGCCTGCTGTGTGCTAATTACTATCCTTGAAAAGGAGACTCAGAGTACGCACTTTAGAAATGATGCTTGTATGTAATTCTTTCGCCTCTGAAACTGAAAGTGTTATTTTTGCACTACACACCGTACCTTATATTTTTTTCTCCCTGGTGTTTTTTAATATCACTTCCTGCTTTTCCATCAACAATTACAGGCCGGCTTTTACCCTGTGCGATGGGAAAAACTTAACTCAGGCTTACCATTAGCGGTCCGCAATTCCGCATCCGCCAGGCAGGCAGTGGACAGTGTGTCTGTCTGGTCACCAAGATTCATCGACGGAGTGTCAGATGGAATGGAGGAGTACCGCGAATAAGAGGAATGGCTGGATGCATGAAACTTCCCAAATTGAACAGGACAACTACAACATGCAGTTACAGTATCCTCTTCACTTCTCCTTATCTTTTAAATAATGTTATTGTTGTGAACTTCTATGAGTGTGACTCTGTGCGTTTGTTTACTCTCTGCTTCAAATTCAACCCTCCAGCTATTTGATAATTTTCTTTGCTATTTTTAAAACTAATTTAATGTACTAATAAGTGTTTATTCTCTCTGAGGGCAGATAGGCAAGTGAAATTGCGTAATTACTGCAGCCCTGTACTGTTAAATTGTTTCTTCATAGTTAGTAAGTTGTAGTAAGTACTACTTTTCCGTAACCTAACCATCCATTTAGCAACTTCATGCATGCAGTAGTGCTCTTCCTTTATGTCTCTTAAAAGATTTATGGATATCTTCGTATCGAAAGATTTGTTTTTCTTTATTTGTGTTTGTCCATGCTGTTTTTTTCCTCTCTCCACAAATCTTTCCCAAAAAACCCCATTCCCATCCAATTTGCAAACCCTTACCCTCTTCACCCTGGCTGTGTGGTTTTCATTGAGGTGTGACTAAATGACAACAATAATTCCACACACTTGCTGGGGAGGATAAGGTCAAAGCAACAGAAAATCAATTTCAAGGCTGGTGAAGGAATCCGAGGATATATTCTTATTCTTATTCTGCTTGACAGACACCCACTATGAGTATTTGCTAATCAAATCGAAATTTCATGTGCGCCATCAAGTGGATTAATCATCAACATCTTCCTCCTACATGTGACGAATCGAATGCTTACGCTGCTGGTCCTTCACCTTCAGTACTATTTCTTGTAGTAGCCATACTCCACGCAACTAGTACTTATATTTTGAATACTTTAGCATTGCTTAGGCTACAATTTATGGCACTGTTCTTGTGTACTGTACTATCTATCGTACTGTTCTAATGCTACGCTCAGGCCACTCAATGTTTCATTTCTTTTTATTTCATATGCTGCTACTGCCCGTGTGTACCACTACCACTACCACTACCACCAGAACGATGACATTTCATCTGTCCAGGATTCCATAGCCAACCTTAATCACCATTTGCCATGCAGCCAGCCCTGTGCCTAGCCCTATTCTCAAACACGAATCACAGGTAAGATAAGCATTTTGGGGAAGGAAAAATAATGGAGTAGGAGGAGAGGAGAGACTGACGGTAGTACTAGTAAAGTAGTAGGACAATTGAATTCACTAACTCTGTCAGTGGCACTTTTGTACACATTTTGGCAATTAGACAATTTGAATCAACCAGCCAGTTAAGTTTCATGAAAACAAGCGTACAGTTAACCCCCCGTCACCCCCACAAAACAGTAAAAAAAAGCGTATGCTATGTTTAAGTAGAGAAATACATAATTATTGGAGCCCTAACAAAAAAAAATGATCCCACAAGAAGACCTGACCCACCCCCTCCCTAACCCCAACCAATGTCCATGAATCAAATCAGTCCCCAAAAGTCGAAAAATCCCAACGCCCAATTCCCACCCCCCCAAAAGTCTTTAAAAAAGGGGCAAGGGACTCTACTCCGGCGGTGTCCTTTGACCAGGTGGTCACGCAACTCTCTCTGGAGCTCCTTGAGCAGGGCTTTCTGCCTCGCCACCTCCTGCTCAAGGTGGGACACTCTCAGGGTCAAGGGGTGCACACTACCCTTGCACTTGCAGGTATTGTGGGGGGCAGCTGTTGTTTTTGCTGCTCGGCGGTGGCCGGTGGCTGCCGGACCGCGGCTCTGTACCGCTGGAGGTTTGCGCTGACCGTATGACCCAGGGGCAGTGGAGGAGGATGCAGCTGTCGTGGATTTTGTTGTTGACTGAGACTGCGTTTCCTCCTCCTCCTGGGCCACCAGCCACCGATATTCTGCAACAATTGCCTCCAGCTTCCGTTTCCGGGCCCGTCTAGCAAACTCCTTCCTAGTTAGTTTGGAAGGAGTATCTATATGAAGAAAGAACAACAACTGTAACCAATGCTATTTAAGGTTAACACAAAATAATTTAGCAGAAAGTTCTGTCACAGTAGCACTAGCAACTTGCAAGCACAGTACATAACATTTGTGGCATGTATCTATCTAACACCGATAGGCCACACATTAATGTCAATGACAGAGTTGTGAAAATGTTTTTTAGCAGAGGGAGTGAGTGGTCCCCTTAATCGCTGGATATATGCTGTGCTTGTAAACTACTCTTACTAGTCATGGTAGTATTCTGAAAAATTACAACTTCTTTCCTCGGCTTTGCTACTCTGGCACAGAGGTGCGGTGTTACATGCTCTTCAAAGTAACACTCTTCATCCAGTGATCGTCTACTCTGTCTACATACACCTATGCTGTCTATGAGGAAGATACCATCCCGGTATCCACTCATTCAAAGTACATGTCAATCACTCTTCATAATGTCTCAACTGGACAAACCTTACTTTTTCTCACCGAAAAACAACCTTTTTATTTCATTTTGTAAACCGCCAGCCATGCATCCGGGCTTGACTTGCATTTGAATTTGAACCAAAGGATATATTGCACACACATACAGTTTCTGTTTCACCCACCCAGGCAGTCCTCATTTCTTTCTCCTTCCACCCATCCTTGCTTTAGCCTTCAACCGGCCTTGCATCAGATTCCCAGCCACCTCGGGCAGCATTAAAAAATATGTATCATTCTTTGCCAGTCAATAATTTTACCTCGCTCGTCCTTCCTTACACCCTTCTTTCCCTTTTCGTTCATCCCATACATCAAGTTCATCTCTGATCTGACTTGGCTTCTTGATAAAACTTTCACAGCTGAGTTGAAGTCAAATTTAGAGGAGGCCATTGGTTACTGGTCAACTCCCGCCGCTAATGCTATGGCTAATGAGAAGTCAAACGTGACTGTCTTCTACCTGGTTGACAAAAACTTAGTTCTAAATTTGTAAGACTTCTTAACAGTAAAGTGTACTTGTACTTTACAACATATATACCCCTGCAGAGAGCCCACTCTGCAATCTCCATAAGTAAGGAATAGAATAGCTTACCACTGCCCGCCACTACTGTGGCATCCCCCATAGCAGTTCCTGCTGGCTGTGGCACCACATCCGCCCCTGGAGTGCCCACCTCCGCGCTGGCCCCGGCACTGGTGGATGGCTGTGCCGATGGTGTTACGCCTGGAAAATACATTTAATATTTTTAGATGCCATTTACACCACTCCCTATTTTGTATAGGAATAAAACATTTTTACTAATACTACATAAACAAATTTAATAACTTGTGACTCTCTAGTCTAAACTAAAAATGTCCCTTTCTTCAGCGAAGGGTGTTTTTTATTTATGCTTAGCCATTACATGTGATGCTACACTTTTTGGCACAACTGATGAATGCTTGCTTTTTAACACGCACCATTTTTCTCCTAAGAGACAGAGGCTTCCCTTCTATGAACAAGAGCAATATCAAGATTAGTAGGAGTCGTCAACGATTCATCCCCACCAAGACTTTAAGTTCCAAACAGGTGAGGGCTCTCCCACAATTAATGTGTTAAATCAGCCACTTTTCAGTGGTTCACCGTTTATCTTATATAAGTTGATATTCATAAATATTTTTATATAATGCACAATTTAAATTTTTACAGAGTACACACAGAGCTAGTTGTTTTACTTTTAATAAAGCTTTATAACTTACATAGACTCTTTGGTTTTTGGTCATGAATGAGTGAGCGAAAGGGTTTGCAATTTGCAAGCATGAGTCTGTGAGTCTGGGAGGTCGGGACTCTGACTCCGTAGTCTTATGTTCTGGGTTGTATAATCATTGGGATCATCGCTGCATTCGGGTGCTAAATAAGGACTCTGACACACTAGCTAGTCAGTAAGGAGTTTGGGGGTTCAACTTCTGTTATGACCAAGGTATGTGGAAAGTCTAACTGCACCTATTATCACCAATGCCCTATTTCTTGTCCAAAGTTCTGTATGTGCAGAATAGTCCCTGCAACAGTATTAGTATGTCCTCCTATCCAATCAAAAAGTAAACCAGTATATTATTCTTGGTGGCCATTGACATTTTATTGTTGGGAATTGACAAAGCATAAACTTTTAGAAAACTTCGATAGACATTATGGACAACCCAGAGGACTGCACACAGTGCCTAGAGGTATTGCTGAATAGGAGTTTTGTTTAACACCTTTTGCCAACTGTGCGAGCTTAGCTAGCTACACAGACAGTCTAGCATTACGCAGTTCTGTAAAGTAAACTCATACATAATCACTCAGGCCAAATGAGCACAAAATTGAAAACAAGTACGCATAGTAGCACCGCCAGTGAGCAGGCGAGCACCTGCAATCACAGAAGCTTTTGAAACATAATTTACCTGCAATGTAATCAGCAGCATTCTTGCTCTTCGAAAAAAACAAATATTTGCAATATCATAACACAGAGCAGGAGAAAACAAAATAGTGATTAAATAGTTAAAAAAATAGCTAATACAACTCACCAAGCCCAGGGATCCCCACGCCAAGCAGGTCGAGCAGGTCGTGGTGTGCAGGACCCCAAAGTCCCGATACATGGCCCGGCACACCTTCCCCCATAGCTGGCGATGCTCCCGGAGCCCGTACCCGGCACCGGGCCTGCCGCCTGCCGCGACGGTCTTGGGGAGGTGGTGCTGTATGAAGAAAACCAGTGCGGCATCTCCACCGCGCTAAAGATCTCCCGGGCAATTACATCCTCTCCCCTTAAGCACCCGAAGGGAGCCGGCTATAGGATGTGGGACTCTTCCCCTTACACTTGCCGGCTCCCTTCGCCATGATCCCGGATGAAAGAAGAAAGGAATAGGGAAAAAAGAGTAAGTAAAGGAAAAGAGAGATCTAAACAAAAACAGTAGTTATTAAAGTATCAAAAAGTTGAAAAAAACACAAAATATAGATGTAGAAAAAGAGAGGGATAGATAATGAGTAAAAAAGATCAAAAAAAGTTCAAACAAACAAAGGATTGCAAATATTAAAGCAGGATAGAAAAAGCATGCCCAGAACCATAGCAATGAATGAAAAACAAGATGGCCGCGCCCATTGTGACCACGTGGGTAAGTTTGCGCGATATTTTCCTCGCGAGCACGCAAAACGGACACAATCACATAATTGTGGCCCGCATGTAGGAAATGCCAAATGCGAGTATGCAGCTAGCACCCGGAAACGGAAATACGCAACACGAACACTGAAAACAAGATGGCCGCACCAATGTACGACCGCATGGTTAACTTCGCGGTAGCTGCGCTGAAAATAAAACCCGCGAACACGCAAAAATAAAACATAAGCAAATTTGCACCGATTCGCAAATTTTGCGGACCGCGAGTACATATTCGCATACCACGAATTCGCAAATTTTGCCGATACTTACTCCACATACATTTATTGTCAAATAAGCATTGTCAAGGACCACATGTAGTCAATATTCTGGCTACAATAAATTTGTAGATGATATTTTGTACTCAAATATCAAACATACACCCTGTGCAAACAACTATAAATAAACACATGGGATATCAGTTACACAATAATGTATTGAAAAAGAGATGCATGTTTAGTACAGGTCCAAAAGAAGAGAGCATTTCTGTACAGAGAAGGATGGATATTCGTCGAAGCGTCATTTAAATATATGCTGCTATAAAGAACCAATCAATCAATCAATCAAAACATTTATAGAGCGCGCTACTCACCCGTGAGGGTCTCAAGGTGCTGAAGGGAGGGGGTGGTGCTGCTACTGCTCAAATAGCCAGGTCTTGAGGTGCCTCCTGGAGGTGAGATGGTTCTGGATCATTCGTAGGTGTGTGGGGAGGGAGTTCCATGTGTTAGCGGCCAGGTAGGAGAACAATCTTCCTCCGGTTGTAGTTCTGCGGATCCGTGGGACGATGGCGAGGCTGCCGGAGTGGAGCCGACGGGTGGGAGTGTAGAACGTGAGGCGGTTGTTGAGGTATTCGGGGCCCATGTTGTGGAGAGCTTTGTGTGCGTGGGTGAGGAGCCTGAATGTCATCCTCTTGTTGACGGGGATCCAGTGCAGGTCTCTCAGGTGGGCGGATATCTGGCTATGGCGAGAGATGTCGAGGTTGAGTCATGCAGAGGCGTTCTGTATGCATTGTAATCGTTTCTGGAGTTTGGCGGTAGTTCCTGCGTATAGGGCATTTCCGTAGTCCAGTCGGCTAGTGACGAGGGCCTGGGTGACCGTCTTTCTGGTTTCGGGGGGATCCACCGGAATATCTTTTGGAGCATGTGCAGGGTGTTGAAGCATGATGACGAGACAACGTTGACTTGATTGGTCATCGTGAGGGTGGAGTCCAGGATGAATCCCAGGTTGCGTGTGTGGTCCGAGGGTGTTGGTGAGGAGCCCAGTGCTGAGGGCCACCAGGAGTCGTCCCAGGCAGAGGGGGATTGTCCGAGGATGAGGACCTCCATCTTGTCTGAGTTCAGCTTCAGGGGACTGAGCTTCATCCATTCTGTGACGTCTTTCATTCCATCCTGTAGGGTGGTTTTGGCGGTGGCTGGGTCTTTGGTGAGGGAGAGTATCAGCTGGGTGTCATTGGCGTAGGAGATGATGTTGATGTTGTGTTTGCGTGCGATGGCAGCGAGGGTGCTCATGTAGATATTGAAGAGCGTTGGGCTGAACGAGGATCCTTGGGGTATGCCGCAGATGATTTTGGTGGGTTCCGAGCAAAAGGGAGGAAGGGTGACTCTCTGGGTTCTGTCGGAGAGGAACGAGGTGATCCAGTCCAGGGCCCTTCCTTGGATCCTAGTGTTGAAGAGGGTTGCTATTAGGGTGTGATGGCATACAGTGTCGAGAAGGTCCAGGAGGATGAGGGTGGTTGTTTCTCCGTTGTCCATCAGGGTCCTGATGTCGTCGGTGGCTGCGATGAGGGCAGTCTCGGTGCTGTGGTTGGCTTGAAAACCGGACTGGGAAGGGTTGAGCGAGTTGTTTGTCTCGAGAAAAGCAGTCAGCTGTTTATTGACGGTCTTTTCGATGACCTTTGCCGGAAAGGGAAGAAGAGAGATGGGGCGGAAGTTCTTGAGGTCTTTGGGGTCTGCTGTGGGTTTCTTCAGAAGGGCGTTGATTCCTGCATGCTTCCAGCTCTTGGGGAAGGCGGCTGATGCGAACGAGATGTTTATGACGTTCCGGAGATGGGGTGCAATGATGGTGTCGGTTTTTTTGAAGATATGATGGGGGCATGGGTCCGAGGGGGAGCCGGAGGGGATGGAGTTCATGACGTTGGTGGTTTCTTCAGTGCTGATGGGGGTCCAGGCGCTTAGGGTGGTGGTGGGGATCGTTGGTTCGGTGACTGGAGGCGGAGTCTGGGGTCCGAAGCTGTTGTGTATATCTGCGATCTTTCGGTGGAGGAACATGACAAGGGATTTGCAGAGTTCTTGCGATGGTGTGATGTCGTTGTTGCTGGCGCTGGGGTTGTAGAGTTCTTTGACGATGTTGAAGAGTTCCTTGCTGTTGTGGGTGTTGGTGTCTAGTCGCTCTTTGAAAGATGTCCTTTTGGTGGTGCGGATCAGCTGGTGGTGTTTGCGGGTGGCGGTCTTGAGGGCTGTCATGTTTTCTGTAGTTTGTTTGTGGCGCCAGGTTGTTTCAAGGGTTTGGCAGTACTTCTTTGATTTTTTGAGGGCGTCTGTGAACCATGGAGTTTTCCTGTAGCCGGTCATGCCTGGGGGGTTCTTCAGAGGTGCAAGGTCATCGGCGCAGTTGGTGATCCACTGTGCGAGGTTGTGGGCTGCGTCGTTGGTTTCAGCGGTGTTTGTTGGTGGGTTCTGGCTCAGCGATGAGAGGAGCTGGTCTGTGGTGATTTTGCTCCAGTGTCTGCGGGGGATTTGTTGCGTGCGGTGGTGGGATGTACAACATTTCTAAGAAAAATTAGATAGAAAATATATTTATTTTGAATGATATCACCAAAGATGTGTATCCTTTATTTTTGCTGACTCTAGAACTCTGTGCACTATGGCCCTGCTAACTAGAAGTAAAGTTATTGTGCTGCAGATTTACACATCATTAAGTTGGCCCATTCCGAACCGGAACTTCTTATTTGCCTATAGGTCCTTAGTATGCGGTACAATGTGTACCACTGCCTGGAAGTTAAATGCCACTGGCGAACTGCAGCACTAATTATGCAATTCACTACAGTGGCAATACACATGTGGCATCAGGCTACCATTGTGGCCTGACTAGCAGTTTAAAACCTAGATTCAACCTGTTAAATAGATCCTTTGAACAGCTCGAAACCTTCCTTTTAAATATTATTAAGTCAAACCTAAGTAGACCTTGTAGCCCACCAGGAAGAATGCATGATCTTTAAAAGTAGGACATGCAGATATTTAATGAATGTGTCCATAGAGTGACTAGCACCTAAAAGCTATTTTCACTGTAGGAAGCCTGGCTAGCCCTCAGAGAAACATTAGGGAGCAATATTACATAATAATGCTGTATCTTGGGAATGGGACCAGCCAGACAATTACTGAAACAACAATTGTTAATAGTTATTAAAAAACCCAATTCAATGATGAAGTTAGATTTTTGATAAATATTAACGAAAAGTCTTTTGGGAAGTTAGCTTTTTTTTGGTGTCAATATGTTATTACCTTTTACTCTATTTGTCTAATTCAGTTTGGGATTTTTATTGGTTTTGCATTTTGACTTTATTACTCTTTTGGTACTGCACACAGTGTCCTAAATTATGCCTGTCTACTATGTGCCATAGCTACCAGGGAATTGAGCTCAGACTAATTTAGTGCCTTTGAGGGTTCCCCCTGAAAATGGTTGTGATTATTTTCTGCAGTGGGTAGTTGACCATCTCCAATTAATTTTGGATGTCTGGTCCTTTAGAACAAAGTTGTTTTGCAGTCACAACTCCTTTGATCTAACAAATTCACGCAGTTTGCAATTACAAGAGAACTTTTTGGGGCATAATACCAAGGGACATAATTATTGGAGCCCTAACAAAACAAAATTATCCCACAAGAAGACCTGACCCACCCCCTCCCTAACCCCAACCAATGTCCATGAATCAAATCAGTCCCCAAAAGTCGAAAAATCCCAACGCCCAATTCCCACCCCCCCAAAAGTATTTAAAAAAGGGGCAAGGGATTCTACTCCGGCGGTGTCCTTTGACCAGGTGGTCACGCAGCTCTCTCTGGAGCTCCTTGAGCAGGGCTTTCTGCCTCGCCCCCTCCTGCTCAAGGTGGGACACTCTCAGGGTCAAGGGGTGCACACTACCCTTGCACTTGCAGGTACTGTGGGGGGCAGCTGTTGTTTTTGCTGCTCGGCGGTGGCCGGTGGCTGCCAGACCGCGGCTCTGTACCGCTGGAGGTTTGCGCTGACCGTATGACCCAGGGGCAGTGGAGGAGGATGCAGCTGTCGTGGATTTTGTTGTTGACTGAGACTGCGTTTCCTCCTCCTCCTGGGCCACCAGCCACCGATATTCTGCAACAATTGCCTCCAGCTTCCGTTTCCGGGCCCGTCTAGCAAACTCCTTCCTAGTTAGTTTGGAAGGAGTATCTATATGAAGAAAGAACAACAAACTGTAACCAATGCTATTTAAGATTAACACAAAATAATTTAGCAGAAAGTTCTGTCACAGTAGCACTAGCAACTTGCAAGCACAGTACATAACATTTGTGGCATGTATCTATCTAACACCGATAGGCCACACATCAATGTCAATGACAGAGTTGTGAAAATGTTTTTTAGCAGAGGGATTGAGTGGTCCCCTTAATCGCTGGATATATGCTGTGCTTGTAAACTACTCTTACTGGTCATGGTAGTATTCTGAAAAATTACAACTTCTTTCCTCGGCTTTGCTACTCTGGCACAGAGGTGCAGTGTTACATGCTCTTCAAAGTAACACTCTTCATCCAGTGACCGTCTACTCTGTCTACATACACCTATGCTGTCTATGAGGAAGATACCATCCCGGTATCCACTCATTCAAAGTAAATGTCAATCACTCTTCATAATGTCTCAACTGGACAAACCTTACTTTTTCTCACCGAAAAACAACCTTTTTATTTCATTTTGTAAACCGCCAGCCATGCATCCGGGCTTGACTTGCATTTGAATTTGAACCAAAGGATATATTGCACACACATACAGTTTCTGTTTCACCCACCCAGGCAGTCCTCTTTTCTTTCTCCTTCCACCCATCCTTGCTTCAGCCTTCAACCGGCCTTGCATCAGATTCCCAGCCACCTCGGGCAGCATTAAAACATATGTATCATTCTTTGCCAGTCAATAATTTTAACTCGCTTGTCCTTCCTTACACCCTTCTTTCCCTTTTCGTTCATCCCATACATCAAGTTCATCTCTGATCTGACTTGGCTTCTTGATAAAACTTTCACAGCTGAGTTGAAGTCAAATTTAGAGGAGGCCATTGGTTACTGGTCAACTCCCGCCGCTAATGCTATGGCTAATGAGAAGTCAAACGTGACTGTCTTCTACCTGGTTGACAAAAACTTAGTTCTAAATTTGTAAGACTTCTTAACAGTAAAGTGTACTTGTAGTGTACAACATATATACCCCTGCAGAGAGCCCACTCTGAAATCTCAATAAGTAAGGAATAGAATAGCTTACCACTGCCCGCCACTACTGTGGCATCCCCCATAGCAGTTCCTGCTGGCTGTGGCACCACATCCGCCCCTGGAGTGCCCACCTCCGTGCTGGCCCCGGCACTGGTGGATGGCTGTGCCGATGGTGTTACGCCTGGAAAATACATGTAATATTTTTAGATGCCATTTACACCACTCCCTATTTTGTCTAGGAATAAAACATTTTTACTAATACTACATAAACAAATTTAATAACTTGTGACTCTCTAGTCTAAACTAAAAATGTCCCTTTCTTCAGCGAAGGGTGTTTTTTATTTATGCTTAGCCATTACATGTGATGCTACACTTTTTGGCACAACTGATGAATGCTTGCTTTTTAACTCGCACCATTTTTCTCCTAAGAGACAGAGGCTTCCCTTCTATGAACAAGAGCAATATCAAGATTAGTAGGAGTCGTCAACGATTCATCCCCACCAAGACTTTAAGTTCCAAACAGGTGAGGGCTCTCCCACAATTAATGTGTTAAATCAGCCACTTTTCAGTGGTTCACCGTTTATCTTATATAAGTTGATATTCATAAATATTTTTATATAATGCACAATTTAAATTTTTACAGAGTACACACAGAGCTAGTTGTTTTACTTTTAATAAAGCTTTATAACTTACATAGACTCTTTGGTTTTTGGTCATGAGTGAGTGAGCGAAAGGGTTTGCAATTTGCAAGCATGAGTCTGTGAGTCTGGGAGGTCGGGACTCTGACTCCGTAGTCTTATGTTCTGGGTTGTATAATCATTGGGGATCATCGCTGCATTCGGGTGCTAAATAAGGACTCTGACACACTAGCTAGTCAGTAAGGAGTTTGGGGGTTCAACTTCTGTTATGACCAAGGTATGTGGAAAGTCTAACTGCACCTATTATCACCAATGCCCTATTTCTTGTCCAAAGTTCTGTATGTGCAGAATAGTCCCTGCAACAGTATTAGTATGTCCTCCTATCCAATCAAAACGTAAACCAGTATATTATTCTTGGTGGCCATTGACATTTTATTGTTGGGAATTGTCAAAGCATAAACTTTTAGAAAACTTCGATAGACATTATGGACAACCCAGAGGACTGCACACAGTGCCTAGAGGTATTGCTGAATAGGAGTTTTGTTTAACACCTTTTGCCAACTGTGCGAGCCTAAGTAGACCTTGTAGCCCACCAGGAAGAATGCATGATCTTTAAAAGTAGGACATGCAGATATTTAATGAATGTGTCCATAGAGTGACTAGCACCTAAAAGCTATTTTCACTGTAGGAAGCCTGGCTAGCCCTTAGAGAAACATTAGGGAGCAATATTACATAATAATGCTGTATCTTGGGAATGGGACCAGCCAGACAATTACTGAAACAACAATTGTTAATAGTTATTAAAAAACCCAATTCAATGATGAAGTTAGATTTTTGATAAATATTAACGAAAAGTCTTTTGGGAAGTTAGCTTTTTTTTTGGTGTCAATATGTTATTACCTTTTACTCTATTTGTCTAATTCAGTTTGGGATTTTTATTGGTTTTGCATTTTGACTTTATTACTCTTTTGGTACTGCACACAGTGTCCTAAATTATGCTTGTCTACTATGTGCCATAGCTACCAGGGAATTGAGCTCAGACTAATTTAGTGCCTTTGAGGGTTCCCCCTGAAAATGGTTGTGATTATTTTCTGCAGTGGGTAGTTGACCATCTCCAATTAATTTTGGATGTCTGGTCCTTTAGAACAAAGTTGTTTTGCAGTCACAACTCCTTTGATCTAACAAATTCATGCAGTTTGCAATTACAAGAGAACTTTTTGGGGCATAATACCAAGGGCACTATCGCAGCATTAGCGGGACTTTTTCCCGCTAATGTGGCGATAATTTTATCGCCCTATTACCAAGCTGTCGCTAACACCAGTTAGCGACAGCTTGTAGGCGATAGCGGGCATTTAGGGGCCCACTCTGCATGTCATTAGCGATAATTATCGCTAATGACATGCAAAGTGGGCGTGCCAAGATGTTAGCAACTGAAAACAGTTGCTAACATCTCTAACTCCTATTAACAACTTTTGGAAATATTGGCGCTAAGCGCGAATATCTCCAAAAGCTATCGCCTGCTAAAAGCAGTTCTTAGCCATGTTATCCAATGGGAGGTGGATAACATGGCTAAGAGCATTGTCAGGATAATGCATGAATATCGCTGATTTTCACCGCTTTTGAGATAAACCTTGATAATATCAAGGTATCTCAGCTGTAAAAATCCTCGGTGCTCAGCAATATTTTTTTCCCACTAACCAAGCAATAGCGATAATTATCGCTATTGCTTGGTAATATGCCCCTTTATTCTGTCAAAATCAATCTTACAGGTCTTTTCAACTTATAAAAAGGCTTTTGTGACCCCTTCTGAATCACAAATAGGTGCAGGCTTGAAAGGGGTGTCACAACCCATTGACCTTCCGATGCGCAAGCTGAGGTGGTCCGGTAACTGATTAGCAGAGGGTTAGCCTATCTTGTGAGATAGCTTTCCCATTTAGAATTATTGCTGACGATCTTGGGAATGCTCTCTTGGTTTTTTAGCAAATGTTTTTTGTCAAAGGGTTGTGGTTTTAACAGCACTTTTCTTTAAAAGGACACAGGATTCTTTTAAAAAATGGCTCTCCTTTTGGGAATGCAAATACAGCTAAAGAGGTTTGCTGACACTTCCAGGGCGACTTAACCACATTCACAGTCAATCACAATGGGTTGCAAATTGCAACCTGTCTAATTAACGTTGATTAGACAGATTTTTTGAGACATCTGCAGATAGACAATTTGCAATGTGACCTCTTTGTACATGCATACCATCGCAAACTGCAAAGCCATTCAAACAACAGTCAATGCGCAAATCGCACATCCTGGTTTGCAAATGGGTTTCATGTTATTGCGTTCTCTTTTACTTGTTGCCTTTACTTCCAATTGCACCAGCAGGAAACTGCTATAAGCCATCGTCATAATGATGTTCAGGGAATAATGACCCAAAAAACAACACATTTTTGACCCACATTCTACTCGTCCACAAAATTATTCCGTAAACATTATTTTTAAATGTCCGTTTCTATTTAGTCTGATTTGTCAAGGCCTTCTTTTTGTCTTGGTCATAATTGGGTTTTTTTCAGTTTCTTTTTATTTCTGTTTTTTAAAGCTGTTCTCTTTTGTTTTGTCTGCTATCAAAATAGGATCACTGGATTGCGTCAGCACCATCTAATCAAACACAACATAATCAGCTATCACTGTTATGCACGGTAAATGGCTGCCTCTTCTGGCCCTGCTGGCAGTCTAAACGCATGCATCAGATGTAAACAACATTGATGCCCACTGTTTTCACAGAATTGTACCCTGTGGCTACACTTTACCTCATCAGTGTTAATTATTTGGCAGCCCTTTGGGGAAATCGTAACAGGGGACCAGCAAGGCTGATCATCTAAAAGGTATTTAATCTTCCAGGAGGTCCATCTTCATTGCTTTTTAATTGTTTGAATTCATTAGCAAATCAAACAGAGCATCTGCTTCCGTTGGCCTGGAATCGGACCCCCAACCGAAGATTCATTTATAGGTTGCATTTTCAAAGACCTTGCATTTGATCAAAGGAGATTACAGTCACAAATGGATAACAGAGACTTTAGTTCCTCTCAGGGAGGTACACTGAATTAATTTAAGTATAAATTATCTCCCTTCTGCTTCATTCCGCTTTTTTTCTCAGTTGCGGTTCAAAATTGCTTAACATCAGATTTAAGTGCTCCAATACTAGTAACATGACAAGGGCCTTATTTACAGCACTTTCTGCTTGTGCATTCTATGCAGGTATGGTTTTATCGATTCAGAAGAAGCGGCTAACACACTGAGCGTAATATTTAAAGTACCCATATATTTTGGAAAACATGTGGGTATCTGACACTTTAGTAAACCGCACATAAAACTCCTATAATCACCCAGGCTGCAGATTTGTTCCGTCACCTGCTCTTAATGTACGAATGAATGGCCATGCTCCGGTTCACTGGCGGGGTCTCAACATTTTGAACAGATGCGGCACTGACCCTGCGATGGCACAGATTTTGGTGCGTGTGCACTCCACTCCATTTCGTGGAGATTGGCTTCAGTCTGCCTGTCTAGAGCATAGTTAGTTATGCTGTGGCAAGGCAGCAATGACCTACTAGATAAGGGCTACTTATTAATGCTTGGAACACCAAAGAATCAACACAAACAGCAGGAGTTTTAGGTTACTGACTTGGAATATCACCTTAGCTAGGATGGCATCAGAATTTGCATATTCACTAACTCATCCACTTATACATTCATCTTAGTAAAAGGGAACCCACTCCAGATATCTGTTTGTAAACTACATGTCACTCACGCATGATCCTGAACAATTAATTTTCTTACCTATGCCTCCTTTTCCTGCGATCATTGCATTTGAAAGCCCCTTGAAATAATTTATTTCAGGATGTGCAATGTACAAACATCTTCCCTCATATGGTTTATTTGACAACATTGATGCTCATGGATAGCAGCAATAAAGGACTTTTATAGGTGGTATAAGACAACTGACTTGCCTCTTGCTTCACTAATACAATGGTCATTAGGGAAAAAGGTGAAAAGAATGCAATACCCATCCAGGATGGGATTTGCACAATGTCTATTCAGAAAATCTGGTCTTAATCCTGGCTTCAAAGCTTCACCAAACCGTAGGACCCTGGGTGGTTAGTTTTCTTTCCTGTGCCCCTCCATTTCCATGATCCTCACAGCTGAAATCACATTCAAATAATTCAGTTCAGGTTGCACTCTGTACAACAATATCCCTTATGTGTGGTGTGAAAGACCATAATGTCACTCCACCTTTAAAAATTGAGGCTTATGTAGGAGCAACATGTGGTGTGAAAGACCATAATGTCACTCCACCTTTAAGAATAGAGGATTAAATAGAAGAAACAAGACCACTGGCTTGGCTCTTCAGTCATTACTAAAACTGTCAAAGCAGCAAGGTTGTGATTCAATAATTCTAATAAAGGCCACTGTTTGCAGTGATATCAGTGCTAAAATGAAACAATGAAAAATAAACATTTAATGTAAACGTTCTTACCTGATCTATAAATGAAGTGGCAGTCAGTGAAACTTGCAGTAGAGTAGTAGGTCTAGGATGAGATAAGAAGTGTTCTCCTCAACCTCCACGATGCTGCCTTTCCAGGAAGACAGCAATAAAAATGATGGGCCTGCTCAGAATTGTGAAATTTCAAAAAAGAGTGGGAACCCAGGCTTGGGCGGTAAAGCTTTCAAAAGAAGGAACAAGTTGCCTACAAGTGATTTTGTTTGTCTGAGATCGTTTCCAATTGCTTGGTCAATAAAACTATTTCAAGTCACACCCTCATTAGTAGTGGAGAACAGAATTAATCAAAACAGTAAATGAGACAGTTTTATATAATAACAACTGTTGATTAAAAAAGTGAATAATGAATCATACACAGGGCAAATAATATATTTAAAAAAACATTCATATATTTAATATATGATATATATATAGATATATATTCACTGAAAAAACCATAGGTTTCACACCAGTTATAGTTAGCTGGAAATTTTACTGACATAAAACCGCGCGCGGAGTGATTTTGGAAATTGCCAAAAAAATGACTAAGTCCCCATTTTTGTACTTTTGCTTTTTGGCTGTTTGGGGGTCTTCTACTAGTTTTCGCCTGCGTTGACGGCACTGGGGCCATTGCTGGGAAGCTCTAATACCGGATAAAACTGGTTTGGACCAAATCGGAGGCGAAACATTTTTTGCGTTTTTGCTGACATGCTTGCCTTTGAGGTGCTCTTTGGGGCGGTCCCGGGTGTTTGTGGGTGAGTTTTGGGGTCTGGGAGCACTGCTGGGACAGTCTAATCTTGATTGCATTTGCTTTTCAGGAAATCCGTGGTGGAAAACGGGAGTTATGACCTAGCTGCACAGCGCGTTTGGACCGAAGGCCGATAAATATTGTAAGTATGACATTTTCCTTTTTGGCTGTTTGAGGGTGTTGTGCTTTTTTTGCGGGTGGGTTAGCTGGTCTTGGGGCATTGCTGGGAAGGTCTAATACCGGATAGAAGTGGTTTGGACAAAATCCATGATGAAAAAGTTTTTGCTATTTCTGACATTTCGCTCAATGTAACGTTTTCGGGGGCCTGTTTGGGGGGCTTCCTGGTGTTTGTGGGTGGGTTTCGGGGTCTGGGAGCACTGCTGGGTATACATACTTTTGATTGCAAGAGGTTTGAAGCAAATCCATGGTGGCAGAGGGGAGTTAGGGCCTAGCTGCAGAGCGTGCGCAGAGTGATTTTGGAAATTGCCATGAAAATGACTAGGTCCCCATTTTTGTACTTTTGCTTTTTGGCTGTTTGGGGGTCTTCTACTAGTTTTCGCCTGAGTTGACGGCTCTGGGGCATTGCTGGGAAGCTCTAATCCCGGATAAAAGTGGTTTGGACCAAATCGGAGGCGACATTTTTTTGCGTTTTTGCTGACTTGCATGTCTTTGAGGTGCTCTTTAGGGGGGTGCCGGGTGTTTGTGGGTGGGTTTTGGGGTCTGGGAGCACTGCTGGCACAGTCTAATTTTGATTGCATTTGCTTTTCATGCAATCCATGGTGAAAAACGGGAGTTATGACCTAGCTGCACAGCGCGTTTGGACAGAAGGCCGAAAAATATTGTAAGTATGAGATTTTCCATTTTGCCTTATTGGCTGTTTGGGGGTGTTGTGCTTTTTTGCGGGTGGGTTGGCGGGTCTTGGGGCATTGCTGGGAAGGTCTAATACCGGATAAAACTGGTTTGGAGAAAATCCATGCGGAAAAGCCTTTTGGCACTTTTTGTAACTTAGGGTTCATTAGGGTTAGCCCTAGCAGCAGGATTGCATGTGTTTCGGGGTGTTCTAGATTTTTGCAACTGAGTTCTGGGGTCTTAGAGCACTCATGGGAATGTGTAATTTTGGTTGCAAGTGATTTGAAGTAAATCCATGGTGGGAAAGGGGGGATTTGGCATAGTTAAAGAAAGCGTTTGCCACTATTCTTAACTTAGGGCTCGTTAGGGTTAGCAGTATTTGTATTGCATGTGTTTGGGTGGGGGGCTGTTTGTGGGGGGTTTGCGAGTCTTGGAGCGATGCTGGGTATGGATACTTTTGCTTGCTTGCAAGTGGTTTGAATACAATCCACGGTGGGTAAGGGGGGTTTTGTCACCAGTTTTCTACTAGGCCTCGTTTTTTGAGATCTGATTGGGGGTCTTCTACATTTTTGCGACTGGCTTTAGTAAGGGTCTGGGTGGGAGCACTGCTGGGAAGGTCTAATTTTGTTCTAAAACACAGTTTACAGTACACCTAGCTTGAAGGGAAAGATCCGCTAAATTAATTTGCCCATACTTATTTATCCTTCAAAAGGAGACTCAGACAGAGTACGCACTTTCAAAAATATTGTACTGTCTATTAGGAAACTCAAAGTGTGACTTTTTGCACTACACAGCGTACATACCTTATATTTATTTGTCAGTGGTGTTCTAATATCACTTTTTGTTTTTCCATCAATAATTACAGGCCGGGTTTAAGTCTGTGCAATAGGAAAAAAAGGATGAAGTCAGGCTTCACATTAGCGAGCCGCAATTCAGCATCCGCCAGGCAGGCAGTGGACAGGGTGTCTTCTGGTCACCAACATTGATGGACAGAGCGTCAGCTGGAATGGAGGAGTGCCGCTACTAAGAGGAATGGTTTGATGCGTGCAACTTACAAAATTCAACAGGACAACTACAACAACATACAGATACAGTATCCGTTCTTTTCTAATTATCTTTTAAGTAATGTTATTGCTGTGAACTTCTATGAGTGTGACTCTGCATTTCTTGGATCTCTCTCTGCTTCTAAATTGATCCCTACAGCCCTTCTATAGGTTTTACTTCGGCTATTTTTTAAACCTAATTTAATGTAAGAAGTGTTTCTCTGAGTGCAGAGATAGGCAAGTGAAAATGCTGCAGCACTGTACGGTCGCATTCTGTCATTCACGGTTGTCGAAAGTACTACTTACTTTTCAGTAACCATGCATGCAGTAGTGCATGCACTTCCTTTATGTCACTTAAAAGATTTATGGTTAGCTTTGTACTCAAAGATTTCTTTATCTTCAATTATTGTTTGTCCATGCTGTGCTTTTTTTTCTTCTCTCAAAAAAACTTTCCCAAAATCCCCCATTCCCATCCATTTTCCAAACCCTAACCCTCTTCCCCCGGGCTGTGTGGTTTTGATTGATGTGTGACTAAATGAGAGCAATAATTCCACACACTTGCTGGGGAGGATAAGGTCATAGCAACAGGCTGGTGAAGGAATCCGAGGATATATTCTATTCTTACTCAGCTTCACACGCAGATTTTCATGTGCGCCATCAACTTGATAGGTCATCAAGAACATCATCCTCCTAGAAGTGGCAAATTATTACGCTGCTGTGTCCTTCACCTTCAGTACTATTTCTTGTAGTAGTAGCCAATGTCAAAGAAATTCAACGCAAGTACTAGTTATACTTTTAATACTTTACTATTTGTAAGGCTACATTGTGGCACTGTTCTAGTGTACTGTCACCTGCTATATTCTCTATCGTACCGTTCTTATGCTACAGTAAGGACAAACAAGGTTTCATTTTCTTTTTTTTTCAGATGCTGCAACTGCCACTGTGTAACACCACTAGTACCAACGCAATGATGACATTTCATCTGCCCAGGATTGCCAACCTTAATCGCCATTTGCCTTGCAGCCAGCCCTGTGCCTAGCCCTATTTCCAAACACAAATTACAGGTAAGATAAGCGTTTGGGGGGAGGAAGTATAATGGAGTATTAGGAGAGACGAGAGACTGACGCTAGTACTAGTAAAGTCCTAGGAATATTCAATTCACTTACTCTGTGAGAGGCACTTAGTTTTGAAAACATTTGGGCAATTAATTACACAACTTGAATCAAGATGCCACTTAAGTGTCACCAAAACAAAGTTACTGTTAAAACCCCACCCAACAGCCTCAAAAGCAGTAAAAAACACGTATGCTAAGATAAAGTTTAAAGTATATTTATATCCCTAACAAAAATAATCTCCCACAAGACCCACCCACCCCCACTCCCTAACCCCAATGAATGTCCATGAAAAGTCCAAAAAAGTGAAAAAAACCAACTCCCAATTTCCACCCCCCAGAAGTCTTTAAAAAAGGGGCAAGGGTCAGTCTCCTCCTACTGCTGGCTGCTGCTGTTGAATTTCCGGGCCAGGTCGGAATGCTCCTTGCGAAGGGTCTCAAGCAGGGTTTTCGTGTTGAGCAGCTCCTGCTTGAGGTAGGAAACCCTCAGGGAAAGGCGGTGCATGCGTTTCTTGCAACTGCTGTGGGGGGCAGCTGATTTCTTTGCTCGGCGGTGGCGGGTGGCTGCGGTACCCCGGCTCCGTACCGCTGGAGACCTGCGCTGACTGGGTGACCCAGGGAGCGTGGAGGAGGATGCAGCTGTCCCGGTAGATGTTGTGGTAGACTGCATGTCCCCCTCCTCCTGGGCCACCAGCCGGTGATATTTAGCGACAGTGGCCTCCAGCCTCCGTTGCCGGGCCCGTCTAGCCAGCTCCTTCCGGGTTGGTTTGGAAGGAGCATCTATATGAAGAAAGAAAGACATAGTCTGTAACCAATGCTCTTTAAGATTAACAAAAAATGATTCAGCAGAAAGTTGTGTCACAGTAGAACTAGCAACGGGCAAGTGCAGTACATAACTATTGTGGCCAGTATCTATCTAACCTCCCACTTCTTCACCCTTGCTCTAACATTAGTGGGAGTTTAAGGAATCAATTCTACGAGCACTATGGACTCACTCCATTAGAGTCGACTATGACAGTACACCAGTCTTATTCTTATTCTTCTCTCTTGTTTAGCAAAATTGGTACGTTAACTTCTGCAAGCCGGCATAATGCCAGCGCAGTCAACTTAAACCCGAGGAAAACAGACACCCGCCATGATGAGTGAGACAGACTTGCGTTACTGTACCAGTCCAGTACATGCAGGTGGTGATGCTCTTACTTTTCTATTACGGGTGGCACTGAGACTACTCTGTTACAAGGGCTACTGCTTAATTAATTTAACTTTTACCCTACAGTGCCAATGAATACTAGAAAAGGAAAATGAAGAAGATAAATAATCTGATTATCTATCACTGCACATGGTATGTATTTACATACAAATGGGATGACTTTAGGTGCTTTGCTTTTTATTGCGTGAACAGTGATACATCCACACATAAATGACCGAGTTCTACTAAACTTATTAACAGAGGTAGTGAGTGGCTTTCGTAATAGCCGGATATATGCTGTGCTTGAAATACAAACTACTGCTACTATTCATGGTAGTATTCGGACAAAATTACAACTTCTTTTCCTTGCCTTTCCTACACTGGGACGGACGTGCGAGTGCGGTGTTACATGCTCTTCAAAGTAACACATAGTTCATCCAGTGACCGTCTACTCTCTCTAGAAACACATATGCTATCTAAGAGTCAGATAAGGAAGCAAATTACAGATAAGGAAGCAGGTGCCAGACTGGAAGTTTAAATTCAGTGACACATTAATAAATCAACCCCAAATTAATTCATGTCAGTTGAAGCAGGGCTGGTGTGCTTGCTTTTCCCCCCCATAATCTACAGTTATGAACTAGAGGGTGGCAGTGATGAACCAGAGGGTGGCAGTGGTGAAACAGAGGGTGCTGTGAACCTGTGATGATGAACCAGACGTAGAAACAACATAGTCGCGACCGTTGCGAACTGACAATTGCGAACTGGTACGAAACCCTCGCGAACTGGCAGAAACCCTTGCAAACTCCAAAAAAAATCTGCAAATTCGCGAGAGTTTGCGGATAGTGCGGAGTGCGGAATGCAAATTCGCGAATAAGCAAATTTGCGAACGCCAGTTTCGCAAAATTCACCCATGCTTACACGTTAATCCTCCTCCCTTGTCTTTGCTACCTCTGCATGAGTACACCTGCATCATTTATACAGATGGCTCAGCTCAACCGGACACAGTTTCCAAACATGCTTAATCAGTGGCATGAGCAATTGTTGCTGGCTCAATTGTTAATGGAGAGTTTAAGTCTTCCATTGTGCACACTTAGGCACTTGGAGACTGTAGAGCACAATTGGCCGAGCTGCGTGCTCTTGTACTTGCTCTCGAGTTTTCTGATTCAAATGTGAATACTCTTACTGTATGTGATTCTTGATACTGTGTCCAGTTTATTAATGACAACTTTTTCTTTTGGTCTCGTAATGACTATTGAGATTCTAAAACCAGCATAATTAAGCATAAAACCCTTTGGGTTTGAGTGGCAGATCTTAAACAAAGTCTGCCCCTCACATTTGTTATACATACTCTTGGCCATCAGTGTATGGGAGCATATGCTCTTGGTAATTCTTTGGCTGATGAAGTGGCCAAGTCTGCAGTAGCCATATGTTCTGTAGCAGCAGTTACAAGATCCATGACTAAAATAGATAATGAGATTTTGGCAGCAGTAGCTGCAACAAGGGAGGGAACTGCTTATCCTCAGGGTTTTCCTTTGAAATATCCTTATCAAATAACTCCTGAACAGGTTCATTATGCTTTTATTCTTTTGTTTGGGGATCGGATGATTCCCAACATGGACCGCAAACCTACTTTGATCAAAGCCACGCACAAAGGCATAGTGCCTGAAAATGCTGGTGTGTCGGTGGCAGTCTCTATTTTACAGCAATGTTACTAGTGGCGTGGTTTATATAACCAGACCAGTAATTATGTATTTTCTTGTGACATTTGTCGGCAAATCAAGCCATCTACGGTCACATGGTGACCACAAAAACAGTGATGTATTCCTAATCAACGCTGTATCCATCTTGATCACTGCAGTCTTCTCTTTTCCGATAATGCATATAAATATATATTTGTGGCAGTTGATTCATGAACTAGACTTCTTTGGGTTTGGCCACAACGCAGTGCTGATGCTCGAAATGTCATCAGGGATTTGTTTGTCTTTGTCTAGATGTTTGCCTGTGGTACCTTCCATTCTGACCAAGGTTCAGCATTCCCCTCTAAGACGTACAAGGATGCGATGAAGTTGATGGGGGAGCTGGTGCAGTTTTCGTCTCTATACGGGCCTAAGGGCAATTCAATTGTGGAGGGAATGAACCATGACTTAAAGCAATCCTTGACAGCTAGACTATTAGGTACTGGCAGGAACTGGCTGGTCCACTTGCATGAGGTTCAATGTGCACTTAATAACCTCCCTAGATGACCTCTGGGTGGGCAGAGCCCATACGAAATGCTATTTAGCATTAAAATGTTTGTGTCAGAACTTGATGGTCTAGACGTTGTGTCGGCTGTGGTAACCTTTGACGTAGATTATCATTCTACTGTGTTACAGGATCTACAAAAGACATGTGACAGCTATGAAACTGAACATTTACCCTCTTCCACTGAAGAAGCACTGCTGATTCCAGTTACTGCTTGACCTCCTGAAATCCGAGAGCTGGTGCGAGGAAAGCTGGAGAACAAAAAATAATTTGGTTCCTTCTTATTATGCACCAGTTCCACTGCTTGGAATGAAAGGGTAATCATACAGTTCTTTTACCACCTTTACATGGTCGCACAGATAACAGATATATTTAAGTGACAATGTCAAGCTACACCATGTGGGTGATTCTGAATAGTGTGACACCTGCAGTTTCGTGCAACACAATTTCTTTGGATCCACTGACTTCATCATCTTCCACCTGTCTTCGTAGGGCTAAGAAAGTGATGGACACTTATTATTGATCTTTCACCCATCTGACCTCTATAGTCTACTATGGATATCGAGTATATATGTCATCCTGATGAGTCTGTGAGTGAGGTGCCGAACAGTGCTACTAAGCGACCTACGAGTGGCTACTATGGAGATCATGCCAGCCTCTCTTCCGGCTCGTCCTCCTCGACATCCAGTTTGGCAGACACACCGACTAAATTAAGTGTTTTTTCGTATGGTTCAAAAAGAATTACCTGGTCCCTCCATGTACCTACATTTGGTTGCTGCGTATCCTGATTTTCCTCTACATGTCAATTGGATTTGTGGCAGTGTTCTTTTTGCTCATCCATAGTCATTACTTGCCAGAACGCTCTGCTGTAAACTTGGTCGAAGGAATTCTGGCCCCTCACACATCGTCCCCTGTCATGAAACGTGATCAGTCTCATGTTAACATTTCAGCAAAATGGTCTATGAAATCCACGGCCCGTCTGAGGTCCTTAGGTACCATACGTGTTTCGCATTTCTTTAGTAGATGTGGTGACACAGGAAATACATTCTGATGATTGGGATGTTCAAGCAGTACATGCATTGTATTCAGATTTAAACTATTATTCTGCTTTTGATGCTGAAGAGTTGTATTTAAATTTGGCCAATTATGGGATTTTATTTTGTTATCAACATTATGGGCATCATTTTTACACACCAAAAAATACGATAAGACCTGATTTTATTTATACACAATAGGAACATTGTCCTACTCCCGTAGAGGGGAGTTCTAAAACTCTCAGGGATAAGTTTACTTATTGTAAAGAATATGACAAATCTAATTCGAAATACTATTACTTTAAACTTCGGCCATCTTCACAATCCAAATATATGTTAACCCACAGTAAATTGATTTACGCCAACTTGTTCAGAAATAAATTTGCTATGCAGGGTTATGAACATTAGGAAAGAGACTATTGATTTAAAATCAATCTGGGGAACTAAGCCTTGACAGGTTCAGGGAACT
Organism: Lissotriton vulgaris; assembly: GCF_964263255.1. NCBI lineage: Eukaryota > Metazoa > Chordata > Amphibia > Caudata > Salamandridae > Lissotriton > Lissotriton vulgaris. Next base: position 561,961,564 of record NC_141695.1, read on the forward strand.
GAAGATTTACCTTGTGCCTGCCTGATCCCAGCTCAAATTTTTGTTTTTAAAAGATACAACATACAAAACAACTTGTTTTGGCCTGGCAACTGTCAAAACTGTAAATACCCCGTCCATTCCATCCTTAGCGGAATATGATGATTGGCACACTCACACAAATTATACCATCGAGGCATTGCAAGCTTTCCTTCGAAATAACACTTTTAATGTCTCTGAAGTTGATTCTTCCATGTGGTTGGTGTGGCAAACTAATACAAATGCATGTCAAATGCATTTTTATAATGTTACGCCCAGTTTCATTCAAACTAGACCTGAACTACGGTATACCGTTACACATTCGGTCTCCACATATTCGATGGGTAAGTTATGCCAACAATGGTTGGAACATTCCACGCTGACATCAATGCAACACAATCTTTTTCTGTTGTCACATGACATTAATTTGGCATATTTTATTATAGGGCCTAGAAATATTACAGCAAAGCGTTTTCCATATGCTGCATACAATGAAATTTGGAAGCTTTCTCAGATTGAAGCTGCATTTCGTCTGCGCCAAATTGATCAAGCCAATTTAGAGAAAGTCCTTGCCATAGTAGACCACAGCATTAACACACTTTCCTCATGCATTTATACATTGGATAGTATTTTTTCACCTGTTATTGATATTTTTCAAAGAGATGTTTCTATGTTATATCATGGTCAAAAAAGTGCCACTGCTTTGTTTTTGCCATTTAATCTAACTGATTTATGTCAATGAAAGATGCTGAATATACACTATTGCATATTGAACAATTAGAGTCCTTACTGCTCTCTGTGGCTGCAACAGACTCCGCTGTTTGGTTAATTCATGGGGTTATCTCTCTCCCTTTTTCGCTATTTCAATTTAAATATTGCATGCAACATTATCCGATTGGCCTTTTTGAACCACTGGGTGGTGCATTTTTACATAAATTTTGGTCCCTACCTTTCGCTTACAGATGTCAGAGGGAGGGTAAGGGAGGGTTCTTATAGGAGAGAACTGCGATTCCTCAATAGGACATTCCCTGGTTTGCAAACACGTTAAGTTACACAGCGTGTGTAACGTGCAGCACCCAACCTTGATTGTTTTTGAAAGAGACCCCAGTTCCCTCAATAGTTTCCACTACATTGCTTACAAATGGCAGCTATCTTCATTTGAACAACCAAGACTGCCGTGGTTTACGGGCAGGAGTCCTGTATTTAGCAACAGTTTTCCATCACGTAACTTGCTGTAGCAATGTGCTTTTTCCACCCCCGCATGGGAGTTTAGATAGTTCAATTTGGCCTTCCATTCCGACTTTGAAAACTGATTTCAACAAGTTGAGCAGGCTCAAAGTGCTCCTATTCCAACAAGAGGTGTCTCTCACTTCGGCCCGAGAGACTTACGAGTTACAGGCTAGGACTTCTAGTGAAATACAGTCCCTTTTGAACACTAGGCTCCCACAACATTTTGGGGAGCTATTACACCAAATATTCAATGCTTCTGACACGAAAGGCCTGGCACATTTTTTTAAACGGGTAGGATCTGGCCTTGTGACTTCTTTTCAGATTATATTTAGAGTAATACTGGTTTTCATTCATTCTATTTTTCAAGCATCTTTGTAGGCTTTCTCTTAGTACTGGTGTTAGGTGCTGTAATTCCGCTTCTCCTGTGTCTGCTGCATAATGGCTGCTCATCTTGTGGTACTACAGAGACCAAGCAAAGTGCAGCTGTACCGTAATCACTTTCAACCATTTTTGGGATGTTTGCCATTAGCTACACCTGGCGTCAGTTATAGACTAACTTTTCGCTTTGCCTACTTTACTTGTGTGCGACCAGTATTTTTCTGTCAGCAATGCCCCTTCTACTCCACAATGAATGTATGTCTCACCAACACGTCACATCCAGTCCCAGATTTTATCCAGTTGATGGACCCCTTAGAGGCTCATGACCAGGCTTGTTCTGGGGATGGTTGTATGGTGCGTGTGGATGCACTTGGAGTGTTGGCCGAAATGGATGTCTGTTCGGCTGTGCAGAACGTCCTGCAATGGAGTTTAATTGAATATCATTCAACTTGCCCACTCATGCTTTTAGAGGTGTCTGATTATGAGGAGCACGTTTGTTCCTTCGACTTACTTAATTGGATGGCATCCCTTTTTTTTACAAACGATAGCGATGATCTGTTGGAGGGAATTGAATTCCTCCGTTCACATACCTTGATGATCTTACCACTTCCTTCTTAAGGCCGCCTTCATAATAACTTTGTTATTCCAGAGGCAAATCTCTTTCGGCCCGAACTACTGACAATATTGAAAAAAAAAATCTTAAATTTTTTTTATTTCACTTTTTTCCAATTAGTTTTTTTTCAAAAGCTTTGACCTCTGCTTGACTTTTGAACTCTGTTTTGGTCCTTTGTCGATGTCCTATGACCTTACCAAGGGGAGGGTTTTATATGGCCCCTGCGGACATTGTTGACATTGCTAAGTTAGCATGAGCTTTGCTGCCATGATGCTGCTTTTGCGCATGTTACTACATAACTTTGTTTTTGCTATACTCTGTTTTGGCCTTTCACATGAGAAAGGGCTGCTTTCGCGTTCTCTGCCTTTTTTGGAGTTTAGTCTGAAAACAATGTGGAAGGTCGATCAACAACGCCCCTTGTTATTCTGTTCCGGTCAGTCCCTAGCACCTAGACATAACATGCTACACACAGCTGCAGTACTGAAGACTCGCGCTTTGATATTACGTTGTTGCATGTTGTTTTATCACACTTGGAGAAAGCTGTTTCAAGGAGAAGAGCTCTGCTGTTCCTATGATGTAAACCTTACATCCAGGCTTTAAAGCAATGGGTTTGCTGTCAAAGCCCTGAGATCATTCTTTACATTAACCTAATAGCTGCTATGGAACGTCCAGCTCCAGTGCTGGACGTTCCTTTGCGCAGGTGAGGCTCGAACGTTCAACGGCCGACGGCAGCACTACGGAGGTAGTGGTGCCATCGGCCGCCGAACGTGCGCAGCACCTAAAGGGTTAAATGAACTTCTTCTTACCAAGGAGAGGGTGGTTAGGCTAAAAGGCCTTTATTTCCAAAGTCTTTATAAAATGACTTCTCCCTTTGTATTCTATGGAATTGTAACAATGCTCACTGTGCTGAGTTTATGCATTTTGCTGCTAGTAGTGGCCCGTATACTGTATTGTAGAGCACAATAGTTAAAATAAAAATTTTGAACTATTTCAGTGACTCTGCCTATTCGCATTGTGGACAAGTACGAGTAAGTAAGCGAAAAAGTATGTCTAGCTCCTGCGATTCGTGAGAGAGCCGAGATTATTGTGTCCTGGGTTGTCTAATCATTTGTAGCTCCGTGATCTTTGGAGGAGAACAAATGAGACACAATAGTTAGTTGGTTTGGGATTTTGAGTACTGATGTGGTTTGTTCGTACACCCCTATTCACTGAGGTCCTGTTTTCCTGTGCATAGTTCTATGTATGTGCAAAATCTCTGCAACAGTCCCTGAAGAAAAGAACTGTCAAGAAGGCATATGGAGGTGCTACTCCTGCAAATCATCCAGTGGTGACCCTATGTGTTTTATTGTGTCAGCTATTGGGGTGATATGGTTCCTCCAAAATAACTGAAATATGATGCAAGATTCTCAGGATGTACCTCCAACTGGACTCCCCTGACCTGGACATTGTTCTGTCATGATCTATTGTCTAGGTCTTCACACTTGTCCTGGAATAGTACGCATTGCTGATTTAAGCCTAACATTGTTTTAGTGTAAACCTAGCTCATCTAAGCCTAGCATTCATTGTTAGACTTCGTCTCACTCCTACACCTGTTCATGGAGGCCTGTCTCTAACTCCTCAGCCCTGCAGCCCAGGTCTGAAACCTCTCATCACACCTCCTGGAGGTCACCATGCAAGTCTGCCTTGATAGTGTGGATCTCATCCCTGAGGTCCTCAAAGGCTGAAAGATTGCAGTCCCTAGCCACATCGTCATCCGCCACACCAATGTTGTGGTTTTCATTAGAGTGTCTCGGGTCTTTGGCATCTATCTTCCTTTAATTCGCAATTCCTTTCATTTACCTCAATCTACTTCACCTGTCCACATCTCTTTTGTTGAATATCATTTCCTCTCAACTCATGAATCACTAAACCACATTCCTTCTCTCTACCTCCTTTCTCTATATTCCTTACTCTAACTACCTATCTGTCACATCTCCGTACCTCCCTGTCTCATTCTCTCTCTTTCTTAGCTATCGTTGTAGCATTTTTCTCCATTTACATCAACTCACCTCTTCCACTTCACCTCTCCCTTTCCCTCTATTAAAACCTATCTCTACTTCTGTATCTACCTACCACTCAGTCTCTCTGTCTCAACTCACTTTACCTCACCTTTCTCTGAATTACACCTCTTTCTACACCACTGCTCCTTGTGCTTCTTTCAACCTTGTCTCTCTCTCTCTCGTAACCACTCTGTGCCTACCCCTAATTCTATAGCTCTTAATACCCTTTCTTATTTGCCTATCTATCACACCCTTCTATCTATACCTCACTGCTCTGCGTCCACGCCCATATATCTCTCTTACATCTACTTCACCTGGCACTCAGTCTAATCTCTCTCTGTATCTCTCCTCTCCATTTCTCTCTCCATATGTATCTAGCTCTCTTTCTCTCTCACTGTTCTCTGCCATTCTCTCACCCCAAGCTCTGCCTTATCACTCTTTATCATTCCTCTTTCTACCTCTTGTCGCTAACTCAAATCTCCCCCTTTATTATCATTTTCTACCCGCCCCCTCTATTTTTCTCTCTCTTGTTCCTTCTCACTACCTAGTGATTCATTTTACATTTCTATTCGCTGGTTACCTTACCTTCCCTTATCCCTTTTTTTCTAACTCTGTTTCCTCTACTGCACCTCTCACACTACCTCCTGTTTTAATGTTCCTTCCCTCCCATGTTTCACTACATATTTCTCTATTTGTGCATCTTGTTGCTATTGGTACCATCTCTCCCTAACTTTCTGATCTCTCTCTGTACCTCCTACACTATTTCAAATTACAATTTCTACCATACCTTTGTCTCTATTTTAAATGTATCTCTCTCCCCCACACGTTTACCCCTCTATCAAACTTAGTACTCAATATATGCCTCACCTGTCTCTCCCCACTTCATCTTTATCGCTCTTTCTACCCTCCAACCCACTCTGTTTACATTCCCTCTGCCTTACCACTCTCTTTAACTGAACCTTTTTCTATAGCTCACTTCACATTTTGCACTATTCTCTATCTCACCACTCTTTCGGTACCATTGGGTCCTCTGTATGACTCTCACAACCTCACTTCTCTACTAGTCTGCCTCTACCTTTCTTTACCTATAGCCATTCCAACTCAACAATCTTGATCCCTTTCATCAATATACTTCACCACCTCTTTGTATCCCACCCTCTCTCATAATCTACATTTCCTTCTCCCCATCTGATGCTCTCTCTGCCTCTTCACCTCACTATATAACCTTACACATCTCTCCTTCACACTTTTAACTTCTCCGCATCTTTCATGCTCATTCATTTCTCTTTCTTTTACCTATATCTATACGTATGTCACTTATTTCTCTACTGCATTTTTATCTCTACTGCCCTTATCCCTCTCACTTCTTATGCTATGTCAATTTCATTGCCTCTCTCTGCTTCCTTTGTCTCATGCTGAAACTCATTTATCTAATTCAGCAGCACTTAGATTTTCTTACCAGCCAGAGAAGTATATACACAGAAAAAGATTGGGAAAACTACTAGTACTAGTCTTCAGAATTGTTAGAGGGCTCCTCTTTAAGCCCTAAAGCATCTGTCTTCCCAAGGAACACGTGCATCTTCTTTAATTCCAAATCCTACTTTAATTTCAATTATATGAGTTGTGGGTCCACGGATAATAGTATCTGTTAAGGAGAGGCTCATGGGAGGTCAACGAACAAACAAACTATTGAGAGACTCCTCAACCACCCAGAGAGTCTCTGTTGCATGTCCCAAAATCAAAGATGTTAAAATCTGTCAGGCCATGATTCCTCTCATGCACCCTCCTCATTTTCCTCCCTGATTTCGACACCATTCTCTCCGTTGCCTGTCCTCTTGCACTCTCTTGATCTATTCCTTACAATGTAGCAAAAAACACTACAGTTGTCTTTGACTATATGCTAATGTTTTGAGGAAAATAATTTTCATAATTTTGCTCCCTCAAGCCCTCTTTCCTGTTCTTACTTTTGTATTTTGCTTGAATCCTTGAGTAGCTTGATAGACATAAACATTTGTGTCTGGCACTGAGCAGTAGAGCGAGACCAATGAAACCATTATTCTGAAGGAAGTTAGCATCAAAAAAGTGAGCATTTGTAGACCAATATTAGGACAAATCCTAACACGGTGTGCTGCACTGCAACTCCCTACACCTAAAAAATGGGCAAAAAATCTGGGGATCATAATAGACGACAGACTGTTCATGGAAGAGCATGTTAAAATGCTCTCCGGTAAATGCTTTGGCTTGATGCGCATGCTGAGCAAGATCTTCCCATGGATTCCCCTCTCTTCTTGAAAGGTTCTTATTCAGTCACCTCCAGTCAGTAGACTAGACTATGGGAACTCTTTACTGGTAGGGATTAGGGAAGATCTGTTATCAAGGCTGCAAGTCGTCCAAAACACAACAGAACACCTTGCCCTCATCAAACCTGCCCGAACCCCATCATTGCCTCTGCTACAAGAATTGCACTGGCTCCTCATTAGGAAAAGATCAGTTTTTAAACTCTTCTGCCTGGTATTTAAATCTCTCCATGGGTTAGGTTTGGCATACTTAACCAAAGAATTAGAATGGTATACTCTAGGACTCCAGCTGAGATCTAGCAGTCAAAAGCTGCTCTGTCCCCAGAGACTAAAGAAAGTTAGGATGGGTGGGGGTGGTGCTTTCTCCCACCTATCCCCGAAACACAGGAATGGTATGCCAGAAGATATCTGGGCATGCACCAATTTGGTAAAATGTAAGAAACGTCTTAAAACCTGGTTATTTCAATGAGCCTTGTTCAACCATGTTATCATTAGCTGTCTGCCACCCGGGCGCCGAGAGATCCCCTGGGGATGATTTGTTGCACCATATAAATACTAAATTAAATTAAACTAAAACTTAAACTCACATGTAATCCTAAAGGACTAATGATTGCCATTATTACTGACCAAAAACCTCAGATTTATTCACTGTGCAACATATTTCTGTCAACAATAGCATACTGTTAGAATTTATAGTGACCATCACTGACTTTGAAAGAGTTAACATTACCATTACTGAGATCACATTTTGTCACATCCAGCAAAATGAAAGGATCTGAAAAAACTCGATTTAATCCAAAGATTAAAGTGACATTATAGTTAGTTCTTGTAATACTGAACCCCTCTCAAAAAGATTACTGACCTTCATAAGTTATAGTTTACAGAGTTGACTATAACTTATGCCCTCACCATGCACTGCTCATTTTACATCATTCATGATATGCTAAATGACATAATTCATGACATCACTAATTTCATCTCAAATGAAAGTAGGTAGTCAAAATATAGCTCACTGCACATCTCCATCAAAGCATGCACTCTCAGAGCACTTCCTAAAGTAGTAGTACAAAAAAACATTTGTTCAACATTTCAGACTCTGATAAAATAGAGATTTATTTTATGCTCCTGTTAATATGAAAACATTTAGTGAACCTGCAACTCTGAACTGATGATAGGCAAGTTGTAAAATTAGCCATAGATAGGTCAGTTAGTTATTAAATAGCATTATCAGAAGTGAGAAGCCTCTGCTGATCCCACAAGTCACATATTGTACAAAGTAAGACAATGGAGAGAGTTACACTGTTTGAAACAATCCCCATGAAAAGGAGTCAAAACACAACAATGCCAGATTCCTACATCCAGAGTCAATAAAACGTTAGAGAAGACTTTTTTATTTATTTATTTATTATGATTTGGCTCTCAAAGAGGGCCACATAAAATATACAAAATATAACACACAACAGTTACAGCGCAACCATTACATTGCTCAAAGAAGAGTACAAAAAATATCCACAGGTAAATACGAAACTGACATATGAATCAAAAAGCTACACAAATCGAACAGTCAAGGTACATCTCCATAGACATAATAATAAATAGCTAAAAACCCTTTAAAGAAGTTAAAAATATAAAAACAGAACATTTCATTCGGGGGGGAATAAAGTGCAAGCAGGAAATCGTTCAAAGTGACAATGCCAAGATTCAAACAGATTACTTTTATCCATCTGCATCGTAATTTACGAAGCGCCGGGCAGACCAGCAGCACATGCATACAGTCCTGGATATTTACTTTACAAAAATTACACAGAGGAGAGGAGCCATTCCATTTAGATAACAGTCGGTTTAACGGTAATAAATCATAGCGTAAAAGAAACCAAAATCTACGGATACCATGTGGTAGGTTCCATCTTACATAGGGCTGAGGGAGTTTCCACAGATAGGAATCAAGGAGATGTTCTACCTTTCTTTTTCCACAAATTACTTTTTTATCCGTCTGGAAACACAAGTCCCATGAAGCTGCTTTTAAAACTAATTTTAACTGTAAAGAAGAATACAAAAACAAAGCAGATTCATCTAATTTGAGGAGGATTACAGCTTTTCGAAAATTACACACAAGTTGAGAAAACTCATTAAAATTACCCAGTAGTTCACTTTTGAGGATAGCTCTCATTGTCCCTACCTTAGCTCTTGCAAGGCAGGCCACCCATCTAACAAGGGCAGATAGTCCCTGTACCCAGGTACTCCTGAGTCCAAAATCCAGCCTGCAGGCCGCTAAGGGACACGCGTTGTTTAGGGAGGAGAGAGATCTTAAAAGTTTACCCTCTATCTTATGGCAAAAGTCCCACTTTTTCATATCAATAAGTTCAATACCATACAATATTGTTGCGGGGATTTTTGATCTGTACACTTCCAATAAAATCGTAAAGTGCCGTTTCCCCGTTGCATGGTAAAGAGAGTTTAGACCTTTGCCATGGGCAATAGCTTTGCGTGTACAATGTTCTATGTGGAGTTTCTCACTCAAGTTAGCCATGATAATTTTCCCCAAAAAAGTATAGGACTTTACCACCTCAAGTTTTTGGCCTCCTAAAAACCAACCAAAGTCAGCGGAGCGGCACCTCTTCTTACCAGCTATACACATAATTTTGCTTTTAGTGATGTTGATCTTCATCTGATGCACCACAGCAAACATATGAAGCGCATTTAGCCGATCTGCCAGTCCTTTGGGGGATAAATCTAAAATGAGGACATTGTCGGCGTACATCAGGCAAAATATAGGGGACCCCCCGAGCACCGGGGCAATGCCTATACTAGAAGAAAGGGCTGCAGGTAGGTCTACCGTATACAGAGAAAACAAAAGGGGGGCCAACAAACAACCTTGCTTAAGGCCATTCAGTGATGGAATTATATCTGAAAGACCCCTATCGCCTCCCATCAACACACTGCACCAGGTCTCTGTATGTAGAGTCTGCACCAGCTCCAATAGGTAGGATGGCAGACCAAGCGCTGCCAATTTGCTCCACAGCGTTCCACGATCCACTTTATCGAACGCTGTGGAGAAATCGATAAAGGCAGCATACACCACCCCACCTCTCACCTGAACATACTTATCCGTGACCACATGCAGGGCGGTAAGGTTGTCTAACGTACCGTGGTCCCTACGGAATCCAGTCTGTTCTAGCGGCAGAATATTATTCTCCTCGACCCAATCGGAGAGGGCTTTTAGCAAACACTTTTCCGATGGAGTCGAGGAGAGCAATAAGCCGATAATTACTGGGGCTGTCCCTAACTGCCTTCTTAAAAATAGGGACCAGGATACTACCCCTCCATGAATCAGGGACTATTTTTGTCATAAAACATGCTTTAAACAGGGGAAACAGGATTTTACTCCACCTTACAGGATCAGATTTCAGCACCGTCATGGGGAGTTCATCGGGCCCCATTGCCCCGGAGGCCCGCATGTTTCTTATCGCCATCTCAATTTCCTTCTCAACTGGGTAGTTAATGAGCCCCAAGGGAGTAGCACTATTGTCATTATCTTTGCCTAAACGACCACTGGTGTTAGTATTATTACTTGAAAACCCATTCCCAGCATAGAGTTCCCGAATATAAGATATCCAATCCTCTTCCGCTATAGGGATAGGCGAGGGGCCAAGTCTAGACCCACACCCTTTACCAATTATTGTCCAAAAATCTCTAATCCTGCCATGGACCACCGATTCCCTCAAATTAATCCATGCATTATCCTCCCTTTCTTTTTTTAATTTTAATTGGACTCTGCTTCTCTTTCTTTTTAACCTTGATATTTCTTTACCCCGATCGATAACCCTATCAAGATATTGTTTGCGAACCAGTTTGTTTATTTCCTTATTCAGGCAATGCAGTATACTCGGGACCGCTGCCCTATTTCTTGGTCGAGAAATTTTTTTGGCATAAGAAGTGATATTACCAACAAATTCTTCAAAGTATGCTATTTCATTCCCATGCCACGTATTTAAAACTAATAGGGTCTCGTCTAAAAAATCCTGTACCCCATCCTGTACCCCATTAATGGCCTTGGGATTCCAATAGCACCTCCCCGAGGTGGCATGAAAAGCGACGTCACTACCCTTAAAAGACCAAGGTGCCATTGTCAAAGGCTTTAAGGAGAGAGTAACAAACAATATACTATGGTCGCTCAACGGAGTAGATATTATCTTAATATCCTGCACAAGGGGAAACAAACCGTAGTCTGCGAAGACTTTTTATTACCCATATATTCAAACACAGTGGGTATGTCTAACAGAAGAAGCACAATATAGTCACCCTTGACCAAATATGTTTTGGTCTAAGTGAGATTTTAAGTAAAAGTGCCTCCATTCCCTGGCTGAAATCCAAGTTGCCATAGATCTAGAAAAATAAAATCCTCTTGAAACCTTGTTAGATGTACAACCATACAATAGTTGTCCGGTGATTGTACTGAAAGCAGGAAAAAGGGTAATAGTTCTGCCATTGATATCCTTGGCACTGTCTAGAGTTACATTTTAACTTAGGTTAATCAAAAAAAAAGTTTCAATTCCAGAAGAAAAAATCGAGATATTAATTACAAAATGGACGCATCAGTCAGGACAGGGGCAAACACGGAAGAGCAGTCTTGGAGCAAGGAGCGAGACCAAGGTTCATCAGTGACATTTGATCTTAGTTAAGACTGCTTCTATCTCTACCTGACTTGCTAATTGGAATTAGAATGGATCAAATCATGACTAGGGAAAGAGAAGCAACAAGCCCTAGAGTATTATATTGAAGGATATGCACAGTTCTCAATGCCTGTACAGAACTTTTGAAAATTAGAAAACAAAATGTGTACCATACTTATCCCAAAAGGCTTGAGATACAGACAGTCTCCATGTACTGCAAAGGGGGTTGGGGGGGATTAAATATTCATGTTGCCCAAATTTATGTAAATGTAGAGGAAGCCTAATTAATATAATTCTACACGAGATGGTAGCAACATGGAAATGATTCTAGAATATTTAAAACAAATAAAAATGTGGTGCACTGTGACCAACTTGCACTTTTACTAATAGGGATTTGGATGTTTTGAGGCAGAATCAGAAAGTATGCCATTTAAGACCAGAAAACAAAAACACCAGTTAATGGACAGAATTCAGAACAATGTCATACATTCACCCCAGTACAGAGATCTGGGCCTAAATCCATCGTTTATTTGCTCACCACACCACTCTAGTTCAGACATGGTCATATGCAAATCACCCTTGACCCTGTGCCTCATGGGAACAGTCCAGCCCGAACCGCAAAGCCATGTCTTCCCTGGACCGGAATCAAGCATACTAGGACCGGTTTCTGGCTATCAGCCATCTTCAGTCAGGATTTTGCATTTAAGACCAGGGGCAGCAGTTGGAGAGGATCACCTCATATTCAAGCGACATCAGCAGCAATTAACATACCATGCAAAAGGTAGAGAGGGTGACCTGCTCCACCACCTTGAAAACGTAACAGCGAAGAAGTTGGTGATCATTATTTTATAAATACTTACATACATTTTTAATCTGTTTCATAAAATGTATTTAATGGTTTTACAATTACAATAAAAGAATATGTATTAAAACATTATGGATAAATGTAATATGATTATAATTTTAAAAAGTATTTTTTCACTTAAATATAAAATGTAGGGGCATATTATCAAGGGGGTTTATCTCCGCTTTTTTTGGCTTTAAAAGCCAAGAAAGCGGAGATAAAATGATCTTCCTATTACCTAGCTGTCGCTAACACCAGTTAGCGACAGCTAGTAGGAGATAGCGACCATCTTGGGCCCCACTTTGCATGTCAGTGATATTTATCACTAATGACATGCAAAGTGGGCATATTATCAAGGGGGTTTATCTCCGCTTTTTTTGGCTTTAAAAGCCAAGAAAGCGGAGATAAAATGATCTCCCTATTACCTAGCTGTCGCTAACGCCAGTTAGCGACAGCTAGTAGGAGATAGCGACCATCTTGGGCCCCACTTTGCATGTCAGTGATATTTATCACTAATGACATGCAAAGTGGGCGTGCCAAGATGTTAGCGACTGAAAACAGTTGCTAACATCACTATCTCCTATTACCAACTTTTGGAGATATTCGCGCTAAGCGCGAATATCTCCAAAAGCTAACTCCTACCCTGAGCAGTTCTTAGCCATGTTATCCAATGGGAGGTGGATAACATGGCTAAGAGCATTAGCTCGGTAATGCATGAATATCGCGGACTTTTCAGCGATATTCATGCATTGCGGAGATTTTTATCATATTTGCGGTAAACCTTGGTAATACCAAGGTTTATTTGCGGTAAAAATCACCGCAGCTCAGCGGTAAATTTTTGTCTCTAACCAAGCAATAGCGATAATTATCGCTATTGCTTGGTAATATGCCCCGATATGTTGTAGTATAGGTGTAGAAATTTAGAAGACAATTTTATTTTAAATTTAATATGTTCCTTTAATTTTTATGGTGAAAATTTGTATTGTTTTAACATTTAAACAAAATTATAATTTATAAGTTGACAACCTTCTTTTGAGGACGATGAGGAGGTGGTGCTTAAAAATGAAGTCAGCATCTTTAACTTTTATTTTTTGATAAAGTATTTTCTTCCTTCTAAAAATATTTCTAGTGTTTAACTAGAAATACCCAGAGTAAAACTACATAATTTGATACTCTTCTGTAATACGAAACCAAGACATAATCTAATGTAAGGGCAATATTGTGTTTGTTTTATCCGTGATGTGTTAAACTTGATGAATTTATTAATTGTATGGGAAAGCGTGCAATGTTTCATCATATTGCTCGGGTGTGGACCAACATGGGCTACTAACCTAATTGATAGGTTGCTCCTAATTTTTCAACTTTTAGAGTATTGTGTGGTTGGGATTTTTTTTCGTTTGGTTAGCATTGATTCTTTAACATACTCTTTCTGTGCAATTTTGCAGTTGCACAACGTTGTGTAACTGAATGAAAATAGCAAATCACGTGTTTATGAGTTGATTTGCATGGTTCCACTAACATAGCACTGAAAAAAAAGATCTTCACGGGTCATACACAATGCATTTTTTGCACCAGGTAAGGAGTAACAAATTATGTAATTGCTACATTATGCTAAGTAGGAAATGCTACTTTAACCACTGGACTGGTTTGCGTGAAGCAAAAATGGTGCACACGTTTAGTAGATCGACCCCATTACGTGTGGTTGTAGTTTTCCCAGTGGTTTTTTTCAGTTTTAGGTTACAGGTAAGCCGTTAGCTTCTTTGACTCCCGACCCTTAAGTCTCTGGCTTGAGACATTGTAGGGATAGGTGTATTTTATTTAGACTGTCTCACTGCCATTATATCGGTGTTTGAGTGAATACGTCCACTTCCAGTGGGTTGCAAGAACTATTTTACATCGGGATAATCCTCACATTATTTCTCATTCAGTTAGGTATGTTAGGCATTGTTTCATAAAACTATCCTTTTATAGTGTTTAACTCTAGTATCTATTTTCACAAGCTTTGTCTGCGCGGTAGCATGTTTCTCCCCGTGATGGAATATGCTGAAACAGAATTACACCCGCTTTCATTGATTGCTCTGACTAGAATGTGATAAATTGCCTAAATCGCACATTAGTCTAGACCGTGTGGCAAGCTCTACCAGATCAATGACCAGCAAATGGTTGTGATGCATACAAATGTTTACTAAATCACTTTCAATTTACCAACTTCTTTTTTAAAAACCTAGTGTCAGGAAACCTGGATTTCAGCTTTTTATGTACACAGTAGAGAGTTTATCACATGAGTAGACGTGCTATTTGGATTTTGAGCCAGATGGACCTACTACATTTTCAGGCAGACGTGAGCATTGCGGATTGGTAACCGTCTGACCTTGTTCGGTGGTTCAGACTGCAGTATTTCGATGCGACCGCCCATAGTGCAGTTGGAAACATCTATTTTTCAATGGAAGCTTGTGGCTGGCAGGAAAGGCCAGCAGAACAAGCTTCTATTGAAAAATGGATGTTATCAAACATCCCTTCACCATGTGGCAGGCACTTCAAGGTGCCTGCCACATGATGCAGGGATGTTTAGGCCCCATTGAAGAGGGCCAGGAGAGAAAGTGGCCTGCTAGGGCCCCCCCCTATGTCGCTTTCCAGGAGTCTTTCCATGTTGAAAAGGCTGACATGGAATGGCTGTCAGGAACCGGCATCATCATCCCGATGGCCGAAGGGATCATGAAGTGTTTCCAAGGGAAAAGCCTTGGACGTTCCCGCTACCTGCTGCCTCTGACCACACACAATGTAATGTGTCTGTCAGACCGCAGCAGCAGATGACGGTGGACTGCAATCAATTCGGACCACCATCATTATCGACCCCAGAGTCTCTATCAAGTTTGCAGTTCCTGAACGGAAAGAAGGGGTAAGTGAGAACCGGAATGACTGTGAAGCTGAAAGAGTAGAATCCTCTGATGCAGACATTCAATGGGTCGAACACTGCCTACATCTCATCTAGACCTTGATGTCCACCTATATGAGGCTCAAGTGTACCTAGAAGCAGTTCTTATTTTTTGCAAATAGCAAAAAGCAACAACTATTGAAAAGCTGCCTCAATGACCAAAATCCACAGTCATTTAGAAAGGTTCACACTGTACAAATACCACATAAAAAAATAGGAGACTCATCAGTCCAAGCAAAGATGTAGAACAGTCCATATGAACCAGCAAACCTTTAACAATTCAGAATTAGAAGTCACGACACAGGGACCGACTCAACCTATCAACAGCTAAGCTTGTGATGATTTTCAAAAAATTACTAAAGTCCGCCATGCATTGTATCTCATAATACATGTCAAAGTATTCCTATAAATTGATGAAGTTCATGTTGGAAAGATGTTCAAGTCTGTATTCAGGTTGCACACAGTACTTGAAACTACAAATAATTCCTATCCATATTACATATGGTTTCAGTATTACAAGCTTGCTAAATATTTCGGAGAGTGTTTGACATAAAAGCATGTCAAAAAGTTTTGCAGTACATGAAGACTGCACAAGGTAAATGGTAAACGTTACTTGTACGCAAGATCCAAAGCAGAAATCTGATTGGCATGTGTAAGAGGTGTGTTCCTACAGCAAAGTAGCAAACCCTCAGATTGCCAAATAATTTGCAATAATATTATTAATGTGATGTGTTGAGGCTCCTTTTAAGCTATGTTTTTGAATTACACGTGTGTCCTTAGTTTGCTTTCTTAAATCATACCTTCAATTTAGTTTTCCACAACTTTCTTCTGATTTGCTCCTGTCAGGTGTGCTCCATACCCGGTCACATATGTGGCTGGGGTAGAGCAGCGCCAGAATAAAGACGGTGTCACGTGGCCGATAGGGACATTGTCGACATTGCTAAATTAGCATGAGCCCAGCAGCCATGAGGCTGATTTTGCGCACTTTAATACATTGCTTTATTTCTGCAAGACTCTGTTTATGCCTTTCACATGAGGATAGTCTGCCTTGTTCATTTTCTGTCTGTTCCTGGAGTTTAGTCTGAACATTGTGAGCAAGGTCGATAAACAATGCCCCTTGTTATTCTGTTCTGGTCAATCCCTAGCACCTAGACAAAGCATGCTAACACAGCTGCTGCTGGAGACTCGTGCTTTGATATTATGGGGATGCATGTTTAGGTAACACACACTTGGAGAGGGAGCTTTCCAGGGAGAAGAGCTATGCAGTTCTTATGATGAAGATATACCATCTATTGTCAGCATAAGTCAGCGGGTTGCAAGGGAGCTTCAGATGCTTTGTTGTGATGTTATTTGTCTCCAGGAGTATTGGCTAAGCAGAATTTCCTAACTGAGCTGGGTTATAATGTAGTAGCATGTACTAAACAAGCCTGCACATCTCTTGGCGTTGCAATTCTGGTTAAAAAAACATATTGGGATTACAGGCCGGACATTGGCGGACGGATTTGGTAGATGGGCAATAGCTGAATGTGTTGTAGGGTCGTCAAAATTTACGCTAGGCTCTATATATGGTTCTAATTTGGACGAGCCTGCTATTTTAGATTTTCTTAATGTGGAGCTAGCGGCTTGGCCCACTCCTGTAATCATGTGTGGCGATCTAAATATAAACCTACAACCAAATTCACTGGGCAATGTAAGCTACAAGTACACTGGCAGGAAACCAAAAGTGTTTAAT
Source organism: Lissotriton vulgaris (assembly GCF_964263255.1). Classification (NCBI taxonomy): domain Eukaryota; kingdom Metazoa; phylum Chordata; class Amphibia; order Caudata; family Salamandridae; genus Lissotriton; species Lissotriton vulgaris. Next base: position 561,978,320 of record NC_141695.1, read on the forward strand.
CACTCCAATCACTTATAACAGCACAAGGGTAGGTAGACTCAGGGACCTTCCTCAGGGGTAGTAATCCGGGATACACTTTCTTTTCCTCTCCTCACCAGAAGCTGGTGAGGTTAGATTACTTTTTTGTCTTGCAATATCTATTGATCGATGCGTGTATTAAGGTCTACTGAAGGGTCACATCTGACCACGGTCCGGTTGTTTTGACTATAGCTGGCATTGGGGTAGCTAGCAAGCCCAGGGGTTTTTCTTTTGATCGCAAATTGTTGTTTGACTCAAAATTTTATGCTTATATGAAGGGTTGGATTATTGAATTTTTTAGGAATAACAGGGGGAGTAATGAGATGGGTTATGTTTGGGATGCGTTTAAAGCCACTTTCAGTGGGGAGGTTTTCAATTTTGGTTTGTATACACAAAAACAACTAAGGTTAAAATTACAGGAACTATATCAGGGACTTATAGTTGCTGAAGAGATGCTCGTGCAGGGTATACGTGCAGGCACTGACATCCGAGACTTAAAAGCGGAAGTGGCCCACTGTATGGCAAAAATAAATCTCCAATGGAGTCAAGAGGCAACCAAAACATACACTATCAAGCGACAGTTGAACTACGAGTATGGGGAGGCAAGAGGCAGGTGCCTGGGACAAAAATTGAGATCTAAGGAAGCTGCCCAAAGAACTAATTCTCTTGTCGACTCCGGTGGGCGATCGGTAGAGAGTGAGACTGAAATACTGGATATATTTAAGCCGTTGTATGAAATATTATATGCAAGTTAATATTATGATAGTCAAAAAGCCACAACATTATTACAGCAGTACTGTAAGCAAGATCTTGGGGCGGAGGTAACAGCGAAATTGGAGGTTCCTATTACGATTTCTGAACTCGAGCAGGCTATTAATAGGTTAGCTGCAGGTAAGGCGATGGGGCCTGACAAACTTCCGCTAGAGATTTAGAAAAGTTTTTTTAAAGTCTTAAAGGATGATATGTTAGCTATGTTTAGGAGGGCTCAGACTGGTGCTTATCCTAAGTCATGGGATGAGGCCAGTATTGTGGTTTTTAGAAAAAAGGATTAATCTGCGGATCAGGCAGCATCATACCACCCTATATCCTTGTTAAACATGGACGGCAAAATGTAATAAAAAATTCTGGCGACAAGGCTAGCAGCAGTGATCTCTCCACTGGTGTCAATATGGCAGCATGGATTTATCCCTAATCATGAAACAACAGATCACGTCAATTGGGTGATAACTTTATTAGATCGTGCTAACGGTACTGGTGAAGCTCTCAGTCTCATATTATTAGATGCCGAGAAGGCTTTTGATCAAGTCTCCTGGGGCTTTTAATGGGCTGTGATGAGAAGTTCAGGGTTTGGGACACAGTTCATCACAGCCTTGCAGACGCTATATCATCAACCAGTATCCAGGATTTGCACTATGGGGCTTCAATCAGAATCAGTGTTTATACAGCGGGGAACAAGACAGGGCTGTCCCTGTTCCCCACTCTTATTTTCTCTATACATTGACCCATTTCTAAAGATGATTGAGAATAACCTACTGATACAGTCAGTAATAATACACCAACAAGAGTACCGCGTCTTCGCATATGCTGATGACGTGGCTGAGGTCTCCCCTAAACCAGCAGCAGCAATGCTGGAGATCGAGCATTTGGCGGCTGAATACGGGGCCGTATAGGGCTATAAATTAAACACCGCCAAAACACAAATCCTATGTGTCAATGCTGGCTCTTATACAGACCCAAGGGTATTACAAGAGGAGACGTATCTAGGGGTGCGGATAAGCGCTTCAGCGTCTGCTCTGGCAGAATCCAATTGGGGAAAGCTGATGACTGGGATTCGCAATCAATCAGAATAATGTGAATGTCTGCATCTATTGTTGGTAGGTAGATGTGATATTTTAAAAATGATGATCTTACCAAAAATTCTATATTTTTTCAGATGCGTACCCCTGGAAATACCTCGTGCTAATCTCGTACAACTTCATTCTCTGTGTAGAAGATTCATATGGGCACGTGGAAAAGCTCGCAGAGCAAATCAGTATATGGTCTTACCTAGGGCCACAGGTAGGTGGGCTGTTCTCGATTTTACTTTGCATATTATGCTTGCATGCTCCAACACATGAATATACTGCTTACTGGGGTAGAGCCGGTGGACCCAGCTGAACTACCCTCTATATACTGCATGCTTTTAGGCACTGAAGTTAAAAATTGTCTGTTTCTGATCTTGGACTGGAGCTATTATAAGCATACAAGATTTAACGTTCTAATAGCCGCATACAAAGTATGGAAAGCCATTTAAAAAATATACATGGTAGAAAAAGTATCTTGGTATACCCCATTGATAGCTCCGATCTTTTTTCTCAGTGTCTTTTGGGATCGGGTTGTGTATAACTGACGGGCTAAAGGTATTATTTGTGTTGGTGATTTATATATGAAAGACGGGCTACAATCGTTCGATCAGCTTAGGGAGCAATATCTGCTTCCGCGATCTGATTTTTTAAAATATCTGCAAATACGGGACCATTTGCTGAAAGCCCGCTTGAATATACAACCTAACCCTCTTATTGAAGCAAATAAGGAAGCCGCACGGATAGATATACTCTATAATCTCATGCTTGATGCAATGCCTAATGATTTGGAAGCTCGTACTAGTAAATGGGAGAATAGATTAGGATGTCAAGGTATATTACTCGAGACTACAATTGAATTAGCTGGACAACTATTTATGTCTGTGAACTTAACTGCTCAACACTAGTCAGCTTCTTTCTTTGAAATCCACATGTTTGGACCTCACAATTTTTACCAAAACAACACCTTGCAAACCAAAACGTACACTAAGCCAACGGCTAAGAATAGCCTATTATCCTATAAGAGTTATCACCCGAAGCCACTGAGAGACAATCTCCCATACAGCCAATTTCTACGGCTCAAAAGAAATTGTAGTAAAGATAATGACTATAAAATGCAGGCCCAAGAACTCAGTGAAAAACTAAAAGATAGAGACTACACCCAGAGAACCATTTCTAAATGCTGAAAAAGAGCGAACAAACAGCCGAGAGACTGTCTTTTGCAAATCCATATAAAAGAACAAGTGCCAGATTTAACTACCTGCGTCACAACTTTCTGCCCATCCACCTATGAAGTCCAAAAATTGGTTAATAAAAATTGGCACATATTTATTTATTTATTAGAAAGTTTTGCATAGCGCGAACAAGACCCGTGGGTATCAGAGCGCTTAACATATAGGCGTATGCGAAAGACAATATATATCAGACAGTTATACGGGCATCGGAACGAATAACATATGCGGCGTGGAAGAAAGACATATATATCAAACAGTTATACAGACAACAAATATGAGGTAGATGATAAGAGGTAGGTAATAAATGTAGTCAGTGTTGGATATACTTCAATCACAAGAAAATGTGTAAGCAAGTAAGACTAGTTGGGTCATTGACATTTCGTGACTAATCTATTCTAGGTAGACAAATATGTCCAACAGTTATACTGACAACAAATATGAGGTAGATGATAGGAGGTAGATGATAAATAAAGTCAGAGGTGGGTATATTTCTATCATAGGTAGAGTGTGTAAACAAGTATGATATTTAGTTCATTGTCAGTTCGTGACTGATCTATTCTAGGTAGTGTATTTCTTCATCAGAAAGCTCTTTAACTCTCGCTTAAATGCTGCCACAGTTTGGATCTTCCTGATGATAGGAGGAATTGAGTTCCATATTCTGGGGGCAGCTCCTGAGAACGCTCTGTCATAGGTTTTTTTCTTGTGGAAAAAGGCTGGCCATAGTAGAAATTCTTCAGTACTCCTTGCTGGTCGATTCCCTCCCGATAGCTGGAGTTTCTTCGCTAGGTATCCTGGGGTGTTGTGGTGTAGCGCTTTATGGGTGATACAAGCTATCTTCATTTGGATTCTTGCTTCATAGGGTAGCCAACTTAAAGCTTTCAAGTGTGGCGATATATGGTCGTATTTCCTGGATCCGGTGATAATTCTTGCCGCAGCGTTTAGGCATGCTTTCAATGGTGCTGTGGACATTTTTGGTAAGCCCGCTAAGGTGGTGCAGCCATATTCAATCCTAGAGATAACTAAGGATTGGATAGCCAATTTGAGATCCGCCTCTGAGATGAAAGGTTTCAGTTTTCTTAAGTAGTTCAGGTGGAATCGAGCATTCTTGGCCATTGAGTTGATGTGGGCTTTCATGTCTAAATTCTCGTCCAGAATGATTCCTAGGGATTTCGCTGACTTGATTAATGTTGGGGTGCAGTTTAGCGCAGTCACCACTTTCGTCCACTCCTTTATTTCCGTACGGCTCCTTGCTGGTGAGATTAGTAGGAACTCCGTTTTGTTGGCGTTAAGCTTCAGTTGGTTGGTAGTTAACCATTAGAGAGCCATTTTTAAAGCCTTGTTCCCTCGTTCCAAGTCTTTTAGAGAAGAGATCTTTAGATATATTTGCGTGTCATCTGCATACATGTGATACGATATCTCTGCTTTTTGGAAAATTTCTGTAAGCGGCTCAACGTAAAGGTTAAACAGATCTGGGGATAACGTTGATCCTTGAGGGACTCCGATTGAAATAGGACATGGAGGTGAAATTGACTGGTTGACCAGGAATCGTTGTGATCTGTTCTGTAGAAAAGAGATGAACCATTTCAGCACAGTTCCTGACAGACCCATCCTGTCCCGTAACCTGGACAATAATGCTTCGTGATTTACGGTGTCGAAGGCCGACGACAGATCGAGGAGAATCATACTGAACACAGGGAGATTTGATTGGCCAAAACCAAGATTTGCCAATAGACGAACCACAAATCTGAAGGACGCATTGGTACACACTCGACCTACAAAAAAGAAACCACTGGTCCAAATAAGAGATGTCTCGGTGATACCTATTACAGGACATTATCCTTGTGGGACATGTGTAGCATGCAAAACAACCACAGCATCAAAATCATTACAACTATCAGAGACCCTACTATGGAAGCAAAGACAGCATACGAATTGCAATTCTACCCACGTCATCTACATGGTAAGCTGTCCATGTAAGAAGAAATACATCGGGATGACATGCCGAAAAGTCAAAACAAGAATTGGGGAACACAGAAGCAATATTAGATTGAAAAAGAACACCACAAAACTATGTTCGCACTTTGTAGAAATGAACCACTCTTGTGACAATCTCCACTGGACTGTGATAGAAATGTTAACAGACAAGTCACAGAATTCAGAAAAAATACTCTACGAAAAGGAACAGAGGTGGGTGAACCGTCTTTAAACCTATCAACAGGGTCTCAATGACAATGTACCATGGCACCAATTCGCAAAATAGTAACATTTGCTGAGTAACATATGCTTAACGGAGTAAATAAGTCCCATAAGATAGCCTATTTAAAAATAGAATATAATTTCACTATCAATCTAATACTTATCTCTATACGCGAGCAAAAGTATAGAACAGTAAGCTTTGCCCAATTGATATGACAATGTAACCAGTTTGTTCACTGGCTTGAATTTCCATTGTCCACCACAGCCAAGAAAGCAAAACATAAAGTTATTTAAAAAAAAACATTCTCCCATTACCGCGCATGGCCCTTTAAATATGAGCCAAACACGCAGGACTGACATCTAGGGGCAGAGTCAGCACAAGCCATAGAATCCTATACCACGCGGGTAATGGCAGCACCACTACTATTCCAGGCAACCGGTAAGACGCAGGAGCAGCGATCCTAATAATTTACCTCCTTTTCTCCAGCTCTGCGCTCAATAAGCGGCATCCCCCTGATGAAGAAACACGCTCTGCACGTACAGGTAGGATCGATTGAGATAAGATCTTTAGCTCGGAGCGAATACAACTCTTAATGATGCTCACTACCATCTCCCCGCAAACGTTTCTCTAAAGTGGGTGAGTACTAGTGATATGGGGGCCCGTGCTACTTGGGGAACCAGTACCTCATCACAGAAGCACAACGGCACTAGTTATTCATCCAGTAGAATAACTAGAATAAATTAAAGTAATGGGCAACAGTTTTCTAAAATAGAGTATTCCTTGTTATATACCTTTAGAATATAATTGGGACAAGTATAACAACAATTTTTGGAGACATTGGGAGTCACTGTGTACCCTACTACATAGACCCTCATCTGTGTACCATAACACCTCTGTGAAACAATACCAGTTACCACCCAGTAACGAACCTTCAATAATAACGGCATAGAACATTTCAGCCGATCAGAGCGTGGTCAGACGCGCGACGTGTGAGACCCAACCTATAACACTGCCATGTCACTCTGTAAACTTAAAACAATGATGCAACTATTTCCATCATATTTAGCTCGATATTTTAATCTCGGTCCACTACCAAACTAATCCTCTTCTAACCAGCACTTTAGCGATAAAAAACGCTGCCGTTGAAAGGATGATACAAACCCTCCTCCTTTCCCCTTTCCCCAAAGAAATTAATGAGACAGTAAAATGAATTTGTGTACTGTTGTTTGTCTCTCTCTTTATATTACAGATACTGAGAGCACGTTTCCATAACTAAGTGCCAAAAAGTGGACACTTAAGTGTACTACACAAGTCGTGTGAGTATAAGTATTCGTGTATGTTAGTCCTGACGAAAGCTCCACAGACCCGGCTGGGCCAAAAGGAGCTAAAACATGTTGACAAGCTCATTTCGATACTAATAGATCCAGTAACTCGATCTATTTGAAGTACCCATATATTTTATAATAGTAGAATCTCACCCCACATAAAAGCATTTGGGCGACTTTCTCTTTTTAACATTTCTCCTTTCCAAGAATTTTTGTTTTTCTAAACACCTTTTTTTGGGGGTAACCCTCAATCTCTGGACACTGCATTCTATACCAGAGGTGCCTCTGGATGAGGCTGGCATTGAGCACGTATTGGAACATCCAATGATAAATGCCACAACATCAATGTGGGGGCGGATGAAAAATATATACTGCTTTTTCGAATAACATTGAGTTTTTGGGGGTGTTTCATCTACTCTTCTAACCAATGGTTTAGAAATGTTACAAGTGTCCTTTTTCTCCTTCTGATTAACCCTATACTTACCATGGGGAAATAAACGGACACATTTTTTCCTCCTCCCTACCAGTTGTTTAATTACTGTTGTACAACTCTGCCCATCTACCTAACACTTTTTCAGACCACGTAGCACTTTGCATGGAGGTTAATTTGGGGGCTTACGAAGTAAGGCCTCCAAGAAGATTTTTTTCATCAAACTTAACCTCCTAGACCAGCAATGGTGCACAGATATTGATGAAAAGATAGAGCAGTTTTTTTGCACAGAATAGAGGTACAGCCCCATTAAATATAACCTGGAATGCATTTAAAGCAACTCTGCGCAGGATAATTACATCTAAAGAAATACCTAAGCAGAAGGCAAGAAGGGAGGAGAAAACCACACTCCAAACTGAACTCTCTCAGGCAACCCAAGAGCACTATAGGGTCAGATCTATGATCTCTGGGCATAAACTCTCCGAGGCAAAGCGCAAGATGAAGGATTTTTATTACGACCTGGGCGAGACAAATAGTAAGCTCTATGTCCAAAAGATATATGAGGAGAGCGAATATACAGGAAAGCTCCTGGCCTGGCAAGCCAAAGAAAAGCAGGTCCGAAATATAATAGACCAGTTAACAGACCCCATTACTAAAGTACAAGCTAAGTGCCACCACTTCCATCGGTGATTGTTTCTGAAACATTACGAGGAGGTATATCAAGCGATTGAGGGGGCTACACCTGACTCTATTATGGAATTCCTACAGCCACTTGAAATACCTAAACTAGACGCTGAGGGTAAGAATTACCTCATACAGGACTTCACACTACTAGAACTAGATGAAGTGATAGAGTCCTTCCCCAATGGTAAGGCCAACGGCGACGATGGCCTTCCGATTGAATTTAAAAAAAATTTGGAGGAACTCTGCCCAAAGAACTTTTGATATTAGTTAATTATCTACTTCAAGGAAGTCCCCCACCGGATTCTTTTCATACCGCAGTGGTGGTTAGTATTTTAAAAAAAGGAAAGGACAAGGAAAATATAAATTCGTACCGACCGATAAGTCTCCTGAATAAAGACTATAACATTTTTACAAAACTTTTAGCCAACCGATTAAATACATGAGTAGGATTACTGGTAGCTCACGATCAGTGTGGTTTTATTGCAGGCAGGCATCTCCATTCCAACACTACATTTTTACTGGATGCACTAGATTATTTTAAAATTAACAAGGTGAAGGCTCAAATTTGATTTTTAGATGCGGAGAAAGCCTTCAATCTAGTGTCTTAGGACCGCCTGTTTGCAATTTTGTGCAGTTTTAATTTCCCGAATGTTTTTATCGCTCTATAAAAAAAAAAAAAAAAAATCATATATATAGTAGAGAATACTGGTCTTGCACATCTATTGATATCAATGTTTTCTTGTTTAAATACAGGGAACACATAGAGATACCTAGGACCTCACTTCCTCTCTGCGTTGGCTTAGTGGGACCAATGCTCTCTCCCTCTCTCACCACAAAGTGATTTGACATTGTTAGGCGGTTTTGGTGGTGCAGGGAAGTTGGGAAGTCTGGTTTTTAGCATCGCTCCTGCAGAAACAAAGGTGAGAATTGACAGCTTCTGCTTAAGTAATTGTGACGGACTGTGAGTCTAATATGAAAGATGACATGAACTCTCGGCAGTCTTTGAATTTGATTGACATTCTATTTTACCTTGTATTTTCTAGTGTTGTGTCGTGATTTACAACATTGGATTTTTGGATGCCTTGTTAGTGACTTACTGCTATTTTTGGAAGTTAACAGCAGCGGAGTTTGTCTTGTGTAACTAATTACTTATCCAATATCTTTTGCCAGCTGTCTAGATCCGTCTGCAAGCCAGGTTCGCAGATGCACTATTTTAATATTCTACTTTCTGGGCACCATTCTTAATTATGCAGCTAATCCATGCACCAAGATAGAAAATGTCACACAAATGAAATTATGCTTTGAACCTTCCCCTGGCAATCTGCTAAAATTGGTGGAAGTAGGTTGAGAATGAGAGCATCCTTCTCTTCTTTCCTTTTTAACCCTTTCGATGCTTATGACGAGCTCAGCTCGTCATGATGCACAGTTGAGCTGTGCTGATGACGAGCTGAGCTCGTCATAAATAAAGGAATAAAGCATTTTCCAGCACACAGCGGGAAAACGCCTAGCAGCCAAGGTGTTAAAAGGGACAAAGATACTTTTTAGCAAGAGCATTGCATAGTTTTTCTACTATTACTTCCCCCTGTGATGGCTCACCTGTTGGCCAGGGATGGGGGTTAATTTAACATTTAAAGTGATATAAAGGAGCAACAGGGAGTGGACTTGGGTCATCCAATTTCCACTACTCCCAAGCAGGTTGACTGTCTATTGCCCATATTATCCTGGAGGGCAAATGCTAAGTACAGGTATTATTTGAGAGTGTAGGAATAGCTATAGTGTTTGTGAAGTCATCCATATGAAGAATATTCCAGTGAGATTAATGTGTCATGATCCTGGTGCCTGTACCACGACAGGTGCTTACGCACAAGTGCAGTCATTGACATCAGACTCACTGCAATGACAATCATTTATGAGCACCTCTTTCAAATTTAAAAGTCACAGAATGCATCATACTCAGTGATGTCACTTGGAAGAAAAGTTTCATTGCTCATCTATTTGTCTCACATTGTGTTTCCTTCATATACTTTGATGCTGAATGGGGACACAAAATAGGCGCCAATTACGATGACCGGCTGGCACTTAGTCGGTGGTCTCGCCCGCCAAATTATTATCCGACCACCAAGGATGTAGTCGGAAGCATGCCCCTTTGAATTGAGGCTTGTGCGGCAACCCAGAAAAGGGCTGCAGCAAAAGCCCCAAATGCCAACAGTCATGTTTGGAAGCATCCCTGCACCCTGTGGCAGGCTCCATGCAGGGCCTGCCACACAATGCAGCAATGTTAAGGGGAGCACCAAAGGACCCCACAGAGTGAATATATGATGTTACAACACAAACAATTACAAGGCATGCTTTTATATCACAGTTTTTACAACGGAACTACCATTATATTGCATGATTTTACAACACATACCATTACAATGCATTTTTTTTAAACTATCATTACAACTCATTCCATTAATGCATACTATTACAACACATATACGTTTAGTGCAACAGTAGGGTAAGTGTTGGATGGCGTAGGAGTGAAATTTACTATTCCCCCTCCAGTGAGTCAACAGTAGGGACATTGTTGAATAGTCTAGGGGTAAAAAGTACTATTCCCAACTACCCCAAAACCTATACCCACCCTAAAACTTAGAAAATCTCCATTACTAACCTCATATTGTGTTGTGATTGTTGTGATGGCATGTGTTGTAATGGCATGTGATGTCAAGACACTTGCGTTGTAAAAGTAAAATTTTAAAGGCATTGCAATATAATGTGAGCGATATAATGGACGTCCCCCCCCCCCAGGACCGTTTGCAGAGGACCACGGGGGACAGGGGCCCTTTCCAAGGGCCCCTAAAAAGCCTTTCCGCCAGCCTTTTCATGTCAGATTAACCAACTTGAAATGGCTGGTAAAGAGGTAGATCGTAATCCCCGGCCCGGTGCCGGAGAGGATACTGCCTCCATTGTTGGGAATGCAATAAGAACAACCGCCCCACAGGCTCCTTGAGCCTGTTGGGAGCTGTTGTTTGGTCTCTGGGCCACTGTGCTCCAACCAACTACATCCTAATGTGGTGGTCTGACCGCAGGGGTAGGTGGCAGTGGGACCGAGACTGACCGCACGTCAGTATCAGTCCCATCGATATCGTGATCAGCCCCATAGTGTATTTCCGACAGAAAGCATGCATCAAAGAGGAGGCATCAATGGAGCTATCTTCTTCATGCTCCACCGTTTCCTGTCTATCCCCATTAAGAAAACATAGCAAGAGCTAAAACAAGGTATTTGAATATATCCTTTGTAGGGATTCTGCTTTTTTAAACTGTTCATATCAGTTTTTTAAGTTTATGGATCTAGACTGCTGTAATTTCGATGTCTTAGTGAAATAAAGGATGCTGCTTTTCCTCTCACTTCCATATTCATTGTCTCTTATTCACAGTAAGAGACTGGAAAACAGTTGGCATATTTGATTTTTAAGTAAGCTCATGGCAAAAGTGAAAAATAACTGTCCATGAGGCACAAAAGACAAATACCCAATTTGGGAGAGAGAAAACCTATCTGCCACCCTCATGTATTATCAATAAGAACGTGAATGCAATGCAAGGCAACCCTGTCACTCTCCAGACAAGGTTGCAGTGACAAAATGTCAGATTGAACTATTTGTTGCATTTAAGTGTTAAATGTGACTTTAGTAAGCTAGATGTGTCTGGACCTTGAAGGTTGGACTGCTTATCTGCCTAATGATAGGATGGCAAGGAAGTATATATATGTGTCATGTACATGTATAATACACAAACATGACCTGCAGTAACAGTTACCATAAACATAATTCTGATAATATTGTACTAATTAGAGAACATGCAATTCTTTGCTTAATTTATATTTTAGAGTTATGTATACTCCGTTGTTAAGGTGACATAGTGTACCTACTGCCAATATAATGGCCCGCCACACCAGTCTAGATACGGAGGAAGGTTTGGCTACAGCAGTGGCAGTGTCTACTCAGTCACCACAATAGTCAACCCTCTCTGATGGATTAGGGACCGTCAGGGAATGGCTATGGGCCCAATTCACCGAACTAACTTAAGAAAAAATCCTAAACGTACTACTATTTTGGTATTCAGAGAAGGCACTTACTAATGTTGGTATTCACAGAAGGCACTTACTCATTTCGTATTTACAGAAGTCAGGACTCCTAAATGCCTTCAGTGAATACCGAAAGTCTACTAATTTAATATTAGTGTCCGACACCTCACATCCTGTACTTCTAAACAGCACTGCAGAGATCTACCTGAGTAATTAAAATGGAAAATAGCCAATATTTGTGAGTTGATTGTCAGCTCTCAGGAACCTCTTCTCATCCCACCTATTGCCCCACAACTGCTAAACTCAGTCTTCTCAAAATTCATACCTCAAGAGGCCAACATGACAGTCAGCCTACCAGCTAAGACAAAAGCATCAACTTCACTTCATTACCCCATATTAAAAATAAATGGAACAAGATCCCAATGAACTACAAAATAACTTTCAATCTTCATTTCCTAGGAAAATAATGGAATGTTGGCCATCTCTTCCATGAAACCTAAATCCTAACACAGACTTTCCTATTTTCCTTAACACCCTCAAATCCACCATATAAGGCAATGGCATATTTTTTCATTCATCTCTTTAGACCCTTTTTGGATAAGTATTCATATATTCCTCAACTTCATCATAGTGAATGTATCGCTTGCAGATAGCACTTTTTCTAAAAAGATAAAGTTAGATGTGACATCTTAGGGACAACCTGCAGATCCATTTGGAAAAGGACTTCTAGCATGTAGAATGTGTTTTGGAAGTACCACTGAAATCAATTGTTTGGTACCATAGAGACAGATCCTAAATATCTAGGGACAACTAGAGCACCAGACCTGAAGTTACTGAACTTTGGCTACACTATCTGAATGTTGGGCATGCTATTTGTCATCTGCAACTCTTTAGACCTCTGCAACTGTAAAAGTAAGTGAAGGAAGTTTTGAAGACCAGTATTTTTCCAGGAATCATTCTTTGTTTATGACGGGGGTATTGTGTTGTTTGGTTTCTAAAAATGAGTGCACTGCTGCCTCTCACTGACCGGATTTTAAAACTACTGCTAGAGCATCAATGTGTTTAAATTGGTACACAAAACTAGCTTTTTCAATATCTCCTAATTCCTACATTAGATCTGCAAATACCTTTTCTAGGGAAACCCAAGTGGAAACCACACACAATTTCAAAGCCCTGCTTCAAATCCCAGTTGTATCGTCTCCTGAATATTCACAAGAAACTACAAGCCACTGTGCCATTGATTCCACTTTAGTGAGAAAATTATATTAAGGTCTTCTGAGATCTTGTATGGAGGCAGTCGGTCAATGGATGATTTACAATTCGTTGAAACTGAATGGGGAGAGGACTGAGGTGATGGTGTTCGGAGGAAAGGAGGAGATATGGTCAGCCGATTGGTGGCCAGACTCATTGGGAGCTTGCCCTGTTCCTGCCTCTTCCGCTAAAAACCTTGGGGTCGTGATAGATCCCACCCTCAGTATGTGCCAACATGTTAACAGAACTGTAGCTACCTGTTGGGGTATCATTCACATACTGAGGAAGATCAGGCACTACCTCTCACAGCAGGTAAGGAAACAACTTGCAGTTGCCCTGGTTAGTGCAAGGCTGGACTACTGCAATGCGCTGTATGCGGGACTGAATAAAAGCCTGCTGCAGCGCTTGCAGGTGGTCCAGAATGCAGCGGCTAGGTTTGTTCTTGATCTACCTCGGCGCACCTCGGCTACCTCTGCCAGAAAATCACTTCACTGGCTTCCTATAGAGGACCGTATAATGTTCAAGACCATGTGCATGATCTACAGGACCTTAGCAAAAAGCAGCCCCACTGGAATTGGATCCATTCTGTCTCGCTACAGCCCCGGTAGGAACCTTCGTTCCTCTAACAGACTCCTTCTTTCAGTCCCTCGTATTCGGAGAACCAGATGGGGTGGTAAAGCCTTCTCCAATCTGGCACCTAAGTGGTGGAACGCCCTCCCACTGGAACTAAGGTCCCTTCCCACCCTTCAGCTTTTTAGAAATGCTTTGAAAACCCATCTTTTTGTGCGGACATACCTATAGTTGTGCTCTGCCTTTTTTGATCTGTTTTGGTAGGCGCCTTGATACCTTCGGGTTTTAGTCGCGCAATAGAAATTGCTTTTCAATTCAATTCAATTGAATTCAGGGAGTTGTTTGAACCTCCATTGATCAAAAGTTTGATTATGCATTGCGGACTTCCTCTACTGCAATTCAGCTGTGCACACTGATCCATTGTGTGAATATTGGCTAACACATTAATGCACATTTTTAAGGGCCTTCTTAAATCAGTAGAGAAAGAAAGGGCCAAGTGTTCTGCTATGATAGAGGAAATGGTAATGCAGGTGGATCTGATTTAGCCGTAAAAGGGGTGAGGAGCTCCACATTAGCAGGATGTGGGCACACTGATGCATCAAAGGAGAAGCCCAAGCTGAGACTACCATTTCAAGGAATGAACCTGTTGTGCAGATGGTCTGATGAAGAAGATCTAAAAGCTCTTCAAAGAGAAGGAAAACTAATAAACATTTTCAAATGACGATAATCTTTTTTATTCTGTACAGGAGCCTGTTTTGTGATCAATTTGCTTCCAGGGTCTTCAGAAGCCAAATCATAAAGGGTATCATATTTAAAGACAATCCAAACAGCATTCTGCCTCAGCTTATAAATCTAAATAATTCTTACAATTACATCACTGGCCTAGAATGCCTATTTGTAACTGCTTTTCTCAGTCCTCCAAATGTTGAGTTTTAAACTGCATACACAATTGTAAAGTGCCTTGTATCCAATTTGTAATACTGCCGCCTCCATTCCCCATCCAACTCATGGGTGATTAGAGTACTATGGCCATGTGAATCAATAGAGTAAGAAGCTCTGGTGACTAGGATCACCAGTTTACTGCAGATGCATTGGATCATTCTAAACCCAGGAAGGTGGAGGGGAAATGGATGGATATTTACAGTAGTCATGGTGCCCAACATGCCCTGGAAACAGGCTGGGCATTAAACTAAAAAAGAAGTGAACAAGTGTACCGCTTAGGTCACGGTTAAGATGTAAACAGTGCAATTTCTGGCTACACTGAACTTACTGGATCCCTGCTTTCCTACATCTATTATAGCTCAACATCAGAAATCCATAGCTTATATAAAGAGAGATCACATCCAGTTCTGTATTTTCTATTGAAGTTAGGTCATGGAGATGTTTTGAAGAGCAAAGCCCCCTTTGTATTGCATTGTATTGTATTGTAATTGAATTTATATAGCGCTTACTACCCCTGAGGAGGCGTCAAAGTGCTTTTTCGGTGAGTACGGCTACTCTGGAACCCATAAAGGATTAGTGGTGAATTAGTATAGTGAAATATGAAAGTAATTTGAGTGGTGGATATTAGTCAGTTATTTGGATTGAGAAGGACAGCAGAGAGTTAGAAGAGGGTTAAGGGTTTCTATTTATATTGTGCTTGTTATCACTGATGGGGTATTATAGCCCTTTTTTGGCAAGTAGCACGCTACTTCAGAACCCATAAAGGATTAGTGTTGAATTAGTATAGTGAAATATGAAAGTAATTTGAGTGGTGGATATTAGTCACTTATTTGGATTGAGAAGAATAGCGGAGGGACAGAGAAAGGAAAAAGGTTTGCATTTATATAGCGCTTGCTAACCCTGATGAGGTGTTTTTTGGGCAAGTAGCACACTACTCTGGAACCTATGAAGGATTAGTATTGTGAAATATGAGCGGACATATTAGTCTGTTATTTGGATTGAAAAGGATAGTGGAAGGATAGAAGAGGGAAGGGTTTAGACTTTTTTTGTTTTGGAGGTCATAGCAGTAGGAGGAGGCTTGGGATGAGCAAAAGGGATGTGGAGGAGAAGAGTCAGAGGGAAGGGTTTAGAAAGGCTTTTTTACGAGGATCGGTATAGTAAAAGAGGTATGAGATGATGAAAGGAGGAGTGGAGTAGAGTAGAGTCTAGAAAGGGTTATTTTGGGATCATAGTAGTGGTATTGGGTTTGGGATGAATGAGAGAGTGGAGATTGTATTGGTAGAGATATAGGGTGGGAAATAGGTTAGTGCATTTGGTAGAATAGTAGAAAGAGGTTTGAGATGAGTCAGAGTTGAGGTAGAAGATAAATTGAGAGAGGGTAGGGTAGTGCATTGGATATGCTGAATTAGAAGAAAAGTAGTAAATATATAGAT
This sequence comes from Lissotriton vulgaris, assembly GCF_964263255.1. NCBI lineage: Eukaryota > Metazoa > Chordata > Amphibia > Caudata > Salamandridae > Lissotriton > Lissotriton vulgaris. The sequence goes on from NC_141695.1 coordinate 561,994,315, forward strand.
CCATAAGTACATGGAAAGTATATAGATTCATAAAGGACGTAATTATATGTAGATAAAAAATATTGATAGAGGTATAGGGTGAAAAACAGGATAGTGCATTGGAAAGAGTAGTAGAAAGAGGTTTGAGATGGGCCAGAGAGTTGAGGTAGAGGATATATTGAGAGAGGTTTAGGGTGAGAAATAGGGAAATGCAGTGGATTTGCTGAATTAGCAGAAAAGTAATAAATACATAGATCTATGTACATAGAAGGGATATAGATGCATAGAGGAAGCAAGTATATGTAGATTAAAGATGCATTAAATACATTCCGGCTTTCAAGTGGTGTATTTAAAAAATGCATTTTACTTATTTGTTTTTAAAACATAATTATTCTACATGTTTACACATATATAGGTACATATCTATAGTACAAATAAATGCTTAGATAAAGAGGGATATGCTGTATATTACTGTTAGCGTATGTTGTATATATGGATCTTATGTTGGGGGGTAAAGAGTTTCATTGTTTGGCTGCTTGAACAGGGAAGGATGTGTCCTCCATGTTTTTTTTCTTGTATATTGGGATTATGAGTGGAGGTGTCGCTCTAGACCTGAGGTTCCTTTGTTGGATGTGTTTGTTGATTTTATTCCTGATGAAGAGTGGTCCCATTCCATGTACCGCTCTGTGGGAGATACAAAGCAGCTTGGACATGGATCCTCTGGCAACCAGTAACCAATGCAGTGCTTTCAATACATGTGATCTCGTGGTTTGATATGTAGGAGTAGTCTGGCACCCGAGTTCTGAATCTGTTGTAGTCTTTTCATGATCGTTAAAGGTGATCCGTGGTAGAGGCTATTGACGTAATAGAATTTGGACAGAAAAAGGGAGATGGTCGCTTGGACCTTGTGTGGAAATCTTAAATGGGGGAAGATTAATCAAAGAGTCTATGCATCAGCAAAGCTTGAGCTTGCTAGTTTGTCCACTTGGGCATTCATCAATAGCATGGAGTCCATGGTCATTTTAAGGTTTCTTGCATCCTTTTATACTTTAGGCAGTGATCCCATTTCATCAGACCAGGCGGCGAGTGGGTCATAATGTTTTCAATCGCCACACTTGAGTACTTTTTGTTTTGGAAGCATTCAATTTGAGATGACTCCATGTCACCCATTGATCCATTGGTCTGAGACAACTGAAATTGGTGAGTTTCCAATGTCTTTGTGGCATTTCTGTTGATGGAGTATTTGCATATCATCTGCATATTTATAGCAGGTAAGGTGAAATTGATTGATCAGTACCAGTAATCTGTACCAGTAATGACTACTTGTTGACTATATGTAGATGTTGAAAAGCATGGGCCGGATGATAGAGCCCTTGGGTACCCCTGCTTTTGTGGAGCAGAGTTTGAATGAGAAAGTTGGGGTATGGATGACTTTAGTTCAGTTGCGAAGGTAGGATGTGATCCAGTCTAGAGCATTCCCCTTGTGCCGGCTTCATAGAGTCTTTGTATTAGAGTGTCATTGTCAACTGTGTCACAGGCAGCCACGAGGTCCAAGAGCAGTAGTGCAGCAACCCTGTTGAACTGCGTTCTACAGGTCATCCCAGATGCCAAGGAGGGCAGATTCGGTGCCTCTTCCCGGACTGAATCTGTTTGGAAATCTGAAATTATGACACTGTCTTCAATAAATTGTGACATCTTGGTGAACACTGCTCTTTTTATAAGTTTGCCCAGGAAAGGTACATCTGTAATGGGTCAGGAGTTGTCAAGGTTCAGCGGGTCCAAGTTTTTTTTCTTCAGTATTGGGCATATGCATCTGTTTTTGAGTTTTTCTGGAAATATTCTGGTAGTTAAGGAATCATTGATTAGTCTTCTTACTGGACAGACAGCAGAGGTAGTTAGAAGAATTTCCTTGAAAGTTTGTGTTGGGCACAGGTCAGGAGGGCTGCCAGTAGGCCTTCTTGCTTTGACCAGGTCCATAAATTCATTGTGTGAAATGTGTTGGAAGGAACAGAGAGGCTGGGTTAGGGTATTCTTGGATTGTTGCTTTAGAAAAGGGTCAGCGCTGGTGCGTTGAGTTTCTTTTAAGTATGAGTCCAACGTGTTTGCTTTGACCGTGTAATGATTTCCCATTTTGTCTGTGAAATCTTGAGTAATGGGATGAGCTCCTTGTAGGCAATGTGGTTTATGAAATTCATTGAGTATTTTATAGAATTCTTTATTTGAACATTTAGCGTTTTGAATTCTGTCTGAATAGTACCTTTTCTTTGCTTTTTTGATTGCTGACTTGTATAATCTGTAAATTTTCTGCAGGTGAAGTTTGTCTTGATTGGCGTTTGTTTTGAGCCAGGCGCATTGCAGCTTTCGAAATTTTTGTTTCATGTCTTTTATCTCTGTATCTCTGTATTTCTCCAAGGTGCCTGTTTTCTTTTGTTCTGTTGTATAGTTTTGAGTTGTATCAGAATATCAAAAGCTTCCTGTAGAAAATATCATATCGTTTTTTAACAGAATTTATTGTTTACAGATCTGAACTGGGTGTTCTTTGTGTTTCTAAGTGTTCCAAATTAAGTTTATTCCACTGTCAATAGGTGGACGCAGGTAAGGTGGTTTCGGTATGTCGCTTAGAGTTGTTCTATGTTGGAAAGAAAGCATGTGACTGGAGTTATAGTTTGAAAGGTAACTAGTTCAGTGTTAGCAAAAATGACATCTACGATGTATCCAGCATTGTGTGTGGGTTTGTGTACGATCTGATGCAGTTTCATTACATCTAGGCCAGTGAATATTGTTTTTGGATGGGAAATATTGGGTTTGTCAAACCAAATGTTGAGGACACCCAGAATGCATAGGTGGTACTGTAGTGTTATCAGGTTTGAAACCGTGTGTACAAGTGTGTCTGGGAATGTCACCTTGCTAGGTGGAGGTCTGTAAAAGGATCAGGAAGTTAAAGGAGGAAGATGGTATAGGATTGCATCTGGTGAAAATTGCCTCACAATCTTTTATGGAGATGTCGTCCACTTTATGGATTTAAATCTTTTAATAAGATTTTATCAAAAATTAACATTACGGTCTACCAAGGCATTTAGAGCAGCATGGGAAGTTATGTCCCGGATGAGTAGAGTACACATGTTGGTGATTCCAGGTAAATGCATAACATAGAAAAAACATAAAAATGAAACTTACGCTATCCCTCCACACCCACCCCACTCCCGTCCCCCATCCATCCGGATGTCGACTATTCAGAAGACTGTCTCAAAGTGGGTGAGTGTCAAGTTAATTTGCTGCCTGCTGGTGATCAGAAAGGCGTAAAAGTTTCAGATATCTGGGACAGGTTACTTCCCTAAATTCTGAGGCAAGAAGGGACTGAAATGGTTGCCAAAGATCTACAAATGTGGTGCCTTTCCCTGCCAGTGTGGGAGTCATTTTCTCCATTCCTAGAACCTGCCATAAGCGCTGTATCCAACCTGTAAGGGAAGGGATCTGGGGTGTGTACCAGTGTGTCAGGATGTTCTGTAGTGCAGAGCCTAGCGCAATTGTGATGGTGTGGATATCGCTCCCGAATTTAATTCCCATTATCGAGGGGTTGTGCTGTATTTGCTGAGCTAGAGGCTCCATATAGAGTGGGAAGAGCAGGAGTGTGAGGGGGCACCCCTGTGCATACCTCTGCCTATAAGGAACTGAGATGATGTGTTGCCATTCACGCAGACCGTGGGAAACCGGTAACAGTTTAAGATGTATGTAGTCAATTTGTCGCCCATTCCCACTCGTTTGAGCACCTGCTCCACGTAAGGCCAGTGCACTCTATCGAAGGCCTTCTCGGCATTAATCTCAAGTAGCATGTATTCTTCTCTATGAGATGTAGAGCATGTTGGTATTATCACTCTTCTGGTGTTGAGGGATAAAAACTGCGGCATGTAGGGTGCAAGATCGGTTTCTAAAATTCCAGTGTATAATTTATTGTCTATGTTTAGGAGGTATATGGGATGGTATGCACCACAGGCGGTATTGTCCCGCCCCGGTTTTGGTATAACTACTATGGAGGCTTCGAGCATATCCCGGGGAATCACCCCTGGTTCGGCAAAGGAATTAAAGAGCTTGGTCACAAGTAGTGCCAACTGTGCATAAAACGTTTTATAAAAAGCGGCTGAGTAGCCATCAGGCCTCAGTGATTTCTCTATTTTAAGATGCAAGATAGCCTCTATGACCTCTTCTACTCTAATGTCTCCTTCTAGGTGGTCCGCCTGCATCTGAGTCAAAGCGGGCAGGTGGGCATTTTTAAAGGTATGCAGCACCGTAGGCGGTGTCAAGCGACATTCCTGTATAAAGTTGGGCATAAAAATCTCGGAAGGTCTCAGCAATCTCGGAGTCCTCTTTAACCCTCTTGTCACACCCTTTTCCTAGTTCCTGAACCCCTTGTTTCAGTCTGGCCTCTTGTAGTTTATGGGTGAGGGGGCCCCCACATCTGTCCTCCCCGGTAAAGTAGTGGTATGTAATCTTTGCCTAAACACAACAGCTAGGCCACCTCCTTTTTTACTTATATGATTTTGGGTGATCGTTTGATAGCCTAGAGAAACAGCTTCATATAGGACTAACGCCATATCAACCCCCAACCATGATTCAGTTATGAATCATATGTCTGGTTTTGTGTCAGTGACAAGGTCATAGATGTGATGTTTATTTTTAGAGAGCGATTGAGCATTTATTAGTAGGCAATTAAGAGAATGTGCTTTGGCGATAGTGTGATTTTGTTTTGTAGAAGAGTGATCAGTATTTTGTGGGTGTGTCCTTAGTTTTGGTATTAGCTGTTAAGAATAGCAAAAGTGAAGCTGTTCTTCCTTGTGTTCCTCGTCCAGCAGGCCAAGAAGGCATTTTGGTGAGTCTGCGTGTGTAGGAGATGGAGAAGGAGTTTGAGAGTGAATTAGTGCACTGTGTTGTTTTCATGGTGTACCTTGTTTTGCAGTAGTCATGGAGAAGCAAAGTTGTGAGGTGTGGCACGCTGCTTATATTGTTTGCGTGTGTTTAGGACAGATGGTGTAAGAGTCAGGGGTGGTGGTGCAGCATGTGGGTCATGTAGTAAGTTTCTAAATTGTCCAATGGATGAGAAACGGTTGGAAGAGAGTTGCTGTGTTGGTGGATGTGTGTTAGATGTGGTGGAAGCAAGAAAGCGTGGCATTTGAGTTTGTTCATTTGTGTTGTTTGAAAGGTGGGTGTATGTTTGTATATTGTGGCTGTAAGTATTATGAGGTGTTGCGCTTGAGAGATTTTGGGGCATGTTACCAAGCAATAGCGATAATTATTGCTATTGCTTGGTTAGAGACAAAAATTTACCGCTGAGCTGCAGCGATTTTTATCGCAGATAAACCTTGGTATTACCAAGGTTTATCGCAAATGCGATAAAAATCGGCCGCAATGCATGAATATCGCTGAAAAGTCAGCGATATTCATGCATTACCGAGCTAATTCTCTTAGCCATGTTATCCACCTCCTATTGAATAACATGGCTAAGAACTACTCAGGGCAGGTGCTTAGCGCGAATATCTCCAAAAGTTGGTAATAGGAGATAGCGATGTTAGCGACTGTTTCGAGTCGCTAACATCTTGGCACGCCCACTTTGCATGTCATTAGTGATAAATATCACTGACATGCAAAGTGGGGCCCAAGATGGTCGCTATCTCCTACTAGCTGTCACTAACTGGTGTTAGCGACAGCTAGGTAATAGGGAGATAATTTTATCTCCGCTTTCTTGGCTTTTAAAGCCAAAAAAGCGGAGATAAACCCCCTTGATAATATGCCCTTTTGTTCTGTCGGTGTGCGTGATATGTTTTGTTTTTGAGGAGCAGTGAAAGGAGATGCTGATGTATTTGTTTTATGAGATGAATTTCTTTGTATTGTATTGTTTGCGCGTGGAAGTTGTAAGGTAAAGGGGGTGGTGATGTGTTTGTGAGTAGAGTGTATGTTGTGGGAAGGAGGGGATGAAGTAGAGTTAAGACTGTTTGTCTTCGACTTGTCTGCAACAAGAGATAAAAAATGTGTGGTGCCGTGGAGTGTATCTGTTGTGCGGTTGTGGTATTGTGGTAGAAAGAAGAGGACGGTGTTGGTCGGACCAATGATGGAAGGCTGAGCATCAGTTTGTTAGTGATAAAAGTGGGTGTGTTAGGGGTAATTAGAATGGAGAGTGTGTGTCTGGATGGGTATGTAGTTAAGTATGGTATGGAAGGAGGTTATGTTAATGATGAGTGGATTGGTTAGTGGTATAGGATAGAGCTGTGTACTTTTTATAGTTGACGGTAGAAATTTATGGTAGCTGGGACAGAAGGGTATATAGGTCTGGTTTGTGTGATTTAGTAGTGTGTGCTGATATATTGGATTGTGCATAGGATTGGTTTGTATACATGAGTGGTTTACATTTGGTGTGAGTGTGCTACTATGGTCATGGATGGGGTTGGATGTGTGCTGATGAATGGGAAAATGGGCAGCATTTCTTGCCCTAGTCCCGACCAGTCTCGAACAGTCTCAAACAGGCACTCACCTTTGTCCTCTGCGTTCTTAGCATCAACACCTGGGTTGAGACGCCCTAAGCCTTGGCTTTTTATAGCCCTAGAAGTCAGGTGACCCCTTCAGCCAATGGGAACCCCAGCCCTAACCATATCCAATAACAAGGCTAACACTAAACCTTAGGACCAATAGGAGACCAAGCTCTTTCTCCTGCAATGCAACCTTCAGCAACGTTAGTACCTGTCACTTCTGTTGCTTCTCCTCCTATGGTTTTTCATCCTCCAAAATTGGTAAGTAGTGGGGCCCCGGTACTTGGATTTGAGTATGGGGATTAGATGAAATTTAAGGAACGTGATGTGGGAGATGATGAGAAGCAGGTAATAGCTAACCAGGCTGCACAGTGGGCCCGCAATCCTATTTATAGTGTAGAGGATGTCTGGGCCACTCTGATGGTGTTGATTGGGGAAGGCCAGTTATGGCCCTCAGGAATTTGTTTTGGGCTGTAGCCAGGGGCCTAAGTTGTCAAAGCCTCAATATTTCTGCCCCATATAAAACCGAGGCGCTAATTTTAGAGTTATATATTTTTAGAACAGTTGCAACAGGCTTGGTGTGGGAAAGACGCTGTTCCTTCAACAGAAAAGCTAGCAACCCAATATACCCTTGAGGGTTCGGGCAAAGAATATGGAAAGGTAAGCGTACCTTCAAGGGGTTTTGTTGATGTTAGTTAAAGCTTCAAGCTCATAATAGTAATTAGTGACCGGAAACAATTTAGGTCAAATGTGCAAAAATACAACAACAATTACTCATTCACTATAGAACTGTCACACTAGGTGATCAGAGGAGAAAGAACAGATATAGCGGGTGTATATGAAAAATTTGTATTTAATACTCTATGAAAATTAAAAGAGGGTACAAAATCAATGTCAACAATGTTGCAAGAAGTACATGTTAAACAATCAATCAAACACTTCTTTGGAACAATTGTCTACGCTTTTCTTCCTTATTACAATTGATCTACAAATCCAGGCAAGAAAAAGCGTGAGTCGACGTTTCGGTCTCTTTTAGATTCATTGATGAGACCATCATCAGGACAAAGGACAATTTCTGAAGACCCTAAAAGTGATATAGAGTTATTATTTAAAAAACATTTTATATGATGTCCATTACATGAAACTGAACATTACACATATAGCACCCAAGCTCTGTTTAGCCTAAACAGATATTTACTTCAACATCCATGTTGGCTAGTATTTATCATAAAATTCATATATCTCAAATTATAAGCTCCCTGTGATTAAAAGAGTTCATAATTTATGCCTGATGACATTTCCTATTAACTGAACACATGATTTCACCAATTGCTGATGTCTACTTATTATGAACCAGAATGCACTGAACGGCCAAAGCCTTTGTATCCACCGGTTCGGAATAAGGCACTATTTGCACTAGTATTGGACATTTGTTCTTGTATATTTAGTACCTTAGTTGGTGAATCATAGGTAACCTGAATCGTAGCGGCAGATGTCTTCGCTGCTTACTCAAATGATAAATGTATCTGTAATATATACATATGGAAGTTCTAATCACATAATTTATCATTGTACCAAGAGATTATGTTGGCATTGCAACAGTATTATTCTCTGTCGCCATAGATATGGCTTTTCTAATTCCATCTTGGAGCCCCTTTTAAAGCAAACCGCATATTTACAAGCAATGGTTGCTTTAAGGTCGGCACACACCATTGTGTGCGTTATTAATTAACCAATATTGTGAGATTTAATGGTGGCTATGGCCAGTCACACATTATTGTGAGGTATAGAGGAAGAGTTTGAATTAACATTCTACAACCATATTTGTCATGTCGTTATCGATAGGTTCCTTTTATCGCAACTGCTATTACATCTATAAATGCATGCCTCTGTCTCCCACATAAAACAGTAAAGCTGAATCATTACCTGGAGTTAAAACAATCGTCACTGAAGAACGTGATAGATTAGATTTGGTTCTTGCTCAGCACCAGCAATGTCGATAACTGACCTAAGTGAAAGACCGCGTGAGGTATTGGAATGTTGTCTGTCATATTGGGCGGTTCGCGATTCGTATAACAAACATGAGGTTTATCTTGAATTGTGTCAACCTGCTAGACCCCTATCTTTCAAATAGGTCCACATACATGTATAATTAGCCTAATTTTCATATGACACATAGCCCCTTTTCCAAAAATTATGGCAAGCAGAAACTTTCATGCATAATATCGTCATTGCACAGGTAAAGACAATATCGTGTACATGTTGCAAGAATTCTATCGGCTTCTCGTCCGTTTGTTTAAAAAAAGGGGAGGGGTTTGAGGCCAGTAGATTCGCCTGTAACAGAGAACATAGTCTCTGTAAAACATTTATCACTCATATGGTCACAAAAGCAGAAGCAGACGCTTTAATAAGTACTGTCGACATTGCGCAGAGGAAAACCTTGTACCTACTGCGCAAACTTTATTGGCTGCTCATCCATTTATTTAAATGAGTTGAGGCCAGTAGATATGCCTGCAACAGAGAAGAAAGTTTCTGTGAACCATTTTATCGATCATGTGAGCACATCTAAGGGTGTGTCACAAATTAATTACCAAAAAACAATTTGATGGACAGAATGTAGATCAATGTCTTACATTCACCCCAGTACAAGGGTCTGGGCCTAAATCCATCGTTTTTTGCACTCAACACCACCCTGGGTCAGATAATGGCTTTATGCAAATCAGCTCTGACCCTGTGCCCCATGGGAACAGTCCAGTCCGAACTACAACAGCCATATCTTTCCCAGACCGGAATCAAGCATCCGAGGACCGGACCGGTTTCGAGTTAACACCTCTCATCAGCCCGGCTAGCTTGACTCCAGTGGTGTGGAGGCTCTGGGACCCACGTCTGGGCTACCCCAGTACACTCAGGGAGAAAATTACAAAAAACAATTTGATGGACAGAATGTAGATCAATGTCTTACATTCACCCCAGTACAAGGATCTGGGCCTAAATCCATCGTTTTTTGCACTCCATACCACCCTGGGTCAGATAATGGCTTTATGCAAATCAGCTCTGACCCTGTGCCCCATGGGAACAGTCCAGTCCGAACTACAACAGCCATATCTTTCCCAGACCGGAATCAAGCATCCGAGGACCAGACCGGTTTCGAGGTAACACCTCTCATCAGCCCGGCTAGCTTGACTCCAGTGGTGTGGAGGCTCTGGGACCCACGTCTGGGCTACCCCAGTACACTCAGGGAGAAAATTACAAAAAACAATTTGATGGACAGAATGTAGATCAATGTCTTACATTCACCCCAGTACAAGGATCTGGGCCTAAATCCATCGTTTTTTGCACTCCACACCACCCTGGGTCAGATAATGGCTTTATGCAAATCAGCTCTGACCCTGTGCCCCATGGGAACAGTCTAGCACGAACTACACCAGCCATATCTTTCCCAGACCGGAATCAAGCATCCGAGGACCGGACCGGTTTCGAGGTAACACCTCTCATCAGCCCGGCTAGCTTGACTCCAGTGGTGTGGAGGCTCTGGGACCCACGTCGGGGCTACCCCAGTACACTCAGGGAGAAAATTACAAAAAACAATTTGATGGACAGAATGTAGATCAATGTCTTACATTCACCCCAGTACAAGGATCTGGGCCTAAATCCATCGTTTTTTGCACTCCACACCACCCTGGGTAAGATAATGGCTTTATGCAAATCAGCTCTGACCCTGTGCCCCATGGGAACAGTCCAGTCCGAACTACAACAGCCATATCTTTCCCAGACCGGAATCAAGCATCCGAGGACCGGACCGGTTTCGAGGTAACACCTCTCATCAGCCCGGCTAGCTTGACTCCAGTGGTGTGGAGGCTCTGGGACCCACGTCTGGGCTACCCCAGTACACTCAGGGAGAAAATTACAAAAGACAATTTGATGGACAGAATGTAGATCAATGTCTTACATTCACCCCAGTACAAGGATCTGGGCCTAAATCCATCGTTTTTTGCACTCCACACCACCCTGGGTCAGATAATGGCTTTATGCAAATCAGCTCTGACCCTGTGCCCCATGGGAACAGTCCAGTCCGAACTACAACAGCCATATCTTTCCCAGACCGGAATCAAGCATCTGAGGACCGGACCGGTTTCGAGGTAACACCTCTCATCAGCCCGGCTAGCTTGACTCCAGTGGTGTGGAGGCTCTGGGACCCACGTCTGGGCTACCCCAGTACACTCAGGGGGGAGTGTGTGACATTGATCCACATTCAGTCCATCACTTGTTGTTTTTGCAATTGCCGCCCTAAGTGCGCTGGGGATGCCCAGACGTGGGTCCCAGGCACTCCACACCACTTGGAGTCAAGCTAGCCGGGCTGATGAGAGGTGTTACCTCGAAACCGGTCCGGTCCTCGGATGCTTGATTCCGTTCTGGGAAGGACATGGCTTTTGTAGTTCGGACTGGACTGTTCCCATGGGGCAACAGGGTCAGAGCTGATTTGCATATCGCCATTGTCTAACCCAGGGTGGTGTGGAGTGCAAAAAAATGATGGATTTGGGCCCAGATCTTTTGACTGGGGGAGTGTGTGACATTGATCCACATTCAGTCCATCACTTGTTGTTTTTGCAATTGCCACCCTAAGTGCGCTGGGGATGCCCAGACGTGGGTCCCAGGCACTCCACACCACTTGGAGTCAAGCTAGCCAGGCTGATGAGAGGTGTTACCTCGAAACCGGTCCGGTCCTCGGATGCTTGATTCCGTTCTGGGAAGGACATGGCTTTTGTAGTTCGGACTGGACTGTTCCCATGGGGCAACAGGGTCAGAGCTGATTTGCATATCGCCATTGTCTAACCCAGGGTGGTGTGGAGTGCAAAAAAACGATGGATTTGGGCCCAGATCTTTTGACTGGGGGAGTGTGTGACATTGATCCACATTCAGTCCATCACTTGTTGTTTTTGCAATTGCCGCCCTAAGTGCGCTGGGGATGCCCAGACGTGGGTCCCAGGCACTCCACACCACTTGGAGTCAAGCTAGCCGGGCTGATGAGAGGTGTTACCTCGAAACCGGTCCGGTCCTCGGATGCTTGATTCCGTTCTGGGAAGGACATGGCTTTTGTAGTTCGGACTGGACTGTTCCCATGGGGCAACAGGGTCAGAGCTGATTTGCATATCGCCATTGTCTAACCCAGGGTGGTGTGGAGTGCAAAAAAACGATGGATTTGGGCCCAGATCTTTTGACTGGGGGAGTGTGTGACATTGATCCACATTCAGTCCATCACTTGTTGTTTTTGCAATTGCCGCCCTAAGTGCGCTGGGGATGCCCAGACGTGGGTCCCAGGCACTCCACACCACTTGGAGTCAAGCTAGCCGGGCTGATGAGAGGTGTTACCTCGAAACCGGTCCGGTCCTCGGATGCTTGATTCCGTTCTGGGAAGGACATGGCTTTTGTTGTTCGGACTGGACTGTTCCCATGGGGCAACAGGGTCAGAGCTGATTTGCATATCGCCATTGTCTAACCCAGGGTGGTGTGGAGTGCAAAAAAACGATGGATTTGGGCCCAGACATTGATCCACATTCAGTCCATCACTTGTTGTTTTTGCAATTGCTGCCCTAAGTGCGCTGGGGATGCCCAGACGTGAGTCCCAGGCACTCCACACCACTTGGAGTCAAGCTAGCCGGGCTGATGAGAGGTGTTACCTCGAAACCGGTCCGGTCCTCGGATGCTTGATTCCGTTCTGGGAAGGACATGGCTTTTGTAGTTCGGACTGGACTGTTCCCATGGGGCAACAGGGTCAGAGCTGATTTGCATATCGCCATTGTCTAACCCAGGGTGGTGTGGAGTGCAAAAAACGATGGATTTGGGCCCAGATCTTTTGACTGGGGGAGTGTGTGACATTGATCCACATTCAGTCCATCACTTGTTGTTTTTACAAATTAATTACCAACACGCAATGAGGCCCTGATTAGCGCTCACCTTTAGAAGAAGTCTTTAAACGGTCATCACACACGCATATGTCCAAGTCAAGGTGAAAAGCCTTAACTGGTACCACAAGTGGTTTTACTTGATAGTTTGGAGATCGAGATATGACTTAGCTATAGGTCCCACTACATTCACCGCTGTTGGTGTATGACAATTAGAGCGGTCATCTTAGAATGCATGATTTAACTATTATTGTGATATAAACTATCACCTCATTCATAAAGTACCGTATTATATAGTACATAATTCACATTGCAGGCCAGCCTAAATTAATTTTAGAAGGAGCACATCATACAGGCTCTCTTTTTTCTCAAAAAACCTATAGTCGTTAAACTCGCAGAGTCGGGCATAATGCTGTGGCAACCATATCGATTTGAAGTATTCTTATTTTCTCTTGGACTGACATGCCCGTTGTTCAGATATTTCTAACGATGCAGCTCTAAAGCCGGACCACTAAAACCTTGGATTAACCTAGATCTGTATGAACAATGATCCTAGAAGTATCTGTTGCAAAGTCTTTCAACTGAAACTTTATTTAAATGTATGCCAAAAGATTATTTAAAGACTATTACCCGGCAGATTACTAAATTCTGACCATGTTATGACATTACACTTTGTCCAAAACAATGCATGTTAAAATCAACGAGACCCAATGTAAAGTTGTCTGTTTGGATTGTGCGAGTTTCATATTATACATTTCCAGTCACATAATTGTAACAACTGACATTACAATTGTATACATAGAGATATTTACAAAACCTCATGCTGTTATTGTTTAAAGACTTGTACACCATTTACTGCAAATACAAATAGACCTATGCACTTGTGTCCAAACAACATAGCTACTGCATTTCAGATTGACAAATCTCCAAAATAAGCAGCAAATAGTGATTAACATTTTACATTCCTAGGACAGCATTCAGATCCTGATATAAAATGATTGCGGTAATAATAGCATCTTTATCCCTAATTATGAGGACTCCCATAGTTTCCGTTCACATTTGATATCATATCCGATGTCTGTCATCCTATATACAACCATTAAACAAAATTGTGCATCATTCTGATGGCTTGCATATGCACAGGGCTGTAACGACTACATGTTACCAATTTCTTTAGGGACAAACTTACGAACTTATATATGGTGCACCTATTTATTCAGTAATAAGCTCTTAACAGATACAAGATTATATGTCTTACTCAAAGACAAGCTAGTGTATGCCATTCAGTGGCACTATTAAGTCCCCTTTCTATTGTATCTGCAGTGCAAATGTATTTACCTTCCCTCAAAGTTAGAATCCTGTCCACATTTTGTTGTCGTTTCGTGGGTTTGATGACATCAATAACCCACTACGTCATTTGGTTGCATGTATGTCCTACTCGAGTAAAGTGTTCGACAAGGGGTGCATTTTCTTTTTTACATCTTATGCGTGACTGATGTTGCAAAATCCTCCTTTTAACAGGCTGGATGGTCTTGTCAATATAATGTAGGTTGCACAGGCATCTTATGCAGTAAACCACATTTGTGGTATTACAATTAGAGAATGACCTGAAAGTTATATTCACATAATTAATTGTGCAGGTCTTAACTGTTTCTGTGGTAAGGCATGCTTGACAATTACTACACTTAAAGTGACCTTCAATTGGAGCCAATTGTCTCATGTTGTCAACTGTATTTTGTTCATTTTTGCTGTCATAAGCATGAACAAGGCGATCCTGCAAATTAGTTCCTCTTCTGAATGCAAATAGAGGCTTCTGCAAAAACTCTGGAATGGATGCTAAGAGATTCCATTGTCTGAGCAAGATTTTCTTTATGGCATTCGTGTGTGTTCTAAAAGTGGACACACAGATCAGGTTCTCTTTCTTAGGGCGATCTTTAACTGTCAAAAGAGCTTCTCGGTTGTTGTACCAAGGTCTTTGCATCGATTTTTTTAGGAGCTTATCTGGATAGCCTCTCGCTTTTAGTTTTTCTTAAATTTTTTTGGCTTCACAGAAATAATCAGTTTTCAAGATACAATTTCTGCATAAACGCAGAAATTGACCGAAAGGTAGCCCATCCTTGAGGGCTTGAGGATGATGCTCTGGTAATTTAATAAATTATTCCTGGAAGAAGGCTTGGTATAGAGACTTGTGTACAGATGGTTAGAGATGTAATTCTTAATGGTGATGTCCAAAAAATTAATCTCATGGTTATCATGCTCAAGGGTGAACTTAAGATGTTGACTTCTAGTGTTTAACCACCCATGGAAATCCTGTAATTCAAGTTGTGTGCCTTGCCACACCATAAAAACATCATCGATATATCGCAACCACTTCCGGATGTTAGTAGAGAAGGGGGTGGATATATCGAAAATGTGCTGGTTTTCAAAATGGGAAACATAAATATTAGCAATGTCCGCGGCATAAATGGCACCCATAGCAACTCCATTGAGTTGCTGATAGAATTTATTTTCATAAAGAAATAAGTTTTCACATAGTGAAATGCGCACACATTCAACTATGAATTCTGTGGGAACTTCATGTGGTCTTGGACGACCTTCCAAAAGGTCTATAGGAATTGTCAGAACTTCTCGCTGGGGTATATTCGTATAAAGACTTTCTATGTCCATAGATACGAGTATTTCATTGGTCGGGTCAAAGTCAAAATTCTCAACAACATTAATGACTGCCATTGTGTCTCTTATATAGGATGGCTGCTGAATAGCAAAGGGTCTAATGAAGTGATCGGCATACTGGGCCAATGGCTTCAGGATTAAATTGCAGCCGGAAACTATCGTCCGTCCTGGGGGATTAATTAGTTCTTTATGAACCTTTGGCAATAAATAAATAGCAGGCACCGTAGGTGTCTTATTAATCAGGAAGGATGCTTCTTTGCCATTCAACCAACCACCGTCAAAGCATTGCTTAATTAGTGCGCAGATTTCTTTTGATAGTCGTGATGTAGGGTTGGTTGATAACTCCATGTAATTAGTCCTGACTGTCAGTTGTTTCAACATTTCTGTATTATATTTATGTATATATATATATTTATTAATACCACACCAAACTTCACCATCCAAGAAGGCGCTGACTCCGTGTATCTTAGTTCAAGAGTTTTATTTCATATCAACTTCTGCTCAGACGCGTTTCGGCGGCAACCTCCGCCTTGCTCACTAACATCTGACTAAACAAAATGACGCTTTTATACATGTTTAAACTCTCACATGTGTCATAATGGTCATTCTCAATTGGCACTCATTAGTTTCCATGGTAATCACATGTTACACCCCATCAATTGTACATGTTCACTCAATTTTCTGGCAATTTACAATACATTTCTTTGTTTCTTATTTTATTTACATAGGCACACATTAGATATATAAACATATTCCTGAATAGTACAGTTTCAACATTCTGTCCTTTCTATGTCACATTAATTGGTAGTTAATCATACTGGCGGGAGAAAGCCTCCGTTTTCGGTGCTTGCTTACATGTTAGCGGTGTCATGGTTACACTGGCCTATCAGTTAAGGAGGTGTGTTCCCCTGAGGCCCCTGATTGGTAACCCAGAACAAGTCAGTTCTCAAATGGGTTCTGCCGTTTCAGACATCGGTTTGTTAGTCTGGTTGGCAGGGGCAGAACAAGTTCACAAGTGACAGACGGCGCTCCTGAAACGAGTGAGTGATGCACTGTTCGTTCCGTGTCAGTCTGCCCGGGGTTTTTTACCGCTGCTGTGTGAAACCTCTAATTGCGCTATTGAGCCTTTGTTTTACATGTATGGGACAGCTGTTTCCTACGATTTGAGATCCCAGCGTCCCGAGTGCCTTTTAAGCCAGCAAATAGTTTTCCCGCTTAAGGCGAATTTGCCGTTTTGCGCTAGTGCGCGTTAATTCTCCCACTCAAAGGTAATTCCGCTACGGAATGGAGGTGCCTGTGTGCCATATGTGCCATTCGGGAGTGAGTTGGTGCCAACTAGTCAAAGATTTAGCTATGACTATGTGATGAGATAAGTGATAATTTTCACATTATCGCGTGTGCTGTTTACCAAAAGTTAAAGGGTACTTGGGAAAGAGGAAGCGGACACTGCTTTTATATATGTACACTTAAGGCTTCATCTGCATTGAGCCCTACAGGGATTTTGAAATTAAGTAAGATTATGTAACGTGATTCCAAACGACGCAATGCAAGTTTGCGATTGCCTCCCCTCAGATTTTTTGGGACATTATCCAGTACGCAGTATGTTAAGCCTTTTGCATCACCACCATGTACTTCGTGGATATGTCTCGCTACAGGATATGCTGGGTCCCTATTGGTTATTGCCCTGAGATGTTGCAGCACTCTGACATGTACTGGGTGAATGGTTGATCCTACGTACATTTTGCCACATATGCATGTTAGAAGATATACAGCATGGTCTGTTTTACATGTATAGTGATCCCTCAGAGTGTAGGGTTGTTTGCGGAAGGGTACTGTGATGCTGACAGTGTTTTTGCCATGGATACAGGCTTTGCATTTCATGCATTTTTTAAAACCTTTTTGAGACTGAAACCAGGCTTTTTGTTTGGGTATTTCTGGGGCATTGCAAACCAGTTGTTGTCGCATGGATTTTGCCTTCCTGAAGGACACTAGTGGTCTTTCACCCACTGTTTTGCCTATGGTTGAGTCATTTTTAACCAATGGCCAATGTCTTCGGAGTATCTTGCGAAGATTGGCTTGGTGACGATTAAAGCCTGTGATTAGCCTGGGTGGTTGTCTGTCGGGTGTGGTTGTCGCAGACTCCACTTCTTTTGTGAATAGTAAATCCAGGCGGGTTTTAGATTTACACTTTGTTTCTGCAGCCTTGCATGTCTCATCTGTGTACCCTCTTTTTTTCAGTCTAGAAAAGAGATTTGTCTTTGCATTGGTTAACCCCTCCCTTGTGCTGCAATTGCGAGTCATCCTAAGGCATTCTGCATATGGGATCGACTGTTTTAGTGGTGTTGGGTGGAAGCTGTTCGCGTGGAGGATTGTATTGCCCGCAGTGGGCTTACGGTACGTGCGTGTTTGTATTTTTCCATTCTCTACAAATAGCTCCACATCTAAAAATTGAATGCTTTCTTTACTAGCATTGCAAGTAAATTTTAGATTTAGTGAGTTCTCATTCAACTGTTCTGTGAAGATATTGGCACTTTCCACACTCCCCTCCCACAAAATAAAAATGTCATCTATAAATCGTTTATAAACAATTACATTATTCTCCAATGTCTCCTTGTGTAGGTTCATCAGTACCTGCTCCTCCCACCAGCCCATATGCAAATTCGCATAGCTGGGGGAGAAGCATGTACCCATGGCTGAACCCTGGATCTGTTTATAAAACAATTTATCAAAAATAAAAGTATTATTTGTGAGACACCACTCAGTCATTTCCAAAATCATTGCAGTATGCTTGTACTGGTTAATAGGTCTTTTTCCCAAAAAATGTCTTATGGCATTCAGTCCATCTTTGTGTCTAATGCTGGTATACAGCCCTTGGACATCCAATGTTAGGAATACATAGTTCTCTTTCCATCTCACATCGAATATCTTTTTTAGGAAATCTCCCGTGTCCTTTATATATGCTGGTAGTTTTTTGACCTCTGGTTGGAGAAAGTGGTCAATGTATACACTCGTATTCTCGAAGAGGCTTCCTATGGCTGAAATTATTGGTCTACCCGGAGGTACTTTCTCATTTTTATGCACCTTAGGGATTAGGTACAGTTGTGCTGTTACTGGATAGTCTGTTTTGAGGAATTCTAGTTCATTCTTGCTCAGTAAGCCTTCTCCTCTCCATTTATACAGTTCATTATGGTACTTCTCTTGGATACCTACCAAATGGGTTGGACTGATCCTTGTATAGCACTCCCTGTCTTGCAATTGTGCAAGTGCCTCCGCATTGTACATCTCCAATGGCCAGAGTACAATATTGCCACCTTTGTCGGACCATCTTACTACGATGTCAGGCCTGGATTTGATTTTCTCCATTAATGCATTGTATTTTCTATTCTGATCTTCATTTTTCCTATATCTCTGCTTGGTGCTTAAAATGGAGAGTTCTTTCAGGTCTTTTATTACGTATTCTGCAAACAGATCCAGTCCATCTTTTGGCATTGTTGGCATAAAAATTGATTTTGGTTTGAAACCGGTTTTCACTGGTTGCCAGATGTTAATATCCGAACTCATTGCTGCCCCACTGGGTGTGATTTCCTCATTCATACCTTCATTCTCCATTTCCAAGTCAATTAGGTTCTGTAGTGGTTCCATATGTTCAACATTCAGTGTATTCGTTGTTTCACTGCTCAATCCTGCCCCTGTTGCGGTTGCGTTGACATTGTAGAAATACTTTTGCAGTTTTAGTTTTCTTACATAGAGGAAGAGATCAATCCTTGTTTGTGTGTAATCAAAGTTTGTATCACTGCAATAGGTCAGGCCTAGTGACAAGATTTCAAGTTCATCTTTGGTCAGCTCCATGTTTGAAAGGTTTATTACTGTGTTGTCTTTTTCTATATATATTTATATATATGGAAGAAAGAGTTGCCCCATGGTGGGAATGCACTTACGGGTAGGAATTAATGCCACCGCAAGGGAGCGAGCCGCGAACAAAGTCCTTTTCCTGCCAGACGCGTTCCGGGCCAACGCCCTCTTCAGTGGCAGACCATGTGATAAGGCGGCAAACACCAGTAAATACCCACAGTAATTATACGCAGGTGTAGCACCTGAAGCACCTGAACCGCAAGGGAGCGAGCCGCGAACAAAGTCCTTTTCGTGCCAGACGCGTTTCGGGCCAACGCCCTCTTCAGTGGCAGACCATGTGATACTTATAAACTACCAGTCCCCGAAAGCATTGCTTCAGGTGCTACAGCTGCGTATAATTACTGTGGGTATTTACTGGTGTTTGCCACTTGCCGTCTTATCACATGGTCTGCCACTGAAGAGGGCGTTGGCCCGAAACGTGTCTGGCAGGAAAAGGACTTTGTTCGCGGCTCGCTCCCTTGCGGTGGCATTAATTCCTACCCGTAAGTGCATTCCCACCATGGGGCAACTCTTTCTGCCATTTGTTAGCGGCCAGCCCGGTCGCGGGTTTGCACTACCGCGGAAAAACTGCGGGTCCACAGCTGCCTCACTTGGGCAGCGTATTGTGGTACGGGAGGTGCCTTTTACTTGCGGGGTGCTTGCGGGGACATTGGCAATCCTTTTAATACTTTTTTACATGTGAATGGCGGCGGCGACCCACTTGGGTTCTACTTATAAACTACCAGTCCCAGAAAGCATTGCTTCAGGTGCTACAGCTGCGTATAATTACTGTGGGTATTTACTGGTGTTTGCCGCTTGCCGTCTTATCACATGGTCTGCCACTGAAGAGGGCGTTGGCCCGAAACGCGTCTGGCAGGAAAAGGACTTTGTTTGCGGCTCGCTCCGTTGCGGTGGCATTAATTCCTACCCGTAAGGGCATTCCCACCATGGGGAAACTCTTTCTTCCATTTTTTAGCGGCCAGCCCGGTCGCGGGTTTGCACTACCGCGGAAAAACTGCGGGTCCACAGCTGCCTCATTTGGGCAGCATATTGAGGTACGGAAGGTGCCTTTTACTTGCGGGGTGCTTGCGGGGACATTGGCAATCCTTTTAATACTTTTTTACATGTGAATGGCGGCGGCGACCCACTTGGGTTCTACTTATAAACTACCAGTCCCAGAAAGCATTGCTTCAGGTGCTACAGCTGCGTATAATTACTGTGGGTATTTACTGGTGTTTGCCGCTTGCCGTCTTATCACATGGTCTGCCACTGAAGAGGGCGTTGGCCCGAAACGCGTCTGGCAGGAAAAGGACTTTGTTCGCGGCTCGCTCCCTTGCGGTGGCATTAATTCCTACCCGTAAGTGCATTCCCACCATGGGGCAACTCTTTCTTCCATATTTATATATATTTATATTTATATTACCACCCCCTTTGTCAGCAGGTTTAATCAAAGTGTCTCCTAAAGATTGGAGGTTTCGTAGAGCCTTTTGTTGATACTGAGGAAAATTAGATTTATATTGCATTCTCTTCCTAAAAAGATTGTCTATCTCTATAAGGGTGGCATTTTCAAATGCAATTACTTCTTTTCTAACCATGGAATTCATTGGATAGAAAGTCGATGGATTACGTAGTCCTGTAATACCCAGATTGTTGCTCGTAGTATTATTAGCAAAGAAATTCTTCAGTCTTACAGATCGAAAAAATTGGTACAATTCAAGTTTTGTTTGGAATATATCATTTCTATGTGTAGGGACAAAACTAAGACCGGCTGATAGCACCTCAATTTCTTTTTCTGAAAGAACATGATTAAAGAGGTTGAAGATGGGGATTGTTTGATCAGATGTTACCACTCGTAATACTGGTTGCGAATTTTGCGAAATCCCGGAGTGTATTGGTTCCGATTCCATCTTCTCCTCTGGGGTTGTGGTCTGTGAGGCTGACCGTTGCCCCTGCGATCCTGTGCTAAAAAAGACTGGCGTGAGGTGGAAGACTGCTAGTCGTATTTCCGGTAGTTGGTATCTACTGATTTATCAGTGCCAGATTCTGAATTGGTATCAGAAAAATTAATTCTCTTTCTTTATTGTGGACTAGTATTTTGTGGAGCATAGAAGTCTTTATTTAAATACGGGTATGTGCGTTCCTTATTGCACCGTCTAATGTTGTTCTGCAGCTTTTCGGTCTTTTTGTGCAAGTTAAACTCTTCAAATTTCTTGATAGTTTGTTGTACTTTCTCTAAAAGGAATTTGCTATTGGTAATATTAGAATCTCCTGTGATTTTTTTCTCCAACGTTTCTATTTCTTTAGTTAGTATTTTAATCTGTTTGAAAGCTGTTTCAATACTGATCAACATACAGGTGCGGGAGCACCTGTTAGCTGAGAAACTAAAACTAATTTTAAAGTACTAGTCGTCTTTAAAAATTATGAGGATGTTACGTATTTGCAGACCAGTTGGTATTATATCTGCATTAAGGCAATCAGTTAGGAACTTGGCGTGGAGTTCTGTCCGCACAAGTTTCTTTTTTAGCCTCTCCAATTGGTTTAAATCTGTTTCATAAGCTGATTGTACTAACGGAGTTTTATTGCCCAATAGAGAGGGACCTCCTGCAATTTTCAGTATATATTCCTCTGAGTAGGACAAAGTCACTGCCTCAGACATATAGACCAGTTGTAGTTACATACAACCACTTTTCACAGCGGCCCACACCAGACCAGCGTCTGTGCTTGAATGATAACAAAAAAGCAAGCAACCCATTATACCCTTGAGGGTTCGGGCAAAGAATATAGAAAGGTAAGCGTTAAGCATGAGCGCAAAATCCGTTCCGCTCGCGGATTTTGCGAATATTCGGCAAATTCGCGATCCGCGAACTCCCGCGAATTTACCGAAAATTCGCAAATTCGCGAGCGGCGATCCGGGGGTTAAAAGTTCAAGCCTTCAAGCTTGTAACTATTTTAGGAAGGCGCCAGCAAGCTGCCAGCGCCATCCTAAAGTAGTTACTAAGTTAGCTTCAACAGGAAGCACTTATAGATAAAATAAAGCAGGTGCTCGAGCACCTGCTTTATTTTATCTATTAGTGCTTCCTGTTGAAGCTAATTTAGTAACTACTTTAGGATGGCGCTGGCAGCTTGCCGGCGCCATTCTAAAAGAAAACAGGAGTGGGGGCAGAGTGCAGAAGGGCACAGCAACGAGTGGGGCAGAGGGCAGAAGAGCACAAAAAACGAGTGGGGCAAGGGGCACAAGGGCACAACAACGAGTGGGGCAGAGGGTAGAAGGGCACAAAAAATGAGTGGCGCAGAGGGCAGAAGGGCACAAAAAACGAGAGGGTGGCAGTGATGAACCAGAGGGTGCATTGCAGGCTTGCACTAAAAAACCCTGCAAACACGCAAAGCGCCCCGCGAACACGCCAAGTGCCCCGCGAACTTGCAAAAACAAAGAAATCTGCAAATTTGTGAGAATTCTGAATTTAGCGAATCGCGAATTCACAAATTCGCAAATTCGCGAATCGCGAATTCGCAAAATTCGCCCATGCTTAGTAAGCGTACCTTCAAGGGGTTTTGTTGATGTTAGTTAAAGCTTAAAGCTCATAATAGTAATTAGTGACCCGAAACAATTTAGTTCAAATGTGCAAAAATGCAACAACAATTACTCATTCACTATAGAACAGTCACACTAGGTGATCAGGGGAGAAAAAACAGATATAGCGGGAGTATATGAAAAATTTGTATTTAATACTCTATGAAAATTAAAAGACGGTACAAAATCAATGTCAACAATGTTGCAAGAAGTACATGTTAAACAATCAATTAAACACTTCTTTGGAACAATTTTCAACGCTTTTATTCCTTATTACAATGGATCTACAAATCGAGGCAAGAAAAAGCGTGAGTCAACATCAACAAAACCCCTTGAAGGTACGCTTACCTTTCCATGTTCCTTCAACAGGGCACCATCCCTAACTTCACCCCCAGTATTGTCGACCACATTAATAGCACCCCCTGTACAGTTGACTTTAGTAATTGTGATGCTCCTAGGTTATTAATATCTACTTTGGGATCGGCCACACAAGTCTCCCTTCGTACATGTGACTCGAGACTAATAGAACTGGAGTTGAATCAATTTCATCCAATGAGGCAAAAGCTTCAAATCTATTAAAAGTAGTAACCGCAGTTATAGGGGCCCAAATCTGGAGCAGGTGCTCTTAGTTCTCCCCTTCTGTGGTTGACACATGTTTGATAGAAAAGGACCAACGGAAGTACGTTGATATCTGCCTTACTTAGGTGACCGGACCCTGCCCTATCCAATATTAACTGGACCAGGCCCAGGGACCTAAAACTTAAAACCACGCAGTCTCCACTGAGAGCTTTGGGGGATTTTTGTACCATTTTAAATTCTGAAAAAAGATGGTTCCTTATTTAAGTCCTAGTAATCAGCAGATGTAGTGCCTTGTTTTTTAAGGAAGACCAGTGTTCCTGGGCATTGGCTGGGAGCACTGGAACATTTGCCAATACAATTGTGAATGGTGTTGCTTCAGGTGGGAGGTGGAGGGACATATGGGTATTCATGGCCCCAACCATACCTTGCAGTGGAGCCCAAGGTCTAATTGGCCCTACTGTGTGTGCCTTTATACCACTTTGGGGGGGGTTTACCAAAGGTGTGGCGTAGATGCGACTACCCCCGAAGGGGGAGGACATAATGTTAAATTAGTAAATTGTCTATTATCAGAAGTACTCTTCTATCGGGTATTAAAAATATGCTGCTCTATTTTGGCTAGTCTCATATCTGTGGCTGACAATTTCAACATCATGACATCAATCAGAGCTTTAAGTAACCTAGTTTAAAAAATTAGTCTCAATATTACGAGATGGCTGTTCCTCTGTAATGATATTGTTAATGTGATCGGCACCCAAGTTTGTAGGTGTAGATGCAGAATTAAAACCGTCCTCGCTTCCTGTTATGGCGGGCTTAAGTTTCACAATTTTGGAAGCCTGATAGCTGGTCTTGGGTAACCCATGTGCCTTCCTTTTTTTTGTAAGGGTTCACCACCAAGAACCTGTGTAAACCTATGCTGCCTGGTAAGTACCTTAGCTGGGGAGGCAGGCACTTAAGGTGAGATGCTATCTGGACTGGATACTATAGATGGCCCAGATTGCAAGTGCACCAGGGACATATTACTTAGTTGGGAAATACAGTCAGCTGTTGCATTGTGCTCTGGTACAGGAGTTAGTGCCATTCAAGTGAGGGGTCATGTGCGTTCTAAAGAGAGTCTGCATTCTGAGAGTTGGATCTCGTGCATTAACGCATATTCGGCCTGAGAAAGAAACAAGTCCAAAGTCCCCACTACTCCTGACCCCAAACCCTCTTAGGCTTGTTCTTACACATTTTCTCCTGACTTTGAACAAGAGAACAAATGCAAATGTAAAGTTAAACAAACAACTAATCGGCTTAAACAGTGGAATGCAATGACAGGGGGTGTCCCAGTCCGGTCTCCTTCGGTCTCCGACGGAATCAGACAGCCCTGCACGTCCCACACACGTCCCATGCGGGATGTGCGCGGGATGTACTATGTTGTAACTCTTGTGCGTGCGCATGCGCACACACAAGAACTACAATGTGGCATCTTTTTTGGATGAAGGACATCATCGAGGATGAGAGAGGAGCAGGAAGGAGAGCGGCCAAGCAGAGTAATGGGTAGAAATACAGGCAAGTGCCTTCTTTATATATTTTTAAGGCATTTGAAAGTGGGCAGGGAGCAGGGAGGCAGTGGAGCGGAGCTATGTATAGCTCCAAGGATTTTTTTTCTATCTCCAAGAAGCTACCGTAGAGGCCTACGCCAGCTCTGCCCAGCCTTACTTCTATTCACCAACAGGTCCGAGAGTCCCTACCGGCTACACCAGAAGAGCCCATACATGATATTCAGCCTTGAGACTACATACTCATACAAAACTTTCAGTGGAAGAAGAGTTTGGAGCCGTGGTGGAAGGACCAGAAGAGGTCCTCTCATCAACACGTACTGCAGTCAAGGTTGCAGGCTGTCAAGTCAAGTCAAGTCAAAGCATTTATATAGCGCGCTACATACCCGGAGGGTCTCAAGGCGCTTGAGGAAGGGTGGGGAATTACTTGTCGAATATCCAGGTTTTAAGTTGCTTTCTGAATGTAAGGTGGTTCTGAGTGAGGCGAAGGTGAGTGGGAAGTGAGTTCCAGGTTTTAGCTGCCAGGTAGGAGAAGGATCTGCCTCCCATGGTGGTTTTGTTGATGCGAGGTACAGTTGCAAGGGCTTGGTTGGAGGATCGTAGGTGGCGGGAGGGGGAATAGAAGGAAAGTCGTGAGTTGAGGCAGTCGGGTCCAAGTACGTAGAGTCCTTTTTGTGCGTGGGTCAGGAGGCGGAAAGTAATCCTCTTGCTAACAGGGAGCCAGTGGAGGTCTTTCAGGTGTCCGGAGATGTGGTCTTTACGCGGGATGTCTAGTATGAGTCTGGCTGAGGCGTTCTGGATGCGTTGGAGTTTTTTCTGGAGTTTTGCGGTGGTACCGGCGTATAGGGTGTTTCCGTAGTCCAGGCGGCTCGTGACCAGTGCGTGGGTGACCGTTTTTCTAGTTTCGGTGGGGATCCAGCGAAATGTTTTTTTGAGCATGCGAAGAATGTTGAAGCAAGAAGATGAGACGGCGTTGACTTGTCTGTTCATAGAGAGTGAGGAGTCCAGGATGACACCTAAGTTCCGTGCGTGGTCCGTCGGGACGGGTGCTTTTCCAAGGGCCTCTGGCCACCAAGAGTCATCCCAGGTGGAGGGGGAGGAACCAAGGATCAGGACTTCAGTTTTGTCAGAGTTCAATTTTAGACTGCTGTGCTTCATCCATTCGGCTACTTCTTTCATTCCTTCATGTAGGTTGGTTTTGGCGGAGTTGGGGTCTTTGGTGAGTGATAGTATCAGTTGAGTGTCATCGGCGTAGGAGATGATGTTGAGGTTGTGTTGGCGTGCGATAGCCGCGAGTGGGCTCATGTATACGTTGAAGAGGGTGGGACTGAGTGACGATCCTTGTGGCACGCCGCAGATGACTTCGGAAGCTTCTGATTTGAATGGTGGAAGGCGGACTCTCTGAGTTCTTCCGGCAAGGAACGAGGTGATCCATTCCAGTGCTTTTCCTTGGATTCCGATGTTTCTGAGGCGTTGTATTAAGGTGCTATGACAAACTGTGTCAAAGGCTGCGGAGAGGTCGAGGAGGATGAGGGCGACTGTGTCTCCGTTGTCTAGCAGAGTTCGAATGTCATCTGTTGCTGCGATGAGTGCGGTCTCAGTGCTGTGTTTGGCTCGGAAGCCGGACTGTGAAGAGTCGAGGGATTTGTTGGTTTCGAGGAAGGCGGCGAGCTGGTTGTTGACAGCTTTCTCGATGACTTTGGCCGGGAATGGAAGGAGTGAGATAGGGCGGTAGTTTTTGAGTTCGGAGGGGTTATCTGTGGGTTTCTTTAGGAGGGCGCTGAGTTCGGCATGTTTCCAACTTTCCGGGAAGGTGGCGGAGTTGAGGGAGCAGTTGATGACGTCTCGGAGGTGCGGTGCTATAATGGAGTCTGCTTTGTTAAATATGTGGTGAGGGCATGGGTCTGTGGGGGATCCTGAGTGGATAGAGTTCATCAGGCGGATGGTGTCCTCAGTGGAGATTGGGTTCCAGTCATTGAGGATGTTCAAGGGGGGTGGAGGTCCTGCAGAGGGTTGGGTGGGAAGGTCTTCGGGTCGGTTGTCGAAGCTGTTGTGGATGTCTGCAATCTTGTTGTGGAAGAATGAGGCAAGGGAGTCGCAGAGGGCTTGAGAGGGGGTGATGTCGTTGGAGTTGGCTGAGGGGTTGGTAAATTCCTTGACGATGTTGAATAATTCCTTGCTGTTGTGGGCGTTGCTATCTAGTCAGTACTTGAAGGCGGCTTTCTTGGCATTCCTGATCAGTTGGTGGTGTATGCGGGTGGCGTTTTTGAAGGCGTCTTGGTGCTGGTGTTTGGGTCTTTTTTCCAGGCCTTCTCAAGGGATCGACAGAGTTTCTTAGATTTCTTAAGATCATCATTGAACCAGGAGGCCTTCTTGCTGCCTAGTTTGATTTGACGTTTTTTCAATGGTGCTAGGGTGTCGGCGCTGTTGGATAGCCATTGGGTGAGGTTGATGGCTGCTTGGTCGGGGTTTGAGGAGTGGGATGGGGGGTTGTGAAGAAGCGATGAGGAGATCTGGTCGATGGTGATTTTGTTCCAGTTTTTACGCAGGGTGGGTTGAGGATGGTTGTTGGTAGGGGTCTTGTTGTAGGCAAAGTGAACGCAGCTGTGGTCCGTCCAATGGAGAGTTGTGGTGTGGCTGAAGGAGACATGTTTGCTGGAGGTGAAGATAGGGTCAAGTGTGTGACCTGCGATGTGGGTGGGGGTAATGACAAGTTGTTTGAGTCCGAGGTTGGCGAGATTGTCCAGAAGGGTGGTGGCGTTGCGGTCATTGTTATTTTCAAGGTGAAAGTTAAGGTCTCCTAAGAGAATGTAATCCTCGGAGGGGAGGGCGTGTGGGGTGATGAAGTCCGTGATGTCCTCACTGAATTGTGCACGGGGTCCTGGTGGCCTGTAAAGGTGGGTGCCTCTGAGTGTGGTTTTGGGGTCGATGTGGATCTGGAAGTGAAGGTGTTCAGTGTTGGCGAGATTGATGTCTGAGCTGGTAGAGATGCAGATGGATTTTTTATGGACTATGGCGATGCCTCCTCCTGTTTGGTCGGTACGGTCCTCACGGATGATCTTGTAGCCTTCCGGGATGGCAATGGTGATGTCTGGGGCTGATGAGGCGTTCATCCATGTTTCTGTTAGGAAGGCGACGTCGGGAGAAATGGTATCTAGTAGATTCCAGAGGTCGATGGCGTGTCTGTGGACTGAGCGGGTGTTGAGCAGGATGCATTGTAGGTGGTTGGTGTCAGGTGTATGTTTTGTGTTCGTGGATGAGAAGTCGATCTTGGAGCCGTCGAATTTGCAGGAGTAGCAGGAGAAGGGTCCATGGATGTGTCCGGGAGCGGCTTGGTCGCAGTTGTGGGGTCTGCCGGGGTTAAGGGCTAAGAGGGTGGAGGCGTCGTATGTAATGCGGGAGGGGTGGGTGGTGCAAGGGCCAGGGGGTATGGCGCTGGGCGCGGGCTTGGCGCGGACGGGCGCAGACGGGCTTACCTTTGGCGCACCTTCGGCGCGAATGGGGCGCGGTCGCTGCGCGTGATCGCTGCGCGCAAATACTCCTGTCATATATGGTGGTGAGGGGGGAGGGGCAAGGGCGGGTCAGCTGGGAAGGCGGGAGCGGGGTGGAGACTAGGGCAGGGCGATCAACAACAACAACAACAAAATGGCCGGCGGCCTTACAGGATCGATCAGCTGCACTGTGCCTGCTGACATCGATTGTATTCTCTGTGACACACAGCGCAGCAAAGCGGCAAAGGAAATGTGATGCCAGGCAGGCAGCAGCGGTCAGGGCAAGCAGCGGAGCGGCGCTGAACAATTAAATGGATGCAAAAACAGTAATTGTAAATACGCAATAATATCCAGAATAGCGCAATGCCGTCCAATCAGGCAGTGTCAAGCAGCAATACAGTAGCGGCCAAAGCAAGCAGCGGAGCTGCGTAACGATACCCAGCAGAGAGGCAAGGCGGGTCAGGGAGCAGCGTGGGGAGCGGCCGTGTCCGCAGGTAGCAGAACGGTCACAGCGCGTTAGGGTCAGAGTGCGGAGGTAGAGCTTAGTGGGAGGGCGGGTCAGCTGGGAAGGCGGGAGCGGGGTGGAGACTAGGGCAGGGCGATCAGCAACAACAACAACAAAATGGCCGGCGGCCTTACAGGATCGATCAGCTGCACTGTGCCTGCTGAAATCGATTGTATTCTCTGTGACACACAGCGCAGCAAAGCGGCAAAGGAAATGTGATGCCAGGCAGGCAGCAGCGGTCAGGGCAAGTAGCGGAGCGGCGCTGAACAATTAAATGGATGCAAAAACAGTAATTGTAAATACGCAATAATATCCAGAATAGCGCGATGCCGTCCAATCAGGCAGTGTCAAGCAGCAATACAGTAGCGGCCAAAGCAAGCAGCGGAGCTGCGTAACGATACCCAGCAGAGAGGCAAGGCGGGTCAGGGAGCAGCGTGGGGAGCGGCCGTGTCCGCAGGTAGCAGAACGGTCACAGCGCGTTAGGGTCAGAGTGCGGAGGTAGAGCTTAGTGGGAGGGCGGGTCAGCTGGGAAGGCGGGAGCGGGGTGGAGACTAGGGCAGGGCGATCAACAACAACAACAACAAAATGGCCGGCGGCCTTACAGGATCGATCAGCTGCACTGTGCCTGCTGAAATCGATTGTATTCTCTGTGACACACAGCGCAGCAAAGCGGAAAAGGAAATGTGAAGCCAGGCAGGCAGCAGCGGTCAGGGCAACCAGCGGAGCGGCGCTGAACAATTAAATGGATGCAAAAACAGTAATTGTAAATACGCAATAATATCCAGAATAGCGCGATGCCGTCCAATCAGGCAGTGTCAAGCAGCAATACAGTAGCGGCCAAAGCAAGCAGCGAGCTGCGTAACGATACCCAGCAGAGAAGCAAGGCGGGTCAGGGAGCAGCGTGGGGAGCGGCCGTGTCCATGCAACTCACTGTCGCAGGGTTCCACTAGCTCTGCCCTATGGTCAACGGGTGAAAGATGGAGTAGGGGACTCTGAGTGTGAAACAGTGCCTTTAGTGTGTCCCCTTCAGGGATGCAAAGCTGGACCAAAATGCATGAGGAAAATGATAATGTGTTGAGTGCAGCTGCTCCTTGGAAATCCGAGTTGTTCAAGAGTCCCTTTTTGTTGACCCTTCTGTGCCTGGAGTCACTAGGTACAATTTGTGCACCCGGCCGAAAGATTGTGCATCAAAGGAGAAGTCAGATTAGTTAGGGACGAACTGTGCAAGTTAAGGTGTACATTGCTACAGTACCAACAGACTTAGTTTAGGGTGATGTGAGATTTGTGCACTGTTTGAGCTTAAGACAGATCAAGCTCCACCGCCGGTGCTCAAGAGCATCAACGTTTTCGATGGACAATAGGAGCCTGTACCAGTGAGGCTCTGATGGACACTGGGAACTTGTATAATTCCCTTACTGGCATTTTATCCCCTTTGGTCCCACCATTTGCAATGCACCCCAGTGG
Organism: Lissotriton vulgaris; assembly: GCF_964263255.1. Classification (NCBI taxonomy): domain Eukaryota; kingdom Metazoa; phylum Chordata; class Amphibia; order Caudata; family Salamandridae; genus Lissotriton; species Lissotriton vulgaris. Next base: position 562,024,427 of record NC_141695.1, read on the forward strand.
CAGAATGGTTGCTGACGAAGAGCAGCCAGTAATCCCTCTTGTTCATACATGTATATTTTGGTCTACGGAAAAGAAAATGTAAATTATTATTTTGGTGATCTTGCTGTTATTGATTCTGGGTGGGGTGTACTGTGTTTTGGAATGTGATCAAGATACACCATCATGTACTAAGAATAAGGTTCCTTCACAGGTCTGCACGAAGAGGACAGCCCAGAGTAATGTGTTTTTAGGCACACTTAAATGATTTTTGGGAAAAGGTATAGCTTGCTATCCCACCGAATCTGTTACAAGTTTATGGACTGCTTACCCATTGTCCCTTGTTTTAAAAGCTGGTTTTAGTATAATAGTTAAGGGCTCACCTCTGGAGTACCAAGGTCTCTACTTCCCGCTCTCCGGTACACCACAGTTCGTCCTAATTGTTGTGGAAAGAGCGGGGGAGAGCAAGTGAGGGGAAGCAAAGTCCTGACTACTTCTGGTCGCACCTCAGGGTTACGGTCTAGTGGTTCACGGCCTCACAGTATTTAACTCAAATGCCACTGCTGATGTGCAGCGGGCGTGCTGCTGGCACGATGCCGGCGTGCCAAAGGCAAGACTGTCTGCGCCCATCCGTGCTCAGTCCGCGCTCAGTGCCAGCCCCGCTGCCAATTTTAGCTGGAAACCTCAGTGTTAGGCGCGTGATAAACTGATTCAGATCGGATGTACAGATTCGTATTATCCTGGGCCATCATAAATCCTCGGCATCCCTGGTCCCAGACGTCCTGTCCTCTCTGTCATCTCACTTTGACAAATCATAACATCAAGGCTACATGCCTCTGCATGGCCCCTGCTGTCCAGTACGATCTATATCCCATGACCCCAGACTCAATACAGTCAAAGTTAGCTGTTAGGTGCTTTAAAGCAGCACTCATCAATGCAAGGTCACTAGTAAAAAATGAAGTGGCCTTTGCCGATTCCATAGATGCCCAGAAACTGGACCTAGCCTTTGTTACATTAACCTGGGCAGATCTCAATATGGCCACCCCCTGGGCTTTACTATCTCTAGACTCGACCTCCCCCTAGAAAAGGGTGGCGGTTTAGCTATTTTCTCACAGGGCCACCTAAAATGTATTTTAAGACCCTGCAAACTGCCTCTAACTGTGAAGCACTGGCCTTTAAAATCACCTTGATGTATTGCTTTACAGACCCCTTGGTCCTAGTGCAACCTTTCTTCACAACAGTAGTCAGCTGCTGGATATTAAAGTCCTCTTTTCAGACTTCACCATCTAAGGGGACTTTAACCTTCATCTTGAAAATACTGAATCCAAAGCGCAGCTGTCCTCACCAACCTTATACGTAGTGTGGGCTTGGTTCAGTTAGTGGACAGCCCTACCCGTAAGGCAGGCCTTGCATTAGATGGTATCTTCTTGGACAATCCTTTTCTCAAATTCTCCTCTATCGTTCCTCTAACCTGGTCCGATCATTCTGCGGTGTTGTTCAGTATTTGTCCAGACGTAGGAGCAGAGGTGAGGCCTCCCTTTCCAACCAAAGTAGTGAAACGCCCCTGGCACAAAATTACTGCGGAAAGCCTTACGAGACATTCGAACCTCTTAAGACCAGGTCAGGCCATGGACTTGGATGAGGCCACAAAAATGTACCATAATTGGATCACAAAAAATCTTGACTCCATAGCTCCCTTTAAATCTGCAACCATTAAAAGGACGTCCCCGTCCTAACCATGGTTTGAAAAAAGCCTGAGACAGCAGAAGCAAGTATGTTGAAGGCTGGAAAGGGATTGGCGCTTATATTACAAAATAAATGACAAGCTCATATATAAAAAAGCCCTTGCAGATTACAAAGTGAAAATTTTAACTAATAAGAAACAATATTTATCTACAAAAATAAGAGCTTCTCTCAACCCCTCCAAGGAACTCTTTTCAACTGTACCAAAACTGAGTAAACTTCCTGGCCAGAAAAATACAGGAGTAAACCAAGATTTCTGAAACCAGTTTGCATCCTTCTTTCAAACAAAAGTAAAGGCAGTTGAAGACTTTGTTGGCTCCGCTCAGGGATTAGGAGGAGTGCTAGCCTACGGTCCCTCTCTTATTAAGACTGAGGTCTCTTGCGAGGAAGGGCTCTCAGCTGACACAATCCCCTGCCTTCACAACTTCAGTAACATCTTGCTAATGCAGGTTATGACTATGCTTAGTCAGACAAGCGCAGGATCACCCTGGGACCCTTGCCCCCTAAAAAACTCCAACTGGTCCCTGAGTCTTTGGCCCATTTCCTTACCGGGATTTTCAATCAAATGTTTTGTGTTGGATGTTTCCTGACTGCTTGGAAGAAGGCGTCCATTCTTCCGTTCTTGAAAAAAACAAACTTGTATTGTCAAGATGCAAACAGCTATGGGCCTATTTCTCATCAGGGGCAAGGCTCTGGCCCGTCTAAAGTCCTTTCTTACTGACAGAGAATAACGGGTGGAGCTTGACGGGCACCGCTCATCCTGGTTCACCCTGCCCTGCAGGGTGCCAAAGGGCTCCACACTGAGCCCAACTCTTTTCAACTTATATGTTACTCCCCTTTGCTCGCTCATAAAATCATTTGGCTTTCAAATAGTGGTGTATGCCGGTGACACACAAATCGTGGTGTCCTTTTATGGAGACCATATGGACACCGCTGTAAGATTCCAAGAGTGCTTGCACAAAGTCAGACAGTGGATGGCCTAAAACTACCTCAAACTGAACGCAGGGAAAACCAAGGTGCTTCTATTTGGAAATGATACCTCTTTCTGGCAACCAAGCTCTTGGCCACAGGAAATGGGTGAAACTCCCACTCCCGTCACTAAGGTGAAAAACCTCTGAGTTAATTTTGAGTCCTATCCTTCGAGGGGCAAATCAATGCAATTACCACCTCTTGTATTTTTATGAATAAAAACATCAGAAAGATCCTTCCTTTCAGTCCACTGGAGCTCCAGAAAGAAGTGGTGACTGCGCTCATATTATCCAGACTCGACTATTACAACAGGCTGTTCCTCAACATATGCACACGCTTTCTCAATAGAATGCAGGTCCTACAAAATGCAGCAGCCCGTCTGCTGCTCGATATCCCGAAACATCAATCTGTAACACATGCCTTACCCTCCTTGCACTGGCTACTGGTAAAAAGAATGATCAAATTCAAGGCCCTCTGTATTGCCTTTAAAGCACTCCATGGACTCGGCCCGGACTTCCTGGCAAATAAATGTAAGTCGTATCTTCCAGGGTAGGGAGCTTTACCCTGCAACGTCCTCAAATCTTGTAGTCCCCAAAGTCAAAATGGCCAAGTGGAGTGGGAGAAGCGCCATGGCAGGGACAACGATGTTGTGGAACTCACTCCCAATAGGACTAAAGACAGAAACAACATTCTGGCGTTCCACAAATCTCTAAAAGCCCTGCTGTATAACAACTAGCTGTTCCTAATTTCATTTCATTTCATGTATACTCACCCAGCCCACTTAATAGAAGTGAGAGGTGAGTTTGGTATGGGATATCCTAGCCCTTGTTTGTATTACTGAAAGCCACTAGGTATGGGGTACCGTGGATGTGAAAATTTGTACATGAGAGAGCAGAACGTAGCTTTAGTAGGCTGTCATTGTAAAAATGTAATGATTACCCTGCATGTTGCCAGATAATTAAATAGTACTGATGCATTTCTGTATGTCAATTGCTCTGAAGTAATCTTGTTCAAAAATACTGTGTCTCTAGTGAAAAAGAAGTACCCGAGCACCTTAGGAATGAATACCAGATATGCTCCTGTTGATTATCAAGGCCCACTTTATTCACACCCAGGAATTTATTTTTTGTCCAATGGCACCTACTCAAATGTTCATAATAGTACAAATGATGTTGCTTTAGGAATGGTGCTCCCTCTAGGTGTGCCATGTAAGCATAGTAAGCCAAGCGTAAGATTGGTAAAAAGAACATTGACTGCAGAGTTTTGTGATGGGGTGACCGACTTGGAAGTCAATAGTTATAGTAATGTTATTACTTTTGGATACATTCTCTGCTCCATTATTACCTTTGGCGGTACAGCTATGGCCTGAGGTGAAAGAGCTAGAGACAGATACTGTCTATCTGTACAGTAGCAGCCTTGCATGATATCACCTTCCAATTGGAAAGTATGCAGATACATTCTGAGCAGAGTAGATATGCTTTTTATTTCATTATGGCTAAGAGCAGTGGTGTGTGAGCAGTAGTAGGCAACCAGTGTGTAGTCAGCATTACTAATTTGGAAAAGAATATTACCCAACATATTTTAGACATTATAGAAAAAGTTAGGGAATGGAAAGTGGGAACTGGAGTTGGTAACTTTTTGGTAGTTGGGGCTGGATCCTTGAGAAGCTGATTTATTTAATAGTGATTTTTGTTTCTTGTTGTGTCCTGTTTCAGTTTCTCCCCTTATGCTGCTCTTATTGCACCACTCTTCTTGCCCCTAAGAAGACATCAATTCATGATACCAATGCAACAATCATTATACAGAAGGAGGTGGATGACATTATGCACAGAGATGAGGGTATTTTCAATACTTATTCCCTTCTTACTTTTTCACTTCCTGAAGCCATGGAGTGCTCTTTATACATGATGATATGTTTTATTGCCTTACATGTTTTCTTGGATATTATTAGAAAATGTTCAGCTCATGCTAAAAGGAGGGTCTGTTAGAATAGAAAATATGTTTTAGCATTGTTTATGTAATGTTAGCATTCGCTGCATCATTTTATGTATGGCCGCCATTTGAAATCGTCACTAAAACTAATACTTTGCCGTTCCCGAGAAATGCCCTTCTCTAGGTTTTTTCTTCAAAGCTTGATTCTGCTACACTAATGAATGCACTGTTCTTATTAGTGCATACCTTTCTTGTTAAATGTAGGCCTGCCTCCACTTGTCTAGTGGTGAACCCAGTCAGAATGACCTTGAAAAGCAGATAATGTGTGCCTGTCCTCAGATCGGAAACGTACTCCTTTGTAATATTCTTTTCTGGCGGAATAACAAACACATTGATTATTAATTATTTTCTTGTCGGTACCTCAGTTGTTACTTATTATGGTCTAAAATTATTTTGCAATATCTAGTCTTGTGTCTTTCTCTATCTTCTACTTCTTATTAGAAATATATTTTCTTATTTGCAGGTACAAGGTCTTTGGCAGAAGTTCTCTAGTGAGTATTCAACTTACACGCTTATTTTCTAGAAGTTATTTAGTCTGACTAACACACTGTAATTATCAAAGACTTAGCTTATTCTGCAGAGCCAGGAATACATGCCTATGACTCTCTCCTTCTTTCTTCCTTTGACTCTTCTTCTGGTTGTCAGCGTATCATGGGTGGGTCAAGTACCTGCGACAGGCAAGGGCCCATAATGTAATTTTTGTCAGGAGACCTTGAGGAACGCTGGGTGGGAGGAAATGTGCGAATTCACGTAGATTCCAGAACTTTCCCGCACAGAAAAGTAATTTATTCAGCTAATTTTAAGGTTTGCAGGGGATTGTGGGTAGGAAAACGTTAGGGGACCCATGTAAGCCATACCTCGCTTGACTTCCCTGGGTGTCTAGTTTCCGGAAATGTGTGGGTTTGGTAGGTTTATGTAGATGGTCGCTGAGCCCGGGGCGAAAACGTTATGGGACCCCCCTTGCAAAACCAGGTTGGTTTGTGATAGGTAATTTTGATGTCGCCTTAATAGGTTTTGGGCACTTGCCTGTCACAGTCCTTGTCCCACCCACGTAAGTGTGGTGCCATTTTTCTCAGAAGACTTTGGGGAACGCAGGGGAGTGACACGGGGAAGTGGGAATGTGTGGATCCAAGCAGATTTCAGAACATTTCAACACAGAAATGTGAGGAAAATGTGTTTTTTCACATTTTTTTGATTTTCAAGGCATTCTGGGTGACAGAACCAGGAGTGAGTTAGTCAAGTCACCCCATCCTGTATTCCCCAGGGTGTCTAGTAGATGGTCGCTGAGCCCGGGGCGAAAACCTTATGGGACCCCCCTTGCAAAACCAGGTTGGTTTGTGATAGGTAATTTTGATGTCGCCTTAATAGGTTTTGGGCACTTGCCTGTCACAGTCCTTGTCCCACCCACGTAAGTGTGGTACCATTTTTCTCAGAAGACTTGGAGGAACGCAGGGGAGTGACACGGGGGAGTAGGAATGTGTGGATCCAAGCAGATTCCAGAACATTTCAACACAGAAAGTGAGGAAAATTTGTTTTTTCACATTTCTTTGATTTTCAAGGCATTCTGGGTGACAGAACCAGGAGTGAGTTAGTCAAGTCACCCCATCCTGTATTCCCCAGGGTGTCTAGTTTTAAAAAATATATAGGTTTTACTATGTTTCCCTAGGTGCCGGCTGAGCTAGGGTTAATAAACTACAGCTAAGCACTTTGCCAAAAAAGGGTCATTTTCACTGTGAAATTGTGGTGTGTCCAAGTTGCGTTTTGCTCCGTTTCCTGTCACAGGCACTAGGCCTACCCACACAAGTGCAGTACCCTTTTTCTGAGAAGGCTTTGGAGAACATGGGGTGGGTGAAAATTTGTGGATCCACGCAGGTTCTAGAACTTTCCACCACAGAAATGTCAGAAAAATGTGGTTTTTTGGACAATTTTTTAGGTTTGCAAGGGATTCTGGGGAACAGAACCCGGTGAGAGGCAGATAGGTCATCCCATCCTGTATTCAACTGCATGTCTAGCTTTTAAAAATGTATAGCTTTGCCAGGTTTCCTTAGGTGCCGGCAGAGCTAGGGTTAAAAAATTACAGCTAGGCACTTTGCCAAAAAAAAGGGTTCTATTTAACTTTGAAATTATGGTGTGTCCACGTTGCGCTTTGCGTCGTTTCCTGTCATGGGAACTAGGTCTACCCACACAAATGAGGAACAGTTTTTCTCGGAAGACTTTGGGTAACCTGGGATGGGTAGAAATGTGTGGATCCACACAGATTCCAGAGCTTTCCACCACAGAAATGTGAGGAAAAAGTTTTTTTTTACAATGTTTTAGGTTTGCAAAGAATTTTGGGTAACAGAAACTGGCGATAGGCAGTCATGGCCCCCCATCCTGGATTCCTTTGGGTATCTAGTTTTCAAAAATGTATAGGTTTGTTAGATTTCCTTTGGTGCCGGCAGAGCTAGGGTTTAAAAGCTACAGCTAGGCACTTTGCCAAAAAAGGGTTATATTTAACTGTGAAATTATGGTGTGTCCACGTTGCATTTTGCGCCGTTTCCTGTCAGGGGCACAAGGTCTACCCACACAAGTGAGGAGCCATTTTTCTCGGAAGACTTTGGGTAACGCAGGATGGGTAGAAATTTGTGGATCCACGTAGATTCCAGAGCTTTCCACCACAGAAATGTGAGGAAAATTATTTCTTTGACAATGTTTTAGGTTTGCAAGGGATTTTGGGTAACAGAAACTGGCGAGAGGCAGTCAAGTCACCCCATCCTGGTTTCTACTCTTGGTCTACTTTTTTAAAATGTATAGGTTTGCTAGGTTTCCATTGGTGCCGGAACAGCTAGAAATAAAAAACTACAGCTAAGTACTTTGCTAAAAAAGGTTTAATTTTTCACTGTAAATTTGTGGTGTGTCCACGTTGCGTTTTGCGCCATTTCATGTCATGGCTAATAGGTCTACCACACAAGTGAGGTAAAATTTTTCTCTGCAGACTTTGTGGATTGCAGGGTGGGTGAATATTTGTGGATCCACGCAGATTCCAGAACTTTTCACCACAGAAATGTGATGAAAATGTGTTTTTGTTTGACAATTGTTTAGGTTAGCAGGGGATTCTGGGTAACAGAACCTGGTGTGAGCCAGTCAAGTCACCCCATCCTGGATTCCCGTGGCTGCCTAGTTTATAAAAATGTATAGGTTTGCTAGGTTTCCCTAGGTGCCGGCAGAGCAAGGGTTCAAAATCTACAGCTAGGCACTTTGCAAAAAAAGGGTAATTTTTCATTGTGAAAATGTGGTGTGTTCAAGTTGTGTTGTGAGCCATTTCCTGTAGTGGGCACTATGCCTACCCACACAAGTGAGGTACCATTTTTATAGGGAGACTCGGAGTAATTCAGATTTGTAAAGCAACTGTTATTACCTATTGACTTTCGATGCATTTCTTCCTCCCAAATGAAAGACAATGTGTAAAAAAGAAGTAATTTTGAAAAATGATTGATAATTCTCATGCTAATATGAGTATTCCCAATTTGGGAAATGTGCAAATATCTACTGTTTCTAAACTCTATATTTTGTTCCCATTTCAGAGATACATAGTTGTCTTTCATACCGATTTTACCATGTATACATTTCCAGAATATTTGCTATATACCCGGTACATAATAAAAAACCATTGCAAGTTGCTGCTCAGTTTTTGGCTCTGGGTTTGTTGTAAATCAACGGTGATTAGATTAAGCATTAGCAGAAGACATGCTGTATTGGACCATTATCGTAGCAAATGAACTGACTCCATTTTGTATTTGTAGCGGCCATTTTGTATGCCATACAATGCCATGTGCTCATCATGTGCTTTGTCCTACCTCCTTGTTAACTGCGCCTGAAGTCTGCCCGGCAACAGGCTATATTTAGCAACCCCCACTTCCAGCATGCCCAGACATGTCCAGTAGGGTCTGCGACTGTTACTAATTAGTTCCAGATAGGAATGTGTTTACTACTTTCTGAAGACTGTTAACTCCGCCACTTATCGATTGTGTTTTCCAATATGTCCTTATATGATCATAAAACTGCTCTTGTATTCTGTACCACCTTCTTGTGTATAAAGGGGCCATGTGCTTTAGTCGGTGTGCTACTCTATACAATACTGAAGGGTGTTGTGTGGATTGCAGTACCACCTTTAAAGGTTTATTAAAATTTGCTTTTGTATTTTCCAGTTTCTGTGCCAACTTCTTCCTATGGTCTGAGGACTCTGTGCAGAGAAGGGCGAACCCCTTGCACTGGTAGGCCTAGCTGAGGCTTGCTTACATCAGGTTCATTAGGTTCTTGATGAACCTACAAGTCCTATATATCCCCACAACCAGCAACGTGCAGTGGATGTAACGGTATATTGCTTTCAAAGAGATGTCATGATTAGAAGTTACAGGTGAAAACGTTGGCACATAAGGCTGTTTTCTTCAACTAATTTTAAATTTTTCCTATATTACCTGTTATTTTCTATAAAGAAACCTTGAAGGATCTACACAAATGACCCCGTGCTGAATTCAGAATTGTGTCTACTTTTCAAAAATGTATAGCTTTCCATGATCCATCATTGCTTTCCTACCCATTTCAACCATTAACTGGAAGGAGGCTGAAAGCACAAAAAATAGCAAAGATAGGCAATGTCCCAGAAAAATGCCAAAACTGTGACAAAAGTCTGCTTGTCCCTGAAAGCTGGGAAGAAGTGATTTCAGCACTACAACCCCTTTTTCGATACCATTTGCAGGGAAAAAAACAGACGCTTTCATGAGTAGCCCTTTCTTGTATTTTTCCCCCAAAGAAATTTGGAGTCCCCTCGAGGGGAATCCACTAACCCTGGCTACCATTAGAATCCCCATGATGTTGGAAAAAAAGTACACAAATTTGGCGTGAATACCTCATGTGGTCTAAACTTTACAGGAGCCTAAGCATGAACTACCTCAAATAGCCCCTAAAAAATCTTAGCATATGGGGGGAAAGGCCTTGCAGCGAAAGGGATAAAGTGAGAACCTTCAAATGTCTATCTTCCCCTGTAAGCATCAAAAGGGGATGAAGCAGTGGCATAGCAAGAGGGGGCTGTGGGGAGGGCCATCAACCCCGGGCAGCATTAGTTTGGGCCCGCTCTTTCATGCGGCTGCCAGCGACCGCAAAAGCAGAAACCACCAGTGCCTCCCACCAACGTTCCTTCTTTCACCCGCCCACTATTTTCTCAGCATTTAATTTCATTCTTTTGCTTCCCCCCATCATCTTTGCTTCCTGCGCCGATGATTACACAATAATTATGTGTTCCACAGCTGGTATATTGAGAACTATGGTCTGTGCATTGTAATTTATGGTAGGCATTTTGCATTGTGAGTCTACCCAAACTGTAACACTCTGCCGGGTTCTGCTCCTCTTAGATGCTAAAGAAAGTCTTTCCAACAGCCCTGTGAGCTATAGTTCTTTTTTTCCATTTACTGACACATTGATATGACTGTCTTATTAGGAGATGTCAGTTAACACTGCAGATTGTACATGCCGGTCCTTCCTCCTGGCCTGTGACATCAAGAACAGTAATTATTAAACGCATGAAACCTTTCATAGGTCACTTCTAACACTTTTAGTGGGATGTGTACAAGAGAGTGCAGGAGTGAGGTGTTAGCCATGATGGCTTAACGCCTCACGCCGCCACTTCTGAAAGCAAGGCTGCACCATATTTACAAACATATTGAGCAGGATTGCATTTCCCCCTGCGATGACGCTACACTTAGCCGTGTAGTGCCAACGCCGGCACCCTTGCACCATAGTGCAAGGGTGTCTGCGTGCAGTGGAGGATTGTTTATGTGTAGATAGGTCCCCCTTCCTGCACATAAACGATCCTGAAATGCCATTCTGTCACTTTCATGTGTGCTGCTGAATGCAGCACACATGAAAGTCACAAAATGGGTTTTTTATTTTAAGATTGTTCATGTACAGGAAGGAGGACCTTCCTGTGCATAAACAATCCATGGCATTTTGCTTTTTGCATGTGTGCTTCTCTGTGCAGCACACATGGAAACAGCAAAAAAGAGGAAATAATGCATTTCTCCTCAATTCACCAAATTAAGACCAGGTTTTACCTAGTCATTATAATTTTGGCAAGGCTTCCTATGCACGCTGCCCTTTTCATAGGGGGCAGCGTCAAAATCAATGGGTGTTGCAGTCGAACGCCGACCGCAAAACTCACTGCTTACCCTTTTCACACTAACCATAGCATGAAAAGGGGCCTTATTAACAAGGCAGCGTTGAGAAACGTTAAGTGGCTTAACATGCCTTGTAAAAAGGCTAAGCCCCTATCGCCGACACAACGTTGATAAAAGTGGCAATATGGGCTTGTACATAGGCCCCTTAGTGTCATTTCACATTATGGCGGTCTACTCAGCTGCATCATGCAGCATAAGTTAATTGAGGGAAGCAAGAGACAAAGGCTCATATGCTGCATGTCTAAACACTTTTAAGATCCAAAAGGTGAAACTTTTTGGCTATGCCATTGCTTGTTCCTTTTTTTGCTGTTCAAGACGGTCAGGTTGGTCTGGTGATGATGGACATAAAATAAAATGCTCCAGATTGTTTTCTCTTAATAGGGTGGGTGTTCTCAGTTCTCATGTTCTTACTCTGACGGCCCCATTCTCTGTTAGCCCATCGGAGTATGTTTTCCCACAGCAGAGCCAGTGGGGACTTAGCCATCAAAAAGACGAGACCCCGTGCAACTCTCAGTAGAGTAGTCGGACAGGGTTTTTTTAGACAGGGTACTTAAGCACAAATCCACACATTTCAAATTGAGCAAAGATTTAGAATTTACATGAAAAATCATGATTATTTAGACATTTGTTTCTCAAATATCTACTTTTCAGTCTTAATAAAGGATCGGCATTACACCAAGCAGCCATGAAAGATGGGTTTGGAGTATGTCCACAATAACTTTAGAAATGAACACCTTTATTATTAGACCGGCATTATACCAGGATTCTACACAACTATACCAACATGCACAGTAGCCAGTGGCTACATCACCTCTCCCTCCTTAGAGCCAATAAAGGTATCTCCTGGTGCCGGAATATTGGCCCCATCCCTGGACACTTCATAATGAGGTCCTGTGTAGTGGGTCTCTATAAGAACAGATTACAGAACACAGTTTATGAGGAAGAGAAGGAGACGGAAAGTAGTTGTTTGCTTACACAAGATTATACTAGTTTGCACTTATTTACATTCCACGTGAAAGCAGGTCTTATTGCAGCTCTGCTATCCGGCTTGCCTGTCCCCTTGGGGCACCTTGGTAGCCAGCACTGTTCTTTCTGCCGTTTCTCTTCATTTCCAGCCCGCTTCGGAATGACCAGGGCTGTTTATTATTCTGCCCCGCGTCTTCCCTCCGAGCACAGACATTTCCATTTGTCTGCAGTCCCAGACAATCATTTCTTCGTAGCCACAATTTAATTTAGCATTACCAATAGTCACGACACATTCTCCTTAGAATCTTACTTACACGAGGGTAAATCGGAAACTTTTTGTGACATTGTGTTGTGTTCAAACTATTATAAATGAAAACCGGCAATGAAACCGGCAAATATATGTGATGGTGACATAGTCATTATAACTGAAATATTAAACCATGCCAATTCACACCGAACCAATATATACATTGCCTGGCCATTCTAATTAAGCAGACGCTTCTCTCTCTCCATCTTCATCTTTGCATAGCGGGAACTATTTCTAGTTTTCTGTACATTCACTGACCAGTTTTCCGTTCACTACCTCTTCTAGAAAGCAGCACAATCACAAACTTGCCCTTGTGGTAACACAAATTATGACGCTCCCATCTTTGCAATTAAGGCATTGTATTTGGCGTGGTTTTATTTATATTGGTTTTGTAGCCGAATATTTATTTAACATCTATTTCCCAAATGCTATTCATGGTCAGCATAGGTGGTAGGTAAATAGTATGCGATGGAGTTGCATGTTATAATGCACACTGTACTCTTTGTAGGATCAAGACCTTTTAGAAGGGGTGCATTTTAGTTTTTTTTAAATTACCCTCCATACATCCCAGTGCTCTTTTACCTAAAGTACATTTAACAATTATAACCCCATTATGTCAACAGTCTTTTTGAAAACACACCAATTTACGTCGATTACCCTTTATGCGAAATGATAGACTCTGACCTCCTACATCAAAAAAATCAAGTGATATTTGATGTGAGTTGGGAAGAGGACTTTCTGCTAGTCGCATTAGATGTAATATCACTCCACATGAGTTGTCATGAGCTAGGTGCCTTAAGAGCGACCATGTGTACCCCTTTTTATGAACCAGATCCCAAAGATTTTGCCAACACACTAACATGCTCTTTGCCATGATACGAATGTGTCTGAGGGAAATCCTTTTTCTCTTTGTCAATATTTTTTATCATCAATTGAGATACCAGGTGCACATGTGAAAATGTGTCTAAATACGGCAGTAAGATCATGCTGTGGGTAAGATTCATAGAAGAGTAATTTTTCATTTGGAAGGGAGCAGAAAAGATCGCTTTAGAATTCATTGAAGTATTTACTAATAACGTTTTTAAACTTGAATTTGCCCACGCCATCAGCAAGGAGGAAATTGCTTTCGAAGATAATGAGATGTTGTCCTTGCTACATAGGAAACCCCTGCTGATAATATCATTCTACACACATGGAGTTTTCATTTGAAGAGTCACAAATGGACCATACCCTAGAATGAACCTCAGCCCTTCGTCAGCCCGCATGCCCTCCCCTCCGCTGACTACATCCTCCTGGGGGACCTCAACTTCCACCTGGAGAACAACAATGACCGCAACACCATCACCCTGCTCGACAACCTCGCCAACCTCGGCTCAAGCAGCTGGTGTCCACCCCAACCCACCTCGCCGGACATACACTCAACGCCGTATTCTCATCCAGCAAAGACATCGCCTTCAGCCACGCCACTGGACTCCACTGGACGGACCACAGCTGCGTCCACTTCACCTTCAGAAAAACGACGATCCGCCACCACCAGCAACAGGTTGCTCGTAGAAGCTGGAACAAGATCACAGCCGACCAGCTCGCCGCTTCCCTGAACCAGCACCCTCCCGCCAGCTCAGCGAACCCCAGCCAGGCCGCCGACAACCTCACGAAGTGGATCAGCAACTGCGCGGACGAACTCGCCCCACTGAGGACCCCGCCCAGCAGACCCGGCATCAAGAAGGCCCCATGGTTCACCGACGAACTCAAGAGCTCCAAGAAGAACTGCCGAGCCCTCGAGAAAGCCTGGAGAAGGGAACCAACACCGTACAACATGACCACCCTCAAGCTTGCCACCCGGAAACACCACCAACTGATCCGCGCCACCAAGAAAACTGCATTCAAGGACCGGCTGGACAACAACGCACACAATTGCAAGGAACTCTTCAACATCGTGAAAGAGCTCTCCAACCCCAACGCCGGAAACAACAACATCAACCCATCGCAAGACCTCTGCAATTCCCTCGCCTCCTACTTCCACAACAAGATCGCGGACATACACAACAGCTTCAGCACTCAACCGACGCACGCCACGACCGAACCACCGCCCCCCACCACCACCATCCGCGCCTGGACTCCGATCAGCACCGAAGACACCGTCCGCATGATGAATTCCATCCACTCCGGATCTCCGACCGACCCCTGCCCTCACCATGTCTTCAACAAGGCCGATGCTGTCATCGCACCCTACCTGCGGGACATCATCAATACCTCCTTCGACACCGCCACCTTCCCGGAGAGCTGGAAGCACGCTGAACTCAGCGCCCTACTAAAGAAACCTACAGCGGACCCCACCGAACTCAAGAATTACCGCCCCATCTCGCTCCTCCCGTTCCCAGCCAAAGTCATCGAGAAGACCGTCAACAAACAGCTGGCCGCCTTCCTCGAGACAAACGGATCCCTAGACCCCTCACAGTCTGGCTTCCGAGCCAACCACAGCACCGAGACCGCCCTCATCGCTGCCACCGATGACATCCGAGCCCTGATGGACAACGGAGAAACAGCGGCCCTCATCCTCCTAGACCTCTCCGCGGCATTCAACACTGTCTGCCACCGCACCCTAGTGAAGCGCCTCAGCAACGTCGGAATCCAGGAAAAGGCTCTGGAATGGATCATCTCCTTCCTCGACGGAAGAACACAGAGAGTCGGTCTACCACCGTACAAGTCAGAGGCCACCGAAGTCATCTGCGGCGTCCCTCAAGGATCCTCGCTGAGCCCCACCCTCTTCAACGTCTACATGAGCCCCCTCGCGGCCATCGCACGCCAACACAACCTCAACATCATCTCCTACGCTGACGACACCCAGCTGATCCTCTCCCTGACCAACGACCCCGCCGCCGCCAGAGCCAACCTTCACGAAGGGATGAAAGACGTAGCCGAGTGAATGACGACCAGCCGCCTGAAACTGAACTCAGACAAGACGGAAGTCCTCATCCTGGGTTCCTCGATTTCCGCCTGGGACGACTCCTGGTGGCCCCCCGCCCTGGGCACCGCACCCAAACCGACAGACCACGCACGCAACCTGGGCTTCATCTTGGACTCCTCCCTCACCATGACCAGACAAGTCAACGCCGTCTCCTCGTCATGCTTCAACATCCTGCGCATGCTACGGAAGATCTTCCGGTGGATCCCCACCGAGACCAGGAAGACGGTCACCCAGGCCCTCATCACCAGCCGACTGGACTACGGCAACGCCCTCTACGACGGAACCACCGCCAAGCTCCAGAAGAGACTCCAGCGGATCCAGAACGCCTCAGCCAGACTCATCCTCGACATCCCACGACACAGCCACATCTCCGGACATCTGAGAGACCTGCACTGGCTCCCCATCAACAAAAGAATCACCTTCCGTCTCCTCACCCACGCACACAAAGCCCTACACGATCAAGGCCCGAGCTACCCCAACAACCGCATCAACTTCTACGCTCCCAAACGCCATCTCCGATCAGCCAGTCACGCCCTCGCCACCGTCCCCCGCATCCGAAGAACGACAACAGGAGGAAGGTCCTTCTCCTACCTGTCCGCCAGGACCTGGAACTCCCTCCCGACCGAACTGCGCCTGACCCAGGACCACCTCTCCTTCAGGAAGAAGCTCAAGACCTGGCTGTTCGAGCAGTAGCAGCACCCTCCCCCGCCCCCCAAGCGCCTTGAGACCCCCGGGTAAGTAGTGCGCTCTATAAATGTCTTTGATTGATTGATTACCCTAGAATGAACCAATTAGAGCAAAAACAAATGTGTTGTTTGGACACTCCTTTTGAAAATGAAGAAAGTTAGATGGTTTGTCATTTTACGGAGAGATTATACTCAGAAACAATAGTATCTGATGCAGTTAACAGGGTAGAACATAAAGAAGTGAGATTTTGCAGCCGTCAGAGAGAGAAAAGGAAACCCTTAGAGTTAAGACATGTGACCATATTTAGCACTAAACATTCTAGAATTCAGAAACAATTGACACAAAGCTGGAAGTTACTAAAAACCGATAAGGTAATAGGTAGTAAGCTACAAACCCAACCCTCTCTAACTTTCAGAGCAGCTAACTCGCTAAAAAATAGTTCAGTAAAAAGAGAATTTGAAGAGGTAAGTCAAGGGGGATTCATGGTTGAAAAAAACCTGTTTTTTTCTGCTCAAAATGCAAGCCATGTCAACATGACTCAATAAAACCAAGGTAGGAATATCTATAAAAGTAAAGGACATTTTTAAGATTGGAAAATATATGACATGTATAAATGAATATGCTATTTATGCGTTACAATGTCGGTGTCACAAATACTACTTATGAAGTACTACCCTATAGGTGCACAAAAGGATTTTTTAACATTTTAGAACCATTACCAATAATCACTACCCGATTTCACCTTAGAAGGAGGTAAATGGGAAGTTTTGAAGTACTTTTTTATTGATAGGATACCCTCAGATCTACGATGGAGTGAGATGTTATGCTTGCTATATAGAACACCCCTTGCTTATATACTTCTACACACAGAGAGTTTTCATTTGAAGAATCACAAACCATACCCTTAAATGAGCTCTGTTGAGCAATACAAATGTGTTGTTTGGACAATCCTTTGCAAAAGCAAGAAAGACAGGTGGTATGTCATTTTATGAAGGCAGTATACTCTGATAAGATAGTATCTGATGCAGTTAACTGGACACAATATCAAAAAGGAAGACTATTAATTTTCAGCTATCAGAGAGAGAAAAGGAAATCCTTTGAATTAAGATGTGTGACCAAATTTAGTACTAAACATTTGAGAACTATGAAAATAGGTAATAAGTTATCAAACAAAGTTGCTGTATCTTTCAGAAAAGGTAGATCCCTAAAGATAGTTTAATAAAAAGAGAATCTGAATAGGGAAGTCAATGGGGGTTCATTGTTAAAAAATTCAGTATTTCTGTTGTTCAAAATGCAAATCATGCAAATATGGCCTCAATAAAACCAACATAGGAATATCTATAAAA
Source organism: Lissotriton vulgaris (assembly GCF_964263255.1). NCBI lineage: Eukaryota > Metazoa > Chordata > Amphibia > Caudata > Salamandridae > Lissotriton > Lissotriton vulgaris. The sequence goes on from NC_141695.1 coordinate 562,041,593, forward strand.
GGAAAGGGCATTTTTAGAATTAGAAAACATATCACATGTAAAAGTGATTATGCTATTTATGTGTTACAATGTCTTTGTAAAAAAGTCTATGTATGAAATACCACCCTATAGGTGCACAAAAGGATTTTGCAGTATTTTAGAGCGATCAACAATAATCATGTGAACTACCCAAAATCACAACACATTCATGCCTCAGATGGAGGCAAGTGAGAGGATCCTAAGTAGTTTTGTATTGATAGGATACCCTTTGATTAAAGATAGAGTGATGAAGTTGCCAATTAGAAGAGCGGAATCGAGATACATTCTATTATTCCATGCAAAGGAACCATTTGGCCTTAATACAGACGAAGAATTAAATATACATCTTTGTTAAATACTCTGATTCAATGGATGGATTTCTTCTCTTCTACATTGCTTTTCAAACTTTTTTGTAATATCTAATGACATTTCTTTCCTTTTTTCTTTTAATCTTTAAGATGTCTCTCCTTAGTCTTGGAAAAGCATAAAATGATCCTAATGAGGTCTGATCATCACATGGGTAGGATATTCATCTTTTTCTGCTTTTGCACATACATATATATAACTTTACAGTTATTTAAGAGAAACAAAGAACAAGAATGTGCCCACTTGGGGCCTATTGTGGTAATTTATAATACTTGAATTCCAATAATGGCTTTCTTGTGAATAGTGGCACAATTTTTACAGCAGAGGGGGTGCATGTCGAGAAACAACACTATTTTTGGTGTCTGCGACAAGCACTTGAAAGCATAAGACCTACTTTGGCTCTATTTGTTACATGAACCTGCATTCTATTGTACTGCTGGCCATTGCTGTGTTCCAAATCGAAGGAAATGGTTAAAATCCTGTTTAACATTTACATGAGGCCGCTGGTTGCTCTCAACAAGTCACACAATATTGACTTTGTGAATTATGCTGATGATACACAGCTGATCCTATCATTAGAGGGACACCAATAAACGCAACTGGACAAATTCCATGCGTGTAAGTGGGATGTTACACAATGGTTAAAAAATTACTATTTACAATTCAACGGGGATAAGACTGAGTTTTTATGCTGTGCGCCTGGACCAATTCCCCTCTTACTTCCAAAGAGTTTTTGGCCTATTCCAGGGGCTACTCCTCTAATACCCTCCAAGACTGTGCGTAATCAGGGGGTAAGCTTCAATTGCAAGCAAAGTCTGAAGTCCCATGTGAACAAAACTATTGGGAGCTGTTTCTCTCTGATTAGAATACTCCGAAAGATTCTTCCATTGTTACCTTCACAGGCGAGAACACTGGTAGTTATGAGCATAATCTTGAGCCGTCTGGATTATTGTAATGACTTGCTGCTGGAGTCGCCTAAACACTTGATTGTGAAATTACAGAGAATCCAGACCATGGCAGCCAAGCTAGCCCTAATGAGACCAAGGCGTTCATCTGCCTTCCAGGCCCTCTCTGGACTCCACTGGCTTGTGGTACGGCAGAGGATACAGTTTAAAGCGCTCTGCATAGTTTTTAAAGCTTTGCATGGCCTTGGGCCTATACCCTTGTAGGATAGATTCAAATGGTACGCTCCATCGCCGTACCTCCGCTCCACATCAGATAAGCTGGTAAGAGTGTCTCTAGATTTAAAAGAGGTAAATCAGGAGGAAGGGCCTTTAGTATTGCAGCGGCACTGGCCTGGAATAAATTCCCAACTGAACTCAGGCAGATGGAGAATTTGCTGCAGTTCAGGAAGAAGCTGAAGACATGGCTCTATCTTAGAGCATAAGTTTCTGACCTCACTCTAATCTATCCCTCTTTCCTCAACTATCACTAGTTCAGAAGAACTCATGTATATAAGCGCCAGGACACCCGTGGGGTCACAGTGCACATTATAAATCCTAATTACAATTACAAAATAGAGTTGGAAATCTCCATACAAATTTTGCCCATTCCTTTTCACTCCATGTGGAAAATGCATGGGCACTTCAGTTATTTAGGTGTGGTAATATTTATATGCTGGTATACTCATTCAAAGGTTGCACCAATGTGCTCATTTCATGTTTTATTATTATGAGGTGGTAGAGATATCTTAAAGGGAAAGATGAGAAATGTCCCGCTAGGGCTTGATGCAGTTGTTCAACTGTATGTATGTATGTATGTATAGGCATTTATATAGCGCACTACTTACCCGTAGGGTCCCAAGGCGCTTCGACCGCTGCGAAACCCTTCCTGGCTTCCCTGAGAGATGGTCCCTTAATGGGTATCTCCAGGGTGAGACCAGGCATCCCTGGCGGTCTGGTGGGGCCGTTAGTGAAGATGAGGCAAGCTAATGCCCAGAGTTGCCGAGTGTTTTCGCTGATCAGAGTGGGCACCGAGGCGAGAGAATTATCGAGTCCGCTGACCCTGGTCCAGAAACCTGTCGCGCCGGGAATCGAACCCTGGTCCCGGGCCGTCCTCTGCTCTCGGGTCTGCCGCCTCTAACCAGTAAGCCACACTACTTCACTATGATATGCTGTAGTGATTATTTTTGCACACTACATGCTGCAGGTGGTAATAATGTAAGGAGAGTGTATCACTGCACCTACTTTGAAGGGAGTATTGTTTTGATGAGAAGTGGTGTTAATAGAAACATGCTTGACAGAAGAATTGCTTTGGAAAGTACACTCAGAAATGATTTATTTCAAACCTGCTCCGAGTAATTGTTTGTTATTTAACAGACAGTTCAATAATTAATACATTTAGCAACTGTGCATTTTACATCATTTTAATTTATGTTGCAATATATTAAGCACAGTCACCTAAAGTGTATGAGACATGTGTTTATATATGTTTTTCTACTATGTAAGCATGCATTCATTTTACATATTACACCTGAGATGGTGCACCTCATTGTTATTAAGGCTGCGGGCAGCCGAAATTCATCAATGGCAGCAGTTTAAACAAAAAAGATCTACAAGACAACTTTGTGGTGGCAAACTTTTCCCAGATGGAGTGAAACCAATTTGGTGGTATTAAGAAACCTACACTGTAGCAATTCCAGTAAGAATAGTGTGGTTATGTTCTGGTTATTTTATTAAAGATAACTTCTTCAAAAGCAAAAAACATACATACCCACGGTCATAATACTTCCATTTTTATAACAGGGAATTTAGGCAAACATGAAAATATTTCAAGTTCCTCAATAAGTGAGAGAAGAGTATTCTTTAAATGTTTTTGTAATGGAATACAATTTACATTTACATTGTTTTTTTATTACAAGCAGGAGGACTGCGCTAAATATTCTTAATAGCAAAACACACAAGATGAAGGACGGAATGTTGTACAATGGCAAAACATTCATCCCCAGTCACAGATCTGGGTTTAATCTATATTTATTTTGCTCACCAAGCCACCCCAGTTCAGGCATGGCCATATGCAAATCAGTCTTGACCCTGTGCCTCATGGGAACAGTCCAGCTCGAGCTGCCAAGCCATGTCTTCTCTGGACCGGAATGAAGCATCCTAGAACCGGTTTCTGGCTATCAGCCGCCTTCAGCCAGCATAGCTTGACTCCAGTGGCTTAGTGATCACAGGGTCAAGACTGATTTGTATATGGCCATGTCTGAACTTGGGTGGCGTGGTGAACAAAATAACGATGGATTAAACCCAGATCTGTGACTGGGGGTGAATGTTTTACCAATGTGCACCATTCTGTCCATCATCTTGTGTGTTTTGAATATTCCTAATAAGCATTCTGTCTATGTCTATTGTCATCATGTGACACTTTATTTGCTATAGAGCAGGAGAAACCAAAAATGATGTCCTTATTTGAGTAAGACTTGTGCAGAGCTGAAACATGTCTTGTCTATTGTAAATCTATTTTAATGAAAATAAAATAAGCAGCGGCAGCTGGTGATATTTCAAAGTTGTGGGTGTAAAAGATAGGGCTGAGTTTTAAGTAGAAAGCTAGTAAGTCCGACTGACATTAGGAGGGTTCGAGGGGGTATTTCCCAATAAAACTTTAAAAATAAGAGTGGGAAAAAGTTCATTATGAAGCAAATTTTAATAAAGAATCTAGGGCCAGATAAAGGTAAAAAACATTTACCGATTTTAAAATACCGAGTCCTACCGAATCGGTATTCTGAAATCGGTAATTGATATGTAGGTAAAAAATCGGTATAATTTTCCGATTCGGTACGAATCGGAATCTGTCAATCAGATTTCACCGATTCTGAAGTGACCGAATCCGAATTTCCCGAATCGGTATTTCCCATACAACCCTATGGGCCAAAAGGCCCATAGGAAAGCATTGTAAACACCGAATCGGGAAATACCGAATCGGGTAAAACCGATTCGGTGAAATCCCGAAAGGGGAAGCAAACAAAAGTGAAACCTAAGAAAGCAGCCAATCAGGTGCCGCCACCCTCCCCCACCAAACCAGGAAGTCGACAACCAGGCAGCTGCAACAAATTTGAAGGCTCAGGAGAGGCAGTCTGGAAAGGGGCGACCACTCGGTCCCCCCGAACGTATGGCAGGGTGCCCGGATCCCCCCGGGAAACCATTTTGGGCGGGGGGCGTGTCTCGGCTGGTATGCCCGAAGCGGCGTAGCCAGGGCGCGCCTTTTCCCACCCAAGAAGGGTTGTCCTAGACACCTACACCGTTGGCCACGCCCCGTAGGCGTACCAGAGGAGGGTACACACCCTCCCGAAGAGGAATAAAAGGAGCAACAATCCAAAGAAGCATCCTCTTGTTCCTGTGCTTGGAAGCTGCACCCTCTCGTTGCACGTGAGCCCTCGACGGAACAAGGAGCAATTTTGAGAACTTGTAATTTTTGTGTTTCTCTTCCAGGAGCCTTCTCTCCCAGCGACTTCGGGCCTCCGGATCCAGGACCTCGTTGAGCGGCTTAGCAGTGAGGGTTGAGTATCCGACAACGATGCCTGGCAAGAAGGCCGGAAAGAAGGCAGGGACGGAGCAGATGCTCCGCATGCTGATGAAAGATATGGCGAGCATGAAGAAGCAGATGACGGCAATGAATAATACGGGCAGACCGAAGAAGGTCATCGGACCAGCGTTGCCGGGAGTAGTCCCCGCAGGGAGAGGTAAAAGGGCCAGGAATAGGGCAGCAGGGGGGGAGTCCCCAGTTCCCGAGTCACCCCCGGTAAGCCCAGTTAGTCCAGTCGAGGCCCCCGTACCGATCCCGGATGCAGGCCAACCGATTCCGGTTGTAGTTACTCCCACCAGCGAGGAGGAAATGCCTCCGGAGTTGGCCACCCAGTTGGCCGCATGGCTTGGAAAGAATACCGAGGGTGCAGCGGCACCCGGAGACACGGCCAAGGAGGCTAGGTTGCTAATGAAGCAGTTGCGGCAATCACGAGATGCTGCAAAGGCGAATCTCCCTCTTGTCCCCTCACAGATTCCCTCGGAAGAACCAGCGGCTGGCGGTGGAAAATCAGCGGGACCAGCTATGGAGTCTGGTAAGCAGCCATTGCCAATGGCAAATGGGGGGTCTTTGCCCTCAAGAAGGGAGAAAGTAGTTCAGCATATTCCACTGGCCACGAAAGAGATGATTTGGGCTGATAAATATGTAAATATGTTTTCGCTCCTGACTGACCATCACAAGATTGAGTATGTTAAGGCTCAGAAGGATTTGTTGCATCCGAGTGTGTGGCGCGCAAAAATGGCGGGCTTCAGGGTGGATGAGACGATCTCTAATTGGGCCAAGGCCTTTGGGATGTTTACTGCTATTATGGGTGAACGTAAGCCAGAGATTATGACTGAATTGGCATGTTATCAGACACGCATAATGGATTTCTATGAAACATATGAGGGCGATCTATGGAGGGGTTATGATAGTAAGTTTCGTAAGGCCAAGGAGCACAATTCGTCTCTGACGTGGGACTGTCTCGACTCCGTCTCTTGGCAGAAGCAGCTCCTGCCGGGCACGACGAAGTCGTCTTCGCTTGGCGAGTATGGGTCGGCGCCTTCCCTCCATCAATCGGCGGCGCCCTTTCGAGCAAGCCCTGCAGGTGATCACCAACCCAGGAGTGGTGGGAGTGGGGGTAGAAAAGGGGTTTGCTGGAATTTTAACAGAGGCAAGTGCACAAGGCCACAAGGGACATGTAAGTTCAGGCATGAGTGTGCAGGTTGCGGACATCCTTCGCACCCCGAGAGTTCGTGCAGAGCCAAGAATGGGGATACCGGGGGTAGAGGAGGTGCCAAACAGGTCTAATACCGGCCAAGGGGCACCACTACCTACCCCCGTAGATATCATGGCGATGATCCCCTGGCTAAACGAATACCCTGATCATGTCTCCGCTGGGGTGTTACGGGACGGCTTCTCGTATGGTTTCCACATCCCGGCGGGGGATTTTCGGGGGGACTCACTGTGCAAAAATCAACTGTCCGTTCAGCAGCACTCGGTGGTGGTAGAAAGCAAGATTGCGAAGGAAGTTGCCCGGGGCCGGGTCGCCGGCCCATATAGGCACCCGCCAGTTCCTAATTTCATTTGTTCCCCGTTGGGAGTGGTCCCCAAGAAGGACCCTGGGGAGTTTAGGTTAATTCATAACTTGTCGGCTCCTAAGGGTCTTTCGGTAAACGATGCGATTGATCCAAGAGTCTGTTCGGTGCGGCACGCATCCTTTGATGAGGCCGTCGCCATGTTGAATCGCCTGGGGCCCGGAGCGCTGATGGCTAAATCGGAGATTGAGTCAGCATTTCGGTTGCTCCCGGTACATCCTCAGGATCAGCGTCTGTTAGGTTTTGTGTTCCAAGGACGCTATTACATGGATAGATGTATGCCAATGGGTTGCTCCATCTCTTGTGCTTATTTTGAGAAATTCAGCTGTTTTCTACAATGGGCATTCACCAGAGCTACGGGCTATACACAGGTTATGCACTACCTAGATGATTTTTTGTTCTTGGGGCCAGCCGGTGACACGGAATGTGCACAGGCTTTACTGGAATTTTGCAATCTCATGAAACGGTTCGGCGTGCCATTGGCACCGGGGAAAACGGTGGGGCCATCTACTTCACTCGAGTTTCTTGGAATTGAGCTTGATTCAGTGAAGGGATGCTTCCGTTTGCCCAGGGACAAGGTAATGAAATTTAGGGCCTCGCTAGAATTGTGCATTAGCAAAGAGAAGGTAACTCTCCATCAGTTGCAGCAAGCGGTGGGCCAGCTTAACTTTGCCCTCAGAGTGATACCAATGGCCCGCCCCTTTTCCCGCTCTATTGCACAAGCCATGGTCGGTCTCAAAGAAGGACACCACCGCACAAGACTGTCTGCTGAGGTTCGCCAGTATATGCGCATATGGTTGGCATTTCTGGCGGATTTCAACGGTCGAGTGGTATGGAGCAAACCACCAGCATCCTCGGATGAGCTGGGTTTGTGGACCGACTCGGCAGGGAGCGTAGGATTTGGCGCCATCTTTGGTAATCGATGGTCGGCACAAACATGGCCGACGTGGTGGCACACCAGTGGGCTAACAGGTAACATCGGGTTTCTGGAGTTGTTCCCCATTTTGGTGGCCCTGAAGGCATGGCCGGACAATTTCCGTGATCGCTCAGTGGTATTTTGGTCCGATAACATGACCGTGGTTGAATGCATAAATAACCAGGCAGCACGCTGCAAGTTGATTTTGAGATTATTAAAGGAAATTGTACTACTGTGCATGAGACTGAACGTTCAGTTTAGGGCAAGGCATGTGCCGGGTGTACTGAACCAGGCGGCTGATGCACTCTCTCGTTCCCACATGCAGGCCTTCAGGGGTTATCTACCTTCCGCGGATCTAGTGGCGGCACCATTTCCCGAAGCTCTCTGGTCACTCGGTGCCCCGGATTACAGGACCTCGTGGGAGCCAGCTTAGCCCCCAGGACATGGAAGGCGTACGAAGGAGCGTTTCGTTCCTATTGTGCATTTTTGGGTCCGGCAGGAGGGGATAAGTGGGGTCAGGAGGAGTATGTACTGAAGTTTTTAGTAGCACTCCACAAGGCAGGCCGATCAGCAGCGACGGCCAATAGGCACCGGGCCGCCATTGCATTCATGGCGCAGGCTTATGGCATCAAGGACCCTACATCGTCCTTTTTGGTAAAGAAGGCACTACGAGGATGGCAACACCTCGAGGGTCATAGAGTAGACGTGAGGCACCCGATTGGGTTAGAAAGATTGTCCCTGTTGATGTCGGTGCTCCCCGCGACATGTTCCTCCCAGTCCGAAGCAGTGCTATTCCGGGCCGCTTTCGCATTAGCATTCCATGGGGCTATGCGAGTGAGCGAGCTGGTGGCAAGAAATAAGAAGGATGTGGGGGGAGGCCTGTGTCGTCAACACGTTCAGATCAAGGGTGATTCAATGGTAATCACAATAGCCAGGTCTAAAACCGATCAGGGTGCGATGGGGGATAGTATTGTTGTTCAGCGCATGCGAGTGTCCCCCATGTGCCCGGTGCAGTGCGTTGAGGAATAACTGGCGCAAAGGGCGGTAGCATGGGGGGGAAGCTTGCTGAGACACACCGACGCCACCCCACTGACAAGGTTTCAGTTTCAGCGGGTGTTAACTTTGGCAATCGCGGCAGCGGGCTTGGACCCGAGCGATTTTGGGACCCATTCCTTCAGGATAGGGGCTGCTACAGAAGCTACAGCCAGGGGTCAGAGTGTGGAAAAGGTGAAATAATTGGGGCGATGGTCCTCGAACTGTTATAAAAGGTATGTGCGGTTGCACATGTTGTGAAGCCAATGTCATGCACTCACGCTTCTTGTCTTTTGTTTGATTTACAGTTTCGCGAGCTTGCGAGGCGGGGCGGACTGTGCAGTTGACCCGACACCTGGGGACCAGCGGTCAAAGACCACCGGCTGTGGAAAGAGTGGTGTGGGTCGTGGGCCACTCACACATGAGGCGTGCCGCGGACGTATTCAAAGCAGGTGACATGATTCACGCAGCTGGAGAATACGGGTACAGGGTGACCTTCCACGGAAGGGGCGGGCTCTGTATTGACCGGTTTCAATGTTTTGTTGAGGAACTGTTAGGGCGGACAAGGTCACCGCCGTCTATAGTCATAGTGCATCTGGGAGGCAATGATTTGGTGGCGCTCGGTAGGCGAGTACTCCTCGAGCGGGTTCTATCCACTGTTAGCTGGTTGGCAAAGAGGATTCCGGGGTGCACGATAGCATGGTCACACATGAGTCCAAGGAAGGTATGGCGGGGGGCCCTCTCTGTGTCAGCTTTGAATCATTCAGTAAAGAAAGTCAATACCAAGCTGAGTAGATTGTTTCGTTCAGGACAGTTGCACTGTATTCCGCATGGATGTATTTGGGGGGATAACATGTATCTCGAGGATGGGGTTCATTTGTCCCGGGAGGGGAATGTCTTACTCATAGGAGACTTCATAGCCTGGTTAAGGGGTTTGTATAATCATGACCTTTAGTAGGAGTGTGGGGGGTCCGGATAGCCGGTCAACTATCCGGCCTGTGGCGATAAGGTCATGATCGGTGAGCAGTAATTTCAAGATCCCTAGAGGAGGGGCGCCACCCATTATGGATGGGAGCGCCCGGGGGGAGGCGGCCATTGGCCCCTCACACGGGGAGGCGGCACCCACTAAGTATAGGGTCGCCGAAGGGAAGGCGGTCATAGGCCCCTCCCAGGGGAGGAGGCGGCTCGATGCCCCTCCTAGGAATTTCCCGGGGCCTGGATATCCGCGACGGCGGATGTGATGAACAGTGTGGGGTGGGAGGGGGGTCTACGCTACCTTCTAGACACCTCACACGAGTCCTCGGACGACCACTAAGATGGCGTCGAGTTAAATAAGGGACCCCCGCTAAGACAAGGGAAATTGGAAGTTGGCACAGAGGTACAGTCCTCTGTGCGCCCGCCCCTCACACCGTGAGGGGGGAGTTCTGGTAGTAGGGATCTGACACCGGTTACGACCTTGCCGTTGGCCCGTAATGTTAGGATGTACAATTTTTTAGAAATTATGCATTTGCAGGATGTTTAGACTCGGCTAGGATAACCTTTGTATTAGAGAGTTGTTAAGGTTAGCCAATAAACGTGACTGCAGCGTAATGTATAAATGAAAAATTGTACATGATATGAAACTGTTATTTTAATGTTTTAATTTTGATTCATATTTTAATAAATACGGCCGGGAGGGTAACTCCCTCCCGCCTTCCAAAAGTTCAGTACTGCGTCCGTCTTCCCATCCTTAGGGATTGTGTTGGGAGGGGGTGATAGGCATCCCGGCCATATGGAAAGGGGCGACCACTCGGTCCCCCCGAACGTATGGCAGGGTGCCCGGTTCCCCCCGGGAAACAATTTTGGGCGGGGGGCATATCTCGGCTGGTATGCCCGAAGCGGCGTAGCCGGGGCGCGCCTTTTCCCGCCCAAGAAGGGTTGTCCTAGACACCTACACCGTTGGCCACGCCCCGTAGGCGTACCAGAGGAGAGTACACGCCCTCCCGAAGAGGAATAAAAGGAGCAACAATCCAAAGAAGCATCCTCTTGTTCCTGTGCTTGGAAGCTGCACCATCTCGTTGCACGTGAGCCCTCGACGGAACAAGGAGCAATTTTGACCCACCCACCAGCCCCTTATGGCAACGTTAGTAGTGCAATGAAGTTGATTTGCTTTGATAGTATCTTTTCTCCAAGGTTTTTTAGGTGTGTAATAAAGATGTCAATGTTCAAACTGCAATAAAATGATTTTGCTTCATAACAATTTTCTCATTCAGTTGAGCAGAGTATCACAGTCTAATAAAATGTGCTGCATGTGTAGATAAGTGGATGAATATTACAACGTTCAGTTTAACCGCTTTATCGCTCTCTTCATTAGGTCCAAAAACGTCGTATTTATTTTGGTCGGGCGGTAAGGCCATGATCGGTGAGCAGTAATTTCAAGATCCCTAGAGGAGGGGCGCCACCCATTATGGATGGGAGCGCCCGGGGGGAGGCGGCCATTGGCCCCTCACACGGGGAGGCGGCACCCACTAAGTATGGGGTAGCCGAAGGGAAGGCGGTCATAGGCCCCTCCCAGGGGAGGAGGTGGCTCGATGCCCCTCCTAGGAATTTCCCGGGGCCTGGATATCCGCAACGGCGGATGTGATGAACAGTGTGGGGTGGGAGGGGGGTCTACGCTACCTTCTAGACACCTCACACGAGTCCTCGGACGACCACTAAGATGGCGTCGAGTTAAATAAGGGGCCCCCGCTAAGACAAGGGAAATTGGAAGTTGGCACAGAGGTACAGTCCTCTGTGCGCCCGCCCCTCACACCGTGAGGGGGAAGTTCTGGTAGTAGGGATCTGACACCGGTTACGACCTTGCCGTTGGCCCGTAATGTTAGGATGTACAATTTTTTAGAAAGCATGCATTTGCAGGATGTTTAGACTCGGCTAGGATAACCTTTGTATTAGAGAGTTGTTAAGGTTAGCCAATAAACGTGACTGCAGCGTAATGTATAAATGAAAAATTGTACATGATATGAAACTGTTATTTTGATGTTTTAATTTTGTTTCATATTTTAATAAATACGGCCGGGAGGGTAACTCCATCCCGCCTTCCAAAAGTTCAGTACTGCGTCCGTCTTCCCATCCTTGGGGATTGTGTTGGGAGGGGGTGATAGGCATCCCGGCCATAAGAGCACAGCACAGACACAGAGCTGCAGGGAGTGATCGATGCAAGTTTAACACAGTGAAAATGGCCAGCAGCAGTGAGAGCCAGAAGGCAGAAAGGAAGAGGAAAGCAAAGTTCAGCCCAATGGAGCTGCAAGTTCTAGTGGAGGAGGTGGTAAAAAACCACAAACAACTGTTTGGCAGACACTCCCTCACAGTAGCAGAGTCAGTAAAACACAAGCTGTGGCTTGAAATTGGTGAAAGAGTGAATGCTGTGCGAGTGACAAGCAGGAGCCTGGATGACCTAAAAAAAAGATTCTATGACATCAGGAGTCTCACCAAGCGAAAGATGGCAGAGCTACATAAGCAGGCTGCTCTCACTGGCGGAGGCAGGAACCCAGCGCCCCCCGCGACAGACCTGGAGGAGTTGGTGGCGTCCACCATTGAGCCAGACAGTGTGGTGGGCTTGGGAGACGTGGACAGCTCAGCCAGAGCAGGAAAAAGAAAAGGTAAGATGCATGCGCAGCATGACACCCCATACCAGCTTGCCTCCCTTAACCCTTATCGCACAGCCAAACCCCAGTCCAGTCAGCATCTAACACCAGCAATGCATTGTGGGAAATGTAGTCAGCTAGCATTAAAACATGTGTAACTGCCCAGACATCAACAAGGCATTGAAAGTAATGCAGAATAACAACAGTGAAATTGTAATGCATTTATTTAAGCCAATGTGACACAGTACCACACAGTTGACATACGCTTATTTATACCTAGGGCCAACAGCAGACAGTCAAGCCACAGCTACACCAGGAACTGCACCAGCAATGGACCAGAGTGATGTGCCAGGCCCAAGCCAAGTCAATGCCTCACTGGAGGAAGAGCACACAACTGTTGCCTCCCAGGATGAGGACTCATTCAACACACCTGAGTTTCCCCACTCCCCACACCTCTCCCAATCGCCTACTCTGCAGTTCTCTCCTGAGACCTCCCCAACACTGTCACAGCCTGCACCTGCAAAGTCACCAGCCAGGAATTGAGTTGTGGCCACACTGCCACTGATGGAGGCAGCTGAGGGACATGGCCAAAACACTGCACCTGAGAGTCCTGCTGCACTGCAGCCCACAACAGAGTCTTCCACCTTGCGCAGACGTCAAGGCAGGCCCCACAATACAGCTGCTCATGGAGAAGGCTCAGTGTTCCGTGGACTGGAGGGGAGCATGGTAAGAATCCAACGCCAGCAGGGTAAAGCAATACAGGCCTGCCACCGCCAATTCCGTGCCCTGAACAATAAAATTGGAGAAATGGGGAATGGCATTAGAGACATGGTGGAAACCAACAGGGAGACATTCAAACACATTGGTGACTTAGCTGCAGGAATGCATGAAATGAGCACTTCTATTACCCTGCTGTGCTCTAAACTGGACAGCCTTGCCCAAACACGGCGCAGGGACGCCCGTGTTACCAATAGAGCAATAAATCGCCTAGCCACTGCCATGCAGGAAAGCCTGAGTCACAACACGGCTGAGGTTACAAGGGGCCTGGCTACGATCACCACTGCCCTCGAGGCAATGATTATATCCAACACTGCATTGGATCCAGCCCTGGATGCGGCTGAGGGAGATGGTAGCAGCAGCCGCAGCAGCATGTCTAGCACTGTGCATAACCCACGTAGGAGCAGAAGGCGTCCAGCTGAGCCTTCAGGCAATGAGGGAGGCAGTGATCAACACCCCAGTGGGTCTGGAAAGCGTCTGCGCAAATGACTTGACCGTTGTGGGTGATGTAACCCAGGACATGTTTGTACCATCTTTCATTTGTTTTATTGATTGCACTTCTGTGGATTGACGTTGTGACTACATAAACATACGTTTGTTCCATTCACTACCTGTCTGTGACTCATTACTTTCTCAGAAGTAGTTGTTTGTAATTTCATCACGTCTGTATCTGCCGTCACTTGGTGTTGTCACTCCAGCAGGTTGTCTTTCAGCCAGAGCATTGTCGTCGTCATGATCCTCGTAGTCAGACAACTCCACCTCAGTTCCCTTCCTCACAGCCAAATTGTGCAACATGGCACAGACAGCAATTATCCTGCAGCAGGTGATGGGGGTGTACTGCCTTGCACCTCCGCTCTTGTGAAGGCATCTGAATCTGCTCTTCCAGATGCCAAAGGTCCGTTCCACCACATTCCGTGTACTTTTGTGTGCCCGGTTATACCTCCTTTGGCTGGGTGTTGAGGGGTTGAGGTAGGGAGTGAGGATGAATGAACGTAGGGCATATGCACTGTCTCCTACATGGGAAAGGGAATACATTACTCACATGCATAATAGTAATTTGTTCGGCAATAGGTGTGGATGTGGTTGCACACTGTCTCTTACCTAAGAGGTATCCTTCGCCAAATTCCCCTGCAGACAGCCGTGCATAGATGCCGCTGTTCTGGAAAATATAGGAGTCGTGGGTACTCCCGGGGAATTTCGCTACAATGTCCGTGATGACACACTTGGCATTGCAGATGACCTGAACATTGATTGTGTGTGTGGACTTCCTATTCCTGTAGATGTATTCCGTGTCAGCAGGGGGACAAATGGGGATATGTGTGCCATCAATGCATCCGATGATATGGGGAAATCTGGCCATCTGGTAGAAATCAGATTTGGTTTGAACCAGTTCTGCTTAGGTGGATGGAAAAGAAATGTAATGCTCCATCCTCTGCAACATTGCGTCAATGAATTTGGAAAAATCCTAGACAGGCTGCTTTGGGTCACACCACCCACCGCAGCAACCACACTCTGGTAGCTCCCAGACGCGAGCAGGTGGAGGCTGCACAGCACCTGTACATGGGGTGGTATTGCATGTGCCCTTGGGGTAGAGTGCTGCAGCAGTGGTTGGAGGTCGCTGATTAGGTCCTTGATGGTGTCTGGATCCAACCTGTACCTCTGCAGTATCTCTGCCTCTGTGAGCATGAACAGGGTCACTCTCTGCCTGTAGACCTGCTCCTGTCTCTGCCATTCCCTCTCTCGTTCCTCCTGTAGCCTTAGCCGTCTTGCGATTACATAAAATGACGCCATTGTGCAAACACCATTGCATTTTGGGACTATTTTTATAGGCTGCACCTTGTTACCACCTGATTTGAATCCATGGTAAAGTCCGACTCAGAAATACCGATTTTGGAGCAAAATCGGTATTTCTGAGCTTTCCTACATCTCGATCTTCACTTTTTCCGATTTTTCTTTCCCGATTCGGTTTATTTCAGATTCGGTAAGTTGACAGAATCGGAGATATTACCGAATCGGTGATTTTCACAATTCGGTAGGTTTCCGATTCGGTATAGTTTCCGATTCGGTAATTATTTTCCGATTCATTAAATGTTCAGAATCGGATTTTTACCGATTCGCTACAGTTATCGATTCGGAAAATTTACCGATTTCGCATGATTTCAGACACCTACATACCGATCACTCTGTACCGGTCGGTAACGGCCGAAAATACCGATTTTCGGCCGTTACCGACCGACCTACATCGGGCCCCTAATGAGAAAGTAAGAAGATTTAAAAAGCAATTTGAATACAGGGCTTGAAATATGTAAACGCATTACCACAGATAATATCACAGATCTCAGGAGATTTTAATGAGAGATAGATAGTTTGATTTAAGCACCATCTAGACTGAACTGGGAATGTGGGCAGTGCAGGGCAAGTACACACGAAAAGTGACTTTAAAATGCACCAGAGACATCATGTAGGTTTTGCCCTGTTGTAGCTCATATTTGGTCTTCGGTTCCTAATATAATGTGCCCCTTTGTGTGTTTGGGTGATCAAAATGCCCCAACTTAGCAAACATCTACTGGCCAGTAAAAGGCAAGCAACTCTTACTATTTAGAGACTTTTGTTTTTTGCAGTTTTTTTATTATAGCGCACACTCAGTTACATTACAGAACAACACATTCATTTTTGTTGCCACAGGAAAATTAAATAATTTGCCCAGACTCACATGATCTTGATCCAGACCTTAACAAAATGTGTGAAATGCAGGTCTCCTCTCTGGGATTAAAGCTCAAATTGGGGGGGAAAGCGTCCCCCCTTCTTGCCAAAGCTGAATAAAATTTGACCTGCAGACAAAACTCCTCCTACTGAAACTCAATCAGGTGTGGTTGCAGCTGCAGCACTGGAACACTTGTGAGGTCCTACACCCTCCCTGGCCCTGAAACACCGTGGACAATGTATGAATTAGAGTCCACACACCAGAGTTAAAACTCGAGCGAAGTGCAGCCCAATCCCTTCTGCTAGTAAAACTGGAGCTGTAGAAACCCCATGCCTGCCTCTCTCCCCTCCTGGGGGGTCTGACAGCAAGGCTAAGGAATTTGCTATGTGTTAGCAGTGCATGCTGAAATAACAAGCGCTACATTGCAAGAGTGGTGTGTTGATGTAAAAACACACAAAAAAGTGGATTACAAGAGGTGGTTTACCGGGATGTCTCATGCCCAGATAGGAGCAGGGGCCCATTTAAACTTGCCTATTGTATAGGCACATTTGTGCGAGTACAAGTTAACCACTGCAGCCTGCCTACCTATTGTTCCTGCAGCCCAGTAGTGAAAGGTGATGGTGGCTGAGAGGAAGGCTTGCGCTCCCACCCTTTAGCATCATGTCATAGGGTGGGGTCTTTGCATATGATGCCTCCTGATCCGTCATCAAGCTCACCGGATTCTCATTACAACCATCACCACGGTCACCTTTCCAGGAGAATTGAAACATGCTGAAGTCAAACCAATTCTCAAGAAACTGTCTGCATACCCCAGTCAACTCACAAATTGCCATCCCATCTCTCTGCTCCCCTTTCCTACCACAGTCCTCGAGAAGGCCATCAACTGCCAATTTACAGAACACCTGGAGAACTACATTCTTCTGGACTCATCCCAATCTGGATTCCTCACCAACCACAGCACCAAAACTGCCCTGATCCCTATGACAGATGACATCAAAACCCTCCTCAACCAGGAAGAAATGGTGGCCCTGATCCTCCAGCAGCATTCAACACCGTATCCCACCACACCCTCATGAACAGTGTCAACCACATTGGAATCCAAGGAGACACCCACAAATGGATCTCCTTTTACCTCAGAAAATAAGAACACCTTCTGTGGCAGTCCTCAAGGCTCATCCGTCAGCCCTTCACTGTTCAACACATACATGAGCCAGTTGGCCAACATTGTCAGAACCCATGGATCAAAGATCATATCCTGTGCCAACAACACCCAAATAATCCTCTTGTTATCAGAAAACCCCCTCCACCATAATGGAAAACTTCCACAGATGCAGGTGGTGCATTGTCAACTTAATAAAAGACAACTGCCTAAAGCTCAACACAGAAAAAAACGGACCTATTGATTTTCAAAAACAACTCCCCATGGAATAACTCATGGTTTACGTTTGAACTAGGTCCCTCACCCACTCCAACAGACCATGCCTGCAACCTAGGCATCATCTGGAAAGTGAGCTCACTATGAAAAGCCAGATCAAAGCAGTCTCCTCTGCCTGCTTCCTCAATTTTTTTAATGCTCTGTAAGATCACCAAGTGGCTCCCCCTCAACACCAGACAACTGTTGCTCAAGCCCTAATCACCAGTCAGCTGGACAACGGCTACACACTCTATGTAAGAATCACCTTGCCCCTCCTGAAGGGACTGCTGACCATACAGAATTCACGGTCAAGATTCATTCTCTACCTCCTGAAGTGGAGCCACATCACCCCTACCTCAAGAAGGTACTGGCTGCCCATCCAGAAGAGATGTCAAGTCAAGATGCTCATCTAGACCTTTAAGGCTCTACACAACCAAGGACCATCCTATATCAACCACCAACTGAACTTGCACCAACCCTCTAGATACCTGAGCTCTGCCTCTCTCTCCCTCACTTAAACCCCTCTCATCCGTCGAAGCAATAGTGGAAGTCGCTTCTTCTCATACCTTGCTGCGAAGTCCTAGAAGTCCTGGAATAACCCCCCACCCGCTCCACCACTGGACCGCATCCTCCTGGCTGGTATTCAAGTAAGGACTTAAGACTTGGCTGCTCAACTGAGCCCTATGCTACAGGCCATCAGCACCTGAATATCCTCATGGGTGATAAGCTGCACTATACAAATCCTGTTTGATTGCTTGATTGAGTTCATAAAATGTTTTCATGAATATTAATTATTACCATTTAGAAAAGTGTCATTAAAAATAAAAAAGTTAAAAATAATACGAAGAAACTTTAATTTAAAATATTGTTTAATGTAATACATGTTATACGATTCTCTACGTGTAAGTGTTATTTATAGCCTGACTTGACTTAATCCAAGGCTGTGCTAGAGTACATTTGAGCCTGTTTTGGCTGCAGTACTACTGTAGTTGTTTCAAATGTGTAGTTTGTGAATTGATTTATTTATCTTGAAATAAAAAATATATTAATACACAGCACTGACAGTAGCTCAACATGTAAATAAGAACTTCCCCCACTATTCAAAAGCATTATAAATAAAATATCATATAAACAACTAAATTAATCTTATTTTCTAAAACCAGAAGATGAATCAATCCTCTAAGGGACTCTGATACTTTGGCATTTCTTCTAGTTTCCTCTTCCTCTGAGTCTATATAATGCAACCTCAAGGTTATAGCAAGCTGTATACTTTGACCATGGGGAGCGACCTGCTCGCAGGCAGGTCGCTCCCCATGCTGCTGCACAGCTCTGCCTGCATTGTTTTTGCCTAATCTTGTATTTTTCCCCTGTGCCTAACTTGCTTTCTTGCCCAGACTTGTTTTTATTCTCCTGTGCCTCTACTTGCTTTCTTGCCCAGACTTGTTTTTATTCCACTGTGCCTGTACTTGCTTTCTTGCCCAGACTTGTTTTTATTCCCCTGTGCCTGTACTTGCTTTCTTGCCCAGACTTGATTTTATTCGCCTGTGCCAGTGCTTGTTTTCTTTCCTGAACTTGTTTTTCCTTCCTGGGCCCAGTTCACCTGCGGCCCCCGCCCGTTTTCCCACCACTGCGTCCCTGCGGCCCGCCACCCTGCAATCCCATTGACCGCCCTGCTCCCGCCTCCCAGCTGCTCCTCCCTCCCACATCTGCCTAAGGTATGCACGTCTGCGCCCGTCCCTGCCTGGACCGCGCCCAGCGCCAGGAACCCTGGACCCCGCGAACGCCACGACGCCCGATACCGCTACGATGCCAGAACCCTCCATGCACTCAACAGCGGACGATTACACACCTGCTTCCTGGCCTCTCTGAAGCGCACCTATGGAGCTTTCTCTTGCCGGAACTGCAGCTTCACAAGCATACGCCCCACCATGCTGCCGAGCAGGAAAACCCAACCACCTCAGATGCATCCTTTTCAACACCCGCTCTGCCCCAAACATGCCGTTGAACTCTGGGACCTACTCGACTCAACCTCCCCAGACGTCGCCTTCCTGACGGAGACCTGGCTGAACCCCACCTCGGCACCCGACATTGTCATAGCCGTCCCGGAAGGCTACAAGATCACCCGCAGGGACCGCACCAACAGAGCAGGAGGAGGAATCGCCATCATCCACAGAAACACTCTCAGAGTCTCGACAGACACTGACGACACCCTCAGCACTGCCGAACACCTGCACTTCCAGATCCACACTGACCCCAACACCACCCTCGGAGGAACCCTCATCTACAGACCCCCCGGACCCCGACCACAGTTTAGCGACTCCATCGCCGACTTCGTCAGCACACACGCCATCGCCTCAATGGACTACATCCTCCTCGGGGACCTGAACTTCCAGCTCGAGAACAACAACGACACCAACTCCACCACCCTGATCAACAACCTAGCCAACCTCGGACTCAGACAACTTTTCACAACACCCACCCACTCTGATGGTCACACGCTTGACCCCATATTCTCCGCAAGCCCTCATGTCTCCTTCAACCACACCACCAAACTCCACCGGACCGACCATCGCTGCATCCACTTCACCTTCAAGAAACCCACCACGCACCACCTCACCCAACAGATGCCTCGCCGTTGCTGGAGCAAAGTCACCGAAGATCAGCTAACCACCACCCTCGCCCAGAGCCCACCCGCCGACCCTACCGACCCGGACACCGCCTCCCACAACCTCAGACAGTGGATCAACGACTGTGCCTACACCCTCGCCCTGATCAAGAAACCCTCCAACAGTCACATCAACAAGAAAGTTAGCTGGTTCACTGAAGACCTCCGGGCCTCCAAGCAAACCTGCTGTAAACTGGAGAAGTTCTGGCTCCGTGAACGAAAACCGGACAGCCACACAGCCCACGAGAACGCCACTTGCAGACACCATCACCTCATCAGATCCTCTGAAAGGGCCTCCTTCAAAAACCGCCTAGACAACAATGCGCATAACAGCAAAGAGCTATTCAACATCGTGAAGGAACTCTGCAACCCCAGCTACAACACCGATGACGTCCCACCCTCGCAAGACCTGTGCGACTCAATGGCCACCTTCTTCCACCGCAAGATCGCAGACATCCACGGCAGCTTCAACACCATGACCATCCGACAACCACTGAGACCTCCGCCCCCACGACCACCATCCGCACCAACTGCCTGCTCTCCTGGACCAACATCAATGACAATGACACCATCAAGATCATAAACACTATCCACTCTTGATCTCCATCAGACCCATGCCCACAACAAAGCCAGCACATCCATCGCACCCCTTTTCCGGAAAGTCATCAACACCTCCTTCGAGACATCAACCTTCCCGGAGAGCTGGAAGCACACCGAGATCAACGCCTTACTCAAGAAACCTGAGGCGGACCCCCAAGGACCTCAAGAACTTCCGGCCCATCTCCCTGCTCCCGTTCCTGGCAAAGGTCATCGAGAAGACGGTCAGCGAACAACTAACCCTCTACCTCAAGGAGAACAACATCCTGGACCCTTCCCAGTCCGGGTTCCACAGCAACCACAGCATCGGGACTGCCCTCATCACCGCCACCTATGACATCAAGTCCCTGCTGGACAATGGAGAAACGGCAGCCCTCATCCTCCTGGACCTGGCAGCCGCCTTCGACACGGTCTGCCACCACACACTACGCACATGCCTCCAGAACAATGGGATCCAGGAGAAGGCCCTGAACTGGACCACCTCCTTCCTCTCTGGCAGAACACAGAGCGTCCCCCTTTCCGCTCCGAAGCCACCGAGATCATCTGCGGCGTACCCCAGGGCTTATCCCTCAGCCCAACTCTGTTTAACATCTACATGGCACCGCTCGCCCACGTTGCCTGCCAGCACGACCTCAACATCATCTACTCCGATGACACCCAGCTGATCCTCTCCCTCACCAAGGACCCCAACACCGCCAAAACCAACCTTCACGAAGTAATGAAGGCCATCGCTGAATGGATGAGGAACAGCCGACTGAAGCTGAACTCAGACAAGACGGAGGTCCTCATCCTCGGATCCACCCCTTCAGCCTGGGACGACTCCTGGTGGCTGACCGCACTGGGAACTGCTCCAACACCCACGGACCACGCACGCAACCTAGGGGTCATCCTCGACTCCACCCTCTCCATGACTAAACAGGTCAACGCCATCTCCTCCTCCTGCTTCAACACCCTCTGCATGCTCCGCAGGATCTACAAGTGGATCCCCACTGAAACAAGAAGAAAGGTCACCCAGGCCCTCATCAGCAGCACTTTGGGCTACGGAAACACCCTCTACGCAGGAGCCTCAGCCAAACTTCTGAAACGGCTCCAATGCATCCAGAACACCTCTGCACGCCTGATCCTCAACATCCCTCACCGCAGCCACATCACACCCCACCTAAGAGACCTGCACTGGTACCCGGTTAACAAGAGGATAACCTTCAAGCTCCTCACTCATGCACACAAGGCACTCCACAACTCTGGACCAAGGTACCTCAACAGACGACTCAGCTTCTACACTCCCACCCACCAGCTCCGCTCTGCTGACCTCACCTTCGCCACAGTCCCCCGCTTCCGTAGAGCGACGTCCAGTGGCAGATCGTTCTCCCACCTTGCCGCCAAGACCTGGAACACCCTTCCCATCCACCTACGGCAGACCCAAAACCTGCTGACCTTCAGAAAACTCCTAAACACCTGGCTTTTCGAGCAGTAGCAGCATTGCCCACCCCAGCGCCTTGAGACCCTCACGGGTGAGTAGTGTGCTTTACAAATGATATGATTGATTGATTGATTGATTGATTGACCATCTTCACCAGGCTGATGAAAAATCTTGGTTGAGCCACTCAGTTGCAGGTTAGTATTATGTAATTGTAACTTCAACAAATACTGATACATTTCTGAGAATAGAATAATCAATGCTTCTCAGGATTAACTGATCTGACATGCGTATTTGCAAAGGTGGAATACACCTTCATGTATAGAAGAATTGCATCCAAAATTTGTTAGAAGTTTGGCAGCATGAAAACATATGTGAAGAGCATCCGCAGCATGCTAAACACCTCAGATGGTATTTTTTAGAAGAGCTCCATTTGAAAAACCTAGTCGGAGTATAATGCAGAAGAAAAATTGTCTTATAGTGCTGAATCATAAGATTGGCTAATATCAGCAGCATATGGCCTCAACCGAGGTATTGCTTCTTTTTTCAGCATGGTGCACCAGTTACTAGGAGTTTCTGAGTTATAAGGACAGTCTTCTTTGAGAATTGGAATGAAAGGTTCGAATTCTACAAATCATATTGTACCTAAAGTGAAATCACAAGAGAGAAAATTAATTCAAACCCATGTCATCCCCCCTTTTCAGCAGCGTAAAAAATAAATAAAAATAAAACAATAATAACCCCAGTTGTTTGTTTTTATCGATTGATTTAGTTTCTCGGAGTCTTGGGGGCAGGGCCAGAGGGATAGCAGGCACCCACAGGGAGTGGTATGCACTGCTATAATTGCGTATGGCAGTTTGGCAGGCAGTCTCAGGCTGGCCAAACTGTCATGCGCATTGAAGCTCTCTCCAACCCAGCTACATTGTGGGGTTGTAGACAGCAAAGCACAGGCTCCCAGTCTCCCTGGGAGCTCAAATCATTGGCACTCAGGCCAATACTGAAGCTGCTCTCATGCATGAGAGCAATAGCGGCCGGTGGTGGTAGTGCTGCGGGGCAGGTGTGGAGCAGGGTGGGGGATAATAAACTATGGAACATGGCTCAACGGAGGTAAGTAAATAAATAAATAAATAAAACGAATTTCTCTGGGCGCGCTGCATCTCAATTGGCAATGCAGCTCGCGCAATGAAATTTGTTTTATTTATTTCTTTGTTTACTCACCTCTGTTAGGCCGTATGCCGTAGATTATTATCCCCCACCCTGCTCCTCCCCAGCCCCTCCTCACCGCCCCGCAGCACTCCCACCACCAGCCAATAATGATTCCTCCTAGTTGGCAAAAAAACACACTGCAAGCTTCAATATATGATGCACATTGTTAAAGTACAACTAAAGAGGATTCCTTCATTTTGGCACCTGGCAGACATTTGCAAGTATTTTTATCCAAGCTGTAAACGTACAGACATTAATTTGCTAATTTATCATTGCTCCATTTTAAGCATGAACTGTGTTTTTGTTATAGTTTGTTACAGGATTTCAAAATATTGAGCGCACTGACTGGATTCGAACCAGTAACATACGGAGGGATTCATTTGTACATTGCCCACAAACTAAACTATGATTTGAACTGGGAACATCTAATGTAATTATCTCCTATGCTAAGTTGCTTAACTGGTTCTGTCTATAAAGAAAAAAGCTAAAAAGTAGAGTTTGTTTTGGATACTTTTTGGTTGTTGGCAAAAATCTTGGTCCTTCTGTAACAGTGATGTTGATAGTAAGGCTACAGCAGTGAAACGTAATGTGTCTATGCAGGATGGTGGCTAGTACAGGCTTAAATGAAGGGCTATTAACAGATTGTGATGGGCTGGCAGACCCTTGCCAAAAAATGTTTGAATAAATATATATATTGATATGTTAAAAAGTACAACTGAACCCAGATGAGGAGGAGAATGCCTTATTTCAAGTATCTTAGATACACCTCAGCCTCCTCACTACTAAGGGCTTGATTATGATGTCAGGCGGAATTTTGTCCGCCTGACACTGTCACAGTCCTCGGACTGACCGACCTCCGGTCGGCGGTCCGACCGGCAAATTGTAATACGTGAGCTGGTGTTACGGCTTTAAACCGGCTGTAACTCAAGCTGCCATTGAGAAATGGGAGGTGTTGTTCATCCCTGCACCAACAAAAGGGGGCACCATATGTGTCCCCACACCCCCAACAAGAGGCTGCACGCACAAGGGGGGGCCTGCTGGGGGTCACCAAAACACCCTTTCCAACTTGGTTTCCATGTCCATGCCGGACAGGCAGGCATGGAAATCATGACGGATCCGTGCATCATAATCCCAATGGCGGAAAGGCCCGCGCTTTAGGATTGCGAGCTGGCTCTGACAGGCCAACGGGCTCCATGAGCCCGTTGTAAGCCAGCCAGAATAACCTGACACTTTACTTTACGTACACCAGCAACATAATGCAGTGGTCATAAAGTAAACCGAGTGGACCATTATGATGCAGACAGAAAGGCCTTTACGGGCCGCATCGCAATCGGGCCCCTTAGTGTTCTAACTCAGGGGCGTAACACAGGCCCCCGCAGCCCCTGCATTGCGGGGGGCCCTGCCCCGCTCCAGGGGCCCCAGGGGGCCCCTCAGTCTTAGCGGAGCCAGCAGCAAGCCTAAATGGTGCGCACGCGCCCTCCAAGTCACCATAAATTAAATGGTGCTGCCCCATGGGCGTAACAAAGGCCCCCAGCTCCAAAGGGCCCCATCAGCCCAGTACACGAATTTACTGGATTTTGGGACCAGTTCGTTTTACAGTTACGCTCCTGCGCACACGTACAAGCGATGTGCGCCATGAAAGTCACAGGAGTCTTTACACGTCACGTGGTGCAGTGCAGCAGTGCGCGCCACTGCGTGGTCTTCAGGGCGGGGCGGAGGCCAGGGTGTGACTATATTGAGACATGCTCAATGTAAACTGCACATGTGCGGCGCAAAGCAGCCTGCTCCTGAAACCGAAGCTGCAGGTCACAGGTGAGACGAGTAAAATGAACTAGCTGTCTCGATACCACAGTCACTTGTCGTGCAGTGGGGGCTGCTGTATTCAGGGACCCCAGGGTGCGAGATTCGAGTGATTGCTACTGTGAGCCTGAGCCCCACGATTGCCTTATTGGAAATGCGCGCGCTCATCGGAATGGATCGTTCCCAGCAGGCTTTCAGTTTGCTGGCATACATTTCAAAATCTCCCACTTTATATGTAACCCTGTAAAAGAACACCTCCTTATTAGCGGCATCACAGCAGTAATCACTGCTCGGATTTCACACCAACTACTGGTGGAACTTTGGGTGTTTTACTGCAAAGGAGGTGTTAAAATCCGTCCACCCGAAGAGCAACAGTGTTTGAATCAGCCCCATTTGTAAAAATAAAAGCATCGTATAGGCTGATCTCCGCAGCCCTTCTTCCCACCCCATGTACTGGCGCACGAAGGTAAGTTAGCAGCTTCTAGAGGCCACCACGTCTGTTTCTGTAAATAATTTTTGGTATTGGATTTATAATATTATGACAGTAGTTTGAAATCCTTCTCCAGCCAGGGCTAGGCTCACTACCACACTCAAACAGGGCCGTCTCTCTATAGCTCCTGTCTCTCACATGCATTTCATTTGATTTATAGTGCTATTCATACCAATTTGTAGAGTGTAAGAGCACTATACATCAAACACACACATTCTACAGAAACAATGTGAATCGGTGTTACGGGAATTGTTACAATGAGGATTATATTGTGAAGGAGTCGCAGGACATCGGAACCAATACCCAGTATATTTTAAGAGTTTGGTCTGGAACAGCACAAATTCACAATTTAAAATGCACCACAGGGTTGGCTTTAGTAGTAGTAAGAATACATTTCTCCTAAACAAACCAATTTTTAGCTAGATTAATACAATGAAAGACTAGGGAAAAAAATGATATTCTAACCTACATCACGCAGTCTGAAAGCATCTAAACTCTTGGACGACAGATCATAGCTCTCTGAGCTATACCATAATTGCAATTTATGAGCAGCAAGTAACAGAAGAATCTCTCTGACACATGCACTGACCTGACCCACTGAGCTATCCAAATAAAATACAGTTCTGTGATCTGCAGGGTACCTGTTTTTTCAGCAGGCACATTAACCCTCTGCGCTACTTTATAGTGAGTGAAAGCAAATGAAAATTCTGCTGGCTTAAACTTTGTGTGACAGAAGCATCTTACATTTATTAGTAATATTAGTGATTTCTGTCAATTTTTATGAGGGCAATTTTGTATTCTACTGTTTGAGGATAGTAAAAATAATCCTCAGGAAGCAGATTTTATTGGTGCTGTGGGAGGTCACATTTTATTAAATATTTTCTAAATCAGTGGAGGCCAAAACTTGATGTAACTGTTACACATCATCCATCATACTTTAAACTTTTTTGTATAGTTATGTAATTGCAATTTGACTTTTTTGTAGCTTTAATGCACAGCTTGCATAACCTCTGAAAACTACGCCAACTAAAACGTAACTTTCAAGAAAGCCTTTTTCGAGCTTCCATTTGAGAATTATAGAAATGAAATTCAAGCAAGGTGTTGGATGTCACGTAAACACTACGATGGGAGTAGGGATAATTCATGGGACCAAACTGACCTTTAATGCAGTGTCAAGAGCATAGCTACCTTTGCGTGTCACTGCTAATATTATCATGGAAAGGGACACAGCTTGAATTAAGCAGGTGCTCTTTGATTTTGTAAGGGCACACCAATTGTGGGACACGGGACGACACTAAAGCTACGTCATCCAAGATGACGTGAACACTTGTGTCCAACTTTTATTACCTCGAGGATCAACGTTGTGAAATCAAAGATCCAGGGTTTTGGCGCCCCCTCCCCTTAGCACCCGGTGTAGTGGCACCGGTCGCACCACCCTAAAACCGGCACTGTCTCCAGCACCTCTGTAAGGTAAATAGAGAAGCATTCAGAATTATGTACATACATACAACTAATTAAGCAGTCTGATG
Organism: Lissotriton vulgaris; assembly: GCF_964263255.1. Classification (NCBI taxonomy): domain Eukaryota; kingdom Metazoa; phylum Chordata; class Amphibia; order Caudata; family Salamandridae; genus Lissotriton; species Lissotriton vulgaris. The sequence goes on from NC_141695.1 coordinate 562,068,242, forward strand.
TTAAACAGGTGGTTAAATCTGCATGAATGAGACTTAGTGGTTAATTTTGCATGAGGTATGGGTGTCAATCATTGGAGGTTGGCAATTTCTGGTTTGAGGAAATAGTTATTGTATGTGCAGTTTTGTGCATCTGACAATTCGCCTGCGTGTACTGTGCTCCGCAAGCGCCCCGCCGCCTCTCCATTTCCTTTGCAGCCACATGCAATGCGTGATACCTATTGCAGCATAGATGGGGCTTTCAGTAACTAAATTGCACCACAGCAGATGGCTTTATTTCGAGCAAGAAATGCAAATGTTAACCCCAGCCCCAAGAATTATGAGCCCGTTTTGGATAAGGTGTGTATATATAAGGTGGATGTTCTCTGTTTTAAGTAAGTTACGCAGTGTAACCATGGGACGTGCGTGGCGTTGGGAAGCACATTTAGTGATGTGCAGAACAGAGTCGAGGACTAGCCTGGAGTTACGCATGGAGTATGCAAGGCCATCTTGATGGCACATGGAAGGGTTCTAGCTTGGAGAAGTGCACTGGGGGCTTCAAGCTTTAGGCAGAAGTGCATTGACAGAGCTCAGTGTGAATTTTAGCCTGGCAATAGCACAGGGTTCAGGTAGCCAGGTTAGGTCGCATGACATACAGAGGCCTCAAGTTTCTGTACATGCCCTTAGCCAGGAGTGTAGGTTTTGGGGAGCACAGCCACCAGCAACACCAATATAAAAGGGGGCATCAGGAGGAGATGATTCTCACCCTGGATTTTTTAAAACAGTTAACAACGTTGAAAGATAATACATGTGTAAAGCATTTTATTGTTATTTTTGATAGTGTCATGTTATTATTTTACTTATTTTGTGGAAATGGTGCATTTTTAAGCACAATTGCCCAGTGTGTTTGGTCAAAACTGGATGGAGCTTGAACAACGTTACAGAAGATTTTGTGTCCTACTGTCCCTTAGTGGCATTCCAGGGCAATCCGTGGCAATCGCAAATACTTTTTTAGGTGCACACTTAAACTGGGAATTTTGTGAAAAGAAATATGATTTAATCAATGTTTTAAAGTAAGGTTTGGGGTTCCCCAGAATGTTAGAGACAAAGTAGGATTAAACACTGCATTTTGAAGCACGTTCCACCGGAAACATTGGTAAAATCTAGAAGAGACTGAAAGACCAAGCCAAGGAAGATTTATGGCATGCCCCAAGGGATTTTGATAAAAAGTATGTGGCAAAAATACCACATTAGAAGGACCCCTTGATCTAAAGCATTTATGAAAATTAATAATATGGAAGGTGGATCTAAAATGCGTGAATCTGTCTCTGTGCAGTGGCATAACATTAGCTCCTGCGGGGTAGCCCCTGCCGGCACTGCGCATGTGCAGCAGACCCCTGGCTTGAGAGCTCCTGACTGGGCCCAACTTGTGGGGCCCCCCTCATGTTATTTGCAGGGGGGCCCCCTCAAGTTTTTTTACGCCACTGTTCTAACTCCAATCCCACTTACACTGGAGAAGGTATTTATATTGCGGGTATGCTGATGTATTATCTTAATTCCAGGCCTAAACAGGTTCAGATTTACTACTCTAGTTCTATCCCAATTTACTTTGAGGAAAGATTTATTGTTCTAACTTCATGCCCACAAACGTAGGGTAAGTTCATATATTGAGGTCTAGGGGGTACAGATGTACTATCCTAACTCAAATCCCACTTGGATTTGGGAAAGAATATATGCATACACGTTCCTGGACCACAAATGTAGCAAGCTTTGTTTTCAAATCGTGTTATGTTTGCATTACATCAGTGAGCTGTACTGCTTTTAAGATAGCAGTAAATTGCATTCTGGTGCTTGCATTTTTCACTATTTGCATTGAAAGTATTGACAGATTTAAGGTGCCATAAACAACATGTAGCCACTTGGCATCCATTTGTGTGGCAACGCAGTGCCAAGTAATCACTAAAATACAATAGCTACTTTACAGCAACATGCTGATTTTAACCAAATTTAGAAAAGGCATTGTATTTTTTAGTTAAAAAGATTAATTTCTACCTTGTTCAATGTAGTCCTGACCAGATTTCGAAATTAGGAAATAAGGGCATCCTATATTCTCCACTACCTTCTGCCATGTCACTCATGGCCACTGTGTATATGCACAAACCACAGCACCATTGTCATGCAACCAGCACTAGAACTGTACTCGAACTGCTTTATGTTTCTTCACCTGTGTGTTGGTGCCTGCTTTCTTGTCTCTGACTTCAGGAAGTTAAGATGTTTCACAGTCTCACATTGTAAATTGTAAATTGATACTTGTATAGCGCACTACTCACCCGCAAGGGTCTCAAGGCGCTTGTACTAATACCGCTGTGGAACCCGTCCTGGCTTTCCCTGTGAGGCGTCCACTCCTGGGCACCCCCAGGGTGAAGGCCAGGCATCCTTAGCGTTGTGGGGGCCGTTGTGGAGATTAAGCAAGCTATTGCCCAGAGTTTCAGAGTGGGACTCCATGATTAGAATAGGCACTGAGGCGAGAATTATCAGGTCATTGGAATTTTGAGCCCAAGACCCGCCGAGGCGGGGAATTGAACCCTGGTCCCGGGCTAGACCTCTGCATCACGGTCTGCCGCTCTAACCATTGATTTAGAAAAGGGGGGTGGTGATGAACAGAGTGTCTGAGTTAAACAGACCACTCTTACCCAGTCCAAAGATCAGGGCTTGATCCATCACCGTTATTTATCTCACTGCCCCATCCCAGCTCAGAACCTGGCTATATGCAAATCAGTCTGTCCCTGGCCCAGTGCATCATGGGAACAGGGCAGACTAAACTACCAAGCCAATTCTTCACCAGAAAGGAGACAAGCTACCGGGGACCGGTTTCTGGCATTTCAGCCTTCTTCGGCCCGGCTTGCTTGAATCCTGATGGAGCAGTGAGAAAGGGACTCAAGTCTGAGTATACCCTGCCACACCTATAGTGGCCAAAAACGATTTAGAAAAGGGGGGTGGTGATGAACAGAGTGTCTGAGTTAAACAGACCACTCTTACCCAGTCCAAAGATCAGGGCTTGATCCATCACCGTTATTTATCTCACTGCCCCATCCCAGCTCAGAACCTGGCTATATGCAAATCAGTCTGTCCCTGGCCCAGTGCATCATGGGAACAGGGCAGACTAAACTACCAAGCCAATTCTTCACCAGAAAGGAGACAAGCTACCGGGGACCGGTTTCTGGCATTTCAGCCTTCTTCGGCCCGGCTTGCTTGAATCCTGATCGAGCAGTGAGAAAGGGACTCATGTCTGAGGATACCCTGCCACACCTATAGTGGCCAAAAACGATTTAGAAAAGGGGGGTGGTGATGAACAGAGTGTCTGAGTTAAACAGACCACTCTTACCCAGTCCAAAGATCAGGGCTTGATCCATCACCGTTATTTATCTCACTGCCCCATCCCAGCTCAGAACCTGGCTATATGCAAATCAGTCTGTCCCTGGCCCAGTGCATCATGGGAACAGGGCAGACTAAACTACCAAGCCAATTCTTCACCAGAAAGGAGACAAGCTACCGGGGACCGGTTTCTGGCATTTCAGCCTTCTTCGGCCCGGCTTGCTTGAATCCTGATGGAGCAGTGAGAAAGGGACTCATGTCTGAGTATACCCTGCCACACCTATAGTGGCCAAAAACGATTTAGAAAAGGGGGGTGGTGATGAACAGAGTGTCTGAGTTAAACAGACCACTCTTACCCAGTCCAAAGATCAGGGCTTGATCCATCACCGTTATTTATCTCACTGCCCCATCCCAGCTCAGAACCTGGCTATATGCAAATCAGTCTGTCCCTGGCCCAGTGCATCATGGGAACAGGGCAGACTAAACTACCAAGCCAATTCTTCACCAGAAAGGAGACAAGCTACCGGGGACCGGTTTCTGGCATTTCAGCCTTCTTCGGCCCGGCTTGCTTGAATCCTGATGGAGCAGTGAGAAAGGGACTCATGTCTGAGTATACCCTGCCACACCTATAGTGGCCAAAAACGATTTAGAAAAGGGAGGTGGTGATGAACAGAGTGTCTGAGTTAAACAGACCACTCTTACCCAGTCCAAAGATCAGGGCTTGATCCATCACCGTTATTTATCTCACTGCCCCATCCCAGCTCAGAACCTGGCTATAGGCAAATCAGTCTGCCCCTGGCCCAGTGCATCATGGGAACAGGGCAGACTAAACTACCAAGCCAATTCTTCACCAGAAAGGAGACAAGCTACCGGGGACCGGTTTCTGGCATTTCAGCCTTCTTCGGCCCGGCTTGCTTGAATCCTGATGGAGCAGTGAGAAAGGGACTCATGTCTGAGTATACCCTGCCACACCTATAGTGGCCAAAAACGATTTGGAAAAGGGGGGTGGTGATGAACAGAGTGTCTAAGTTAAACAGACCACTCTTACCCCGTCCAAAGATCAGGGCTTGATCCATCACCGTAATTTATCTCACTGCCCCATCCCAGCTCAGAACCTGGCTATATGCAAATCAGTCTGTCCCTGGCCCAGTGCATCATGGGAACAGGGCAGACTAAACTACCAAGCCAATTCTTCACCAGAAAGGAGACAAGCTACCGGGGACCGGTTTCTGGCATTTCAGCCTTCTTCGGCCCGGCTTGCTTGAATCCTGATGGAGCAGTGAGAAAGGGACTCATGTCTGAGTATACCCTGCCACACCTATAGTGGCCAAAAACGATTTAGAAAAGGGGGGTGGTGGTGAACAGAGTGTCTAAGTTAAACAGACCACTCTTACCCAGTCCAAAGATCAGGGCTTGATCCATCACCGTTATTTATCTCACTGCCCCATCCCAGCTCAGAACCTGGCTATATGCAAATCAGTCTGTCCCTGGCCCAGTGCATCATGGGAACAGGGCAGACTAAACTACCAAGCCAATTCTTCACCAGAAAGGAGACAAGCTACCGGGGACCGGTTTCTGGCATTTCAGCCTTCTTCGGCCCGGCTTGCTGGAATCCTGATGGAGCAGTTGAGAAAGGGACTCATGTCTGAGTATACCCTGCCACAACTATAGTGGCCAAAACGATTTAGAAAAGGGGGGTGGTGATGAACAGAGTGTCTGAGTTAAACAGACCACTCTTACCCAGTCCAAAGATCAGGGCTTGATCCATCACCGTTATTTATCCCACTGCCCCATCCCAGCTCAGAACCTGGCTATATGCAAATCAGTCTGTCCCTGGCCCAGTGCATCATGGGAACAGGGCAGACTAAACTACCAAGCCAATTCTTCACCAGAAAGGAGACAAGCTACCGGGGACCGGTTTCTGGCATTTCAGCCTTCTTCGGCCCGGCTTGCTTGAATCCTGATGGAGCAGTGAGAAAGGGACTCATGTCTGAGTATACCCAGCCACACCTATAGTGGCCAAAAACGATTTAGAAAAGGGGGGTGGTGATGAACAGAGTGTCTGAGTTAAACAGACCACTCTTACCCAGTCCAAAGATCAGGGCTTGATCCATCACCGTTATTTATCTCACTGCCCCATCCCAGCTCAGAACCTGGCTATATGCAAATCAGTCTGTCCCTGGCCCAGTGCATCATGGGAACAGGGCAGACTAAACTACCAAGCCAATTCTTCACCAGAAAGGAGACAAGCTACCGGGGAACGGTTTCTGGCATTTCAGCCTTCTTCGGCCCGGCTTGCTTGAATCCTGATGGAGCAGTGAGAAAGGGACTCATGTCTGAGTATACCCTGCCACACCTATGGTGGCCAAAAACGATTTAGAAAAGGGGGGTGGTGATGAACAGAGTGTCTGAGTTAAACAGACCACTCTTACCCAGTCCAAAGATCAGGGCTTGATCCATCACCGTTATTTATCTCACTGCCCCATCCCAGCTCAGAACCTGGCTATATGCAAATCAGTCTGTCCCTGGCCCAGTGCATCATGGGAACAGGGCAGACTAAACTACCAAGCCAATTCTTCACCAGAAAGGAGACAAGCTACCGGGGACCGGTTTCTGGCATTTCAGCCTTCTTCGGCCCGGCTTGCTTGAATCCTGATGGAGCAGTGAGAAAGGGACTCATGTCTGAGTATACCCTGCCACACCTATAGTGGCCAAAAACGATTTAGAAAAGGGGGGTGGTGGTGAACAGAGTGTCTAAGTTAAACAGACCACTCTTACCCAGTCCAAAGATCAGGGCTTGATCCATCACCGTTATTTATCTCACTGCCCCATCCCAGCTCAGAACCTGGCTATATGCAAATCAGTCTGTCCCTGGCCCAGTGCATCATGGGAACAGGGCAGACTAAACTACCAAGCCAATTCTTCACCAGAAAGGAGACAAGCTACCGGGGACCGGTTTCTGGCATTTCAGCCTTCTTCGGCCCGGCTTGCTGGAATCCTGATGGAGCAGTTGAGAAAGGGACTCATGTCTGAGTATACCCTGCCACAACTATAGTGGCCAAAACGATTTAGAAAAGGGGGGTGGTGATGAACAGAGTGTCTGAGTTAAACAGACCACTCTTACCCAGTCCAAAGATCAGGGCTTGATCCATCACCGTTATTTATCCCACTGCCCCATCCCAGCTCAGAACCTGGCTATATGCAAATCAGTCTGTCCCTGGCCCAGTGCATCATGGGAACAGGGCAGACTAAACTACCAAGCCAATTCTTCACCAGAAAGGAGACAAGCTACCGGGGACCGGTTTCTGGCATTTCAGCCTTCTTCGGCCCGGCTTGCTTGAATCCTGATGGAGCAGTGAGAAAGGGACTCATGTCTGAGTATACCCAGCCACACCTATAGTGGCCAAAAACGATTTATAAAAGGGGGGTGGTGATGAACAGAGTGTCTGAGTTAAACAGACCACTCTTACCCAGTCCAAAGATCAGGGCTTGATCCATCACCGTTATTTATCTCACTGCCCCATCCCAGCTCAGAACCTGGCTATATGCAAATCAGTCTGTCCCTGGCCCAGTGCATCATGGGAACAGGGCAGACTAAACTACCAAGCCAATTCTTCACCAGAAAGGAGACAAGCTGCCGGGGAACGGTTTCTGGCATTTCAGCCTTCTTCGGCCCGGCTTGCTTGAATCCTGATGGAGCAGTGAGAAAGGGACTCATGTCTGAGTATACCCTGCCACACCTATGGTGGCCAAAAACGATTTAGAAAAGGGGGGTGGTGATGAACAGAGTGTCTGAGTTAAACAGACCACTCTTACCCAGTCCAAAGATCAGGGCTTGATCCATCACCGTTATTTATCTCACTGCCCCATCCCAGCTCAGAACCTGGCTATATGCAAATCAGTCTGTCCCTGGCCCAGTGCATCATGGGAACAGGGCAGACTAAACTACCAAGCCAATTCTTCACCAGAAAGGAGACAAGCTACCGGGGACCGGTTTCTGGCATTTCAGCCTTCTTCGGCCCGGCTTGCTTGAATCCTGATGGAGCAGTGAGAAAGGGACTCATGTCTGAGTATACCCTGCCACACCTATAGTGGCCAAAAACGATTTAGAAAAGGGAGGTGGTGATGAACAGAGTGTCTGAGTTAAACAGACCACTCTTACCCAGTCCAAAGATCAGGGCTTGATCCATCACCGTAATTTATCTCACTGCCCCATCCCAGCTCAGAACCTGGCTATATGCAAATCAGTCTGTCCCTGGCCCAGTGCATCATGGGAACAGGGCAGACTAAACTACCAAGCCAATTCTTCACCAGAAAGGAGACAAGCTACCGGGGACCGGTTTCTGGCATTTCAGCCTTCTTCGGCCCGGCTTGCTTGAATCCTGATGGAGCAGTGAGAAAGGGACTCATGTCTGAGTATACCCTGCCACACCTATAGTGGCCAAAAACGATTTAGAAAAGGGGGGTGGTGGTGAACAGAGTGTCTAAGTTAAACAGACCACTCTTACCCAGTCCAAAGATCAGGGCTTGATCCATCACCGTTATTTATCTCACTGCCCCATCCCAGCTCAGAACCTGGCTATATGCAAATCAGTCTGTCCCTGGCCCAGTGCATCATGGGAACAGGGCAGACTAAACTACCAAGCCAATTCTTCACCAGAAAGGAGACAAGCTACCGGGGACCGGTTTCTGGCATTTCAGCCTTCTTCGGCCCGGCTTGCTTGAATCCTGATGGAGCAGTGAGAAAGGGACTCATGTCTGAGTATACCCAGCCACACCTATAGTGGCCAAAAACGATTTAGAAAAGGGGGGTGGTGATGAACAGAGTGTCTGAGTTAAACAGACCACTCTTACCCAGTCCAAAGATCAGGGCTTGATCCATCACCGTTATTTATCTCACTGCCCCATCCCAGCTCAGAACCTGGCTATATGCAAATCAGTCTGTCCCTGGCCCAGTGCATCATGGGAACAGGGCAGACTAAACTACCAAGCCAATTCTTCACCAGAAAGGAGACAAGCTGCCGGGGAACGGTTTCTGGCATTTCAGCCTTCTTCGGCCCGGCTTGCTTGAATCCTGATGGAGCAGTGAGAAAGGGACTCATGTCTGAGTATACCCTGCCACACCTATGGTGGCCAAAAACGATTTAGAAAAGGGGGGTGGTGATGAACAGAGTGTCTGAGTTAAACAGACCACTCTTACCCAGTCCAAAGATCAGGGCTTGATCCATCACCGTTATTTATCTCACTGCCCCATCCCAGCTCAGAACCTGGCTATATGCAAATCAGTCTGTCCCTGGCCCAGTGCATCATGGGAACAGGGCAGACTAAACTACCAAGCCAATTCTTCACCAGAAAGGAGACAAGCTACCGGGGACCGGTTTCTGGCATTTCAGCCTTCTTCGGCCCGGCTTGCTTGAATCCTGATGGAGCAGTGAGAAAGGGACTCATGTCTGAGTATACCCTGCCACACCTATAGTGGCCAAAAACGATTTAGAAAAGGGAGGTGGTGATGAACAGAGTGTCTGAGTTAAACAGACCACTCTTACCCAGTCCAAAGATCAGGGCTTGATCCATCACCGTAATTTATCTCACTGCCCCATCCCAGCTCAGAACCTGGCTATATGCAAATCAGTCTGTCCCTGGCCCAGTGCATCATGGGAACAGGGCAGACTAAACTACCAAGCCAATTCTTCACCAGAAAGGAGACAAGCTACCGGGGACCGGTTTCTGGCATTTCAGCCTTCTTCGGCCCGGCTTGCTTGAATCCTGATGGAGCAGTGAGAAAGGGACTCATGTCTGAGTATACCCTGCCACACCTATAGTGGCCAAAAACGATTTAGAAAAGGGGGGTGGTGGTGAACAGAGTGTCTAAGTTAAACAGACCACTCTTACCCAGTCCAAAGATCAGGGCTTGATCCATCACCGTTATTTATCTCACTGCCCCATCCCAGCTCAGAACCTGGCTATATGCAAATCAGTCTGTCCCTGGCCCAGTGCATCATGGGAACAGGGCAGACTAAACTACCAAGCCAATTCTTCACCAGAAAGGAGACAAGCTACCGGGGACCGGTTTCTGGCATTTCAGCCTTCTTCGGCCCGGCTTGCTGGAATCCTGATGGAGCAGTTGAGAAAGGGACTCATGTCTGAGTATACCCTGCCACAACTATAGTGGCCAAAACGATTTAGAAAAGGGGGGTGGTGATGAACAGAGTGTCTGAGTTAAACAGACCACTCTTACCCAGTCCAAAGATCAGGGCTTGATCCATCACCGTTATTTATCCCACTGCCCCATCCCAGCTCAGAACCTGGCTATATGCAAATCAGTCTGTCCCTGGCCCAGTGCATCATGGGAACAGGGCAGACTAAACTACCAAGCCAATTCTTCACCAGAAAGGAGACAAGCTACCGGGGACCGGTTTCTGGCATTTCAGCCTTCTTCGGCCCGGCTTGCTTGAATCCTGATGGAGCAGTGAGAAAGGGACTCATGTCTGAGTATACCCAGCCACACCTATAGTGGCCAAAAACGATTTAGAAAAGGGGGGTGGTGATGAACAGAGTGTCTGAGTTAAACAGACCACTCTTACCCAGTCCAAAGATCAGGGCTTGATCCATCACCGTTATTTATCTCACTGCCCCATCCCAGCTCAGAACCTGGCTATATGCAAATCAGTCTGTCCCTGGCCCAGTGCATCATGGGAACAGGGCAGACTAAACTACCAAGCCAATTCTTCACCAGAAAGGAGACAAGCTACCGGGGAACGGTTTCTGGCATTTCAGCCTTCTTCGGCCCGGCTTGCTTGAATCCTGATGGAGCAGTGAGAAAGGGACTCATGTCTGAGTATACCCTGCCACACCTATGGTGGCCAAAAACGATTTAGAAAAGGGGGGTGGTGATGAACAGAGTGTCTGAGTTAAACAGACCACTCTTACCCAGTCCAAAGATCAGGGCTTGATCCATCACCGTTATTTATCTCACTGCCCCATCCCAGCTCAGAACCTGGCTATATGCAAATCAGTCTGTCCTTGGCCCAGTGCATCATGGGAACAGGGCAGACTAAACTACCAAGCCAATTCTTCACCAGAAAGGAGACAAGCTACCGGGGACCGGTTTCTGGCATTTCAGCCTTCTTCGGCCCGGCTTGCTTGAATCCTGATGGAGCAGTGAGAAAGGGACTCATGTCTGAGTATACCCTGCCACACCTATAGTGGCCAAAAACGATTTAGAAAAGGGGGGTGGTGATGAACAGAGTGTCTGAGTTAAACAGACCACTCTTACCCAGTCCAAAGATCAGGGCTTGATCCATCACCGTTATTTATCTCACTGCCCCATCCCAGCTCAGAACCTGGCTATATGCAAATCAGTCTGTCCCTGGCCCAGTGCATCATGGGAACAGGGCAGACTAAACTACCAAGCCAATTCTTCACCAGAAAGGAGACAGGCTACCGGGGACCGGTTTCTGGCATTTCAGCCTTCTTCGGCCCGGCTTGCTTGAATCCTGATGGAACAGTGAGAAAGGGACTCATGTCTGAGTATACCCTGCCACACCTATAGTGGCCAAAAATGATTTAGAAAAGGGGGGTGGTGATGAACAGAGTGTCTGAGTTAAACAGACCACTCTTACCCAGTCCAAAGATCAGGGCTTGATCCATCACCGTTATTTATCTCACTGCCCCATCCCAGCTCAGAACCTGGCTATATGCAAATCAGTCTGTCCCTGGCCCAGTGCATCATGGGAACAGGGCAGACTAAACTACCAAGCCAATTCTTCACCAGAAAGGAGACAAGCTACCGGGGAACGGTTTCTGGCATTTCAGCCTTCTTCGGCCCGGCTTGCTTGAATCCTGATGGAGCAGTGAGAAAGGGACTCATGTCTGAGTATACCCTGCCACACCTATAGTGGCCAAAAACGATTTGGAAAAGGGGGGTGGTGATGAACAGAGTGTCTGAGTTAAACAGACCACTCTTACCCAGTCCAAAGATCAGGGCTTGATCCATCACCGTTATTTATCTCACTGCCCCATCCCAGCTCAGAACCTGGCTATATGCAAATCAGTCTGTCCCTGGCCCAGTGCATCATGGGAACAGGGCAGACTAAACTACCAAGCCAATTCTTCACCAGAAAGGAGACAAGCTACCGGGGACCGGTTTCTGGCATTTCAGCCTTCTTCGGCCCGGCTTGCTTGAATCCTGATGGAGCAGTGAGAAAGGGACTCATGTCTGAGTATACCCTGCCACACCTATAGTGGCCAAAAACGATTTAGAAAAGGGGGGTGGTGATGAACAGAGTGTCTGAGTGAAACAGACCACTCTTACCCAGTCCAAAGATCAGGGCTTGATCCATCACCGTTATTTATCTCACTGCCCCATCCCAGCTCAGAACCTGGCTATATGCAAATCAGTCTGTCCCTGGCCCAGTGCATCATGGGAACAGGGCAGACTAAACTACTAAGCCAATTCTTCACCAGAAAGGAGACAAGCTACCGGGGACCTGTTTCTGGCATTTCAGCCTTCTTCGGCCCGGCTTGCTTGAATCCTGATGGAGCAGTGAGAAAGGGACTCATGTCTGACTATACCCTGCCACTCCTATAGTGGCCAAAAACGATTTAGAAAAGGGGGGTGGTGATGAACAGAGTGTCTGAGTTAAACAGACCACTCTTACCCAGTCCAAAGATCAGGGCTTGATCCATCACCGTTATTTATCTCACTGCCCCATCCCAGCTCAGAACCTGGCTATATGCAAATCAGTCTGTCCCTGGCCCAGTGCATCATGGGAACAGGGCAGACTAAACTACCAAGCCAATTCTTCACCAGAAAGGAGACAAGCTACCAGGGACCGGTTTCTGGCATTTCAGCCTTCTTCGGCCCGGCTTGCTTGAATCCTGATGGAGCAGTGAGAAAGGGACTCATGTCTGAGTATACCCTGCCACACCTATAGTGGCCAAAAACGATTTAGAAAAAGGGGGTGGTGATGAACAGAGTGTCTGAGTTAAACAGACCACTCTTACCCAGTCCAAAGATCAGGGCTTGATCCATCACCGTTATTTATCTCACTGCCCCATCCCAGCTCAGAACCTGGCTATAAGCAAATCAGTCTGTCCCTGGCCCAGTGCATCATGGGAACAGGGCAGACTAAACTACCAAGCCAATTCTTCACCAGAAAGGAGACAAGCTACCGGGGACCGGTTTCTGGCATTTCAGCCTTCTTCGGCCCGGCTTGCTTGAATCCTGATGGAGCAGTGAGAAAGGGACTCATGTCTGAGTATACCCTGCCACACCTATAGTGGCCAAAAACGATTTAGAAAAGGGGGGTGGTGATGAACAGAGTGTCTGAGTTAAACAGACCACTCTTACCCAGTCCAAAGATCAGGGCTTGATCCATCACCGTTATTTATCTCACTGTCCCATCCCAGCTCAGAACCTGGCTATATGCAAATCAGTCTGTCCCTGGCCCAGTGCATCATGGGAACAGGGCAGACTAAACTACCAAGCCAATTCTTCACCAGAAAGGAGACAAGCTACCGGGGACCGGTTTCTGGCATTTCAGCCTTCTTCGGCCCGGCTTGCTTGAATCCTGATGGAGCAGTGAGAAAGGGACTCATGTCTGAGTATACCCTGCCACACCTATAGTGGCCAAAAACGATTTAGAAAAGGGGGGTGGTGATGAACAGAGTGTCTGAGTTAAACAGACCACTCTTACCCAGTCCAAAGATCAGGGCTTGATCCATCACCGTTATTTATCTCACTGCCCCATCCCAGCTCAGAACCTGGCTATATGCAAATCAGTCTGTCCCTGGCCCAGTGCATCATGGGAACAGGGCAGACTAAACTACCAAGCCAATTCTTCACCAGAAAGGAGACAAGCTACCGGGGACTCTGTCCCTCACCACCCCTTGTTGTAAATATTTTTGTCCACCCTAAGCGTGGAAGGGTATTCTCAGATGTGAGACCCTTGCTCATTGCACCATCAGGATTCAAGCAAACTGGGCTGAAGACGGCTGTAATGCCAGAAACCGGTCCCCGGGAGCTTGTTTCCTTCCCAGTGTAAGAATTGGCTTTTGTAGTTTGGTTTGCCCTGTTGCCATCATGCACTGGGACAGGAATAGACTAATTTGTATACAGCCAGGTTCTGAAACAGGGATGGTGCAGTGAGCTAAAAAACGGTGTTGGATCTAGCCCTGATCTTTTGACTGGGTGAGAGCTTTCTGCTTAATTCAGAGACTCTGTCCCTCACCACCCCTTGTTGTAAATATTTTTGTCCACCCTAAGCGTGGAAGGGTATTCTCAGATGTGAGACCCTTGCTCATTGCACCATCAGGATTCAAGCAAACTGGGCCAAAGGCGGCTGTAATGCCAGAAACCGGTCCCCGGGAGCTTGTTTCCTTCCCAGTGTAAGAATTGGCTTTTGTAGTTTGGTTTTCCCTGTTCCCATCATGCACTGGGACAGGAATAGACTAATTTGCATACAGCCAGGTTCTGAAACTGAGATGGTGCAGTGAGCTAAAAAACGGTGTTGGATCTAGCCCTGATCTTTTGACTGGTTGAGAGCTTTCTGCTTAATTCAGAGACTCTGTCCCTCACCACCCCTTGTTGTAAATATGCTCTAACCATTAAGCCACACTTCTCCACATTGTGCCACCCAAAAGTGCTTGATTACAAGACAGGACCACTGTCTGACTTGTTATCCGCTCCTAAGCATTATTCCTGCACAGAAGGGCACTTGCAGGACCTGGTAGCTGCTTGAACTGCCGTCAAGTTATGACAGTCAGCCTTAGTCAGTCCTCTCACAGGCAGATGCAAAACCAGATCAGCATGTGCGTGGAGTGACCGTGATATGTTCATGTGGTCTTGAGAATGGATTTCACACAGCTACAGATAGGCAGCTCTGGTGCACCTGGCAGCAGTAGACAAAGAAGGGGGTTCCCCGTGGGTAGCTTTAGGATATGGGCAGGTAGTAGGGGGGAGAGACCAATTTAAATAGAAAGAAAGAACGCCCTGCCTCAGGATATAAAGGCCCCAGCTAGAGGGTCCAACAGATATATGTGAAGGGGTGATTAACCTAGGGGTTGACACTACACATAACAATCACATGGTCAAATCAAGTAGACTATACAGTTCATGTTAGAAATATATATATTTTTTATTTTTTAAAGATGGCAAGGATATAAATATTGAATGAAATTTTTGTATCACAAGTACATTTAGATCATAAATAGGACAAACATAGATATGGGGGCAACAACAACAGGGAAGATAGTCCTACCCAGTACCAGCCACACTACACACACACTCTGTCTCATTCACTTCAATCTCTTCCCACTCTTTCTCATTTTGTACCATTCACCATTCATTCTACCATTCATTCTTCTGATCCTGGCGAGTACAACACATAGATGGTTAATGTGTTGTATGGATCGGAGTGTTGGTCCAGGTAGATGGTTTTAACTACGGGTCCTGATGTAGTAAGGACAATAACCGTATTCCTGGAGACACAAGCCTTCTCCACATTGTGCCACCCAAAAGTGCTTGATTACAAGACAGGACCACTGTCTGACTTGTTATCCGCTCCTAAGCATTATTCCTGCACAGAAGGGCACTTGCAGGACCTGGTAGCTGCTTGAACTGCCGTCAAGTTATGACAGTCAGCCTTAGTCAGTCCTCTCACAGGCAGATGCAAAACCAGATCAGCATGTGCGTGGAGTGACCCTGATATGTTCATGTGGTCTTGAGAATGGGTTTCACACAGCTACAGATAGGCAGCTCTGGTGCACCTGGCAGCAGTACCCACAGGGTGGTTACAGAGTGACAGTTCAGCTCTAACCAACTACTTCAGGAATTAATATCGCAAAATGAATTGCTTGCATTTCAATTATGAATATGTAGAATTTTGTTTTCTGTGTGCCCAGGCAAGGGGTTCACCAAGAAACAAGAAAGCAAGCCCACAGGGGCCATGGCGCTCCTTGACAACCTCGCCCCCCATTAGCTCCACCAATACTTTGTTTGGGGGGAGAGATAGGTTTCAATATCCTAATTGTAATCAACCAAAAAAAATATATTTTAGATATATAACTAAACATGTTATCATCAAACACATCTTTTTCAAAATGAACTAAAACAAACATCTGGTTTCTGTCAAGTTCAATTATTTACTTTACTTCAAAAATATGACCTTTTTAAAAAAAATGTTGGTCAAATATGTTGAAGAATTCAATAAAAAAATAATAACAATATATCTAACATCCCTCAAAATTAATACAAATGTATATATCTATTAAAAAAATAATAATAAACTCCAGTTACTGTATCTATTTTTGAAACTTTTGTATTCAATATTTAACTTATTAACTGTTTAACTTAAATACTACTGACATCTCTAATAAACTCTACAACCCAAAACAAAGTATTCTAAAACATTTAAAATGAAAAATAAATTATAAAAAAAATCAATAAATAAACAAAAATTAAAATAATTGAATATTGTGAAATATAAAATCATAACATTACATCTAGAATATTAAACACTATCTAGCCAACACTCCAATAAACCCCAAAAGCTCAAAAATAAAGATGTAATCCAAGTTATAATTTAAATCAAGCACATAACATAATACATACAAATTGATTTAATATTTGATATTTTACACATCACTATTATTAAATAAAGTTAAACGATTTTCTTGCACTTGTATTCTATTATATTTTGCTACTGACACTATTTTGACTACAATATTATGGTCAAACAGTATTTTGGAGACAATATTCAGGTACCACACAAGTGCAGGAGCAGAGGGATGCCCAGAAAGGGTATAAGTTCCAGGTTAGTGAGGCCTTCGGTACCTATCATGATTTGTTCCTTAACAAAGTATTCTAGCTCTGTTCTAGAATGTGTGTCCAGGGCCAATACAAAATGAAAGAGATTCAGCCTTGGGGCCAGAATGAACATTATTGATCTGCACATTAATGACCTGGATAAACGACCCTGGTTTTTCACAAATTAAGACAACCTTAAGGTATATTAACATCAACTTCTTCCCTTTCAGTTCAGAAATATTTTGACTGTCTATTCAAAATCACTGACAGTCCTTTATGTATCTATTTCAAAACTAAAATGTTTTTTATGAGTTTAATTGTATATCACATCTGCTTAAGCATGTGAGGGAAACTGCTTTAATAATAAAAAACAATTGACTCACAGACCATAGTAGAATTGCACTTCAGAATGTGTTTAAACTGCTGTAGGAATGTTTTCAGATTGTCAGACTTAGGGTGGTGGGCTGTCTAGGACCCTCTCAAAGCATCTCTGTGGTGCATAGCTGTGCATCTATGCCTTAATTTGCTAAGCCACAATGTAGGAAAGCTTATGAGACGGATCATATTGCAAATTGGTGGTCTGTGTGCTGTTACAAATATTAGGATATTGTATGAGGAGCAATGCTGTGTTTTCCTTGTAGTGTTCTTGTAATGTTCTTTTATGTGTTCTATTATCTAATGTTCTTATAATAGTCCTTGTGGTGATCATGCCCCTATGCATAAATGCCTTTGGGGTACAATTAAGCTCATGGACCTTTTCTCTATTTGTTCCAGGAGCTTATAATCACTGTGAACTACATATCCCAGAATGCTTGTTGGCAGTCATCTTGGGTGTGGCAGACAGAATAAAGCAACGCCATATGCTCATTTCTCACTGCTCACTATTCCAGCGGAGTGCCTCGGGTGCAGAGCTCTTCTTTCTCTGTCTTGGTTCCGGTGCCTGCTGGGCAGTTTCCGGTTGTTGGGAACTTAATTTCCTGATTCCTTGTTGATCCTTTGTTTTGAAGTACGCTGCCAGCTCCCGCATTCAGATCCAGCAGCCGGATCCTGCATTTGGTCCTGCTGCTGGTTTCAGCATTCATGTCAATTTACCGGCTCCTGCAGTCATTGTCCAGCAGCCGGCTCCCAGAGGTGGTCCTGCTGCCGGTTTCAGCATTTCGGTAAAGGGTCGGCTCAGGCAGTCATTGTCGAGCAGCTGGCTCCCGCATTTGGTAAGATATTCAATCTTCTCTGCATTGCAAGCTTTCAGCACCACTACATTCTGAGTAGCACAAATTTGATACAGTAAGAAAAATAGAGATCTGAGAGTGGAATAGATATATAAATATCAGATGTATAAAGTTTGAATATAATAATTATTAGCATTGTTTTGAATTAGAGTCGAAAGATATCATTTGAAATTTACAAGTGATTTTACCGTTCATTATGATGACACAATAATGAAATGTATGAAAGAACATTAAAAAGACATGTGGTTAAGATTCTAGGTTTGATTCATTCCACAGCCCTCATTGCATATTTACTCATATTTGGAAAAAAGGCAATATCACCAGGGAATCATTAGTGTCACTACTCCGAATACGTTTGAATCTCATGATAGTGATTATTGGTTTGTTTGTTATTAACCTTTTTCTTTGCAGGTCTCCTTCCCTGTTGTTCCCTTCCTAATTCCCTTCCCCATTTGACCACTCCAAGCCTCTGTGGTATTACGGCATTCATGGTTGGAGGTGTAATGAGGTGGGTCCATGTGTCATCACATGCAGACACTGAGAAAGATAGGAGGCTCTTACAGAATAGTGAATACATGATGTTTATTCCTCCCAGTCTGCACAGGAGCTACAATGGCCACCTTGGATGATCTCAAGAGGATCATCACACAAATGCAGAGAGATTTGGCTGAGCCTAAGCTTGCCACTGCAACTCTCTCAGAGTAAGTGGATGGATTACAACAACAAGGGACAGGACCCGCTCTCTCTCAAACCACTCTGCCTCCTTCTAGGTCTGATCAGGCAACTCACACCAATATTGCTGTGAATATCCCAACAATAATTTCATTGGCAGCTCCTGAACATTTTTCCAGACAACTAAAGTATAGATTTTCCTTACATAAATAGAGTTACATTTCACTTTTCATCTTAGTGCCTACCCAGATCCATAGTCCAGAATAGCATTCTTAATATCCTATCTTTCGGGAGATGCAGCGACTTGGGTAGTTCCCCTTGTTCGACAAGATAGACCATTGTTGTATAATTGTCGGAGGTTTGTGGAAGAGTTAAAAAAAGTTTTAGATCGGAGTGCGGTCACATTATCTGCAGACAGAGAATTACTGGAACTGGAACTGAAACAAGGAAATAAGGATCTAATTACTTATTTATCTCAGTTTAGATGTCTGGTAGCTGAGACATCGTGGCCAGAAGAAAAAAGGTCAGTTATTTTTTATCAGGGACCCAAAGACGAACTCAAAGACCTTTTAGGCCAAATAGACCCAAAACCAACTTCTTGACCATAGTTGATTAACCCCTCTTTATTTTTAGATCACAGACTAGCAGATCGAAGAAAATCTGAAAAAACAGGTTGCTGTGTTGAAAGACCCCGAGTGCTGCAAGTAACAACTGAGAAAATGATTGAACCAATGGAGAATGAAACTATTCATCAACT
Source organism: Lissotriton vulgaris (assembly GCF_964263255.1). Classification (NCBI taxonomy): domain Eukaryota; kingdom Metazoa; phylum Chordata; class Amphibia; order Caudata; family Salamandridae; genus Lissotriton; species Lissotriton vulgaris. The sequence goes on from NC_141695.1 coordinate 562,087,059, forward strand.
TTAATCAAAGGATGAGAAAGAAAGTTGTCAACGAAATGGACAATCTTTGTACTGTGGACGTAAGGGTCATTTTGTAAAAGAATGTCCAATAAAACCTAAAGGTAAGGTTTTAGCTAAAAAGGAAACTGTGACAGCAGTGGATACCAAGACAGAAAACTAAGCTGCCCAAGATGTTTAGAAGGGGACCTCTTGGGCACAGTTGCCTTCCCTTCCATTAACTCATGTGTTACAAATTACAGAGCTCATTTTCGATTACCTGTGAAATTAATGTTGGATGTAGTGGAACACCAATTGCAAGTGTTATTGGAATCACGAGCTACTAGAAATTTCATTGATTTTGAAACAGCTCAACGGTTAAAGATTCCATGCATTAAGAAAGGCATTCCTGAAATAGTGCAAGCAGTGGATGGAAAAATGTTATCCGGAGGTCCTTTGACTATGCAAACTATTGAAATTCACATCATTTGTAGATATGCCACAGAGCAAATACATTCAGAAACACTGCAATTTGACATTATTCAAGCCCCACAGTATGGGTTTATACTTGGGATGTCGTGGCTTTGTTTGCATAATCCGTCTATTGATTGGCAAAAACAAGAACTTTGTTGTCAATCAATATTAAGGAATTGTGCTCCACAAGTCAACATTACAAATCATAATCAAGTGCATAGTCAGATAGCCACAGCTGCAGAAAAAGATATTGTATTTCCTCCACAATACTCTGCCTTTGCTAATGTTTTTAGTGAAACAAAGGCAGCCATGTTACCGCCACACAGGGCATACGATTGTCAGATAGACTTGGTACTTGGATCTAGCATTTTGAGCTGCTGTATATATGCACTGTCAGAAACAGAGAATCAACACTTAATAAATATCTTGATCAGTATTTGGAGAATGGCTTTATACGTCCTTCAAGCTCTCTAGCACCATCTCCTCTTTTTTCATCCTAAAGGCGAATGGGGAGCCAAGAACGTGCATCAACTATACGACATTAAATAAAATACTATAAAAAACAAATACCCTCTACCCCTTATTCCAGTGTTATGGATCAAGTAAATATTATGGTGATATATGCTAAACTGGATCTTAGAGGTGCATATCACTTTGTCCGAATAAGGGATGGAGATGAATGGAAGACCACTTTTAAAACAAGGTATGGTCTTTTTGAATATCTCGTTAGGCCCTTTGGTCTTTGCAACGCCCCTGCGGCACTCCAGGTCTTCTTAAACGATGTACTACGAGAGTATCTGGACATTTTTGTCATTGTGAATCTCAATGATATTTTAATTTATTCAGAAAGTGTACAAATCCCTGAGATCCATGTAAAAAAAAGTGCTGAGTACCTTGCAAGTACACCAATTGTACTGCAAGTTAATTAAATGCGACTTTCATGTTCTACAGGTTGTTTTTGGGCGTTACCTTGACCCCTTCTGGAATGCGAATGACTGAACGAAAAATTCAAGCTGTGTCAGATTGGCCCATTCCTAAATAAGTTTGAAACATATAATACTTTCTTGGCTTTGCCAATTTTTTATCGGTGATTTATTGACCATTTTTCTCTGTTGGTATCTCCTATTACAAGGTTGTTACGTAAAAAGGTTACATTTGAATGGACACCGGAAATTGATAGGGCCTTTCAACAATTAAAAACCCATTCACTGCTGCACCTATTTTAGCACATCCAGATCTCAATGAATCTTTTGTTGGGGAAGCTTATGCTTCTGAGATTGCAACCGGAGCCATATTGTCACAAAGAAATCAAAATACCAGCCAACTCCATCCAGTGGCCTACACGTCATGGAAATAGAACAGTGCAGAACAAAACTACACAATTGCTGAAAAAGAGTTGTTAGCCATTTGTGATGCATGCAAGGAATGGCAACATTACCCTTTAGGGGCAAAGTTCATGGTTACAGTTTATACGGACCATAGAAACCTTCAGTTTATGAGTTCCTCTCGCATTTTAACACATCATAAACTTCGTTGGATGATGTTCTTTGCAGAGTATGATTTCATTTTTACATATAGAATAGGGCTCGAGAATAAACATCCTGATGCTCTTTCCAGAAAGATTACTCCTTACACAATTCTGTAAGTGAAGCACATTCCATCATTGCTCCCACTAAAGTTTTGTGTGTTTCATCTGCAGGACAATTCTTGGGTAAAATTCGAAAACGCTTTCCTTTTGCGTTCTGTTCAGAATGGATGCATAAAGACAGTGAAAATACTGTAGTTCAAGGATTACCATTACATGGGAAACTAGTCTATCTTCCTACAGCAGAATGACAAGAAACAGCTTTTCACTGGTTGCATACTGTTCCAATGGCTGGACACCCAGGGCTGAAGAAAACTCTTGACAATATGCAAAAACATTTTTGGTGTACAACTATGGAAAAAGATATTATGCAACTGACTCAAGAGTGTGAAACGTGTGCATGAAGTAAAGCAGATCATAATAAACCTAAAGAATTGTTACAACCTTTGCCCACTCCCTCTTCCCTTGGGAACACATTCAATTGGATTTTATAACAGGTTTACCCAAAGTGCAACAATATACAGTCATTCTAGTGATTGTGGACAGCTTCACTAAGTATGCACATTTCATTGAATGTAAACAATTATACACTTCTAGTCAATTAGCAGAGTTATTCATTCAACAAATAGTACGCCTTCCTGGATTACCAGCTGTGATTGTATCCGATCGAGAGTCGTAGCTTTCGTCCAGGTTTAGGCAAACATGTGTCAAATACTGCACATTTCATCCACAATATCAAGAGGTTAACACTCTCAAATCGATGGACAAACTGAGCATCTAAATCAAACTTTGAAGCAATATCTATGATGCTATGCAATGGACGCTGTCGATTCATAGGTTGATCTACTTTGGATGGCTGAGTTGGTGTATAATACCTCTTATCACTATTTCACAGGAACGTCTCCTTTTGTTGGATTCAATGGCTATCAACCACATATGTTACCAGTCACCTTACCAAAGTCACTGTCCAATACACCAACAGTACACGACAATGTTATGCACCTGCATCATGTACATAACCAATTAAAACAGCATCTTTATAAAGCAAAAAGAAAATGCAAACATCAATATGATAAACGCCACAGACCAGGTCCTATAAATCATTCTGGAGATAAAGTATGGCTTTCCACAAAAAGCAGAAAAAAAGCTTTTTCATCCCAAATTTAAAGATCTGTATGAAGTATTGAGACAAGTGAACCCTGTCACATACAAATTGAAGCTTCCTGCTTCTAGACAAGTTCATCCAGTATTTCACACCTCACTACTAAAGGCAGCAAAACCTCAGTGTTCAGAACGTCCTGCACCTCTTTTAATTCATGAACAATGGGAAAATGGATGAGAGAAAACTGCCTCCAACTCAACTCTGACAAAATTGAAGTAATAATCTTTGGGAGGAACACCTACAGATGGGACCACTGCTGGGAGCCTGCAGAACTCAGACTTACACCCATACCAACCGACCATGCACGCAACCTCAGCATTAACCTCAGCAGCCAACTGACTATGAAATGGCAAGTCAAAGCAACCGCCTACTACTGGTCCACCACTCTTCGCATGCTCCACAGAATCTTTAGGTGGATCCCAACCAAAACCAGAAAGCCCGTCACTCAGGCCCTTGTCACCAAACGCCTCGACTACTGCAAGCCCTCTATGCCAGCACCTCCACCCACGTCCTCAGAAGACTCCATATCATACAGAATGCTGCAGCCAGACTCCTCCTTGACCTTCCTACACAAACCCATGACCTCCAACCTGAGAGACCTCCACTGACTCCCCATTCAGAAGAGATGCAATTTTCAAGATCCTCATACATGACTACGAAGCCATCCACACCCTAGGACCCGCTTACATCAGCCACTGACTGAACTTCCACTAACTCTTTAAATAACTGCGCCCCTCTGCACTGACCCTTGAACTCACCTCCTGCAACCCTCACAGCCACAGCAGTGGTTGCTTATTCTCCTACATCACTGCCAAGACCTGGAACTAACTTCCTGTCCAGCTTCTTAAATCCCCATTGATGGCAGACTTCAGAAAGAGACTCAAGACCTGGCTCTTACACAGAGAAACAGCATCCAGATACCCCTGAGGTGACAGAGTTGCACTCTTTGATTGATTGATTGTTTGATCACTCATGCCAGAGATAAAGAATAGGGGCCTGTCTTAAAGAAGTTCGGGCTGGACTGTTCCCATGATGCACAGGGTCAAGGCTCCTTTGCATATGGCCATGTCTGAACTGGGGTGGTGTGGAGTGCAAAAAAACGATGGATTTAGGCCCAGATCTCTGTACTGGGGTGAATGTGTGACATTGTTCTGCATTCTGTCCATCAACTGTTATTTTTGCAATTGTCACCCGAGTGGGATGGGTATGCTCAGACGTGAGTCCTATGCTCCCCACACCACTGGAGTCAAGCTATCCTGGCTGAAGACGGTTGATAGCCAGAAACCGGTCCTAGGATGCTTGATTCCGGTCCAGGAAAGACATGGCTTGGCAGTTCGGGCTGGACTGTTCCCATGAGGCACAGGGTCAAGGCTGATTTGCATATGGCCATGTCTGAACTGGGGTGGTGTGGAGTGCAAAAAAACGATGGATTTAGACCCAGATCTCTGTACTGGGGTGAATGTATGACATTGTTCTGCATTCTGTCCATCAACTATTATTTTTGCAATTGTCACCCCGAGTGGGATGGGTGCTCAGACGAAAGTCCCATGCTCTCCACACCACTGGAGTCAAACTATCCTGGCTGAAGACGGCTGATAGCCAGAAACCGGTCCTAGGATGCTTGATTCCGATCCAGGAAAGACACGGCTTAGCAGTTCGGGCTGGACTGTTCCCATGAGGCACAGGGTCAAGGCTGATTTGCATATGGCCATGTCTGAACTTGGGTGGTGTGGAGTGCAAATAACGATGGATTTAGGCCCAGATCTCTGTACTGGAGAGAATGTATGACATTGTTCTGCATTCTGTCCATCAACTGTTATTTTTGCAAGTCTTAAAGCAAAGGCAGAATTGCTCTAAAGTTACTATTGCATTTTCTCCAAGGTTATTGAAGCGAGAGTGACTCATTACTCATTGGGATGGATACATTTGCTGTTTATTGACAAATTCAAAAATGCAAGTAATTTCTGTGGGGTGTGAGATCAGGGTCGGTGGATTGGGAAGTGGACATTTGGGCATTGGCCAGTGGGGCAGTGCTTCAGGGGCACCTGTGGAACTTTTTTTGGACCTCTGTAAACCGGACTGAGAGACATATTGTCTTCCCAGTCCCCACCAGGCCTCTATAATGCGGCGTCAAGTCAAGTCAAGTTTAAATTTGTATAGCGCACTACTCACCCGGAGGGTCTCAAGGCGCTTGAGGGAGGGGAGGAGCTTTACTTATCAAATATCCAAGTTTTAAGTTGTTTTCTGAAGGAGAGGTGGTTCTGTGTGAGGCGGAGGTGGGTGGGGAGGGAATTCCAGGTCTTGGCTGCTAAGTAGGAGAAGGATCTTCCTCCCATTGTGGATCTCTGGATGCGTGGAATTGTGGCGAGGGCCTGATTGGACGATCGAAGTTGGTGGGTGTGGGTGTAGAAGGACAGGCGCGTGTTGAGGTATTCCGGTCCTAGGTCGTAGAGGGCTTTGTGTGCGTGGGTGAGGAGACGGAACGTAATTCTCTTGTCGACGGGGAGCCAGTGGAGGTCTTTCAGGTGACCGGAAATGTGAGCTTGGCGTGGGATGTCTAGGATGAGTCTGGCTGAGGCGTTTTGGATGCGTTGGAGTTTTTTCTGTAGTTTGGCTGTGGCTCCGGCCTAAAGGGTGTTTCCGTTGTCTAGTCGGCTAGTGACCAGTGCATGGGTGACCGTCTTTCTTGTTTCCGTGGGGATCCAACGGAAGATTTTGTTGAGCATACATAGGATGTTGAAGCAAGATGATGAGACGGCGTTGACTTGTCTGGTCATCGAGAGGGAGGAGTCCAGGATGAAGCCCAGGTTGCGTGCGTGGTTCGTTGGTCTTGGTGCAGTTCCCAGGGCCGGTGGCCACCATGAGTCGTCCCAGGCGGAGGGGGATGATCCTAAGATGAGGACCACAGGCTCTCTCTTGACCTGCTGTAAATTGATACTGGGAGCCTGGTGTTGCTCTTGTCTTTATGGCATTCTCACCTTGGCCCCCTGCCTTGTGGGGCCTGTCTGGCCAGAAGCAGTGTCATCCCTGCTGGGCCATGGTCTTCAGGTCATGGGGAGGGTGTGAATATGCAGGGGCCTCCATTGGGGGTGCCGAGGGAGGCGGTAATTTTGTGGCTGTAGTGCCATTCTCACCTCAGAAGAACACCAATATGGCCACCAAGTAGGAGCTCTTCTCTGGAGCTCCTGGGCTTTAACCTCAAAATCGACAGATATCCCCCTATTTACTTGACTCCACCCCCAAAAACCCACCTACTGCTAACGCCACCAGTTTCTTGATCCACAATTCCTTTGTGGATTTCTGGCATAAACGACCTCCAGGGCTCCGAGGTTCTTTACCTTGACTGCCTTGCCGCTTCTCTGCAGTGCTAAGCCCTCTGACTCAGAGGATCATCGACCCCTCCACCTCCAGACGGATTGAGACTGTCTTCCTTGTACCGCTGGACCCCATTCACCCCGGTGAGATGGTCTTCTTTTTCTGTGGTGTACGTGCAACGCTCTGCCTTCCTGCTCTGCAGCGTTACTGCCTTGTGGTGCCCGGGTCTCAACCCTGCTGGGGCACTGGAGCTGCCGCTTGAGATCTGGGGCCGAATTCCTCCACAGTGACGGCGCATAGAGCGCTGCTATTTCGGATGTTACAGATCGCTGTGCAGATGTGGGAAGGCAAGGTCATGGACAGAATGGTCTCCATTTTTACCGTGTAGCCGCCAGGACAAAAAGGTGGTCGGTAGATCAGCTCAGAGCGGAACTGCTCCTGATCACCAGAAGGGTGGCAAAGCTTTGACTTGTTCCCCTACAAGCTCCACAGACAAGTGGCAGGTACCTTCGGCCCCACAACATCACTTGAGCGTGCAACAGGAGGTCAGCGGGGTGGAAGAGAAGGCCAAGGGCCGTCCTCCCTGTAGTGTAGTTCCTAGTTTCCCACTAGGCCCTGCGCCTTGGAATAACATAAACAGTAGTATCGACGTGGAACTGCGGATATTCCAGGCCTCCACTGACTATGCTAAACTTAATTGGGTGTGTTACCAACTAGCTCAGAGGTCACTGGAAACTTTCTTCTCTGCATAGGAAGTGATCAGCTTCCTTGGCACAGACAAGAAGGGATTCAGCTTTCCAACAACCGTGCAACATGACAACTTTGCTCCTCAGATCAAGAGTCAATCCCTAGGGTCGTGTGAAACAATAGACAAGTATTTCACTCAGTCAGTCTAGTGCAGTTTACTTTCACGAGATGTAGAGAATAGAGAGACGGGCGTTTGTCAATAAAGGGTTAACATTTATTGAACAGTCTTTCTTCTCGTACAAGAGAAATGTATTGCCACAATTGCAATAATTGTTATTATAAAAAGTACGTACAGTAAGATAAGTATTGCGAAATAGAACTGTAAAAGCATTGATATGGTTTCTTAGCCATACAATGGTTTAAAAGTAATAAAACATATATACAGTCATATATACATTAGGCTAATATACTCAACTGGTGCTTCTAACTAAGCCTACCCCAGTGTGCCTGACCTAAGCCTAACACGTGGAAGGGGAGTAAGTAAGTAGCTTTAAGTTAAGTTGGTTTTGCCAAGGTTTGTTTTCAAGAATTCTCGTCTAAGGGTTTAGTCAACACCATACCTCTGAATAGAATGATGGAGGATTGGTATCTCCTTCAGGGGTCTCTCTCGATATCCCAGTCACCTGCGAGGGTAGACCGGAAACGCCGGAGCTGGATTTCTCTGCAGGAGAAAGGCAGCGGGTCTCTTCAGCGCGTCGAGGAAGGAGGGGGGACAGCGTCCGCGGGCAGCTGGAATCTGCTGGATGTCTTCGCAGAGGACGGCTGTTCAACTCCTAAGCGTACTGCACCATAGTTCGCGCTTTAGCAGCGATAATGGTATCAGCAGCTTCACCACCACAGGGACAGCAGGCTGCAGCGACAGAGTGCTAGATTTACCAACACGGGGTCTTGCAGGCAGCTGGCATCAGCAACAGTAGCTCGCATTGCTTAAGGCAACGTTGGTAATATTTATACCTGACAGGTGCCGGGTTTGACGCAAGTTTGCTGGACATAAGACGTCAATTAAAGATGTCACTAGGAAGTGATAGTTATCAGTTGCTCATTAGAGTTCCATTACTAATAAAAACACAGCAAGCGGGGATTTCCAGGTTTGCTGAGTTTTTATCTTGTTGAAGAACTCGGAGTGTTATCTAGGAATATCAGATAGTGACTACTGCTCTGTCATTGCACTAATTGGTCGCAAAGGAAGTGGCAGAGAGCTATGCTGGAATGTGGCTCTGTTCGTGTGAGGCCAGAGATGACTTTTCAGAAAATCGCACTTGAACGGTTATGCCAATATAGGGAATAAATGGATTAATAGCCGAATAGGGGCATAAGGTCACAGTATCGATCAGGAACCTAGATAAACACGCAACACCCACTCCACGGGTTAATGTCCATCAAAATTACTAAAACTAAAGCAATTAGATGCATGTGTAACATTGCCCACCCCAAAATACATAAATGCATTCGAAATAGGCGTACTTGTAATACATGAATTTAAGTACTGTACGTTTTTTAAAGCATAGTAATCATTCAAAAAATTATTGCATATGAAATCAATGAACGATTATGCAAAAGGAATTACACATGAAGTATCTCTGACAGAAGAAAGGCGAGATAAATCATCACATAAAAATGTATTGTAATAACATGTGTGCTAGAGGCTGGTGTAATGTTGTTATGTCTCTAGATGTGTTTAGAAATAGAAGTGTGAAGCTTCTGTTCTCTAAGAATAGTTTTTACGTTAAGCAAAGAATTGTTCGTGCCAAAAAAGGTCAATATTAGAAAAAATTGTCCAATTTAAAGAATTATTGCTTGAACGGGGAAAAATAGATTTCCAAAGCTCTTGGCAGTGTTTGTTGATCAAAACTGAAGGCCGAATTCAGAGTTCATGGGAACGCTGTGTGTCGGAAAGCTTCTCAAAAGTTATTGTTTCTGTACGGGTGAGAACATCGTATCAGACAGGCTCTCAAAGAATTGGTCTACAAAATCAGGTGATAGTTCAACCAAATTAGATAGCGCTGTAACTTGGCAGGTGTGAGAATGATTGCTGTCATCGAAGGCAGGACCAGCAATGCTCACAGAACGTTGTACCTGGATGATGTTGCTTTTGTCACTTGCTCCACTGTTACCACTTGGCTGTAGTACAGGAGTCTCCACGAATGCCGTCATCAGGATTGGTAGCCGCTGGGGACAACACAATGCGTGAGCCGTTATTGGACTGAGCAAAGTATCGACGTCCATTGGTACTGCTGATGGAAGTGAAAGACAGGTGTCCAACACGCATTCATCGCCGCAAAGCATACACCGTAGCACAGGTAAAATGCAATTTTGCCATATCGGTCTGAATGAAAGGAACCAGGTCATGTTTAGATCTCTCAGCCTGGCCAATCCAAGGACGTTAGTTATCCTGTCCCGGTAGCGCATTGCTAGGATTGTCTCTTCCATTCCCATGGGAGCTATGTCTGAGCCGAGGCTTGCCATAACGTAGCAGGAGGGTCAAAAATAGAATCCCTGCGACGAGTCCCAAAAATAATGGTATGCCGCCAAAAACAGAGTGTACAAAATTAGGAACGATTCCCAAAATGGCCTGGAAGGGTGTTAGCAGTCCCGTAAAGACTGTCTTAAATATGCCTGGGATGCTTGTTGCACTAGACATGTTAAGGAGTTGGCTGAACATTTCTACGAAATGCACGGGGCAATTTGTTGATAAAAGGTCATGAACTTCAGTAGCTGTCCTTGCAACTAGAAGATCATACGTCTCTTTTGATGACGTTATAGGCACTGTTGTCTGTAAAAGTACAGATTTCATTTTGCTTAATGTATCAATTCGTATAGAATAGAGATTCAGACGAGGCCAGATGGGAGTCACTATGTCTGGAGGCCCACTCGGAAACAATGCTTGCATACAGCATTTGACCATGGATGTTACTTCTACTAGATAACTTTTCCCTGGCACGAGGCCACAACATCTGTGATCCGTTCTAAGAATGTAACTCCCGTTCGAAAGTTGCATAAAGAAGGGCTCTATCTGAGTTGCAGGTGTGACTAGCTGGTGGCATGAAAGGTTGTTTGAATTTCCATCACATGCTCCGTGTAAATTAATACCCTGACACAAAAGTATACCGCTTAGTGAATGTTTACAATTTTCACCACTAAGAAATACATTTTTGTCACTGTCACTATAGCAAGAATGAGTGTATGGTAATTTCCATTCGGATTTTACATATCCTTTACCCAATTGTTCATACTGGCCAGCAGGTATGTACTCAAGGCACTTTTTAAATCGGAAAGTTGTTATCGGAATTGTGATAATTCCGTGTATTATCCATTCAATGACAGGACTCTCTGACATTGTCAATGGTAATCTCTCGAGTTTTTCGATGCTCAGGATTGTATAGTCTGCTCCTTTCTGTGCCAAACTGATCTGTTTATCAGTAAGGTTAAAACTGGAAAATAATGATGTTGTGTTGATTAAACGCCAAGGCACATAGCCTGAACGAAGATTTTGCAGCGTCCAGCCTAATGCTATAATAGAGCGTAATTGAGACTGGCCATGTTGTAACATTAGCAAATCTCTGTCTATCACATCAAAGGCAGAGGATACAATATTGTCCAATGAATATATTCTGGAAGACAGAGTCATTAACCCATTGTCTACCACAGAAAGTGATTTCTCCAAATTAATACGATCAATTTCTTGTATTTTTCAGCAGTTTCAATTTGCTTTACTTTCCAAGCCTCGTTGTAAGCAGCATAGATACTGGTCGCTATGAAACGCTTTTGACGCTGTTTGCGTGGTCCAAGAATGAAATCGCGCAAATCAGCACCATCTTTTAATAAAGACAAGTGTTGCTTAATTTCAGCCAGTGTGGACGTAGTTAGCCATTCAAGGCAGAGTTTCCCTACACTGTATGTTGTTATAATCCCTGGATGTTGTCTCTGGGAATATCTAGGTTATAATCTGGTCATTTTTAACCCCTGTGTTTTATTCAGGAATCTATTTTGACAGCTATTTGTGTCTGTAGGCCAGATTAACCACTTTTTCCAATCAGAATGTGTTCTGTTAAAATGTAAAATTTGTGACACGTCTAACTCAATATCAGCGGTTGCATTTTCAGGTATTGGCTTTGGTATAGACGGTGTTTTAAGGTCTTTGCTCTTAGCTAGGCCAAGACAAGATGTTTGGTGTATTGTGTCATTTAAAAATAACATTTGTTCTGGTATCATGCAGGTTCTAAATAGTGCTTCAATGCCTTGCACCTGCCAATCTTTTGTACCCCAAATTGTTTTCGTTTCAATATTATTTTTCCAATAATCAAAACCAAATGTCATCATTTTGTCATAAAATGCTTCTGAATATATCAATTTAGAATTTGTCAGCATTGTTTTCATTCCTGTTTTATCTAACAGTTTATAATAAAACGTTTCTGCATCACTGGTGTTAAACCCTGAGAAGTATTTGAATTTCTCAAAAAATGCTTTAGAACTGCTTTTAGGTGGTGTAGAACAATGTTCCCATTGATTATACATAAAAACATTTCTAGGCTGTGCAGATTTATGCAAGTAATGATCCCCATAGTGGGTGTAACAGAATAACTGCTCATAACTAGATGAACCTTGTAAATAATCATGATCTGTGAATCTAGCTGACATTACTAAATCAGACATCATGTCATTAATACTGTTAAAGTCCCAATCATCAGAGAATGTACTTGGTGTCACAAAGTCACTTAAGGAAACCTTCAGTTGATGAGGATACTTCAGGATTTCGACCGGACCATATATCTCATAGTCTGTTTTCTCCCATACTACCCCACCAGGTATTGGAATTGCTGTGACATTTACTGTTGACAGTTCTCTTTTCTTCACGTGGGATGATCTGTGTGGTTTCAGGACTAGGTTGATGTTCTGACTTGCTGTGTCCATTCAATTGTAATAAACTTTCCTAAAATTAAAACTAAAATTAGGCATAGTAGGAGTATGAATACCCCTGAGATGATCCAATGCTCAATCAACGGTGAATCCAGATATAGTTCTTTGATTTGTTGAAGGAGTCCTGTTGTATTTTCTTTAGAAATCTTTATTGTTTCTGGCATCACTTCGGGGTCTTTTAAATCTTCAGAGAAGTTGTCGAAGTTGATGAAATAACCAGAGGCAGTTCTGTCAATTGATGGGATTGTTCTTTCAATCTGTCTCTCGGTAGCACTTTCTGATGCCACATCATTGTAGACTGGTGTTGTTTCTTGACGAACTGTTTCAATCTGTGTTTCAAGAGGCACGAGTTCCATGGCATTATTGCATAGTCCTTCATTGTTCACTGCAGGCTGATCGAATGTGATTAGTCTTTCAGTTTGAACCTCTTGGATTGTTGCAAGTTTGGGTATTCTGTTGTTTCTTGGGAGTCCACTGGGCCTACTGTTGATTATAGGCCACATGCTTGTGATTTTACCAGATCGATAGACACGACTCTGTTCTCCTTTTTACCAGCAAGGGGCGGTAGCACAACTGATCTTGTTCCGGTGACTGCTAAGACAGGTACTGCTTTTCTGTAAGAAGGCCCAAATTCCTTCTTAACCGCGATCTTTTCTCTGACTAGATCCCCAATCTTTGGAATCCAGACAGGCCTTGCTGGGGCTGTTGCGGGTGGTGCCTCGTCAGTGGTACTTGGCTGTTGCTTTAACTTTATGTTGCTTAATGATTTTCTTGTTTCATTCAGTTCCTGTGAAACAGCCAAACGATCTTTTACATCAAAGTGCGTTGTTTCTTCTTGTACCACTGACATCTGACTATCGAGGTCCTGAACTCGCATTCTAATTACGAACAATAGTTCGTATGGGCTGAAACCTTTTAGAGAATTTCTTGGCATGTTGTTAAGACTAGTCTGGACACTTATTAAATGTTTGACCCACCCAGCGCCTGAACCTAATACCTTCACTGTTATAGATTGCTTTATGTCACGTTTTTTTCTTTCTACCACACTGTTCCCTTCGGGGTGCGACGGACAAGAATACCGCAACCCAATTCCCATGCTGGCCATAGCCTCCTTATAGGCTCGAGAGCTGAAAGCAGGACCCTGATCAGAATGGAACGTGGTAATTGCGTATGTGCCGATATTGACTCGCAAATCTTTTATAACCGTTCTAGCGTCAGCCGAGCGCTGGAGGCCTCATTTTTTAAGTGCTTTTCGTCTTAACTGTTAATAGGACGCAGGACGGGGTGTAGGCAGCGTTACGCTCTTTCTGACTGGTAGCCGGTAGCAAGGTTCGCTACTGCGATCCCTATTACAGTTTTCACAGTTGTTTGCATATATTTGGTGTTCTACACTCATTCCTGGCCACCAGAATACTGATTGTAATTCAGTCAGTGATTCCTTGATCTCTCTGTGCCTTAGACCCAAACCCATGTGTGCGTCTGCTATTAAAAATATTCTCCTGTTCATGTTTGGAATTACTCTGTCCCCCACTCCAGGGATTCGAGCAAAAGGAATGGAGTTTGCATCGATTATGTATGCATAATTGAGTGGATAGTTCACGGGTAGTGCTGCACAGTCGCCTTTTACGGTCGTTTTTACTGCCAGCATGGTTTCCCCGTCTATGTATTTATCTGTACGCTTTTTTGTGGCTACGGAAGCCGGTTTAGTTGCTTCCGCTTTGGCTATATTAGCCAATGAATTCCCTACAACGTGAACGCCATCACGTTGAAGACTCTGTGCGTGAATCACGTGAGTCTTTTGTAGTTCTTTGTATAAAAGAGCTACCTCGTTCCAGAGCAATTTATGCTTTATTGTGGCACCTGTGTCATCTTTGTAGTTGTTTTCGATCCAACTCTGCAGTTTATTGTTGTAAGAGTTGACGCAAAAATGAGAATCGCACACTATAAGTGTCGGGAATTCACGTTCTGCATTTTCGAGCGCCATCTTTAAAGATCTGATTTCAGTTCTCTGAACCGAACAGTTTCTTACAGATTCAGTTTTTGTTACTTTCGGTCTGAATTTACCGCACAGCCAACGACCTTTAATGATCGCACATGCTGCATCGTAGGATTTTCTCTCTACGTTGAAATGCTGTACAAAGCTATCTGTATAGATTATACAGGCGTATTGTGGGAGAGGCAGAATTTCGATTGGCAGAGGATATTCTTCTTCATATTCTAAATCATTCAGTTCTTCAAATTGCGGGGCGAAATAGTATTTCACATCTTCCGCTCCTAGAGAATCTATGCACTGTATCCATTTCAGATCCAGTGACACTGTAGGCAGGTTTACTGGGCTGAATAGCGCCTCGAAGGTGGATTCCGCTGTAAGGATATTAATCCGTTTGCCGTGTGCTAGTTCTCGTTCATTTGCTAATGCGATTTGCACTGCTTTCACAGTTCTTTCTGTGGGACTGAATGCTTTTTCTGCTTGTGTGTACAAGTGAGATTTAATTGAAATTGGTACCTTTTCTCCCTCATTAGAGGTCAGGTACGTGAATCCGCATCTTCCTGGGATGACTCGGATTACAAGATCGATCGTGTTGTCACGTGTATCTAATTTTGTTTTTGCAACATGTCTGTTTGCAGTGATCTCAAAATTTCTGTGTGTTTTTGAGTCCAATTGATTTGTTTAAAATCAGGTTTAATTAGTTCGTAGAGAGGTTTAACCCTCTCTGCGTAATTTAGTATGTAAGTTCTTCCGAAATTCAGAAAACCTAGAATGGATTGTAAATTCTTCAGCGTTTTTGGAGCTTGGAGTACAGCGCACTTCTCTAAGAAGTTGTCCGCTAGGCTTTTCCCTTCACTTGATAATTCGTACCCTAAAAATAGTACTGTCAGATGGGCAATTCGGGACTTTTTAAAGTTGAATTTGTAACCCTCTGCTGCGAACCCAAGTATAATGGTGTTCACTCTTTTCAAGTGAGTATCCAAGTCGTCGTCTGTGAGATAAATATCATCTACGTAAGACAATGCTTCATCATCATAGATTTGTAGTAACTCTGTTACCCTAGCTGAGAATAGTCCTGGGCTGTTCTTGAACCCCTGTGGGAGTCGACAGAATTTTTCCTGCGACCCAAATGCAGAGAAAGCGGTCAAATATCTGCTTTCTGGTGCAATGTTTTGACAAAAGAAACCATTAGAAATGTCAAATGTCGTTTTATATTTTTTCCTAACTATGTTATTCATTAGGGCTGCACTATGCGAGTTTTGTACTGCAATAGTTTTGCAACATGTATTAAGATGTCTGTAGTCCAAAACTAGACGATATGAATTGTCTGGCTTGGAGACAGGAAACAAAGGATTGTTCATTTGAGAGGTGCATGTTTCAATCACCCCCTGGTACTCAAGTTGATCTAAGATCTCCCTGACTTGTTTTTTAGCTTCTTGCTTTATGGGATACTGCCGTTGGGCAGTTGGTTCACTTTTCAATTGGATTTTGTGAGGCGGTGAATCCTCATCCCATCCTACATGATTTTTATATAATGCAGGTGCCTGGGCCACTGCCCATTTCCTTGCATATGTATATTTTTTGTGAATCGGAATGTGATTCGAGAAGGCAGGCATAATCACTTCTTCGCCACGAGGGCACTCCCTGACAAACTCTGGGGGCCAATCTTTTTCAGCTAACAGAATATCATAGCCTTTTGAGAGCTTATCCCAAAATAGACCCTTAATTTTCCTAGTCTTATCACCCTCTATACGCAATGTTATTTCGTATATTTTATGGGGCTCGCTAAGTCTGGCGTCGGCAGTTTCAACCTGAATGAATTCATTCGTGTCCACTGTCTCCAGATGACTCATCAAGATCTTGCGCGCTATACTGATTTCTGCTGCACTGTCCAACATTGTCAATGCCCACTCCCCGTTTTTCAACTGTGTCCTCAGTATTCTCGGCAAGGTTGATTACTCTAATACTGGCTACCTTCTTTTTCTGAAATTGAGATTTCTTATTTTGAGCAGGTTCCTTGTCTTTGGACTTGGTGTGCTCTCCTGGGTCTGACCGTCCTCTTCTTTCCGAATTCTGTGGAAGAGATCGAGAGGGACGTGTATCAATACTTTGATATCTATCAGGTTTTTTAAGATTATCCCTATTTCTAAGGTTATATCTTTTCTCAGAGGGCTCCCTCTGGGGAGACTGGCGTTCTCGAGTCGGAGTTCTTTCCCTCCGTCGAGGAGACCTTCCTCTGGACTGGAAAACTTTTTCCTTGGGAGTGGATTGTTTATTCCCATCCCAGCTCTTTTTAGGAGTGTTTGAATTATTTTTAATAAATAATTTTACTAACTCTCTATAAGCTTTTGTTAATTCTCCTATGTTAACTAAGAGATCTTCTTTTGACATTTTTGCAATGTAAGGATGTGGTGTGTAGCTGGCTAGAACCGGCCACGTGGCTCCTGGTCTACCTAGTGGACCGAGCCTAGTAATGTGATCATTGTGTTTTAGGGCGCCATTAAACCAGAGCAGGTGCTCTTGAAATTTAAGTGGAATTTCAATCTCCTCGAAAGGAGCGTACTCTTCCGGAGGTTTCTCTATTTTGAAATAGTGAAACTCTTTTGTTCTAGCGTTTACCGCTGGAAAGTTTATCCATGAATAGAATACCTCTGTCTGCCGATACTCGTGAGCCTCAATCACGAAAATTACTGTACCACCTTGAGGTGTCAGTCCATTATCTATAAGTTTTAAAGTTATAGATCTTCTTAAGTGGACCGGGATGATAATAGCATCCGGGTCTGTGTATTCGGGACCTTGCTGAGTCGCATCTACTGTGGCCCCAGGGGTTCCGTTATTTTCTGGCATTGTAAAAATGCAAGGTTTGCAGAGTAGGTCTCCAAGGAGACAAAGATTAGGTGCACAATATTTTGGAACACTGTATCCTTCAACGTTGAATAAACCAGAGCTTTACATAGGAATCTCTTCCTACTAAGGTCGGGCGGATTTTAACCTTTCACCCACTCCAGACGTCTATTGGAGTATTTACGGGAGAAAGGGGTGTGAAATATGCACGACTGAGTTACTCTAAAAGTCTTGCGTTAGTTTATCGCCTTACCAAACGTTAGGTCGCCATGTAGTGTAGTTCCTAGTTTCCCACTAGGCCCTGCGCATTGGAATAACATAAACAGTAGTATCGACGTGGAACTGCGGATATTCCAGGCCTCCACTGACTATGCTAAACTTAATTGGGTGTGTTACCAACTAGCTCAGAGGTCACTGGAAACTTTCTTCTCTGCATAGGAAGTGATCAGCTTCCTTGGCACAGACAAGAAGGGATTCAGCTTTCCAACAACCGTGCAACATGACAACTTTGCTCCTCAGATCAAGAGTCAATCTCTAGGGTCATGTGAAACAATAGACATGTATTTCACTCAGTCAGTCTAGTGCAGTTTACTTTCACGAGATGTAGAGAATAGAGAGACGGGCGTTTGTCAATAAAGGGTTAACATTTATTGAACAGTCTTTCTTCTCGTACAAGAGAAATGTATTGCCACAATTGCAATAATTGTTATTATAAAAAGTACGTACAGTAAGATAAGTATTGCGAAATAGAACTGTAAAAGCATTGATATGGTTTCTTAGCCATACAATGGTTTAAAAGTAATAAAACATATATACAGTCATATATACATTAGGCTAATATACTCAACTGGTGCTTCTAACTAAGCCTACCCCAGTGTGCCTGACCTAAGCCTAACACGTGGAAGGGGAGTAAGTAAGTAGCTTTAAGTTAAGTTGGTTTTGCCAAGGTTTGTTTTCAAGAATTCTCGTCTAAGGGTTTAGTCAACACCATACCTCTGAATAGAATGATGGAGGATTGGTATCTCCTTCAGGGGTCTCTCTCGATATCCCAGTCACCTGCGAGGGTAGACCGGAAGCGCCGGAGCTGGATTTCTCTGCAGGAGAAAGGCAGCGGGTCTCTTCAGCGCGTCGAGGAAGGAGGGGGGACAGTGTCCGCGGGCAGCTGGAATCTGCTGGATGTCTTCGCAGAGGACGGGTGTTCAACTCCTAAGCGTACTGCACCATAGTTCGCGCTTTAGCAGCGATAATGGTATCAGCAGCTTCACCACCACAGGGACAGCAGGCTGCAGCGACAGAGTGCTAGATTTACCAACACGGGGTCTTGCAGGCAGCTGGCATCAGCAACAGTAGCTCGCATTGCTTAAGGCAACGTTGGTAATATTTATACCTGACAGGTGCCGGGTTTGACGCAAGTTTGCTGGACATAAGACGTCAATTAAAGATGTCACTAGGAAGTGATAGTTATCAGTTGCTCATTAGAGTTCCATTACTAATCAAAACACAGCAAGCGGGGATTTCCAGGTTTGCTGAGTTTTTATCTTGTTGAAGAACTCGGAGTGTTATCTAGGAATATCAGATAGTGACTACTGCTCTGTCATTGCACTAATTGGTCGCAAAGGAAGTGGCAGAGAGCTATGCTGGAATGTGGCTCTGTTCGTGTGAGGCCAGAGATGACTTTTCAGAAAATCGCACTTGAACGGTTATGCCAATATAGGGAATAAATGGATTTATAGCCGAATAGGGGCATAAGGTCACAGTATCGATCAGGAACCTAGATAAACACGCAACATCCCCACACTCCTTCATCAAAAATTAACAGCAAGTACCTCCCATGCACGGCGTGAATCCCGACCTCCTGGGGCACACTACACGCAACAGACTACCAGGAGATTCCCCTCCGGTGCAGTGATCAGGCGAGAAAACACTTGCGGAGGAGGATGCCTGACTCCAACATGGCGGCCGACCAAGTCACGTAAGATCTCTACTAATGCAGGTACTGATGGGGCCAATTGAATTTGTAGATACTACTAAGCAGTCTACCCTGTCCTCCAAAATCATCATGAGGCAGCGGCTGAGGGATCTCAGAAATCCTGGGTGCCTGACCTCGACATGGCCACCACACAAACGGACTAAACAACTAGGCTCCTACCTACTCTCACTCTCAAAGCCCTTCCACAACCCAACCGCCTTCTCGCAGCAAATATATAAGCCCCTCCACCCACACCGGACTCCATGGACTGGCTCATTGAGCTCACACCAGCGAGGCTAGGGGTGCTCCTCTGCCATCCTCCCCCACCCGGCTCACCCATCTTGACATAAATTATGTGATATTCCTCCTACCTTTGAGACCCAGCTATCTGACCGATGCCCAGTGGAGCTACCTGTTAGCTAAAGA
The DNA here is from genome assembly GCF_964263255.1 of Lissotriton vulgaris. Taxonomy (NCBI): domain Eukaryota; kingdom Metazoa; phylum Chordata; class Amphibia; order Caudata; family Salamandridae; genus Lissotriton; species Lissotriton vulgaris. The sequence goes on from NC_141695.1 coordinate 562,106,464, forward strand.
GAAGATGGGTTGTGGACTTCCCCCTTGGCCGTCACCTACCCAGCTGCACTTTGGGCAGACTTTCCTCCTTCTTTCTGTCATATCTCCCTCCTACCCCTTTACCCTTCTCCCCTACCCTGCTACGCCCATCTTCCTATGCTCTTAAAATGTTTTTGTATCAAGACCTTGCTATTTAGCCGATGCCCAGGGGAGCTACCAGATAGCTAAAGAGGAGATGGGCCGTAGACTTCCGCCTAGGCGTCACCTACCCTGCCGGACTTGGGACAGACTTTCCATTGTCTCACCGTTGTATCTCCCTTCTACCCCTTCACCCTACCTCCCTATCCTTCTACACTCCATGTATCTTATCTTCCATGCTCTACTAGTAATTGATGTAACCTGTTAACTCATGTAATTTTGTAACTTTGTTGAATCTCATGTGAAGCACTCTGATACCCTCGGGTCTAGCTAGCACTATATAAAACTCATTCAATCAAATCAAATCAGACAATGGTGGGCTGGGAGGGGGTAGGAGAAGCAGTCTGATGTTGTCACCACAGCCTCAGTGTCTTTTAGACCTTGTCGGGAGTGCTGAGCTTAAATAATTGGATATGGTATTAAAGTCAGTCCTGAAGCGCTGTACAAAAATTGTGCCTACGGAGGTACAGAAAGCACCGTGTGGACCAATGTTAGTGCTGGAAAGAACCATTTACAACAAGACTTGAAATAAATGAACAGTACAATACATGAAGATGTCAGAGAGGCCTAAAGTGAGGGCACTCATGTGGCAAAATCAGATGGGCCTCTGATTGGGGCTAACTGAGTAAAGCTGAATGAAGTAGTATTATATCATGAACTGAACGTCACCCGAAAACCGAGAGCAAAAAAACAAGCTTTGTAGATCCAATAAACAGAGGCTCTCATGATGTCAGACAGGAAAGATGTTATGTGGCTATAGAAAGGGGTTCCTGAACCATTGTGCCTCTAGAAGCTTTAAAATATTTAATTTAGCAAATATTTCTCAAAAAAAGTAGTCTTATGAGACTAATGCAAAAAGAACAAATCAGATGGTGATCGATGAAAGGGATGATACAGGAATGTGGGCCACCTTATTTAGTGAGTGCCCGGACCGAACTGTGATCCCAATCCAACCCTGCGTGAGATTCATGGTTAACACTGATCACAAAACTCTTCAAGAGGTTTTGGGAAAAAGGCTTAAACCGTGTTTCTTCCCAAATCTGCAAGTGGTTGGTTGTTGTGCGGGATTATTTTTTTGTGGTGTTATATATTTGAGGTGTTGACAATAAAGTATCTGAATGCCAAGATTGGTCACTGATTCCGTATGCGTTGAGGAAGAAAAAGATACTTGGTAGAAGGAAGAGTAGTTTAAGGTGTTTGTGGTTTGTGGAGGTTGTGTATCTGAGGATGAGTGGTTCAAGGAAATAGAGAAAGATGATGATCTCAAGAAGATCAGAGAGGCCCTTTGTTAGTGGTTGTAAAGATTTTGGTTGAAATTCCAGGCGTGTGGGTTTTCAGAAAGTTGGAGGTGAAATATTGGTTATTAATAAGTTGGTATTAAGGAGTGACAGGTAGGTTTCTCTGCTTGGCATGAGAAGTCAGTTGGTTCAACTTACTTATAAAGGTCATATGGGCACTTACAAGACTAAGGAATGTTTAGGAGGAGTTTAGTGGTGGCCATGCATGAACATCCAAATTGAAAGACAGTGAGACATTGTTATGAATGCAGGCTGAGTGAAAAGAAACAGAAAGCTGGAACATCTATGATTTGTTGTGAAGTTCCAGTGGAAGTACATTGCTTTGAATATTGTTGGACCTTTAGGTTTTGGTTGTCTAACAAAGTGCTTGTTTTGATGGATATGCTTTCGAGGTGACCAAAAGTGGGAGTGGTGGACGAGATCACAACATCTTCAGTTACCAAGTTTTTGATTGAGGTATTTTCAAGAGAAGGAACATTGAAATGTACCCTTACTGACAATGGGGTACAATTACCTTCAAAAGAGATGGAGAGAATTTTGAGAAGAAGTTGGATTCAGCATAAACGTGCTTGTTGTACCATCCTGAGACTAATGGGATGGTTGAGGGGTTTAATTGGACTTTGAAGTAAACAATACAGATTGCAGGGCTCAAAAGTAGTGACTGAATCAAAACATTGAAGGGAAGAGTCGAGGAATAAAGGTTTACTCCTCTTAGTACGATAGGCATAAGACCTTTGGAGGTATTCATGAAGTGCACACATGTACTTTGGTGTGTCCCCATGGGTCAATTTGTACATCACAAGTAACTCCAATGTAAGAGAGTTGGTTGAGGAGAGGAGTACAATGGAACTTATATTACAAGACAAGAGAAAAAACAAATTGACATTCACAAGGTGGTCAAAATTATAGATGTGAATGAAGGTTGGAGTTATGGTGAAAGTCAAATTGCCCAGACTAAGCATAGGCGGATTTTGCGGATTCGCAATACGCGAATTTGCGGATTTGCGAATTTGCGGATTGCGAAAATCCACAAAATCTGCGAATTCTCGCAGATTTTGCGGATTTTTTTTTGTGTGTTCGCACGGGTTTCTGCAAGTTCGCGAGGGTTTTGTACAATTTCGCAAATTGCGAACTTACTTGTAGGGTCGCCAGTTTTGCGAACTTGTTGTTTCTACGTGCCCAGCCTGTTTGCAAGCCTTTCTTCATCACTGCCACCCTCTGTCACCACTGACACTCTCTTTGTTCACCCATGCCACCCTCTGGCTCACCCATGTCACCCTCTGTGTCATCACAGCACCCTCTGGTTCACCAGTGTACATTATTGGGGGAAAGCAAAGCACTGCCATCCTCTGTCAACACTGGCACTCTGGTTCACCCATGCCACCCTCTGGCTGGCACACCCATGCCACCCTCGGTGTCATCACAGCACCCTCTGGTTGACCAGTGAGTGTACATTATTGTGGCAAAGCAAAGCACACCTGCTAAGTGCTTTAAGTTTTGCAAAATTAAATTACAACAACACCTGCCCTGTTCCAACTGACATTAATGAAGGCTGGCACCTGCTCCCTTTACTTTGTGTTGCAATGTAAATTTTTTTTAACAGGATCTTTGTTGGCAATGTCATACTTGTAACTATTCTGTGACTGTCAGGGCAGGGTCACACAATAGTTGCAAGTAGGCAACCGAATTCTGGAGGGCCCCTTCAGGAAGCACTACAGGGAATGGTTACAAATGATGAGCTTGAACTTTTGCACCTGCTCATTGGTTTTGCTTTTGCAAAAATCGTTTTTCGGTAAATCTGCGGGAGTTCTAGGCCCCCTGGGCATAATGAATTAAATCAGAGCAGACTGGGTGGGCCTATGGCACAGAGCACACTGCCTGACTTCAAAATGGCCGCTTGACCCCATCCATATGGCCAGAACCTGCAGGACCATGCCTCAAAATGGCCCCCCACCAACATAGCCAGCCCCCAACACCACCCCAAAAAGTCGAAAAACACACACAAAAATCACCACAAACAAACAACATCAACTTATCAACTTACTTGTGAAATCAATTTTCAAATCCAAAAGTAATCCAAAAGGCCTCAAATCCAAATATCCAGCAGCATCCACAAAAAGTAATCCTTCCCAGTCAAGATCGAATTCAAAGTGGCCAGGAAATGGACTAAGCAATGGGAGGAGCTTGCTGGACAGGAACAGGAAGTGGGAGACTGGGGCACTTCCTTCACCCCACCCCAATGTGAGGTGCTTGCTGGACGGGAACAGGAAGTTGGAGACTGGGGCACTTCCTTCACCCCTCCCCAATTGTAATTTTTGTAATTTCGCAAGTGCGAGATTGTTGCTGCCCGCGCGGCGGGCTGCGAGCAGTGCGAACACAAGCAAAAAATCTGCAGCGCATGGATTTGCGGATTTTCGGTAAATACGCGAGAGTTCGCGGATTGCGGATTTACCGAAAATCCGCAAAATCCGCGAGCGTAACGGATTTTACGCCCATGCTTAGCCCAGACAAAGAATCAGTGCTTCTAATTTTAGCAGACGTTGCTGAGTGGATAAGGTGTTTAATGGACATGTGAAATTGGAAGAATGAAGAAATTGGAACTTTGACAAAATTGTGATCATTAAATAATGTTATTCATTGTCTTTACTTTAAGGGAGGACAGATGTGTGGTATTGTTATTGAATTTCTAATACTTTTCTTGGTGTTTTCTGTTGTCGTTTCTTTTGTGGTGTTGTTTCCCCTGTGTATCTCACTCTATTCCTTGTGGTGGTATGCTCTTGTAGAATGTTGGAATGTTTAGGTTTGATTGAGAAAAAATTAGCACAGTTAGGAAGAGAGCTGTATGCTGTGTCTGGAGTTTCTCTTTCCAGAAATAAACTGGAAGCTATGGATTGTCCACGTAGACTGGAGTCTTTATCTTTCATAAATAGCCATCAAGAGGCAATGAGAAAAGACACTCTCCAGATGTTCCGCCAGTAGCAGAGTGATAGGTCCAGGTGCAGAGCACTTGCAAGAATAAACAAGTATTGACAAAGTCAATAAGTCTGGCTTTTGTTTATAAGTGCAAGTGTTTCTTCCTTGAAATTTTCTGTTTGTTAGGATAGGTGGGTGGATAGGTTGATAAATTACTCATGCTCTCGCACAGACTTCCATCCCTCCATGTAGCCATCAATTCATGGTTCTAAATTGTTCATCCTTACGCTTAGCTCTTCCATTGATACAATCATTAAATCATGCAGACAAACTGTTATATAAAACTGTCAAGGAGAAATATGTGGAAAATGTAGAGATTGTACTTACACTTTTCATATTGTGCTTTCATTGATAAAAAAGTGATTGTCAGAATGTAGATTTTGCCTTGCTGAAGGTAAATGGTAGCTCAGTTCCAGAGGAATCAGATAACTGGTTCTATAGGCATGTGATACTATAATATGCACCCTTTAACATTTTAGAAATTTGACAACTTAGTTGCTATAAAATCCTAGATGATAGCCTGTCTGAAATTGTGTACTTTGGGGTAAATCAGGTTGATATGTTTAATGTAATCATAGAAAAAGACAAGAAGACAATAATTATTGATATGCCTTCTACAGACAGCAAAGTCCTGATGGCAGTCAGCAAAGAAAAACTTGAAACTTTTAAAGATAAAAATGACGGTGATGCTATGTGTCACCGTAACCACTCCTCAGTGGTTCATCAGAGAGCTGTCTTTGTAGTAATCTATAGAAAGTGCTGCATTTTAAAGCAGTATGTTTCAGTAACTATGGGTGCAACCGGATCATTTATAATAATATGGTTACATGGCAGATCTGAGGAATAGCATTGATAAAGCCTGCATCATTTAAAGAAACATTTTAAGACTCCATCAACATCATTTTGAAATGATTTTGCTAATAGTTGAACATTATCATCTGCCGGTACAGTACTCCTCAATCTATAAACCAGGCTAATGCCCAGCAGGGCCTCAAGGTTCCACTGTATTTCATCCTGTCTCCATGTCAAAGCCTCATGCATACTAGCTACGTAGTACATGGATTTTATTTATACTTTGTTTCTATTTGAGGCTGAATACGATTGTGGTCGGAGGTTCCGACTGCCTGATTATGATGCGACTGAACTCTGTTGGGTCGCATACTTCTATTTCTCTATGGGAGCTTCTGCTACTGCAGCAAACCGGCTGTAATACAGGCTCCCATAAAGAAATGGGTGTATGTGTGAAACCCTGTACCCAGTGCAGGCACCCCATGGTGCCTGCCACAAAGTGCAGGGATTTACAGGGATCACCCTTGGTACCCCCTCAGCCACCAACAATAAGCTGCAGAGGCAAGGGGGTTCTGCTAGGGCCCCCACAAAGTTGCTTTCCGACAGCCTTTCCATGTCGGAAAGGCCGGCATAGAAAGGCTGTCGGAAACCAACATCGTAATCCCAATGGCAGAAACCCCATCCATAGGCAATTAAGATGCAGGTCCGGCCGGCCAGAAGCCATCGTAATTTGGGGGTCTCAGTGGCCTACGGCGAAATAGCCATTTGAACATGCTCATGCCGGCTTTTTGTTTGGGAGAAAAGAGCACAGTAGTTACAAATTAATTTACCTATTAATTACAGGTAATCTATATTACCAGGAGGCTAGGCGCTCCTCCTCCCAAACATCCCATTTTGAGGGAGATCTTACACAGGGACATTCTCTCGAGTCTCCTTTCATTTCTTGAAAAATGCCCCAGTCCTTCCTTTAGGATTATTAAAGCTCCCTTCTCCCACCCCAGCTGTGAAGATTTGGTTTGGTGATTGACTAGGCTGTGAGCCTTACTCAAGTAACAGATACACTTCCTTGCAGGGTGAACCACAAAAAAGTCACAAAATTAACCTGTGATTAACGCTGGTAGCTTGGCACAAAAAGCAGTCAGCTTTTGCTTAGAGGCAATGGGCAGAGTATTTATGCAGCACAATAACAACAATAAAGTGAAAACCCAACACACAGAAAATCACAAACCAATTTAGAACAGTAGAGTAAATGTTAACAAATTATTTTACACCCAAATGGTAAAAATCGAATCAGTAGAACTGGAGTTATGAATTTATAAAGTTTTTAGTGAAAAATAGCATCTAAATGACCAAAGCTCAAACTGAGGACATCTTGTCATGCAAGACTAGATCAAAGTAAAAAAATATGGCCGACTTCAATGGAGTACAGTTCAGATAAAAGAAGTGGATGCAGCCCTGTCAGTGCCTACCATCGGACTTAAAAAAAATCCTTGAAATGCTGTGAAATGGGAGAACAAGACATGCTGGCAAAGCTAGTGAGAGGCTCAGAGCAGTGTCCTCCAGCAGGCGAGACCCTCACCGTCACAACAGTTAAAAGAGCCCCGGACCTGTGAGGAGTAGAACAGGGGTCCAACAACCTAAACAGGGATCAGTAAATGGAAAAACACCATCAATACAATACTACCCAGACGTGACGCATTTTGCATTGTCAACATTACACCAAAACATTAACCGTTGCAATCATAAAGAATCATCTTGAGAAAAAAAAGAAACTGGTAGAGTACTGGCTGCTGAGCAGTGAAGATAGAGGGAGTCCAGGCAGTGAGGAATACATTAAAAACGGACTCATGAACTGTTTGTTTGTTTTACCTGATGGTCATGGTAAAAGGAGCTTTTTTTCCATTTGTTTCCCCTAATGTTAAAATGGCAGCTGTTTTAAAATACCCTACTGAGCGAAGTAAGACAAAGCATGCTGTAAGAGAAAGAATAACCCTGGCCTCCGGCCTCAATGTAGAATTGCAGCTTTATTAAATGTGAAAGGAAGCCCCAATGTTATCCTACATAAGAGGTAGGCCTCACAGTAGTGAAAAAAAGACTTTATGAGTTTTTTACTGCCAGAACATGTCAAACTTATAAGTACATGCCCAACCTTTTACTTACACAGCATCTTGCCATATGGGCTACCTATGGCCTACCTTAGGGGTGACTTATATGTAATAAAATGGATGTTTAAGGCTTGACAAGGGGGTTTGAATGCCAAGTCGATATGGCAGTTTAAAACTGCATTCAGGCTGCAATGGTAGACCTAGGATATGTTTAAAAGTGCTACTTAAGTGGGTGGCACAATAAGTGCTGCTTGCCCATTGATAACGTTACATTTGCTGGCCCTGGCTGTACAAGGGGTTTACAGTAGGACTGGGCGGTAAATTCCGTTCCGTTCCCGGACTTTGGGTAATTTTGCGTTCCGCGGAGAACGCAAAATTGCCCAAAATTGTGCATTCCGCTACTTCGCGCAATTTTTTGCTTGTTCGCGTTCTCAAATGCATGTTTGCAATATATTTACCCCCGAGCACGCAAACAGCGATTGCGAACAGTAAAAAAGCAACGCGAACAAGCATTTCCGCGTCTTTGCGGAATTTCTGCGTGTTGGCTGACATTTTTTACCATTTCGCGGAGATTTGTGTAACGCAATTAGACAAATTACGCCTACCCCTAGTTTATTGGTAAATTAGATATGTATTATAATATATGCCAAGCAAACAATGTTTAGGGGAATGAGCACTCGTTAGCAGTGTTAAAGTGAATAGGGTCCTATGCCAACAAAAATAATTTCAGCGAAAATTAGAAGTAAGTAGGCAAAACGTTTGGAGAAGACCACCCTAAGGCTGATAGGTCAGGTCTAACACTAGTACTCAGCACATAGCAAGTGAAGCTAAAATGGAGATGCCATAAAAATATGGGGGGAAAGAGTTGCTTTTAGACTGGGACAAGGAGTACCTAATCATTACATCTTTAGAGGCCCTTCTCCTCTCAGTCATCAGATTTTAATGATATGCAAAAGAAAGCAAATTTTGGTATTGACAACAGAAATATATGCTGTTGTCTTTATTCAACATGGTATAAACATTTATTTATATCACTGCAGTTTGAAAAACACCAGAGCCAAATTAATAATACCCTCACTACCTAATTCTGATCTCAAGTGCTTTGTTGATGTTTTTGATTATGTTGAGTAGCTACCTTGCATATCTCCTGCAGTACAACCCCAGCCATCTCTGCTAATTACATCAATATCGGTCTAGTAGAACTGCCAACAGATAAGTTTGAGTTTCAGCTTGCTGGACCCATCTACTTAAGGTTGATGCTGAAACTGTTTTCCCTCTGTTTCCTTATTGTAAGATACAAAAAGGCTGTTTTTTCTAAGTGTTCCATCAGTGCCATTTTAATATCTAAAGATGCAAGAATTGAATATCAATCAATCAATCATAATACTTGTATAGCGCGCTACTCACCCGGAAGGGTCTCAAGGCGCTTGGGGGAAGGGGGCTGCTACTGCTCGAACAGCCAGATTTTGAGTTGTCTCCTGAAGGCGAGGTGGTCCTGGGTCAGCCGAAGGTGGATGGGGAGGGAGTTCCTGACCAAAAACTAGGAAAATGATGTTGTGTGATAGGTGGTACTGCTTTGGCATTTTTCCTTTCAGGTGTTGTGTCTGGCTTCAACAACCTTGGGCTCCTAACTTATCCATTGTTCTAGGTAATGCTATTGCTGTTAGAATGTAAACCTTAGCTGAAAGTCACAAATTGTTTGCTTCTTGTAACAATTCAAAGGCATTGTCTTGTAGACCTTTCAGTACTGATCCCAAGAAGCTACCTGATTAGGAATTACCCTCTTCATTAACCGAAAACTATTTATGGAATGATTTGGGATATATAGCCTAAATATTCCCTAAGGACCCAAATGGCTGCCCACTGAGCACATTTATTAGCTGAGGTCAAGCCTTTAGAAAAACCTTCTCTTAAATGGATCACAGGATTTCAGATTTAGCTGATAGTTTTTGTATCATCTTTTGAAATCTGTCTAATGTTTTCAATAGGAATTAAGCATGTAGGGTGTACTTGAGCATCCCAAATGTGATTGTTCTAGGGAAAATGAATGCAGAAATTAGAAGAGTCACAAGATCATGCATGAGCAGAATATTGAGGTACTAAAGATCACAGAGGTAAGTCACCAAGGTCAAAACATAGTTCAAGTTCAAGTTCAGAAATTTGTATAGCGCACTACTCACCCAGAGGGTCTCAAGGCGCTTGAGGGGGGGGGGGTGCTTTATTTATCAAATATCCAAGTTTTTAGTTGCTTTCTAAAGTGGAGGTGGTTCTGTGTAAGGTGGAGGTGGGTGGAGAGGGAATTCCAAGTTTTGGCCGCTAAGTAGGAGAAGGATCTTCCCCCCATGGTGGATCTATGGATGCGTGGAATAGTGGCGAGGGCTTGATTGGACGATCGAGGTTGGCGTGTGGGGGTGTAGAAGGACAGTCGCGCGTTGAGGCATTCTGGTCCTAGGTCATATAGGGCTTTGTGTGCGTGGGTGAGGAGATGGAACGTTATTCTCTTGTTGACGGGGAGCCAGTGGAGGTCTTTCAGGTGACCAGAAATGTGAGCTTGACGAGGGATGTCCAGTATGAGTCTGGCTGAGGCATTTTGGATGTGTTGGAGTTTTTTCTGTAGTTTGGCTGTGGATCCGGCGTAAAGGGTATTTCCGTAATCCAGTCGGCTTGTGACCAGTGCATGGGTGACTGTCTTTCTTGTTTTGGTGGAGATCCAACAGAAGATTTTTTTGAGCATGCGTAGGATGTTGAAGCATGATGATGAGACGGCGTTGACTTGTCTGGTCATCGAGAGGGAGGAGTCCAGGATGAAGCCCAGGTTACGTGCGTGATCCGTAGGTATGGGTGCTGTTCCCCGGGCCAGAGGCCACCATGAGTCGTCCCAGGCAGAGGGGGAAGACCCTAAGATGAGGACTTCCGTTTTGTCCGAGTTTAGTTTTAAACGGCTGTTCTTCATCTACTCGGCTACTTCTTTCATTCCTTCGTGTAAGTTGGTTTTGCCGGTGCTTGGGTCTTTGGTGAGGGAGAGGATCAGCTGGGTGTCGTCTGTGTAGGAGATGATGTTGAGGTTGTGTTGGCGCGCGATGGATGCAAGGGGACTCATGTATACGTTGAAGAGGGTGGGACTGAGTGATGATACTTGTGGTACGCCGCAGATGACTTCGGTGGCCTCTGATCTAAAAGGGGGGAGGCGGACTCTCTGGGTTCTTCCGGTGAGGAACGAGATGATCCAGTCCAATGCTTTTCCTTGTATTCCGACATTGCTGAGGCGTTGTATAAGAGTGTTATGGCAGACTGTGTCAAAGGCAGCGGAGAGGTCAAGTAGGATGAGGGCAGCTGTTTCTCCGTTGTCCAGTAGCGTTCGAATGTCGTCTGTAGCTGCGATGAGGGCGGTTTCGGTGCTGTGTTTGGCTCAGAAGCCAGATTGTGAGGGGTCGAGGGATTTGTTGGATTCAAGGAAGGCGGCGAGCTGATTGTTGACGGCTTTCTCAATGACTTTGGCAGGGAATGGGAAGAGCGAGATGGGCAGTAGTTCTTAAGTTCAGAGGGGTCTGCTGTGGGTTTCTTCAGAAGGGCGCTGAGTTCGGCATGTTTCTAGCATTCCGGGAAGGTGGCGGAGATGAAGGAACAGTTGATGACGTCGCGGAGATGGGGTGCGATGATGGAGTCTGCTTTGTTGAAAATGTGGTGGGGATATGGGTCGGTTGGTGATCCTGAGTGGATGGAGTTCATTAGGCGGATGGTGTCTTCAGTGGTGATTGGGTTCCAGACGCAAAGGTTGTTGGAGTGCTGTTTTGGTTCAGGGGTGGGTGGAGTGGACTGGTCTTCGGACTCGTTTTCAAAGCTGTTATGTATGTCGGTGATTTTGTTGTCGAAGAATGAGGATAGAGAGTTGCAGAGGTCTTGGGAGGGAGTGATGTCATTGGTGGCGGTGGTGGGGTTGGTAAATTCTTTGACGATGTTGAATAGTTCCTTGCTGTTTTGGGCGTTGTTGTCAAGTCGATCTTTGAATGCAGATTTCTTGGTGGATCGGATAAGTTGGTGGTATTTGCGAGTGGCGTTCTTGAAGGTGGACAGGTTGTCAGTGGTTGGGTTTTTTCTCCAGGCTTTCTCGAGGGTGCGACAGGACTTCTTGGATTTCTTAAGGTCATCGTTGAACCAGGGGGCTTTTTTGCTACCTTGTTTGATTTGATGGTTTTTCAAGGGTGCTAGTTCATCGGCGCTGAGGGTGATCCATTGTGTGAGGTTGGTGGCTGCTTGGTTTGGGTCCGATGATTTGGCAGGGGGGTTTTGGTGAAGCGATGTGAAGAGTTGGGCTGTGGTAATTTTGTTCCAATTTCTTCGGGGAATAGGTTGTGGGGGTTGTGGGTCGTGGTCTTTTTGTAGTTGAAGTGAACGCAGCTGTGGTCCGTCCAGTGGAGAGCTGTGGTGTGATCAAAGGAGATGTGTTTGCTGGAGGTAAAGATTGGGTCGAGCGTGTGCCCGGCAGAGTGGGTGGGGGTGTCAACAAGTTGTTTGAGTCCGAGATTGGCCAGGTTGTCCGGAAGGGTGGTGGTGTTGTTGTCGTTTTTCTTTTGCAGGTGGAAGTTGAGGTCTCCCAGTAGAATGTAGTCCTCTGACGGGAGGGCATGTGGGCTGATGAAGTCAGCAATGTCTTCGTTGAATTGTGTGCGGGGTCCTGGTGGTCTGTAGATGAGGGTACCTCGGAGTGTGGTCTTGGGGTCGGTGTGGATCTGGAAGTGAAGGTGTTCGGCGGTAGTGAGGTTATCGTCGGAACTGGTCGTGATGCGGATGGTGTTCTTTTGGACGATGGCTATGTCTCCTCCTGTTTGGTTTATGTGGTCCTTTCGAATGATCTTGTAGCTGTCCGGGATGGCGATGGCGATGTCAGGGGCTGAAGAGGCAGTCATCCAGGTTTCTGTAAGGAAGGCGACGTCCGGCGATGTGGTGTCGAGTAGGTTCCAGAGTTCAATGGAGTGTCTGTGGACCGAGCGGGTGTTGAGCAGGATGCACTTTAGGTGGTTGTTGTCGGAGCTCTGTTTGGGGTTAGTGGATTTAGCGAGGGTCCTGATGCAGGCGAAATTGCAGGAGTGGCAGGTGAAGGGTCCATGGGTGTTTCCTGGGGCAGCTTGGTAGCATTTTGGTGTGCGGCCGGGGTTAAGGGCTGAGAGGGTTGCGGCGTCATATGTTATGTGGGAGGAATGGGGTTTGCGGGAGCCAGGGGGTCTGGCGCTGGGCGCGGTCCAGGCACGGACGGGCGTATACGGGCTTACCTTTGGTGCACCTTCGGCGCGCATGGGGCGTGCCCGCTGAGCGTTACCGATGCGCGCTGAGGCATCTATCATATGCAGATAGTGGAGGGGGAGGGGCGAGGGAGGGTCAGCTGGGAGGCTGGAGCGGGGTGGAGATCCGGGCAGGGAGGCACAGAAAACAACAACAACAAAAACAAAATGGCATCAGCCAAAAGCGAAACAGGATTGGGGCCCAAACAGGAATACCGCGATGCAAATGGCAGTGGCACCGGTACAATCAGGCAGCAATCAATTCGACAGGCAGCGCAGCACTATTTAAAATATAATTAAAGCGTATTTTGGCAAACAGCGTGCTACGATTAAAAAATGCTCATCTAATTGACAAACTCTCAGGCAATCTAGCGCTATGGGGTACTTGCAATACTTGATCAGGCAATGACATATGTGGGAGCGAGGTGAAGTAGCAGACAGCAGTCCAGGTGGCAGGCAGAGTGGGGAGCAGCGTGAGGAGCGACCGCTTCTGTAGGGAACAGGACGGTCACAGCGCTACAGCGGGGGAATCGGGGCTTTCGATATCAGTGGGAGGGAGGGTCAGCTGGGAGGCGAGAGCGGGGTGGAGATCAGGGCAGGGAGGCACAGAAAACAACAACAACAAAAACAAAATGGCATCAGCCAAAAGCAAAACAGGACTGGGGCCCAAACAGGAATAACGCGATGCAAATGGCAGTGGCACCGGTACAATCAGGCAGCAATCAATTTGACAGGCAGCGCAGCACTATTTAAAATATAATTAAAGCGTACTTTGGCAAACAGAGCGCTACGATTTAAAAATGCTCATCTAATTGACAAACTCTCAGGCAATCTAGAACTACTAGAGCCTGCTAGTACTATCCATGCCGGTTAATTTTCATTTCTCTGTACAATATTGGCCAGAGAGGAAAATAAATCCAGCCATGGACTGCCAAAGAGGTCTACTACCTGCAACAGTGAGGTTGGTTCAACATTAATGAGGAAGGGATGTTCCAACTCTTTTTCTGCCTACACGTGCATGTCCTTCCCTGGCATGTACATTGCTCTCAGTGAAAGAATATAGGTTTCTGCTCTAAATCAGATGGGCATTTCTATCTTTGCTAAGGCCTCATTCTTGGTACCACATTGTTGATATACTCTTACCACCTGGTTGCCATTCCTCACCAGCACCAACATTCCATCCAGGTAATGAGCAAAGGACTCAGGAGCTTTCCAGATGGCAATCCACTCTATACAGTTCAAAGAGTGAAACAAATCCACCTGAATGACTGCCTGGGATGAATGACGTAACATACCAAATTGTGGTTCATGCAAAGGAATGTATAGCACAGAGGCAACATAAGAACTTTACATTCTAAGGAATATATCATGTGACTAGGGACCCCAGAGTTGGTGGGATAGAGAATTATGGGGGATATTCTCAAGAACGTGTGATAACTACTGCAAAATCAGCTTAACACAACTCTTATCGCAGTCTATTGTGGGAAAACAACGCTGTGTTAACATAGCATTCACAACACGGCTGTACCATGCGATAGGCCCACAATAACCTGTCAAATGTCCGCGATAAAGTCAACGCAATGCCGCAAGAATGCAAAACACGAAAGCAAAAAAAGTTGTGATGAGGATAATTGTGATACAAAAATCTGCAAAAACCAGCGACAGGCCTGCAATTAACACACATCAGGCGGGAATAAATGTAGAAAAAAAACACAAACTAAAGCCAAACAACAGTGAAGTACAATGGATGTTGCCGGAGCAAGTACGGAGGACAACCAGAACCCCACAAGCCCCCGCGAGGACCAGCCTGGGACTTCAGGGTCAGGGAAGGGCAAGGACAAGAAGAGTAGGAAGAAGCAGTTCAGTCTGCAGGAAAACAGGATTCTGATAACGGAGGTGGTAGAACACAATCAACAACTGTTCATCACCTCCACTGTGGCACTGGCAACCAAAAATGGAATATGGCAGTCCATCATGGACAAGGTGAATGCAGCGGAGTGCTGAAGAGGACAATGGAAGAGGTCAAGAGGTGCTGGAATGAGGTGAAGCACAAAACCAAGTCCGGAAGACAGCAATGCAGACTGGAGGTGGGAGTCCTGCACCACAGGAAGAGCTGGACGATATGGAGGAAATGGTGTCCACAGTCATCAGTGGGGAGATGGTAGCAGGAGTTGGGGGCCGGACACTCCTCAACATGAGCGGACACAACAGCACCAGGGTGAGTAATGACCAGGGACTGGGGGGGACGGGGGGAGATGGGCACAATGGCACACTTGCACAATTAGGTAGAGCACATCTGCCGATAAACCTAATCTGCACATTCCCCAGACCCCAACTCCCACCAAGAGACCAATGTACCTAAGTATGCAATATCTCAGCACTGTAGAGACAGAAGTGAAAGGCACACCGCATGAAAGGGAGAAGCGGCAGCAAAATCAGAGCTGCAGGGGTGACTCCCCCAAAATGCAGCACACACACATAACATACAGAGCACATTAACATTAACAAAGATGTGGATAAACCGCAACACGTCCACAACAGAACACAGGACACAACTGGTGCCCTGTGTGTGTAGAAACTGGCCAATCACATTTGGCATAGCAGGGAAATGTGAGTTGATAATGTACAAGTACAAATACACATCCTTGATGTTGTCAAAGTGTAAACTGTCCCCAATCAAATAGGCAGCTCCTCCCAAACAGCCACAATGTACACAATCATGCAGTCTGAATGTAAACATGTACAATGCAGCAACATATATGTGAACACATTGTTAAACTGCATCTCCCCTTCACTTTTTTTTTTATTGAAATCAGAGATATCATACAGATCTTGTCACATTTTTACGTATAGTTAACAGATTTCCAAATTTCATACTGGCCGGAATAGCATAATGGATATTTTGCAGTTTCAATATACATACATCATTCCTACTATACATCCTGATCATAGTTCCTCCGTAGTTATACATATCTACCCAATACCTTGTCGCTCATTTCTTACCATCCATGGTATGAGGGGTTCCCATATGTTCCTGCCTTTCCTCATGGCCCTTACCCCATTACATTTATACAGAGAGGTTTCTTGACGACCTACATATATTAATCAATACAGCCATTGAAAGTATGTGGGTGGCTCCCTATCCTTCCATATTGTGGCAACCAGTAAACGTGCTATCGCCATTGTTAAAAACACAAAGTCTCTCTCCCTCAGATTTAGATTTGACTGTATATCATAACCTAAATGCATCAATGTTGGAGTCATTTTGATCTCTTTATTTAATAGCTGGAACCAGAATTTTTCAATACCCTCTTTTAGCAAGTTCAGCTTTTCACAGGAATAAAACATCTGTATATTATCTGCCGGGCCCATCTGGCATCTCAGGCATTTATCCATCTGTCTCTTTTTGCACCCAAATAATTTGGCGGGTGTATAATAGAGATTATAGACAGTTTTATTTGTTGGGCTTTGAGGTTGGCTGATATAAAAACTTTTGTCCCAATGTCTAATACCTTGTCTATATCTATCTCCCCATCCTCGCGCTTACTAGCCCACTTAGAGTCTATTTTAGCTATATCATCCGGCTTCTTTACCAATAGCTCTTGATAAAAATCCTTGATTTTACTTTCTGGGTTTTTCATAATTTTGAATATTGGGATCGGATCCATTCTAATGAGCCCTATAGGGAGCCCTTTGATTCGATTTTGTATTTGTAGATATTTAAAACATGAGTTTTTATGCATACCAAACCCTTGAGCTAATTCTAAAAAAGTATTTCTTTCTGCATGGAATAGAGATCTGCCAATGCTGTAATCCCCGGTTGCTCTAATTTTTTGGCCATTCCATCATACAGTGCTGATGTCAAAAAGTCTGAATGCCAGAGTGATGTATACTTATTGTACCTGCTAATTTGGCTGGTTTTTTTCCACTTTTGTTCCTGGTCTTTAGCACGCTCTGAGTACATTTATATCAAGGTTTTTATAATTTGGGAGGTTTCCTCATTGCGATAATCCCACAGCATCATCCCCCATACAAGTTGATATATGGTGGGTATTCTAGACTGCTCCATCTCTCTCGTTTGAAGATGATACAGGGTTCCAAATTGTTGCAAAGCAGTAGCCCTGCAGTGGAGCTGTATACTGGGGGCTCCCCCACCACATTCTTTAGGTAGCGTCATATATTTATAGGCCCGTCATATCTTTTGATAACCCCAAATGAATTTAGAAAACATAGCCTCAATTTTATGTGTTTTAGTAGTGGCAAGTTCCAGCGGTATTGCACGTAATAAATACAGAATCTTAGGGAATATCTTCATCTTAATTATGTTGATTCTGCCAATTATTGTGAGATGTAAATTAATGACACGTCTAAGCTCACTATTTATTATTTGCAGCACTGGATCAATATTGATTGCCTGGAGTTTGTTAATTTCTGCTGGTATTTTGACCCCTAAATACATAGCTGTCTCGGTTACTCGAGAGACTTGGAGCCCGCACTTAGAAGAGCATATAGTTTGTGTTTTGGTTTTATTTAGAAGATAGCCGGATTTCTCCCCACATTTTTCTGCCATATTTTTAATTTCTTTGATGGCCGCTCGAGGTTCTGCTGTAATTATCGCAATATCGTCTGCGTATCCAAGAATTTTCATCTCATGGCCCTGCATTACAACTGGTTTAATCAACTGATTGTGCAAAATGCAAATAATAAAATGATCCAAATAAAATGCAAACAAAATAGGAGAGCGGGGACAGCCTTAGCGCGTACCTCCGGCAATGTTCACCCCCAGAAGTGTGACCCATATTTTGAATCTGAGCATACGGTTTAAAATACATATCCTGGAGAGCCCTTATAATTCCAGAGGGAAATCCTCTATCTACCAAATTCCTCCAAAGAGATCACCAGGCCACTCGATTAAAGGCTTTTTCCGCGTCCAGGAGGACCACAGCCATTTCTTTCTCATCAGCCTTGGCGATATCCAAGATAGAAATAACACGCCTTGTATGGTCTGTGGTCCCACTGCCGGGAACAAAGCCATGTTTCCAGGGTGATGTAAGTGCAACAATGGTCTTTTGTAATTGAGTGGCCATTATTTTGGAATAGACTTTTGCATCCGCATTCATCAGCGATATTGGGCGGTACAAGGATGGCACATCTGGTGGTTTATCTTTTTTGAGAAAGACAACCATATCTGTATCCTTCCACGATATGTGTGTGATCCCTCTGTATTGTATGCTCATAAATAGGTCCTGCATAATAGGAAGTATCTGAGGTAATAATATTCTGTAAATTTCTACTGGAATTTTATCAGGCCTGTAGCTTTACTCATTGAGAGGGATTCTAATGCTTCCTGCACTTCCTCTATAGTTATTTCTCTTTCTAATTCCAAAGTGGCCTCAGGGTCTAATCTTGGTAGCAGAAGGTGTTCCTCTGCTATTTCATCGTATTCATCCGAGCATACCTCTGATTGGTATAGCTTGGTGTAAAATTCCTCAAATACCCTGATAGTTTTCTGTGGGCCGGATACTAGATGGTTATTTCTATCCCTAATTTTTAGTATGTTATTTCTGGCCGCTTTCTGCCGTATTCTTAAGGCTACAAGTTGCCCTGTAGTCTCCCCATATTCATATAGTTCCCCACGGTAAGCTTGACACATCAGGGCCACTTTGGTCTAAAAGTATGCATTTATTTCTGATTTGGCTATAGCTAATTTAGTCATTTGTTCGGCCAATAAGCTCTCAGGACCACCTTTATTTATTATCTGGATATGCTCTGCCTCTAGTTTGAACAGTTTACTAGTTAGTAGATCTAATTGTAACTTGCTCTGTTTCTGGGTGCAAGCTACAGAACCAATTGTCTGACCTCTCAAGGCGGCCTTAAAAGTATGAGAATGTCATGTGCTTCCACTTAGCCTAAACACACAGTTGCCAAGCCAACCCTGGCTACAACATGACCTTAGGAAATTGCTGGTTCTATACACTATAATCCATTATAAATACTAACTTAAAGAACAAACAATCTGTTACACATGTTTCTTTGAACCTAATCAGATGTATTAAAATTATACAAACAAGAAATAAATGAAGTTTCAAAAACATTCACATAATCTGTGTTCAATAAACTTCTTAATTTTTAAAGACTGCCCGATGCATTTCGGGTCATGAACCCTTCTTCCGGGGCTTGATCTGTTCTCATTTTTAGTATGACGCAATGAAGTTATGATGCTGAACGAAACCAATTATGGTTCCAACACTTATTCACTGTGTATGCAATCCCCAATAGTTGTCACCAGTTCAATCCAATCTTAAGAATCTTTACACTACTCCACCTAGCGTTGTTCTACCACGCTCGTGAGCATTTCCAAACAGGACTATCCTGGATAAGTGTTGGAACCATTTCTGGTTTCGTTCAGCATCATAACTTCATTGCGTCATACTAAAAATGAGAACAGATCAAGCCCCGGAAGAAGGCGCCCCTGGGCGTATTTTCCGTATGGGATAGAAGTTGGATACAGTAAGTGGATTTTTCATCCCTTTTGATCATATATATTAAGGGGTACGAATGGTATTTTAGGATTTAAAATAAGGCTGCCAATATTTCAATAGCATCAGCAAATATTATGAAATATGGATTATAATTCAGGTTATCAGTGGTATTTTTCACAGACATTCCATGTCTCAACCCGATCTGTTCGGTGATCTGAACTTTCGGAATGAATTGTGTGTTTATACGAAGAATTTGATACTACAAAATTGGCCTATTTAAAATTTCACTTGGTAGAGTTAACCTCATGTTTGGGCAAGTTGCCACTCAGTTTCAATCACTTTAAAACACATTTTAAATAGACATTCCAAGTTGATGCTCGTCCGAATATCATGCTTCATCTAGATATGTTCAGCACTCTTGAGCATTGAAGTAAAAATCTCACTTTTATTAAATGATTTGATGGCGCCCATGGGACCACATGTCAGGCTATCATTTAGTCCTCTTTCAAGGATTGATACTGCTCTATATAAAGGTATTTCAAGATAGCGCTTATACTGCGCCCATGGGAGTATTGATTCTTGGTTGGGACTACATGTCAGGCTGTAATTTAGCCCTCTTTCCAGGTTTGATAAATTCACTATATAAAGGTAACCGTATTCAAGATAGCGCTTGAAAAGAACCGTTGCGTTCGTTCAAGCTACGGGAACCATCGGGATGGAATTGCTAAATGCAGGGCAATGGATCTAGTCTAACATTATTTTTTATTTGACCTTTGTGCTAAGCTTCACAGTGTGGTTTTAGATACAGGACTGTGTGAGGAAGCTTGGGTGAGATATATTGGATCTTTGACGATACAGGCTTGAAGTCATAAGTGTAGGACGGTAGGGCTGATAAAATATTGTTTTTTCTGGATTACTCTGTTTTACTGGAGAGGAATTATATTGATGTAAGTGTATGTCTGATGCTCTGTGGCATTGATGAATGCATGCATATATTAAAGGGGTAGAACTTATGATGGTAGGTATTCAGGTGAAATTGCTGACTGTTCACATGGATTGGATTGACATAACATTACCAAATATTCACCTTCAACAATTATAAGGTTTTATTGTCTGCAGCATTATCATCCTGAATTTGGAGTTTCAAAAAAACGTGTTCACATCTTTTAAATCCAGAACTGTTATGTATGCTTACCTGGCTTTGTTATTTAGGACATTATGGAGTTTTGCATGTGAGTGACTTCTGAACATCCTGGGTAAGTTCACAGGACTGCACTCGTAAATGTATTGTGTGAAGTCAAGTTGTATATGTATTACATTCTGTGGCATGCAACCTGTTAAATGCTTCAAATCGCTGCTGCTGTTGAAGCCACAGGGAACAAATTAATACAGTTTTATTGCACATAAGTTTATACTTAAAAATGGCTGGTTGCGAGCAGGTCAAACCATACTTAGATATTGAACATGGCCATTAGTGCATTGTTCAAAGTGTCAATGTCCTGATGAGGCCAAAAAAACAATAACATTGAAACACATCAGCCAATCCTAATAAAGAAGAAGTTCACTTTGAAATTAATAGCTTGCTTTGGAGGAATAATTCACTTTTCAAAATGTGAGCCTGACGAAGAAGTGAGGCGTATGGACTATATTTTGTTAAACTACCTCCTGGTGTATTTATGGCCACTTAAATAATGTATATAAATGCACACAATGGACTGTGTTGTTATATATGTTGAGCCAGTGTGATCAATGCACGATATGCACTAGCACTTTTTGTGTGCATACTAAGAAAAAAATGATGTCAGTAAGAAATAATTTTGTGAGTAGACAAAAGATGCTTCCTGTTAAGTGACAAGCAAAACGTGTATGATTTATGTATACTGGTGAGCACACAATGATGAATTGAAAAATGAATAATTAAGAGAAATGCTTCGAAAGATGCTTAATTGATCTGAAGGGAAACCAACCTCTTTATATTTATCAGTATGCCAAGGTTCCGTTAGGTGATATGAGCTTCCCTTTATTTATCATATAAATGGATGTTGCTTTCACAGTGCAGCGTGAGCTCTAAAACCATTGAAATAGAAACAAGACAGGCTGCATGCTGCAATTCTGAAGTAGGGCTTTCAGATAAGTGTCTGTAGGCATTTTAGTACACCTCTGTATGCCCTACAGTCACCCTGGGAGTGGACCCGAGATAAATAATGTGCTAATTGACAAGGAGTTACAGCATCAATGGGACCCAGACCTGTGTGTGCAGAAAGTTATAACAGTCGCATGTGTCCCACCTACTGTTCTGGAAACCATGATGCGGCAAGTGAGTGGGCAGTCATTAGACAAGCTGGCAATGAATTTGCGGCAGCAGCTGAGTACAACAATTAGCCGGGTAAGAGCTAGCAATTCAGAGACCGCAGGAGCAGATGTATTTCTGGCACTGAAGGTGAATAAAATACCCTTGCATGCTTATGACGAGCTCCGCTCATCATGAGGCACAGTGGAGCTGTGCTCATGCGAGCTGAGCTCGTCATAACTGCCGCGGCCGGCCCACGCTCGGCTAAGTCCCCGCCTGTGCGGGCGTTCTATGGGAGTGGGCGGAGTCATGATGAGTCCAGCTCCACTGTGCAGCATGACGAGCTGGACTCGTCATGAGTACAGCGGCGCCGCACACTGCCCCTCCCCCTGCATTGCGGGGTAATTAGCCCCGCGTGGAAGGGTTAAGGCGGATGGGGGCCATGTGCATGAGCAAAATACCACTGCTCACATTTATGCACTGGTGTAGCAATGGGAGATGGTCCACCCCAGGTTGCATGAGTTTGGGCGTGAAAGCTTCCACCTTAAACCCCCGCTCATTCACATGGCCCCCACGGCTGGCAAAAGCAGTGACCGCCTCAGGAGGCACAAGGGCTAGCTATGCGACTGCAATGATGGGAACAATAGGCTGAAGTGTGCTGATCCATTACTCCACAAAGTAAGCACTGGTGAGTGGAAGCAATATGTGACAGACAATTTAATAGACCAATGGATGAAGACTGCTAATCAAAAGCTCAAATATTTATGTATAATATATATTTATATTTAAAAAAAATGTCAGGCAAGACAGAAAAAGAGGTATCAAAGGCTAGACCTAAGAAAGGGGGTATTCATCAGTCTTCAACGAAGTGGACTTCAGAGCGAAACAGTGGACAGGTACACCCTGGCTCTAAACTCAGCAGGAAACACCCACAGGGGAAGGCCCTCTCCCAGGACCCATATCCTGGGGGGTGAGAGGGATCCACATCAAATGAAAGAAGCAACAATACAAACTTGGAGCCAGGAAAGGCCAGGCTAAACAACAGCACATGGTATTTTAATATTCGAAGAAGAAATGCAGAGGGTTCACTGATAGAATATCGATGCCCAAAATATCCCCATACACAAATATCAAGTCATAAATATCGATATCAATAATATTGTCATACTATATTTATAATGGTAAGTATAAAAATATAAAAAAATGTTGATGTACAAAATATAAATTTTATTATATACGTAAAAAAATAATGGTATATATATATAATATTAAAATTAACTTTTAAAAAAGTATTTGTATTTGATGTAATCAGTGATGTAATTTAAGATGTCATCAGTGATGTCATGAGTGATGTCAATGACCATGTCATGAGTGATGTAATATGTGACGTCATCAGCAGTGCATTGCGGGCACGCAAGTTATAGTTAGCTGCACGAACTATAACAGGGGAAATTCAATGGTTTTGTACGAGTGAAATGTTCAACTAACTATAACGCCCCTAAAACCTATGTTTTTCTCAGGGAATTTCTAAGGTTTTTCAAATGCTAATTTCTAACTATAACATGCCTGAAACCTATAGTTTTTTCAGTGAATTTCAAAGGTTTTTTAAATGCTAATTTGTAACTATAACATGCCTGACACCTAAGGTTTTTTCAGTTAATTTCAAAGGTTTTTTAATTACTAGTTTCTAACTGTGCCTACAGAGGTAGGACATGTGAAGAAAGAAGAAACAACACACAGAAAGAAGAAAAAGAAATGCAGAAAGAAGCAACAGAAGTCCTCAAAGACGAATAGAAGTGCTGGAAGCAGGAAGACATGCAGAAAGAACAAACAGAGGAGCAGAAAGAGGCCTTGTTGCAAAATCATCAAGTGCAATCAACTTTTTCAGATGGCTACTGGTGGTAACTGACTCTGACTAACCAGTCCTAAGCCAGTGCTATGCTAAAAGACACTTAGAATA
Organism: Lissotriton vulgaris; assembly: GCF_964263255.1. Taxonomy (NCBI): domain Eukaryota; kingdom Metazoa; phylum Chordata; class Amphibia; order Caudata; family Salamandridae; genus Lissotriton; species Lissotriton vulgaris. The sequence goes on from NC_141695.1 coordinate 562,129,817, forward strand.
CAGTTAAAACACCTACGTACACTAGGAAACAGTATGCGTTAGGGTACCCCTGTGATTACCATGGCCTTCTCTGTAAGACCCTAGTACATAATAGTGCAGGGAGATTAAAACTACCTCTTAAAATGCGCCACAGGGTGCGTTTGCACACTGATGAAGGGAGGGGGGCTGAGTTAATGTGTGCAAACACGCCCTGTGGCTGTTTTAGTTTGGGGGATAAAGTCCCCTTGAATCATGAGTGTCCCTTGGGTCCAACTAGCCCACCAGGTATCTCCAGTTAGTGCCACAGAGCTGTGTTGCAGAGAGTGTAAAAAGGGGTACGGCCTACACCACCTCTCTGCAACTCAGCACAGTGGCGCTTACTGGAAGCACCTGGTGGACTAGTTGGCCCCCAGGGGACCTCAGTATTGAAGGGGAATTATTTCTCCAACTTAAAACGCGTCAGAGGGCGTGTTTGCACACGTCACCTCAGGCCCCATCCCCTCCCTTCACCACTGTGTAAATGCACCCTGTAGCCATTTTAAGTTGCAAGATTAAGTCCCCTTGAATCCTGAGGGTCCCTAGGTTCCAACTAGCCCATTAGGTACCTCCAGTAAGCGCCACAGAGCTGTGTTACAGAGAGGTGTAAAAAGGGGCATGGCCTGGACCACCTCTCTGCAATGCAGCGCAGTGGCACTTACTGGAAGCACCTGGTGGACTAGTTGGACCCCAGGGGCCCTCAGTATTGAAGGGGGATTATTTCCCCAACTTAAAACGCGTCAGAGGGCCTGTTTGCACATGTCACCTCAGGCCCTGTTCCCTCCCTTCCCCACTGTATAAACACACCCTGTGTCCGTTCTAAGTGGGGAGATTCAGTCTCCGTGAATCCTGAGTGTCCCTAGGGGCCAACTAGCCCACTAGGTACCTCCAGTAAGCGCCACAGAGCTGTGTTGCAGAGAGGTGTAAAAAGGGGCACGGCCTGGACCACCGCTCTGTAACGCAGCTCAGTGGCGCTTACTGGAAGCCCCTGGTGGGCTAGCTAGCCCCCAGGGGCCCTCAGGAATGAAGGGGGATTATTTCCCCAACTTAAAACGCGTCAGAGGGCGTGTTTGCACACGTCACCTCAGGCCCCGTTCCCTCCTTTCCCCACTGTATAAACACGCCCTGTGTCTGTTTGAAGTTGGGATATTAAGTCCCCTTGAATCCTGAGGGTCCCTAGGGTCAAACTAGCCCACTAGGTACCTCCACTAAGTGCCGTTGCAGAGATGTAAAAAGGGGCACATCCTGGACCACCTCTCGGCAACACAGCGCAGTGGCGCCTATTGGAAGCACCTGGTGGGCTCGTTGGCCCCCAGGGCCCCTCAGGATTAAATGGGATTTATTTCCCCAACTTAAAACGTGCCACACGGCTTGTTTGCAAATGTTACCTCAGGCCCGCCCCCTCCCTTCACCACTGTGTAAACGCGCCCTATGGCCGTTTTAAGTTGGGAGATTTAGTTCCCTTGAATCCTGAGGGTCCCTAGGGTCCAACTAACCCACTAGGTACCTCCAGTAGGTGCCACAGAGCTGTGTTGCAGAGCGGTGTAAAAAGGGGCGTGGCCTCTGAACACACCTCTGCAACGAAGCTCCCTGGCACATACTGGAGGTACCTGGTGGGTTAGTTAGCCCCCAGGGACCCTCAGTATTGAAGGGGAATTAATTCCCCAACTTACAACTCTCCAGGGGGTGCATTTGCACAATGGTGAACGAAGAAGGTGGGCCTGAGGTGAAATATGTGCAAACACACCCTGTGGCTTGTCCCGGGGGCTGCTGGGGAGCCGTGAGCCCCCAAAAATATTTTCAAAAATTCCCAGAGGTGGCGGTCCCCGGGGCTTGGGGGGCCTTTGAGCCCCCCTACCCATTTATTTTAGCAGCCCCGGGAGGTGGTGGTCCCCAGGGCTGGGGGGGCATTGAGCCCCCCGCCAATATGTTTAAAAAGCCCCAGAGGTGGTGATCCCCAGGGCCCTTTTGGGCCCTCATTACAATAAAAGATTGCCCCCAGGATTTGGCCCACCCAGGGGCTAAATATTAACGAAGCGCAGGAGACCGCGCTTCATTTTTTTTTCACGGCCGGTGCGCGGATCCTCCGTCCCCGGGTACATGAGCCCCCCACAAATATTTTCAAAAAGCCCCGGGGGTGGCGGTCCCTGGGGCTTGGGGGGCCTTTGAGCCCCCCCACCCATTTATTTTAGAAGCCCCAGGGGGTGGCAGTCCCCAGGGCTGGGGGGCTGTGAGCCCCCCAGCCCAATATATAGATATAGACCAATCTCGCTGATCAAATCCGATACCAAGCTGTACTCTAAGATCTGGGCTTTGAGGTTGGGCAGGATTATTTATGGTCTCGTCTCCCCTTGGCAGCATGGGTTTGTCCCCGGGCGAGGCAGGACGGATCATACTAGCAGGGCAATAGCTCTATTTGATGCCAATGCTGCCACGGGAGGAGAGATGGCCATGATCCTGCTCGACACAGAGAAAGCTTTTGACCGTGTGGTGTGGAGCTTTCTCAGGGGTATCTTGGCAGGAAAAGGGTTTGGGCAGAAAACCATTAGAGCACTCAGGGCGATGTATTTAGATCCTGTTGCCAGAGTCACGGTCATGGGTGAGAAATCTGATCTGTTTTCTATAAGGAGAGGAACGCGTCAAGGGTGCCCGTGCTCCCCGATTCTCTTCTCTTTATATTGACCCTCTCATCCAGGCTATATTATGGTGTCCTAGGTTAGGACCTGTGGTTTTTAATGGATATGAAAATAAAATTTTAGCTTACGCGGATGATCTTGCGGTATTCTCAACTGATCCCCAGCAGGCAATGGTCGTCCTGTCCGAGCTTACAAAACAATTTGGCGCCAGGTCCAGGTATTTATTAAATGAAGCAAAGACCCAGATCATCTGTACGAAAAATATAGTTAAATCAGACTCGAGATTTGTCGACGCAGCTATTTATCTAGGGGTGAGAATTAATGCCTCAGTAGATAAAATAGTGGAAGAAAATGATATACCTCTCATTAGAAGTGGAGAAGTGTGGCTCAGGGGTTAGAGGCGGCAGACCCGGAAGCTGAGATCGGCCCTGGACCAGGGTTCAATTCTCCGCCTCGGCGGGTCTTGGGCTCAAAAATTCCACGGACTCGATAATTCTCGCTTCTGTGCCTTCTCGACTCATGGGTTTACACTCTGCGACTCTGGGCAATAGCTTGCTTAATCTCCACAACGGCCCCTCGCGGTGGGATGCCTGGCTTTCACCTTGTGGATACCCTGCCGGGGTTATCTCACAGGGGAATACCAGGACGGGTTCCCTAAGCAAGCGCCGGGAAACCCTTTGTGGGTAGCTGCGCGCTATATAAGCTCAAATACATTTACATTTACATTTAAATCAATAGAGATTGATCTGAGAAGGATCGATGGGCTACATCTTTCACTGATTGGGAGGGTGAATGCAGTCAGGAGGACGATGTTCCCCAAGTTACTATATCTCTTTCGGGCCATACCACTATTTTTGGAGGAGAAATTAATTAAGAATTTAGAATCAGTTTTTATTACATTTATTTGGCAATTTAGGAAGGTAAGGCGGTCTACACATTTGATGTCTCACCCAAGAGAAAGGGGTGGACTGGCCATGCGTAATTTAAGATTGTATCATTGGACATGTCTTCTGACTCAAATGTCTGTGCTTTTCCAGCCAGAAGCTTGTCCCAATGATTTAAGCCCCGAAGCTCAGCGCCCCCCTTCTATATTCGAGCTGCTGTTAGGAAGGAAGGCGATGGGATTATTGTTATGCGAAGTCGACCGCAGATTTTACAAGAAAGCTAGATATAAGATTGTGGACCGTGTCTGGTGGGTGTGGAAGGCCTGTGGAAAGTTGTGTAACATCCCCAAGGTTAACCCATACCTACATATTTATAATTCAAGCCTATTCTCAGGGATAGGAGCGGATAGGACTTTGAAAGATTGGAGGAGGATGGGCATTAAGACTCTGTGGGAATTCATGGATGGAGAGGGGATTGTTAGCTTTGATGCCCTACAAAATAGATTTGGAATCCCAGGTAATCAAGGGTTTATATACGGCCAATTGATACGAGCCTTGAAGGCACTTAGACCAAAACCGCCACCCCCTGTCAATAGCCCCCTTCTGGAGGCACTGACTAGAGGCTGCAAAAAAATTAAGACTCTTTATAACATCCTTCTCTTAGAGATTCAAGACAATGTTGGTAAGGTGGAGGTAGCCTGGTCTGGGAAACTGGGAAATTCAGATGTAGATGTCGACTTGGCCATACTATTGAATAAAAGGATCTTCAGAGCTGCAAATCTGAGGGCCCAGCACTACAAAACTGTGTTTAATTTGTACTACACCCTGCGAAATTGTTTGCCTGGCGGGTCAGGGATGATGATACCTGTCCAAGGTGTGGGGATGGACAAGCAGACCTATTGCATATGTTTTATAATTGCTGCCTCCTGACCCCAGTTAAGAATGAGATCGAAAAATGTTGGGAGGGGCTGCTAGGTCACAAGATAGATCTATCCCCTACCGTGATGATCTCGGGAATTGATTCTAATCTAAAACTGGTGAAAGAGGAAGAAGCCTTGGTTTTTATTTCTGTGGCTGTGCTCAGGATTTTAATTTCTGCAGGTTGGAAGGATGTTGTGGCCCCGTCTTTTCAAATGTGGCTCTCCAGGTTTCTTGGAACTCATAATATTGAGTCTTGCCTATACGAACAAAAGGGAGTGAAAACACGGGACTTTGGAAGAAGGATTTGGGCCCCGGTCACTAATTGGAGGCAGACCAAGTTGTAATTGCTTGAGACGTAACTTTGCATTTTATCTGTTTTATCTCCCAGTTTTAAAGGCCTCGACACTCTGAAATGTTGAATAAGATGAACTAGGTCCTGTATAATGGGTTTTGTTTGTTTTTATGTAGTTATGTATTACCTATAAAATGTATTTATGCCCTGAGCCTGATGCCCAATTGACGTTTTAATGTCCGGATTAACTCAATAATGTTTTCTATTTCTGTGGTGCACTGTAAAATCCCAATAAAAAGAAAAAAAGAAAATATTCAACATTTACAAAAGATAAAAACATATTATAATGTTAAAAAGATCTAACAAATACCTAGAAAGATTTTTTAAAGAAAATTTTAAAATAACTTTCAAATAAACAACTATTTTTAAAAGAAAATATTTATAATCAAAAACATTAATTGTTACATACATTAACTATTTTTTATTTCCTACTCTATAACACCACACAATTCACATTAAACATCTAAATAAAAAAAACCTCTACTATTAATATAATTAATTATCAATTTAAAAATATATAATTAATTAAAAACAAATTAAAACAGATACAAATAAATTTACCCCCAAACTTTACTGCTATAAATCCAAAACCCTTACACAAAATAAAAATAAACAATTAGCAGAAATATTTATGAATTGATAAATTAATAATAATGATCAACTAATTATTAATTAATTAAACATAAACAAAATTCCACCCTTTACCCAAATAAACACAACCTACACCTAAATATCATTAGACAATTTCCATAACAAATTCAACATTAATAAATTAATATCAATTAACAACATATTAATGTATTTAAAAGATATTACTTCGCACCCTTCACCACTATAAACCCCACAGCTCACATCTAAAATTAATTACACAATTGCCATGTTTAAATTTTAAATAATTAATTAGCTTTAATAACAAATAAATATTAATTAATTATAAATACATTACTTCCCACCCTATTCCCCTATAAATCCCACCACCCGCTCCTAAAAAAAACCCACAATTAACATATGTAACTACCAATTAATTAATTAATAATAATTAACAAGGGATAAATACATAATTAATAATAATTCCCACAGTTAACACCATAAAATAGAAATTTAATAAATACAAAATTGTAATACATTTATTATAATTAAATTACTTCCCACCCTATTCCCTTATAAACCCACAACCCACTCCTAAAAAAAGACAAAATTAACATAATTACCAATTAATCAATTCACAATAATTAACAATGAATTATTAATCAATTAATCATGAATTAATTCCCACAATTAACACTACAAAATGTCAATTTAATAAATAATAATACATACAAAATATTAATAAATGTATTATAGCTACATTATGTCCCACCCTATTCCCCTATAAACCCACAACCCGCTGCTAAAAAATGACAAAATGAACATAATTGCTAATGAATTCGTTATATTAATTATCAACCAATTAATAATTAAATAATACATGAATTACCCACAATTAACACTATAAAATCCAAATATAATAAATACTACTGAATAAAATAATAATTAATTTATTATAATTAAATCACTTCCCATCCTATTCCCTTATAAACCCACAAACCGCTACAGAAGTAACCAGCGCAAAATTCATCTAAAATAAAATTAATAAGTACTAAAAATGTAACACATATAGTAAAAAAAAAAAGCAATACTTATGAAAAAAAATAGTTCACATACTTTTAAAATGCATTCTAAAATACATAACACTAATTAAAACTCCAATATTTTAAACAACTATATTTTTTCAAATGAAATTAATGACTTCCATATTTGCAAAAACAATATTTCTTACCTCCAAGTCGATATTCTTGACCAAAATATTCTTGCTGTCGATATTTCTGCATCACGATATTTCCAACTCGATATTTGCGTATGACAACATTTAAAACTTGATATTCTGACTGGGCACTATGCAGGAGTTAAACTTCTGTTTTAGGGGCTTCAGGATATGTCACACAGAATTTTTTTTGCTGCAGTCTAGGAATATTTGGCTGTCTGCAAAGAGTAATGAGAATGTGTGAGAAATTGGGTTGCTGGTTGACTGGAGTGTGAACCCTGGTCAAGCAGCAACCTCAATCTTTGTCAGGGTGAGGTCTAATCCAACCCCAAATTAATCTGTGATCACCCCTATAGTAGCTTTGCACAGAGCAGCAAGGCTTAATTTGGAGGCAATGTGTAAAGTATCTGTGTAACACTTCGAACAGTAATAATGTAAGATTACCACACAAAGGGGCCCATTACCATGTCCGCCCGCCACTGTACTGGTAAACGGGACCAACCGGCAGAGGTGTGGTGATCCAGCTATGCCAATTAGCATGTGCCATGACCCTGGCGGTAGCATCCTACTTTTTATGCATTGTGGTGGGTGCATTGGCAATTGCATGCGCAACGTGAAGGGCACTGCGCGGTGCCTGCCACCTTATGTATGTCAATGAAGAGTGGTACCATAGGTACCCCCCAAGTGCACCGCCAACACACATTGGGCCCGCAACAGGTCCCCAATGCCAAAGACTGCCTGCCTTTCCATGGCAGCATTGTCGCCATGGAAAGGCCTTTTTCCGCACCCATCATAATATGGATGGCGGTGCCTGCAAGGCACCGCAGCGTGTTATCTGCCTTTTCCGCCCGCCCGGCAATCCGACCAGTGGAAAAACAGCGGATGGTCTTTCTGTCCGCCGCGGTGCCCCTCGCCATACTAATATGGCCGGGGTGTCACTGGGACATGTGGCGGACAGATTGGCACCGCCGGCTTGGTGGCGGTGATCCACCCGATATCATAATCGGCCCCTAACTGTATCCCACACCACATTACAAACATAGGAGTTTCTTTAATGAATAAAACAAGAACAAAACAATAAAAATCCAATCGGTAGAACCAGAGATATTCAAATTTACAGTTTTTTATTAAAATAGTCCCAAAAGCACAGAGCACCAAACAGGGATATCTGGTCATAACAAACTGGGACAAAGATACGAGTCCAGGCCGATTGTGATGAAGCGTCGCCAGCTACAGGGACCCAGTTAGGCCCTTTGAACACAGTACTTTAAATCCAGCTTTGCAAAGCATTGCAAGGTTCCGTGGCTGAAGATGCATTGTGTAGCAGAGGTGAGGAGTCGGTATCAAGGTTTTGTGGAGCTGCGATACGCGGTCCTGCGCCATTGCCTAGGATTTCACTGATGAAGGCTTGTGATGCAAAGTCCAGCATCAAGGCGATGGGGCTGTTCAGAAGAGGTGTGAGGCTGCGGTGCGAGACTCTGCATTGTCATCGAGGCTGCAATTGATGACGGATGCGGGGTATATGACAGAAAGGTTTGCACAGTCAGTGGTTCTGATGTGTCTGCGAGGTTGATGCGGAGCCCTTTATGTTGGAAAAACCTTCACAGAATAAGCAAATCATTGAACAGAAAAGGTGGTGTATGGTTGTACTAGAGATGCGCTCCATAATTGAGGTGATGTGTTGGTTCTGCGGGATCCACAGATGGTCTGGCAGAGCACTGTAGGCTCACTTACAAGCTTTCAGGACAGGTGTGGCACCACTTGGCAGGGTAGACTCCCAGCTGGTAGAGTGCAAGTGCTGGGTTCAAGGTTATTGTAGGCCTTCTGTCCCTGGGGCTCAAGTGAAGGGGGGCAGCTAACTAGCCCTTGTAGTCGAATAGGGGTGCTAGGCTCAACAGATGCAGGTCCTGTCCTTCTCAACCAACCAAGAGGGCAGCTGGCTTGAGGTCAGCACAGAAGAGCAGCAGTCCTTCAGGGCAGTAATCCAGCAGCTCTCCTTTCATCAGCACAGCAGTCCTTCCTGACAGAACAGCCACATTTCCAGAAGTGTACTGTAGAGATGGTGTCTGAGGTCCAATGTTCATACCTGGTACCCTCCCTCTTGAAGGTGGTAGAAGCTTCATCGAGGTCAGGAAAGGCATTCTGCCATTCCTGACCTGTTTCTAGACTAACTACAGGGGTATGAGGCCTTTGTGTGGGGGCAAGTGTAAGTAGGACTGGACCTAGATCTGTCCTCCCATCTTGCCAGTGCTGGTCCATTCAGACACACTTAAGCCCTTTACTGTATGTGGCTGCCTGGGATCAATACACAAAACCCAACTGTCTGCTGCACCCAGTCTTGTGACCCAGAGGCAGGTTACAGGCACTGACTGGCTAAGGCAGGAAAAGGCCAAATTAACACAAGTGGCATTTCAAAATTGCAATTTAAAATCAGATTTTACCATAGGAGAGGATTTCTCATTATATTCCAAAGACACCAAACATGAACTAGTTGCCTGCTCTCATTTGGAAATTACAGCTTATTAAATGTAATAAAAGAACTCCAATATTATCCTATAGGAGAGGTGGGCCTTGCAGTAGTGAGAAATAAATGTAAGAGTTTTTCACTACCAGGACATATACAAATTGAATGTATATTTCTTTCTTTTTTAAATACACTGCACCCTTCCCGCTCTGGGCTGTCTAGGGCCAACCTTAGGGGTGGCATTAAAAGTACTAAAATGGAAGGTTTGGGCCTGGCTCAAGGTTTATTTTGCATGGTCGCACTGGCAGTATAAAAACAGCACACACAGGCTGCAGGACTGAGGCATGTTTCAATGGGCTACTTAAGTGGGCGGCACAGTAAAGTGCTGCAGGCCCACTTGTAACATTTAATTTACAGGCCGTGGTAACATGTAGTACCACTTTACTAGGACATTATACGTAAATAAATGATGTCAATTGGGAATAAGCCAATGTTACAATGTTTTTATGAGTGAGCACATGCACTTTAGCACTGATTGAAAGTGGTAAACTCCACAGAGGTCTAAGGTCAACAAAACCAAGATCAGCAAAAATGGGGAAAGAAGGCAAAATGTTTGGAGGTGACCCTGCAGAGAGGGCTAGGTCTAACACAAGCTTAGTAGGAAGCTAGGAAAGTGGAGGTGACACACAGAGCCCCAAACTAGTGAGCAGGGAGGCATAGTTGCATACAAAATCAGCAGAAACCAGGTCACAATCTCAGTAAAAGCCAAGGAAGTCAGCAGAAGTGTGGGAACGGTCTCCAGTGAGCACATTAAGCGGAAAATCCCATCAAGGGACAAAAGAACCAAATGATTGCCTCCCAAAGAAAGCAGACAAAAAGAGGTTTCTGGTAGGGGACACTTTGTAAATCATAGTAATGCAAAATTACTGTAAAATTATATAACATTATGTTTAATTACTTGATAATGCATCTTACATTCAAAATATTTCCTTAATGGTTCGTTTAGGTAAAAATTCAACTAAATCTGTAATTCTTAATTGATTTTTGGTTAATTGCGTTCAAAACACTGCTGCTCATGTTCAAATTTGTAGTTTTTCACTCAAAAATTACCCACAAGGTCCCCTCCCGTTAAATATCTATCTTAAATGTTTGTTGATAGCCCACATTAAAATAACTTCTGTTTGCCTTTAAAACACTTTGTATTAGTAGTTTAGCGTTCACAAATTAACCAGATGGTCCACTAGGATTGAAAATATACACATACATATAGGCAAACATTATGTTCTTGCTAATTTGTATTTGCAGAGGGTAAGCAAGGAGCAGGTTCATTTAGTCAATCAATCAATCACACGTTTGTTAAGCGCTACTACTCACCTGTGAGGGTCTCAAGACGCTGGGGAGGGGGATTTTGCAGGTTCTAGTCCATCAAGGAGGGGATCTGTCGAAGAGCCAGGTTTTGAGGTTTCTAGTTAAGATGGGGAGAGATGTTTTCTGTCTGAGGTGGAGAGGGAGGGCGTTCCAGGCTCTGGCCGTGAGGAAGGAGAAGGAGCGGTTGCCTGATCTGGTCTTTCTGGTGAGGGGGACCATGGCATAGGAGAGCTGGGCTCATCGTACGGTCCTTTGGGGTGCGTGGAATTTGAGTCACCTGTTCAGGTATGCTGGTCCGGTGTCATGGAGGGCCTTGTGTGCGTGGGTGAGCATCTTGAATGTGACTCTAGCTTATATGGGGAGCCAGTGGAGTGTGCGCAGGTGCTGGGAGATGTGGCAGTGTCTTGGCAGGTTGAGGACCAGTCTTGCGGCGGCGTTATGGATTTTCTCTAGTTTGCATGTGAAGTTTTTGTTTATTCCGGTGTAGAGTGCTTTGCCGTAGTCGAGCCTGCTGGTGACCAGGGCGTGAGTGACGGTCATTCTGTATTCAAGGGTCTTGCGTAGGAGGCGGAAGGTGTGGAAGCAGGAGGACGAGACAGCAGTGATCCGGTGGTCCATTTGGAGTTATGAGTCCAGGGTGATTCCCAGGTTGCAAGTGTGGTCCGTGGAGGTGGACGGACTTCTGAGGGCTTGGGGCTACCAAGTGTTGTTCCAGGCTTCGGGGTTTGGGCCTATGATGAGTAATTCTGTTTTGTTGGTGCTTAGATGAAGGCAGCTGATTCTTATCCATTTTGCGAGGGTTTCCATGCCTTCTCGAAAAATTGTTACTGGTGGTGTTGGGTTCATTGGATAGGGAGAGGATGAGTTGGGTGTCGTCTGAATATCACACAATGTTAAGTCCGTAGGTTCTGATGATGGGGCCGAGCCGAGCCATGTATACGTTGAAGAGCATAGGTCCGAGGGATGACCCCTGGGGGACTTTGCTTTCTTGGCGTGGGTGTTGTTGTTTTTTTTTAGGGGAGCTCAGGTGTTGGTGCTGTTAGTGATCCATGTGTGCATGGTTCGGGCTGCGGTGTTGGGGTCGTCATTTTCCGCGACGGTCGGGGTGGATTTGCTGAGTGATGAGGTTAGCTGGTCATCGGTGATTCTGGTCCAATTTCTCAGTGGGAGCAGGTGCTGGTGTCTGTGGATGGTGGGTGTTCTGAAGGTGAAGTGAAGGCATCGATGGTCGGTCCATGGGAGTTTCGGTGGTGTGGCTGAAGGTGATGGAGTTTCCTGTTGTGAAGAGGGGGTCGAGGGTGTGTCCTGCTGAGTGCGTGGGTTCAGTCACGATTTGACAGAGTCCAATGTTGTGAGCTTGTCCAGGAGGGATGTGGTGCTGGGGTCCCATTGGTTGTCGAGGTGGAAGTTGAGGTCCCCCAGCAGAGTGTAATTGGTGGATGCGATGGTCTGAGGGAGATGATGTCCATGAAGGATTCAGCAAAATGTCTGCGGGGTCCAGGGGGTCGGTTGATGAGGGTTCCTTAGAGGGTGGTGGTGGGGCTGGCCAGTATCTTGAAGTGAAGGTGTTCCATAAGGTCTGTGTGCTCGTCGGGAGTGTGCTCAGGCGGAGAGTGGATTTTTGGACTATGGTGATTCCTCCTCCCAGGCAGTTGGGGTTGGCCTTCCTGGCGATTTTGTATCCTTGGGGGATGGCGATGGCGATGTCCGGTCCCAAGGAGGTGTTGGTCAATGTTACAGTGAGGAACACTACATCCAGGGTGGTGCTGTCGAGGAGTTCCCGGATTTTGGTGGCATGTTTGTGGAGGGATCGGACGTTGAGGGGGATGCATTGCAGGTTCTTCGGTTATGGTTTGTTTTTGTGGGTGGGTTGCGCTGGGTCCGTGGTCTTAATGGTGCTGCAGGTGTGCCGGCAGCAGTGACAGCTGAAGGGTCTGTGGGTGTCGGACGGTGACAATAGCTTCCAGTTGTTGTTGCTGCCTGGGTTGAGGGCGTGGAGTGCCTCCGGGTCATAGTGTTGGCGGTGTGGAGATCCAGGGTTCCTGGCACTGGTCACGGTTGGGTCGCAGCCGGTCGCTGATGGGCTTGCCTTTGGCGTGCCTTCGGAGCACCAGTGGCGCGGTAGTGCAGCGGCCACCATTAAGTAGGGGTCGGGAGGGCTGGACAGCTGGGAGGCGGGAGCGGGGAGGGGAGCAGGATTGGTTGCGCTGGGGGGAGGGGCCGTAGGGGCAGCAGCAGTGGGGAAAAACAGGCGGGAAAGGAGGCGTAAAAGGGGAAAAAAAGGAGAAAAGGAGTTAAATAAGGCAGAGATCAGGGAAAGCACAGAACGCAGAAAAGTGCAGAAACAATTTGAAAAAGGGTGAAAAAGGGACCGGACAGCGGAGTGAGACAAAGAAGAACAGAGGTCCACTGGAACACCAGGGAGGCTAAGGGAAATAAGGAAATGAGTGGAGAAATGAGAGAAGGCAGATAAGTGCAGAACAGAAGGAGACAGGGAGAAGCAAAAAGAGATTGAAAAACGGAAAGGGGAGCGGATTGATGCAGAGGAGAACCGGGGTCAACTGGACCATCAGGGATGAGGCGCAGGTGTTTCTGTGGGTGGAGAAGGGCCTTGAACACCAGTACACACAAGAGTGCAAGTGCAGGGGCAGGCCTCACTTAATGGTGGTGCTGCGAGGGAGTAGGAGCAATTTCACTGACAATGAGTCAGTGGTCTTGCTACATTTTGTATACAATGTATGCTTCTCACAGTCTTCCATCTGCTGGTGGTTTCTAGGCCATTTCCCAGACCCATCTTGCTGTTGACTCTTTACTTTACTGTCATGCTGCTGACAAGTCAGAGCGAAAACCCAGCCAGTCTCTACAGTTACTCGGGGTTTCAACTGTCACTTGAGTGATTGCGTCGTCTCAGTCCCCACCCTGATGACTCCCAATGACATGATGGATTGCTTTTGGCTCCAAATTCTCCTATCTGGAGGCCTATTAGTTGTTTAACCGTGGCGCGAATTCCGCCGTGGTGTGGCAGTTTTAATCAGTGGGCGGGGCCGCGTCAGAAAATGGACGGGCGCAGGACTACGGAGGTAGTTCTCGCGACGGCCGTTGGCCGACGGGAGCACTTAAGGGCTTAAACCTTTAGGATCACCCTGTAACTCCACCAAGCCTGGGGGTGGCACTTTGTTATAACTGAGGCCGCCCAGAAAACAAGGCCGCCTGGAGGGCTGGGGGGGACTTAGTGTTAAGGAGTAGCTTTTCAAGTAGTACTGGGTGTGCTTCTGCATTGCTAAATGTGAGAGCGGCGATGATGACTCTTCCGAAAAATTCCAGACGATATGTGTGCATCGAAACAGAATACATTCCCTCTATGCAAGCAAGCTTCTGCTCTCACAGTATTATTAAACCATGGGACCATCAGCAGGAATGACTCTAGTCCATAGCAGCACTGTGGCACCCCCTATTTTCCTATGCTCACTTCCGAAAAACACGACACCAACAAACTCTGTGAGCACCTGACCAAACGATGTCCACTGAGTTAACGCCAGTTGCCAAAGAGGCCCAGCCCTGGTAGATGATCCCTCATGAGACTTCTTGGCATTACACCTCCCCTCCTGATGCCCACGACAATAAAACCGAGTGGTGATCAATGGTGGCTGCAAGTGCTCAACTACCATCCTAGTAGGGTATCAACACTAATATGGTGTCATCTGCATGCGACAAGGTCAGGTGCAGATACTAGCACTTGAAACATCACTCTCACTGGATTAGAGCATTGCAGTTTAAGGCTAGTAGACACAATTACTATGGTGCGCTACCCTTGCATTCCCTTCGAAAAAACCATTTATAGATTTGCAGCTAATGTACGGGCAGCTCTTGAATTGTAACGTGCAGATCCTAGGTTGATGAAATGCTGCGGATAAGGGCTGCACCGCTGACACAAAAGAGGGAAGGGAGATTGTGTCTGCAACCTTCTATGGCAAGAGGTCACCTCGCACCTTGTTGTTTTGCCAACTAATATTCCCCTTGAGAACCCTGGAAGTGCCTTTAATAATGCTGGAGAGGGCTGAGGTGAATAGTCCATGCAAATAATGACTTCACACTTAGAGTGCTGGTCTAGGTGTGCATACTGAGCAGAAGGGACGAGAAAAGGGCCAGGGGAGCTGCATTCAAGACTGACTGAACTGACACAGGGGTCTTTGCCGCTGAACTGCCATTCTTGTTTGACTTTAGATTTTGACCCACGGGGTCAGCTTGCAGACAGCGGTCTTAAATGTGGAATGGGCTTTTTGTATGTGATTCAATACAATAAGGTATAAACATGAAAGCTGAGCATTTCCTGATTGCTGGGGCTGCTGGTCTTGTTATGGTTTCAGTTTCATGCAAGAGAGCGGGAGACAATACATTTCTAGGGGGACATTAACAGCCTTGAGGACTTTCAGATAACCTTACACAAATTGCCTGTGGTCTGTGAGCACCAGATTCCGACAAACATATAAAATTGCATTGTTTTGAAGCGAAGCAAAAAGGCAAACATGTCACAGAGTGCACGTCTGTTTTATCATTATTTACAAGTGTTAAAGTGGAAACAGGGATTAAAGGAAACGGTTTACAGGCATTAGGGCCGACCCCTACTGCTCACTCATAATGCAATGAATCTTTGCAGTTGTTTTTTTCAAAGAAGAGGATTAAACAATTTGATCAATAATAATCCTAATGACTATTGTAATCATTTTAGTCAATAACGATATTTGATAAAGGTTTAAAGTGTTTTACTCATCACATCTTTATTAGTACATCTTCAATGAAAGCAACAAGTTGAATTCTGATTAATCTGGTAAACATTGATTATCAAATCAATCAATACATGCATCAAAAGTACATTCTATAAAGGAATAAATCCTTATTCTAAGAATCGGGTGAAAATTAAGTTAGTAGAACCCATAACTTGTTCAAGTTCGCGAAGGTGTGAGAGAAAAGCATAAAGCTTCAGCGTTTAAATCAGCTCAAGTAGATATTAAAGCAAAGAACTTCCCATGAAGAGTAGTTCAAGAAACTCAGCAGAGTCGCAAAGCAATGTGACATAAAGTCTGGGTCTAGGTAAATGAGAAAATGGGCAAAAAGAAGGGGTATCCTACTCTAGGAATACACACTGCAAAGCCTTTTGCAAAATGTTACTTGTCTTGTCTCTGTCAGCCAATCATCATCCAATGCTCTCCTGTGTACATGAACATTTTACCGATTTCAGCTAAATAGTTACAATTCTGCTTTCATGTGGAGTACTTTTTCTTCGTGTTTCCTTTCCCACTTATGTATGAAGTTCTTTTATCCAATATGTTATGTTATGTTAGGTTTGGTTTTATATAGCACTCAGCTACTCCGTGGAGTGTTACGGCGCTTTTAAGAAAAATTGAGAGCTGGCAGCAGGGGCGGACAGACCGAACATAAGACTATTGGACAAAGAGCCAGGACTTTAGCTCCCTCCTGAAACCCAGAAGATTAGTGTTCAATCTCAGGGAGACAAGAGTTCCAAAGCTTAGGAGCAAGATAGCGAAAGGAACGACCACCCATTCGGGCTCTTCTGACAGATGGAACATGTGCCTAGGCCAGAGAAGCTGACCTCAGAGTCCTCGAAGGCAGATAGAAAGCCAATCGGTTTCTGATGTATTTTGCTCGTGTGCCATGGAGAGCTTTAAAGGTCAGCGTGAGAGCCTTAAAGGCCACACGTTTTTTGATGGGAAGCCAGTGAAGTTTTTTTATTAATGCCGTTGCGCTTGTTCTGCGATGAAAGCCAAAAATGGCTCTGGCAGCAGCATTCTGCACAACCTGCAGGCGAGACAGGAGGACCTCCGGCAGGCCCAGGTAGAGCACGTTGCAGTAATCCGGGCGAGAACCTATCAAAGCCTGAACAGTCACTTTCCGGTGGCAGAGAGAAAGCATTGGAAGAAATTTCCTAAGCATCTTAATGATGCCAAAACACTTGCCGACGAGGCCCAAAATCTGGGGTTTCATCGTGAGGCCATCATCGATCTGCACTCCCAGATTCTTGGCCTTGGGGGAGGCAGCCGTGGGGGGAAACATGGCCGGCGGCCACCAAGTTTGCCATCTGGGGTCAGAAGAACAGTCGAAAAACAGCGTCTCCGATTTATCGGAGTTGCATTTAAGGCTATGTTGTTCAAACCACTTGAAGATAGCCCCCAGACAGCCTCTGATCTGATCTAATATCTGTTTCTAACTAGCAAACTATGTAAAAGTCGACGCATCTATATTATTGAAATGAAAATATTTCTGCAGGATCATCATTAAGAGTAAAAACAAATAGGTGAGAAAGTCAATTTCACGTTTAAGACCTCTGCAATTTAGTGTATGAACTGTTCATTAATCCATTAAACAACCAAAATTAGTCATAAGGAACAGTAGAAACATTCTGGGAGAATACATGAAACTACATGAGAAACTTATTAATTATTAAAAAAACAGGTTCATGGAGTGGGCAAGAATGAAACTTTTTAATGTGCATTCAGATTTTCTATTCAAGCTTGTTTTTTAGGCAGCACTGCTTTATCCATTATTGAGGCCTAATACGAGTAGCTTTCAATTTTATGCATTCTTCATACATTATTTTTATCTATGCTTGCAAATTAATTCTGCACATTAATTAAAATTACCGTTATCTTCTTGTTAATTTTTATTTCTACCTTTCCACAAGTTATTTACATTCTGCACACGTTATTTATATTCTGCTAAGTAATGAGATAGAATGTGAAAAAAACATGCTTATGTTTGTAAGTGCTCTGGGTGTGAGGGCATTAAAGAGGTTTAGGGTTCAGTTGTGAGTCTAGAGAGAGGGTAGTAAGGGCAGTAAGGTGCTCTTAGTATTCAGGTCAGGTAAGGGTGCAGGGTAGTGGTAGTAAGGGTTTTAAATGGTGTGTTTTGTTCATGGTGGGCTATGGTGAATACTGGTAAGAGAATTACAGGCTTCAATGGGCAGGTAGAGTAAAAAGGAGATATAGGTGTTGGAACTCTGCTTTTTCTACAGGCCCACCCCAATTTGCTTTGGGTCTTTTTTCTGAACCTTTTTTTGCTGGGCATAGTACTCTTTGCACTTCACCCGTGCTAACCAGTGGTAAAATGCTTGTGCTCTTCCTTTCAGCATGGAAAAATTAGTACACTCTTGATGGGCTTGTTTAACTTACCAATACGTGCCAAAAATATGGTAGAAGTGTACCCAGGGCCAGTAAATTAAATTTCACCAGTTGACCGAAGCACTCTTTGTGCAACCATTACAGTGGCAAAGTAAAGCATATCTCCAGGCCTTTCACTATAGCCCACTTGTGCAGTTTTGAACTGCAAATTCGAATTGCCAAAATAAACCCTTTTTCAGGCCTAAACCTACTTTCAAAATATTATTATGTCACCCTTAAGGGAAGCCCTATTGCCCATAGAGTCAGGTGCATGATATTTAAAAGAAGTACATGTAGAAGCTCAAGATTTCACATGCCCTTACAGTGAAGAAGCATAAAAGCCATTTTAACTGTAGCAAGCTAGCTACTTTCATGGAAAAATGCTAGATTAAATTATACAAACTTATAATGCTAATTTAAGATAAGTAATATCTAGAGGAATATTTCAAAGCTCTACTTATTAGTTAAACAACTTACAATGTAATGATGGAATAAAATTTCCGCTCACACATGGACTTGTGTCCTCTTTTGTCCTTGTAGTTAGCCACGTACCTACACTAATGGGAGGGAGAGCTGCCTAGGAACTGGTTAACTGGAGTTTTACAAATATCATCTAGGGTACATGTCAAAGAAGGGAAACAGAATGTCAACACGCTATGTGTGTATCCACTGTCTGGTTGCTAAAAGTTCAGCTTTAATTTTGCTAGACTTCTGATTATGAGATTGTTGGGGTTCCAGAGACAGTGTAACTTTGGATTTTGTTCTTAGATTTGTAAGAACACTGAGATTACCATAGAACACTCCCCATGCACACCCCTAGTCCTTACAGCCCACATTTAGTGTGCTCAAGACTTTGAGTATCTTGCAAATGACCAAGGTTGGTAGGGGTAGCTCCAGGAACCTTGCACCATTGATTATGGCATTCCCAGAGGTCATTCCCACCCATAAGCGTTTGCCTCAAAAACATTTGACATCTCCAGGCACCCACTTCAGAACACTCCTGGACATTTTGAAGATCACAATAGGATTGATCCTGCTGTCTGAGACCTGAGAAGAGCCTTAAAGGACTGGACCTGTTCTTTTTCTTGTGCCCAGGACAAAGAGGTGAACTCCTAAGGTCATAAGGCTGACCCCCTGTTCAAGTTACATGAAATCAACCTGCTCCAAGATCCCTTTCATGAAACTTCCTACCTGATTAGTGGCAACTAAGCCTGGACTGGACTCTGCCTTCCACCCCAAGGTTCTCTATGTACCACCCCTGAGGAACTCTAGAAGACTACTCCTGCGTGAGATTGGGACTTTAAGGACTAAGCCCAGAAAATGAAATATTTGACTATGTCGAAACTAGCTGATGTATTCGTATTCTACCTGTGCTCCATCGCATTCAGTGTCAAACTGCACATAGGTGCCAGGCTACAGTGACCATTGACTAGTATTGGCGTTTTGTGCTTCATGGAGCAATTTCTATTTGAAACGTTAACAAACATCATATTTCAGGATCCCTCTATTGGATTTTTATCATTTGGTTGCCATTATGTTTATTACATTTTACTCCATTTTTATAATTTGCTTTGGGAGTTTTATTGCCCTGCTTTTCTGCTTTATTACTGTTTTAGTAATGTTGTATACGAGCTGTACACCACTTAGCTCCACGCACTAGGCGTATAATAACCGGTCAAGCGTGCATCTTTTGGCTTATCCGGTTTTTTAAAAAACACGGGTACCGCTTCCGTGTTTATCTTGTTGAACCACTATACATACTTCTAACATCACGTGTAAATATAACAGATTCTGTATAACACGATCTAACGTAATATAATTAATAAATAAAGTATTGCTGAAGTTTTATCGGGGTCGATTCGCTCTTTTCATTATATTGGTGCATCATTTTTGCACATTCCAATATGGCGGCTGCACATTTTCAGAAAAACGCGACAAGGTCTACCTTGTCTGCCCCGTTTTCGATTTACTGTTAATGTTGTATACGAGCTGTACACCACTTAGCTCCACGCACTAGGCGTATAATAACCGGTCAAGCGTGCATCTTTTGGCTTATCCGGTTTTTTAAAAACACGGGTACCGCTTCCGTGTTTATTTTGTTGAACCACTATACATACCTCTAACATCACGTGTAAACATAACAGATTCTGTATAACACGACCTAACGTAATATAATTAATAAATAAAATATTGCAGAAGTTTTATCGGGGTCGATTCGCTCTTTTCATTACATTGGTGCATCATTTTTGCACATTCCAATATGGCGGCTGCGCATTTTCGGGTAAAACGCGACGAGGTTGCTAATTTACAGCAGGTGATACCAATCTAGCGGGTTATTTAAACTGGTGTACCTCGGTGTCTATCTCGAACCACTTTACGAGACGACACCCGAGGAGACAACACGCAAGACCAACCTGGCGAAGTAAGTGAATTCTGGGGAGGGCTCTTGCACTCTAATTGCTTTATGAAGCTGTCAATGTGGGGTTCTTTCGTTCTGGTCACTTTATACTCCATAGGACACCAGGGGTTCTCGAATATATTTCTGCCATACTACATCAGGCATTTTTTATTCTTCTGTTATCCAGTACTAATAGTCTAGATATACAAGAGACCAGCCAGCATGATATATGTACATGCTTAGCACAAGGGATTTCCTTTGTTTAACAAACTATAGACAGTTGTAATGAACTACAGACAGTTTCAATAAATCATAGAAGTATTTGTCTCCAACATAGAAGCTTGGTAACATACATTATGATTACCCTGCGGAGATACACTAGGTTGTTCTCTCCCTTGTGGTACTGTTACATATCACTGATTTCCTTTGTTTAACAAACTATAGACAGTTTTGATATAATCATAGAATTATTTGCCTCTAACATAGAAGCTTGGTAACATATATTATGATTACTCTGCGGAGATACACTAGGTTGTTCTCTCCCTTGTAGTACTGTTACATATCACTGTCATCCTTTTCCTTGCGTGCGCACATTCACAGTTAAAGATGCACATGTTTTTTTAGCACATTGATGGGCCATCCACCATCTTACCCTTTTTGTGAAGTGATAATACTTCCATCTCATTGAGGAAAATTAAATTTTGGTCATGATGTGTTCCCTAGCGCGTACCCCACCGACTCCATGTACCAGCTTAAAGTGCATGTAACTTCCCTCCTGTGCCAGCTATGAAGACGCAAATACATTTGCGTCCACCGTTAACTTGTCCTCTTTCAGATCCACCATAAATGGATTATATAGTCCGTTCCTAAGTATGCTATGCCACCGTCTTTTTGTAGTACACTTTTCGTATTTTTCCTGCTCTAGCAAGAGTAGGCCCTGAATTCCTGCCATCTGAACCTCTTTTGGTGCTCCTGACTCTGCCCAGGCTACCTCTGTACCCGTGAACTCTGTCCTACTTTCAGCGCGGCCCCTCGCGCTCAGCTCAAGCCTGCTTTCTGCCAAGACTGACTATAACCTTCGAGTTATCTGTTCCGCTCCCCGAGAATACATTCCTGCCTACTAGATCCTGTAAACATCCTCTCCAGCTGCAGAGCCAAAGGGCCGACCCGTCTTAATGCAAGTAATTCATAGCCTCCGTTGCCATGCTTCCAAGGAAGGCCCCCGTGCCCCCACGCTCTACATGTAGACACTCAGGCGCTCATACACGCATCCACAGTTAGCATAAGAATAGCTTCTGCCCTAGAGACCTTTCCGCCCAGATAGTATAGTTCCTAAACATCAGATATCAGATATGATAGAAGTACAAGTTGATCTGACATGCCAGACTTCTGTCTCTTTCCGTCAGTGTAAATGTCAAGTCCCCTGCACCCCGTCAATCACACGTCATGCAGCTGCGCGCGCATCCAAGCTTCCGACTTTCTGCTGACATTGCAACATTCTGTTAGCACCACCCCTTGGTGCCACCCACTTGCGTCACCTATCAGTGACGTTTCTAGCACACACCTCTAGTTCACGCCTAGTTTACGCCTCTTTATGATGTACTAGTACCACGTGTATACTGTTATCTTGTCTTCTCTCAGCTGTTACGCCTCTTACATTGATTCCTATGTATAAATCAAGTATATAAGCTATGTATTGATAATAAACGAGAGCGCGCTCATCTATCCCTTCTGACACCCCTGTGGTGGTCAGAACATGATATCCTGATTCCTTTATGAGGAATAAAACCCTTAGAAACTCTAACACCACGGACTCTGTTTTCTTTCCTTCTGATTGAGTTATTATTGATTAAGTACTTACCTGCATAGAAATTAAGAGAGTAAATTAATTATTTACGTCATTTTGGCGCCCGAACAGGGACCCCTCCCCCACCTCACGCGCCGGAAGGTGCGTTGCAATCCGTGTCCCCTGCCATCAGTTAGACGGACTACACGTGTACTGGCAGGATTTCCTGCATCCCCCTCTGACCCACGGAGGTGACGAAGACTGCGATCAGTGCCCAGACGAGGCGGTGAGGAGTGCGGAGGATCCCGACCAGAGCCCAGCCGAAAGAAGCAAGGTCCGAGGTGTGAAGAGGCCCACCAGTTTTCCGAAGTTTTCCGAAGTTTTCCGAAGTTTTCCGAAGTTTCCGAGTCGAGTCCAGTCGAGTTTTCCGAGGCCTTCTGTTTCCGTGCTTCCCGGTGAGTACCATTGCTGGGTCGTATCTAGACGGGTTTGGGTACGCAAGTCCGGTCTGCACTGTTTTTAGGCAGTGTATCTGTACTGTTTAGCAGTATATCAAGTATTCCGAATTTCTGCACTGTTACACCAGTGTATCCGTACTGTTGAGCAGTACATCTAGTATAGGGGGTTAGTTATCTATGTCTTCAATGTTTTTTTTATGTGATTAATGTTGTGGTATGAATGTGACTGTTCAAACGTGTATTATTGTGTTTCTTGTATCAACTAGCTGTAAACTGGTATTAGGGAATAAAGATCTAGTGTTCAGTAATAAGTAAACAAGATGCCGTTCTTTAACAAGTTAAAACAGATAGGAACTAGGAAAGGGTTACTGGAGGAAGAATTTCCTATTCCCCCTAGAGACACTCCAGGCAATTTTATGTATCAAAAACACGGCATAGATGCCATATTATATCTAGATTTATGGGCCGATTATACCAAACACCTAGACGAAAGACACAGATGGCCTGTTACCGGAACGTGGGATGCCGAGTGCATCATGAGGGTAGAAGAAGCATTATGGAAAAAGAAAGCTAGACAATCTCAGAAGGACGCCATAGAATTTTGGCGTAAGGAATCACGTAAGCGTGCTGACAAAGCACTCCGTAGAGAAGACAGACTTAAAGAATCAGATAAAGAGCAAGAAAACGAATTAGTTACTGAAGGAATCCGAGTAAAAACAGAACAAATAGACCGTGCCCGAAATAATCTTGTAAACGGTATGTATCTTGCAGCAGATGGCACATCTGAAACTGAATCAGAAATACCGAAAAACTTACCGACACCATTAGTTCCAACTAAAGTAATGCATAAAACTACTAAAGACATATTCCTGAATTCATATCTAGAGGATGTAGTACCAGCTTATACCAATCTGCCTGTTCGTGCCCTGCCTACTGACAGGGACGGGGGTGGCACTCCGCCCCAGATCCGGCTCCGCCGGCACCGCGACAGACCCCCACTGTTCCGCAAGCTCCGCCACTTCCCCCACTCAAAACAGACCTACCGAAACCAGTCCTACCTGATCTTACTAAACGACAAATTCAAGTCCAAATCCAGACTCCGCGAAGAGATAATGCCCAAGCATCCGCCTCAGGAGGTGCGACAGCGGGTCTACAGACCCAGCCACCGACACACAGATTGCATTTAAGGGACACGCAGAATCCTTTCCAGTCTCCCTACTCATCCCGGCTTGACGCATTCAAAGATAGGATGTCAGTTTGTAGATATGATCCGGTACCCGGAAAAGATGATTTAATGGTATTAGCATCACTCCGATTAAGATCTGCCACCGATAACTTGCTATGCTATGTAGGAATGCAGGACATTCTCGACAGACTATATAAGTTCGTACTGACAGGGAAAGACCCCGAAAGCGTTAAAGCTGCCATGCATAAACAGAAAGTTGACATTCAAGCACAGATATTACGATTTTTCATAAATTGTGTGATAAGAGAACGAGACAGGCCTGGGACAGATCAAAGTGAATTAGACGCATTAACCAAGTGGGGTCAAAATATAGCAGACGGAAGGCACGATAAAGGGGCTTGCATAGCCAGTATGTACCAGAAAATTAGAAAGGCAGTATTGACTGCACACCAGGAAGAGAGTGACAAAGCTTCCTCCGAGGAGGAAGATGAACACGAGGCACCAGGAAGATCTACAGATACCATAGCATATGTAGGTAGGGGAGCCTACCTTAGGAAAGGCATCCGTCCAGAAAGCAAGAGAGTTTTTTTCTCTGCTTTAACAAATCCGAACTCTTCTGAACATCAGTTCCAGGAAACTGATAAAAGGCTTCGAGACCGAGTGGGGTACCATGTACTGAACTCTATGGACGAACAGGAACTAGCCCGGTCAGCTGTATTATGGGCCGAAAACCCAGACGTATATAATGATGACACGTTAGTGCAGACATTCTTGAACCTTTCCCCAGAAGAGCAGAAAATAGCAGGTGTATATATGATTCAGCACCTCCTTATCAAGTTCAGAAATCATCATTCTGATCCAGGTCCCTTACACGAGACATTAGAAGCACTACTCATGGATAGATGGAGAGGTTTTAGTACCAAATTAATACAAATAATTCTAGAGCAACGACGTAAGTATTACAACTTCCTAAGCTCCGAATATGTTCCCGCCCCGCCTCCAGAAAGAAAAACGTACCACATGCAATGCGGTGGTGGCATTGAAAGTCAGAATCCCTTACGAGAAGTGCACCCAGTTATGGGTACGGACCAACGCTTGAAGCGTGTGTATGTTCACACACCCCTGACTAAGTTAGAACTGTTAGAAATGAAGAAATTAGTTCCGTGCCATGATAAAGACCCTGCAGGTTTTCACAGAGAGCTTAAAGACATGTTACTGATGGGAGATTACACGTATGATGATATTACGAAAATGTTGAAAGTACTGTTGCCCACGGGCATTTACGAGAAATTAAAGGAGAAGGATTGGGAGGTGGGAGAGTCAAAGATAGCATGGGCGGAAATAGAAGACGAAGAAAGCAAACGAGTCCCAGGGGTAGGCCTTGGGGATCTGACTAAAGCATTACCAGGTTTAATAGTACAGGTTTTGCCAAGATTATTGACAACAAGAAAGGAAGATTGGGACGCAATCTCGTCCTGCAAACAGAAACAAGATGAAGATACTAGTGACTTTTATTCAAGATTCGAGAAATGTTTCATCATAAATAGTGGTCTAAAAACTAGTAGCGAGTCATATCCACACCTTTTTGTAACAAAATTAGTAGAGAACGCCCTACCACTAGTTAAAAATAGAGTGTACAAGGTTGAAAGTACTTGGCAGGCAAATACGCCATCACAGATGTTACAAATGTTACAATATCACCAGAACAGAATAAGGGAAGAACAAGATCAGGAACAGAAACGTATGAAAGACACGAAAATGAAAATGTTAGTAGCACAGACGATTCCAGCCGAGGGTCACAGAAAAGGTGGGGCCCAGACCAATCATTCTGCCGCTCCCGTTAAAGGGACATGTAATTATTGCAAACAGCCAGGTCACTACGTACATGAATGTCCAGTCCTGAAACATAACATCGAGACAGGTAAAACTAAAGAAAGACCGCGTCCGCCTAGACATGAACAGGGTCATCAACAGACCTCACAGAACGAACAGCCAATGCAGAATACACAACCTATGCATGATCAGTCCCATACAGTACAGACAGTAGCAGTACCGCAGCCACAGCATGCTCAGACACAGCCCGCTGCCGCAACCCGGCAAGTCTCACAACAGATGTACCAGTATGCCCAATCGGCATATCCAGATTACCAGCGATTTACATGAAACAGCCTAGAGAGGGAAGGTGATTTGCCTCTTATCGAAATTCCTGTAGATCAAGAAGGTCCTTATGTACATAGTCACGTATTAGGAAAAGACAGAAAGTTTTTAATTGACACAGGGGCAAGTCGCACTACTATAAGTCATAATGAAGTTCCAGGGGCACCCCTCTCAGGCTCACAGAATGTTTCCCTTGGTTTTTCAGGACAGCCTATTGTAAATGAAGTGTCAGAACCAGTACCACTAGCTGTGGGTCCATTATCTCGAGTTACAGATTTGTTACTTACGAAATCATGTCCAGAAAATCTGTTAGGAATTAAAACACTGAAAGCTCTAGGAGCTATCATATGCTGTTCCCCGGAGGGAGTCAGACTCTTTCTACGGGATTTCAAGGGTCATTATGTTCTACGTGACTTTGATGTAAGATTGAAAAATGTACCAGATCACTTATGGGCAAAAGGCCCAGCAGATGTAGGTTGTATGCATATCACTCCATACCGCGTAACACTCAAGACAGGAGTTGTTTTACCCAGAATCAGACAATACAAGTTACCACCCGATGCTGTAGTGGCTTTACTGAAAATAATTGAAGAGCTTATTGCCCAAGGAGTGGTCGTAGAGACCGACTCCAATATCTGTAATTCACCCATCATTCCAATTCTTAAACGTACAGACCGCAATGCACCGCCAGTATATCGGCTGGTGATTGATCTTCGAGAACTGAACAAATGTATTGTACCACAGTATCCTGTGGTCCCCGATATCTCCTCCCTATTGACTGCTATTGATTCAGAAGCAACGTTCTTTACTGTAATCGATCTCAAGAACGCTTTCTTCAGTGTACCTATTGACCCGGAGAGCCAATATCTCTTCGGATTCAGTTTAAATGGACGAAGTTTCAAATTTTCCCGCGCACCTCAAGGATTTACAGAAAGCCCCAGCATCTATAGTCAAGCACTGAAAAGACAACTAGATTGTATTCAAATGCCAGTTAATACCGCTTTACTGCAATACGTCGATGATCTACTGATCACCGCACGAAGTGAGCCCGAATGTGAACAAGCATCACTGACAGTTTTGCATTTCCTGGCCGACAAGGGACACAAGGTGTCCCCTTCAAAGCTACAATTCTGTGTTCAGCAAGTTGTGTACTTGGGTCACTTGCTGTCCAAAGTGGGGAGACAGCTCACTCCCGATCGCATTCAGTTAATTGTAAACATGCCACGACCCCAGACACAAAAGGAAGTGCGGGCCTTCATAGGCCTCACCTCGTACTGCAGACAATGGATTCCTCAATATGCATTTCTAGCTAAACCACTCATTCAGTTAACAACCCAGGAGGCAGCGACTTCGACTGTCCTCCCTTGGACTCAGGAACATACACAAGCCTTTGAGGAATTAAAGAAAGCTTTATGCCAAGCACCAGTTTTAGCAACACCATGTTACAGCAAACCGTTTACACTTTTTGTTACAGAACGTGACGGTACAGCGTTGTCTGTCCTCACCCAAGATCAAGCAGGTTCACATAAGCCTTGTGCTTATTTTTCAAGTACATTGGATTCAGTAGCTCAGGCACTCCCTGCATGTTTAAAGTCAGTAGCAGCAACAGCGTTAGCAATAAGACAAAGCGATTCAATTGTTTTAGGTCATCAGTTAACGGTACAAGTTCCACATTCTGTAGAGGTTCTGTTAAACAGAACCCAGACTCAACACTTGACTATAGCACGACTTACAGGTTACGAATTGACATTATTCCAACCACACATAGAAATCAGACGCTGCAGTATCTTGAACCCAGCAACATTGTTACCTACAGTTATGACAGATCCAGCTCCACATGATTGTATAGAAATTATTAATGCAGTAACAAAGCCCAGACGAGACTTAACAGATGTTCCATTGACAAATCCAGACCTGACACTTTATGTGGATGGTTCATGTATGAGAACAAGTACAGGAGAGTTAGTGGCCGCGTATGCCGTGACCACTGAAACTGAAGTTAAAGAAACACATCGTATTGACACACTGTCTGCTCAAGCGGCAGAGCTCATCGCTCTGACCCGAGCCTGTATTATAGCCAAGAACAGAAATGTTAACATATACACTGATTCCCGTTATGCGTTCGGAGTCGTACATGACTTCGGCATGCTCTGGCAGGAACGAGGTTTCCTGACCTCTCATGGTACAAAGATACAGCACGGTCCACTCATTCAAGCACTGTTAGAAGCAATACATCTGCCTTCAGGCATATCCGTCATGAAGTGTAAAGCACATACTAAAGTCACAGATTCTGTTTCCCAGGGTAACGACCTGGCAGATCAGATAGCAAAACATACAGCACTGACTCACACTCAGACAACTGATACGATAAAGACAACAGATCCGACAAACTGCATGACAGTCAGGGATCCCACACTAGATGTTATTGACATTCAGACACATGCTACTCCAGAAGAAATAAAGAAATGGATCGAACTAGGAGGGATCCAGACAGATCAAGGTTGGATGACGAAGGGAAAATCTACATGGTTTCTCCCTGACTCTATGGTTCAAGTCATGATAAATACAGCACATAGTCCTGCCCACCTAGGAGAGAAAGCAATGCTAGACAGTTTGCAAAATCTCTGGAACAATAAACACTTACGAGCAGCCGCAAAACAGAAAGTGCGTACTTGCATGATCTGTTGTCAGTTCAATCCAGGTAAAAGCGTCCCTGTAGAGCAAGGTGGATTCCATCCTCCCGATCACCCTTTTGAAGTCCTCCAGATGGATTATATCCAGATGGACCGTTGTCGAGGATTTAAATATGTTCTCGTAGTTGTCTGTGCTCTGTCCCGCTGGACCGAAGCATACCCAGTCCCAGATTACACTGCTCCGACCACTGCCAAACAGTTGGTTCGTGAATTTTTCCCACGGTACGGCTTGCCTCGTGTCGTGTACTCAGATAACGGTCAGCCATTCTCGTCCGCCCTAATGAAAGAAGTTTCCTTGTTATTGGGATACCAGTGGAAGTTCCATTGTGTCCGACATCCAGAAGCAGCAGGCCTTGTAGAAAGGCATAATCAGACATTAAAGATCCGCCTTGCCAAGATATGTCAGGAAAAAGGGGTCGACTGGATAGTCGCCCTGCCGGTGGCACTATTCTATATGAGAATGGTCGCCCATTCAAGATCAGGGCTATCTCCGTACGAGGTGGTTTTTGGAAGACCACCGAATATGTGGGGGACGCCCATTCCTAAAAAAATAACCAATGTTGATTCTAATATGTTGACAGATTACCTTGCCTCCTTGATGTCTGCACTCCAATCATGTCGTTCACAGGTTGCCGCAGCCTTCCCTGACAACACTGATGTGAAGCCGCATGACGTCCGCCCCGGGGACGTTGTCCTCGTCCGAAACTTCGACAGGAAAAGTCCATTGGAGCCCCGCTGGAAGTCTCCGAAGACCGTCCTTCTTACAACAAAGACCGCAGTCAAGTTGGAAGGCAGAAAGGGGTGGGTCCACCTAAGCCATATCAAAACATTCCCAGGACTGAAACCGGAACAAGACACACCCACCCCCACCAAAGACTGTGATAACAAAGACTTTACCGAAGTTAAAAGAGAAAAGACTCCTCAAGAACAATATCGTATGAAATTGCGATCTAGCAAGTCAGACAGTTTAATTGTTTAAGTCCTCCCCTAGGTGAATCGGTTAAATAGTTTCTGACATGTATCCCCTAGATCGAGTTAGAGAGAGAGAAGAAAAGAAAAGAACATATTGCAAATCACTTCGTAGTCACTGTATAGTGACACTAATAATTATGTTTATTCTCAGTATTTTAATCATTGTTGCTAGCATCTTGTTACCCATATATTATCCTATTTTCAAGCGTGAACAATCTGCTTACAATGTCTCTGCTGAACACACGTTTAGTGAGTTACCTCCTCATGAGCTTTCCTACAGACTCGCGCTGCGCAACAATACATTCATTAGTATGTTACATCATTCTCATCAAACTAACAATGCTACAAATTGCTGGATATGTGGCCGACTCCCTCCCTACCAGAATTACAAGGGAGCCTTGCCTCTCTTTCCGTACCCGTTCTCTCACAATGGCTCCTGCGGAGCATGGTTTAAGATAATTAATTCTTTAGATCCCGACATTGCTGTTTTCAATGGGGGTTGGGTTTGGGGAAACCTGAACTTGGTCCTACTAGACGTCTGTTACCCAGATAAGGAGGGACTCCCCACTAGAATAGGAACTGATCTAGAAAATGAAGTATATGGATTAGGTAATTATACAATTAGCCTTATGATTCTTACTGTCGAATCCGAAGCCACACCAGTTCTACCCATTATGTCAGTACTGCCAGTCACTGGTGAATTATGTATCAAGAAGAAAGGTTCAGTACACTTAGGTCATAGTAAATGCACTACTGTGGTCGAATTCAGTGATGATGGAAAATCATCTTTCAAAACTACCAGTCATTCTTACTTTGTTTGTGGTCATACCGCATACATTCGTCTACCTCCAGATTGGGATGGTACATGTTACATTGCATTCCTCTTGCCACCTGTTTTCCTAGCTCCTCCTGATTATTACAGAAATAGCAATCTAGTAAAGAACAGACCCAGAAGAGACATCCCACTTGTCGACTACACAGAAACGGCATGGGAACAGTACACTGACTTTAATAAAGGATTCTTTTTCTTTTTAGGTCCTGTCCAGAATAGTAAATTAATACGCAGATTAACTAGAACACTTGAAGCCGTAGTAAATGAAACTACCTCAGCCCTAGGTAACTTAACAGAAGAGCAGTCCGCTATGCGGGTTGTTGTCCTTCAGAATCGTCTTGTAATTGACGTCATCTTGGCAGATAGAGGCGGAGCCTGTAAGGTCATCGGGTCAAGCTGCTGTGTTTTCATTCCACAAAATGCACCCTCTGTATATCAAGCTATCACCCGTCTCCATAAGATTGCAAATCAGATACATCAGACTCCAGGCACCTGGACTTGGTCCGGTTGGTTCTGGACAACGTTAACAGCTTGGGGATGGAAGATCCTATCCTTCCTAGGCATTGGCCTAGTCCTAGTATTCAGTTGCTGCCTGTGCCTGCAGTGTGGGCCAGCGATTTGTGGACTGTGTGCCACCTCTTGTATTGAGCATTCCAGTTTTCATTCAAAACGTAACCAAAAGAAAGAAGAACAAATGATGTTACAAGAACAAACTGATCGATTCATGAGGATCGATATTTCATGAAGGGTCCGTAGGGAACAAGGAGGGAATGAGGAAAATTAAATTTTGGTCATGATGTGTTCCCTAGCGCGTACCCCACCGACTCCATGTACCAGCTTAAAGTGCATGTAACTTCCCTCCTGTGCCAGCTATGAAGACGCAAATACATTTGCGTCCACCGTTAACTTGTCCTCTTTCAGATCCACCATAAATGGATTATATAGTCCGTTCCTAAGTATGCTATGCCACCGTCTTTTTGTAGTACACTTTTCGTATTTTTCCTGCTCTAGCAAGAGTAGGCCCTGAATTCCTGCCATCTGAACCTCTTTTGTGGCTCCTGACTCTGCCCAGGCTACCTCTGTACCCGTGAACTCTGTCCTACTTTCAGCGCGGCCCCTCGCGCTCAGCTCAAGCCTGCTTTCTGCCAAGACTGACTATAACCTTCGAGTTATCTGTTCCGCTCCCCGAGAATACATTCCTGCCTACTAGATCCTGTAAACATCCTCTCCAGCTGCAGAGCCAAAGGGCCGACCCGTCTTAATGCAAGTAATTCATAGCCTCCGTTGCCATGCTTCCAAGGAAGGCCCCCGTGCCCCCACGCTCTACATGTAGACACTCAGGCGCTCATACACGCATCCACAGTTAGCATAAGAATAGCTTCTGCCCTGGAGACCTTTCCGCCCAGATAGTATAGTTCCTAAACATCAGATATCAGATATGATAGAAGTACAAGTTGATCTGACATGCCAGACTTCTGTCTCTTTCCGTCAGTGTAAATGTCAAGTCCCCTGCACCCCGTCAATCACACGTCATGCAGCTGCGCGCGCATCCAAGCTTCCGACTTTCTGCTGACATTGCAACATTCTGTTAGCACCACCCCTTGGTGCCACCCACTTGCGTCACCTATCAGTGACGTTTCTAGCACACACCTCTAGTTCACGCCTAGTTTACGCCTCTTTATGATGTACTAGTACCACGTGTATACTGTTATCTTGTCTTCTCTCAGCTGTTACGCCTCTTACATTGATTCCTATGTATAAATCAAGTATATAAGCTATGTATTGATAATAAACGAGAGCGCGCTCATCTATCCCTTCTGACACCCCTGTGGTGGTCAGAACATGATATCCTGATTCCTTTATGAGGAATAAAACCCTTAGAAACTCTAACACCACGGACTCTGTTTTCTTTCCTTCTGATTGAGTTATTATTGATTAAGTACTTACCTGCATAGAAATTAAGAGAGTAAATTAATTATTTACGTAATTATAGACAGTTTTGATATAATCATAGAATTATTTGCCTCTAACATAGAAGCTTGGTAACATATATTATGATTACTCTGCGGAGATACACTAGGTTGTTCTCTCCCTTGTAGTACTGTTACATATCACTGTCATCCTTTTCCTTGCGTGCGCACATTCACAGTTAAAGATGCACATGTTTTTTTAGCACATTGATGGGCCATCCACCATCTTACCCTTTTTGTGAAGTGATAATACTTCCATCTCATATTTACATGAGATTTGATGATATTTCCCTGGTGGGTCTTGATTTTATCATCACTGCCACTTATTTCCACCAGGGTGAACACTTTCATCACCTGTACGTATGCGCTTTTGACATCCCTCTGCGCTGGAACATATTCTTCTTTCAAAAACCTGTTCTATCTACCACAAAAATATAAGGTATGTTTTATGCCCGCCTTTATAATTGTGAATATATATATATTCTAAACACTGAGCAGGAGATTTTTACACCACTTCCTTGCTCACAAATAGGATAGCTGCCAACACAGCATCTGGAGTCAGGTGCCATTTTAATAGCTGGAGAAATTTGTTCCAACTGATAAAATCCTGTACACTATACTACATCCCATCAATTCGGTAAGAGTCATCCTTTCTATGTTTTAACCCTATTCTCCTTTAGCCATGTCATAAGAATCTTCATTTGTCTTTAGCACAATAAATGTCATTTGAATCTGTATTCGGGTGTAGCACCAGCTTGTAATATGGTGCAGTAAGGGCCCTAAATGTATTAGCCATATACCTGTTCTAATTACTTAAAATGCCAGGTTTACTTTCTTTGAGACATTCTTGTTCAGATCCTCAATATGTATGCTTGGACATAGAATATATATTGAAACTCTTGTCCTGTACCATGGTTGTTTTCCCAACGAAATGTCCACAACAAAACACATTCAGACCCTGCTTTTGCATCGTTATAAACAGTCCATGTTGTGTTTTCCTTTCCCTTAAATGATTGTTGTCAGTAAGCCACCCTTCTGCATGGAAGTGTACTTTTAGACTTGAATTTTTTAAAGGTTGTATAAATAAAGCCAATTTTTATTGTATATAGCATTTTCTAAATATGTATATATTTTTTGTATATTTGTTGTTTGTAGCCCTGAAGAAGTCCTCTGGACGAAACGCGTTGGCTACTTTGTGAAGACTGAAAATAAAGAAAGAAAAGAATACATAATGGCTTACTG
This sequence comes from Lissotriton vulgaris, assembly GCF_964263255.1. NCBI lineage: Eukaryota > Metazoa > Chordata > Amphibia > Caudata > Salamandridae > Lissotriton > Lissotriton vulgaris. The sequence goes on from NC_141695.1 coordinate 562,163,130, forward strand.
ATATATTTTTTGACCTCTCTGATATTACTCATTGAACATTTTGTGGTGTGCCGAACTATTTCGTTGAACTGTTTTAGTACTGTTTAAGTATTTCACACATTGTCTCCGAGTTAAGCCTATCTGGTCTATACCATAGCTATCATAGAGGTCAGCGCAAGCTTAATTAGTGACTTTACTATTTTACCCAAACAAGGATTGTGATTATTACTTGAGGTAGGTACACCCCTCAACTAATAACCTAATTTCCTACAATGGGTTTTTAGTATTTAGGGTTGAATAATGGTAAAAGGAGATCATGCTTTTTAATGATTCAGGGACAAGTAGAGGTAAAGAGAGGGGAGGGTTTTTTAGCGTTCATGGTAGGATTGGGGTAAACTGATGTATGGGTCATTAAGACTTTTTAGGGTTCAGTGGCGAGTAAAGGTAAAGGAAAGTTGGGGATTTCCAGGTTTAAGGAGCAGGAAGTGGTATGGTAAGGAGTTTTTAGGTTTCAGGGGTCGGTAGAGGTAAAGGAAGATAAAGGGATTTTAGGGTTCTGCAGCAAATACAGGTAAATGGTAGTCAGGGTTTTTAGGGTTTTCGGTTAGGTAGAGATAAAAGGAGGTAGGGGTTTTTAGGGTTCAGGGATGGGCAGAGGTAAAGGAAGGTAAGGTGATATTAGGGTTCAGGAGAGGGATGAGGTAAAGGGTGGCAAGGGGCTTTAAGGTTCAGTGGTAATTAGGGGTAGAGGGAGGTAAGGGGTATGTAGGGTACCCGGGTAAGTAAAGGTAAAGGGATCTAACAGCTTTTTAAGGTTTATGGGTGGATATAGGTGAAAGGAGCTAAGGGTTTTTTAAGGCTCAAAGGTATATAGTGGGTATAGGGAGGTAAGTGAATGTTAGGGTTCAGAGGCAAGTAGAGGTACATGGAGGCAGGGGGTCTTTAGGTTCAGAGGTAGTGGTGAAGGTGAAGGTTTTCTTAGATTCAGGGGTGGGTAGAGGTAAAGGGAGGTAATGTTTTTTTTAAATTTCAGGAAATGGAAGATGGAAAAGGTGCCAAATTTCAGGAAATGGAAGATGGAAAAGGTGCCAAGGGAATTTTAGGGTTCAAGAGTGATTAGAGGTAAAGGGAGGAAGGGGTTTCTTGAGTTCAGGGGAAGAGAGAGTTGAACAGAGGTTAGGGGGTGTTAGAACTCAGGGTTAGTTAGAGGTAAATGTAGGTAATTTATTTTAGGATTCGTGGGCAGGTAAAGGTAAAGGGAGGTAAGAGTGTTTTAGGCTTCAGTTGTGGGTAGAGGTAAAGAGTTGCAATTTGGTGCGCTCATTCAGTACAGCAAGAGGTTTTGCTTTATTTGTCACCCGGTTTTGGACTTTTTAAAGTGGGTAAGTCTCACTACATGTGTCTCTCTCACAGTAATCACATGGCAAATAGACTGCACATGTTTACCACCAGTGTCCTCCTTTTCAGATAAGAATGCTATTACTCAGCAGAGGTAAGGGGCGCTTTGCTGGTTATACAGGAATACGTGTACACATGCATGCGCAAGTGTGCGGCCTGTGCATGGGAGACAAATTTTGTGTACAGCCTGGTAACTGGGCACTGGTAGCCTGGTACAGTGGGACGCTGAAAGATTAAAGATTGACCTGGGGTAGGCCTTTTAATGTCAGTGTACAATAATAGGGAAAGTTAGTGCGATTTAATGTGTTGTCTGTAGTAACACTACTATACTAACCATGGGCAACAAACTCCGCTCCACTTACAAGGTTGCCGAGTTTTGCTAACTACATATTACATTGAAAACACAGATTTCATGCATAAATTCCGACTCCCCCACATAGCAGAGTTAGCTACTGCACCCATCCACAACTCTTTGATAAAACACCTTAACCTTTACAAGATAAAAAAAAGCATATAACCAACTCACAAAAGTGAACTTTGGAAAAAAATATCAGGCAATGAGAGAGGAGATGATTTCGGGGTCACCTATAACTTAGGGAGAGGACCGAGCAGATACCTTGAACACAAAGAGCATATCATACTGAACGGTTCAGTGGTGGTCCCATCCTCCTAAGACCACCCCAAGGAAAGTTATGGGCAAGAATACTTCAACCAAAGGCCTAGCAAAGCATTATGGGGCAAGATTCTAGTGTAGTGAATATTATAGTATTAGCTCTAAGCTGAGGAGGGAGAGCCTTCCCCTAGGAATGTTTTGATAGTGGATACTATAATATTCACTGCACTCTAGAATCTTGTCCCATAACTGACTGTGCTTGGTGTTCTCCTAAGAGGATGGGGCCACCACGTAATCGTTCAGCATGATGTGCTCTTGGTGTTCAAGGCATCTACTTGGTTCTCTCCCTAGGTTAGGGATGACCCCAAAATTATCACCTCTCTCACTGCTTGCTTTATTTTCATTTTAACTTTTGTGAAATGACTATATGTATTTTAACATATAAAGATAGAGTTATTTGTTGTTTAATTAAAGGTACTGTTTGTTTCATTTTCACTTTTGTGAGATAACTATATGCATGTAAAGATAGTTATTTGTTATTTTACTAAAAGTATGTGAGATTTCTGTTTTATTAATTGGGATAAGATGTGGGGAGTTTCACGAACACAGACTTCATGCATAAAATCTGGAGTAAGCTACTGTACCTACAGCCCTATGATGAAACAATTTTACCTTTACATGCTAAAAAGATATATAACCAGTTAAAAATATCCTGTTACTGGCCAGAACTCAGGCGCAGCTAACAGGAAAGTAGGACAAAGCACATGGTGAGCACATGGCAGCACATGGCTGATAAGATGGCTGCCAGAAAGACAAAATGGCTTCTGCTAACGCTAACCCATTGCTGCTAATTTACGACAAGCAGATGCCTTGAACACAAACAGCAAATCAGGCTCAATGCTTGTTGTGGTCCCATCCTCCTAGGACCACCCCAAGCAAAGTTAAGGGCAAAAATACAATGCCAACCAAAGACCCAGCAAAGAATTAAGTGGCGAGATTCTGGAGTGCAGTAAAAATTTTAGTATTAGCTCTCAGCTGGGCTGGGAGAGCCTGCTCATTGAGGAATGTTTTGATATTGGATACTACAAATTTACTGCACTCTTGAATCTCGTCCCATAATGCTTTGCAGGGCCTTTGGTTGGGATTGTATTTTTGCCCATAATTGACTGTGCTTGGGGTGGTCCTAGGAGTATTGGACGACCACTGCATCGTTCAGCATGATGTGCTCTTTGTATTCAAGGCATCTGCTTGATGGGAGGACACCAAAATCATCACCTCTCTCACTGCTTGCTGTATTTTCACTCTTGTGAGATGACTATATTATCTAAGGTTTCTGATTTATTATTTGCCATGAGATGGGACAGAGTTGCGGAATTCACGGGGTATTTGTTCAACTCCACAGAATCCCATGTAGTGGTACTCTGCCAACTACGCCCACCCTTACATTATACACAGAGGGTGAGAACAGCCTTAGAGTACAGTGTTGCTTCCCTTTGGCCTACAGAAACCAATGAGGTATAAAAATGGGGTATAATCTGTGCGGGAAAATCAATTCTGCAAGTTCACAAAAGATATCTGCGTGAGTAAAGGGCCATACAGATGTAATGAACTGATAATTCTGCTTATCACCAGGGCTTACAAACGTATCCCTTCTTGGGACCCAAAAGGACACAACACTTCATATATATTTAACCAAGAAAGGAATAATACTAAAAACTGACTAAAGATATATATGGCTATTGCCGAGGAGCTTGCAAACAGCAACAACAATGCAAGAAACAATACCAGTGACGACAATAATAACAACCCGGGAAAACAACGCCACTCGGTAAAACAACTCAAGAACCAAGTGCCACAAGGTAACAACGTACCGCAGGGTACGAAAACAACACAATACCAAGGGCCACAGGGTAACAACAATGCGAAACAACACAAAACAAAGCCCACCTTGGTGGAACTGAATAAACACTGCATGGTCCTCCTAACAATGTCTCGGGGTAGAAAGCTTACCACTTTAGGCTTCCCTGGATGAGAGCAGGATGTCCCTCTCTCTACAATTACCTGCAGGAAGGGAAACTTACCATCCTTCCGATGCTACAGCATTTGGTTCAGAAGGGCCCTGACCTCCCATCTCAAGGAACACAGACAAATAATTATATGCTCTGGGGTTTCTTTATTACACAATGACAGAATGACAAAAGAAAAGAATCACTAATATGTCATGATAGGCCTTCTATATCACTTACAGCACCAACTTCAAACTACCAATTATATGATCACTAAATGAAATCAGAATAACATATATATAGAACCTATATGTATACAAATATAACAAAACGGAAAATAGGAGAAGATAGATAAAACAGCTAGAAAAATAAGAGTTAGTGGAACACCTCACCAAGTTTCTACACATCCCATTTCCACTTCGCCAGAGGGGAGTCTGTTTCTCCAGCCAAAACAGGATTCTCTGCTCCACTGTCACAGCTACACATCTGTACTGTGATGAACTACCAGAGATTAGGTCTCAGACAGCTCCTGTAGTAAAATTGGAAACGTAGTACGAAGCTCCTGTGAGCCTCACCCCCTTTCTCTCTCATCAGATTCAGCACCAGCCCGCCTCAAGGCCACGGCAATGGTTGATCAGGCCTTTGCTATGACTTCGAGACAGAGCATGTACATTCCTCTGATAAGCATGCAGAGTGCAGAAAACAAGTGAAAGCAAAACATAACTTCTCACCTAGAAAGGCTCAGAAGATGGGGACAGACCAGAAAATGGAGTCGCTTAAGCATAGGCCACTACTCCTGCAAAGAGCCAAAATTAGTATGCAAGACAGCATAGGATTATGCCAAACAAGTAGGCAAGCCCTGCCATTAAGCAAGATAAAGTCAGAAACAGAACGGGACATAATCAAACCCTACTTTGTAGCAAAAGCAGGCCTACACATCACCATGGTATGGGACAGTATAAATTGCAAAGCAAGATGACATGAGAGCATGTCAAAGGCAAAAGTCAGCACTGCCATTAAGCAAGACAAAGTCAAAAACAGGCCTACACATCACTATATTAGAGCTAAATATGCTGAGATGGTAGTGGGCAATGGTCATAATCGGGCCCTTTAACCATAAAATAGCTCAGTCACTGCAACAGGTTAATTACATTTCTCTTCAGCCGTAAGAACAAAGGCCTCACCACACAAAGGGCGCAATTATTAGTGCTACACTCAGATCTGGAGGAGGAAAGGAGTGGGGCAGAAGGATCTACATCAATCAATCAGTTGTCACACTGTACCAGGGATGGGCCTGTCCAAGCTCGATGAACAAAGGAGGGATCCCATACCTCTGGAGCCAACACAGAAGGGGACTCCCTTGAAAATCTGGGGAGGAAGGCCCTGGCAGTGATCTTAGCAAAGGCCAGAACTGAGACGTCGGATGAGATGTGACTAGTGGCTCCTGGATGACACCATTTTAAACTATCCCAGCATGCTGTGCAGAAGGGTTATAACAGGGCTGGACAGGTGACTTGACACTATAGGATTGGCCATGGGTGCCTGGCTTCTGAAACCTTCCTAATCCCTTTAAAAACTCCTGCAGAAGGGGGGCTCTCTCTTGCATGATGATTTTTCTGTGCTTCACTCCTGCACACTGGAGCCACAATGAATATCTGGATGGAAGAACCCCCTGATGCCCAGAAAGGACCAAGGACTCTGCCCAGTTGACCTCAGGACCAGTGTGTCTCCCCAAGGGCCAATGAGACTATACCACTTACACCTCCTGAGGACCAGTTAGAGGAAAGCCCTGGACTTCTGTGCCTAAAAACAAAAAACAGGTAGTAGGGTGGTGCAGGGAGCCAGGAGAACCAACTTTCCGATGATTCCACTGCTTTGGAGTTGAGGATGTCTGCTGCTAGTGCTCCTGGTGTGTTGAGCTAGCCACCAGGAGTACAATGAGCTCAGGATCGTTGAAATCAGTCCAATTGGATCTGATTTCTGGCATTTTAAAGTTTTGCAACATTTGACCATGTTCAGTTACAAATTGTGTGAGACTCTAACATTGTTTCTGAATCTACCCCTAGGGTGGGCCAGGGCCCTGGGGTCAGCATAAGTATGATTTCATTATTTTTACCAGGGGAGAGTGGTGGGCATGGGGCCCCCTTCCAGGCTTCTTTCTACCACCAAGAGCTCTATCTCCATCTCTCTGTAGGCCAACCAAAAAGAAGAGGGTGAGCCTATTCCCCACTCACCATGCATATGTTTGGGGGGACCACCAAAATGCGAACTCCTTGTCTGCAGTAGTGGGCAGGGGAGAACTTCTGCTGGCTCCCATGCAGCACATGAGTCTGCTTGATGATCCTGGAGTTGGCCGGGGCATCCGGGAGTGGGCTCACCAAGTGGCCCCAACAAATACAGTCATGTGGGGTTCCTGGTTGAGACCTGGCACACTAGAAAAGAAAAACACAGCAAAGAAAAGCATTCATTGTGGCGTAAAGCTGTTCCAATAAAGTATATTTATTGAAGTGCAATGTAGGGGCTAAGTCTATGAATGCGTGTTAATGTGTTAAAATGTGATGCACTCCCATATCAGTTTTTATGATTGCATATTCATGGTTGGAACGCATTTAAAGAGCACACAGCCACATGTTTTGCTAATTGTAAATGCTTTATTTACATAATAATGCTTACAATGATTATTCTTCAAAGTAAACATGCTTTATTAACATTAAGAAACACATTTCCCATTGAGTATTATTGATTGATGATTCCATTTAAGTACAAACTGTTATATTTAACATGTGGTTTATTGCTCTTGAACCTTTCACCAAACCAGTAGACTTACTTTATGTGGTTGCATGATGCCTTTAGGGGATTAAAGGTAATTAAGTAATTGCATCTATGGTATTTTCCATCTGCCAATGTACATATTTGTAAATTTCTGCATAGTATTTAGTAGTGTGTGTAATAAATGTACTGTTCCTTCTTCTAAAGAAAAAGCACTGGCAGCACAATAATTTATTGAGCATTATTTACTTGTTTGTATTGAGCATTATTATTGTGTGCCAGTGAATAGTGATTAGTAGCCCACACCACATCTCCTGAGTAGGCCTTGGACAGCTCTGCTTCATTACCCTGAGAGAGTCAAGCTCTACAATTGCTGCTTGGTTACCATTAAGGACAATTGTAGACCTATTGCTTGTGTAGGCCACACAACTAATAACCTGCTTTCCTACAGGAGGTAGGGGATTTTGGGGTTCAGGAGTGTGTAAAGTTAAAGGTGGTAAATGTTTTTTGGAGTCAGGAGTGGGTAAAGGTAAAAGGAGGCAGGTGATTCTTAGCGTTCAGGGAAGGGAAGAGGTAAAGGGAGGTATACGGTTTGAATAATAAAGGTGAACATTTTGGGTGGAAAGAAATCAAGAAAGAAAAAAAGAAAGAAAGAAAGAAAGAAAGCAAGAAAGAAAGAAAGAAAGAAAGAAAGAAAGAAAGAAAGAAAGAAAGAAAGAAAGAAAGAAACAGAAACAAATAGAGCAATTTGCCCAAGGTGGGGTGGTAGATTAAAATACCCTTCAGGTCAACAATGGATGTTAGCAGGGAGAGCTTAACTTGCTGTCCCATCTTGTGTGAGGTGGGTGCTTTGCTCATTGCACTTCGGGAAAATCATGCCTGATTCTCTATTATAATCAGCTTGACAACATTTGCACCCTTTTTAAAGGGCTTCGTTACATGAAAGTGCTTCTTAAGTTGTTCATGAACTCCCTCATCGCCTCATCTGTAGTTCCAAACTCATGCACTCCTTCAGACATATGCAAAAGAAACAATTGATGGACGGAATGCGGGACAATGCAAACATTCACCACCAGTCACAAAGATCTAAGCTAAATCCATCATTCTTTTGCTCACCACACCACCCCAGGTTGCACCTCATATGCAAATCAGTCTTGACCCTGTACCTTTTGGGAACAGTCCAGTCATAACTGCCAAGCCAGGTCCTCCCTGACCGGAAACAAGCATCCTGGGACCGGTTTCAGGGCATCACCCTTCATCAGCCAGGCTAGCTTGAGTTCATTGGTGTATTAAGCACAGGACCCACGTCTGGGTATACCCTTCCCACTTAGGGCGACATATGCAAATGAAACTATTGATGAACAGAATGCTGGGCAATGCAAACATTCACCCCCAATTACAAGGATCAGGGTTAAATCCATCATTCTACTACTCACCACAGCACCCCAGTTTGGACCCAGCCATAAGCAAATCAGTCTTGACCCTGTTCCTTGTTGGAACAGTCCAGCCCACACTGCCAAGCCAGGGCCTCCCTGGACCGGTATCAAGCATCCTGGGACCAGTTTCAGGGCATCACCCTTCATCAGCCAGGCTAGCTTGAATCCAATGGTGTAGTGAGCACGGGACCGCCGTCTGGGCATACAATTCCCACTTAGGGCGACATATGCTAAAGAAACAATTGATGAACGCTGGACAATGCAAACATTCACCCCTAGTCACAAGGATCTGGGTTAAATCCATCATTCTTTTGCTGACCACACCACCACAGTTTGGACCGAGCCATATGCAAATCAGTCGTGACCCTGTTCCTTGTGGGAACAGTCCAGCCCGAACTGGCAACCAGGTCCTCCCTGGACCGGAAACAAGTATCCTGGGACCGGTTCCAGGGCATCACCCTTCATCAACCATGTTTGCTTGCGCAAATATGCTTTATTAACATTAATAAACACATTTCCCCATGGGTATTATTGATTGATGATTCCATTTAAGTACAAAATTATATACTTATCATGTGGTATGTTGCTCTTAAACCTTTCATCAAACCAGTAGACTTACCTTATGTGGTTGCATGACGCCTTTAGGGGGTTAAAGGTAATTATGTAATTGCATCTATGGTATTTTCCATCTGTCAAAGTACTTATTTGTAAATTTCTGCGTAGTATTTAGTTATGTGTGTAATAAATGTACTTTTTGTTCTTCTAAAGAAAAAACACTGACAGCACAATAATTTATTGAGCGTTTCTATTGCGTGCCAGTGAATAATGATTAGTAGCCCACACCACATCTCCTGAGTAGACCTTGGACTGCTCTGCTTTATTACCCTGAGAGAGTCAAGCTCTACAATCGCTGCTTGGTTTCCATTAAGGACAATTATAGACCAATTATTAGTGCAGGCCACGCAACTAATTTCCTACAGGCGGTAGGGGATTTTAGGGTTTAGGGTAGGGTAGAGCTAAAGGTGGTAAATGTTTTTTTAATTCAGGGGTAGGTAAACGTAAAAGGTTACAAGTGATTCTTAGTATTCAGGGAAGGGAAGAGCTAAAGGGAGGTATAGGGTTTGAATAATAAAGGTGAACATTTTGGGTGGGTTACAAGAAAGAAAGAAAGAGAATCAAATGGAGCAGTTTAGTTGACCACGGTGCGGTGGTAGTTAGCAGGGAGAGCTTAACTTGCGGTCCAATCTTGTCAGAGATGGGTGCTTTGGTCATTGCACTTCAGGAAGATTATGCCTGATTCCCATTATAATCAGCTTGACACCCCTTGCCCCTTTTTACAGGGCTTCTTTGCATGAACATTATTCTTAAGTTGTTCATAAAGCTCCCCCATCACCTCATCTGTACTTCCGAACTCATGCAACCGTCCCGCAGACAATCATCATATAGACTGCAGATTCCTCCATGCCCTTCATGCTCGATTACAAGTTGCAAGTAGGGTAGTGATGAGAAGGGGAGTTGGGGCACTAGAGGATCCTGACCCAGCCGGCCAGTTTGTGGCACATAAAGATCCCGGTCCACCTCAATGGATGAGGGCTGGATGCAGACATCAAAAAGCGGTTTCTCCTCGTCCCAGGTTGAGGCAACTGTAACAGGATGCTTCAAAGGTGCTCTGTAGGGTTTGTCCCCTCTGCCCCTCAACTCTTTCCCGCCACTCCAAAGTCTGGGCGAGATAAATCTCCCACATCCCACACACTTCCCATGCCCATGATTTCACGGGCAGAGGTCCTTACTGTGAAATAAATAATAGCCACATTAGGTAGAGGTCCTAGGCTGATGGGAAGGGATCTTAAAGACAAATACAGACTAATATGTAGCGAACAGCAGGTGACTACATGTCAAGATATCCTAGAGTAGGCATCCAAATGAGTTAGAATGATAGAATGGAGTCCATGATATGCTCTATTCTGGTTAAATCTTCCTCGCATCTCCAGCAGCCAGGAATAGCTTCATACCACCTCAGACAGTGCCGATTGTATGCCGTTTATCTAAATCATTTCATATTTGTATTAGATACAACTACATATCGTATGAAATTCTATTCCTAACGACATCCGAATATGGCTATAATGAATGGTCGAAATATCTCATATTTGAAGCCTTAAAAAGTTATGCAGTGACAAAAACACGTGTGAGCTGTTTGTTGAAAAAAAAAGATTTTGTCAGAATGAACTGTACAGAAGAATACAAGATTGCTGCATCTGTTAATAAAGTGTACTTCCATTTAAACTCAATCCGTATTTTATGTATTTTATACTATTATGTGACACTATATGAGTGCTGTAATTTTCTTTTGTATAAACATTGTATACAGTTGGGGTCCTTTGGCCCAATTTGTAAACAGCACCTGGGGTAGTAGGGTGCTGTTAACCATATAGCAGCCATCATTTTGGTTATTACTACTCTTACTCATACCCACAAAAATACGTGTTTGTAATCGAGGTGCGAAAACTAAACCACTACTACCCATTTTCATTGACAAACCACAGTTCATGTATTGCATTTTAAAATGGTGGAAATTAAAATTTTAAATATCAAAACTAGATAATGTATTATCCTACTAAACCTACCACCATTATATATACTAACAATTTTAGCACAGTTTGGCCATTATGAAAGAAAATGTAAGTTGCACATTGCATTTTATATTTTGAGCATGAAAAACAAACTTCTGCATGAAATATACAGTTATAACTAGATATTCTGTGCATATATTAATTGAAACAATATTTATCATGATATATTGCCACAAGATGTTTAATCATAACAAATGAGTTATTAGTGAGACCGTTTACATCATTGAATCCCTAACACGTGAGCAACAAAATCGTTAAAAATGTATCTGACAACTTGGTGCACTGCAGAAGGCCTACTTTTTTACATTATCGCTGACCTGTGGGTTTGCCTATTCATTGTAAACTAATCCAAAAGGAGCCAGCCCTATATAATCAAATATGATATTTAATCTCATCTATTGATAACTCTTGAATTACATCACCCTGCCAGAACTAGGAGCATTGTAACCCTGTGTCGTGTTATAATACAGTAACTCGCAATCTCTGCAGCATTTCTGCAGAAGGTAGGGGTGAGAAGGGCAGAGAACAGGACCAGCCAACCCCAGGCAGGGAAAAAACTTTGCCAACTTTAACACAGCTGTATTCCCAGAGCTAATAAAAAACGACTTGTCTTCGATTCCTTTCAAGTAAAACAACTCTTCCATATTTAGTGACTGGAACTGGTAAACAAAGCACATAATTTCCCTTGTTTGCAAATACATTTTTGTTGTGGTGTGATGAATTTAGATACTTATGGGCAAAACTGAAATATTTTGGAATTGAAGGAGCAAGCAGGATTATGTGAGATAGCTCTTATTTGAAGGGGAAATGCACATAGATGAGAGAAGAAACAGAGGTTCTACAAGTTGGCAAATAAGTGCACTTCAATCCTTGGTACTGTCCAAAACATGAAACGATCAGTTTAAGTTTGCAAGTATAACATACAGGCATCGGTTGATGCACTTGCACAAAGGTATAGCAATAAGTGGAAGCTTAACTGGGGCTTAGCTATGAGTGGTAGGCAGCTAGCTCTGTTTTTGATATAATGAACTATAATCTTGCTCCTTGTATAACAAGAATGTAGACCACATATAGGGTGCAAATTATGACTGATGTGCCTCTTACTTCAAACAGAATTGAACAAGCAGGAAATTCTACCAAATGACTATTTACGTTTGATAAGGAGCATACTAATCCCCGAGCTTGTATCTCAGCCCTAATGGCCTTCCGGACTCTCTACGACACTAGGATACTCTCCAGCCTCCCATTTCAAAAATAAAATAGATAACATTTACTGCAACTTTCACAACAACACCTTAGCCTAATTCTCTACTTTTCTGGCTAACTGTTGCTGCAGCAAAATTCAAGCATCACTAACAAGTTTGAGCCCATTTCACACACTCAACTGTCGGACCCCCTAGCTAAAACCAAATCTGGCTCCCTTGCTGACCTGTATCCCCCTAATATTTCAGCCATGTTAGCCTCATCACTCATACTACCAGTTATATCTTTGTGTAACTTATCTTTGTCTTTAGCCAGTGTCACTCTGAACTGGAAAGCTTCCTATGTCACACCCATTTAAAAAAACACACCCCTATCCTACTGACCCTGCCAACTACCGTCCCATCTCTCTTTTTCCTACGATAGGCAAAATGCTTGACTCTCATGTGAATAGTCAAAGTCAAAGTCAAATTTTCTTTATTCGGTTAAAATTTCCATCAAAGCACAACTCACATCACAACTATTTATAATTTATACAATTTAAATGCTACAAACATTTCAAAAAATCAGATTTAAAAGACCATTTGCCAACCATCTGTACGCCCCCAGCCAAAAACACCCTTGGCTTTCACATAAACACATTAAAAGTTTGTCACATACAAAAGTACAAAAAAAGTACAAAGAAATCTCATTTTCATAAAAATTAAAAAGGAAGAAGAGAACATGATGCTATAATTGAAGTCTATTTCTTTGCCTAATTGCCCCAGTGATATAACTGGCAACTCCATAACAAACAAGCGGGGAGCCAAGCATTTGCAAATAGGCTAATGCTGGTCTAACTTGCACAAAGTTAGCCCCTCTTAGCAATGGCAAAATAAAATTCCTGCGCAAGGTTACATAGTAATCACAGAAAAAAATCATGTGAAGGGTATTCTGCTCTGAAAAGTTATCACAGGGGCATTGACCCAGAGACCCCTCTTTCGGAAAGCCTTTGGAAATGACTGCAACCAGGGGAGCATAATGTGCTTGAACCTGGTTAACACAAACAGGTGATAAGGTTTGTTAATGTAAGTTAGGTATTGGCTGTATTTTCCTATTCAAACTTAACATTACAAAACACCTCACTGAGGGTTTTGCTAGTTCAACCTCCTCTCTTGCTGATATTACCCTGTTTAAAAACGGAGTCTTCAGATCTCTGATAGCTGATTTGCTAAGAGCTCTAAGTTTAGAAAATAGCTCAGAGCAGCCCATTAACTCCAGTTGTGTCTTGATATAGCAAATCCAAAGAATGTCAGATCCTCTATCTAAACAAAAACACAATCCTGGATGATCAGCTGATTCAGATTAGGTGGTTGGTGTGCCCAAATTCTTAACCAGCATAGTAATGGGGCAACCACAATCTGGTCTGAAACATATCCGGCACCTAGGTCCTCATGAAGGTTATGAATAGGAGTGGAGGCTGGGAGCGATAGTAGCCTACGAAAAAATTCATTTTCTGCTTTCTGTTTTTCACCTGTCTCCATATAGCCCCATATATCACTCCCATATGTGACCATTGTGAGGCACTTAGCATTATAAATCTTCATAAGCGCCGGAAGCGGTGTAGAGCCTATCCTTTTTGCAAATCCTAAGAGTGACCCAGACGCTCTAGCTAAAGTATTCTTTTTAAGAGCGCGCTGCATGACCCATGATCGCTTATCATCAAAGAGTACACCCAGATATGGGAAAGTAGGGACTTTTGTAAGTTCAATGCCCTTACAATAGAACTTTGTTTTTTTAGCCCATCCATTTCCGATAGTCATAGAGTGTGACTTCTTGAGATTAGTAATTAGATCTAGGGAATCCATAAAATCAATAAAACAATCTAAAAGGTATTGAAACTCCTGTGACGTCCTAGCCACCAAGACAGCATCATCTGCATACAATAATGCCTGAATCATTTTGGATCCTGCCCTAGGGATGTCCTTACAGGAGGAGATCAGTGCATCACCTAATTTATTAATGTAGAGTGTAAACAGCAGGGGTGCAAGTATGCACCTCTGCCTTACTCCTCGTTTCACTGGCCATTTCTCAGTTAGACTTCCATTTTCATCATAACGGACGGCCGTCAATGTGTTTTCGTGGATGGCTGCAAGAAAATAAATCAACGCTGGATCAAGTCCAATACAGTGAAGGGAAGTCCATAGTTTTTGCCTATTCACAAGGTCAAAAGCGGTGGATAAATCCATAAAGGCTAAATGGATGTCCCCCCGCTTAGCGACCGAGTACTTCCCTATGACTAAATGTAAATTTAGGCATTGTCCCATCGTGCCCTTTCCCTGCCTAAACCCATACTGCAGGTCCGATATGATACTGTTTTTATCCAACCAATCTGTAAGGCGGGTGAGTACGGCCTTCCCCATTATCTTAGCTGCAGAGTCCAGAAGAGAGATCGGACTATAACAGGCTGTATTGTCTTTTGTACCCTTTTTAAAGATTGGAATTATAACAGATTTAGCCCAGGATTTGGGGAAACCGACCTCGGTCGCAGCATTAAAAACAAATGTCAAAATTCTGGCCCAGACACAGGGATCAGCCCTGTAAAGGTCTGGCGGTACGCCATCTGGTCCTGGCGCTTTACCCTTTGATGTTGACATGATCGCCTCAGTTACTTCCTCCTCAGTAAAGCGCACACTAAAAACCTGGGTAGTATACCCTTGAACAATTCCAGTCTCCTGGCCCACTTCTATATGTATGCTATTAAAATGGTTAACCCACTTTTCTGGGGGAATAAGACAGTCCATAACTGTATTAGATGTTTCAATGTACATTGGGCTATTAACCACTTTCCAGAATCTGGAACTGTTAGACAGGACACTTGCTTGACTAAGTCCTCCCCAGGTCATTATTTTTAACTGCAATTTTCTTTTTTAACTGCCAGTTTATAGGCCTTTCTAGCCTGTTTGACCATGTTTACATCCCTCGTGGATTCCTTCAAGACCCCTAGAAGTGCAATGTGCGCAGTAGCGCACGCTTGGTCAAACCCATTTTTATGTTTCTTGGGCCTTGCTGTGCAGTGTAGCGTCAAGTTACTAGCTACCTGCTTCATTATGCGATCAAAGGCACTTAACATATCAGCTGGGTCAGAATCCGGGTTTGAACATATGCTAAAATCCTCTGGTAGCCCTCTATATAAGTTTTCAAGGAAATTATCAGGTGTGATTGCATCCCATTTTAATCTCCTAGCTTGATCCTTAGTAGTAATCATGGCATTCGAAATATGGACTTGCCTATTTCCCATTTCGAAAGCCCGGATATGGAGAATCAGGGTTTGAGGATTATGGTCACTCAAACAGCTACACGTAACACAGAATGTGCCCAATAGTTCAATCAGAGGGCATGATACTAAAATAAAATCAATAATGCTTCCGTGTCCCTGTCGTGTGTAGGTCAGGATGGGAGGGGAAGTATTTGCTTGTTCTGGGCAGAATACATTAAAAACACATAAAAGACTCTCTAGATAAGCCCCGGACGGTGTGTGTTCAAAATGAATTGTCCTCTGGGGTCCATGTTCATCTTCAATACCTTGCATACAATTGGATGGACAGACATGGGTGTTAAAATCACCAATGATTAATAATTGGTAGGGAGTGTCATGTATGGCCTCCTGATCATTCAAAAAAGTAGTTGGAGATTTCAAGTGCTCCAGATCCTCTACTCTGGTATAAGAATTATACAAATTCACCCCTAATAAGCCAGGTAGATTATCGCCTATTAGTTGAACCGCTAAAATATTAGGGGTGTGCGTAACTATCAACTTGGGCCTATAAAGCAATTTAAGGCTAATCAATATCAAAAGTCCCCCCCTTGATCTCCCCATGGACGAAGGCACAGCATTTTTCCCAAAAGAGCAGTACCCGTCCAGATGATATAGATCATGTGAATCCCAGGTTTCCTGGAGAGCAATAATTTTGTGCCTTCGAAGTAATGAGTCCCAATTTGTGTCCCCCCTTTTTGAACGCAAACCGGCTATATTCCATGACAGAATTTTTACTTCAGATTCATCGTTGACCCTGCCTGCTTCCTTACCCTCAATTTCAATTGATGGGACAGAAACGGGCAATATATTATGGATGAGGGCCACCGGAGCATAGCCAGGCAGTAATAAACAGGAGTCCTGTACAAAATTTGTACTCTCTGTAGGGGGGGTGTCTATATACACATTACCTACTTGCAGTCAACCCTGGTCATCTAGATTGAACAAGGCCTCGAATCTATTCGATACTGCAATGTGCGGAACAATCTCCCCGTATGATCTCATTGGGGGCCGATAAAAGAACCCCAATGGTAATGCAACAATGGATGTGTCGGGGAAAAAGTGGTCTTGTGTTTCAAGAATCAATTGTGCCACTCTAGGGCTTTGAAAATTTACAATGACACATCCTCCTCTATCTTTTTCTGGGATCTTCCAAGCCATGAAACTCTACGCACCATCAAGATGTTATTAGCTAGTGAAGGCATAAACCCTTTATGTTTGGCCAACCAATCCACGTTTTTTTTTAACTGCATCCAAGATTCCTACTGGTCCAATCTTAGAGGAGGGACATTTGCCAAAACTACAACAAGGGGACTTGCTGCTGGTGGTAAATCTATGACATCTTGCGAATATTTTAATAGTGCATTTCCTGCTTGATTATGTGATGTGATTTGATCACCCCCCAGTCCCAATAGGGTGTTGTTCAATGGGCCAGCTTGATTATTCAATATTTGAGGGTCAATAGCATTTGTAATACGGGGTTGTACCTGTCTCCCATGCCCCTGCTGAGAAATACCTACTGGCCTGCTCTGCCCCACCTGTTCAGCCCTTCCTACTTGGGTCGAAGGAATTGGTGCGTAATTTATGCCATTTATGCTATCTACAACAGTATGGATTAAATGTTTCGCCTGTGTCTTGCCTGATTCTGCGCCCCCGGGTTGAGTGGCTAAAAGACTACCTCCCCTGATATCTTTTACCGCATTTATATCTTTCTTCCCTTCTATAGGTTTTGTCAAATGGGCAGCTTTCTCCTCAATTTCCCCTAATTTGGTCCAGAAAGATGCAAGAATTGTTAGCATTAACGTTTCCATTTGTTCCCAATATGCCTGATTGGCCCCTACATCTTGGTGGTCCATCATATTATCAGGGTGTGCCGTTCCAGATTTAAGTGGCTGTAGTATTTTATCTTTCTGGTGCTTGCCTCTCCCTTTATCATTATTTTGGGCTCGCACTGCTAATCTGCCCCTTGTCCTCTTTGCTAAGGGTTCACCCAAAGCACATAGAACCCCAATGCTTTCTCTAGACAGTCTCTTTGGCCTAGTGACCCGATTGTCTTTGGCATCCCCTTTATCAATATGGGAGTAAGCATGGGCGAATTTAGCGATTCTGGTGTTCGCGAATTTGCGTATTTGCGAACTCGCAATCCGCAAAATCCGCGAATTCTCGCCAATTTGCGGATTTCTTTTTGTGTTCGCAAGGGTTTTTGCCAGTTTGCGAGGGTTTGGTACCAGTTCGCAATTGCGAACTTACTTGTCGGCTCGCAACGGTCGCGACTATGTTGTTTCTACATCTGGTTCATCATCACAGGTTCACAGCAACCTCTGTTTAACCACTGCCACCCTCTGTTTCACCCATGTCCCCCTCTGGTACATCAATGCCACCCTCTGGTTCATCATCACTGTAGATTATGGGGCGGGGGGAAAGCAAGCACACCTGCCCTGCTTCAACTGACATGAATTAATTTGGGGTTGGTTTATTAATGTGTCACTGTTTTAAAATTCCAGTCTGGCACCTGCTTCCTTATCTGTAATTTGCTTTCTGTTGCAGTGCACCTTTTTTTTCCAGGACCTTTGTGGCCTACTTGTAGCTATTCTATGAGCCTGCTGTGAGGGTCAGAGCAGGGTCATACAATTGTTGCAACTAGCAACTGAACACTGGAGGGGCCCCAGTCAGGAAGCACTACAGGGAATGGTTACTATTACTAATGATGAGTTTGAACTTTTGCACCTGCTGAGTGCTTTCATTTTTGAAAATTCGTTTTTCTGCAGAGCAGCAACTGTAATGCCCCAAACAAACATAGGCAACTGAACTCTGGAGGGGGCCCTCAGGAAGTACTACAGGGAATGGTTACTAATGATGAGTGAACTTTTGCACCTGCTGAGTGCTTTCTGCAGAACAGCAACTGTAATGCCCAAAACAAACTTACTTATGAAAGTTGATTTCTAATCCAAAAGTGATCCAAAGAGAGTCAAAAGGCCTCAAATCCCAAAAAGTGCAGGCAAATGTGAACCTGAGGAGTTATTCTGATAAAAATCATCATTTTCAGAAGGTCTATGCTGCTTGCTAGTGGATTTCTTGTGCAGAATTGCAAGTTTTGTAATTTTACGAGCGCAAGATTGTTGCTGTCCGCCCCACCTACATGTTCGCAATTGCGAACTCTCGCGATGCGTCACCAAACTAGCAGCAAGATCCAAAATGGCACAGCACTCGGAAAAATATCGAGAAAAACAACTCGGCAAACGCTGAATGAGGGTAAGTGAACGCCGCACGCCGCAAAATTGTATCACCAAGAAAAAAAAATCCGCTGCGTGCAAATTTGCGGATTTTGCGGAAAATTCGTGAATCTCGCGGATCGCGAATTTACCGAAAATCCGCATAATTCGCGAGCGGAACGGATTTTCCACCCATGCTTATATGGGAGGTGTTCACAATATGGGGTGTAACTAAAACCGAGGGGCATCAAAAATGAGATGTGAGATGATTGACACTGTGGAGAGGGCGGGATATGAAGCAGAATGCTTGTCCATCTGTCGCAACTTCGTATCAGTCACTGACCATTACACTCTATTTTTATTTTTATTTTTGTCTGGTATCCGAGTGAGCTTTAGATCCACAACCACTCCTTCCTAGTCGTTACTTAGTATCTTGTATAAAGGCCTAACAACGGACTTAGTTAAAGTAATCAACGCGGCATGATGTGAATGACAGATCCTCATTCCCTCACAAAGATTGAGAGTGGTAACCGGTGTGTGTGTGTCTTAAATTCCCTATTGCTGAAACAACTATGATTCTGCATGTTGGTATTATTTATATACTTTCTAATGTAATGATTGAGATGCTGAACTTCTCACGTACTTTTGATTTGTAATCCTAAGATATTTTTCGCTATTAAAATATATTGAATACGCCTGTTATAGTGCTTAAGAGGAAAAGGAAAGTTTTACACAATTTCCTTTTAAAATATTTTTGAAGTCGGTACTTGCAAAAAGCTGTATAGATTACCATTGTGTAAAACTCCAAATGTCTGCATCCTGAAAATCAAATAATGTAATGTTTAGAAAAAAAGTACAGGGTACTATGGAAGCCACTGTGCCGTGGGGGCCATGGGCCACCC
This sequence comes from Lissotriton vulgaris, assembly GCF_964263255.1. NCBI lineage: Eukaryota > Metazoa > Chordata > Amphibia > Caudata > Salamandridae > Lissotriton > Lissotriton vulgaris. The sequence continues at coordinate 562,182,573 of NC_141695.1, forward strand.
CCGCTGCTCCCAGCGATTGTATTGAGCTGTTATGTTTATACTAGTTGATTCAATGCCCATTAGATACCCATGTTCAACTAATGTTCTGATTTGTTACCTTTGCCTCAAATTGTAAAGCGCTCTGCTATCCTTCGGGATCAAGTTCGCGCTATATAAAACTTTATAAATAAATAAAAATATGGGGTGGTGGGGACCATCATAGGTCCATGCGCAGTTTCATGTACAGACATATCCAATGAGATACACTCGGGAACCAAATCCAGGCGCTCCTGAGATAGACTCTGGTGTGTCTCAGCCATGTCCCCCTGTCTATGTTCAGGTGTATCAATATTTGGTTGACTAACAATAGTTGCAGTTACCACGGGTGACTTGGACTCAATTATTGCTCTCAAGGACGATCTTTTTTGTGCTACGTAGGCACCCAATGAAAGCCTTTTCTCCGTGAGCTGTATCTCATGGAGTACCGATTCAGCCCTAATCAAAAAGGCATCTAAAACCACCCCACCCCCCACTCTCTGACCCCCCAGCTTCCGTTTTGTAGCCAGGAGCCCTCTCCTATATAATGTTCACCACCCGCTACCAAAATGGGGCACTGGTCCTCTTTGCCCACAGTTAGTTCAAAGTCACAAGGAAGATTCCCGCTTACTTGTAGTTATAGTCCGGGTGCAGATGTTAGGAAGGTGGCCCAGCCCAGCCTCCTCCTGGCTACGACAGGCGCGGACTGGCCAACCCTTGGGAGGGCCGCTGTGTTTTTATGCGCCTCCCGGCACTGTTGGTAATGCAATTCGAGCGCGCCCCGGGGACTCTGGGAGTTGTAGTCCCGGCGCGCTTCATGACAGTTGTAGTCTCCCTTGGACTATTTGTGCGGCGTCCCAGGGCTCTGAGAGAACGGATTTCAAGTGGTGGCAACCGGACAGCAAGAGAAGACTAGTGGTAGGTGGCTAATTGAGCGTTGCACAAGTCAAAAGCTGGCTCCCACAAGGGCTGCTATACAAGTCAAAATTGGCTCCAGGCCCCCTAGTGTCTCCTCAGGTCTGTCAGCAGGCCAAGAGGACCGGACTGACACAGTTCCCCTTATTTATTTCTGTTTGCAATGTCTATTTTGTTTGTTTTCCCCCTTTTTATAAGAGTGGATGTAGGTCCCTCCTCCCAGAGAAATAGCGCTCCCTCCAACAATGGGGCCGGTGCAGTTTTGCGCGGCTATCCGACGCCTCGCCGCATTACACACTGCCTCCTCCTCCTCCACCTCATTCCCTGGGGCGTCTCACAGGGGCATCTCACCAATCTATTAAGCAGTTCTCAGGGCCCGTGCACACCCGTCAAGTCCACAGGTCTCCAGGCTGCTCAGCGGTGTTTCCCGTACTGCTGCCCCCGCCCGGCCGAAACAGACGGTCCCGGGGCTCCAATCACTCACCCCTCACAAGATCTGCCGCAGCCTACAGGTCCTCAGTCAGAGAGTTCAAAGGTTACCAACACATCCTATTTCCCATTCACAGCAAGGACCACTGGGCAGGCTCTCTGATGTCAACCAGCTGCTATACAAGCAATTACATGAAAGGGGTGGGGATTGTGGCCAGAGGTGAACTGGAGGGTGAGACGGATGAGGGGTAATTTATTTCAGTAAGCTGAGGGGTTGAAGTAGATTAACAGCTGTCATCATACCTAGGGGCTCATTCCTTGTTAAGTGCCTCTCAGTCAGGTTTTCGTCCTCTACATAGCACAGATGCCCCCCTTGTAGCAGTAACAGACTCCCTCAGTATTTCTTTGGATGCCAGCAAGCCAGCCATGCTGGTTCTTCTTGATCTATCAGCAGCATTTGATAGCGTGTCACATCCTATTCTGATTTAACATTTTTAGGAGAAAGGAATACACGGCACCGCCTTGCATTGGGTTACCAACATTTTGAAAGACAGGACTCAAACTATCACTCTGGGCCCTTTTCAGACTAAGATGGTGTTCCTAAGCAAGGGAGCTCCTCAGAGCTCTGCCTAATGTCCGATGTTTTTAACATTTACATCGTTCCATTTGCTTGGTTAGTCAAGTGTTGTGGTTTTGAGATACTTTCTTATGCAGATGATACTCAGCTGGTCATCTCTTTCGGGCAAAATATGGCGGATGTTAAACAGCGATTTACCTCCTACATGAGACAAATTGCCGAATGGATATCCTTACAGTGTCTAAAATTGAATGGGGACAAAACTGAGATACTACTGTTTGTCAAAGCTCATCCTCACTAGACTGGGGACTGGTACCCTGTATTGCTTGGTCCAGCCCCCTCTCCCAGAATCACAGTGAGGAAATTGGTATTCTTGATAACAAGCTGTCAATGAAGAACCATGTGACATCTACATGTGGCATGTGCTTCGAACGATGGGCCTTCTTAGGAGGATTTTCCAGTGGCTGCCGCTGGCCTCTAACAGGACTCTCATCCAGGTTCTGATAATCAGCTGCCTGGACTATGTAAACACGCTTGTGGTAGCATCAAATGCATCTCTTCAAGCTGATATGCAGGTGGTACAAAATAGGGCAGGCTGACCCGGTAATAAACAGCCACCTGGCACCTCCTCATTCCCCCTGCTTAGAGCCTAGCATTGGTTTCCCATAAAGAATAGAGCAACTTTCAAACTCCTCTGCCTGACGTATAACGTTCTGGAAGGTGAGGGACCAAAATACCTACAAGACAAATTGGCTCCTGTTGTCCGGATAGAAACCTTAGATCAAGAAATCAGCTCCTCCTTTGCCCCTGACGCATTCACACATCTAAGTAAAGTAGAAGGGCTTTTACATACCTGGCTCCTCACCACTGGAATCTACTCCCCAATGTCATTAGGGCTTGTATGACATCGCAGGCTTAAAAAAAACGCTTCAAACCTGGCTGTTCTAATGACTGCTCCTAACTTTTCTGTTACCTCAGTGACAAGATGCCCATTTGGGGATGAGTTATTCGCTATACAGAATATTCATTAACATAAGATAACATTAACAGCATTGCTGTCATGTCATTCACAATCTGAAGCCACCCAGAATTCAGACCCTGAGGAAAGAGCTAATAGGTCCCTCAGTGTTGACAGCTCCATGACACTACTTGGCCTTCCTGGACAGACTCAGCAATGGTGACATTATTTTCCCTGATGTCTACAGACCTTTTTGAAGCCATCCAACAGACTTCTTCTAAAGCCTACTGTTTACTGTAGATTTGCCTATAATTCCCTTAAACTTCCCACTGTTTTTCCCCTATCCCCTCTCTTCATCCCTCCCTCCTCTTTTTTCCTTTTTTCCTTTGTGGTGGGCATGCGGACAGACTCTTCCCGAACTTCCTTATTGGACTGCAGTAACGTTGTGTCACCATTTAAGACTCCACTGTGGTGCCTGGACCGGGAGCACTGAACTTACCCTAGCTGATGCATGCCTATATTCACTATATTGGGTTCCTCTCTTTTGATTGCTGTTCCTTCCCTTTGTGCTTCCATCTTTCATTTTGTTATGACACTCGTGAGACTTGTTGTCATTCTGATCTGATAGTATTCAGTGTTCTTTCTTGTTTTTTCTGGGTTATGAACCTCTGTTATAAAACACACCAAACCCATCACCCATACCTGCAAGATACCTGCATAGTTAATAGATTGGCGTCATGACCATCGCATGGTGGAGAACGACTACACTCTGCTCAAACCCCTACATGACCCAAACTAAAATTATTACCTGGAATGTGCAGGGAATGCATTAGACCTCATGCTGCAATACTGTTTATGCCTACCTCAAGTGTCACTTGACCCATAAAGTGCTCTTGCAAGAGATACATTTAACACAAACTGAAGCTACCAAACTTCAGAGATGATGGAGAGGACAGGTATTTGTCACCAATTTCTCCTCCTATGCTAGAGCGTATTAATATGGGTGAGACAAGGGGTCCCCTTCACGTCAGATGAGGTGGTTGTAGATACAGGTGGCTGCTATGTGTTTGTTAAGGGTTGTCTAGATGGCCAACATCTCCTTATAGGCACTATATATGCACAGAGAAGATCCTTTTCCTTCACGAACTGTCAGTTTAATCCATAGGACTCCGATAGAATGGGGTCCCATGGATTGTTAGAGGAGATTTAAGTTACATCCTAAATACTGAGCTCGACTGTTCCTCCCCCTGCTGCCTTGCACACACGCAACATCAAACACCCAGGCCCTCCGAGACTAGTTCGGTACCTAAATCCTAGATGACATTTGGCGCTCACATGACACACGTCATTTTTTCTTTGCCACACCACCTCCATGTCCAGATAGATAGGTTAGTTAGCACAACTAAACTACGCCCCTCCATTACACATATTGACTATTTTGGTCACACTCATTCTGATCATAACCCCCTTTACCTTCAGTTGGGACACTGTTCCCATTATTATCCCCCTCTGGAGATTAGAAACAGCGGGTGTTAGAAGATCCTCTCTTCTGGGCATCTATCAACACCCCTAACGAGGACTATTATGAACTAAGCAGTAACACTGCAAACAGGCTGGTTGAATGGGACCAAGACAAGACAGTTGATTCTAAAATTCTTTTTTAAGTCAATGTATAGACAATAAGAGCACATAAAATCATACATTTCACATAGATACATACTAAAAACATAATCTCATCACGGAAGATGAACATTAAAATTAAAAGCTTATTACCAAATGCAAAGTAAAAACATTACAAAGTGTGCCTATAAAGTGCTAGTAGCCCAGTGTATTATCTTGAAAAGGTTCAACAAATTCTGACTTTCACAATAAAAATACACTTTTGAAAAAATACAAATTTACCTTGTTTGATGAAAGGGGTATAGGATCACTCCAATCCGTAAATAGTTTTTTCGTCACTCTGAGGGAACCCGAAAAGAATCTTTCAACCCCAAAACAAATCATAGGGGAGGGTAAGGTTTGTAAAATCAACAATGCAGGCCTTACTTGTACAAATTGGTTGTTTTTTATCAGCCAAATGATAAATTTGCGCCTCAGAGCGTAATAAAAATCACAGAAGAATATAACATGCAAAATGTCCTTTTCTGAAAAATTAGCACAAGGCAAAGTTCCAGGGCTCCTCCCTTTGGGACAGTTAGGAATGAGTGTATGGAATTAAATCTATATCTGGTCAATATAAAACAATGGTGAGCATTATTGACAAATGACAATTCATGCGTGTTGATGCACTGTGTGTTTCATAAGTTTCCTATCTTCTATTTCCCCAAGCTGCTTGGCCAAGAACATGTCTTTAATGGCCTGGACATTACTTGGGCATAACGATTTTGGGTTGGCAAACAAGTTCTAGCCTCATCAGCTGCTCCTGAACATATCCTAACCACGGAATACGCAGGTCTCCTTCAAGGGCAATACAGTCCTTTAGTGTATAATGACTCAGGGTGGTAGCCAAACTTGACCAGATTCTCAGCCAGTCAGTGTATTATTGGTGCCACAGCGTTGTGGTAAGATATGTAGCCTACTCCTAGCTCCTCATGAGTAATAAATGTAAGGGTACTTTTTGGAATGACAAGGAGTATACACAAAGAATGTTTTCTCTACTCTCTGCAGTTCGCTAACAGCTTTAAACCCCCACACATCACAGCTGTAGCTTTCCATAGGGATACATTTTTCTTAAAAAACCTTTAAAAGTGCGGACACAGGTTTGGTCCCTAAACTTTTGGCAACATACTTAGTGACACCAACCACCCTCGCCAAACTATTGTTTTTGAGAGATCTTTGGGCAACCCATGAGACTCTGTCATCAAACCGAACTCCCAGGTAGGGGAAAATTGGCACCTTAGTAAGCTCTGCCCTTTCAGAAAAACGTGCATCCAGCAGCCTTATGACTCCTGATTGCCATTGTATGAGATTTATTGAAATTTGTGGAAAGATCCAGAGAATCCATTAAATCAATGAAAGCATTTAAAAGACTCTGTAGGCCCACTGCAGTATGTGCAAGCGACACCGCATCGTCAGCATATAGTAATGCAGGAATTTTTTTGTGCCTGCCCTGGGTATGTCTATAGAAGCTGCTGTCAAGGCATCTCCTAGTTTGTTAATGTAAAGGGTAAACAGCATGGGAAACAAAATGCACCCCTGCCTTACCACTTTCTTGACCTGCCAGGACGTGGACAGGCTACCATTTGCACCATACCTGACCGGTGCGGTTCGATTAAAATGAGATGTATGAAGGAAAGCCACCAAGTCTGCCTCCATACCCAACTCCAGGAGGATTGGCCAAAGCTTTGATCTATTAACACGATCGAAAGCCGAGATTAAGTCCATAAAGGCCATCTGTAGCAAGCCCTCTTGGCTACAGTGTATTTTCCCACTATCAATTGTAAGTTGACACACTGGTCCACTGTCTGTCTTCCCTGCTTAAAACCATATTGAAGCTCCGAAATGACATAAATTTCCAGCCAGCAGGTTACTCACTCCAAAACAACTTTCCCCATCATTTTAGCAGCAGAATCGAGGAGGGAGATAGAGCGATAACAGACTGGGTCGTCCCTCACATCTTTTTAAAAAAAATGTAAAATGATGGCTTTGGAACAAAAGGCTGGGAAGCCACTTTTACAGGCCGCATTAAAAACACTTGTCAAGATGCTTGCCCAGGTCAGGAGGTTGGTGGTATAACGCTTCAGTAAGACCCCATCCTGGCCCATCACTTTCCCCCTGCTCTGTTCAGAATGGCTTTAAGCACTTCATCAGCATTAAAAGTTAGAGGTAAGGTTTCAATTCTGGGTTCCCATGGGGTGCTAAACACCCCAGGTCCTCTTCGCCATATGTCCCTTCATTGTGTTGAACCCATCTCTCTGGGGCGATGGCACAGTCCACTCTAGAGTTTGCTGAACAGGGAAAGTAAGCATAGTTTGCTATCTCCCAAAATGTAAAACTGTCATACAACCTTTTAGGCTGACACAAACCTTCCCATACCTGTTCTATAATGTATTTTCGTCCTCAGCTGGATTGCGGTGCTTTAAACTTTCATACGTGACCTTATCTTACCCTTGTCCCCTGGTTGCTGCTTTAGTACAGCCATTAAATTCTTAAGGGATTTTGAACAATTCCTGTCAAACTATCTTTGCCCGTTACTAACATTAGTCTTTCCATGGGCAGTCAAATTTTTGACAATCTGATTGGTTATTTTATTAAACACATCTAAAACGTGTGTGTCCTGAATACCAATATCCAGGCATGAAGCAATGTCCACCGTCTTTTACAAGAAATAAATTCCCTAAAAAAGAGTCAGGTTTCACCTTGTCCGATTTCAGCCTATGGGCCCACCTGCCTGTTTATGTCTAAATTCCAGGGCAGATCTAGTGTGTTGGGATTAAGATCACTGAAGTTATTTCAGAATTGTTTTTCAGCCATAACATTAGGGAGCAATGGGACAGATAACATAATAAAGTAAATAATAGATAAGCCCAAACTGAAGAAAGAGGGAACAAATATATCACCGCTGTCTGTTCTAGACTGTTCAAATTGTTATCCCCCCATGAGCTTCTCCAAGTGGTGACCTTGATCAGTGTGCTCAAAATGGGTGACCATGCGGGTTGTATCCAAAGAGGCTTTGCAGGGGTTCAATCTGATTGACATAAATGTAAATCACCTAAGATTATAATTTCACAGTAAGAGGCCCTCATCTCTCCATAGTGTTCCATAAAGCGTTTTAAGGCAGCACTGTGCTCCATTTCAAATCCTCTATAAAAGGAATTTTAAAAATGTACTACCAACAGAGAAGGTTTGTTTTTGAACACCAGCTCTACTGTCAAGAGGTTGAGGAATCACTTTGCAGGAAAGCAGAATTTGAAGACTGCCTTTGGCACGTCCTGCAGGAGAAGGGGGTGCAACCTTAAAAAAGGAGATTATTCCATTCATGTATAAGGATTTCTTTGTATCACATGTTTCCTGCAGAGCAACTATATGACAATACCCAAACATATCTAACCATCTTGTAGCATCTCTTTTAGCCCTCGGGACCGCAATGTTCCGTGTCATAACACTTGTAAAAGAACTAGTGGGGGGGTGCCAACTTCATAATTAGTGCAAAGGGCTGTGGAATCTATGGGACCGGTTGGCCTAGGGCTAGGAGACCTGTCTGGTTGCAACGTCTGTCAATCATTGTCATCTAGCCCAATTAGGGGGGTTTGAACCTGTAATCAAGTGGGATGTCAGTCCTGCCATACTCGCCCTGAGATATCCTGGGAATCCTGGGGGTGGGCTGTCCACTACTGCTTGGGAAAAAAGAAAGTGTGGGATGGAAATGATTGAGGGAAACAATCTTGATTATTGACCTTGCGTCCTGAGAAAGATTAATCTGTACAAAGGCTTTTGCGTACTTGGGATGCCTTAGAATAACTATGACACTATTTCCTCCAAGATTTTTCCCACCTAGCACACTCTTCTTGCCATTACGATGTGCAGGTACAAAAAGTGCCCTTCTAATATGGAACTGTCACACCAATGTTTAAGCTTATGCAAGAGATCTACAGTGGACTCATTCCTGCCTTGCTTGATGGGTGGAACACCGGTCAAAATGGCAACCAAAGGTACTGACTCTGGAGGTAAGTATAGAGAAGTGCGATTACTCACTTGTGCTGTGGTGTTGTGTTCTATCTAGGACCCGATCAATATTGTGACCTCATGCCCCTATACAGCTATAATCAATAGATATCCCTATAATGGCATAAACGATCAGAGCCATATTTCAGTAACTCGTCTCTGCAGCTCATTACAGTACATGACACAGCAGAAGCCACTTCCTTAGATTCCTAGATAACACACCGAGTTCTTTCGACAGCTCAAACCCCCCAGCAACCTGGGAAAGCCCTGCTTCCTTTGTTTTGATTAGTAATAGAACTCTTGCAAGCACTGTAAGAACGACCAGTTCTTAGTGACATCTTTATTGACGTCTTATGTCCAAAAACGTACGTCAAACTCGGCACCTTTCAGGTATAAATATACCAACGTTGCCTTAAGCAAACACGGTGGTGGTGAATACTGGAGCAGAACAGCTGTCCCTTGCAGAGAGCCCAGCAGATGCGAGAAACCCACGGACGCTGCCCCTCCTCCTTGACATGCTGAGAAAGACGCTGTCTTTTCTCCTGCGGATAAAATCCAGCTCCGGCGTTTCCAGCCTACCCTTGCGGGTAACTGGAATATCGAGTCCTGAGAGGAGATACCAGACCTCCAAAATTCTATTCCAGAGGTACGGTGCTGACTAAACCCTTAGAGAGAATTCTTGAAGCAAACCCTTAGCAAAACCCACTTAACTTAAACTGCTACTTACTTACTCCCTCCCACGTATTAGGCTTAGGTCAGGTACACCGGGGTAGGCGTAGTTAGAAGCACCAGTTGAGGACGTTAGCCAAATGTATATATGAATGTATATATTTTATTCATTTTAACCATCTTATGGCTAAGAAACCATATCAATGCTTTTACAGTATTATTTCACAATACTCCTTTTACTGTACGCACTTTTTATAATAACAAGTCTTGCAATTGTGGCAATTCATTCCTCTTGCATGAGAAGGAAGACTGTTCAATAAATAATACCTTTTATTGAAAACGCCCATCTCTCTATTCTCTGCATAACTGGTGAAAGTAATTCTGCACAACTGACTGAGTGAAATAGCTGTTTATTGTTTCACATGACTCTAGAGATTGACTCTTATTCTGAGGAGCAAAGTTGTCATGTTAATGCGGTTGTTGGAAAACTGAATCCCTTCTTGTCTGAGCCAGGAAAGCTGATCACTTCCTATTCAGTCAAGAAAGTTTCCAGTGACCTCTGAGCTAGCTGGTACAAACCCAATTAAGTCTAACATAGTCAGTAGAGACCTAGAAGACCGCAGTCCTACGTCTACACTGCTGTTTATGTTATTCCAATGCGCAGGGCCTATAGGGAAAATAGGAACTACACTACAGTGGGAGACCTACTCGGTGTGATTGTACTGGCACTACCCCTGGTAAGCTGCAACGAACCCCTATGGAGTCTGTCTGACTAGGGTCTGCAGTGTCCAATGAAGTACAATTTGACCTTGTCAGACAGATGCCCCCTTGAGAAGATAGCATGATACTGCTAAGTGCTATGCTACTGGGCTCTTTTGGGGCTCACCCATAAGTAAAAACATTCACAGGTAAGGGCCTAACCTGACAAGTAGATCCCTTAAGTACAGCTGCTGCCATACTGTTAGGGGCAATCATGTCTGGGGGTGACATCAAACAAAGCTTAGTCTCTTTGCCTTCATATCACATCTGGATAGGGGACAGAACATTTTTTATACAATGATTCAAACCTAGAAAATAGCTTGTCTGTTACATTGTCATAGTCAGAATCTAAGACATATGCGTAACTGTGGGAAATGACAAAACTGCTGACTAGGACAACAGGAGGAAGTGACATCTGGGTACCTCTCCTTGGCTCTAGAGAGAGTCTCCTTTCTGGCAGGGCTTTCACGTTAGAGAAATGCTTACTGCTCTGACCAAAAAGGAGTCTATAGTAGTAATGATATCTTCCACAGATGAGCCTGTCTTCATCTTCCTTTTGCCCATAGAATCTCAGGTTTAGGGGTGCAAATACTAAAACGTACTCCCTTGGGAGCAATACCCATAGACCAGGTTTCCCTGAAGTCTATAGTACAGGGCCTGAGTAGAGCCACTTGAGCAGACACCTAATACCACGGGAACTTCAGGGGGAAAATAATGACAATAGCTCAGCGATGGAGAGCAAAAAAGCAGAGCTAAGAGGGGTGGCCCAGCCCAGCAGTGGCAGGCAGCAGACTGGCACAGACAGGCCCGCTTTTGGCCTAGTCTTGGCCCAGGACACGCTCAGGTGCATCCCAAATGGAAAATATATAGTCAGCTCGACAAAGATATCTCTAACATAGACCATAGATTCATAGATTACAAAGCCCATACGAGAGAAACTGATGGAAAACGTGCGACTTGGCGGTGGCACACTGTGAGCATGCCTTCTTATTGGACAGACTGAGATGTCAACTATGCCACTCACTCAGACCATTCCCACACTGCAGCTGATAGATCTGGCAGGCTGTTGGCATAGCTGATATGCCAAAACCAACTGAGGCATCCCATCTCGACGTTATGCTTGGCTACTGGCAGTCTACTCTACATACAGCGCAACATACATAATGAACTGACACACCACTACACCTCACTATACCATTCAGCATCCATTGCCCACTCCGATGACATTGGCTCTTTCCTCTCTGATGTGCCCTTACCTTGTATCGCACCAGACCAGCGGACGGAGCTTGACAAACCTATCACACTCTTTGAAATACAAGAGGTGATACGTGCCCTCACCACTGGCCAAACCCCAGGTCCAGAAAACCTACCGTCTGAGTTCTATAAGGCTTATGCCTCTCTCCTAGCATCTCATCAACAAACACTTCATGAAGACGCCCTGTTGACTGCTTGCCTTCCTGCATTCCTTCGTGGAGCACTGCTCATATCAGTGCCAAACCCGGGCAGAGACCCAACTGCACTGTGCTCATGCAGACCTCTGACTCTCCTTAACACAGATTACAAGTTGCTAATGAAAATCCTAGGAGAACGACTGGCACCCCTAGTGCTGGCACTGGTCTTTAGAGACTAGAATGAGTTTGTTACAGCCTGTAACACCTCACTGAACCTGCGGTTCCTTCATATCCTGAGGTACTCCCCACATCAGTGGCAGAGAGCCAGCTGCCTGGTGCTGGATCTTGAAAAGGCCTAATGTAACGATGTGAAATGTATGGGGCACTAGGACCTGCCCGGGGACAAGATAGAGGCGGGCGGAAAGGGAGGAGTTGGGGGACAAGTGAGGCGGTTAGCCGATGTACCAGGACGACGAAGGAAGTACAATAAAGAAGCTCCCACCTACACTGTGTGTCCGTGTCTCCGTGTCTCCAAATGCCAGGCAGGACACTACATCTTTGACTCCGCGGAGTGGGCTTTCCAGTTTGAAGTACTGTTGCGATACAGTATTGGGAACCGTTTTCTCTGACTGTTCAAATTGCTATATACCCAGCCACCAGTTAGAGTCAAAACGGGCTCTCTTGTCTCAGAACCATCCACATACACAGAGGCACCCGGCACAGATATCCACTCTTCCCACTCTTTTTCTATTTGGCAATAGAGCCCCTAGCTGTTTCCATTCATGAACAGTGGGAGTGGAGCATTCCCGGGTAGTAGTACCCACTCCCTCTCTCTTTGCGCAGATGACCTTGTCCTTTACCTCAGACATATGCACTTGATTCCTGACATGCTTGCCCTGATGCTCAATTGCTTTGCTGGTCTCTCTAGCTTGAAGGTTAAGTTGGCCAAATCTTGTCTGTTCCCATTCACCCTTAAGCAGCACAACCCAGATGTTACTTTCAATGGGGTCATGGTGACCTGGCAGCCCAACCCATTCTGGTTTATCATTCACTAAGAGACCTATTTGATGGCAATCCATTCCATGCTGTTACTGCCCTAAGGTCTCAAATGTCATTGTGGCGAATGCTACCACTATCAGTGGTGGGACATATAGCTCTCCTAAAGATGGTTGTACTCCCTTGACTCCTTTATTATTTTGCTAACCTTCGCCTTTACATTCCAACTCCATTTGTCGCTCGTTTGAAAAGCTCACACGAGATTTTATTTGGGACAGTTTCAGATGCAGATTCTCGCTCTAGAAACATTTTTTTGGTCAAAGACCAGGGTGGGCTCACAGTGCCCAACCTCGAACAATATTACCTTACATCTCAACACCAATGCATGGCTAAATGTTTAACAAGTCTTCAGCTGACCGACACTGACATTAAATTACCCACCTGGACCTGCCCAATATTCTTCAATGAGTGCATGCTATTGCTGTTGCCTTTACATTACCAGATTAATGACCACCTATGCACCAGTAATAACCCTGCTTGGCATGACCCAGGGACACAACACCACATCAACAGCAGAACTCAATGACTTGCATGCAGTGGGTGTCCATACCCTGGGAGACCTTTACCCCAATGGCGGCCTTATCCCATACGAGTTCCTAATGGAATATGATGTTTTGCCTCCAGGAGAATTCTTTTTACACAGCTCAATGATTTCAACATTGGGGAACAAATGGGATGACATGACACATGAGCATCCGACACACCTCACAATACAATATCCCTATGTGATGGGACTTGGTAGACACCTGATACCCTGGTTCACAAACTCCCTGCAAATTCAACCTGCTCCACATTTCACACCCTTACAGCATCACTGGGACAGAGACTCTGCTCACCCCTTCACGGACAAGGAGTGGGCCAACATACTGGAAAGACCAGTTCATATTCCACGCAACACCCAATGCAGACTTATTCAATTGTATATCATACATAGGGTTTATATTACCCCAGCCAAAAAAAAACGTTATTTCCACCTCACAGATGAAACCTGACCCTGCTGTCAGCTGGCTGACATGGACTTGCTCCAAATGTTGTGGACCTACTCAACTCTTCATCACTATTGGTGAGGTGTCACGTCCCATTTGTCCACTTGCATAGGCTGCCCCACCTTACATCCATGGAAAATATGCCGTTTGGGCCTTTTCCACAAGGAAAAAACTAAGGGTCACCTCTTGTTTCCACGATCTGGAACAGCTGACCGCCAAGCATTTTATCACTGGGCGCCAGAAGTCACCTATAGTGCAGCTGAGTTTCTTCCCTGCTCCACGCTCCCCGATCTACTGCCTTGCACTGTACAGTATTAACTGTAAAGCGGCAAAGCGCTCACCATCACTATGGAGGCTCATCCATGGTAAGTTGGCGAGCGTGAGCTGGCACTCTGGTAGGATTTCTACTCGAGCAGCAGGAAGATCAGCGCGAACCACAGTTTGCACTGCACTCCGCCACTTGCGGAACTCCACTGAGCATTTTGGGCACTTTGCAGATTTTCACATAGCAAAACTCCCTGAACTACGCCCAGGCCTAGCTGATATGAACAAAACTGCATTGCTCATCCTATGTGACTATCATTTTACTGATCGATGCTTGTATGATATACGTTACATTTTTTCAGTACTGCCTTGCACTGACCAGTGTTAACTGTAAAGCAGCAAAGCACTCACCATTTTAGGTACCTCACTACCTATGTCACTGAAGTATATTCCTTTGTTTGTATGAATTGTTCTTTCGCTCAAAAACCAATGAATAAATTCAAATAAAAAATAGCATAGCTGTCAAGGTAGGGATGAGCATGAATGTTACTAGGTTCACACCAGATTCAAGCTATTACTTTTAGCAAATGCCTGTCAATTCAGTGATATAATCCGAAATCCTATTTTGAAATACTTCTACATTTTAACAAAATATACTTTTCTGAATTGTGAAGTAACTTTCCACATTTTGTTGCATAAATTACTTGCAAGTTTCATGACTCAGCTTGCCATGGGCCGGACTGGCCATAGCGGGCACCGAGCAATCCCCCGGTGTGACGCACGGGTGGGGGTCGCAAAATCGTCCCTGTACCAAAATCGACCAAAAACCGGTCCTGGCAAACAGCTCGGCGGCACCGAGTGGGGAGGGGCAGCGAGCACTTTGTGAGGGCCTGTTGTGGTTCCCAGTCCGGCCCTGGCTTTCTCTGTTAATTTCTTACTTCGCCTACTTCTAAAGAAGCTACCATTTGAAAGCAGGGCTCGGGCCTGGTAAGTGTAATAGTACCCTTGGCCAAGCCTTTGGAGTCTGAAACACGTAGTTGGAGTTGGGCTACATGCCAAGTGGATGCCAAATCACTGAGCAGCAGTTTGACCAAAGATAAGATGTTTACCGAGGGAAGGGGTGAATTTTAGCTGGGACAGTAGTACTTACCAAGAGCTGGAACGGAGGCCTGGATGCAGCCTACTCCTTGGCTCCAGGAATCTCCGTCAGGCAGCTTTCCTTTTCTTTTTGTCTGTGTGCAGCGTGCGCTCCAGTTTCAATGGAAGGCAAGGTGCAAGGGTGCTATGCCAGGTGTATGGGCTCAGGAACAAAAAGACCAACATTCTGGTTGCTCACTCTTTTAAATGATGTTCAATGAATTTTGATCTTCTGGCTTCCTGGAGCACTGAATACCGGGAGAATTGCAGGATGGACATTTTTATCCATTCTTCCTGCTGATTTCTTGTAGGGTTCTTGTGCTGGCCTTTCTGGGAAAAATCATATGGCGGATGCAAGGCATGATTCTAATTGTTTTCCATCCTTTTCTACTTCCCTATGAGAGATCCTTAGAGCAATGCTGAAATTGGAAAATCTTTACTCCGGTAACCAATGCATTGAGGGCCAAGGTGTGTCAACGATACGGGAGTTATGGAAAAGTAGTCTGACAGGCAAATTATACCTTTTTCCCATTTTCTGCCACAAAGAAATTGGCAACAATGAGAAACATCATGGTGGATCTGTTGTGGCGTAACTGGTTGCAAAGGCTGCATTTCAAATTATCTTATGGGGTTAATGCACCTTCTTCAGAGATTATTGTGTGGCCATTACATTTCAGGGAAAAATAATAATGGTCAAATAACTATAGTTTTTCGTGCATTTTCTGGAGAGATTTTTTTTGTCTAGTCAGAGTTTTGACTCCAGGTAGACTAGAGGGTTAATATGTGTAGGAGAGTAGGGTCTGCAATCCTATGATCACCCCAGATTTTTGCTTTTTGCTTCACTGGTTTACGACTTCTCTCGCTGTGGGCCTGCTAATCAGACCCACAGCCTTGCTGTTCTCTCACTAAATTGACACGTGTACCTTAGGTGCATTTACCAATTGGTACTGGGCCACCTTATCAGACCCTGTAACTCAGGGCATAGGTGTACCCAGGGCCTACCAGGGGCTGCAGCATGTATTATGCCACCCCTGGCTGGCCATCTAAATCTGACACAACTGGCTGCACGACAGCTGGGGCGAGGTGGTGTAATCACCCCTTGCTGTAGATATAGTATACCTATATCTAACCCTAAAATGGACACCCGTATTCCTATCAGTCACTCCTATGGCAGGCCTTGACAATCCTGAAGGCAGAGTGCTTGGAATCGTGTGAGATGGTGCTCTGGCATGAGCTGAGCCCGTTTGCAGCTTGCGGAACCAAGTCCTAATAGCTGTTCCATGATAACGCATACCATATACTCTTAAGTGCATTATAATCCTCGCGGTTATATGCCAACTCTGGTATCGCTTTATCAAAACATGTCGAGTAAGGTGTCATACAAATTGGAATACTAACCCCTCGCCAAATTCTGGCGACGGGGTTAGCATTCCACCCTTCTAGAGGGACACGACATGTATGTAACTGTGAAATCCGGTTAAAGTTAACTCAAGCCTCAGCATCACAAAATGGATGCTGCCACCACAGACACAAGTCTGACCTCCTGCTGCTGTGAGTCCTTCCAGCGAGGGAGGCTTGGACAAAGGGTTTCCTGTCAGGGGCGGTGCTAGCACCATCCCAGACAGGGTTTTGCGTATCCTGGGTAGGCAGGGCTTTAGTGGAAGGTGACTGCAAGTGGCACCCCAGTGCTCACTATGCATCTGCCGGCTAGAACCAGTTCCAGGGGCACACCAGCCCCTGAGCTGGGGAAAGTCCGGCATGGGAGAGGGGTGTAACCACCCCCCTTCCTGGTCCCACCCATGGGCAGGACCTAGTCGCGTGCCAGCCCCTTTTCCTAATATAAAGATAGGTGCGGGCCCCCTTCCAAATTAGATCATCTTTGAATCCTGAAACTACTTTCTACAAAAGGAACTCAAGACTTCTTCCTAAGATTTCTCCCTTGTGACTAAGGAGTAGTCACCCTGCATCCGCAGGCACCATCCAAGCATCAAAGTCTGCTGTAAGTCTCTCCTCCGGATCAAGACTGCCCAGCTCGACGAGAACCAGCTTTCCTGGCACCTCTGACCTCAACCGGCATCATCAGCCCAGCTGAGATTCGTGGGCGTGACGAGACCTCGAGGGATCGGCCATCTTCAGGACTGCACGACGCTTGCCCACCACGACCGCCGAGGGATCCTCGAGTGAGTGCTTTGGGGTGAGAGAAGCCCCAACCCTGAGCAGCTCCAGCCCCGAAGTTCAGCCTCCCAGCCTCCACAAGATCTGCGTGGGGCCCTTCTGCTCTTTGCTGCTCACCGCGTTGTCTGGCTACTAGCCGGCTGGCTTGTGGCCTTCCTGACGATGAACGACGACATCACCACTGCTGGTCTGGTTGCTCCAGACTGGCCCTTGCTCCCCTCCAACAGAGGAGCACCCCGGACCCTCCTGGTCCACTCCAGACGCCATTTTGAGTCCACCGCATGGGCTTGCATTTGCCAAGACTTGTTGCCCCAATCCTGGGTCCAGCGACGTCGACAGCAGATACCATTGTGGGACAGCTCGCACCTCCATCCTGGTCGCCGACAACGCCTCCTGGTCTGTGAGACTGCAGAGCCCAGCGTCACCCACTCACCTGGTCGAGGTGACTCCATCCGGTGCCATCCTGGTGCCCATCTAATCACTGGCTAGTGATTCAGAACTTGGTCCCCTCTGCTTACAGGTGTCTTTCATCTTCGATCCAGGCTTGGATCCATCCGAATCTCTTCACTGGCCGCCTGCCAGCAACTTCTTCTTTCAGGCTCCATAGACTGCAACGAGGATTCCCAACGTCTTTCCAGACCAATGCAGCCGCAGCCCCTGGGCTAGGTAACTTCGGCATTTCGGTGCCCCAGCATAGCCTCACTATCCAAGGGTCCAGATCCTTTTTCGTTTCAGCTCTACCTAGTCGGATTCGTTCACTAACACTAACTTTGTAATTTCTAGCAACCATAGACTTTGTCCCGCATCCCGCGTGAGAGTGCACACTCTGCACCCGATCTCCCTAGGCCTCCTGCTAGTAATCTGAAGGTTCAGTAGTCCAGTCCTAGCGATCCTAAAGTCTATTAGTGTAGTACTTACCTGCTAGTAATTTTGCATTCCACTTTTAGAGTATATGGTTTTTCGTGCCCCTCGGGCATTTGTGTAAATTGTGCGATTTGAGTATTTTCCTAAGAGCTTTGTATTGTGCTTAGCACCCTGTCCTCATAAAGAGTCCAGGGTTGTTGTGTTCTAAATAAATATACTTTTATTTTCATAACAACTTGTGTGGTGTCCTTTCACTTGGTGTTCAGGGGGTATATGTGATGGTATAACAGCTGGCTTAACACGCCCTCTAGAGTTTAGCCTAAAGACTGCTCTTGTCCATGCTACTAGGATAGCTGGTCTACGGTTGACTTACAACCAATCATCAATAAGGGTCGTTTGGAATGATACATAGTGATCACTAGAATAGTGAGCACTACATATCAGGCCAACTTCTCACAATATGTCTCCTACAAAGTACATTGTGTAACATGTAGATGACAATTTTTTATTTTATGTAGATAGGTAAGTTACTGCTTTTAACACAGATATTCTTTCGTTACTTTCATTTCTTAAAATATACTCCTTCTAAACTAGCACAGTGAGCTATTAAGGAATATGTGAAACTCCTACACATTGTTAAATTCATTGCCTTATGTAAGACCTCCTGTACATTGATTTACACACTTATATGATGTGTTGTCAATCTACAATGATATCGATGAGATATAATGTTACTGTGGTCATTGAAGATATGTTATCTTTGTGGAAACTGTTTACCGATAGACTGTGTGCAACTGTCATTCCGATTGCAAGAAATAGATATGCAGATTTTTTATTTTTTTTCTAATAAAACAATGATATCCAAATGAACTGAATTCAGGAGAATGGTCACCCAGGCTCTAAGCCGGCACCAGCAAAAAACTGCAAAAGACACTACAGCACATCCAGGACTCCTCCATCACAGTTATCCTGGACATCCCCTGCTGCAGGGACATCTCCAGTCATCTGAGAGACCTTCACTGTCTATTGGTCAATAAACGATTCACCTACAAGCTCCTCAAGCATGCCTACAAAGCCCTCCACAACTCCGGACCTGCACATCTCAACCACGCCTCTCCTTCTACACACCCACCAGGCATCTCCACTCTGCCCAACTGGCACTGGCCACTGTCTTGCGGATTCGCAAGCTCTTGGCTGGAGGTAGATCCTCGTCCTACCTCACTGCTAAGACCTGGACCTCCCTGTCTCTGCATCTCCGGCAATCACAGTCATTGCCTCAATTCAGGAGGGATATTAAGGCCTGGCTCTTTGACTGAACTGCAGACCCCCCTTCACTCCCTCTTAGCACCTTGCGACCCTAACAAGCGATTAGTCACGCTGTAAAAAATCCCTGATTGATTGAATATAATGTGTGCATGTGATGTAAAGCAGCAGTTCTTAACCAGTGGGCCACGGTCATGGACCCCCAGCGGTCTGTAGGCTCTCTCAGGGGGGTCCGCAGGCTGGGCTCCAACCACTGGAGGCATTGGCTGTCAATAGTGCATCTGTGCACATCACGTCATACAAGGATTGTTGGCCACAGCACAGGGGAGGTGGTACTTAAAAACATCAGCCAATCATCATGTAGCTTTATGCAAATTGTAGGGTGGTTGATCTTCTTTTGCTGTGCTGAAAGGGTCGTCTGAGGAGAGCTGCGTAGCCCTGTTCCTCTGGTCAGTGATCCTGCTGCTGTTTTTCAGTCAAAAAGGCAGAGAATCACTTGTTATCTCTCCTAGGAATGGCCATGCCTCCTGCACTATCTTTACAGCTGTGGCTTCTGTAGCATCTTGCTACAATAACCACAGACACTCATTGATGTCTAAACTGGAGCTTTATTTAACATGTCTTGCTGGTGCCCTGTCCCTACTCTAACTGACCCTTTCCTGTGTCCGCTCCTCCTCTTCCTCTGGCCCCCTAGCTCCGCCCACTCCCAACTACTAGTGTGCTGACTTCACAACATCTCCCCCCTTTGTAACAAAACAAACAAACATACTGACTTCTCAGTCCATCTCTACGATCAGTCTCTTGGGTGGACGTATGTCGCAATGAGGTCGTGGCGACCTGACTCTCGGACTATTAGTACTCAGTGTCTCAATGATCGGAGCGGTGCTTTCACGATCATCAGGACGCAGTTCATCCGAACTGAGAGTGTCCATTTCACTCATCAGGGTTCTGGAGGTGCCCTGTGACAGTTCCTTAACGTGTGAGATGTTTCTCGTGACTAGCCGCTGTTCGGACTCCGCAGTCAACATGGTTCCTTTCCTCTTCGTGATCACCACTGGTTCGTCCTTGAATAGACAAGCCCTGCTGCTGAAGTCTGGACAGATGGAGCCTTCAGTGTCTGAGGTGCCTATGGAGAGCTCAGTTTGATATCGGCAGTCTGTCCTCCTTTGTGACTCGTGCTCATGTGACGCTCGGCCTCTTTTCCAAGGGGATGTCATTCTAGTTCCCTTCCGAGTGTCTGCATGTATTTTTACTTCCTTTTGCTTTGTCAAGTCAAGACTAACACTGTCTTCCTGTTTCGAGTCTGGGATGCCAGCCGGTGGGGTATGAACTGGGGAGGTCATCTTGGTGTGGCTTGGAGATTGATTGGCTGTCTCGGGTTGTCTCTCCCACTCCTGCTCACGCCTAGAACAGGCAAACCTTGGAACCGGCTGGGTATTTGTGTGTTTCGTTCTTATCCGATGATGACTTGGCTCTCCTGACGTGTCCGGCTTCCTTTGCAGATCGACTGGTTGGTCCGTCTTTATTTGGGTGCTAATGGCCACGATGTCTGTTTCCATTTTATAGGACCAGGACCAGGACCTTCGAGTCAACCTTGCTGCCCCTACCCGGGGTGATGGTGTAGTATTTGTGTTGCGATGCACCTGTGATCGATGTGACAGGTTGTCTGGTGGAGTGATCGAGTGTGTATTGACATTGGTGTGAGATATGTCGCTCTTGACGGGAAGAGTGTCCCTTGGTTCGCTGATGTGTTCAGGTGCTTGGAGCCATGACCGTTGTCGGGACCACGACTCTGTCGACTCAAAGGATCGGACTGAAATGCTATCTGAATCAGAGGGGTTCTCCGTCACTTCCCTCTGAGAATGTTCCTTTAAGAATGTTGCGCGTGGTCGTTGTCGGGACCACGACTCTGCCGACTCAGAGGATCGAACCGACGTGCTTTCTGAATCAGAGGGGTGCTCCGTCAGTTCCCTCTGTGAGTGTTCCTTTGAGAATGTCTTACCAGGTGGTTTTCGGAACCGGGTAGTCCGTGACGAGCTGCTTTCCACCTCGGAATTGTCTTTGAAAAGCTTCTCCCTGTGTCTTTGTTGGAACACCTTCAATGTTGTCTCATTTGGGAGATTGTTTGAAGATTCCGTGTTTGTTCCTTGTGCTTGATCCCAAGCTTTTGCCTCTTCGTCCTTCTCGCTTGAGGTTACCCCCCTCCGCTCTGTTTGTTCGTTGTCGCGGGGCCCATGGATGCATGGATCTTTTCTTGCTTGTTGTTGTGAGGGACCAGTCCGTCTTGCGCAATTTGGTTCTCCTTCCCGATTGTTTGGTGCTCTAATATCTCTGATCTGTTGGTGATGTGTTCTCCTGCCAGCTGTTTCCTCGGACTAATCTTCACTCCTTGGCGATTGATGTTCCGGCGTCGATTTTCGGTGTTGACCATTGCGGCCCCTTCTTCTATGGTTTTTCTTTCTCCCCCACTTGTTATGCAGAATGCCATCTTGTCTAGGAGTGCAATCTGTCCCACTGGACGCTCCCTCCTCGTCAGAGTAGCGTGTGTCATACTTTGAATGACTCCTGGGAGTTGTTATTTGGGTGATTGACTCTGAGTAATCTTTGGTTGATTCTGAGTGGTCGGACGCTGAGTAATCTGACTCTGAGTACTCCTTGTCACTTTCCTTGTCACAGTGTCTCCCCCGTTGTCTTTTCGCTGGTCTGCCTTCTCTCTCTCTCCTTTTGTGTTTGTTGGATTTCTGGGTTCTCTCTTCCCAGGTATCTCGAAGTTTTGTACTCAGATGCACATCCCTCAATTTGTCTCTTGTTTGGACTTGCATTCCAATTTCGGCTTTCTTGATAATTTCCTTTAGCGACCAATGCCCTCTCAGTATTTTGTGCCTTGTTTCGGGGTTTTCACAGCCTTCAATTATTCGGAGCCGAACAGCATCCTCATTTGTAAACGTGTTGAAATGGCAGCCTTGTACCAGACTTTGCAACCGAGTGATGAAATGCGGCAATGGTTCGCCTGGTTCCTGCCGTGCTGTGTTGAAGACCATGCGATTATGATCTACCTCTGCCTGTGCATTGAGATGGGCACAGAGCTCCTCTTGGAGTCTATCATAGATGTCTGCTTCTTCTTTGGAAAATGTTCTAATTGGGCATCGGCCCCCGGGACCTACCAGATGGAGGAGTAGCACCAGACATTTTCTTTCTCTTTGCTCACCGTTGGCTTTCAAGAAGTTTTCCAATGCTTCCAGCCACCAGTGCCGTTTGAGGCCCTGGATCCAATCGTCAATCCGTGCCACTGGGGGCGATACTTCAAGGTATGGATTGAAACATTGAGCTACGTCTCCTCCCGCCATGAGAGAAGAAGGTTCTGATCGGCCGTAGACGCGGGGCATTGTGCTGTCCACTTTTCTTCGGGTTTCAGTTGCTTCTGCTTGTGTTCTAGCTTGAGCTTGATTATTAGTTCTTCCTTCAGTGCACTCGTGTTTGGTCAACATTGCACCCTTGAATTTATCCATGGTTAGTGACAATGTTGGATTTCACTTGCTTGTTGTGTGTGTTCATTGGCTACTCCACACGCCCATTGGCTCGTGCTCGTTGCTGATTCCGTTGTAATTATTTATGCGTTGTCTTTATTTATGTTTGCTTGTTGCTTCCTTTATTTAATGGACACGCGTTGCTTCATGGCATTCGCCACTGCGCATTCGCTTGCGTTTCTCACTGTTCGTGTTTCCACCCGTGCTGACCTTTGTTTTGTCAATGCTTGTTCGTTGAGTCACTCTTGTGGTTGCTCTTGCTTGTTAGTCGATTCACTCTCGTGTTAGCATGTGCTTATTCTGTTTGGTTGCCAAGACTTGTTCAGTGTTGTCCACGCGCCGTTGTCTATGCTTACTTCTTTGCATTTACCAGCGCTTGTTTAGTTGCAAATACCAAGGCTTGTTGACTTGCACGTGCCAACGCTTGTTTATTGGCATGCACCAGTGCTTGTTTACTTATCTTCGCCAGTGTTTGTTTGGTCATTGCCAATGTTAGTTTATTTGCATATACCAATGTTTGCTTATCTTTTGCCAATATTTATTTCCGTTTGTCTCTTTGCATGGATCAATGCTTGTTTCTTTGCATGTACCAATGCTTGTCTACTCTTCGCCAATACTTATTTCCGTTTGTCCAATGCTTGTTGATTTGCATGTATCAATGTTTGTCTATTTGCAGGTATCAATGCTCGTTTCTTTGCATGTACCAATGCTTGTATGCTCTTGCATTTGCCAATGCTTGTTGTATTATTTCTCTTCTTGTCTTTACCAGTGCTTGTTTTTCTTTTTAATTTAACAATGTTTGTTTTCTTGCATTTGTCAATGCTTGTTTCCTTGCCTTTATCAATGCTTGTTTCCTTAGGTTGACCACTGCTTGTGTTGTTGCATTTGCCAAGTCTTGTTCGCTTACACTCATCAATGCTTGTTCTACTTACATTTGCCAATGTTTGTTCTTGTATTTACTAGTGCTTGTTTGTTTTGTGTTTACCACTGTTTGTTTGTTATTTGCCAGTGCTTATTTTAGGGCCCTGTGGCACTCGCCAATGTTTATTTGCACTTTCAGGTCTTCTGCCTGACCTCAAAATGGCCGCCGATGATCCCTCGCAGGGGATTGGACACTGCTGCCTGACTCCAAAATGGCTGCGCGGGAATCTCGTTTTCGCCGGGATTTCGGCCGTTTTTCTTTGTTTCTTCACCGGAGTCACTGTATTTCTCAGCGCTTACACTCACCGCTTGCCGGTTGCAGCCAGGATCCACTGCTAGAGTCAATGCTTCAGGTAAGGCAGCTTTCCTTGACTTCTGCCGCCGGGGTGGGCTCCCGGTGGGCACTTCTGGGCACTTCAGACGGGACGCTCCCACCTCTGCACACGGGGCTCCCGATTCCAGCACTCGACCGCGCTTTTAAATGTGCATTTGTTTTGGCGCTCGGCAGCGCTCTTCTCCAGGCGATTTCCACGCCTTACCCAGCAGGACTCCACACACTCAGGCAGCACGGCAGGGTCGGGGTTGGGCTCCCGATCCCTCGCTCAGTCCGTTTCAGCCCTCACCTCACTCGGGCACTTGCAGTTTCTTTTGGCGCGAACAGCGCTCTTACTTCGGGGCACATTCACGGGGCTTCCGTGGTATCTCAGGCGCCTTCTGGTCACCGGAGCATCCGGCAGAATCGGGGTAGGCTCCCGATCACTTCTTCTTTACCTGCGTGCCGATATGCACGCATCGGGCGTGAGTGTCGTTTTTGTCACGAACGAGCGCTCCTCTTCAGACGCCCTCAGCGCTCACCAGCGCTCCACAGCGGGGCTTTATCAGGCTGGTAGCTCACAGGGCAAGTGCGATCACCACTGGCCTCTCATTCTGGCGCTCTGTTTATTTTGACATTCAAGTCTCACCGGCAGTGTCTTCTTGCACGCGGCAGGGGACGGGACACTTTTCTTCAGGGTTCTGTAGGCGGCAGGCTTCACCATCCCACCCTCGTCGCCAGTTGTAGCATCTTGCTACAATAACCACAGACACTCATTGATGTCTAAACTGGAGCTTTATTTAACACGTCTTGCTGGTGCCCTGTCCATACTCTAACTGACCCTTTCCTGTGTCCGCTCCTCCTCTTCCTCTGGCCCCCTAGCTCCGCCCACTCCCAACTACTAGTGTGCTGACTTCACAACAGCTTCCTTGTGATATTTTGCACCAGAGAAACACAAGCACCAGCAGCTCAGGGCCTTGGTCAGCAGGCACGTTTGTAATCCACACGGACTCTGCCTTGCAGTGACTCCAAATCCTCCTCGATGTATTTGGTCTCATCCTTTCATCAGCAAAACTAAAAGTTTGTGATATCTGGAGAAACTGAGGCCACAGGTCAGCAGTAATTATTAAAAATGAGGTAGATAATCCATGATAGAGAGAAAGCTCATGTTTACAATTCTTACGTTTTTTTTAATTTACTTCCGTTTTTCAGCATGTTATTTTTTGTAGTTTTTCTCATACTGAATATTATTGTGTGTGTTGTGGCCTTGCTTATTGGTAGGTGTCTCTCTGAGTTCATATTGTGGTGGATGTTACTAACGGACCATAATTGAGAGGCTTGGAGGTGAGGCTAAAGGCAATGCAAGTTTTACATGAGTGAGTCAATGAGGTTTTCAGACGACTTGAACATCCAATCCTTGGCCTCTATGCAGAGGGCACAGAGCAGTGGTGGCATGTGCCACTTGTCATTGCGATTAAATGAGAAAGAGAGAGTGAAAAGAAGGTGCAGGAGAAGAAACAGATGAGGTATGAAACATGCAAATGTGGGATTTCAAAACGAAATGGGGAAACAAACTGTAAGTGCCTCACAGGCAGACTGTACAGGAAAGTAGTGCAAATGGGATACTGGTACAATTACCACCCCTAAAGAAAACTTATCTGTCCACCTCAGTCACATTATTGTTTTGAGTTTAAATTAGTACGAATTTCTTGGGAATCCCTAGGTTCCATAAATAAATTAGTTGGGATCCACAGATGTCAAAAGGTTAAGAACCACTGATGTAAAGTGCTCTGACACCTTACACTTGGATGAGTAGTGCTATACAAGAATTACATTAAAAAGATGTGCCATTTTTGTTGTTATTCGTGTAAATACTCATACAGACAGATATATATGACATGTTTACAGTGCATGCATTTCTCTTTTACACAGGTATTGTGCGAGGTCAAAAGCTTGCTTCCAAGCCGCAGCTTCTCTTAAGTACTTGGAAGTAATAACAAGCTGCATGCCTATGTTTTCCTACCACTGCTCTGGCATTTGTTGTGAGCCTTCAGAGAGTTCCCAACTAGCATGCTGGTCAAACAAAAGAAGGGATAGTGGCCCTTTAAATCATGCCTTATTTTTGGGTCAACCTGTGGGTGAAAATAAGAAAGCCCCTTCATGCTCGCACATTGTTGCTCGTAACAAAAGCAGGTGATCCAGCGCTCCTATATGAAAACTGTCTCACTAACACCATGGGTCACCTTAATACTCACCATACATTTCTAAACAGATAAATCCAGGCCCATATCACCAATGAGACAATTTTTGAACGACTGAATTAGGTGGTTTGATTTAAAGACCTATTCACAAAATATTTACATTTATGTTTACATACTGCAATTTAAATCAAGCCACATAAGGTGGATGGATCAACTAATAGTAACTAGACCATGAATAAACAAGACCAGCTTGTCGGTTCAAATCTAATTTTTATTTACTTTATTCTCATAAAGAAAAGTCATTTAGAATGAATCAAGTTTTATTATAAGCAAATAGAAAAGTAGCATTTTTAAAAGAAACAAAATTAATACTGGCAATCAGAAGAAAGCTCAGAATTATGAATTATTAATAAAAGATCATTTCCATTTCCTTCAATCTATTTCCCTGTCTATCTCAAACTTCACCTAAAAGGGAAGAATTATATATCAGCTGTCCTTACGTGCGACGAAAGTCCGACAGCATGACACCGTCTCAGGAATCTGAAAGCAAGAGTTTTTTCCATAAACGCAATGTCAGACTTTATACCTTTTTCCTAGCTTATCTTTCTAAATGTTAACATTTCTTCTCGAACTCTCAATTTTCATTGGCTGATCCAGGTCAGTCCACATTAGATCATACGGCTCCTGACCACGTTCAAGCTTTTACATAAGCTCCATTGTCTTTTCCTTCCGTGACATTCGGCTTCCTTCAAAATGTTACTTTAGTACGGGCACTGTTCTTTTCGCTTCCTAACCTTGGCAGACATACACAGATCCTGTCCTTGGGGCCTTGTTTCCATGAGCACGTTTCATTCAAGCAAAGTCTTTTTTATTCAGCAAATATTTCCATTACACAACGCAAGGCTCCACTCTGGACAAGGCTTCTTTCACGACTGCATCTTTTGTCAGCCATCTTTTCCAGAGGCAACTTAGGCCTCATTTCGAAAACTATTTATTAAACAAACACAAGACATCAATTAATTAAAGAATTGAGACCCATTCTGTTACCCTCCCCCTTTGCTAATTAACATGGTTAAATATGTTTCCTAGCTTAGCACAAAAAGGCAGCTTTATATTTACTTTTCCTTAACGATTCTGGAACTCTTTGAGCATTTTATCACAAAAGACAAAACGTTAGCAACATAAAATAAGCACATGCCATTATTATAAAAATACTGCATTAATACTGACGAGAACAATAGACAAAGTTAGTTTTATTATTTTTCTTTTTGCAGTTGCAACACAAAGCATGTTAGCCCACGTGTAATCCCATAATGAATGCATCTTTAAACTAAGTTGATTTAATGATCACACCATAAACTTATTAATATTATTACATTATTAGGAGAGGTTAACTTCACAAGTCAGAACAAAATGTTGTTCTTCATCTTGCTCCATCACAGGCAACATGAAGACTCTGCTGAATGTGTTAGAAAATTCCACAGAGAGAAGCATATTTGACTGGAGACAAACTTCTTGGCAGTGGAGACGACGCCCACCCTGTAAAAATAGTGTGTAGATGCCAGCCACCCATGTATACCCCACGTGTGCCCTGCCCCCTCCTACATTATGGGGGGAGCATGAAAGTCTACCATACACAAGTCTCTCTGTTTGCCCCCTACCTGCTGTCCCCGACCCAAAACGATCCCCACACTCCCACTTACAACGTGTTTAAAGCAGGTGACACATGTGATCAGAAGGGGGCCTACTATTGTGCACATAAAGGGGTTCCCCATGCAGAGTTTTTCCCAGTAAAACCTGATCGTTATGATATTCCCCATTCTGAGTTGAATAATTTTAAATTTGATGGTGCAGGGGAGGAATTATCAGCCAATTTTGTTAATGCAGTCCTTGTAATTCTGTTCCCCCTGCACCGCCAAACTTCTTTTTATTTAGTTCAAGAAAAGTTTATTAAGCATAATTAAAGGTAATAATACAAAATACAATAAGATAATCATGAGGGAGAGATATGGGAGGGGAGGGATGAAGGGGGAAGATATAAAGGAAGAACAATATGCAATAAGAGGATAAAGAATAAACAATGAACACATTCTATGTATTAAGAAAAGTAATAAGAAGGGTACAGTCAGTAAAAATAAACAGCATATGCAAATAAGGTTATGCAGGTAAGTATGTTAACATAAAGATTGGAATGAAAAGAGGGAAATCAAGGGGGTTTAGAAACCTCCTGTTGGGCAGGTCGCTCACAAAAAGAACGGGTTGTACAATTATCTAAATACATTGTAATAGGAAGCCATAAATCTGCACGTTTAGCTGCCACCTGGGCAGGGAATACTTAAAGCAGTGCACCGCCAAACTTCTAATCAGTCCCAGAGTCTGATAGTGGGAACCACTGAATGAAATAGGAAGTACGCTAGGATGTTACTAGGACATCCATGCTCATAGGGGCTCAGGAGACCCCCTCCACCCCACCCCGCAAGCATGTGCTGAATTCTACGAGCACCCAACAGAGTGTGTACTAGAGAGTTAGCCCAACTACTGCACGGAGGCACAAGCGAAAATACTCCTGCAACGCAATGGCCATCAGCAGCAGCAGGTTCTCCTTGAACTACCTCAAGCATTTGCTATATTCAGTTCTCCATCATGCACCTCCCAATGTCTGGCATAATCAGAAGCCGGCCCCGTCACACACATACCAAACCAACCTACGGCTACAGGTTCTTGATGAGAGTTATTTAATGAACTTTGTAGGCTCACCAATATTGGAGAAGCACCTGGGGATTCTGGCTTGTATGCAGATACATTTACGTTTTGTTATGTTACTAGTTGTACCCATGTGGGGCTGTTATGTGTTATGATACAGCTGTTTATGAAGACATTGTACTTATTCTAGCTCCCAATTAAATAGATTCCCATGCAAGTGAGGTGTCAGCATGCGCATTGATGGATGGTTGATTATGAAATACTAACATATGCGAGTTGAGGCATATTTTGAGCAGTATCATGTCCCATTCCAAAGATAGCAGGGCATATTTCGCATAAGATGCTATGTAAACTTGCCCTAAAAAATCCAATAGGGTATAGAGTCATTGAATGCATAACTTTGAGCTCAGGTAACTCCCTCCCAGAAAACTGGATATCTGAGCGTTGTGAGAGTGTGCTGGCAATAACAAACTTCTAAAAGACTTGGTGTCAGTAACAATTAGATATTCGATCAGACACTCAAAACAATAAACAGTTGTGACAATGGTAAGTGTTATCTAACACTAAATGATAATATAATTTTTTTTTAAAACACATTAGATTCACTGGCATGACTGGGTTTAACTTTGGAGAAGGATCCCTGACCTGTCTTTGCAGACAGTTGATAGGTGGTGAATGGAGGCTCTAGGCACACTGTAATTCAGGAAAATATATTTTCCTGGACAAAAACAGTCCTTTAATGCATTTTCCCTTTTCTTGAACAATTTCGCCCTGGCGCGAATTCCGCCGTGGCGTGGGCGGGACTAGAGGGTGGGCGTGGCGCTCCCTTAGTTATGACAGCTCCACGCCGTCATGAGTCTAGGGCGGCGTGTGCTCATGACGGCGTGGTGCCATCATGACCCCGCCCTCTCACTAATTCGCCTGCACAGTGCTGCGTGGGCGGAGCGGTACTTGCATGACGGCTCCACTCTGTTATGAGCACACGCCGCCTGTGACTCATGACGACGTGGAGCCGCCATGACCACTGAAGTGATTAAAAGAGGGATCATGGAGGAGAAAAAAAGATTTTCCTCTTTGTTATACCATCCTCTTGGAGGTGTAGCTATTTCATGCAATCCGAGGTTTACAAACCTTTATAAATCTAGGATTGCGTGTAATCTAAGAGGGGATGCACGGGATTGCCCATGCTTCACCCATGGAATGCCTCCCAGAACAAAATGTAACACAATACAGTGCAAGCCGCTGTGTTGCATTACGTTTCTTTACAAACCCACAATCGCCTCTTGCGTAGCTTTGCAAATATCTACTTGCATTTAGCGACATGGCTGAGCCACAAAAAAGGTGAGACCACACGCAAAATGTTAGTAAGTCTGCCCCTCGGTCTCCAGATCAAATTAACAAAAATGGAAACTCATGCAGCATTCAAAGGGTAGATATAATTTACCAGAAGCGCATATATGATTATGCACTGTTTGTTGCATTTAGATATATAAAAGGTGCACCATGGCACTAGAAACACAAATAAAGAACCACCAGCAATGCTTCAAACTTACCTTCATTAAAGATTGGGTTGTGCAAATTCGACATTTTGTACAGATATTTGGACTGACCAATCAGTGCAAAAAGTACAAGTGTTTTGGCTTAATGGTGCAAAGTCGCATATTTGTATGGTATTAAAAGCAATTGCAATTTCATATTGGTTTGTCAGTTAAAATGTTGGTCCAAAATTGCACTCTGCAACATCAGTAGAAAGTAACTCGCATCTAAAGATAGAAGCTGAATGCACTGCAACAGCTGGAACAGCCTGCTGATCTAACCGACACTGAGACTTACTGCACTAACATTTATGCTCAGTAACATTGTTTATTAATCCCTTATCCTAGTTTATGTTCGTAAAATATTACCAATAAGCATCAAGCAGTGAAAACATATTCTGTACTTGAATTTGATGTTCAATCTGAAGAAAATCGTGGCTCTCAGCATTCCTTTTGTATAGTACTGTGCCCCCCCCCCCCTCTCCCCATCTGTCCGATTTATTACAGACTCTTTCCTCTACATCATCACTGATGTGAGCATTTGAGAGACAAGAAAACACACAGGCATCTGAACGCAAATTCATACAGACATACAAGCATACACATATTATTCAGTGATTATGTTTTTAAAGCTGAAAACCACTGACAATCTACAGTCATGGATCTCCTTCGCAACTAAAATGCCCCAAAATACAGTACATGACTTCTTAAATGCAATTATCGCCAGCCTGTGGCGGTCATTCCATTCGAGCACATGAGTGTCGCCCTCCCCCCGCTGCTACGTTGAAAGCTGGAAAAATAAAATAGTAATACAAATTATTTTATTATCTTTTTACTTTTCCAGCTTTTCTGCCGAGCGGAGAGGGCTAGGCGGGGCCAGTGTGTCATTGCTGCTGATTGGCAGCAATGACGAGTGGCCCTTCACTTTGAATTGCGCATGTTGGTTAGTCCGCCTACCCTGCTAGGCCAAACTGACATGTGCAGTTCAAACTCTCCAGAACGTTGGAGAGCAGACACAGGGCGCCAGTGCTTTTTGGAGTGCAGAGGCAGCCTGCTCAAACCAATGTGGATGCATCTCTGCGTGTGGATTGTTTAAAGTTTCATTTGCTTTATTATTTCACCTTGTGTGTATGTGCTGCAAGGTAAGTGACACTTTTATTTATTTTTTGCCTTCCTGACTCGCTGTGTAATTGATTGAGTCTGTTTGTGTGGCTGAGTTTATGATTGTGACTGTATGTATGTGTGTGTTTGTGAGCTTGACTGAGTGCCCACCGTATTTGAATGTCACCAACTGCAGTCAGCTTCAAACAGGGCAACGGGAAACAGTAGGTTTCTAAAAAAAATAAAACAATTATATGAATGGCCCAAAATATGATTTTTTGATATCTAAATTGAAATATCGCATGTAATAAAGTCATGTGCCGACAGAAGGCAAGTTGGAATAGAAAATGTGTTTCTCTGAGACATTTTCTGCTCATACCAGTTTCCCATAAGGAAAAAATGATGCAAAATAGCTTAATCTAATTTTGCAAGTGCAAATAGAATTTCGCACTTAGCTAATCACAAGTGATACTATTCATGTTATTACTGGTGTCATCATATGATGACAAAGCCAGTGAGAGCATGGATGACTTCAAGCTGTGGCATCCCATACACCATTATGGATATGTCACGCCCCCTGAACTGCTAAATGTTATTGCCAGTACTAGAACAGTTTCCTATTTCTCTGAACAGATTAACACAATTATCCGTCAGCAGATAAGGCCCTCTATTAGCTCCAGGAAAGATCACGGGTTGTCTAAAAATAGAACAAATCATCTCACTGCCATCAAATCAGATGCAGGAAATTAATAACTTTCACCCACTGTCCAACGTGCACAAGCAGCTGAAAACAGTAGAAAGCTATATGCCATCATATGTCAAACAGTTACTGCTGACACAACTTGTTCAGCGAGTGTCAAGGACTAGTTAGTGGCACTTGACATGATAATCCATTCTAATCTGCTGAAATTCTTAAAGGAAAAACTGGATATAAATTGAGTGGTATTAAAACTGTTTTTTCTATAGCGTGAATACAGAGCTCAACACTTAAAAATGGCAAACTCTGTATTTAAATGCCCCCAAAAAGATGTACCATCATAGCTATATGGTATCAACTATTGTTGACAACAAACTGTTTAGTGACTGTGAATTAGGTTTCCATTTGGTTCAAGTAAGCCCTAAAACAAATAGCAAATAATATCAATATAAAAACTTGATTTCGGTTTTTGTTCAAACCATAAAAGTACATATATGATAACATCACAATTCAAAACTCATTAGTTATAAACACATATCTGACAAAGTACAAAAGGTGCAGGGATGTTCTATCTTCATTACATTGATATCACAAAGAATTAGTGCATTCATCACAAAGGTCCACTACTGATCCAAACAATTTCTCATCTTGATGGTCAATTTTAAAAATTCCGTAATTTGGAGAATGCTGTCCCTGTGTAAAAGATGTAAATACAGCAATGCAGGTCTGATCTGAGTAAAATTAAGTCTTTTTAAAAAGAGTCACCAGATAGCGCTTGCGTGGATATTCATAAAATCTACATAAAAATATAAAATGCAGCATGTCCTGCGGAGACTTTCCGTGTCAGCCGCAGGGTGCTGCAGACCTTTTACAAATATCAGTTTTTTGCCTAATCAGCAGATGATGAAAGAGATTCAACCTAAACCTTGTTAGCAGGAACTTTTCATGCAAACTTAGTGAGCCCAATAAATATGGCTCAGTAGTTTGGCACGTTTTAAGCATGCCAAATTTTCTCACACTTTGTTTTTGGAGCTCAACTCCTTCCCTCTGGATCTTCCTATCCTCAAGGACGGCCCGTTTCAGTACCTCAAGATCCCCGTTGACAATCCGGTTTGGGTGTTCGAACAGGTCAAGACGACCTAGCCTAGTAAAGCTTGATTTCAGGTATTTTATCCAAGGAATGTCCAATACCTTATCCTGGATCAGACAGTCCCTCACAATCAAATGTGTCAGTGGTATGTCCTGATTCAACCATAGTTTTATCCAGCATGTCAGGGGGCGTAAGGAAAAAGTGTCACTTAGATATTGAGCCCCCAGTTCTTTGTGAACTGCAAGATTGGGCGTACCTGCGGGTACACACAGGAGACGTTTTAAAAAGAAAGTCTCGGCAGTGTGCAGCTCTTCACCACCGACATACCCCCATATTTCACTACCGTATGTGGCAGTTGCCACTGATTTGGCATTATAAAGTTTCAACATGGCACTGGTAGGTTTTTCCCCCAGTTTTGATGCAAAGTTAAAAATAGAGGCATTCACTCTGACTAATTCTCCTTTATTTTTTACAAGATATGGACCCCAATGTAATTTGGTATCAAATAGAACCCCAAGATAGGAGAACATTTTTGATATAGGGATAACTGCTTCGTCAATTTTAAATGAGAAGTTCCTGCTAGGTTGTTGGCCTACCTGCATGACAAATGATTTCGAATTGTTAACCAAAAGGTCTCTATCCGTCATGAATGATTTAAAAGCATTTAATAAAGCTTGAAGGCCCCTCTCAGTTCTTGATATTAAAACCGCATCATCTGCGTATAAAAGAACAGGAATTCCTCGCCTGCCGACTCTAGTACAGTCAGCCGCTACCTTCTGTAAGACGCTGTCTAGATCATTAATATAAAAATTAAAAAGAAAGGGGGCCAAGATACATCCTTGGTGAACACCCTTTCTAATATTAAAATTGTCTTTACGCTCATATCTTGGGAATATCTGACATTTGCTCTAGTATTACTGTGAAGATCAACAAGAAAATCAACAATTCCACTGTCTACACCCTTCGCCCTCATGGACTGCCAACCTTCCCCTGTTCACACAGTCGAAGGCTAAGGACAAGTCCATGAAGGCGAGATGGATGGTACCCCTTTGAGCTACAGTGTACTTACTTAGTATTAGGAATAAGTTAAGGCATTGAGTTATTGTTGAACGGCCACTGCAGAAACCATACTGAGAGATGGACAGCAAATAATATCCTACAAACACTAAACAAAGAAGTCTCATGTTTTTAATCCAACTTCATCTGTCAGTGGTGCTTGACATGATCATCCACTCTTTCCCCCTGAAAATGTTCAAGGTACAGTGGATACATGTGGAGTTTTATTTATCTGGTTTCTTCATACCTTAGAACCAGAGGTCAGAGCTTAACATTAGCACACTTTGTATTTCAAATCTCCTCAACAAGGAGTACCACCAAAACGACTTTCAATTTTTCACTCTTGTTGACCTCTTCAAGGAACAACAAAGCTCCCATCTCAAAAACTCCAAGACTTTGGGTCATTTATACATTGATCATAATCCAGCTTTGCTCCCTGGTGACAATTTATTGCCAGCTCAGAAATTCATGAGACACCCAGTCAAGCCAAGGAAAGTTGCATTTGATTGTTATTGTACCAAACATAAAAGCACATACTCGAAAATTCATATAAAATTTCATTGTGAATTACACAAGATAAAAACTAAAAATATACAACAGTGTGTTAAGGTGTGAAAAATTCATACAGATACAAATGCTTTATTTTAAAACCTGCTATTCACAGGAAAGAAAGTGCCAGAGATTACAGGGCATCATATGTTTCTGCTTCTGGATTGCCTTCTTTAAAAACGTAGCTACTCTCCATGCAATGTGTTCATCTTCCAATAGCTGCAACCAGATTAAAGCTGAACGGCATTGCCTTACACCTTGACGTCTTAAAAGTGGAAGTATCCACACTTTCCTCAACTCTACATACAATTTACAAAAAAATATTAAATGAATCGTGGACTGCTTAGAATGTTTGTACAGAAGCAAAGTTTCAGGTTTTGTGACCAGTCATTCAATGTTGGAGTTGTCATTATTCTGTGGACATTACCCAATCTAAATATTGTCAGAAGCATCCTATTGAAGGCTCCCGGTACAAATAGCAGGTAAGGCTCCATTCGTATACAGGAAAGCATTAGCTGGTGGTGCATGACGCTAGATTCCACCATTTCCCCTGCCATTCTCAGGGAGCCCAATAGTTGTAAACCCTCCATTCTCAGTGCCTTTTTCGACCTGGCTAACATAGTGGTGGGATTCATAAAATATTCCGGATGACCTAGGTCCTTCATGAAACTACATATAAAGGTAATCCAAGGGATCTTTCAGGCCCCATCCAAACCCAAACTATCCTGCATAATGTCTCTATTTAACTTTGCCTGCTCCTTGGTTCAGGTCCTATGCCATAGGAGTACTGGTTCCACTCTGATGAGATCAGAAATGAAAGAAAGACCCAGCTCCTCATGGCAAACAAAGGAGGACGTGCTCAGAGGAGCGGACAAAATATACAGCAAGAAAGAATTTTCCACCTGCTGCAGTGGGAGGGCATTACCAAAGCCCCACACTCATGCCCCATACCTAGCAGCTGTGATGCACTTTGCTTTAAATATTTGCAAAAGCTCCCCTAGCGGCTTCTTCCCCAATTTCTTAGCAACAGAGGCTAGGGCTGTGTTTGATGTAGTATACGCAAGCTTTTTAGTAGTTATTATCTGGGACCAGGTGTCATTCTGGTTGAATAGAATGCCAGATACGAAAAATTCCTGGTTGTGGCTATCTTATTTGCCATCCAGAAACATTTTCCTTACTCTCTGAATCCCTTTGCCGCATCTCCTGACAAACGTTTTAGAAACGCTATTTTTAAGTCCCAGGTCTTTCATAAAGTCATTAAAACTGTCTAGGACCCTCTTTAGGCTATTTTGTGACTGCACCTTTAAAACTGCATCATCTTCATATAGTAGGACAGGCGTAGGTCGCCCTCCAGTTTAAGGAAAATCTTGTCTCTGCCTAATCAGTGCTTCGCCAAGGCCATTTATATACAAATTACAAAGAAAGGGGGCCAGGACACAACCCTGCCTGACCCCTCTCCTGATGGGGAATGAATCAGTACGCTCCCCTCCTACGCCATAACGAACACTGGCTGAGGCTCCATTATACAATTGTTGCAGTAACGCTATTATGTTTGGGTCAACCCCCACTACTACGAGAACCTCCCATTGCCTTCCATGCCTTGCGGAGTTGAAGGCTGTGGTGGGGTCCATGAAGGCCAAGAACAGACAGCCCTTTTTTGTTCTGGTATATTTGCAAATCAGAGTAGGCAGGTTTAGACTTTGTTCTGTAGTGCCTAGCCCTTCTCGAAAGCCTTACTGTAGGTCAGACAATACCTGATTATCTTCTCCCCAGTCTTGCAACTTCTCCAGAACAATGCGGCCCACCACTTTTACCATTGAGTCGAGTAGGGAAATCGGCCTATTGCACCCCCAGTCATGACGATCACCTTTTTAAATATTGGGATAAATATTGATTCCACCCAAGTTTTTGGTATTGATATTCCAAAGCTGGCATTTATGACTTGAGGTAATATTGGAGCCCCGAGGAAGGTATTAGATTTCAATAAATCAACCGGCACTCCTTCAGGTTCCTGGGCCTTGCCCCAGACTATTGGAGAGCGCTCTATTCACCTCATCCAGTGTTACTTGCAAATCTACACTTTCTGACTGAGATGGTAGGGTAGGGAGCAGTTGTGGATAGGAAGTTCCTTGCCTGTTATAAACCTTAATAAAATGGATAATCCATGCCTCCTCCGATATTGCGATCTCAATTGTGGGACCGTTACAGTCTGAAAGAAAGGTGGCCCTTGCTGCCCTCCAAAATGCCACACTATCTTTCTGTAAAGCTGCTGTGTGAA
Organism: Lissotriton vulgaris; assembly: GCF_964263255.1. Classification (NCBI taxonomy): domain Eukaryota; kingdom Metazoa; phylum Chordata; class Amphibia; order Caudata; family Salamandridae; genus Lissotriton; species Lissotriton vulgaris. The sequence continues at coordinate 562,219,666 of NC_141695.1, forward strand.
GAGTTCCCATGCTTCCTGTCTCAAGATGCATTTTCTGTCCGTGATGGCCCACTTCTACTCTAATCTAGCCTGTCTCACCTAGTTGGGGGACCCAGGTTGCCTGTGCAACTCCTGTTTCAGGTTAGTGTGCACTTGTGTGCATTGTTTATCAATCCACCCTTGTTCTTTATGATTGTTGCAGTTTTTAACAGATAATAAGCTCCTTATCTCATTACATCTAACTAAAAAAGAATGTACAATGCTATTAAAAGGGAGATGTCTCATTCAAACAGATGTCAAAAGCTGATTTACTATTCTTAATTAGTTTAGTCATTAACACCACAGGATTCGCTTTGGACCATCATACAGAGTATCAATTAGTTCTTCTCAATTCAAGGTTGCCTGTTGTTGGATGGTTTTGTTTGACCTTCTTAGGTTTGCGTGGAGGAAATTTAACCTCCAAACAAAGCGGGAAGTGGTCACTCATTGTATTGTCACCAAACTTGAAAGAAGAGACCCTGGGTGCAAATGAGCATGAAACTAGCTTAAAATCCATTGCAGACGCTAGTCCTCTTCCATTAAAAGTGCATGGCATGGTTACAGGGGGTTTAGAAGGTCATCCACAAAACCCAAGTCATTAGTATGCACAAGCTCATTAAACAAATCTCCCAATGGCGTGTGACAGAAGTGAGTATTATGCACTCTGCCATTATTCTCTAGTCCACATATTCTAATAGCAACAGAATTACACATTGCACAGTTAAAATCCGCCATCAAAATAATGATGCAATCTGAAGTGTAAGCATTGCACATATCTAACAAGTCCCAGATAACTGACCAACCACTGTGCTAATTTCCCCAGGTGGCACATTGTTATAGAAGTTAGCCAAAACTATGAGGTGGCTAGTTCCAAAAGAAAATTCAAAAGTTTGATAATAGAGATACCCCGCACGAAAGACTATATTTTCACTCACCAAACGATTCAAAATATATGTACAGATTCTGCCCTTAGGTAAGCCTCCTAAACCCTTTAACCTTTGAAGGTTAAACATCTTAAAACCATTGATGTGGATTGGGTCCAGGGACCAGGTTTCCTGCAGTCCCAATATATCAACATTTGCGATTACCTCACACCAGACGGGATCTTAGGTTTTTGAACGCAGCCCCGCAATATTCCATGAGGTAATCCTCCAAATGGGGTCCGCGGGGATAGGCAAAGGACAAGTGGCAACACACCTGAGGGGAGGATCTGATCCAAACCTCCTGTCTCCCGTGGGGTGATACAACAAACACATGGGTCTGGTCGCTGATCCAGAAATACTGGGTCACCATCCCTCAGTATTGGGTCAGGTTTCAACCGCATATATGGTACTCGTTTCGCTTGATTGCTGCAATCGGAGCTGACTACCTGTTCTGAAGACCTCTCTTCTCGATCCAAAAGTAGCTCACCACCCAGTTCTAACTGTTGAGAATTATGAGTCAGTCAGGCGATATCTTCCAGGTTATTGAGGGGCTCAAAATAGTTGTTAATCGGGACAGAATAGCTGTACCGCAATGGTCATGCCCCTGCTCTAAGGGAAATTGTGGGGTTCTAGGAGGTTGGTAGAAGAAACCTTATGGGACAACACTTACCTATTTCCTCCTAACCGGCCAGTTGCCCCCTTATCTAAAATTATTCGAGCTAAGGCTGGAGACCTAAAAGATAGCACAACACAATCGCCGGGCATGGTTTTATTAGATAATCCAACCCACCCAATTTGTCGTGCCATCTTGAAATCCGGGAAAAGTTTTGAGTTCAGCCCTACTTTTCCACTTAAAAAATGCAAGGCTTTATTTCTCAGGGTAGACCAGTGTTCGGCCTCTCCTAGTGGTAATTGGGGAACATTTACCAATATTACGGAATAAGGTGTGGCTTCTGGCGGAAGATGCAAGTTTCCTAAACCCTGTGGACTACCTTGGATGGGCAATTGGATACCCAGCCTGGCTCGTTTGGGAGCCTCTTCACCTGGTAATGAACCTTCCCTACCTACTGACACCCATTAAGAATCAGATGTGCTATGAACAGAACCTTGGGATCTGCCCTGTGCAGGATAGGGAGCCTCCTGTCGTGTTACCCTCATGGTTACTGGTTTTGAGAACCCGGGGTGCAGATTGTACAGGGTTGCTTGATGTAACATGGTGGATCGAACCTTGATGGGATGGTGGGTCGCTGAGTAAGATATTACCCTGGGGGTGTTCTATCCCATGATCACCTCTATTAGCAGGAGAAGGGACTATAGAGCTACCTGATAGACCATCACCCCTTACTCCTGCGAGGGAATTAATATGTCTTTCCATACTAACCAGCCTACCCTCTCTATTTTCTAACAGGGTATATAGAGGCTTTAAGAAGGAGGAGAATGTTTCCTCCAAGTTCTCGAATAACGCCCCTTGGTCGGAGGCTATGGGTCTACTAATTGCACTACTAGAATTACTGGAACGTGCATGCTCCTGATTTGACTGGCTCAAACCAGCTGTGGGTTCATGTCCACAGGTTTTTTGTCTATTAGGACCTTTTCTCTTCTTTGCAGGAGGCGGAGACACCCCTCATTTGGCTATTTCTCTTTTTTTGGCACCTGGTATTAACAATAGGTCTAGATGGACCCGCACGGGCAGCTTACTGTCAGGCGGGTTAAGGTTTTCTCTAATAATTTCTGGAGAGTGGGACAGAGTAGTTACTTCCGGGTAGGATACTTGGGAGTTGTTAGCATCCTGTGTGAGTGATAATAAATAAGGTGGGGCTACTAATGGGCCTAAAGAGAATCTAAGTTCTGTCAGGAAAATTTCATGCATTAAGGCAGACTCAGCTCTTGTCAGGAATGCGTCCAGCGTGCCCACGACTGCCTTACTTGCTGGCATCTTGCATTTGCTCATGACGTACCCAAAAATTGACAGAATGAGTTGAAGACTAACCTGTAGACACACCTAAACCAGATATCAATAAGATTACAAATTAACTCAATCCACAAAAAAGTGTCAATAACCTGGCCCTGGCTGGGCAATGTGCAGTTCAGCTTCATAAACCAAGTCTCCAGCCCCGCAGGACACTTCTGGCGTTTTTTATGGCGCTCCTGCGCCCGTCAGATCTCGTGGCTCCTCCTCGTGGAACGGAACCAGCAAGGGATGAAGGACAAAGTGTAATGTGCAGTTTATGGACAATGCACTATTATCTCAATCTAAACAACACTAAAACTGAGTTTCTCCTCATTGACCCTCCAAATTGTACCACCCAGCTCAAGACTGGTTCAAATATGAGATATTAGAGTGAAGTCTTGTTAGTGTAAGAGGTACCACATTTCTTTGCTTCATCCTAAAAAAAGAAGTTAAATCTCCAAGCACACCTACATGTGACAGTCAATGTACTCAATATCAGCTAACAGTTCTAACAATTATAAAACCTCTAGATTTTGAGCTAGTGACACAATACCTGGTGTTATTGAATTCAGACTATGGGAGTCCCAGCTCATAGGAATCTCAAAGATATGCTTAGTCCTGCCGATGGCTGATTAACAAGCTGCTGCCAGGTTGGCCACTGGTGCAAGGAAATGTGATCAAAACACATGCTTCATGATCGCCCTCAATTGGATCTACCACAGAAGCAAGAAGCTTTGCCAAATGTTTCCTCCATCAATCACAAAAACGTCAAGAAGGAGCTTTGAAATATGTCACATAGAAATTTAACATCTCAGAAGGCAGTGCTCTTTGTGTAGTTCAGACACAACTCTGCTGGAAAATCCAGTCTCCAGGACTGCATAAAAAGTGTGTAACTCCATTGCATCAGTCATCAAGAAAATCAAACACTTTGAAAAATTCAAGAAAGAACTACAAAGCCTGTTTTTCCACTGACGCAATTTCTTATAGTTTTTTTTTAGAATCTGGATGGATTACAGCAAGTTTGAACTAAGGCGCTAATTAGGACCCCCGCAGTTTTGAGACCAGCCGCCAAACATGCTGGCAGACCCGCACTGCGAATTAGGATGCGACCGCCACCATGGTGGTCACATTTTGCTGTTTAACATTGCGGTGGGTGCTGCTTACAGCAGCACCCGACGTGATGTTAAAATTGTATGCCAGGCATTTTGCTGCACCACATGGCAGGCACCACACAGTGCCTGCCACTTGGTGCAGCAAAATGTAACCCCCAAGTGCACCCCACCTCCCCCAGACAAAAGGGGGGCCCGCAACGGATCCCTAAACACCATCCTCACCAGCCCCAGACACAAGGGGGGCCCCCAACGGACCCCTAAACACAATCCTCACCAGCTTTTCCATGGCAGCATTGTTGCCATTGAAAGACCTTTAAAACTTGCCATCCTAATATGGCTGGTGGTGCCTGCTAAGTAAGTACAATATTACATTTAAAAACCATTAAATTTGGTATTTTGTATTACATTGCCAAAATTAAAAAAATATTATTTATAAATAAATACCATTTAGCATACATCTTTTCTTGATATGTTGATGGAAAGTTGAAACAGTATAGTGTGTATGTGTAGCGTGTAGAATATTTTATGTGTTAATGTAGTTTGCAGTGGGAATATTACATAATATGAGTTTATTGTCCAGCACCTTCCATGTGTTACTGTTTTTTGAAGTTGGAATAATACATTATATATGTTTAGTGGCCAGCACCTTCCCTATGTTATTATAGTTCGGAGGGTGAATATTATATTATATTTGTTTAGTGTCCAGCACCTTTTCTGTTTTTATGTACTTTGAAGTGGGAATAGGATATTTTATATGGTTATTGTCCAGCACCTTCCCTTAGTTGATATAGTTTGGAGTGGTAATAGTAAATTATATGTTTATTTTCCAGCACCTTCACTCTTTTAATGCAGTATGGATAAGGAATAGTTACTTATATATGTTTAATGTCCAGAACTTTCCTTCAGTTAATGTAGTTTCGAGTGGGTATATTACATTATATATGTTTACTGTCCACCACCTTCTGTGTTTTAATGTAGTTTGGAGTGGGAATAGTATATTTTACATGTTTAGTGTCCAGCACTTTCACTGAGTTAATAGAGTTTGGAGTGGGAATAGTAAATTATATATGTTTACTTTCTAGCACCTTCCCTGATTTAAGGTAATTGGGAGAAGGAATAGTTAATTATATATATTTATTGTCCAGAACTTTCCCTCAGTTAATGAAGTTTGGAGTGGGAATAATACATTATATATGTTTACTATCCAGCACCTTCCCACAGTTTTTTATACAAGAAGGTAGTAGTGTTCCCAACTTGGGAAAGGACCACACAACAGGAGAACAAATATCAAAAAGTCAAGTAAAAGGCGTGTTTAATAAGCAATAGCTGTAAGTACAGCGGGGTGCTAGGTGGGCTGTGAGCACTTACTATCCAGATGTGCCGTAAGCAGATTGAGAAAACAATCTGCTGGAAAATTCACAAGAAAATCAGCTGATGCAGCACACCCATAGACAATGTAATAGGTCCTATGCACAACCCAATTCTCAAGGACCAATATCACTAAAATAAATAATTCTCAAGAGTCCCAATATAATGCAGGGTATCAAAAGGTCCACAAAGCTTCAATGTGTGGTGTTACTTTTATTTTTCCTTCAACACATACTCAATATAGATAACAGCCAACACGTGTTTAGTTTGTAGCAAGTAAGTACAATGACTTTCTCAACGCTGTAAGCAAATAAAAAAATAAAAATAAAAATAAAGATTTTTTGTACAGATCAATGCACTAATGATACAAGAATGGTAACAGCAGATAGTCCAAAAAAAATGCACAAAACCTTTCATTTAGGCAACATTAAACATCGTGCCCTTGGTAAGAGTGCCTCAATCAAGAAAGAAGAGTGCGCAAGTTTATTTCAAGTTAAAACAAGAGGAAAAGCACCTAAAATAGAACCCACGAAAAGACGAAGAAAAATGTAAAAGCGCGAGTGTCCCAAAAACAGAATAAAGTGCAATTCTAGTTCAATATTCAAGATTGGACTCTAGAACAAAAATAGAAAATTAAAGAATAGATGTAAATCCAGAGCCCAAAAGGACAGAATAAAGCTAAAAGGACAATTCAGAAGACTAATTAGAGTGTTGAGAAGAATCTGCTCCATTACAAATTGAAATATACAAATGTGCCCGACCTCGACAGCTGTCAAAGCACCGAAAATAAATTTCAAGCCAGAGCAAGAAAACAATTCCAGAAAATCACTCCCAAAGGTGAGACCCGATAAGGAAGGTATCTGGAAAAAGGGACCCACCTAATAGTTGGTTATAGATAAGGTCAATGATTCCAATAAATATGACAGATGAACTGTGAAATCAGTGAAGAATCTCCAATATGTAAGGACTCTATTCAGGTAGGTCTAATAAAAAGGATATAAGTGAAAACCATGATCAATGTCAAGAGAGCGCCTGATTAGTCACCTGTAAGGAGAATCATTTTTACGAAAGTACAATGAAATAAACAATAGCTGGCAATTGAAGGATAGTATTGACAAATAATGACATGGGGCCCAACATCGATTTAAAATGCCTGAGGCCAGAATAAAAGTGTGCATAGTGAGTAATCAAACCTGCATTGTAAGTACGCACCAAGTATTACATCTATGAATAAATGATTCTGCAACCTAGAATCTAAAGGAATTTACAACTATTCCCAAAGGAAAAAATGCATGAATATACTGCAATGTTGATTGGTAGACGGGGGAGGAGCAAGCTGACAGACTGAAGCCGCCACAGAGCACAGCAGAGTGGTGATCCCTCCCCCACACATGAAAAGAAACTGAAAAGATAGCGCATTCTGCTTCTGCTTATTTCTCACTCGTTTAAAATTACCTGCTGATGTGGATAATCTGACATTGGTGGCGCTGGAGAAACAAAGCTTGCTACAAAAACAGTAACGAGGTGTAGGTGCCAGACCCAATCGTATACGGAAGAAGAAGCGGATGTGGCGTCCCGGCTGGGCTCGGATCTGGTGGCTATTGAGGACCGCGCAGCTGTCTGGGCCAAGAGTGGCGGGCTGGTCAGCTCTTGATTGGCCGTGTCTGTTGGCGGGTTCTCCTACCATGGTCCAGTTGCCATCGGGGGGCCGATACTCAGTGCGGAGATCAGGCTGTACCGCGGTCTGCACTGTAACACAGAATAGCGCAGAAGAACCCTCCAAGATCTACTCGTACTGGTAAGAATGCAACAGTAGGAGAAACAAAACGATGACAGTGCTGGAAAAAACAGGTCAGACTATCAATAAGGCGATAACCTGAATGCCACGGAGAGAGAGAAAGAGAAGGAAACCAGCTGCAATAAAGTAATGGTGGTCTCACCTGCAATAACTGAAAGAACCACGCACTGCAACATAGTTATTCGAGAAAGTGGAGGGTCTTAGTGCTCTCGTTTATACTGCGGTCTTGGACATAGAAGCAGAAGGGGCAGCCGAGACTTTGGGTGGAAGTCTGGGGGCAATAAATGGTAATGAAATACCAGCACCAGTCATAGCAGGTACAGCTGTAGAATTGGTTAAAGAGCCGGTTAGATCTGCTGGCTTCTCTAATATGGCTAATGTATCGAACTGCTTGGGTTGGCCGTATACTCTGGATGCGCTAGCTCTTGGGACACTCTCTACCAATACTAATGCAAAATCAGTGGCAGATTTAGGGGCTAAGATTTGCGCAACTATAGACAGCATGATTGATGATACAGCTGTGTGTGAAGACTCAGGCTCTAATGAAGAGTTTGAAGATTTAGAGATGACAACAATTAGAACCCCTAAGGACACAGATAAAGGCTCTGGGAACAAGAAAGGAAGAGGGAAGTTTAACCCCTTCGCTGCGGGGGTTAATATACCGCTGTGCTGGGTGGAGAGGGGTATGCACAGTGCCCCCATGCTCATGACGAGCTGAGCTCGTCATTAGCTATGGCGCTCCTGTGCTCATGATGAGCTCAGCTCGTCACAGGTGTATTGCCTCCTGTGGAATGCTCAGCACAGCGGGGGAATTCTCCTCGCACCTGAGCATTCCACGGGCCATGACGAGCTCAGCTCATCATGAGCACCGGAGAACCGTGGCTCATGACGAGCTTAGCTCGTCATGAGCATCCAAGGAGTTAAGAATAAAATAAAAAAGCCGCCTGGTGGGCGACGCACTGTAACTGCCAGTGGGAAATCATTTGCTGATAATAGTCCTTTGCGGAAGTGGATGCAGGCAAAGGGAGGTGTCAAGACGATGGCACTACGGCTTTCAGACACTAGCCCCATGGAGGGATATCTTTCAAAGGGCCACACATCTGCACCACCGGCGCTTGACAACTCCAAGTTGGACTCACCTGAACAATCTATATTGTCAGCTGCATCTCCTGATCCGGTTCCTTGTTCTACTCACATAGCGGAAGGCTCAAATCATATTCAGTCGGCTACTCAGCTAAAACAGGAGACTGGGACCAGTAAGGACTATGCATCACTTGGTCTGATATTACAGATGCTTAATGAGCAAAGGCATGAGGCACAACAGCACTATGTACAGATGCGGGAAGATAATGGTAGAATGCAACATTCTCTGCATGAGATGGCAGGCAAACGAGGTGGGCTGACTTAGGAGATGTCAGAATTACAACAAAGGGTTCTGGGCACTGAAGAACAGTCTGCTCGCAGAGAGGATCTTGTAAACAAACATGAGACTCAGATTATGAATCTGCAGGCCAAGCTAGAAGATATGGAAAACCGGCAGCAGCAACAAATTCTCAGACTTTTTGGTATCCCAGAAGGGGCTGAGGGAGGAGATCCAAGAGCATATATGGTTCAACTATTACAAAAAGCATTCCCCGATCTCTCTGACTGGGACTGGGACTCGCAGCTACAAAGCGTTCATAGACTACCGCTAGTTCAGAGGAATAAGGGAAGCCAATACCCTTGTCCCTTTCTGATCTATCTGGGAAACTTTCTGCTGAGACAGGCGGTGGCACTGAAGGGTCACCCTAATACTCCAGTTTCAACATTATCTGTAACTTTTTTGTCAGGTCGGACTTAGGTAAAATCACTATGGAAAACCACTGGAAAATGCAGCAATATATAGACCCAATCAAGGCTCTTGGAGGACAAGATTTTCTACAAGAACCAGCATGACTTAAAGTAATCAAAAGGGTCATACATACTTTTTTACAGATGAGAAGGAAGCTGAAAAGATGCTGGTTAGATGCAAGGAGAGGCTACAGAAAAATAGCAGAGTAAACAGCCGGTTTTAGTAATTTTGGACAATGATCAGATATTATAAGACTGCTGAGGGTCTGTAGGTGTACTGAATGGAAGTTTCTGAGGATATTTGATTTGAATCTCCTTTTTCTTTGCTGAATTCTTCATCACGGATGTGGCTCTTTATGGCTGCCCAGACCAACGGCAGCTGGGTAGTCATAGGAGTCCTTCTCTGTGGAAAAGGGGAGATGGTTGGGGTTGGGAGGGTGTGTGGTATGGAGGGGGGGAAACTTGGTAAAAGTAACATGAGGGAATTGTATCTTGAGAATGTTAATGGCAAGGTTATTTTTTTGTTAATGAATAAGGAAGAAAGAGGAAAGAAGAAAATATTAGAATGGATTGAATGAGATGTTTAGCTTCGAATGTTGCAGGACTGAACAGTAGAAATAAACAAAGACTGGTCTTTGAAGAACTAGGGATGTATAATCCGCATTTAGTATTACTTTCGGAAATGCACATTACTAATAAAGACCGGAACCTAGTAAGACAGCTAGGCTATGGCGTAGTTGTCAGTTTAGAGTTAAATGCTTCAATCTGAGGGGTTGCAATTCTGAAACATAAACAATTTAAAGCTGAGATCTGTAAGACATTCTCAGATAAAAATGGTAGATGGACTATAGCTCAGACAATGGTTGAAGGTAGTAAATATACGCTTTGTGCCCTGTACGGATCAAATATGGATGACCCTACTGTCATTGATAGAGTTAATATGGAACTGTTGGGTTGGGAGGGTGAGCGGGTGGTAATGGGTGATTTTAATTGTATCATGAACTATGATATTGATACTACCATATGAGGGGCATTTCAGAGGATGCGTAAAACGCGAGCTGCAGTCAGAGAATTAGAACAAATACATGATATAAAAGATGCTTGGTGGGTATTATATCCTGATGTGGCTGGCTATACTTTTTACTCAGCTGCGCATAAACTCCGCTCACGTATATATATGGCCTGGGTATCAGATAGAATCTTGGAGACAAGCCATATGGAGATCTGCCCAAGGGTCACTTCTGACCACAACCCAATCCTTCTTTCTTTTAAAATAGGGACAGGTAAGCCGAGACCTCGGCCTTTCTCGCTTCCTAGAAATGTATTTTCAAATTTGGATTTTATGTCAAAACTTAAGGTACACTTAAAAGAATTTCTGGAAATTAATATCGGCTCGTCCTCACATATTGTGGTTTGGGACTCCTGTAAAGCAAGTATTAGGGGCTTCATTCAACAAAAGCACTTCTACAGGGTTCAACAGAGGCATAAGATTTGGGGTACATCATAGTTGATCTTAAATCTGCTTCAAAATATACAGTCAAGGAAAAAAGCATCATCAAACTGAATAAATATAATTTATCCCAGTATAAGGGTGGTGAGAAAATAGGAAAAATATTAGCATACAAATTGGCAGACGAAAAGGCAAAAACTTTAGTTAAGGTCATTAAAGGGCCTAATAATGCGATCTATAAAAGCCCCCAGCAGATACTCAAAAATTTGCTAATTATTATAGGGACTTACATACCCCGGAGAATCAGCCATCACCTGATGATATTCACACATATCTGGAAACTAGCCTTATGAATCATATTGAGGATGAACAATCAGATATGCTAACCCACAATATTACACTGGCTGAAATTAAACTTGCAGCATCTGCCTTACCATCGGGCAAGGCGGCCGGAGAGGATTCAATCCCTCTGGAGTTGTATAAGAAATGCATTTAAGAATTAGGCCCTCTATTTAGCATGGTAGCTGGGCATATTGGATCTGGAGGAAAAGCTCCTAAGTCATGGAATATCACGCAGATCGTATTTAAAAAAAAAAAAAACAGCTAACGAGTGTGGGTCATATAGACCCATATCTCTTATAAACACCGAGGTGAAAATATTCACTAAAATATTGGCAACTCGCCTTGCACCAATAATGCCTCGCCTGGTGTCTCCACAAGAACATGGGTTTATTTTAGGTAGGGACACCACAACCCATGAATATACGGCCATGATAGCATTTGATGTAGCCAGAACTAAGTCAACCCCACTTGGTATGATATTAGATGCTGAAAAACCATTTGACCGAGTGGGGTGGGACTCTCTCTGGGCAACATTAAAAATAATTGGGATTAAAGGCCAGTTTTTACAGTGGATACAAGCCTTCTATGACCATTCTAGTACAAAATTTAGCTATGCAGGATTGCAATCGGCGATATTCTCTATACTGCGGGGTACTCCTCAAGGGTGCCCTTTGTCACCTTTATTATTTCCCTTGTATTTGGAGCCATTTTTAGTTTCTGTACAAAATCAATCACAAATAATCCCTTTTGTGTCAGGGTTGAATTCTCTTAAAATAACGGTGTACGCAGATGATATTACCGTATACTCAGTAGATGTAGAAGAAGCTATAAAAGGGATAATTTTAGAGGCAAGAAGATTCGGGCCATTTCAGGCTATAGATTGAACACGAATAAAACCAAAGTAGTGGTTAACCATAAACCTTCAACCTCGATACAAGGAGTTTCTAATACTGCTACTTATCGGGGGATTACCATCTCTGCTAAATTAGAAGAGATAGTCGTTTTAAACTATGAAGTACAACTGAAAGAGAAAGTTATTTCATTTAAAAAATGGCACAAAGTTCCTCTGAGTATAAGTGGACGGATAAATTTAATTAAAATGAAGATCTTCCCTAAATTTCTTTATTTGTTTCGGTCCATTCCTATGCATATTAATAATTCATTTTTTCAACACCTTGATGGTATATTTAGCAGTTTTATTTGGGGCCCAAAAAAAGCGTGTCACGCAATTGAATTATTGTCAAGGTGGTCTTGATTTCCCAGATTTCAAACTATATTTTTGGTCAGCTTTTCTAGGACGTATACTTAGTTTAGTAAGCCTTAGTAATAATCTTTTCTACATGTATTTATGTTGGGATAAGAATCTAATTTTTTTCTATACAGAAATAATGATCCAAACTACTACAAACGGGTCAAATTCAAGACTGCACGAGATATTGTATCTATTTGGCGGGCAATCCTCAATAAATATAAAGTATCAATCTACTACCCCAAATTTCCCTTATGGGATAATCCAGCTCTAGGATTGGGTTTGGGTTATCCTTTTGACTTTGCAGAATGTTGCACTCCACTGTTTCTTTGCTCATTATTGCGTGACCTCTTGTGGAAAGGGGCGACCACTCGGTCCCACCGAACGTATGGTTGGGTGCCCCGATCCTCCCGGGAAACCATTTTGGGCAGGGGAGTGTCTCGGCTGGTATGCCCGAAGCGGCGTAGCCGGGGCGCGCCTTTTCCCGCCCAAGAGGGGTTGTCCTAGACACCTACACCGATGGCCACGCCCAGTAGGCGTACCGGAGGAGGGTACACGCCCTCCCACAGAAGAATAAATAGAGCGGGAATCCGAAGAAGCGTCCTCTTGTTCCTGTGCTCTGAAGGCTGCACCCATTCGTTGCTCGTGAGCCCTCGACGGAACAAGCAGCAATTTTGAGAACTTGTCATTCTTCTGTTTCTCTTTCAGTTACTTAAAGGCGAAGAGTCCAGGACCGTGTTGATTGACTCGGAGCGGATAATCGAAACCATGGCTGGCAAGAAGGCAGGAAAGGGTTCCGAGACAGATAAGGTGCTACGCATGTTGGTGAACCGAATGGCTGGCATGGAGCGGAAAATCGGACAAGTCCCAGCGATCGGTCGAGGTTTGGCGGACGTCAAAAAGCAACTGGCTGCACTGAACAATCCTGGTAACCCTAAGAAGGTAATAGGCCCGGCCTTGCCGGGAATCGTCCCAGAGGGTAGAGGGAAGCGGGTCAAGAGGAGGGCGGTTGCAGGGGAGGTTCCAGTCCCTGAGGTGCCCCCGGTCACCCATGTCACACCAGCTAACGACCCGTTACCAATCCCAGACGCGGGTCAAACAATCCCTGTTGTGATCACCCCCGCTAACGATGAGGATATGCCTCCTGAATTTGCCACCCAGTTGGCCGCATGGCTCAATAAAAAGGCAGGGGGTGCTATGGCGCCCGGAGACACGGCCGAAGAGGCCAAGTTACTAATCCAGCAGTTGCGGCAGTCGCGAGATGCCGCGAAGGCGAATCTTCCTCTTGTTTCCCCACAGGTGACACCGGTAGGACCGGCAGTTGGTCTCGAGAAAACGGCGGGAACAACGACCGAACCGGGTAAGCTCGCTTTGCCAATGGCGGGGGAGGGCTCATTACCCTCAAGGCAGGAGAGGGTGGCACAGCACATCCCGATTGCCACAAAAGAGTTAATATGGGGAGACAAGTATGTCAATATGTTTTCGTTATTAACTGACCATCGCGAGATGGAATATGCTAAAACCCAGAAAGATTTGTGGCACCGAAGCGTCTGGCGGGCCAAGATGGTGGAGTTCAGGGTGGATGAAACGATAACGAATTGGGCGAAGGCCTTTGCAATATTTACTGCAGTTATGGGGGAACGTAAACCCGAGGTATTAACTGAACTGTCTTGTTATCAAACTCGTATAATGGATTTTTATGCAATGTATGAGGGAGAGGAATGGAAAGGTTATGACATGAAATTCCGGAAAGCAAAAGAATATGATGCCTCTCTGACATGGGACTGCCTCGACTCGGTCTCATGGCATAAGCAGCTCCTGCCGGGGGCGGCAGGTACATCCTCGCCGGGCGGGAGTGGGTCAGGGGTTTCCCGCCAAAAGCCCGCGGTGCCCTTTAGAGCAGGCGCCGGTGGCGATCACCAGCCGAAAACCGGCGGGAATGGTGGAAAGCGGGGGGTCTGTTGGGGCTTCAATCGAGGCAACTGTAACAGACCGCAAGGAACATGTAGGTTCAAGCATGTGTGTTCGGGCTGTGAGAATTCCTCACACCCGGAGAGTTCATGTAGATCGAAAAATAGCGGGGCGGGAGGAAAGGGAGGGTCCAGGCAGGAGTGAGGTAGATCGTTGTGACCAATTGCCTACACCCGTTGATCTCATGGCTATGACTCCTTGGTTAAACAAATACCCTGATTATGTCACCGCTGGGGTGTTGAGGAAGGGATTCTTGCACGGCTTCCGCATCCCGGCGGGGGATTTTCGAGGGGACTCCTTTTGTAAAAACCAGTTATCGGCGCAACATAATCCAAGTGTGGTAGAGAGAAAAATTGCGAAAGAAGTCAGCTTGGGGCGAGTGGCAGGGCCTTTTCATCGCCCACCAGTGACGGATTTCATCTGTTCCCCGTTAGGGGTGGTCCCGAAGAAAGACCCGGGGGAGTTTAGGCTTATCCATAACCTGTCTGCTCCAAGGGGTTCCTCGGTGAACGAGGCCATTGACCCAGAAGTCTGTTCAGTACGGTACGCATCGTTCGATGACGCCGTGGCCATGTTGAATCGCCTGGGCTCCGGGGCGCTGATGGCGAAATCAGATATCGAATCAGCGTTCCGGTTGCTCCCGCTACACCCACAGGATCAGCGCTTGCTAGGTTTTGCATTTCAAGGAAGTTATTACATGGATAAATGCATGCCTATGGGTTGTTCCATTTCTTGTGCCTATTTTGAAATGTTCAGTTGTTTTTTAGAGTGGGCATTCACCGAGGCCACAGGGCATAGGCATGTTATGCACTATCTCAATGACTTCCTGTTCTTGGGGGCAGCCGGCGATACGAAATGTGCGCAGGCGCTGCACGACTTCTGCATCCTCATGAGGGAGTTTGGAGTCCCACGGGCACCAGGTAAGACGGTTGGACCATCTACTTCACCGGAGTTTCTGGGAATTGAGCTCGATTCTGTGGAGGGATGTTTCCGTTTACCGATGGAAAAGGTGGCCAAGTTTAGGGCTTCCTTGAGGCAATGCCTGGGTAAAGAGAAAGTGACCCTGCACCAGTTACAGCAAACAGTGGGTCAGCTTAACTTTGCTTTGAGGGTAATACCTATGGCCCGCCCTTTCTCACGCTCTATTGCACAAGCTATGGTCGGTCTCAAAGAGGGGCACCACCGTACGAGACTGTCGGCAGAGGTTCGCCAGGATATGCGCATTTGGTTGGCGCTTCTGCTTATTTCTCACTCGTTTAAAATTACCTGCTGATGTGGATAATCTGACATTGGTGGCGCTGGAGAAACAAAGCTTGCTACAAAAACAGTAACGAGGTGTAGGTGCCAGACCCAATCGTATACGGAAGAAGAAGCGGATGTGGCGTCCCGGCTGGGCTCGGATCTGGTGGCTATTGAGGACCGCGCAGCTGTCTGGGCCAAGAGTGGCGGGCTGGTCAGCTCTTGATTGGCCGTGTCTGTTGGCGGGTTCTCCTACCATGGTCCAGTTGCCATCGGGGGGCCGATACTCAGTGCGGAGATCAGGCTGTACCGCGGTCTGCACTGTAACACAGAATAGCGCAGAAGAACCCTCCAAGATCTACTCGTACTGGTAAGAATGCAACAGTAGGAGAAACAAGACGATGACAGTGCTGGAAAAAACAGGCCAGACTATCAATAAGGCGATAACCTGAATGCCACGGAGAGAGAGAAAGAGAAGGAAACCAGCTGCAATAAAGTAATGGTGGTCTCACCTGCAATAACTGAAAGAACCACGCACTGCAACATAGTTATTCGAGAAAGTGGAGGGTCTTAGTGCTCTCGTTTATACTGCGGTCTTGGACATAGAAGCAGAAGGGGCAGCCGAGACTTTGGGTGGAAGTCTGGGGGCAATAAATGGTAATGAAATACCAGCACCAGTCATAGCAGGTACAGCTGTAGAATTGGTTAAAGAGCCGGTTAGATCTGCTGGCTTCTCTAATATGGCTAATGTATCGAACTGCTTGGGTTGGCCGTATACTCTGGATGCGCTAGCTCTTGGGACACTCTCTACCAATACTAATGCAAAATCAGTGGCAGATTTAGGGGCTAAGATTTGCGCAACTATAGACAGCATGATTGATGATACAGCTGTGTGTGAAGACTCAGGCTCTAATGAAGAGTTTGAAGATTTAGAGATGACAACAATTAGAACCCCTAAGGACACAGATAAAGGCTCTGGGAACAAGAAAGGAAGAGGGAAGTTTAACCCCTTCGCTGCGGGGGTTAATACACCGCTGTGCTGGGTGGAGAGGGGTATGCACAGTGCCCCCATGCTCATGACGAGCTGAGCTCGTCATTAGCTATGGCGCTCCTGTGCTCATGATGAGCTCAGCTCGTCACAGGTGTATTGCCTCCTGTGGAATGCTCAGCACAGCGGGGGAATTCTCCTCGCACCTGAGCATTCCACGGGCCATGACGAGCTCAGCTCATCATGAGCACCGGAGAACCGTGGCTCATGACGAGCTTAGCTCGTCATGAGCATCCAAGGAGTTAAGAATAAAATAAAAAAGCCGCCTGGTGGGCGACGCACTGTAACTGCCAGTGGGAAATCATTTGCTGATAATAGTCCTTTGCGGAAGTGGATGCAGGCAAAGGGAGGTGTCAAGACGATGGCACTACGGCTTTCAGACACTAGCCCCATGGAGGGATATCTTTCAAAGGGCCACACATCTGCACCACCGGCGCTTGACAACTCCAAGTTGGACTCACCTGAACAATCTATATTGTCAGCTGCATCTCCTGATCCGGTTCCTTGTTCTACTCACATAGCGGAAGGCTCAAATCATATTCAGTCGGCTACTCAGCTAAAACAGGAGACTGGGACCAGTAAGGACTATGCATCACTTGGTCTGATATTACAGATGCTTAATGAGCAAAGGCATGAGGCACAACAGCACTATGTACAGATGCGGGAAGATAATGGTAGAATGCAACATTCTCTGCATGAGATGGCAGGCAAACGAGGTGGGCTGACTTAGGAGATGTCAGAATTACAACAAAGGGTTCTGGGCACTGAAGAACAGTCTGCTCGCAGAGAGGATCTTGTAAACAAACATGAGACTCAGATTATGAATCTGCAGGCCAAGCTAGAAGATATGGAAAACCGGCAGCGGCAACAAATTCTCAGACTTTTTGGTATCCCAGAAGGGGCTGAGGGAGGAGATCCAAGAGCATATATGGTTCAACTATTACAAAAAGCATTCCCCGATCTCTCTGACTGGGACTGGGACTCGCAGCTACAAAGCGTTCATAGACTACCGCTAGTTCAGAGGAATAAGGGAAGCCAATACCCTCGTCCCTTTCTGATCTATCTGGGAAACTTTCTGCTGAGACAGGCGGTGGCACTGAAGGGTCACCCTAATACTCCAGTTTCAACATTATCTGTAACTTTTTTGTCAGGTCGGACTTAGGTAAAATCACTATGGAAAACCACTGGAAAATGCAGCAATATATAGACCCAATCAAGGCTCTTGGAGGACAAGATTTTCTACAAGAACCAGCATGACTTAAAGTAATCAAAAGGGTCATACATACTTTTTTACAGATGAGAAGGAAGCTGAAAAGATGCTGGTTAGATGCAAGGAGAGGCTACAGAAAAATAGCAGAGTAAACAGCCGGTTTTAGTAATTTTGGACAATGATCAGATATTATAAGACTGCTGAGGGTCTGTAGGTGTACTGAATGGAAGTTTCTGAGGATATTTGATTTGAATCTCTTTTTTCTTTGCTGAATTCTTCATCACGGATGTGGCTCTTTATGGCTGCCCAGACCAACGGCAGCTGGGTAGTCATAGGAGTCCTTCTCTGTGGAAAAGGGGAGATGGTTGGGGTTGGGAGGGTGTGTGGTATGGAGGGGGGGAAACTTGGTAAAAGTAACATGAGGGAATTGTATCTTGAGAATGTTAATGGCAAGGTTATTTTTTTGTTAATGAATAAGGAAGAAAGAGGAAAGAAGAAAATATTAGAATGGATTGAATGAGATGTTTAGCTTCGAATGTTGCAGGACTGAACAGTAGAAATAAACAAAGACTGGTCTTTGAAGAACTAGGGATGTATAATCCGCATTTAGTATTACTTTCGGAAATGAACATTACTAATAAAGACCGGAACCTAGTAAGACAGCTAGGCTATGGCGTAGTTGTCAGTTTAGAGTTAAATGCTTCAATCTGAGGGGTTGCAATTCTGAAACATAAACAATTTAAAGCTGAGATCTGTAAGACATTCTCAGATAAAAATGGTAGATGGACTATAGCTCAGACAATGGTTGAAGGTAGTAAATATACGCTTTGTGCCCTGTACGGATCAAATATGGATGACCCTACTGTCATTGATAGAGTTAATATGGAACTGTTGGGTTGGGAGGGTGAGCGGGTGGTAATGGGTGATTTTAATTGTATCATGAGCTATGATATTGATACTACCAGATATGGGGCATTTCAGAGGATGCGTAAAACGCGAGCTGCAGTTAGAGAATTAGAACAAATACATGATATAAAAGATGCTTGGTGGGTATTATATCCTGATGTGGCTGGCTATACTTTTTACTCAGCTGCGCATAAACTCCGCTCACGTATATATATGGCCTGGGTATCAGATAGAATCTTGGAGACAAGCCATATGGAGATCTGCCCAAGGGTCACTTCTGACCACAACCCAATCCTTCTTTCTTTTAAAATAGGGACAGGTAAGCCGAGACCTCGGCCTTTCTCGCTTCCTAGAAATGTATTTTCAAATTTGGATTTTATGTCAAAACTTAAGGTACACTTAAAAGAATTTCTGGAAATTAATATCGGCTCGTCCTCACATATTGTGGTTTGGGACTCCTGTAAAGCAAGTATTAGGGGCTTCATTCAACAAAAGCACTTCTACAGGGTTCAACAGAGGCATAAGATTTGGGGTACATCATAGTTGATCTTAAATCTGCTTCAAAATATACAGTCAAGGAAAAAAGCATCATCAAACTGAATAAATATAATTTATCCCAGTATAAGGGTGGTGAGAAAATAGGAAAAATATTAGCATACAAATTGGCAGACGAAAAGGCAAAAACTTTAGTTAAGGTCATTAAAGGGCCTAATAATGCGATCTATAAAAGCCCCCAGCAGATACTCAAACAATTTGCTAATTATTATAGGGACTTACATACCCCGGAGAATCAGCCATCACCTGATGATATCCACACATATCTGGAAACTAGCCTTATGAATCATATTGAGGATGAACAATCAGATATGCTAACCCACAATATTACACTGGCTGAAATTAAACTTGCAGCATCTGCCTTACCATCGGGCAAGGCGGCCGGAGAGGATTCAATCCCTCTGGAGTTGTATAAGAAATGCATTGAAGAATTAGGCCCTCTATTTAGCATGGTAGCTGGGCATATTGGATCTGGAGGAAAAGCTCCTAAGTCATGGAATATCACGCAGATCGTATTTAAAAAAAAAAAAAACAGCTAACGAGTGTGGGTCATATAGACCCATATCTCTTATAAACACCGAGGTGAAAATATTCGCTAAAATATTGGCAACTCGCCTTGCACCAATAATGCCTCGCCTGGTGTCTCCACAAGAACATGGGTTTATTTTAGGTAGGGACACCACAACCCATGTATATACGGCCATGATAGCATTTGATGTAGCCAGAACTAAGTCAACCCCACTTGGTATGATATTAGATGCTGAAAAACCATTTGACCGAGTGGGGTGGGACTCTCTCTGGGCAACATTAAAAATAATTGGGATTAAAGGCCAGTTTTTACAGTGGATACAAGCCTTCTATGACCATTCTAGTACAAAAATTAGCTATGCAGGATTGCAATCGGCGATATTCTCTATACTGCGGGGTACTCCTCAAGGGTGCCCTTTGTCACCTTTATTATTTCCCTTGTATTTGGAGCCATTTTTAGTTTCTGTACAAAATCAATCACAAATAATCCCTTTTGTGTCAGGGTTGAATTCTCTTAAAATAACGGTGTACGCAGATGATATTACCGTATACTCAGTAGATGTAGAAGAAGCTATAAAAGGGATAATTTTAGAGGCAAGAAGATTCGGGCCATTTCAGGCTATAGATTGAACACGAATAAAACCAAAGTAGTGGTTAACCATAAACCTTCAACCTCGATACAAGGAGTTTCTAATACTGCTACTTATCGGGGGATTACCATCTCTGCTAAATTAGAAGAGATAGTCGTTTTAAACTATGAAGTACTACTGAAAGAGAAAGTTATTTCATTTAAAAAATGGCACAAAGTTCCTCTGAGTATAAGTGGACGGATACATTTAATTAAAATGAAGATCTTCCCTAAATTTCTTTATTTGTTTCGGTCCATTCCTATGCATATTAATAATTCATTTTTTCAACACCTTGATGGTATATTTAGCAGTTTTATTTGGGGCCCAAAAAAAGCGTGTCACGCAATTGAATTATTGTCAAGGTGGTCTTGATTTCCCAGATTTTAAACTATATTTTTGGTCAGCTTTTCTAGGACGTATACTTAGTTTAGTAAGCCTTAGTAATAATCTTTTCTACATGTATTTATGTTGGGATAAGAATCTAATTTTTTTCTATACAGAAATAATGATCCAAACTACTACAAACGGGTCAAATTCAAGACTGCACGAGATATTGTATCTATTTGGCGGGCAATCCTCAATAAATATAAAGTATCAATCTACTACCCCAAATTTCCCTTATGGGATAATCCAGCTCTAGGATTGGGTTTGGGTTATCCCTTTGACTTTGCAGAATGTTGCACTCCACTGTTTCTTTGCTCATTATTGCGTGACCTCTTGTGGAAAGGGGCGACCACTCGGTCCCACCGAACGTATGGTTGGGTGCCCCGATCCTCCCGGGAAACCATTTTGGGCAGGGGAGTGTCTCGGCTGGTATGCCCGAAGCGGCGTAGCCGGGGCGCGCCTTTTCCCGCCCAAGAGGGGTTGTCCTAGACACCTACACCGATGGCCACGCCCAGTAGGCGTACCGGAGGAGGGTACACGCCCTCCCACAGAAGAATAAATAGAGCGGGAATCCGAAGAAGCGTCCTCTTGTTCCTGTGCTCTGAAGGCTGCACCCATTCGTTGCTCGTGAGCCCTCGACGGAACAAGCAGCAATTTTGAGAACTTGTCATTCTTGTGTTTCTCTTTCAGTTACTTTAAGGCGAAGAGTCCAGGACCGTGTTGATCGACTCGGAGCGGATAATCGAAACCATGGCTGGCAAGAAGGCAGGAAAGGGTTCCGAGACAGATAAGGTGCTACGCATGTTGGTGAACCGAATGGCTGGCATGGAGCGGAAAATTGGACAAGTCCCAGCGATCGGTCGAGGTTTGGCGGACGTCAAAAAGCAACTGGCTGCACTGAACAATCCTGGTAACCCTAAGAAGGTAATAGGCCCGGCCTTGCCGGGAATCGTCCCAGAGGGTAGAGGGAAGCGGGTCAAGAGGAGGGCGGTTGCAGGGGAGGTTCCAGTCCCTGAGGTGCCCCCGGTCACCCATGTCACACCAGCTAACGACCCGTTACCAATCCCAGACGCGGGTCAAACAATCCCTGTTGTGATCACCCACGCTAACGATGAGGATATGCCTCCTGAATTTGCCACCCAGTTGGCCGCATGGCTCAATAAAAAGGCAGGGGGTGCTATGGCGCCCGGAGACACGGCCGAAGAGGCCAAGTTACTAATCCAGCAGTTGCGGCAGTCGCGAGATGCCGCGAAGGCGAATCTTCCTCTTGTTTCCCCACAGGTGACACCGGTAGGACCGGCAGTTGGTCTCGAGAAAACGGCGGGAACAACGACCGAACCGGGTAAGCTCGCTTTGCCAATGGCGGGGGAGGGCTCATTACCCTCAAGGCAGGAGAGGGTGGCACAGCACATCCCGATTGCCACAAAAGAGTTAATATGGGGAGACAAGTATGTCAATATGTTTTCGTTATTAACTGACCATCGCGAGATGGAATATGCTAAAACCCAGAAAGATTTGTGGCACCCGAGCGTCTGGCGGGCCAAGATGGTGGAGTTCAGGGTGGATGAAACGATAACGAATTGGGCGAAGGCCTTTGCAATATTTACTGCAGTTATGGGGGAACGTAAACCCGAGGTATTAACTGAACTGTCTTGTTATCAAACTCGTATAATGGATTTTTATGCAATGTATGAGGGAGAGGAATGGAAAGGTTATGACATGAAATTCCGGAAAGCAAAAGAATATGATGCCTCTCTGACATGGGACTGCCTCGACTCGGTCTCATGGCATAAGCAGCTCCTGCCGGGGGCGGCAGGTACATCCTCGCCGGGCGGGAGTGGGTCAGGGGTTTCCCGCCAAAAGCCCGCGGTGCCCTTTAGAGCAGGCGCCGGTGGCGATCACCAGCCGAAAACCGGCGGGAATGGTGGAAAGCGGGGGGTCTGTTGGGGCTTCAATCGAGGCAACTGTAACAGACCGCAAGGAACATGTAGGTTCAAGCATGTGTGTTCGGGCTGTGAGAATTCCTCACACCCGGAGAGTTCATGTAGATCGAAAAATAGCGGGGCGGGAGGAAAGGGAGGGTCCAGGCAGGAGTGAGGTAGATCGTTGTGACCAATTGCCTACACCCATTGATCTCATGGCTATGACTCCTTGGTTAAACAAATACCCTGATTATGTCACCGCTGGGGTGTTGAGGAAGGGATTCTTGCACGGCTTCCGCATCCCGGCGGGGGATTTTCGAGGGGACTCCTTTTGTAAAAACCAGTTATCGGCGCAACATAATCCAAGTGTGGTAGAGAGAAAAATTGCGAAAGAAGTCAGCTTGGGGCGAGTGGCAGGGCCTTTTCATCGCCCACCAGTGACGGATTTCAAATGTTCCCCGTTAGGGGTGGTCCCGAAGAAAGACCCGGGGGAGTTTAGGCTTATCCATAACCTGTCTGCTCCAAGGGGTTCCTCGGTGAACGAGGCCATTGACCCAGAAGTCTGTTCAGTACGGTACGCATCGTTCGATGACGCCGTGGCCATGTTGAATAGCCTGGGCTCCGGGGCGCTGATGGCGAAATCAGATATCGAATCAGCGTTCCGGTTGCTCCCGGTACACCCACAGGATCAGCGCTTGCTAGGTTTTGCATTTCAAGGAAGTTATTACATGGATAAATGCATGCCTATGGGTTGTTCCATTTCTTGTGCCTATTTTGAAATGTTCAGTTGTTTTTTAGAGTGGGCATTCACCGAGGCCACAGGGCATAGGCATGTTCTCTCGATGACTTCCTGTTCTTGGGGGCAGCCGGCGATACGAAATGTGCGCAGGCGCTGCACGACTTCTGCATCCTCATAAGGGAGTTTGGAGTCCCACGGGCACCAGGTAAGACGGTTGGACCATCTACTTCACCGGAGTTTCTGGGAATTGAGCTCGATTCTGTGGAGGGATGTTTCCGTTTACCGATGGAAAAGGTGGCCAAGTTTAGGGCTTCCTTGAGGCAATGCCTGGGTAAAGAGAAAGTGACCCTGCACCAGTTACAGCAAACAGTGGGTCAGCTTAACTTTGCTTTGAGGGTAATACCTATGGCCCGCCCTTTCTCACGCTCTATTGCACAAGCTATGGTCGGTCTCAAAGAGGGGCACCACCGTACGAGACTGTCGGCAGAGGTTCGCCAGGATATGCGCATTTGGTTGGCGCTTCTGCTTATTTCTCACTCGTTTAAAATTACCTGCTGATGTGGATAATCTGACATTGGTGGCGCTGGAGAAACAAAGCTTGCTACAAAAACAGTAACGAGGTGTAGGTGCCAGACCCAATCGTATACGGAAGAAGAAGCGGATGTGGCGTCCCGGCTGGGCTCGGATCTGGTGGCTATTGAGGACCGCGCAGCTGTCTGGGCCAAGAGTGGCGGGCTGGTCAGCTCTTGATTGGCCGTGTCTGTTGGCGGGTTCTCTTACCATGGTCCAGTTGCCATCGGGGGGCCGATACTCAGTGCGGAGATCAGGCTGTACCGCGGTCTGCACTGTAACACAGAATAGCGCAGAAGAACCCTCCAAGATCTACTCGTACTGGTAAGAATGCAACAGTAGGAGAAACAAGACGATGACAGTGCTGGAAAAAACAGGTCAGACTATCAATAAGGCGATAACCTGAATGCCACGGAGAGAGAGAAAGAGAAGGAAACCAGCTGCAATAAAGTAATGGTGGTCTCACCTGCAATAACTGAAAGAACCACGCACTGCAACATAGTTATTCGAGAAAGTGGAGGGTCTTAGTGCTCTCGTTTATACTGCGGTCTTGGACATAGAAGCAGAAGGGGCAGCCGAGACTTTGGGTGGAAGTCTGGGGGCAATAAATGGTAATGAAATACCAGCACCAGTCATAGCAGGTACAGCTGTAGAATTGGTTAAAGAGCCGGTTAGATCTGCTGGCTTCTCTAATATGGCTAATGTATCGAACTGCTTGGGTTGGCCGGATACTCTGGATGCGCTAGCTCTTGGGACACTCTCTACCAATACTAATGCAAAATCAGTGGCAGATTTAGGGGCTAAGATTTGCGCAACTATAGACAGCATGATTGATGATACAGCTGTGTGTGAAGACTCAGGCTCTAATGAAGAGTTTGAAGATTTAGAGATGACAACAATTAGAACCCCTAAGGACACAGATAAAGGCTCTGGGAACAAGAAAGGAAGAGGGAAGTTTAACCCCTTCGCTGCGGGGGTTAATACACCGCTGTGCTGGGTGGAGAGGGGTATGCACAGTGCCCCCATGCTCATGACGAGCTGAGCTCGTCATTAGCTATGGCGCTCCTGTGCTCATGATGAGCTCAGCTCGTCAC
The DNA here is from genome assembly GCF_964263255.1 of Lissotriton vulgaris. NCBI lineage: Eukaryota > Metazoa > Chordata > Amphibia > Caudata > Salamandridae > Lissotriton > Lissotriton vulgaris. The sequence continues at coordinate 562,244,502 of NC_141695.1, forward strand.
AGGTGTATTGCCTCCTGTGGAATGCTCAGCACAGCGGGGGAATTCTCCTCGCACCTGAGCATTCCACGGGCCATGACGAGCTCAGCTCATCATGAGCATCGGAGAACCGTGGCTCATGACGAGCTTAGCTCGTCATGAGCATCCAAGGAGTTAAGAATAAAATAAAAAAGCCGCCTGGTGGGCGACGTACTGTAACTGCCAGTGGGAAATCATTTGCTGATAATAGTCCTTTGCGGAAGTGGATGCAGGCAAAGGGAGGTGTCAAGACGATAGCACTACGGCTTTCAGACACTAGCCCCATGGAGGGATATCTTTCAAAGGGCCACACATCTGCACCACCGGCGCTTGACAACTCCAAGTTGGACTCACCTGAACATTCTATATTGTCAGCTGCATCTCCTGATCCGGTTCCTTGTTCTACTCACATAGCGGAAGGCTCAAATCATATTCAGTCGGCTACTCAGCTAAAACAGGAGACTGGGACCAGTAAGGACTATGCATCACTTGGTCTGATATTACAGATGCTTAATGAGCAAAGGCATGAGGCACAACAGCACTATGTACAGATGCGGGAAGATAATGGTAGAATGCAACATTCTCTGCATGAGATGGCAGGCAAACGAGGTGGGCTGACTTAGGAGATGTCAGAATTACAACAAAGGGTTCTGGGCACTGAAGAACAGTCTGCTCGCAGAGAGGATCTTGTAAACAAACATGAGACTCAGATTATGAATCTGCAGGCCAAGCTAGAAGATATGGAAAACCGGCAGCGGCAACAAATTCTCAGACTTTTTGGTATCCCAGAAGGGGCTGAGGGAGGAGATCCAAGAGCATATATGGTTCAACTATTACAAAAAGCATTCCCCGATCTCTCTGACTGGGACTGGGACTCGCAGCTACAAAGCGTTCATAGACTACCGCTAGTTCAGAGGAATAAGGGAAGCCAATACCCTCGTCCCTTTCTGATCTATCTGGGAAACTTTCTGCTGAGACAGGCGGTGGCACTGAAGGGTCACCCTAATACTCCAGTTTCAACATTATCTGTAACTTTTTTGTCAGGTCGGACTTAGGTAAAATCACTATGGAAAACCACTGGAAAATGCAGCAATATATAGACCCAATCAAGGCTCTTGGAGGACAAGATTTTCTACAAGAACCAGCATGACTTAAAGTAATCAAAAGGGTCATACATACTTTTTTACAGATGAGAAGGAAGCTGAAAAGATGCTGGTTAGATGCAAGGAGAGGCTACAGAAAAATAGCAGAGTAAACAGCTGGTTTTAGTAATTTTGGACAATGATCAGATATTATAAGACTGCTGAGGGTCTGTAGGTGTACTGAATGGAAGTTTCTGAGGATATTTGATTTGAATCTCTTTTTCTTTGCTGAATTCTTCATCACGGATGTGGCTCTTTATGGCTGCCCAGACCAACGGCAGCTGGGTAGTCATAGGAGTCCTTCTCTGTGGAAAAGGGGAGATGGTTGGGGTTGGGAGGGTGTGTGGTATGGAGGGGGGGAACTTGGTAAAAGTAACATGAGGGAATTGTATCTTGAGAATGTTAATGGCAAGGTTATTTTTTTGTTAATGAATAAGGAAGAAAGAGGAAAGAAGAAAATATTAGAATGGATTGAATGAGATGTTTAGCTTCGAATGTTGCAGGACTGAACAGTAGAAATAAACAAAGACTGGTCTTTGAAGAACTAGGGATGTATAATCCGCATTTAGTATTACTTTCGGAAATGCACATTACTAATAAAGACCGGAACCTAGTAAGACAGCTAGGCTATGGCGTAGTTGTCAGTTTAGAGTTAAATGCTTCAATCTGAGGGGTTGCAATTCTGAAACATAAACAATTTAAAGCTGAGATCTGTAAGACATTCTCAGATAAAAATGGTAGATGGACTATAGCTCAGACAATGGTTGAAGGTAGTAAATATACGCTTTGTGCCCTGTACGGATCAAATATGGATGACCCTACTGTCATTGATAGAGTTAATATGGAACTGTTGGGTTGGGAGGGTGAGCGGGTGGTAATGGGTGATTTTAATTGTATCATGAGCTATGATATTGATACTACCAGATGAGGGGCATTTCAGAGGATGCGTAAAACGCGAGCTGCAGTTAGAGAATTAGAACAAATACATGATATAAAAGATGCTTGGTGGGTATTATATCCTGATGTGGCTGGCTATACTTTTTACTCAGCTGCGCATAAACTCCGCTCACGTATATATATGGCCTGGGTATCAGATAGAATCTTGGAGACAAGCCATATGGAGATCTGCCCAAGGGTCACTTCTGACCACAACCCAATCCTTCTTTCTTTTAAAATAGGGACAGGTAAGCCGAGACCTCGGCCTTTCTCGCTTCCTAGAAATGTATTTTCAAATTTGGATTTTAACTCAAAACTTAAGATACACTTAAAAGAATTTCTGGAAATTAATATCGGCTCGTCCTCACATATTGTGGTTTGGGACTCCTGTAAAGCAAGTATTAGGGGCTTCATTCAACAAAAGCACTTCTACAGGGTTCAACAGAGGCATAAGATTTGGGGTACATCATAGTTGATCTTAAATCTGCTTCAAAATATACAGTCAAGGAAAAAAGCATCATCAAACTGAATAAATATAATTTATCCCAGTATAAGGGTGGTGAGAAAATAGGAAAAATATTAGCATACAAATTGGCAGACGAAAAGGCAAAAACTTTAGTTAAGGTCATTAAAGGGCCTAATAATGCGATCTATAAAAGCCCCCAGCAGATACTCAAACAATTTGCTAATTATTATAGGGACTTACATACCCCGGAGAATCAGCCATCACCTGATGATATCCACACATATCTGGAAACTAGCCTTATGAATCATATTGAGGATGAACAATCAGAAATGCTAACCCACAATATTACACTTGCTGAAATTAAACTTGCAGCATCTGCCTTACCATCGGGCAAGGCGGCCGGAGAGGATTCAATCCCTCCGGAGTTGTATAAGAAATGCATTGAAGAATTAGGCCCTCTATTTAGCATGGTAGCTGGGCATATTGGATCTGGAGAAAAAGCTCCTAAGTCATGGAATATCACGCAGATCGTATTTAAAAAAAAAAAAAACAGCTAACGAGTGTGGGTCATATAGACCCATATCTCTTATAAACACCGAGGTGAAAATATTCACTAAAATATTGGCAACTCGCCTTGCACCAATAATGCCTCGCCTGGTGTCTCCACAAGAACATGGGTTTATTTTAGGTAGGGACACCACAACCCATGTATATACGGCCATGATAGCATTTGATGTAGCCAGAACTAAGTCAACCCCACTTGGTATGATATTAGATGCTGAAAAACCATTTGACCGAGTGGGGTGGGACTCTCTCTGGGCAACATTAAAAATAATTGGGATTAAAGGCCAGTTTTTACAGTGGATACAAGCCTTCTATGACCATTCTAGTACAAAAATTAGCTATGCAGGATTGCAATCGGCGATATTCTCTATACTGCGGGGTACTCCTCAAGGGTGCCCTTTGTCACCTTTATTATTTCCCTTGTATTTGGAGCCATTTTTAGTTTCTGTACAAAATCAATCACAAATAATCCCTTTTGTGTCAGGGTTGAATTCTCTTAAAATAACGGTGTACGCAGATGATATTACCGTATACTCAGTAGATGTAGAAGAAGCTATAAAAGGGATAATTTTAGAGGCAAGAAGATTCGGGCCATTTCAGGCTATAGATTGAACACGAATAAAACCAAAGTAGTGGTTAACCATAAACCTTCAACCTCGATACAAGGAGTTTCTAATACTGCTACTTATCGGGGGATTACCATCTCTGCTAAATTAGAAGAGATAGTCGTTTTAAACTATGAAGTACTACTGAAAGAGAAAGTTATTTCATTTAAAAAATGGCACAAAGTTCCTCTGAGTATAAGTGGACGGATAAATTTAATTAAAATGAAGATCTTCCCTAAATTTCTTTATTTGTTTCGGTCCATTCCTATGCATATTAATAATTCATTTTTTCAACACCTTGATGGTATATTTAGCAGTTTTATTTGGGGCCCAAAAAAAGCGTGTCACGCAATTGAATTATTGTCAAGGTGGTCTTGATTTCCCAGATTTTAAACTATATTTTTGGTCAGCTTTTCTAGGACGTATACTTAGTTTAGTAAGCCTTAGTAATAATCTTTTCTACATGTATTTATGTTGGGATAAGAATCTAATTTTTTTCTATACAGAAATAATGATCCAAACTACTACAAACGGGTCAAATTCAAGACTGCACGAGATATTGTATCTATTTGGCGGGCAATCCTCAATAAATATAAAGTATCAATCTACTACCCCAAATTTCCCTTATGGGATAATCGAGCTCTAGGATTGGGTTTGGGTTATCCTTTTGACTTTGCAGAATGTTGCACTCCACTGTTTCTTTGCTCATTATTGCGTGACCTCTTGTGGAAAGGGGCGACCACTCGGTCCCACCGAACGTATGGTTGGGTGCCCCGATCCTCCCGGGAAACCATTTTGGGCAGGGGAGTGTCTCGGCTGGTATGCCCGAAGCGGCGTAGCCGGGGCGCGCCTTTTCCCGCCCAAGAGGGGTTGTCCTAGACACCTACACCGATGGCCATGTCCAGTAGGCGTACCGGAGGAGGGTACACGCCCTCCCACAGAAGAATAAATAGAGCGGGAATCCGAAGAAGCGTCCTCTTGTTCCTGTGCTCTGAAGGCTGCACCCATTCGTTGCTCGTGAGCCCTCGACGGAACAAGCAGCAATTTTGAGAACTTGTCATTCTTGTGTTTCTCTTTCAGTTACTTAAAGGCGAAGAGTCCAGGACCGTGTTGATCGACTCGGAGCAGATAATCGAAACCATGGCTGGCAAGAAGGCAGGAAAGGGTTCCGAGACAGATAAGGTGCTACGCATGTTGGTGAACCGAATGGCTGGCATGGAGCGGAAAATCGGACAAGTCCCAGCGATCGGTCGAGGTTTGGCGGACGTCAAAAAGCAACTGGCTGCACTGAACAATCCTGGTAACCCTAAGAAGGTAATAGGCCCGGCCTTGCCGGGAATCGTCCCAGAGGGTAGAGGGAAGCGCGTCAAGAGGAGGGCGGTTGCAGGGGAGGTTCCAGTCCCTGAGGTGCCCCCGGTCACCCATGTCACACCAGCTAACGACCCGTTACCAATCCCAGACGCGGGTCAAACAATCCCTGTTGTGATCACCCCCGCTAACGATGAGGATATGCCTCCTGAATTTGCCACCCAGTTGGCCGCATGGCTCAATAAAAAGGCAGGGGGTGCTATGGCGCCCGGAGACACGGCCGAAGAGGCCAAGTTACTAATCCAGCAGTTGCGGCAGTCGCGAGATGCCGCGAAGGCGAATCTTCCTCTTGTTTCCCCACAGGTGACACCGGTAGGACCGGCAGTTGGTCTCGAGAAAACGGCGGGAACAATGACCGAACCGGGTAAGCTCGCTTTGCCAATGGCGGGGGAGGGCTCATTACCCTCAAGGCAGGAGAGGGTGGCACAGCACATCCCGATTGCCACAAAAGAGTTAATATGGGGAGACAAGTATGTCAATATGTTTTCGTTATTAACTGACCATCGCGAGATGGAATATGCTAAAACCCAGAAAGATTTGTGGCACCCGAGCGTCTGGCGGGCCAAGATGGTGGAGTTCAGGGTGAATGAAACGATAACGAATTGGGCGAAGGCCTTTGCAATATTTACTGCAGTTATGGGGGAACGTAAACCCGAGGTATTAACTGAACTGTCTTGTTATCAAACTCGTATAATGGATTTTTATGCAATGTATGAGGGAGAGGAATGGAAAGGTTATGACATGAAATTCCGGAAAGCAAAAGAATACGATGCCTCTCTGACATGGGACTGCCTCGACTCGGTCTCATGGCATAAGCAGCTCCTGCCGGGGGCGGCAGGTACATCCTCGCCGGGCGGGAGTGGGTCAGGGGTTTCCCGCCAAAAGCCCACGGTGCCCTTTAGAGCAGGCGCCGGTGGCGATCACCAGCCGAAAACCGGCGGGAATGGTGGAAAGCGGGGGGTCTGTTGGGGCTTCAATCGAGGCAACTGTAACAGACCGCAAGGAACATGTAGGTTCAAGCATGTGTGTTCGGGCTGTGAGAATTCCTCACACCCGGAGAGTTCATGTAGATCGAAAAATAGCGGGGCGGGAGGAAAGGGAGGGTCCAGGCAGGAGTGAGGTAGATCGTTGTGACCAATTGCCTACACCCGTTGATCTCATGGCTATGACTCCTTGGTTAAACAAATACCCTGATTATGTCACCGCTGGGGTGTTGAGGAAGGGATTCTTGCACGGCTTCCGCATCCCGGCGGGGGATTTTCGAGGGGACTCCTTTTGTAAAAACCAGTTATCGGCGCAACATAATCCAAGTGTGGTAGAGAGAAAAATTGCGAAAGAAGTCAGCTTGGGGCGAGTGGCAGGGCCTTTTCATCGCCCACCAGTGACGGATTTCATCTGTTCCCCGTTAGGGGTGGTCCCGAAGAAAGACCCGGGGGAGTTTAGGCTTATCCATAACCTGTCTGCTCCAAGGGGTTCCTCGGTGAACGAGGCCATTGACCCAGAAGTCTGTTCAGTACGGTACGCATCGTTCGATGACGCCGTGGCCATGTTGAATCGCCTGGGCTCCGGGGCGCTGATGGCGAAATCAGATATCGAATCAGCGTTCCGGTTGCTCCCGGTACACCCACAGGATCAGCGCTTGCTAGGTTTTGCATTTCAAGGAAGTTATTACATGGATAAATGCATGCCTATGGGTTGTTCCATTTCTTGTGCCTATTTTGAAATGTTCAGTTGTTTTTTAGAGTGGGCATTCACCGAGGCCACAGGGCATAGGCATGTTATGCACTATCTCGATGACTTCCTGTTCTTGGGGGCAGCCGGCGATACGAAATGTGCGCAGGCGCTGCACGACTTCTGCATCCTCATGAGGGAGTTTGGAGTCCCACGGGCACCAGGTAAGACGGTTGGACCATCTACTTCACCGGAGTTTCTGGGAATTGAGCTCGATTCTGTGGAGGGATGTTTCCGTTTACCGATGGAAAAGGTGGCCAAGTTTAGGGCTTCCTTGAGGCAATGCCTGGGTAAAGAGAAAGTGACCCTGCACCAGTTACAGCAAACAGTGGGTCAGCTTAACTTTGCTTTGAGGGTAATACCTATGGCCCGCCCTTTCTCACGCTCTATTGCACAAGCTATGGTCGGTCTCAAAGAGGGGCACCACCGTACGAGACTGTCGGCAGTGGTTCGCCAGGATATGCGCATTTGGTTGGCATTTCTGGCGGACTTCAACGGTCGAGTCATGTGGAACAAGCCGCCAGTGTCGTCAGATGAACTAGGTCTGTGGACTGACTCGGCGGGGAGCGTGGGATTTGGCGCCATCTTAGGTAATCGATGGTCGGCGCAAACATGGCCGGCCTGGTGGCACTCCAGTGGTCTCACAGGTAACATTGGGTTCTTGGAGTTATTCCCCATTTGGGTTGCTTTGATGGCATGGCCGGACAACTTCAGGGACCGCGCAGTGGTGTTTTGGTCTGATAATATGACTGTGGTCGAATGCATTAACCAACAGGCAGCCCGCTGCAAATGGATCTTGAGATTGTTGAAGGAAGTTGTGCTGCTTTGCATGAGACTGAATGTACAGTTTAGGGTGAAACATGTGCCAGGCGTACTGAATCATGCAGCTGATGCACTCTCTCGTTCACATATGCAGGTGTTCAGGGGTTATCTACCTACAGCGGACCTAGTGGCGGCACCATTCCCCAAAGCTCTTTGGCTAATCAGTGCCCCGGATTACAAGACCTCGTGGCAGCAAGCTTAGCCCCCAGGACGAGGAAAGCATACGAAGGAGCATTTCGTTCCTATTGCACATTTTTGGGCCCGACAGGGAGTCAGAACTGGGGTCAGGAGGAATCCTTCCTGGGGTTCTTGGTAGCTTTACACCGAGAAGGCCGATCAGCGGCAACGGCCAATAGGCACAGGGCGGCCATTTCATTTATGGCGCAGGTGCATGGCATAAAAGACCCAACAAGTTCCTTTTTGGCGAAAAAAGCCCTTCGCGGCTGGCAGCGCCTTGAGGGTTGCAAGCAAGATGAGAGGCGCCCGATTGGCTTAGAAAGGTTGTCCCTACTCATGGCGAAACTAGTCGAGACATGCTCCTCCCACTTCTAAGCAGTTCTGTTCCGGGCAGCTTTCGCATTAGCGTTCCATGGGGCTATGCGGGTGAGCGTCACGATAGCCAGGTCCAAGACCGACCAGGGGGCTACGGGAAATAGTGTTATTGTGCAGCACAAGCGGGGGTCCCCCATGTGCCCGATAATGTGTATAGAGGAATACTTGGCACTGAGGGCTGCTTCATGGGGGGGGAGTTTGCTGAGGCACAAGGATGGCACCCACTGACGAGGTTTCATTTCCAGAGGGTGCTAGCACTGACAATCGCTGCCGCAGGCATGGACCCGAGCGATTTTGGGACCCACTCGTTTAGGATAGGGACTGCTACTGAGGCTACAGCCAGGGGTCAGAGTGCGGATGAAGTGAAACAGTTGGGACGATGGTCCTCGAATTGCTTCAGAAGGTATGTGCGATTGCACATGTTGTAAGTCAATTGACATGCACTCACGCTTCTTGTCTTTTGTTTGAATTGCAGTTTCGCGAGCCTGTCACGCGGGGCGGAATTTGCAGTCGACCCAGTACCAGGAGACCAGCGGTCAAGGATCACCGTCTAAAGAGAGAGTGGTGTGGGTCGTGGGCCACTCATACGTGAGGCGCGCCGGGGACGTATTCAAAGCAGGTGACGCGACTCGCGCCGCTGGGCAATACGGGTATAGCGTGACCTTCCATGGGAAGGGTGGGCTCTGTTTTGACCAATTCGAGTCTTTTGTTGAGGGTCTCTTAGGGCGGCAAAGGTCACCGCCATCTGTAGTCATAGTACACCTGGGGGGCAATGACTTGGTGACGCTGGGTAGACGAGTGTTGTTTGAGCAAGTTTTGTCTGCTGTTAGCTGGTTGGCAAAAAGAATCCCGGGGTGTACGATTGCCTGGTCCCACATGATTCCCAGGAAAGTATGGCGGGGGGGGGCCTTTCGGTGTCAGCACTGAACCATTCTTGTGAAGAAGGTAAACAATAAAATTGGTAGATTGTTTCGCTCTGCGCAGTTGCATAGCATCCCTCATGGGTGTATTCGGGGTGATCACATGTATCTGAATGATGGGGTTCACCTGTCCCGGGAGGGGAATGTTTTACTCATAGGAGACTTCATAGCATGGCTAAGGGGTTTGAGGAAGCATGACCTTTAGGAGGAGTTTGGGGGGCCGGATAGCCGGTCAACTATCCGGCCTGTGGCGTTAAGGTCATGATCGGTGAGCAGTAATTTCAAGGTCCATAGAGAGGGGCGCCACCCACTATGGATGGGAGCGCCCGGGGGGAGGCGGCCATTGGCCCCTCCCACGGGGAGGCAGCACCCAATAAGGATGGGTCGCCTAAGGGGAGACGGCCATAGGCCCCTTCCAGGGGAGGAGGCGGCTATATGCCCCTCCTACTAATTTCCCGGGGGCCGGATATCCGCGACGGTGGATAGAGAGTGTGGGGATGGGGGGGAGTCCACGCTGTCCTTCCTACAGATACCTCACACGGGAACTCGGACGACCTTTAAGATGGCGTCGAGTGGAAAGGGGGGCCTCCACCAAGACAAGGGAAATTACAGTTGGCAATGAGGGTACAGTCCTCTGCGCATGCGCCGCTCACACTGTGAGGGCGAGAGTTTGGTAGTAGGGATCTGACACCGGTTAAGACCTTGCCGTTGGCCCTTAATGCTAGGATGTACAATTTTAATTTAGAATGTATGCATTTGCAGGATGTTAGACTCGGCTAGGAAACCTTTGTATTAGAGATCTGTTAAGGTTAGCCAAAGAACATGTCTTCATCGAAATGTAATAAATGTAAAATTGTACATGATTATGAAACTTTTATTTAATATTTTAAATTTTGTTTCATATTTTAATAAATACGGCCGGGAGGGTGACTCCCTCCCGCCTTCCAAAAGTTCAAGACTGCGTCCGACTTCCCATCCTTTGGGGATTGTGTTGGGAGGGGGTGACGGGCATCCCGGCCATATGGAAAGGGGCGACCACTCGGTCCCCCCGAACGTATGGTTGGGTGCCCTGATCCTCCCGGGAAACCATTTTGGGCGGGGGGCGTGTCTCGGCTGGTATGCCCGAAGCGGCGTAGCCGAGACGCGCCTTTTCCCGCCCAAGAGGGGTTGTCCTAGACACCTACACTGATGGCCACGCCCAGTAGGCGTACCGGAGGAGGGTACACGCCCTCCCACAGAAGAATAAATAGAGCGGGAATCCGAAGAAGCGTCCTCTTGTTCCTGTGCTCTGAAGGCTGCACCCACTCGTTGCTCGTGAGCCCTCGACGGAACAAGCAGCAATTTTGACCCACCCACCAGCCCCTTATGGCAATGTTTGTTTTGCAATAAAGTTTTGCTGTGATAGGCCCCTTTTTCCTCTGCATAAAAGTAAATGAATGTTTAGGTTTAGGATGTGCCTTCTGTCTGTAGGATACTGTTTTTTCTTTTAGGAGTACACAGTCGTGATACAATTAGATAAGCTGAATATTTTCCTTCCTTAGTAGGTCAACAACTGTCGTATTTATTTTTTGGTCGGGCGGTAAGGTCATGATCGGTGAGCAGTAATTTCAAGGTCCCTAGAGGGGGGCGCCACCCACTATGGATGGGAGCGCCCGAGGGGAGGCGGCCATTGGCCCCTCCCACGGGGAGGCGGCACCCAATAAGGATGGGTCGCCTAAGGGGAGACGGCCATAGGCCCCTTCCAGGGGAGGAGGCGGCTATATGCCCCTCCTACTAATTTCCCGGGGGCCGGATATTCGCGACGGCGGATAGAGAGTGTGGGGATGGGGGGGAGTCCACGCTGTCCTTCCTACAGATACCTCACACGGGAACTCGGACGACCTTTAAGATGGCGTCGAGTGGAAAGGGGGGCCTCCACCAAGACAAGGGAAATTACAGTTGGCAATGAGGGTACAGTCCTCTGCGCATGCGCCGCTCACACTGTGAGGGCGAGAGTTTGGTAGTAGGGATCTGACACCGGTTAAGACCTTGCCGTTGGCCCTTAATGCTAGGATGTACAATTTTAATTTAGAATGTATGCATTTGCAGGATGTTAGACTCGGCTAGGAAACCTTTGTATTAGAGATCTGTTAAGGTTAGCCAAAGAACATGTCTTCATCGAAATGTAATAAATGTAAAATTGTACATGATTATGAAACTTTTATTTAATGTTTTAAATTTTGTTTCATATTTTAATAAATACGGCCGGGAGGGTGACTCCCTCCCGCCTTCCAAAAGTTCAAGACTGCGTCCGACTTCCCATCCTTTGGGGATTGTGTTGGGAGGGGGTGACGGGCATTCAGGCCATATTGCCATTAGGAAGGATAGTGCTTCAGGAGGTGAGTCACACACAGCATTTATTGGTATTTTGTACACAGCTACAGCAGTCGAAGTTTGATGGTAATGCCTAGTTAATTTTCTTTATATAGGTTTGGTGCAAGCCCCGCTTACTTGACCATATTTTCTGGACTTTGGAAAGACGCATATTGGAAACATTACACACATAACTGTTGTTCATTAGCACGGTTAGTGTGGCTTCTTTTTACTATTAATATGGAGCACTTGGAGTTTACTCACAATACCAGCCTCCAATGTTGCAGAGTTTCGTTTAAAATGGATATTTGCAAGTAACATTTGTTCGCAATAATGTGTGGGGGTGTGGTATTTTATCCTGGGTTTTACTAGTAAGGTTAATTATCCTCATATTATCTTTTATGTTTATGAGGGCCTGTTGTTTTGCTGGTCTACATTGTTTCTATGTAGCAAAATACTTAGCATGTGCTGCTTTCTTTTTTTGTACACAGGTTCCTGAAGGTTTTTTACATTGAAGCATGTACAGTAGAGCACGTACCATAGTGTTGAGCATATTCACTGTTCTTACACTTTTTCGACAGTGAGGGTGGGTTCTTAACATTGCAGTATAATCATACATGTTTTTCCTTTAGGAATAGTTGTACATTTCTTTAGATTCTCGGTTGCAGAATCTTTTATTCTTAGATCAAATACTTGGTGCGTACTTGCAATGCAGGTTTGATTACGTACTATGCACATTGTTATTCTGGCCTAAGGCATTCTAAATCAATTTTGGGCCCCATGTCATTATTTGTCAATATTATCCTTTGATTGCCAGCTATTGTTTATTTCATTGTACTTTTGTCATAATGATTATCCATACAGGCGACTAATCAGGCTCTCACTTGACATTGATCATGGTTTTTACTTATATCCTTTTTAATAGACCTACCTGAATAGAGTCCTTACATATGGGAGATTCTTCGCTGATTTTACAGTTCATCGGTCATATTTTTTGGACTCTTTGACCTTATCTATAACCAGCCATTAGGTAGGTGGGTCCCTTTTTACAGATACCTTCCTTATCGGGTCTCACCTTTGGGAGTGTTTTTCTGGAATTGTTTTCTTGCTCTGGCTTGAAATTTGTTTTCGTTGCTTAGACAGCTGTCAAGGTCGGGCACATTTGTATATTTCAAATTGTAATGTATCAGATTCTTCTCAACAATCTAATTAGTCTCCTGACATGTCCTTTTAGCTTTGTTCTGTCCTTTTGTGCTCTGGATTTACTTCTATTCTTTAATTTTCTATCTTCATTCTAGATTCCAGTCTTGATTATTGAACTAAAATTGCACTTTATTTTGTTTTTGGGACACTCGTGCTTTTACGTTTTACTTCGTCTTTTCGTGGGTTCTATTTTAGGTGCATTTCCTCTTGTTTTAACTTGAAATAAACTTGCGCACTCTTCTTTCTTGATTGAGGTACTTTCACCAAAGGCACGATGTTTGATGTTGCCTAAATGAAATGTTTTTTTACATTTTTTTGGACTATCTGCTGTTACCATTCTCGTATTATTAGTGCATTGATCTGTACAAATTATTATTTTTTTTTAAACATTTTTTATTTGCTTACAGCCTTGAGAACGTAATTCTACTTTGTACAGACGAAACATGTGCCGGGTATTATCTGTATTGAGTATGTATTGAAGAAACAATAAAAGCAACACCACACATTGAAGCTTTGTGGACAGATCATCTCATCATTTGGAACCTTTGGATATCCTGCATTATATAAGGATTCTTGAGAATTATTTACTTTAGTGAAATTGGCCCTTGACAATTGGGTTGTGGGTAGGACCTATTACATTGTCTATGGGTGTGCAGCATCAGCTTATTTTCTTGTGAACCTTCCCTGAGTTATTGTAGTTTGGAGTGGGAATAGTATATTGTATATGTTAATTGTCCAGCACCCAGTGGCGTCACTAGGGGGATGCAGAAGCGGGGTCCTGGTGTGCTAATAGCTGTGGCATTGGCCGTGCAAATAATCCTGGCAAGAGAGCCCTGCTGCTCCCCTCCGGTGGGAGAAAGGCCGAGCAGACCAAGTGCATCCCAACTTGACTGAATACAAAGCGAGCCCCTATCTACGTTCCCGCTCAAAGCCATTGAAAGCAAAGAGAGCAGGAGGGTTTAAGGGGCTTGACAGGAGACGCTGGAAAGTTGCAGCAGCCGCTGAGGTTGCCTTGATGCTACGGCTGCCCTCAATTCAAAGTTACTCAAATGCTCAGCAGTGCCCAACAGGTGTCGCTTCTCCCTAAATCACAGCATCCATGCCTCCTTTGCGTTTTCTTAAGCGTCTCCGACTGACATATTTTTTGCCACTATAGGCCGCCTTAGATATCAGCCTTTGACCTGTAACTTTCATTCTAATGGAGAGTTTTCAAAAGCAATATCTGTGCAGCTGCAAAGAGTTTTAGTGGAGATTGACTGTGCAGTAATTTTTATGAAGTGGTAGGGAAAGAGGACTCGCCTTTAAGCTGCAGAAGTATGTTGACAAGTACCAGCTCGAGCGATCTCTGTGAGTACCAAGCCCCGATCTGCATTTCTCTCTCAAGCACTTTGCGCCGTTGCACTGCCCGATCTCTCCTCTTTTACTGTTTACTGACAAAATAAGGATCTGGTCAGCTGTCACTTTTTCTCTCTTCTACTCCATCCTGTTGTCATTATGCTCTCACTATGCCAGTCAGTCCAAATCCCAGTCATGTGCTCCACCATTTCTTCATCATGCTTTCACTTCTCTATAACCACTACGTCAAGTTTCACACTTCACTTTATTCAGACAGTTTTTCCTTGCGGTGAAACTATCTACTAATATTACTGAAAGCACTGCATCATGTGTAGTTTTAGCTGCTACTGTGCTCTTGGGAGATTCGTAGAATGCCAGCCAGTGGCGTCACTAGGGGGTGTGGGGTGTGCGGACCTCACAGGTGACACCATGAGTTACCAAACAGAGTGACACCAATCCTAGTGACGCCGCTGCCAGCACCTTCCCTGAGAAAATATAGTTTAATTTTTGGAATATCATTTTTTACATGTTTATTGAGTAGTGCTTTGTATGTATTGAAGTAACAATAAAAGCAACACCACACATTGAAGCTTTGTGGACAGATCATCTCATCATTTGGAACCTTTGGATATCCTGCATTGTATAAGGATTCTTGAGAATTATTTACTTTAGTGATATTGGTCCTTGAAAATTGGGTTGTGCATAGGACCTATTATATTGTCTATGGGTGTGCGGCATCAGCTTATTTTCTTGTGAACCTTCCCTGAGTTATTGTAGTTTGGAGTGGGAATATTATATTGTATATGTTAATTGTCCAGCACCCAGTGGCATCACTATGCCAGCCAGTGGCGTCACTAGGGGGTGTGGGGTGTGCGGACCGCACGGGTGACACCATGAGTTACCACACTGGGTGACACCAATCCTAGTGACGCCGCTGCCAGCACCTTCCCTGAGTTAATATAGTTTAATTTTTTGGAATATCATTTTTTACATGTTTATTGAGCAGTGCTTTTTCTGAGTTAGTGTAGTTTGGAATAAGAATAAGAATAGTTAAACATATATTTTTTATTTTGGAGCATGGAAATTATATATTTATAAGTGGTAATAGTATGTAATTTTGTTTATTAAAATTTCAATTTATGACAGTGAATATAAGACAATTATTGTATTGGAAATATAGTATAAGGAAAATAACATAGATACAATATTTATTATATACTTCTATTTATAAATCAATATTTCTTTATTTTTATTGAACGATTTAAGCAAAGAAAGTTAGTGATTTTTATTTTAGGTATAAGCTTTTATGTATTGGTATATCCAATTTTTAAGCCTAGTAAGTATTAAACAATTTTGGTTTTATATAATGTAGAATTTGGAAAATATTTATATTTTTTACAAACATAAGATGAAGTTATTCAATGTTTTGTATACAATTATTTAATATATATTTATTTTGTAACAGTTATACAATATATTTTATATTGCCAATATGTAATATATATTTATATAAGTTTACATTATTGTTAATATATATATTGTAAACTTTTTTGTTGTTTAAAAAAATAATTATTCACATAATTGACACTAAGGGGTCAATTCCAATTCGGTAAAAACCCCTACGAATAGCCGTACGGAGCATTTTTCCCATACGAATCGTACACCATCCATGTCCCCGTACCTACTGAGTACGATCCAAACCCAAAGCAGATCTCTGTACGAATCGTACGAAAGACCATCTGACTTAAAAATCCACACAAATCGCATTCGGGACACGCAGTACGCGACGTCCGTACGGACCGAAGCAGCTTTTTCCGACCCAGCAAGTACGATTCATCATGACAACACTCCATACGACTCTTTTTCTACGAGAGTTTAAAACGTCCGTAAAAGCATATTTCGACTCAAACCAGGTACGAAACGGACCCCCCTGGGTACGCAAGTACACCACATGATTGCAGGGGTATGATGCGTAAGAGTACGGTGCATCGGGTTATGGTGTGTAGGGGTACGGTTCATCGGGGTACAGTGCATAGGTGTATGGTGCGTAGGGTACAGTGCATAGGTATACGGTGCGTAGGACTACAGAGCATAGGGGTATGGTGCGTAGCCCCATGATTGCAGGGGTACAGTGCGTATGTGAATGTGTACAAGTACGAATTGCTCAGATCAGGTTTTCCGTACGAATCGCGTTCTCGTTCCCTGGTCCGGATCGTACTTGTCGAGTCGTACAGCATGTTTACGATTCATACGGTTCACCCTGAGGGTCCGTATCGTACGGATTTTCCCTTGCTTTTTGTACGGTTCGCAAAGATTCGGACGTATTGTTTTCCTACGGATCGTACTACTCCATTCGGATGGATTTGTACGATTCGTACGGAAACGGCTACGAATTCGAATCGTCGTACGGATTAGTTTCTCGAATCGGAATCGACCGCTAAATAATGTTATATTTTGTATAATATTATTACATTTGTATAAAAAAATAATATTATCAAGTTATGAAAGAAGTTTGTAAAACACATTTTATTTTTAACATTAATACAATTTTTCCGCTTTTTGACAAGCAGTAAAAAAATTGTTCTTATAAGTACATTTTTTTAATGTATAAAAAAAATATCATGTGTTGTAATATTTATTATTATGCATTGTACAATTTTTTATCACAATACAAAAAGATTTTTACATCAGTAATATTCATTAGTATTTTTGAAACATTTTTTGTTTAACATTTCTAATTTATATTGTATTTAATGTGAAAAAGTATTTATTTTAGGTAAATTAGGCTGCTATTTTTTTTAACTAAGTTCTATTTTCTAGGCTATCAGAGTTAGTTTTTGTTCATTTCTGAAGGGAGAAGCTTGCGGTTGGAATCTGCGTTGCATCGGTTAAGGTAAGTTTATTTTAATTACTTTTAGACTTAATTTAGGAGTAGGGTGAAGGTAGTTAGGTAGTTTATAGTATATATAAGGTTTGTATTTTATGTTTGTTGTGAGGTTTCGTTTGTAGTTTAGCGTATGTGTAATGCTGTTAGTGCGTTGGTAGTTTAGTGTTATATTTTGGTATACATATTTAATTATCTTTAGAGTACTGTGTTAACTAATTATTAGTATATGTGTTTTGCAAAAATATTACTTTATGTTTGTGCAGGAGGGATTGTGGTTATTTTTTCACAGGTTTTTGATTTTTCCGAATTTGCATTATTTGAAATGTGTTTTTCTTTTCTTTTTATGGTTCTAAACTATGGATATTTAGTTGATGAGTTTTTTTTTACAGAGTTGTATTTTTCCATTTTGTTTTGAGTGTTTTAACTAAGTTTTGGAATATCTATACATTTGGATTTTTTTGGGCTATCTGGATGATAGTCTTCAGCAACAAATACGTAACTTTTTAAAAATTATTTAAAGTAGGAGGGAAATGTTTATATAATTGTTATTGATATTTTTTAACATATAAAATATATTTATTATATCAAATATTTTTATAAAAAGGGAAAAATTATTTCACATTATATTTATATTTTAGATGTTAGAAAAAAGAAATGTTTAGTTAAGAGCTTAGTTTACAATTCGATTTTTCTATGTTTATGTGTTAATGTTTTAAATTAGGGAATTTGCTATTGTTACTAAATATTCTAGCCTTTTAGTGTTTGGGTAAAGTCTTACATTATATTGTAAATACTCGTACTATGTTTTATTTTGCTTAGTTACTTTTGGCCATAGTTATATTACAGATTATTCTAGTCTTTGGGGCATATTCACAAGGAGCTTTTGCGGAATTAACTGCACTTCATCACAACCAAAGTCGTGATAAATGTACCCCACCATTCACAACTAGGTGCTAAAAGCCCACAGCACCACTTTTTCGGCAATAGTCACTATCGGTAATGAGATGCAGAGTAGGTGTTCCAGTGACAAAACCAGCAACAACTCCACACATCAACATTCACAACGACTAGACAGATCAGCAATAAGAACACAAAAGACGTAATAAGGCGCGTTAGCAGCAGGAATTTTACACCTGCTCTGACCTGGTGTAAAGTCGGAAGGTAGCCTGCACCACAATGGGGGGCCTGACCCAGAGCCACACCTGAAGATAAACAGAAGCCATTGAGCTAGTGATTATGCAGCTCGGACACCCAAGATCGCCACAACGCCCACCCAGCATCTCCCCCTGGACCACCACAGAGACAGCGTTGACAAAGACCGCGGCCCCCCAGGAAACACACCTGCCTCGCAGGCTCAACATCTGACAATGCCACTGTCCACTACAGGCTGAAAGGGACAACCGACCTACGCATCCTGGCCATCATCTCCTAACAGGCCCACAGTATCAACACCGCGAACAACCAACTAAACACCCCACACCAAGCTGCTGGTTGTGCACCACCGGCTGGCCCCTTGCACACTCCAAACAACACCCGCCAGAGACCCAGCCACATCCAAGACCCCCACTCCTGTCCAGGACATCACCATTATCCTGGCACCCCAGTCCCCATACTGCCAACACAATGCACAGGAACTGCTGGAGACCAAGTAAGAACCATATGCCATAGCCGGATGCACGCACGTGTAGGGGGCAATCCACTGCACACATGTCCCACCTGTGCCCCCTGGTGACACAGCACACAATCAATGCAACAGGAAACACACGTCACACATCAATGTGCAGGCAACATCCGAACACTGTGGAAACTTCACCAATGTCGCCTCCAAATACACAGTCAGTGTGGATGATCTCTTCACCCTCTGACAGTCCAACAGCAACCAACCATCCCAGGATGGCACCAAGAGAAATGCACAGCCCCTTGGCAACTTCCCAATTAACACCCCACTCACAACCATGCAATCCACAACTCTGGCAATGCACACGTCACAAGTCCACAGCGAAGATGCACAACAACATGCCCACCCATCAGACACGATAGAACAACTCACAATAGTAAACTGGGCAAGCTGTGAACATGACCAATCTATGGCATGGCAGCTCAACTACACAATAGACAAATGTTGGGAGAGGAGGCAACCAGGCATATGTGAAGGAAGCAGTAGAACCATGATTGGGAAAGTACACAAGGTCATGAGTGGCGGCGAAGTGCTGAACAAACCACAGTATGCAGAACAGACCCATATCCATGGCAACATACAATAAATGAATGAATGAATGAAAATTGCACTTGTATAGCGCTAACTACCCGGAGGCCTCGTAGCGCTTGTGACTGAATTGCTTAACGCGAGCTCAGGGTAGTTCAGCAGGTTCAGTCACCTCTGGTGATTGAAGTGTAGTGGACAGTGGACGCAACCATGTCACCCCAGCCAGAGGGGGTCCTTGTCGGAATATTACCTGTTACACCTCATCCGTAGCGTGAGAAGAGTGGGATGGGCCGGCGTATGCCAGGCCAGCATAGGGGTGTGAATAAAAAGCACCTAGCCCTGGGTGTTGTCCTCTTCGGGATAATATTTGCTCCAATATTTCAACAGTAAATCTAATTGTTATGAATATATTGATAAATATCGAGACGACCAGCCAATATGACCTCCTTCATTTGGTAAGCCTTTTGGGCCATAGTGTATTTTACTATATTGTTTTAACAGTATTGTTTAAACAGTTCATTTTCAGAAAGATTGCTGTCTGCATGGAGGTAACTTAACTTAGTGATTGCCAAAAGTCACAGCTACGATCCATGGATTATCTTCGGCAGTACTCGCACTGCATTTGCAACTTCTGTGTTAGAAATCGCAATGGGACCACCAAAGGTACAACATAAACAACTTTAAGAGCACTGTCTACTTTCCACAATCTGTGCACATTTGATACCCCATACACCCCAGTTTAGCCTGGATTATCAGGCAGAGAGGTGAGGAGAAGGCGAGTGAAGGAACTTTCTCTCCATTCCCAGATGGAACATCTTACCTTTGGACTTTAGAAATGATGGATGAGCTGCCTGCATGGAGAGCTAGCTCGTTATTATACTCTGAGCACACTACAATACAAAGTGATGTACAGTTTATAAATTGTATTTGCGCAACACTGTAGGAAGAACTCCAGTCTCTTAACACTTAGTCACAGCTGCTAAGTATCCAATATATAAATGAGCAATTTTTAAATATTTTCAATGGACGGGTGACTGACATTTATGCTCATCGTATATGGCATTTGGGGCAACACTTTATAACGATCATGTGAACCAAAAATGTGGGCAGTACGAAAAGAAATTCATGTTTTATTCCATTCATTGCAGTATCTGGATGTAAGAAAAAATGTACACCTGACATGGGATAAACTGTGTAACTTGACAGCAAATTTGTAATACGTATGAGGTGTTATGCCAAAGGATAGGAAAATCCCGAATGCAGAGTGGCGGATGGTAATTTTACCAGGGAGGGGGTTGGGGGGACATACACATCTCACTCACACATTCATTCACACATGTACATTCACCCATTCACAGGCTCACCAACAAGTACACATATTTTCATACATACATGCATGCATGCATTAAACAAAAATAACACATGAAACTTACCTCAACAGCAGCTCTTCGACACAGAAGCTTTGGAGGTCCCAGGAGGCTTGAGACTGCTGCCTTTCTTTCTTGGCTGTCATAAAGTTAGCCAATAAGGGAAGGCAGCAGCCCCAAGCCTCAGAGGTCCCAGAAGGTCAGCAAGTGAGGAAAGGAAGCTGTCCCAAAGTCGTCAGAGAGTGGGTTAGTGGTCAGTGAGATTCCTGACCCAACCCCACTCTGTGACGAGGTGTCACTGATTGGCACTCGGCCCAGGCCCAGGGCTTAAAACTAACAGGGCTTAAAACTGACAGCGTCCAGGTCCAAGGCAATTGGTGATGCGCCCCTTTGTCATGGGGGAGTGGTTCTCAATGCCCCTTTGTCAGGCTGAAGTCACGGCCCGAGGGCTGTGAAATCCTCAGCCTGGCAATGTTCCGCTCAGGCAGCCAGGAGCCAGTGCATTTAGCGCATGTCTAGCTCCGACTGCCTGAATGAACCAGAATAGTGTCTGCCAAGCTGACCTTTGTTCAAACTGACAGAAACTCTTCTTGCCTGGAAAAAGGTGGAGTGTGTGGCCCGGAACCTGTATGGCCAGGCTGGGGGCATGGCCCCTAAACCCATATAAACTGGCTGCAGCGGTTTCTTCGACCTCAAAGAAGATCTGAGACACAGTTTGATCATATTCACATTTTATAAGTCTATAAAAAACATGGCATCTTGAGAAAAATGTCCACTGACTCCAGAACAGCCAATGTACTCTCTTCCTAGTGCTGAGAAACTTCATGGGTGGCTCTGCGCCCAATAAAAAGTAATTCATATAAACACCGTTTGTAGTATGAACAGTCATACTGTATATGAACTGTAACATTTTAGCTCAGTGAATAACTTGGGTATTATATATACAGTATTTGTTGAACTTTTTTTCACATTGGTTACAAGCAACTATATTTACATCAAGTACCGTGCTATTGCACACATTTTCGTCTATGGCACCTGTCTAGTATTCATACTTTTATGAAATTAATAATAAATAAACTGAGTTTGTGCACTTTGCCTACCGGGACACTTTTTACCATTTCAATGACATTTTCCAACTTTGTTGAAGTCAATTAAGGACCAATTAGTGGATACAGGAATGCTTACATGCACAATACTAAACTAAAACTTAACTTATTTTTACTCTCTCATTCCTTTGGCGACATCATCATATAAAATAATTTACCCACGTAGCCCTTCGAGTACAGGGTCACCCTTTATGTTTGCTTATATAGATTATGTTCAAATACAATTGTCCCACTTGATAGACCCAAAGGGCTCTCCTTCGAATCCTCGGCATGTATGGCCTGTTTGTGCCACAGTGTACCTTTACCTAGGTGTGTAAGGTGCACTTAGTGACAGTGCACTCTACTACTAATAATGTCAAACAGCACACTCTTGCTGCCGTGTGAGCAGCTCATTAGTGAAACACAGATTAGCTGTTTGAAGCAGGAACTGCCTTTCACAGTGCAGGTTGTTTCTGGTCTGCACATCTAAAGGCAGACAACGAGTGACAAATGCATATCTTAATGACGTGAGCATTTCCTGAGGATCCAACATTTGTATCAGCAGCAAATAATTATTTTTGATTGGGCCTGAGTGACTTTTAAATTTCAAGTTACACTTCTTACACAAAATTCCCCAAATTACGCCATTGGGCCACTTTCTATAATTTTGTTTGAGTTGCTATAAAATATTAACATCGTGAGTGGCTGTTGTTTGCAGGGATTTTGCTTTTTTGTACTTTTTTTTAAACGGTTTGTTGCGTCCAAAATTGACATGAGAATGCATTTTTTACTAAAATATAAAGCAAAATTAAGGATTTACATTTTGTATAATTAAGCGTAATTTCACATACGTTTGTCGAAATATCACATCATTGTGTGAAAGCAAATTGTGTGATTTTCGCACACCCTTATTCTAAATATGATTAATGTTTGTCTGGCACAAAATCACGTCTGAGGTATTCAAAGGGCATCAAAAAGGAATAGTAATGGAGACTGTTGGACTTTGCCCTTTCTTCAGAGTCATCCCCAGACTTTGTGCCTTCACTCCACTATTTTCGCTGAATTCAGTTTTGTTGGCTACAGGACTGTGCCCAGGGCCTACAAATTAGATACTACTAGCCTACTTGCACCAATGATTGTGACAACTTCTAAATTAACCTGTGCTTAACCCTGGGTAGCTTGACACCAAAAAAAGTCAGGCTTAATTTAGAGGCCATGTGTAAAGTATTTATGCAGCACACAATCAGTACTAAAATGAAAACACAAAACAAGAAAAATCCCATACCACTTAAAAAAAAAGAGAGATAACATTTTAATAAATTATTTGACACCAAAAATGCAAAATCTAATCACTAGAACCAGAGAAACTGTCTCAGGCCTGCCATTGCAGCCTGTGTGAGCAGTTATAAACTGCCATGTCGGACTGGCAACATAAACCTTTTGCCAGTCCCAAACCTTCCTTTCAATTCATATAGGTCACCCATAGGGTAGACCCTAGACAGCCCAGAGGACAGGGTGCAATGCATTTATAAATTAGGACATGTACTGGAAAGTTTTACATGTCCTGGTAGTGAAAGACTTTTACATTTGTTGTTCACTACTTCAAGGCTTACCTCGCCAATGGTATAACATTGGAGTTACCTTACTATGTTTTATAAATGTCCAAATTTCCATTTGAGAATAGGTTAACATTTCATGGAATCATACTTTAAAATCCTAACTTATGGTAAAGCTGGGTTTTAAATTACAATTCTGAAAATGTAGCTTTTAGAAAGTTGGCATTTTTCTGCCTTAGCACTTTAGTGCCTGTAGCCTGTACCTGGTCACATGATGGGGTGTAAATGACATTTGAGCTTGTGCATTCCTCATAGACAGCCACACACTATGGGGAGCGTAGGTGTGACTAAATAAGCCCTCACTGGCAAGATGGGAGGACGAAGCTGAGCCTAGACCCACTTATACTTGAACAGGCTATTTCCTGTCTCCACACAAAGGGCTGCAAACGTCTGTGCTTACTTACCCTGGATCCAAGGACGGGAAGCCAGGCCTCTAGAAGCTCCTCCTCACTTCTAATGTACTGCTGGGTATAAATACTAGACCTCACACACTATCTCTTCAGTTCACTAATAGACATGATGAAGGACTCTCAGAAGACTGCCTGCTTCTGTGACCTGCTGTCTGTACAGTCTGCAAGACTGATACTGTACCTATTACGACTGCTTTGCTGACTGGAGCCTGCCACAAACCATCAGAGGCCAGTCCTGATGAGTCCTACATCTTCACCTCCACCCAGGACTACCAGAGTGACGCCAAGGGCTTGTTTATGTCCTCCTCTTCAGAGCCACAGGGAAATAAAAGGTTCCCACCTTCTTGAACCCACACCTGGACCTAACCTGAGTGAGTCTTGAACCCCCTAAAGGTGCCCCACTAGCCATGGACCCTGGGTTTTGGCGCTAAAGTCCTCAGATGGCCAAATCCAAAAACTTTTCACTTGGAAGCATTTTGGCCAAAACCTGCTCTAAGAAGCAGGAGGAGCCGAGACCAATCTGCTCACCTATTTGCCTGAGGCACATCACTGGTAAGATAGACTCTGCCGCTTCTCCCATTAAATTCTTCTCTGCAGCAGAAAATCCTTTTCTGTGGTTTTTTGCCAAAGGGTTATCTGACATTGTGGAACTGTTTTTGGCTACAGCCCTCTGCCTCGTCTCGCTGGAGATTTTCAAACTCCATTTTGGTGACTAAGTCTGAACGTAGAAATTTTCACCACAGCTTCGACATAAGGCCATAAGACGATAGTGCTCCCTCCTCAGACACCTCTGACAGCTTTGCTCTGCCAAACCTTACTGTCTCAAACATTTTCTTTCAGAATTTCTTCTAATTTCGAAGGTTAGCACTGACCGGGCCCAATCCACTTCTTGTACCCGAATTGCACTCCATCACAATGAACCAATGTTTTTTTTTACTTTGACTCGGTCTTGTACAACTAGATGTGCGTGGTTGGTGCTTTGATCTTTTAGGTGAAAATTTTCACAAAAAAGTTTACAATTTCAGAACCCCTTTTCTAGTACTGGATGATTGTGTTTTTGGTGTCAAGTAATTTATTGAAATGTACTCTTTTTTTCTAAGTTTGTTTGAGATTTTAATTATGTTGTGTTTTCACTTTATTACTGTTTGCGTGCTGCATAAATACTCTACACATTGCTTTTTGTGCAAAGGTATCCTTTTGGTGGTTCACCCTGCAATTGATTTTGGGTGTTGCTTGACCAGACTCACACGCCAGTCAACCAACAACCCAATTTCTCACAGAGACCTATTCTGTATGCTGGCTATGCATATCCTTTCATGGTGTGGTTGGAGGAGCTGGCAGTCTGGAGCTAAGATATGAATGTTTTTGCACTTGCATTGTCAAGTGAATGTGCTAAATTGGCAAGTTAATTTCTAAATGTATTGGCGATGAATATCATGTGGAAAAAGTTCATTGATGTACCAAATCACAATGAGGCAATTCTTACCTGATCGGACAACTTCAGTCAAAAAGAATTATAATTTTGCATAAAGGAATTGAAATCTGTGGAAAGATAACCACTTCCCTCTCTAATTACCTGACTGCGGGGAATAGTGTATTTCATACTGCTATCATCCTAATACTGTGTTCTGAAATATTCATTTGTGATGAATCTTTGAGAAAGAAATGAAATTGCACTAGGAGTAAAGCTTCCAAAAGGGGAACGTCGTATGATTATGGAATGTTTTAGGGTGTGAGGGTAAATGGAAAAAGTGCTAAACTCTGTTGTCAATAAAGTAGTTGCCTTAACTCATAAGCAGTTGCTTTTTAATAGGCCTGGGCATAATTCACTACATTTTGGGAATTTTGCATTAACCTGGTTATACAAAATTCCCTATGTTATGCCATTTCACCATGTTATATAATTATGCACCATTCACGGTAATCATTAACCGAAAAAAGTGGCATTTGCATAAAAAGTTACCAAAAATTCTCCCTAACAGCAGAACGAGAGACTGTTGTTCATGGTGCTTTGTTTAAATGCATCCTCTTGCCAAAAATATTGTGCAAAATGAATACTTTGCACTTCGAGCAATTATTCAGATAATTTGCTGAAATTTCACGTAATCATGCAAAAGCAAATTACACAAATTTAAGAATGTATCTAAGATGAAAGAGACAGATAAAATCTGAGTGTTCGCCATATAAAATACACGGTCTAATACTGTGCAATGTCAAGTCAAGTCAAAACAAGCTTTATTCGATTACATTTAAAATCATAAAAGCGACAAAACAGCATATATTTAAAAGTTAATTACAATTTGATAAGATTCATGAGAGTTACAAAAGCAAAACAATTTAGTAAAATTCATGGAAGTTAAAAAAGCAAGCAATCGGGTTCAAATCTGTCAAGGTGTCCACTGTACATACATATGAAGGTTCATGTTAGTATAAAACTTACACAGTGCAAAAAGTTAAAAATGGTTAAAAGATCAATAGCAGGAAAACAGGGTGATAAAATCACCCTTCCAATTGTCTCGGGGATAGCATCCTGGTCCTTGTACGCATGGCAGCGACCAGGAAGCTAGCAACCCCGAGAATTGTCCTGGTACTACCTAATAACTGAAGATAAAGTAAAGCAGGCCGTACCTGGACAAAACCTGCATCTCTTAAAATGGGTGCCAAGAACCTCGATCTACTCACTTTGTAGTGGCTACAAAACATAATGAAATGCATGAGGGTTTGCTCAGAGAAGTTATCACAGCTACACGGGGTAGACTCATCAGGAACACCCCACACAGGAAAATCACCCAGGGAGTATTGGATTAAATTGAACCTAAATCTGATAAGCAGGTGACGATGGTATGGTCTGCTCACGATTTTAGATAAGGTTCAATTTGGGGCGGAGTCAGGAGTAGAAAGTTAGCTCTGACTCTTGATTTAATTAATTCTTTCTCCTCCCGTGTTTGAACTGCCCTCCTCATAAAGTTTTCTTTAATCCATTTCAAGTCTCCCTTGAGTATAGTGTTTGGGTGGCTGAACAGATTTGGTCTGCCGAGTCTACCCATCTCCCCCTTTATGTATTCCAGCCACGGGATTTTTGAGGCGTTATCCAAGGTCATGCAATCCCTGAGAATTTTGTGGTTCAGAGTGATGTCCTTGTTCAGCCAAGTTTTAGTCCAACACACGAGGGGCGCTAGTTGGAGCGAGTCATTGAGATAACCCAGTCCTAATTCAGTGTGTATTGAAAGGACTGGTGTGGATTGTGGAACGCCCAACAAGGACCTGAGAAAGTGATTTTCTGCTGTTTGTAGTTTGCCACAGTTTGAGTGGCCCCACAGTGGGGCTCCGTAGGAGGCTATAGATAAACATTTGGTTTTATAAACCTTCAATAATGCCTCCATCGGCCAGAGAAAGGGGAATACTGACTATCAAGGGGAGGAGTTTCAGTAGAAGTAAGACAGGGTTATAGGAGGGGTAAGTAGAAGGTTAGAGAAGGGCTTGCACCTACCCACCAAAGCCCATTGCTTTTCACGAACTGCACTTTTTACTTACTACAGTCAAAAAGAACGGTCAGCTGTTTCATTGGTACAGAGGCTAATGCAAGGTTTAGCCAAATGCCTAGCCCTGCACAAAACAAGCCAGGGATTTCTGATGGTTCTACTCATCTGGCTCAATACACAGGGCATGTGAAGAGCATTGTGGGTTTGGTGAGGAGGTGGCTATCGAATGTGACAGCATCACTGCTGTGAACAGCTGGAGATTATGCTCAGTCTAGGCTCACAGACCATACAGGTAATCTCTACTGTGCGGCGATAATTGATCTCAATATTGGTTGGCAGCAGTGCCTTACCATATTGCGGGTTCTGCACTCAACCTGCGCTTAGCATAAGTATGCACTGTTGAGTGTCCGGAGATGGATGTAGGGTATCTTCAGGGGTTACTTATACAGATGAGGATACATTATATTATAATAAAAAAATCTCTGAAGAAATGTTGTTTATGGTAAGTTATGTTTTTGCTGCTCATAACTATAATGCATGTTCAGAAACCTTAGCAGTTACTCAAAACTTGCTGTGTTAAAGTTATGGTTATCAAAAAACAGGTTGCGACACTTGGAATGAGTGTCGTCTCTCTGAGCACAACCAATTGGACTTGTGAACGTCTTGAAGAACGTAATCAGACTTCAAAAGATCATGACTTCCATCAATGTATTCCATGTTTCTTCACAGGAAATTGTATAAATCATGTGGCTGATTGTTAGTTTAACATCCTTAAACTTCCCAATATTTTCCAAAAGGTCATTGAGAGTTCCCCCAATGCATTTTGGACTTCATCAGGGGTAGTCTGAATATAATGTAGAAAAAATATAATGTAGGATCTTTTCAAGTGTCAACATTGCACAAACACATTTAGAAAATAAAATGAATCACAAGTTGCAAAATCATAACTGATTAAACTACAATTGTGTCAACAATGATGAGTGAAATAAAACCACAATATCAAGCACTGTAAAGAGGAAGATAAGTTGATAGTCCCTAGAAGTCCAAATCAGAAATAAACCATGAATGTGTCGCGTTTACCCGAAGTGTGAGAGACGAATATCAGAAAGTATAGGTAGCTCGAGATTCAAAGGAAAACAAAAACTTAATAGGCTGTGTGCGAGAATCATGATTACCAAGTGCGAGAATGTGTCAAAGTAAAGTGTGTCGAAAATAGTACCAAGTTAAAGAAAGAGCGTGAACTCAAATGAATCAAGCCGGATATACCCTGTGGAAAAGTGCAGCTGGTTAAAAGAATGTGCTAGCGGCGAGTGGCCCAAACTTACTTGAAGGTTCAGAAACGAACAGCGTGTCAGTGCTGTTCAGCTATCCTTGCACCAAAGCGTGTGTTCGTGTCAAAGAAATATTGAATGGAGGAAAGTGAACTAAAAATGTAAACATAGAAAGATGACCCGTATGGTGGTGGCCATCTTGTAACAGTGTGTTAGAAAGATGAAAGACAAATAGCGAGACTGAATTAATTAATACTACCCAGTAATGTACTAATGAGTGACAAAAGTGCATAAGATACAAACAGTAAGTCAGAAGCAGATATCAAGAAATGCAGATAATTCATAACTTCGTAGGTAACACAAAAATTCCATACGATCGTTTAAACCCAGAGGTTTTGACGATTGTAAAAATATTATCCAGTCATTTTCCCTTTGCAAGAGAAAGTTATTATTGTCTCTGTCATCGCCCTTAGGCACCACTTCAACAGCAGCAAATCGTAATTGACTGATGTTGTGTCTGAGTTCTTTAAAATGAGCTGCTACAGAAGATTTTAGATTTTGAGTCCTGATGTCTCTTTTGTGT
Source organism: Lissotriton vulgaris (assembly GCF_964263255.1). NCBI lineage: Eukaryota > Metazoa > Chordata > Amphibia > Caudata > Salamandridae > Lissotriton > Lissotriton vulgaris. Next base: position 562,273,420 of record NC_141695.1, read on the forward strand.
TCATTGATACAAGTCTTTAACTTGCGTGAAGTTTTCCCTGTGTAGATCAATCCACAAGGACATTTGATGATGTACACCAGATTTTCGGTATCACATGTGGCATTGAGTTTCAGCTTGATGTCGGTGCCTTTCATGGGGTGTTTCAAGATTTACCTTCTGATAAGGTTGTTGCAATTTTGACAATTAAAACAAGGTTGATTGCCTTTGTAAGTGGTAGAGCTTACTTGTTTGGGTTTGGTGATGATTTCTTTTAGGTTGTGACCTCTTTTGTAGGCAAATAATGGGGGACCTTGAAAAATGTGCTTGAAATCAGGTTCAGTACCTATAATTGGCCAATGTTTGAGTATAGATGTCTTATATGATCTCGAGTGGACTGAATATTTCGATACGACCACTGGTCTTTTGCTAGTATCTCTATTTTTAAAGGTCAATGCCTCCTGTCGACTCAATTTATCACAACGTTCTTTAGCATTTTTGAGAATGGTTTGCGGATAACCTCTTTGTTCAAACCGTCTGATCATAGTGCTTGTCTGTTCTTTAAACTTGCTAGTCTCAGATACTATTCGATTAACCCGAAGCATTTGGGAAAACGGTAGGTGGTTTTTCAAAGCTGTCTGGTGAAAAGATTATAATGCAGAGTGTTATTCTTATCAGTGGATTTTCTGTATAGATCAGTTTCCAGATGATCTTTGACACAGGTGATTTTGACATCACGATGTTCACACGTCCAATTGGTTGTGCTCAGAGAGACGAAACTTATTCCAAGTGTCGCAACCTGTTTTTTGATTACCACACCTTGTCGGGGAGTGATATCCCTGGTGCACACCACAATCCAATTATACACATCGGCAACTGCGGAGTGCGTAACCTCTACTTTGTTTGCAAAGTTATGGTTATGAAATTTGCACTTATTGTTATGCAAACTATAACTCATGCTCCACCATTTTATGGTCATGAACTTACAAATACCAGCTTGAATTCTTCATATTGCTGTTGATGTAGTTGTCCCAACTATATCTAACCTTATAAATTGTTCTTTTTCTAACTTTTCGGTTCTCTCTAGTTGGAAACATAGTCTTGTTGTCTAATTTTCAATAGATATCCAACCAAATTTGACCAGTAATTACTGTCCCAATTCATATTTACCTTTCTTTATAAGATAGGCAAAATAAAAGTCATTAAACAGCTACAAATGACATTGAAGATAATGTCATCTTGGGTACAGCTCAGTTGGATTTTTCCACACATCATGGAGTTGCTCTTAGTTCTGTCAGTAATCAATTTCTAATAATAGCAGATCAAGTTAGAATACCCTCACTGGTCCTGTAGGATCTCTTGCCTTCTTTCAATAGTGTGTCTCATGGCAGTTATGCAAACGTACTACATGAGACTGGTATTTGAGACAAGGCCCTTAACTGGCTATCTTCCCTTATAAAGGGTGAATTGCAAGCTATTATGATTTGCCTTTTCAAATTAAATTATAAACATATCACATGAAGTGTTCTTCAAGGATCCTCTTTAAGTTTACCCACTTCAAACTCTACGCTGAACCAGTCAAGCTTTTTTTACAATATGTTTATTGGTAGTTTAATATTAGGAAGACATTAAAATACAATATTTTCCAGCATGTGTTATCATTACAGAATATTGTGTTTCTCATCTTTTCTAGTCAAGACCCTGGTAGTTACTTTCCGACTTTTGTGTTGTAATACCCTATGTACATACTGTGATTTCAGTGCAGAGACATTATTCCTGACCTAACCAGGCTTATTAAATTAGCAGAATTTATGTCTTATGTCTTCATGCAGACACCACCTAAATATTTCTTAGAATGAATGTGCATCCTATTGTAGCAAAATCCATCTTCCCTTGCTCTGTATAAGCAGTGGCTAACTGGATGGATGCTAACTGCTCAAAACTGTGAATGAAGGGCCTGATTCACAGAACAAACTTAAGAAAAAATCCTAAACTTACTACCATTTTGGTATTTACAGAAGGCACTTACTCATTTTGGTATTCACAGAAGGCAATTACTCATTTCGGTATTCACAGAAGTTAGGAGTCCTAACTTTAGGACTCCTAAATGCCTTCTGAGAATACCAAAAGTCTTAAAGTTAGGATTTTTCTCAGTTTAGGAATAGTAAAGTTAGAACTCCTACCTTTAGGACTCCTAAACTGAGAAAAATCCAATCTTTAAGACTGTTGGTATTCAGAGAAGGCATTTAGGAGTCCTAAAGTTAGGACTCATAATTTTAAGACTCCTAGATTGAGAAAAATCCTAACTTTAAGACTTTCGGTATGCACAGAAGGCATTTAGGAGTCCTGAAGCTAGGACTCTTAACTTCTGTGAATACTGAAATGAGCAAGTGCATTTTGTGAATACCAAAATAAGTAAGTGCCTTCTGTGAATACCAAAATGGTAGTAAGTTTAGGATTTCGTCTTTAGTTAGTCCTGTGATTCAGGCCCAAATACAATGGAGGAACATTATCAATTAGCATATATCTTATGCACTACACAAGTCCAAAGTAAATACAGCATGGTTTTTTCTTCTAAAGACTACTCAAAAAATAGCTTTTTTCTTCCCCTCAAAAACCTTGTTCTGGTCATTTTGCTGATAAAGAAATGTGGCTAGACTCTTGGAATGCTCTATATCCAGCACTCCCGAAATATAATTTACAATATTGCTGATTGGCTACTATTTGACCTCCCTCATCATAAAACTGTTTATAATCATCTTGTTGAGTTCAACTGGCTTTCTGCGGATAAGTGCTCCATCTTAAAAAGTCTATGAATTTGTCACAAGACTCTGTATGACAATAGTAATTGTATTTATTTATGTATTTATTTATTTATTAAGACTGCTTCTAAATAGCATAGCTAACACTCTATTAGGAGTCTCTTGGCTGTAGGTGTAGTATCAGAGGGAGAGGGATATAGAATCAAGGGCAGAATCCAAACAGTGGTTAGACAAACGGCCATGTCTTTAGAGAGTTTCTGAATTTTTTCAGGGGAGTAAGAAGATGGATCTCCAAGTGAAATCAGTTCCAGGGTCTTGTACTTGAATCCCATGCTCCCAACTTGGTACTTTTATTACAAGAGGAAAGAGAGATGTGTTTTGTTGATGGGCAAACTTTACGAGATGGCATGTACTTTATGAACCTTTAGTAAGGAAAGTGGGTCCACAATTATAATGCATTTTGTATTCAATGCAGGCTTACTTGAAAATAATCTGTGTATCTACTGGAAGCCACGGTAGTTGAAGAAGGCGCTCAGATACATTTTTAGGGTTACAGGTGGCTATGACTACTGAGTTTTGAATCTTTTAGAGGTGAGAGCCATTTTTTTCTGGTAAAGATCCATCTAAGAGCTTGGCTATGGAAAGAGCAAGATTTAGATTTAGTTGTGACCTTTTTTTTCCAACCAGCATCTAAGATTAAGCCAAGATCTGGGACAAAGGAGACAGATGAGGAGCAGCTGCTCAATGAGGAAGGTCATGTGGAGGTCTCCCAGAGTTTAAACTTATTAAAGCAGGGCAATATTTCAGGCTTCAGTGCATCCGGTTTGAGAAAATATTGGTTGTCCAATAAGTTATTGATAGGAAGGTGACCAGGAAACCCATGTTAGCCTTAGGGAGATCATCATTGATATTCATATTGAGCTGGGTATCAACAGCATATAGATTGTGGATGATAATGAAATTCCTAGCTAAGTAGGATTGTCAAAGGTAAAATATAAAGATGTATTATTTATAATTTATTACATTAATTTTTTGCTGATATCACCCTACTCTGACTCTATGGTTCACTACTGTCTGTTTGTTGAAGATTACTAGACATAGTAAGGCATGAGCGTTCCTTCTATTTTTCAGTTTCCAATACCTTATTCTCTTGTCCTTTCCTAATTCAGGCATTTACCAACCACCACACCATAAAGAAACTCTTGAAAACTGTCAGATAGCACTGCCATTGAAATGTGAATCCAACAGGATTTTAAGTCATTAACATAGACAGTAGCAATATCACAATTAACAATAACAACAAGGCTTGTACAAGAAAGTCCTGTCTCAACTTTGCACATGCGCAATTGCAGCTCCCAAATCCTGGTTTTGCAGTGAGTTGTGCTTACCGAAGCACTCCACGGCAGAGGAGGAGGAGGCTGAAGGAGGGGAGAAGGGAGAGCCGCTCCGCAGTCCCGAGAGCTGCCAAGTTGATCTTTTTCCCCAGGGCACCCGGAGCTTGCAAGCAACAGAGGGGCAGAGAGGTAGTGCGGTTGAGCTCCGGTTTTGTGTTTCAGCAAGCGTTGACAAACCTAGCATATTTAACTTTGGCAAGGGCGGACTTTAAACCTGTTTGTGTAAGGATATTCAACAAAATGAAAACGCTGAGACCTTATGCTGCAACACAGCAATTTTTACTGGAATCCAGTCCTGGTTTTGCAGTGCCCCAGCCTCCTGCTTGCCTGCCTGCTAGCCCACCGCTCCTTCACTGCATCCTCGCCTCTCTCCAGTGTGTGGCTGTGGAAAATGGCAGAGACCCAACATCCATCATTAGCTGCGGCCATAGGCAGTCCAGAAGAAAGGAGAAAGGAGCAGGAGACTCTCACGGCGGCGATCGTGCCCTGAAAGACACTACGAGTATGAAGTGGCCCAGGAGACACTCGCGACCTCAACCTCCACCTATGCTTTTGATGCAAGCAGGTGAACCGGTTTGCTGGTGTGCAGGTGAGCGGGAGGTGAGTTGAGCGGGCAATAGTGCCCATGTGTTTTCGTGCTGGGGCCCCCGCCAGGGCCAGACCGGCTCAGAAGAGCGCACCTTGACTAAAGTCTCTATTCAGAATCTGCATATTCATATATTCCCATTACCTCTACCCTCACTCTCACCCGCCCGTCGCATTTCTACCAACTGCAGACCCCCCGCCAGCTCCGGGTTAGCCGGGCAGTCACTGGGAGAGTCACAGGTGACACAGGAGAGGAATCAAGTAGGATTACCATGAGATCGGGAAGAGAAAGAAACGAAATGGCCACAAGCCAAGAGCCCCAGATAAAAACAACTCAAGCTCAAAAAGCTTAAAGGACAGCAATAACACTATCTTAGGAAAAAGTAACCTCAATGACACCAAAAACTGCACTAAGGAAATCGTGCCAACAGGCAAAGCTCAAAGCCCAGCAACACAATCAGAGCAAGGTAACGCAAAAGGGCAAAAACAAATGCCTAGAAGCGTAAAAAGAAAAATTCTCATGATCTAATTAACATAGAAGACCAGCTTTCAAGGAAAATAAAGAATTACTACCAACCAAAAATCCATACAAAATTTACCTTTCTAAAAGATCCAGGAAAAGTCATATACTTAAACAACAACTTCATTACAGGACTATAATCCCCACTGCACCCCGCTGGTGTAAATCGCTCTTTGCCCCAGATACCAAATCACACAGTTTCAGAAATACACGTGTCATCAATTCCAATGGGGATCTTGGCCCATACAAGAAGCACAACAGGGGCTACACTACAATGGGCACAAGTAGCTAGAAGACCAGTACCAACAGAGGGTGACACCAGTCAAATCACTCCACCAATAGGGGCAGGCGACCAGGAAATAAACTCAATGGGACTATTGTCTGAGATGGACATACCGAGTAAACAAGTCCCTGAGCCCGCAAGGCTCCAGGAGCACCCTACTACCGACACCACAAGAGGCCAGCCATCCCCTACCTATACCACTCTACTCAATCAGCAGGTACAGGTCAAAAGCGAACAAGAGATCACATCATCACACGCATACAAAAATCATCTACATGCAGAATCGAAAACCCAAGGTGACATCACAACATCTGAAATGCAGGAAACGAAAAACGATCCTGTAAACCTCTCCCTTAATACAGCACATGGGGACTCTCCGAATTCTCTTCGGACAGGGATATGACCTTCTTAGCATCACAAGAATGGAACGACCTAGTTGCATCGTACAATGTTAAGCCTTCCATAAACATCACCAGCAAAGAGAGCTCTCACCAGCCTACCGAGGGGAGTAGAGGCCATACTGAAATCTTTTGGGTAACCCTACTTAATGCAATTCAGCTGTTGTCAACAGCACTACAGTATCAATCTGACAAATTAAACCTGCAGCTGACTGTCCTGCAAACGCTAGTAGAGGCCACTATGGGGATTGAAAGAAAAATTGCAGATCTTAATAGCCTCATAAACGGAGGACAAGAGGCAGCAAAATTAATTCAAATAGAAAGAATAAACTGTGCTTGCTCACCAATAATCGACAAATTATCCACACTGCCCACAATGCTGGAAAATCTTTTAGGGGATTTAAAATCAAACATTACAATGCTCCTCACAACAAAGGCTAGGCCTTGCAGCTCAACCCCCAATAAAAGTCCACTAGGAACTGGCAACGACAATCACGCAATCATTATGCAAGGACGCCAACTACTAAAACTCAAAGTTTCATAAGAAGAGTCCCCTCAGAACATCTAAATTAAAGAAAGGGCTGATCCAGCGAGCCCAACGAACGCGCGTGCACGCCGCAAACAAAAAAGAAAGGGAAGATATTACTGTAAAAATCACTCCCCCCTGTGTGATACAGGCACTAGCTATAACAACCATAAATAATCAGATCACTCAACCACTATTCATTATAAACACATACATACATCCGAAGCACAGACAATCAGGGGCAAGGGAACTCATCAGCGAACTGGCAAGACTTTTGGAGGAAAGGGAAATGGAGAATATACTTGTGACAGGTGACTTCAATCTTCATCTCTTTGGAGAGAAACCAGTCGACGATATGACAAAGGAAATGGACCTCGAGTGGGAAATACGAAACCAATCCATTCCCTTTCCAAACAAACATACAAAATGCTCAAATCAGCTATTGATAGACCTCGAGCAGCTAAATTTGAAAGTACTCAACAGTCGATTCGCAGAGGACACACCACCAGCACCAACATATTTCTCCTCAAGCACTTCCTCCCACCTCGACTTCATTTTTCGCAACCTTACCACTGTTTGAAATAATTAGCTCGTTCAAGGTAGGAGTCAGTGGCCAAAGCGACCATCTGCCAATAGAAGTGATACTATGCATGTCCTGCAGGAACAAAGTAGCGGTAAGAAGATACATCGGTACAGAGTACACCACAAACTACAGACAAATAAGGTGTAAGATTGACGAGGCTGAAGAATTATCAACCAGGCCAAAAACATGCACCAGATATCTAGCTTATACAAAAACTCACTAGATGCCTGGGGAGAATTCACAATGGAACTCGGAGCAAAACATTCCACAGAGCTAACAACCACAGTAGGGAACACGCCACGGAACACACTCAGAAAAGTAATAACACCAGAGATAATAACCTTCACATTCTGAAAGCACACTTAAAGGAGAAGACCTGGGAAAGGAAAAGGCAACTGAACGACAACCTCTGGGTAAAAATTTTACACGATTCAAAACAGAAGAACAGTTCCAGATTCTGAAAATTAATCCACATCCTCGAACGGCCAGGTCACAAAGGCATCAACTCTAACATATCGGAATCAGACTGGGCAAACTACTTAACAGCTCACTTTAATACAGAAAACCAAGCGGGGTACTCGCCGAAAGGGGGAACACGTACAACTTGTCTGCATCAGAGCTCCGACAAAACCGGCACATTCTACAACGAAGCTATTAATGTCCACACAAGGAAATTACCCCTGCACTACATCGCAACTCCAGACGAGGAAGCTACAACAAGACTCACACCACTTTTATATAGAGAGGAAAACATACACTCAGAAATAGCGGCTAGGATCAGGACACAAATCTCAAAAGGCAAACTCGAGGGTGCTCCTGGTCCTAATGGGATCCCGTCAATAATATATAAACAAGACGCTGACTTTTGGAGTAACACCTTGGCACCATGAAACAGGGAAAACAGCTACATGTCCACTAACTTATTGAGGCTCCATATTAAGCCCGATTTATAAAAAGGATGAAAGGAACAACCAAAGCAGCTATCGACTAATAGCTTTAGTCGATACTGAGGCAAAGTATTATGCCAGCCTCATCCTGGAGGATCTAACATTCTGGGTAAACGCAAAGCACATCATTCCAGTTACCCAAACCGGATTCTTGAGAGGCTAGGGTACCACGACTAACATCATGGCGCTAACTCTTCTGACATATGTGATAAAATCCACCAAGAGCTCATTATTTCTGGGCTTTATTGATTATAGCGCTGTGTTCTACCATGTAGACCGGAGTAACTTTGGCAGAAGCTGGAAAGTTGGGGGATCCCAGGTCCACTCCTACAGCAGCTGATAATGCTACATACCAACACCTGGGTCAAGATCAAATTGGGCTCAGGCACGCACATCTCAAAGCAAATCAGTACGACCAAAACAAGGCAGCGTCCTAGCCCCTATGCTTTTCAACCTTTTTCTCGCAGATCTTCCCAGTGAATTGGAGAAAGCCAAATCCCATGCCCCACGGCTGGGTGACACCACAATTCAAACCTCTTATACGCTGACGAATTGGTCCTCATGAACCGGTCTCCTATCGGTCTTCAGCATCTTTTGGACGCTACCAACACATTTTCCATAAATAACTCATTAAAGATCAACTTAAATAAAACAAAAGTTATGAACATGAATTACAACAAAAAAGGGAAGCCGCTTGGTTTCTGGACGGACAGAGGCTAGATCAGGTGGCCACATATAAATACCTAGGTGTTCTCATAGACAGTAGAGGCTCATTTCAGCACCAACTAGAGGCCATTCGTTGGAAGGGCATGACAAACAGTGGAGAGAAGAGGCGCAAACATTAAAAGTTGGCGGAAAATCAGAGATGCTGATCATGGATCCTTAAATGCCCAATTTTGGACCGGACTTTCCATTAGAGACAATTCACCCGCAAGAAACTGTCTACAAGAATCATTGGAGACCTTGGGACTAACAAACTTCTGGGAGTCATCGACAGACCTCAAAACCTTAAAAAAAGTGGTAATGAAAGTAACCAAGATGATTTCATCTATAGAGGATAACGACACCCTGGCTAAGAAGGTCCATGGATGGGCTGTGTTAAAAGTTTACAACGCTCTGAAGCCTCAAGAATATCTAAAAATGGGCCTCATGCGCCTAGGCATCATACCTATTCTACCGCATTTGGCACCTTGGAAAAGGGAAAGCTCAGCAAACTGTTGCCAACTCTGCTCATCAGGAAAAGAGGACCTTTTTCACATCATCTGCATCCGTTCAAACCTCATGGATATAAGGCGATCCGTACTTCGTGTCCTATGGAACCAGAAGGGCATAATACATTGCAGGCAGGCTGTGATGCTGTGCTTTAATCCTGAAGAGACTCAGTTAAACTGTAGACTAACACAATTATTCGATATAGTGGCTAGAAGACTCATGAAACAGTCACATGGTTCACCTAAAGCACTAGCCAATCCAAAGCTGTGCTAAGATCCTCGGAGTACTCTGTTCCTTTAATCTCTATGGCCTTTACCAAACCATATTGTGACTTTTATGATCTTAATGAGCAAGTCTACACGCTCTTCTTATATTGTAATTGTAACTATGGCTCTACTTTTATACATTTGTATGTTTTTATATTGTGAGTTTTTATTAACTGTGCAATAAGCAAACCTTAAAACTTATACAATTAACAATACACCCGAAGGAAAGGATAAGAGACATTGGATACCACCACATTCAACTCATCGGTCTGCTAGGCACTGATGTGTATGTAGCTTAATGAATATCTAAAGACAAAGATGAACACCTTTAATACTATATAAATATCACAAATTGTCTATCACTTGCTATAGAAAAGATATACCTTCAGAATATCTCTGTCTTTCATACTGTCTATGTTTTGTGGAACACTACCATTTCTGCAACTGGAAAATGAACAATATCTATATAATCAGTGTTATTTCATTCTTTGACATAATCTCATTCTCTTTACTGGCAAATAAATTGCCTTATGTTTTTTATGGGTATATGCTCTCTAGTTTTGAAATATTTTTTTCCCTAAAACTGTAATATCACAGGCATTCATTATACTTATATCATTCTCACTGATACTAATTAGTCACTACCCTTAACTATAACAAAACCTTAAACATAATGTAGGGATGTGCCTCTTTTTGTATGATCACCCTCATCTTTTGGTCCAACGCTGTTGTTTTGTTTTTACTCTGTGGGCTGAGACTCTGCTAAGCAGTGTTGCAGGGATTCTTCCCAAAAACAGAACTATGTGTAGGATTATGGGACCTTCTACCACCTTAATACCCATGAGCCCAGGACTGACAACCTATCGTATTTCACTTGCTCTCCTACTCACTCACAGAGAAACAAGTGATCAAACACCCCAGAACATATGACTCCCAGATCTCTCAGACAAGACACACCCATTTATTTGCACTCTTGTACTTGTCCACAAAAAGGTGCTCTAGATGCAGTATACAAGCAGAAAAATGCATAATACAAATACAGGCAGTATAGCAGTTAGTCCATAAATCATGAAAGGAGATGTCATTCTGAAAAGACAATATAGAAAAACCTCCCTCCCCTTGCATAGAAATAGTATTATTATATATTAGAAGAACTCTGGGCTTTGTCGGCAGACCATATACCTTAGAGTAGATCTACATATTAGGTGCTGTCTCGCGCTTCTCCCTGGAAAGGTCCCTTTCCGAATGTGTGCTCCCTATTAGTGTATCTCAATAAAGTATATTGTCCCAAACAACAGCTGCATCTGTGTGTTTTATCTAGGTGCTAATGCTTGGCCAGAACAAAATAACAAGGGGCATTGTTGTTCGACCTTGTCTACAATGTTCATACAAAAGGAACCTGCAGAGCGTGAACACAGCGATGAGTTCTCATGTGAAAAGAGTGTTAGAAATAATTTCAAAAATAAAGCTGTGTAATAACGTGTGCAAAGCAGAGGGCAAGCTGCAGCGTGCTCATGCTAACTTAGAGAAGACAAAATGTACTTACAGGCCATGTAACAGCAGGCCACTGTGCACTTGCTCTAAACTCTAAAACAAAATCGGCTATACTCCTAAGTTGCATATTTTACTTACCTATAAGTCCCTACTATGTAATACAAAGTGGACTCCCTGCATGTTAAATGCGCCTAGTGGACTGCGGCACCTGTTATGTCACCCACTATATTGACGTGACTGCAGCTCTACCTTTGTAGCCTAGCTGTGCAGTTCTAAAACTGCAAGTTCAAGCTGTCAAAATAACCCCTTTTGAAAGAAGTAAACCTGCCTTTTAATTATTAATAAGGTACCCCTAAGTAGGCCCGACTGCCCATAAGGAAGCGTGCATTTATTTAAAAGATGCGTAATATTCCACATTTCCTTACAGTAAAAAAACATAAATATTATTTTCACTGTAGCAGGCTGTTTCATAGGAAAAGTGTGAAATACAATTAATTTTGCATTTAATAATGTTAGTTATAGCTAGAAAACTCCTACAAATGTCATTCTTGTGCTTCTTGAAATATTTCATTTCAAGCCCAATTTACTGGTAAATTTGGATTTGTACTAAATAGTTTGGAGAGGTACTTTGGAAAAGTTACAATGTTCCCGCCAAAAGCATATGTAGGCCCACTTGCATGAGGTCTAGCTAATACCTGGGAGCTGAATAGCCACTTTGATGAGGTCTGAAAACTGCTCCCAGAGTAGGACAAAGGCTTGGATATTAGGAGGTCTTTCTGTTCCTCTAGCAAGATGACCATTTGGGCTCTCTCTAGGAGCTTGATTAACTTTAAAGTGGCCTACCCTATCACAGGTAAATGTTAGCCGAGAACTGAGCCAGGCCCTTCTTTGTTTACCCAGTCAGTCAGGCACCAATTTGAGTTGGAGCTGATCTACCCTCAGAACCAGTCTGTAGTGACCACAGAGGAAGGGTTGCTCATTTCCCTGACCACACCTCAGGGGATGAGCGCAAAGATTCTCCACAAGGGGAAAGAAGGTTTCCCTACCTTGAATTTAGTCACAGATGGGCACTGGAGGATTATTTGCAGTAGGGCACAAATGAACTAAAGCAAATGTTGGTAGAGTTACCCCTGGAATATTTTCCTTATTGATTTTGTAGTGGCCAGAAGTCACCCCAACCCACAGGCTAGTGCCAGGCATCCTTGTGGCAACCCTTGGCACTCACTTCAAAACACTACTGGACCTGTGAAAGACAGAAAAATTACTGAACCTGCTGTTGAGACTTGTGAGGGGAATTGAAAGGCTGGACCTATCCCCACTTGTGTGCAGGACAAAGAAGTGGACTCCAATGGTCAGCTGACTCACCTCCTGTTAAGCTAAAAGGCTACAAAGACCTGCATGAAGCCCCTTTTCCTGAAAGGAACGGTTATTCAATTCAAACTGGACATGCTCTGGAACCTGCTGGCGGCTTCTACTGGAAAGAGCCTTGATCACAAATGATGTTCATGAGGTCCTGGGACCCTTTGCTGTTTCAAAGTGTACTCTTCCTAGCATCCGGAAAAGCCTAGAATTAGAAATGTTCAGCTCCCAGGACCCCCAGAGGCCCAAACCAGCCAAGTTAATATAATTAAGGTGTTCTGCAGCTGGGCCAAAGATCCAGGTTTCTTGCACTCTCAGCTTTTTTGCAGCAGCATATTTGTTCCTGAGGGACACCGGAGAGAGGGTAGTAAGCCTTGTGGAGCCCTGTTTGGCTACAGCTTGCAACTTTGCCCTAATGGAGGAATTCAAGCTCCATAAAAGAAAACAAGTAGAAATCTTCACCTGGCGAGGGTTACAAAAGTATCCAGATGGCGGGTTGTCGTAATTGGCCCGTTCGCATTAGCGATTAGCTGAACCTACACGTTGTCCTCCTTAACTTGGCTATATATGATAAACGCCATTTTGAATGTTGCGGCGGCCATCTTAGATCATGAGCGGCCTCGTGGCCGACGTGCCCTTTAGTCCGTTGTCTGTTCCACTGACCACTCTTGTCTGCCCAGCAACAGGCTATTTTTAGTACTGGTCAAGCCGCACATGCGCAGCTTCCACTGACCCGTAGATCTTCAGGAATGTGCACCAAACTGACCAGCGGAGTGTTGCCCCCCCCCAATGAGCTGGCAGTATTCCAAAACATGACCATATATGTCTCGAAAATGTGTCTTAACTTGTGCCGCCTATCTTTTATTGCCCCAAAACTGTATATAATATGAGGTTGCACCGATGTTCGGTGTGATACCTCTTGCATTACCGAAGGGTGCTGTTTGAGTGTACCACCACCCCATGGGGTCTTAATAAACTTGTTCTTTGCCTTTTACAGTTTCCGTGCCAACAGTTCTTGAGTGTGAGTGGGTTATCTCCGGAGCGTGTAGGCCTTGGGAACCCCGAAATACTTCAATTGGCGACCACGAAGGGACTCATCGGCGACTCGGATGCCCGAAGGAGAGGTCGTGACGAAGGCTTGGAAACCCGCCATGGGCGCGCGCTGCCACGAGTGACCCGAGTCTTGGCTGCCACGGTGTTTTTTCCTTTCCTTCCGATCTGACCTTCCAGGTGGCGCCGGTCTCCGACTGAGTCTTCGAAGTGTCTGCATTATTGAGAAAGTGCCGTTTGGCTGATTTGGCTTACAAGACCTTGGCAGTTGGAATCTGGACAGTTGGGAATTTGGTAAGATTTGTGTTCGGTAAGGTAGTCTTCGGACGCTTACTGAAGTTCTGCGATTTGTGTTCGGTAAGGTAGTCTTCGGACGCTTACTGACAATCTGTGCTTTGTGATCGGTGAGGTAGTCTTCGGATGCTTGCCGAGTCCTATGAACTTTGATTTGAGTTAGCTAACATTGTGAATTTGTGATCTTTGAACTTATATGTGTAGTGCACTTCACATAGGCAGGCATGTAGAGATGTTTCTCTAACTTTGTTTTTTTCCTTTGAGCGGCACAATCGTGTGGAGAACTGTAAGTGCCATTTTGTCCGGTGTCACGCTTTCGTGATACTTTTTGAACATGCCTGTTTTCAGCACACTCCGAGGAATGTGTTGTCTTGGAGAAGGTACCTCAATTAGGTTAGCGGAATCACAGCCGGCTCCCCCAGAGGGAACCCCAAATAGGGACATGTACATAAAGCTTGGCCTTCCCCCTATTATGTACAGTAAATTATGGCATAAATACACCAAGGCCAATCCTGAATTGCAATGGCCTCTACACGGGTCGTATGATTTGAGTAAAATACAATTTGTAGAGCAATGTATGTTTCAACGCAGGTCTAGACAAAACATGTTTGATTGCGTGCGAATGTGGGAGAAAGCGGCGCGTGAGCGAATGAAGCGTGAGGTTGCCTTGGCGGACAAAGAGCAGCGCAAGGCTGCTCGGGATAAGGCTTTACAGCTTGAGGAAAAAGAGGCTCAGGAGAAGAAAGAAAGGGAGGAACGGGAACATAATTTGCAAACGACTGGTCAGTTTCCTATTCGCCGACCACTTTATCCTGTCCTTAATAATGAAATTGATGATTTTTCTTTGTTAGATCGGTCACCGCCTCCGTACGTTTCACCGACGGCTCCGGCTGCGAATTCCGAGGATGATGGACAGGATCAGTCGAGTCAGAAGGGGGTATCGGCTCTCAGGTTTACTGCGGAGAGGTCCGCTCATTTACGCAGTTGGGCTCGTAAAGTGAATAAGCATTGTGTTACTCAGGAACAGTTGTTAACAGAAAAGAAAGGGTGGTCGGATCTTGAATTAATGTATTTTCTGTCCAGTCTGGCGGATGAAGTTGTAAACGCATATCGTGAACTTTCTGATACGTTAGAGCCTAAAGTGTTGTCAGTGTATCGGGAGAATTTAGCTAAAGGTGATTTTGATCTTTCAGATGTTGACGACCTGTTCAAGCAATTGATCAAGCTGCGGGATGAGACAACCCAATTGCGGGAGGAACGAAAACGGAGGCAAAAGGAGTCCGACTTGGGAAATAACGGGCAGGCTAAGGAGTGTTCTCTCCGTGGTTCAGATAAGAATTCTGCGTTGCATGTTATGCCTATGCGTGAAGCCGCGCCTTTGTATGTTCCACCAAAAGGGGAAGGTACGGATGATGATAAATTGTCCAAGGATGCGAAAGGGTATTTTGTGTATAATTGGGTATATACGCCATGGAATAGAGCGGATGTCATGGCATTGAAAAATTCTTTACCTGATCTTCGAAAGAATCCGGCGGCATTTTATGAGGGGGTGGAGGGGGCTATATCGTCTTGTGTGATGACTCTTGTGGATATAGATTTGTTTTTTGGACTAATTTTACCACCTGATATGTGGAGACAAATTCGTAAAAATAATGATGAAACGATATTGGGGGGGACATGGAAAGACATAAATGCTGCAGATTTGGACAGAGAACCAGCATATAAGCCTTGTCAGTTAATTCTAGACCTTCCGGCAGCTATCTTGAATAAATTAAAAACGCTCGTCCCCCCCAAAAAGATTGATTGGACCATGTTAACGTCGTGCAAGCAGAAACCCGATGAAACGGTCTCAGATTTCTTTACACGCTTCGAGGAGGCGTTTCATGATTACAGTGGTCAATCTTTAACTGATGATACGGGTCGGCATTTGTTTGTAGATAAGTATGTAGCCAATCTCCTACCGGAGATCGCAAAGCGATTGAAGTCGAGTGAGAGTTCCTGGGCCACGGCGACCCCTGCGTCCCTGTTAACTATGGCTCAGTATTATGAGCGGCAGGAAGTGGAGGCTAAGGAAAGTGTAGAGAAAAAGGCGAAGGAATTGAAAACGAAGGTGATGTTGGCGCAGGTTCGGGGAACACAGGGTAGAGGGAATGATAGAGGTAGACGAGGTGGAGGAAACGCATCGTATGGTCGTACGGACATTGCGGAGGATCAGTGTGCTTATTGTAAGGAGTTTGGGCATTGGGCCGAAGATTGTCCGGTACTTCGGGAGCAGCGTAGTCAGCGTGGTCGAGGAAGTGGAAGGTCCAGAGGAGGTTATACTGGAACGAGAGGTGGCGGAGGTGATCGTAGACAGGTTGAGGAGAGGGGCCGTGGCCAGGACGAACGAAATACGTTTGACAGACGGAATCAATATTAGATTTCGGAAGGAGAGAATGTGGAACATCAGGATTATGTGCATGCATAGGATTGCGTAGGATGGGGTAAGGAATCAGTTGAAGTGCCGGTAGATCAGCAAGGTCCATATGTAACAGCGGGTATTTTGGGTTCTACTGATCAGTTTCTAGTCGACACAGGAGCTACTCGTAGCGCTCTGTCGAAAAATTTGGTTCCGAGGGCTCCCCTGTCTGGCGAAATGATTACGTGTGTAGGGTTTGATGGCACACCCTCCCCCAGCCCATTGTCCAAGCCCCTTGCCCTATGCATTGACAAATACTTTAGCTTTGGCCAATTTTTGTTATCACCTCATACCCCGGACAATATCCTGGGGATTGATTTGCTTAAATACTTTCGAGCAACAATACGCTGCGCTCCAGAGGGAGTGCGGGTTATTGTGAACGACAATTATCCTGACCCTGATGATTGCCCTGACCCTGACAGATTTTATGCCATTTTAGACATCCCTGCTTTGGCTTCCCTGCCGCACACGTTGTGGGCGATTTCAGACACGGATGTGGGAGAGATGCGCATTCCACCAATACGCATTACTGTTAAGGAGGGGGCCCCTCTACCACGAGTGCCCCAGTATAAGATTTCGAAAGAAGGTGAACTTGCACTGACACATATTGTACAGGACTTAATTTCAGCAGGGGTGGTGGAGGAGGTCCCTTATAATGTTTGTAACAGCCCTATTCTACCGATTCTTAAGAGAGACTCAGACGGCAAGATCTATCGATTTATTATTGATTTGCGTGAGATCAACAAAATTGTCATTCCCCAATACCCGGTGGTGTCTGATATCACGACTTTGCTTACTCTGGTTCCACCGACGGCCACCACCTTTAGCGTTATTGACTTGAAGAATGCGTTCTTTTCCATCCCTGTGCACCCAGATAGCAGATATCTGTTTGGTTTTACGCTCAATAATAAATCGTATAGATTTTGTCGTGTTCCCCAAGGATATACCGAAAGCCCTAGCATCTATAGCCAGGCTTTGAAACGACAACTAGATTCCTTTAAATTGCAGTCTGGCGTTGCGCTCATCCAGTATGTGGATGACCTTTTGCTTGCCGCCGCCTCCTATGCACAATGTGAACAGAGTACGCTTGCACTGCTTTCCTTTTTGGCACAAAACAATCACAAGGTTTCCAAGAAAAAGCTTCAATACTGTAGACCCCAGGTGACCTACCTCGGTCATCTGTTGTCTAAGGAGGGGCGGGCATTAACATCTGATCGAATTCAAGCAATTTTAGACACACCAGTCCCCCGCACGCAGAGAGATGTGCGTGCCTTCATAGGGTTAACGTCCTTTTGTAGGCAATGGATCATGGGTTTTTCACATATCATAAAACCTTTGCTAGCATTACTGTCCAAAGCTACACCGATGCCTCTTGAGTGGACAGATGAATGTCAGAAAGCTTTCGAACAGTTGAGACAGGCCCTTTGTTCCGCACCCGTGTTAGGAACACCAGACTACACGAAACTTTTCACATTGTACGTGCACGAGAATGATGGGTGCGCGTTGTCAGTGTTAGTGCAGTTGCACGGGGATAAGCAGAGACCATGTGCATACTTCTCTGCCATTTTGGATCCTGTAGCACGAGGGTTGCCTGGGTGTTTTCGAGCGGTAGCGGCAACAGCAGTAGCCATACGACAGAGTGAGGGCATAGTGTTATCACACAAATTGTTGGTGTTAGTCTCTCACGCAGTAGATGCCCTGTTAAATCAAACAAAGACCCAATACCTCACGAGTGCACGACTTACAGGATACGAGCTGACACTCTTAGCGCCACACATAACATTGAAAAGATGCGCTACTTTGAACCCTGCCACCTTATTGCCCTATCCGGCCGAGGAGGGTCAGGAAGGAAAACATCACGACTGTGTTTTCCTGACTGAGGAACAGACAAAGGGTCGTGTTGATTTACAGGATGTGCCACTTCCTGATGTGGATGGGGAACTGTGGGTTGATGGATCGTGTTTAAGGCTGCCAGATGGTACGACTTCCGCAGCATATGCGATCACGACTCTTAAGACGGTGGTAGAAACAGCTAGAATACCACAAAAATCGGCTCAGGCAGCAGAGCTGATAGCTTTAACAAGAGCCTGTGAATTGAGTGCTGGCTTATGTGTGAACATCTACACGGACAGCCGGTATGCCTTTGGAGTGGCCCATGACTTCGGGCTTCTTTGGAGGGAACGTGGGTTTCTGACATCACACGGGGAGCACATTATGCACGGAGAGCTAGTGCGTGATCTCCTAAATGCGTTGCTTAGCCCTAAAAAAGTAGCGATAGTGAAGTGCAGTGCCCATAAGAAGATTACGGATAAAGTGGGTCAAGGAAATGCCTTTGCAGACAGCATAGCAAGGCAGACGGCTATGTCCCGAACTAGCTCCCCTATGTACGTGGTACAATCACAGGCTGAGAGATGGAGTGATGCTAGAGCAGAGATACAGGATATTCAAAAATCAGCCACAGAATCTGAACTTGCGGCTTGGGCAGCAGATGGGGTACTAGATGACGAGGGTTGTTGGAGAAGCAAAGACATGGAGAAGTGGAAATTGCCTGCGGCTTACTTACAGGCGATGGTCCAGATGACTCATGGACTGGCCCATGTCGGAGCTCTTGCAATCACTCGGCTTTTAACACGAGTTTGGGAACATCCCGAGATTGCGAATACTGCAAAGAGAGTAGTGCAGACCTGCCCGGTATGCTTGCAACACAATCCTGGAAAGGGGACCCATACTCCGAAAGGAGGGTTCGTTCCACCTTCTGCACCGTTTGAAGTGCTTCAAATGGATTACATCCAACTCGAGCGCTGCAATAACCTGAAGTACGTCCTAGTGGTGGTGTGCGCTTTTAGCAAATGGGTTGAGGCCTACCCCACGAAAGACAATACGGCTTTGACAACAGCTAAGGTGTTGCTTAAGGAATTCTTTCCTCGCTTTGGAGTTTGCAAATTTTTGTGGAGCGATAATGGGCCCCATTTTGTTGGAAAGATTGTGGAATATGTACTGAAGGGGTTAGGGATTCAGCAAAAGTTCCACGCTGTATTCCACCCTCAGTCAGCAGGTTTGGTCGAGCGGTACAATGCCACGTTGAAGCTTAAGCTGGCCAAAATTGTGGCGTCTACATCGTTGAAGTGGCCAGATGCGTTGCCGCTAGCACTACTATCTCTTAGATCAGTACCCCACTCACGAACTGGCCTTACGCCCTATGAGGTGGTGTTTGGCCGCCCTATGAATATCTGGGGGGTGCCCAAGCCGCGATTAATACATGATGTGCCTTGTGTTATGATGAATGATTATTTGGCACGATTAACAAATGATTTGCTCTCTATTCATCAACAGGTTCGAGAAGCGCTCCCTGATAACTCTACTGGAGAGGGCCACGATCTTCGTCCTGGTGACCATGTAATGGTCCGCTCGTTTGAGAGAGCAAGCGGTCTGGAGCCCAGGTGGAAGGGCCCCGAGCAGGTCCTCCTGGCGACCCGCACCGCAGTACGAGTGACGAACAGGAAGCGGTGGGTGCATTCGACACACTGTCGCCGTGTCTCTCCGGATCTGGTGACTCCTGCTGTGTTGACTGATTATAAGGAGATCTTGGAGAAAGAGAAGAGCCCAGCTGTGACGTCGGCCGAAGTGGAGGGAGCCTTCCCGGACCAATCTGCTACCGGAAGAGAGCGCTACGATCTACGTCCACGATAAGAAGATTTTTGTTCCTTTTTAATGACTGGTTGGTTACCGCTCCAGGTTTGTGAAACGGAAACCGGGAATTCCAAGGGGGGGGGATCAGTTCTGCCAGAGTAGCGACACCCGTCTTGGCCCGGAGAAGAAAACAACGGCTACCTCGGAGTTCAGCACCGCATTTTTCTTTTTTTTAGGTATACACGCACGTGTATCTGGGACAATTTGTGAACAATTTGTGAACAATTTGTGCCACTTGAGACTTTGCACAAACTTTCTTGAACTATGGCACCAACGGCATCTCGTGACAAGAAAATATTGGGTGCCTTTCTCTTTGTCTTGACCATTGTGGTGATAGCTGTTATAGCCTGGGTAGTCGAACTTGTGGTACCTGTACGTGAACATTTGCTGCCGACTACCCCGGCACCGTCTGAACATTTTCATTTTACATTGCCTTTCCATGAAGAGCGCCATCGCCAAACGTATTTAAATAACAGCTTCATTCAGATTCTTCACCACACGCATAATATGACCAATACCTCTAATTGTTGGGTGGGTGGAATGTTGCCTGGGCACCAGAAGAGAGGGGGCACCCCACTTATTCCACTCCCGTTTTCACACAATGGGTCATGCAACGCCTGGTACACCCTCCTTTTTACTCTGAGATGGCCAACTAAAGGGGGGGTGCTTTTCCGTTTGAATAAAGTATGTTCCCATGACAAGGATGGGTTTCCCCGGGCTGAGAGCACACGTTTCGAATGGGAAGAGTACAGGCCTGACAATGTATCTGCTCCACGTGTATATAGCAATCAGCGAAATGTGAATGTATCTAGTGCTCATGTCATAAATGTCATTGCTACAAAAGCCGATTTATGTATTAGAAACAAGGGCACGATTGCAGTGGGGAAAAGTGAATGTAATATTACTCTCACGTTTGATAGCCCGAATGGCATTTCATTTGTTGCATCTCGAAACACATACTTTATCTGTGGAACGAAGGGGTACCATCAGCTTCCAGTGGGGTGGTTGGGCACGTGCTACGTATCGTTTGTGCTACCTCCTGTATTCATTGCCCCTCCAATGTACCACAACGATTACACATTGTACCACGATTTCGTTTTGAACAGGGTTAAACGAACTGTTGCCCTAGAGGACATTGATCAAACGGACACTGCATTACAACAGTATGTGGATTTTAATCTGGGACTATTCTCCTTTGTGGGGGCTGCATTGAACAGCCGGAAAATCAGACGACTGACACGCGTTGTCGAAGCTGTTGCGAATGACACTGCCGTTGCCTTGGGGAATATTACCGAGGAACTACAGATTTCCAGAATTGTCACCCTCCAAAATCGTATGGTGTTGGACGTTGTTTTGGCTGATCGCGGGGGGGCATGTAGAATTATCGGAAGCAGCTGTTGCGTGTACGTCCCGGACAATTCTCCATCTGTGTATGATGCTATTTCCAAGCTGCATAAAATAGCTGCTGAGATACACCCGGACAATGGGACTTGGACACTTTCAGGATGGTTCTGGTCCATGATTGCAACTTGGGGCTGGAAACTGTTGACAATTCTCTGTATACTTGTGGGAGCAATGTTCTTTATATGCTTATGTATTCAATGTGGCCCCGCTTATGTTCAATGTGTCTATCAGCTTGCTTACCATCGAGGCGAGCTCTTGCCCACGACAAAATAATGCTACACAAAGAGGTGACACAAATTATGTTAATAGACATCGAGGACGAACATCCTGACTATGTTCATTATGAGGTAGATTCAGCTAAACGCTAAAAGGGTCGGCTGTCGTAATTGGCCCGTTCGCATTAGCGATTAGCTGAACCTACACGTTGTCCTCCTTAACTTGGCTATATATGATAAACGCCATTTTGAATGTTGCGGCGGCCATCTTAGATCATGAGCGGCCTCGTGGCCGACGTGCCCTTTAGTCCGTTGTCTGTTCCACTGACCACTCTTGTCTGCCCAGCAACAGGCTATTTTTAGTACTGGTCAAGCCGCACATGCGCAGCTTCCACTGACCCGTAGATCTTCAGGAATGTGCACCAAACTGACCAGCGGAGTTGTGCCCCCCCCAATGAGCTGGCAGTATTCCAAAACATGACCATATATGTCTCGAAAATGTGTCTTAACTTGTGCCGCCTATCTTTTATTGCCCCAAAACTGTATATAATATGAGGTTGCACCGATGTTCGGTGTGATACCTCTTGCATTACCGAAGGGTGCTGTTTGAGTGTACCACCACCCCATGGGGTCTTAATAAACTTGTTCTTTGCCTTTTACAGTTTCCGTGCCAACAGTTCTTGAGTGTGAGTGGGTTATCTCCGGAGCGTGTAGGCCTTGGGAACCCCGAAATACTTCAGGGTGACCTTCCTTGAGCATGAATTTTGACTTTCACCCACTTTCAGTTTCCTGCTAAATGTCAATGGGTTTACTTGATCCATCCGATAGCTATATAGTCTTAGGGAGCCTTTCTCAGCCAGAGTCTTCCATCTTGCCCAATTAGAATTTTTGACTTCCATTATAGTGACAAAGACAGAATGTAAAATTTCAGACTGGATCAAGCCTTGTTTCGGTATCTGACCTGTGCTCTATTGTGGTCAGCCTTAAATTGTACCTCGGTACTATTTAAGCTCACCCAGATCATATGGTTGGCATATGGTTGGCACTTAATGCTTTTTTTTTAATTTAAATTGTTTTTAATTTATATCAATTTGGAGTGTTTTTTATTGTGTTGTGTTGTGGACTTTTTAATTGTTTTGGTACTTTTAAATGCTTTACACATTTTCTTAACTTAAGCCTGTCTACTCTGTTCCATAGCTACTAGAGGTTGAGCTTAGTTTTAAATGTGAAATCTTTACTGAAAGTACCAAGAATAGTGACCTTATTACTTGACATGAACTACCATCCACCCCAACTAATAACCCATCTCCTCCTCATTCACAATATAAGCCTATTGAATATTCCAGCAGTTAATAAAGGTGAAGTTGATCCTTTCTGACCTCACATAAATAAAGGATCTGAAATGGTGCCACGAAAATAAAGTGCAATACTCCCTCAAGCTAAACGGCAAATCATTATACTTCAAACTTTGGATCTTTTTCATAACATAACTTGAGTCTACAGAATTCAAGCTTCAGCAACACAGTATCAATATTTTCCAGCAAGAACTTTCTGAACCACCAGTAAATTTGTACTTGAAACTTAAAATATTCACTGTAATCCATAAACAATGTGATAGTACAGCAGACTCATGGGAACTGTAGTTTACCTGTGAGTGTTAGTGGGTAATACATCCACCTGAATTAAACAGAGATATGAAACCCTTCACTATAGTGCAACAGTGCTCCAGAAGCAATGCCAGTCTTTCCTTCCCAGAAATGAACCCAGTGCAGGTATGTTCATGGTGTTGTACTTACATTCCTGTCAGTCAGACAGTCAGAATATCTTTATTCGGCTTATTTAAAAGCCATACAAAGAGAGAAAAAAAGATAAAATACATTTCATTCAAAATTTTCCTATTTACACAGGAAACATTAAATGTAGACAACAAGTTTAAAAAATTTAACAAACAATTAAAAAGTGTTGCGTTTGAACATAGACATAAATGATAAAAAACATTTACTCTAAGACTAATCTTGACAGACAGCTTTCACCCTTGAAGCGGCTACCAGAAAATTAGCAATGCAAAAAGTAATGTGGGGATTGGGCAGTAATTGTAAAAAGAGCAGAGCCGGTCTCACTTGAGTGAAGCCAGCCTCTTTAAGAATAGGCAAAAAATATTTTTTCCTTGGCTCTGAGTACAACCCACAAAACATGACAAAATGCATTGTATCTTGCACTGAAAACTGGTCGCAGCTACAGGGCAGGGCTTGTTCTGGCTTCTGCCAATTATTAAAAGAGCCTAAATAAAAATGTAACAAATTAAATCTGAATTTGGTTAAAAGGAACCTATGGAAGGGGATTGTGACAAAACCAAGATAGGGTGCAAGTGATAACGAGTTAACCAGTAAACAATGATCCCTCACTGCCGGTTTTACCAATTCGCATTCTTCGCGGCATGCTTCCTTCCTTCCCATGAAGGACTTTTTCACAAAGTCAATGTCTTGGATCCTAATATTCTCAGGGGAGGTAAAAAGCTCCGGGCGGCCTAGGTCTGAAAAAGCCCTGGCCAAATAAGCCAGCCAAGGAATCTTGTTGGATTTATCCAGGGACAGAACGTCGGACATAATCTTGTGATTTAATGGGAGTTCTTCATTCATCCACATTTTTAGCCAAAAAATCAAGGGGGCCATACTCAGCTTATCAGAAAGAAACTGTAGGCCCACTTCTTTATGAATGGAATAGGTTGGGGTCGACTGGGGTACAGAAAGTAGGGTTCTGATAAATCTATTTTCCGCTCTCTGAATAGCTTCCACATTTACATATCCCCACAATGCGGAACCATATAGTGCAATAGCCACAGATTTACTATTATAGATTTTTAGTATAGCTTCCATAGGCCTAGCCCCTAGCCTACCAGCAAAGCCCAGGAGTGCTGATGATGATCTAATAACAGCCAACCTCTTGGCTCTTATCTGCGGAGCCCAGGACCCTTTCTGATCGAGCAATACGCCTAAGTAGGGAAATATAGATACCCTAGAAACCGTGTCCCCCCTGCATGTGAATGTTTTATTTCTCTTTTTGCGACACTCTTGGCCTACCACCATTGTGTGTGACTTGGTTACTTTTATCTTAAGATCCAGTTGCTCCATAAACGAACCAAAGGCATTCAAAAGGCGCTGGAGGCCCAACACCCCTGCGAGCGATCAGCACGGCGTCATCCGCATACAGGAGCGCCAGGATCTTAATCGCTCCTACACGGATGTCGGCTTCCTGCCCACCTAGATGTGCGCCCAGGCCATTGATATAGATGGTGAAGAGCAGGGGGGGCTAAAATGCAGCCCTGCCGCACCCCCCTTAATGATCTAAAGAGAGGGGTACACCTACCCTCGTTCGTTACGCGTACACTTGAAAAGAGTTCTTGGTGCAGGGTGGCTATAAAGGTAACCAATGCCTCATCAATACCCATCTCCAACAAGATGGACCACAACTTTGTCCTATTGACCAGGTCAAAAGCCGAGGAGAGGTCCATGAATGCAAGATACACGGACCCCTCCTTGGTCACAGTGTATTTGGAGATGAGCAAATGTAAGTTGGCGCACTGTTCGATAGTCCCTTTTCTTTCCCTAAAGCCGTATTGGATTTCGGACAACCCGCCACAGCTCTCAACATTCTCCCTAAACCTGGATAAGAGAACTCTACCTAGAATTTTTACAGATGAGTCCAGAAGGGATATAGGCCTATAACAACCTGGATCATCCCGCTGGCCTTTTTTAAAAATAGGGACAAAGTAGAAGTGTCCCATGAGGCAGGTGCAGAGTTACCATTGACTGCATTGAACACGTTTGCCAAAACCTCAGCCCACAATTTTGGTGAATACATGAAAAAGTCGGCGGGAACACCGTCAGGGCCAGGTGCCTTATGCTTTGTAGTGGCCAAAATGGCTTTTTCCACCTCATGTCGGTTAAAGAGGATGGGGCGGGTGGCTGAGATTGTCAACGAAACATCTTTAGTCGCATCGACAGTATCCCCGTAGACGTTTTTAAAATGAGACAGCCATTTTTCATCAGAGATAACGCAGTCCATAGATTCGTTATTGTCATCTGAAAAAAAGGGCTGTTTGATAATCTCCCAAAATTTTTTACTATCCTTCAGGACTGCCACCGAAAGGAGACTATCCCATGCTTCTTGTTTGATGATGTCCTTTCGTTTTTTTACGGCTAACTTGTAGATCTTCCTGAGTCTGGTAATCTCATCTTTTACCCTAGGAGTGTTTTTTAGGGCTGCCAGCAATGATCTATGTGCTTTTGAGCATGCTGAATCAAACCAGCGCTTATTTCCCGGGGTTCCTTTTTTTGTCTTTGCTAGAAGATCCTGTGACACCTGCCCACATATTACCTCAAATGCCTCTACAACTTCTTGACCCTGGGCACAAGGATTCTTACAAATCTCAACCTGGTCCTTAATCTTTAAGAAATTTTTGGCATAACATTTTTCCGGTACCACCTTTGCCCATTTCATACGTCTACCTTGGTCAGAAGTCCTCAGGGGGTGGGCGATTACTATCGACGGGGATGGTCCCATATGACCTCCCCACGCCACTTCAAGTTCTACTGGATTATGATCGCTAAAATGTGATTGTACCGTACGGTAAGCAATAACCCGGTTTAAAATACCTAGGGATATGAATATGTAATCTATAATTGTGCCTTGAGGGATGCCAGTGAAAGTTGGCAATCTGGTGCCACCATCTGGTTCATGCAAGTCAAAGTTGGCAAGAAAATCTTCCAGCGCCTCTCCCTCTGTGGTATGTTCGAAATGAGGTCCCTCTAGTCCATCATCTCCTTCATTGCTACTTCTCCTACAGATTAAGTTACACGGATGAATATTAAAATCACCTAATAAAATATATTCTATGTCAAACTTGGTATTCTGACTGACCAAATTTAAAATGCTATCTAAGTCAGTAATGTTACAACCTCTATAATCACTATTCCCTGAGTTGTAAAAATGTATATAAATGGTCCTGCTGGTATTATTACTCACTCTTTCTACCATCAGAATGTTGGGAGAATCAGTGCTAATCTGCCTACAGCTTCCCTTTAGATCTAAGGAGAACAAGATTAAAAGGCCTCCCTTGGCCCTCCCCATACGACTGGGAACAGCTGCTTTGGTGAAACTAGTAAACCCATCCCACCAAAGATTGGCAGAGATGTCCCAGGTTTCCTGGAGGGCAATAATGTGGTGGCCTAAAACAAAGCTTGACCATGCCTTATCCTGTCGCTTGCCATTTAGCCCGGCTATGTTCCAACTTGTAATTGTAATTGTAATTGTAAATAAATTTGTTAAGCGCAGTTGCTGCCCACGGGCGTCCAAGCGCTGAGTTGAAGCAGAGATGTGACAGAGCAGAGGAGTTAGAACTCGGAGGATTTGGCAAACAGTAGTGTTTTCAACTTTTTAGGGAACAAGAGCAGATCTGGGTTGGACCAAAGTGGAAGGGGGGGGCATTCCAAAGCTTAGCGGTGTTCAAGGAGAACATCCTACCCCCGGTCCTGGCTCTCTTTACTCTAGGAACAACTGCCAAGAAAGCCTCCGTGGAGCGGAGGTTCCTGTTTGGGTGGTAGGGGATGACAAGGTTGTCATTGATTGCAGGGCCTGTCTTCCAGAAGGCCCGATGCGCAATGCATAGCGCCTTAAATGCCACTCTCTGCCTCACTGGCAGCCAGTGCAGACTTTTTAGTCCAGGTCTGGCTGACTGGGTTCGCGGAATCTGAAGCAGGGTACGTGCTACGCAGTTTTGTACCACCTGCAGCTTCCGGAGAGTCATCTCAGGGGCCCCTACATATAGGGCATTGTTTGAGTCTAGGCGGGACTGGATGAGGCCTTGTACTGCCACCTGTACCCCTTCAGTCTCTCGTGGTGATTGGGTTGCTTCGTTAGGTCCCACTTTTGCTCTGTAGGTTATCACTGGCGAGACCCTGGATCGCACAGTGCTCAGACAGATATGGCATGGGGAGATGATCATGTCTAAATGTAGTTTGGTCTTCCTGCCCTATCTGAGGGATGGGCTCACTGGGATCAAAACCATTAATGCGTAGGCTGTTCTGATCTAGTTGTTGATCTATAGCATCTTTTCCCAGGTGAGTGACCTCTATATGTCAGTCACAGTCATTTAAGTTGGACAAGACTCCATACCTGTTCCTTGTTCCAAAATCCCCAGTCAAAAGGAGAGTCCTACTTACATTCCTGTCAAGCAGGAAGGTGCACCCCAGCCACAGACCATGATACAAACATGGCTATTTACTCAGTAGTTATCTAGGTGAATTCTATTGATTTTATCCAGCACCAGGACATCCTAACCTGTAACAGTCACATGCTAAAATTCAAAATAAACACTAAAAAAATGACATGACTAATGAGATATCAAATGACACCATCAATGTCATCACTAATGAGATCATATATGATTATTTACTTTAACTGTTTGTTGCTTAAGTAGTATCCCAACACTGAGATCACAATTTAGAACAAAGCATTGGGATAGTGTAAATCTCAATTCAAGCGCTGTGTTCACAACAAGAAGCACAGTACTGATACAGCTCTATCATCTCAATTGTGACACCTTTTTTTCACTAACGCACTCTTGCTCAGATTTATCAAGGGTTTCTGTTGCTATTGCATCACTCATACGGATAAAAGGCAAATCAAGCCTATAAGTCAGATTTGCTCTGCCAAGCAGAGCCACCTTTTGTGGCTCTCGTGGCATAGTGAATCTGGAGTAAAGCAATGCAGCGCAAGTTGCTGCCTTGCATTACTCTGTATTGGGAAAGCAATCAATGAATGGAAAGTGGGGGTACCCATGCATTCACCCATGGCTTTGGCAAATTCCCAGATTTATTATGACTAGCAAACCTGGGCATGTGTCAAATTGCCACGCCTTTCCAGGTGATGTGTAACGAGGAGAAATAGCTTTATTTTCATGATTAATTCCTTTCTATGTATGCTGCAGCACACATAGAAAGAGGAAAATGCCTCTGATGAAGACCTTCCTGCACAAAAACAATTAAATTCTGCCTGCAAAGCAGGCACCATTGTACCATGGTGTGTGAGCGCCTGTGTTGGCACTTGGCAGTCACATGTGCGCCAGCACAGAGTGAGAGAGGAGGAATGCACCATATGGTGCATTCCAGCTTTCTCCATTTGACTCCGCACAGCAAGTTGTCTTCCTGTGTTACACAGTGTTAAATCTCAGTAAATCTGGGCCCCTGTTCACAATTTCTAACAGGAAACCGAATCAGAAGCTAGCAGCTCCTCTCCTCCTTGGCCTGTATCAATGTGCAGTACACGGGGGAGTGGCAACTACTTGCTGCACTGTGAGCTTTTTTTTTAAAGCCACCTCAATGTTGGAAAGCCGTGAGGAGGCATGCACTGCTTTCAGCCTTGGGCAAGATGAAGATAGCAGTTACATTAAACCTACCTTGAATGTTGCCCCCCCCCCCAGCTGGTATTGGTTGAATTATATGTCTGCTGTACCTTCACATGAAAAAGTGATCTATAACTTGGAAGACCGCCTACAGCAGTTCAAAGAACTATTTGGCCCATTCCTGACTTGGCTGTTGCTCCTTTTAGCTCTCTTGGGGATGCATCTGTTGTGATAGAATATTGTGAATGTATCAAGTAGTGCTTTCCATCACTCTCCAGCTCACATGGGACTTCTGTACATGTTCTAGTGTTTCCCATGGTAAGGACACAGTAGCATTGACAAAAGCAGTTAGCATGTACTGTTAGACATGACTGCTACAGCCATCTTTGTCTTCATTGGATATGCATATAATTTGTTGTTACTAAGGCATCCATTTCCCCCTGTCTTTCCCAATTTTTGACTGGCTCATTTCCTAGTTGGTTATGTATAACTTTTATGATATGGCAAGCATTTTGAGTTAAAAGTCAGACCTATTGGCTCTGTCAATGTTGCAGGCATGGACTCGCACAGAGATAGGCTGATAGGGTATGGCAGAACAGCACATAAGGTGACTGCAGAATGGGTCAGTGTTAGACCTGGCATCCTTGGTGTGGTTTTCCCTGACTTTTTGAGCTCTGCCTCTTGTGTTTTTTGACTGTGCGCTGGATTTAGTTTTTGCTGGTTTTGGTATTCTGAGCACTTTGCCACTGCTGATGACTGCCAAGTGTTCCCTGTGTAAATTGTAATTCTGATTGGTTCTCCAAGATTAGCATACTTGTTTTACTGGTAAGTCTCTAGTAAAGTGCACAAAGAGTTCCCAGGGCCTGTAGATCAAATGGTACGAGTGGGCCTGCAGCACTGATTGTGTCACCTGCAACAGTAGCCTTTCAAATGTGTCTCAAGCTTGCCCATGCAGTGTCTGCACACATAGGCTTTAAATGTCATGTTGACCTGGCAAGTGCATCCACTTGTCAGGCCCTAATCGTACCTTTTCTACATATAAGGTGCCATAAGGTATGCCTAAGGCACCCCCATGGGCAGGATGCATTGTATAGGAAAAGTAGGACATGTACTGGTGTGCTTCAAATGTCCTGATAGTAAAGTACTGTGTATTTTGTTTTTCTCTATTGCAAGGACTAGCTCTCACGTAGACTATTGTCGGAGCTCCCTTGTTAAAATTCTTCAAGTGTAACTTTCAATTTGGAACAGCTAGAGATTTAGAGTTTGGGCTCCCTGAGCTAAAAATGTAATAATACATATTTTAGCAAAGGTGTTTTTTTAATTGTGTGTTTGAAAATGCCACTTTTAAAATGTGAATTGCTGCAAAACAATGCCTCTCAGACCATAAATTGTGCTTATTTCGTCAATAGAGAGCTACAGGAGTCTCTCTACTCTTGTTCAACCAATGAACGGTCCTTACTCGGATAATACTTTTTTTTAAATAGTTGTTTCCCGTATCTTACTTTAGATGTGAAACCCAATTGGTTTTGTCAAATGAATATTAATGTGCCAGGTTTTGAACTTGGTGTGATATTTATCTTTTTCTGTTTGTGTAGATTACATCTCATGTTTTAAAATTTAAATATAACAGTGACATACATATGTACACATGACTCAATGACGGCACAATGCAAATACAAGCATAAATAAAATAATGATTAGAACATAAAGTGACAATACATTTTACACAGAGATATTTCATGTACAATGAGAAGGAAATGTCTACATTGCACACATCCAATATAAAATTACAAATCTTGTATGCTATTGCATGTATTAGTACTTGAGTCTCAAACTGAAATTCAATATGGGACCTGTTGCGCTTGTGTCCTCGTACACTTTTATGGTAGTATATGGTCCTGTAGAGGTCAGAGCATAAATATATGGATTCCTGTCTAAGTGACCTTAATTATGCTTTAGATTACGGTGCTTTTTGTGGTCCAATTAATTGTTCATGGTGACTCTTGGCCTCAGTTTGGAATGTGCCGACGCATTTCAACCTTCTGGGTTGGACCTAGGTGTGAGTTTGGTGGGAGGTCTTCTTCAAAGCAGTATGTACATTAAGGGACCCGGTTGAATTAATGGTTGATACTAGTGCATAATTCTAAAGGGCACTGTTACTGTTCCAATGATTTCACATACCATAATTAGTCTTTTAGAAATTTTCAGGTTTCCTAAGTTGTGTGGATGGCCCAGCACAGAAGTTGGTCTTCCATGAAGGGCGTTGTTGGCATGGTGCCTTAAGTACCTTTGTTCCAGTGCCGGAGGGTTACATAGGGAAGAAAGCATTGATGTTTTGTTTACTGTTTGTTTTGAAATGCAGGCCTAGTGCTCTGCATATCCTAACTGGTGTATTGCCATCTTTCTCACATGATAGGTGGTTCTGCTCAGACTTCTTATTAGCTTGCCTTTTTTTTAATATATTTTTATTGAGAAGTTTTTTTCCCTTTTTTTTTACATACAGGGCACGGCAAATATTTACATGAGACAAGACATATCATATACCGAGAAATAAGGGGTAAAGAGAAGAGAAGAAAAAAAATAGAAGATAGAAAAGAACACACAAAAAATGGAAATAAATAAGAGCACAGATATTTAAAGTCCAAACAAGATTACAATCTTTCCCCCCGGCTGGGCCAACATCAACATACATAAATGTAAATTAGACAGTGCCAAACATCTTAGCAAAATATATTATTCAAGCATTTCAGTCCATACTCTCTTCTTTCCAGCGAGTAATGGGATCCCAAATCTGTTTCCCAGTTTTCCTTCCATTTTTCTCTTTCCTTGCATAAATCTCAATTTCCAGGTTATTTATTGATAGTAATTTAGCAAGCCATTGATGGAATGACAGTAGTAGAGGATCCAGCCATGCAGATGTAATACAGAGTCTCATAACTGACATAGCTAAGAATAAACAAGATTCCCCTTCTCCCTGGTGTTGTCCCTCCTCTTCCTTTACCCCCAATAGAATTATTGAGGGGGTTAGGGGAATATTTGTTCCTAATACTTGATTCAAGAAACCCTCTATGTCTTTTATAAATGGCTGCAGGTGAGGACATGTTGCAAATACATATATTAGGTCTGCCTCTGAGTTTCACCATCTGAAACAATTGGTTCCTGCTGTTCCACCCCATTGGGCTATCTTTGCAGGCGTATGGTATAAGTGGTATAGTGTTTTGTAGTGTTGTGCCTGAAGAGGTGCTGAGCATAACAGTGTGTACCCCATTTCCAAAGACATATAAAAGCTTTCCTCCCTGACTTCCAAGCTACCTTTCCATTTATTTGCCCATTTTTCGATATCATCCTCTTTTGAATTTAATAACTCAGCATAGAATCTCTTTATTGTACATTCCTCGCCTGCTTCAATCACTTCCATGATTGCATTTTTACTAAATCCTGACGCACCACCTTTTTTGTTGTGTAAAAAACTCCTTATTTGTAAATACTTAAAAAATTGTCTTTTATCTATTGCGTACTTAGCTTGTAGTTCGGAAAACTGGTAGACCCCTTGCTGTCCCATAAGGTCACCTATCTTTCTAATTCCTTTTCTTTCCCATTCTGCAAATATAGTATCAGAAACTACTTCCACAGGTAGGTTTGGATTTTCTTTCAATCTAGTGTATGAGTTATACCGCCCCAGCCCAAACCTTTTAGTAAAAGCTTTCCAAACAGTGTAAGCCGCTAGGAGCGTTTTAAACCGTGTCCTTTTGTAATAACTGGTTTCAGTATATTTTAGAAGAACATTCTCTGCTTCTGGACCCAATAGTAAGCCATAGATTGCTAGTGATCCCAACTAATTCCAACCTTCAGATTCTCCCCCCCCCCCACCAAGCCAATCATATTTAGCAGAGCAGCTGCCCAATAATAAAACTTTAAGTCTGGCAGTGCCCCCCCCCCTCTCCCGTGGAAGTGTCATAGATCTAAGTGCTCTCCTGGTTTTCCCCTTTGCCCATATGAATCTGTTAATCATATCTTCTATCCTCTTGAATAATTTAGCCTCAAATAGTAAAGGTATTGCTCTAAAAAAAATAAAGAAACTTAGGTAAAACCAACATCTTTACTACATTTGTTCGTCCCACTATTGATAGATGTAAATTATCTAGTCTATCCAGGTCTCTCCGTACTTTATTGATTAATGGTGTTAAATTCTTTTCCACTAGGCAGTCTAAATCAGCTGAAATAGAGACTCCCAAATATGTACCTGCCTGAACAACTCGGGTATCTGTACACGTAGTGTTGTGGTTTTTAATTATCTGGGTCTTTTAGGTGTTAAGTTTATAGCCCGAGATTTCTCCAAACTTCAAAGCCTCTATTTCCACTTGGGCAATAGCCTCCATTGGTGTTGGTATGATTACTGCAACATCGTCAGCGTACGCTAGTATTTTGCAATGGCCAGTTCGAGTAGACAATGATTTTATTATATCGCACGTCTCTATTCTCCGAATTAGTGGGTCCATATACATTGCAAATAGCAATGGGGAGCAAGGGCAGCCCTGTCTCGTACCTCTCCTTATCTGGAATTGTGTTGTAATCCCCGCATTCACTCGCACAGAGGCCACAGGGTCTACATAAAGCGCCTGGATAGCTTTAATAAACCTTTTTTTAACTCCTGATCTTTCGAGAGTGTGCCACAGATAGTCCCAGGAAACCCGGTCAGATGCTTTTTCCGCATCTAATAGCATAATCGCCATTGGGTCCCCTGAGACTGCTGCTGCGTCAAATAAGGTTATTACCTTGCGCGTATGATGCGTGGTGCTCCTTCCAGGTATAAAACCATGTTGGTTATTACTCACCACTCTGTCTATTATTTTGGCATATCTTGTTGCTAATACTTTAGAGAAGATTTTAGTGTCTGTGTTCATCAATGTAATGGGCCTATATGACCCCGGTTCTTCCGGAGGCTTCCCTTTTTTTAGAATTATCACTATTTCAGTCCCCCCCCCCATGAACTAGGTATTGAATCTCCTGTTTGTGCCTGGTGCAACGTCTTAACTATGTCGGATTCTAAGATGTCCCAGAATATTTTATAAAACTCTATTGGAATCCGATCTGGGCCTGCAGCTTTTCCAGAGGGGAGATTCGAAGTAGCATTTTTTATTTCTTCCCCCTGAAAGACTTCCTCTAAAGTATCTGCCTCTTCATCCAAAAATCTAGTCACCGGGATTTCCTGTAGATAATCTCTGATTTTAGTAACATCTCCCCTTATTGGTTCCTCATATAACTTCTCATAAAAGTTTCTGAAAACTTCCCTTATCTCCCCTGACTCTGTATGGAGCCTACCAGAGGTATCCCTGATCTCCCTTACAGTTCCTGACGCTTCTTGTTGCCTTGTTCGGACGGCTAAGGTTCTACCCACTGTTTCGCTAAATTCGTGACATTTTTCTCATTTTGCTGTGTATAATTTTGCAGCCTTTCTAGCGATGTCTCCCTCTGGGTCCCTTTTTACTTTTAGAAGTTCCATGATTACATTGACTACTGGGGTACCGCTTACTATACACTCCTCTAATTTCTCTCCAGCCTTGAGCACTGCCTTTGCAAGTTCCATATTTCTCATCTGCTCCTGTTTTCTCTTATAAGAGTTAAAGCTCAGGGTTTCTCCCTGTACCCCCGCTTTAAAAGCATCCCATACTACCCCTACAGAAGAACTACCTCTATTATTCTCGAAAAATTCTTTGATCCATACTTTCATGTAATCCACGTATTTTTCTTCCTGCAATAATCCTCTTTCAAAAGTCCACTATCTTCGCTCTCGAATATTTGCCGGTTTTGTTAGTATAAGGATTAGGGGATTGTGATCACTTAGGATCCGTGGGAGTCTTTCTATTCTTGATTCCGATATAGATGTATTGGATATAAAAAAATAATCCAACCATACACAGATTTTATATGGGGCCGAATAGTATGTATAGCCCTTATTTCCTACCTTTCTTTTCCCCCAGACATCAGATAGGTTATTATTTGCCACTAATCCCTGTAAAGCATGACAAAAGCGCCTCTTTCTACCAGAGTATTTACCAAATGAGCCTAAGCCTAGACCATCAGCGCCATTGATATTCAAGTCCCCTGCCATAATGATTCTAGGTGTCCAAGTAGCTAGCTCCACATCTAAGAATTGAAAAAATCTCCTGGTCATCCTCGGTCGACCCGTATACAGTTACCAACGTGGTCCATTCCCCATCTATCATGCATTCAACCATTGCCCATCTCCCCCATTGGTCTTGTGCTTTTTTTCTTAGGAGCAGATTTTTATTTCTGGATAGTATAGCTACTCCCCTCTTTTTGACACCTTGCTGTGAACTTACTAATACCTGAAATCCCAATTGTTTCAAATAAAATTCTTGAGGTCATGACATGTG
Source organism: Lissotriton vulgaris (assembly GCF_964263255.1). NCBI lineage: Eukaryota > Metazoa > Chordata > Amphibia > Caudata > Salamandridae > Lissotriton > Lissotriton vulgaris. Next base: position 562,308,636 of record NC_141695.1, read on the forward strand.
TCTCTTGTAAAAAAATAAAGTCTGCATTCATTTGTCTTAGTAACACCGAAACTTTTAACCTTTTCTGAGAATCGTTTAGCCCGCACACATTCCATGTTACATATCTAGTTCCCATAAGAAATTCATTTTTTTGTTACCATATAAATTCATATTATACAGTTTATTTCTTTTTACCATGCTTCCCGTTTCCTCACATCTGTACCCCTCACCAAATAAATTTTCCCTTTCTTTCAACCCCAAATCTTCTGTCTTATCTCCCTTTTCCCCTACCTCTGCCTCTACCTCTGTGAATGATTCTATCGTTTGGTGCCATACCGTGCCCTGTGCCCCCCCTACCCCCCCGACCCCTACCCTCCCACCCACCCCTACTGGCAAACAGGTCAATGATGACCTGTGTCTGACAGCCAATCTCCCCCAGGAAGTCTCTCCCCTGCCACTCTCCCATAATCTCAATATCCTTTAATTTAACCTACTTTGTCGGGATTATTTATCCATGCTACTCCCTCCCTCATTCGCTTATTCTAGTTTCTCCATTTCATTTTTTCTTTTTTTGCGTCACATAAGCAGTTTGTCTAATAGCTGCAGCCCTGTCATTTTGCGCTTTCCCATCTCTTTGTGCCTTCCCCTCCTTTAAGTAAGTCAGATATTCCTGTGCCACTATTTCTGAAAAGAAGACCCTGAATTGGCCATTAAAGCCAACATTGAGTCGACAGGGAAACATCAAGTATACCTCACATCCCACATTCTGAAAGGGTGTTCTTAGCTGCCTCATTCGCCACCTTCTCTCCACAGTAGTGTGGCAAAAATCTGGACGGGCAAAGAATGTTATGTCCTTAAAGGAAGATCTGCCAGCAAGCGATGCTGAGATACCACCAAATGTAAGGGTGAAGGCGCGGAATAGAGCCCACTTGCGGAGGGAGGCTGCCAAGGCCCGTGAAGAAGAGAAACTAGCTGCCACGGAAAGGAGAAAACAGGATAAAGAAGCAGAAAAGAGGTAAAAGAAAGAATCGATTAAAAAAGGACTCACAAAATGCATTGATGCTGGCTCTGAATCCTCGAGGGAAGCTACCCTGCGGCAGCCGACTCTGTTCGAGTCATTCCCGGTGCTGAGAGCGCCGGGGATGCTATCGTGAACGCTGCAGGACTGAGTGGCTGTAACAGGTCAGAAGGCGTTACAGAGCAGCGGCCTGGATTGCAAGATGTAACCGAGGCAGAACGACTAGAGGCTGCGAGGAGCTTGGAGGATGACGTCAACGAGCCAAGGAGCGAAGAGCGACCCGGGGCAGCAGCTGTGATGTGTCACATGGTTGAAGGACGCGACGCGGTGGGAATCAGCAGCGAGCCGACGGCAGGCAAGGAGTCAGCCTTGGATCCATTGAATGGAGCCGGGGAAGAAGAACAAAGCAGAAATGAGTTTACGGAATCCACTGAGGCGACGACGGGTCTAAAGCAGACGGCCATGTTAATGAAGACAAACACAGAGTCTGGCCATATAAGTGACACAATGGGTGAAATAGAGCCGCGTGTAAATACAATTGCAAGAGAAGTCCTTCCCGAGGCTATGCAGGTATTGTTATCATCAGTAACAACGCCTAATACTCAAGCCCAAGCGGGTAAGGAGCAAGGGGGCAGGAGCCGAGGGGTCGAGAGCAGTTTAACACCTGAACCAACACAGATATCTCCCGGTAACAAGGGGATAGTAGACATGCCTACCATAAACGACCCAGGAAATAACTCTGTAGATATCTTGGTGGATAATATGAGTAAAGCTAAAAATGGCATCAACAATAACAATACTTACGAGGGGGTTCCAGAGGGGGTCCCAGATGACTCTCAAGCAAGGACTGAGGGCGTGGATAAGGGGAGTATGAACAGTAGGATTGAACATATGCTTGCAACTACTGGCTCACCCAGCGATGACTGTTTCTTTACTGGGAATGACGATGATAAGGACGATAATGAGGAAGAGGTAGAGGCCGAGGAGTCAGACTCAAGTCATAATCTATCTGCTGATTTAGGCAACACATCATCATCCACGGAAAGTGGCTCTGAGGTATCCCAGATTGATACTTCAGAGTTAGACACTGAGTCAGAATCAGAGCATAATACCGTATTAAAGCGAAACTTAGCGAGTAAATCAAGTAGAACCAAAGGAAGGACCCGTAGATGGGCAAAGAAGCGTGGGAGTGTTATACACGCAGGAGTGGCTAAAAAACTGGATTGGGATTATGCAGCCACCTCGCAGCTGTACCAGGAGGGTGCAGTAGGTGGCTCTGAACAATTAAATAAATCGCAAGCTCAAGCCCAGATACAGGGGAAAGACTATGCAGAGAGCTTCGATCTCTTGTTTTCAACCCTAAAGCAGATACAGGGGGAGGCTCGATGGGAGAGCCAAAGAACTAAGCAAGCAAATAAAAAAATACAAGGGTCTTTACGCAAGGTTGACAAAATGTATGCGGAAATGGCTGGTAGGTTGGTGGAGGTAGAGGAGAGGACAGGCAAAGTAGAGGATGAAGTCGTAAAACTACAGGAGTACAGAGATGAACAAGAGAAAATATCATCAGATGTGTTGTGGAAGCTCGAAGATTTCGAGAACAGACAGAGGCACAACAACATAAGACTGCTTGGGATTGAGAAAGGGAAGGAGGGGGCGGATGTACGTGCCTTTACTGTGGAATTGTTGGGAGGTGCTTTCCCAGAAATGGATAAATGGGATTGGGATAAGGAAGTGCAACGTGCGCACAGGTTTCCTTTGACGCAAAAAAAAAAATAATACAAGCACCAAATCAAGGGCCATTCTAGTATATGTGGGCAATTTCTTCTTATTAGCTTGTCAATGCATTATTGGTGCCTTAACTAGATCTTGATGTTCTTGCTGTCGAACGGACTGGATCAGGTAGCCATTATGTGTATTGAGTGCTGTCAGCCTGTTTGTAAAGTTCAGTGCTTCTTTTGTGCCTCCTTTAGTGGTGGAGGGGGTTGCAAATAGAAAACCTCAGTTTCAGGTTAACCTTTGGATGCATGCTGGGGATTGACTCGCTCTTGTGGTCTAAAAGTGGTTGTGGGGGTGAACATGTTTTTACAGTGCCCAACATGTATTGCATGCTCTTCTCTGCGTGGTGCTTATGGCTCTCTCGTGATGGCAATTTTTACTGCGGTTTGATTTCAATCCTGACAGCCCCCATGCTCCCTCCCTCGTGCTGATTCCTCCCCTCAAATTTAATTCCCAAGCCTTACTTGAAAATGAGTGTTAACTCCCTGGAGGCAACATCCTTATTCCTTTCTTTATCAACATGGGGTTCCTAATATCAGCGGTTGACTTCCGGTGGCGGGGTCTCTCTTCCTCTCACGTTCTGTGTCGACTGCCTTACTTTCCGATAATCTCAATGGAGTTGGGTACCTTTTTCAGTTCCTCTCTTCAACGGGCTCTGGAAGACGTGATGACGTGTTGGGCGTGGCTGCCAGGTTGGCGTGCAGTGCCTGGTCTTTGCCTGACTTCCTGTTAGGGAGTGATTCATTGGTTGCTGGGGTGATTAGGGGGGTATTTTTTGAAGGATTATGATTCAGATTGAATAAATCACGCCAATCAGTTGTGGTGGAAATGTATCACGTGCATGTATGGAATTCATGGGTACTATGTGGGCAGCCTAACTTTACTTAGTGACCATATTGATTTTGGTGCACATGGCGTTGGTAGTTTTGTTCTGTGTGCTTGAGCTGAGTGCTCGAGAAATGTTGAAACCTGGTGGTGGCGTTCCATTTTTGGTTTGGTGGTTCTGGGTCTTTAGGTCTCCTCTTTCATTTTAGAAATCACTGTTTGGTAGGTTTGTGAATGGGTGTGTCCCCGCTTGTAGTGGGAAGCATACTCCACGCATTTCTTGTGCCAAGTTAAAAACTTGGTGGAATACCACTGGTTAGGAAGTGCTGATTTAGACAAGAAGTTGCTCTCATGGGTCTGCTGCATGTTGTGTTAGCGATTGGAGCTGTTTCATATCAGGTGCATGATTATCTATGCCTGCTCAAGTGAAGTGCATTATTTCACTTATCTTGTTAAGGCTGTTGTCAGTTGTCCCCAGTCGTAGAATGGTTTTTGCTTCGAACGTGGAGAGTATGGAGTCCAAGCATCTACCTATTATATGTTTGAGGACTGTTCATTTTATATCTTGTGGCCCATGCCCTGTTTCCTCACAGTGTTGGACCATGTGGGCATTCTGAACTTTGCACTTAATTCCTGATCTGTGTTGAGTGATCCTCTTTTTCACAGCTTGGGTAGTTTTCCCGACATATGCCAGTTTGCAAGGGCACACTATGAAATAAATTACATTTGTCATGTTGAAATTAGTGAATTCTTCTAGCAAGATGATTTTGCCCCTGTATTCAAATTTTTCACCTTCCATGGTACTCGCACATGAAGTGCAGTTTCCACATCGTCGGTGTCCTTTCATAGGGGGTAGAGCTAACATGGTTTGTATCGAAACTGTAGGTCTTTTCAACTTGGTATTGGCATGTACCAATTTATCTTTGATGTTTTTGTTCCTTTTTAGTGTGAAAACTGGTATTTCTTTGAGTTCCTCAAGGCCTTTCACAATATTCCAAATGTTCCTAACTATTTTTTTACTTTGTTGGCAATCCCTAAGAAAGTGGTTGCACAGACCAGCAGCATGTCTTTCTTGTGTTGTTTAGGGGCCATTAAGGTTTCTCTAGAGGTGTACCAAGCCCGCTTAAGGGATCTCTTGATCAGTTTCCTTGGGTAAATTCTTTCAAACAGTTTTTCTAGCAAGGTCTTCGCATTATTGAAAAAGTCCTCCTTCTTTGTAAAATTTCTTTTGATTCTTAAGAACTGGCTGTACGGTTGGTTCTCTCAAGCTCCTTTGGTGGAAGCTTGCAAAATGAAGGAACTTGTTCCTGTCTGATTGGTTGGTTTAGAGGGTGATAGTTATTGTTCCTTTTTCGTGTTTCACGATGAGGTCTAAGAAGTTGATCTCTTCCTTGCTTGAGTTTATCGAGAATTGTATGTCTGGATTTCTCTTGTTCAATCACTTGTGGAATTCTTGTAAGGTTTCAGCTCCCCTCCATAGCATGAACACTTAATCAATATACCAATGTCATATCTTTATGTGTCCCTCATTTGGGTTTTTACTAAAAACCCATTTTTCTTCTTACATAGCCATAAACATCACTGCCAGTTCTGGTACAAAGGGAGAACCCATTACATTTCCTTTGATTTGTAGGAAATATTCCTTCAGGAAGTCCCAGATTTCCACACATTGCACCTATTTCCTGACTCAGCAGCCGCAAACCAGAACTGTCAAGGAATTGACGCATCATTTCCACCTAGAGTTCGGATTCGATGCATCACTTGTACTGCGTGCAACAGAGCTGTCACATCACCTCCCCAAAAGCTCAGGAACTGACTCGTTGACTCATCAATGTGTTTTCCAATACTTCCCTCTCTGTGGCTGTTTTGCCTTGTGGATTTTGATGCATTAGAGCTACTTTGTGTAAAAATCACGCATCCATAGATTTCTACGGACAGATTAGCTTGAAACTCTTAAAAAAGTCATATTTTGAAATGTGTATGTTGGATTTGTATAGTTTTTGTCTTGTTTGGTTAGGGTAAAGATACTCTATTTTTCTAAAGTGGTGTGTGTCCATTTGTCGTGTTTTCACTGTGTTACAGTGTGTTATGTTTTACTCATTGCCTCTGATATAAGCCTGACTGCACGTGCCAAGCTACCAAGGGGGTGAGCAGGGGTTATCTTGGGTGTGTACACCCCTTGACCCGACTAGAAAGATTGGTCTCTACTTTGACAGGGTGCATACCACTGCCAACTAGAGATCCTCATTTCTAATAGCCAGTATAAAATAAAGGAGCTGCAATAGACAGGGGGATTTCAGGGCAAGGCAAAATGATGTGCAGCAATATTGGTGAAGCACACAGTGAGGCTGGAAGGGGTGGGTGCACATATAGGAGGTTCAAAAAGGAGGGCCGCAAAGAGGGAATGCAGAATGCTGGAAACAGAGAGGCTCTAAATGCATTGCAGGTTGGCAAATAGAGATACTGAAGGAGAGATACAGGGTGATACAAAAGCGGCTGCAGGAGCAGAGGTGCAAACAGAGTAGCTGCAGGGATGAAGCAGGGCATAATACAAGTGTTAATTACAACAAAAGGTATCCAGGAGTCACAACTAAATTGTGAGTTGAAAACCGTTGTATGTAAACACCATTCGAACACTCATACATATAACATGCAATCAAGGTAGGAGTTTGTCTCATCAGTTGTCGTTCTGTACCACCACTATTACATCATTTGGGTTCTCCTTACCCAGGAGTTAGTATAAAGACAGTCACATTAGTTGGAAGGTGGAGACTGTGTGAGTAAGGAGACTGACGTTAGTTTTTTACTGAGTGGTGTCAGTATGGTGTTGGTGTGATATTTACAACTGAAAAAAAGCAGTGCAAGTGGAAGTAAGTGAAGTGAGTAAAATTAGGTGGAACTGAGTAGAATAGGTATTTTTAAAGTTTTCTCTCAGACCCCTAAGTTTAAAAACAAGTGAAAAGTGAAAGAAAGTAGATTTGACATAATATCTACTCGGCAAATGGTCGACATGTTTCTGCATATAAATGGAATTGATCCTATGCATTCATCAGGACCTAGATGTTGCTACTGCTGTACATAACTATGTGAAGAAAGAAATAAAAAGAAAAATATCAACTGTTTGTCAGGTGTTGATTCTCCGCCACAATCTAAAATAGTCGTATGAGCGAGGAAAGAAAAAGAGAAAAACAAGCATATTTGTCACAGAATGCACTCTTTAGTAGTGATATTCTTGTGATCATGTATACACAATTTAATTGACAAGATATCACTCACCCAATTTCTGTGGGGATAGCGCCTCACCTCACCTGGCTGCAGCTCAGGTAATTAAGGAGCACCGCTCTGTTTAGCAAAATACAATCGTGAAAGCACTCAACCAACTCATATCAAGGCAAGATAAAGAGCATGTGGTGTTCTTAGGTTTCAAAAAGATTAAATAATGACCTCATTATTATTCATTGCAATATCACAGGGATATGCGTGTAACGTTGTGTATCAGAGGTTCGAATCATGTCCTAATTTTTGGGTTTAAAATACACATGTGATAAATGAACAGACCACGAGTCCTTATTGAAGCTGAAAAGATGCCTTTTTGCTGTTTATAATTTTGAGGAATTCTGCTCAGTTTCAAACTATGTTAATAATGTTATACGACAAAAATAAATCAGCATTAAACTTGTTAGGAAATGTGCACGAGATTCAGCCACCGTGCAGGAGGTCACGATTGCTGCAATCAGCGAGGCATTGTGTAGTTCGGCAAAGACTTGGGGCATAAGCTGAGGATTGTGCTGCTCGTGAACAGGTTGGCTCTTCCCCAGTGCTCTGTTGCATGCTAACATCTCCAGGTGTAGGATATGATCTGATCTGACTGCAAACCCTGCTCAGTGAGGAAAGCAAACGTTGGGTTAAAGTGACACAGGAGGGTGAACAGAAAAGAGTACTTTTACATTATTCGACAAAGGGAAGAGTGTTAAATGCAAACAAGTCAGAACCTTTTAGAAAACGACCTTCATTACATTGAAAATCATTCAGGCTCTCCCTCAAAGATCACTGCAGCATCAACCCTCACCGGTAATTTGATCTGATATCTCCTGGCATAGCCTAAAGGAGCAAGATGAGGGAAAGATGCTGTGTTGTCATGAGCTAAACTAAATTCAGAGTTGTGCTGTCCTTAACAGAGAGTAATAAAGCCTTTACAGGCGCACAGGTAATCTCTGGTGGCTTTAGAGCGGCTGCCCTGAATGGGCGATGAGGTGCATTGTAAACGGCGGGGTATGTGAAGCCCTCACTGAGAAAAGCATTGAGGATGTCTGAAGTTTCACAAGATGACTCGGAACATACACCATGAAAGAAGCACATCTCATATTGGAGGACTTTTAAAGGACATATAGCGGAAATTGAAGAAATAAAATAAAACAAATGTACTCACATATAAAGGAGAGGGGAGGGAAATAATCTCAACGTTGCAAAAGTTATTCCCTCAAAGAATGATTTACTATGTGTCGAAATAACTCATCCGATCTGGCTGACTGCACGGCATTAGATCACAAGAAGACTTTATTTACAATTGAACAGCTGACTTACACACACTGGCCACAACGATCTGGTGGGTCTGCAAACATTGTATAAAGAATTTCAGCCTAGGTGACCAGGAGGCACATTCAGGCTTCAAAGCTTAGCCCTGTGAACTCACTTGGTTGGGCTGGCCGAGAAAATTGGCGTAAGGGGAATGTTTGTTAGACTGGCATAATCCTTAATTATGAATGAATTATGAAAAGGTTTTTGTATAGCGCAACGTTCTCTCCAAGGAGCATCTTGGCGCTTACCGGGAAAGGCAGGAACAGCTGGTGGTGTTAATAGAGGAAGAGGTGACTGAGTAGGAATCATTGAATTAAAGATAGCCCTACTTGGTCAGAGGTAGCAAAGATCCATGTTTTGAGGATCTTCCTAAAGGTAAGTTCCGTACGTGTGTGCCTTAGCTTGGTGGGTAGGGCGTTCCAGGCTTTTGTCCCTAGTGCAGCCATAGTTTTCCCATTCGGGTTTTTAGTTTGAAATTGGGACAGTTAGCAGGTTCTCTGATGTGGATCGCAAAGTGTGTCTGGAATTGTAAGGCTTAATTTTGGATCTAAAATAATCTGTTCCGGTTTGACTTATTGCTTTGTAAGTGATAGTCAGGATTTTAAAGAGAATCCTTTTATGAACCGGTAGCTAGTGAAGTGCTTAGAGTGCCATAAATAAGGGAGAGTCCCTAGTGAGTACCAAACTTGCAGCAGTGTTTTGCACCACCTCAATCTTTTCATGACCGCCTATTTTGTACCTGCATAAAGGCTGTTGCAAAAGTCCAGATGAGATAAAATTAGGGCCACTGCAACCGTCTTCCTTGCAGGCAATGGGAGTAGGTCAAAACATTTCCGGAGGGTTTTTATAATTTGGAAGCACATGCCTGTGATGGTAAGTGCTTGCTTGTGGAAAGATAGTGTGGAGTAAAATGTTATTCCTAGATTTTTGGCTGTATCTACTGCTGTGGGTGGGGCATCAGAGTCAGAGGGACACCATTGGGTAGGTCTGAAAACATTGCACTTTCCAAACAGCACAATTTCTGTTTTGGAGCTATTGCATTTCAGATGATTTAGTTTCATCCAGTTCATTACTGCAGTGAGACAGTGGTGGAAATTCTCTTCCACAGCTGTGGAGTTTTGGTCTAGAGTGAGGATCAACTGGGTGTCATCAACGTATGCAATTGATTCAATGTCAAAAGTAGCTATCAGAGAGAGAAGTGGTGTCATGTAAAGATTGAAAAGTGTAGGGCGCAGGGATAAGCCCTGGGGTACAACTGATGACAGCCACTTCTTTCCTGATTGGTAGCTACCCAATGTTACGATCTGATGTATTTTCTCTAGGAAAGATGTGACCTAGGCCAGCGCCTGGTCTTTTATTCCGCTGTGTTTCAATCTTTCTTTCAGGATGTCATGATAGACCGTATTGAACGTCGTTGATAGGTCCAACGGAATCAGCATTGCCTCCTTGCCCTGATCCAAGGCAAATTTTAGGGTGTCGGTGATGTGGAGCAGTACTGATTCAGTTTAATGGCCTGGTCTGAAACCTGATTGTTTGGGATGTAGGGTATTGGTTTCTTGTAGGAAGTCATTAAGTTGGGCATTAACTAGTTTCTCCGCTATTTTACTAAGGCATCGGTAATAGTGAATTAGGCCTGAGGTTGGAGAGAGTTGTGGGGTCTGGAAAGTTCCTTTTTTGGAGTAGTTTTACAGCAGAGATTTTCCAAATATCAGGAATTTTAGCTAGGCTAAAAGTGACATTAATGATCTGATTGATGACAGGATTTACTGGTTCTACCAATGCGTGTAGGATTTTCCGAGGGCATGGGTCTGTTGGAAGAGTTATACCCAAACTTTTTGCTTCTTCCTCCCTTGTTTTTCCTGACCTGTGGTTGTTGGCAATAGGACTCTGGCACTTTACCACTGCAGATCAGTGGTAAAGTGCATATGCTCTCTGTGTAAATTGTTATTGTGATTGGTTATCCATGATTGGCATATTTGTTTTACTATTAGGTCCATAGTTGAGTGCACTGTGTTTGCCAGGGCTGGTGATTCAAATGCTCTACTGGGCCTACAGCACTGATTGTGCCACCCACAGGAGTAGCCCTAAAATGGTGTCTCAGGCCTGACACCGCAGTGCCTGGGATGCAGTTGCTACCCGCCATGCTGCCCTGACCAGTGTCCACACTGGCCAGGCCTAACCGTTCCTTTTACGTACACATTAGACACCCCTATAGAAGGCCCTAGGTACCCCCCTGGGCAGGGTGCAGTGTATATGAAAGGTAGAGCAAGTACTCTTGTGTGTGGCAAGCTCTGGTGGTCAATTAAGGCCATTTTCGTTTTTCACTATTGAGAGCGCTATCTTGCCCATAGGCTATAATGGGGAATGCTGTGTATAATGTTTACCTGCATATCTTCCCATAGGAGCAAGATAGAAAATTGAAATCTGGTATCCCTGAACTCAGAATTTAATAACACATCTTTTAGGAAGGATGGTTTTTAAATCCTGTGTTTGAAAACAGCACTTTTAGAAAGTGGCTCTTTTCTTGTCTGACCTTTCTGTGTGCCTTTGCCTGTTTGTGAATTGACAGTCTGGTTTGTGAGTGACAGGGGCTGGGTTGACTCCCAGAGGCTGAGTGAGTAATTCCTGGGCTGAATAGCTCCATCTGCATCTTGAGTGGTGGGAGGGGATAGCACATGGTCCTGAATAGGGCTGTGCCTGACTTCCACAATGCTGGCTCCACCTCCTGCTGGGCGGTTGACAACCCTGCACCTCTCTGTCAAAGGAAAGAAGAGGTCAAGTAAACAAAATGCTCCAGGACTGACCAGAACTGGTTCTGACTAAGTCAAGCCCTCTCTGCCCTCAGAGAACAAAAAGAAAAGTGGTATAAAAAGGGCTACCCAAAATATAGAAAATTGGATCATCCTGGAATAAAGAAGGAACCTCTGCCTAGGAGAAAGCGGGGAGACTGAAGAGGAAGGACTAACCTGTTGTGTGCTTGGGACTGACCTGCAGTGAGTGCCAATTGCTGCTCCAAGAACCAATGCATCGTTCGCTTGAGGAATGCATCATCCTGGTGCGGGAAGTTTCCTGGCGCTGTGAGTATCGTCCAGGAGCCTGTCGTCGCTGTGTGTGATCCACGCACTGCTTGCTTGTGGACCGCATCACGTCTCTGTGCAAATCGTCGCAGAGCCATCGCATCAAGGGGCCCCTAGAGGAGAAGATCGCCGCTGCGCATTGCCGCTGCACCTGAGATTGTCGCCGTCCCGAAGATCGTCACATCGTGCCTGTGCGAGATGATTCGTACCAAACTTGCGCACCGGAATCCATACAAGGTATCGCATCCCTCCCCATACAGACCGGATTCGTCGCCACAAGCCTGCTGCATCCAGGGGGGCTGTCGCATTGCCTCCCCAGGGTCTCAGAAGTGACGCATCACTCGTTATTCAATGCTGCAGCTTCCATTTGGAAATGTTGTCGCATCTACAGGTACTTCGGGCTAAACGTGACGCAACTGTGGATTATTTTAACGCAAACCCTAGAACTCTTTGAAATCATATTCTTGAACTGTGTATGTTGGATTTTTATTGTTTTGGTCTTGTGTAGTTTAGATAAAGATCTAAACTGGCGTGCAGTCCATTTTTTGGTGTCTTCACTGTGTTACTGTGAGTGCTGGTACAAATACTTTACACATTGCCTTTGATAAGCCTGTCTGCTCATGCCAAGCTACCAAGGGGGTGAGCAGGGGTCATCTAAAGAGTGTATCCCCCTTATCCTGACCAGAAGCAAGGGTCCCTATTTGGACATTGGTACCTACCTCTGCCAACTAGAGACCCCCAGATCTAAAAGGGTCGAACGGTGAGCCCGACTAAGAGGAAAGGATGGCCTGCCTGGATTGGTCTAGATTTATTTCCTTAAAATGTTTGAGTTCCTTTTTTGTTCCTACAGCTTTTGTTTTGTTTAACAGGGGTGGTTTGTTAGTAAAATCTTTCTTTAGGTCTTTGATTTTCTTGTCGAAGAACTCAGCAATGTCATTGCATAGGTCCTCTGAGGGAGGAATTTGATTTCACGGTCTAGGTTTGTCAGGTTTTTGCCTTGCCGCGCCTACCTAAACTTTAATGGACTACGACTTCCATGAGCCTTTGCTGCAGGAAGTATATGGATGGAGGAGACAGGGTAGAAGGTGCGCATAATTCTGAGTCCTTCGTTGGTTTTGATTGGAGAAGTACTGGCTGCTGGTAGCGTTGCGCTGCTGATCGCGGTTGAAAGGATGCTGTTGCAGAAATCACCGCTCATCTGAAGGTACTGTTTTCAAAGTGAGAGCCGCTGGGAGCCGTAGCTCGCGTGATACTCTTTAGTGTGTTTTTGTTGACCGGAGGAAATGCATCGGCTGATGCATGCCAGTTCAGGGACAGCGGTAGTGTGATCCGTTCGGCGGAACTTTGTGGCAGGTCGCTACTAGTTGCCGTGAAGGTTGTTGTTTATAGAAGGCATATCCTGGATGTTAGAGAGCAGCGGAGCGTTGTAGGGCTCTACACGTTACCGCGTGTCGGGCAAAGACTTTAGTACCGGGGCAGAGTGGTGGTCGCAAATACCCGCTGCCGGATTGGTGTATTATTTATTGTACCCGCAGGAAGAAGCGGAGCATGGTAGTGGTCGCAACCACACGTTACCGTTTTATTGAAGTATTGTTAATCACGATAAAGGACTAGAGGTGGACACGAACTCTGTTGCCTTCCTATGTTGTGGAGTACAATTCCTGTCGTCCTAGGAGTGAAACAAAATACACCTAATCTGAGTGCTTTCAGAGATACATATTTCTAACTCTTTTTAAGGTTGTAAAGAATACTGGGGAAGTGAACTATTCAATGGTCAAAGTAAAGAAACATACGGTTTATAAAAGGGTCAAGACAAAGTCCATCTCCACATTATATGGTGTGTACATGTATGGGTTTTGAGCTAGGATGGTGTTATACTGACATATGAATATTGTGTTAACCAGCGTGTTTCATTGCAGGAAGCTGGACTAGGTCTATCCTATATTGGTTGGAGGAATGAGTACAGCCTCATAAGGTATTATAGTTCTAGCGAGAAATACCGAGAGTAGTATTGTATGTAGCGCAGTATTTATAATACCCTATGCTTTGTCATTTCAGATCCCTTGTCCCTGCTGACCCTTTCCCTTCCCCAGTCTTTCTTCATTGTTTATCCCTTGCCTGATGGTTCGAACCCCCTATTTACACATTCAGGGTGTTGGTAACATCCGGAGGTGGTCCCCTTTATTCATCAGTTGAATCCTGCGAGGCAGGCTCTGACAGAATTACGCGCCCAAGTTAAATGTTTCGCCCGATTCAATTTGATGAATAAACATGGCTACCCTTGAGGATGTTTTACAAGCTCTTGTGCTGGTACAGCAGGAGTTGATAGCCTCTAGAGCAGAGACCACTGCCTTAAGAGACAGAGTAGATAGGTTGGCCGGTAACCCATTTGATGCCCCTACACAAAATCCCTGGATACAGGTCACTGTGCCTCCGCCTATACCATTGGCAAGTCCCGAAATTTATTCTGGGGATCCCTCTAAGACACAGGTGTTTCTAACTCAAATAATGTTGCATTTTTCGTGCAAACCTGCGTCTTTTCCAAATCACCATTCAAGGGTGGCGTTCGCCATCTCGTTCATGATAGGCGATGCCGCAAATTGGGCTATTCCTTTAGTAAGGAAGGATAATGCCATGCTATCGGACTGGGGGGCTTTTAGAGCCGAGTTCGAGAGAGTGTTTGATAGACGTGCAACAACTTTCAGTGCAGACAAAGAATTGCTTGAATTGAGACAGGGGCGAATGAGCTAGTTACATATCTAATTTTTGAAAAGGTATACACCCAGGCAGACTTTAGCTACAAGGAACTGGCTAATTCGCAACACATCTTAATAACAACATATGATAAACACAAAAAATGATAAAAAACAGAAAATACAACAGACTGTTATGATATCAAAAATACATTTTTAATCTCGATTTGTTTTTTTTAAAAATTAATCTAGTAAGAGGTTTAGTAAATATCACTGTGTATACATGATGTATATAGTCAAGAAATTGATACATTGATTAGGAATGACATTTCTAATACATTGTTAAAAACCAAAACACAAAAGAGAACAAATTAAAAATTAGTTTCAAAATTGTTTCTCCAAATTTTTGTTAGACTTGGGCTGTGTCAACGCGTTTCGACAAATCTTTTGTCTTCATCAGGACTTTAGAATATGCAGCCACTTTTTTCTATAAAAAGAAAGAAAGAATTTTGTAGTGACCTTCCACTGTAGTCTTTTTTTTGGAAGACTGTACAAGAATGATGTGAGGAGTGAGGTACCTTCTCTATATTTAGATGTGGGCGGTAAGTGATATCTGAGAAATCAGTAATCACTGCGTACTTCTCACTTCTATTTCTGTTTCTTTCGTTTCTATTTTGACAATCTTCAATCCAAGCTATGGCCCAGGGTCGGTTTCTTTAGCCGTCGGCAACAGAACGGTCCACTTAATTGTTTACAAGTGGTATGTTCCTCATCTAGTGAGCGCAGTTGTTCCAAACCAAAAGGTGTGTGATGAAAAGCTGTGGTCTTTTAAGTACGTTTTTCAGTTCTAGCCGCTCCCTGTGTCTAGCGATTAGCGATGGTAAAAAATCGGAATACTATTGATATTGAGAAGTTAAAACCACCCTTTTGGATTCAAATACGATATGGCGACGGAAGATGGAGTCGTTTACATATCTTTTCGCTTCTCAGGGGCTTATTCAGTGCGGTTCCTTCATATGGGTATCGATTGAGTTAATCAGAGGTGCCCGGGACGGTGCAGCCTTGACCCGAAATCGTTTCCTGGATGTCAAAGCGCCGTGCGTCTCCTTCCGTCAGGGTTTCAAGTGAAAAAATGGAAGATCACTTGAAACCCTGACGGAAGGAGACGCACGGCGCTTTGACATCCAGGAAACGATTTCGGGTCAAGGCTGCACCGTCCCGGGCACCTCTGATTAACTCAATCGATACCCATATGAAGGAACCGCACTGAATAAGCCCCTGAGAAGCGAAAAGATATGTAAACGACTCCATCTTCCGTCGCCATATCGTATTTGAATCCAAAAGGGTGGTTTTAACTTCTCAATATCAATAGTATTCCGATTTTTTACCATCGCTAATCGCTAGACACAGGGAGCGGCTAGAACTGAAAAACGTACTTAAAAGACCACAGCTTTTCATCACACACCTTTTGGTTTGGAACAACTGCGCTCACTAGATGAGGAACATACCACTTGTAAACAATTAAGTGGACCGTTCTGTTGCCGACGGCTAAAGAAACCGACCCTGGGCCATAGCTTGGATTGAAGATTGTCAAAATAGAAACGAAAGAAACAGAAATAGAAGTAAGAAGTACGCAGTGATTACTGATTTCTCAGATATCACTTACCGCCCACATCTAAATATAGAGAAGGTACCTCACTCCTCACATCATTCTTGTACAGTCTTCCAAAAAAAAGACTACAGTGGAAGGTCACTACAAAATTCTTTCTTTCTTTTTATAGAAAAAAGTGGCTGCATATTCTAAAGTCCTGATGAAGACAAAAGATTTGTCGAAACGCGTTGACACAGCCCAAGTCTAACAAAAATTTGGAGAAACAATTTTGAAACTAATTTTTAATTTGTTCTCTTTTGTGTTTTGGTTTTTAACAATGTATTAGAAATGTCATTCCTAATCAATGTATCAATTTCTTGACTATATACATCATGTATACACAGTGATATTTACTAAACCTCTTACTAGATTAATTTTTAAAAAAAACAAATCGAGATTAAAAATGTATTTTTGATATCATAACAGTCTGTTGTATTTTCTGTTTTTTATCATTTTTTGTGTTTATCATATGTTGTTATTAAGATGTGTTGCGAATTAGCCAGTTCCTTGTAGCTAAAGTCTGCCTGGGTGTATACCTTTTCAAAAATTATTGTTTCCCTGACCCAGGAGCTAGATCCTTAACAGGGGGTCCCTGATACTTACCCTAGTTACATATCTAACCACCTTTAATAGGTTGGTGGCGGAATCATCATGGCCAGAGGAAAAACAAATGTCCATATTTTATCAGGGTCTGAGAGATGGTCTTAAGGATATAATCGCCCAAATAGATCCCCAACCCACCACTTGTGCAGGAATGGTCAGCCTTTCTTTAAGGTTGGATGGCAGGATGTCAGAGCGAAGTGGGGATAGGAAGAAGTGGGACAGAGGTTCTTCTAGGCCAGAGTACACAATCAGGAAAGGGCCACCGGGGGTTACTGAAAACCATGAACCCATGGAGATAGGAGCCGTGAGGGCTCCGTTAACCAGAGAGGAGAGAGAAACCCGCAGAACACAAGGATTGTGTATGTACTGCGGGAAAAAAAGGTCATTATGTAAGGGAATGTCCTTCCAAGCCCAAGACTACTTGGGGTTGGGTCAAGAAAAAATTGGCAGTGTCCAACCCTGAGCTCGGTAGTGAGTTATTGGGAGAACGGGGTGATCATGCCCCTCTGAAACTTTCCTCATTGGTTTGTGAGATTATCCAGGATTCTGTATCGCACATTGTATTGACAATGTGTTTGGAGAGCCACCATGTGGTACATCAGGTGTTAGTAATGATTGACTCAGGGGCTACCGGCAATTTCATAGATAGTGGTTTGGTTTCCTTGTTGTCATTGAAACGTATACCAAGATAACACCCCGAGGAAGTATGGGCGGTAGACGGGAAACCATTAAAGTCATGGTTAATCACTGAACAAACAGAAGACGTTTTGTTAACTGTTGAGGTACCAGAAGGGGAACATTGAGATAGTTTGATTCTGAATATAATTGAGGCCCCTCAATACGAGGTCATTCTGGGCATGCCCTGGCTTTCTTATCACAACCCTGATATAGATTCGACAGAGAAAAAGCTATGGTTCCAGTCAGCAGAATGTCAGACACATATGTCATTGCATCATGTCACTCAGGCTGCAGGGTTATCTGCTCCTTTTCAAGTAGCTACTGCGGCAGAAAAGGAGGTGCTATTACCCTATGAGTATCACTCATTTGAGGACCTGTTTAGTGAACAACTGGCCAATGAGATATCCCCTCACCGAACCTATGATTGTTGTATCGATCTAGTAGCAGGAGCACTTATGCCCACATGTCGGGTGTATTCTTTGTCGGTGCCTGAAACAAAACATTTAAAGGAATATTTGGACCACTACCAGTCTATAGGTTTCATTCAGCCTTCTAAGTCTCCTGCTGCCTCTCCTTTATTTTTCATTGCTAAAGCAAATGGAGAATTAAGGGCATGCGTGGATTACTGGATGTTAAACAAGAACACTATCCGTAACAGATATCCTCTCCCCCTCATTCCTGTTCTGTTAAATCAAGTCAGGAATGCCAGCGTGTACACCAAGCTGGACCTCCGAGGAGCATACCATCTGGTGAGGATGAGAGAAGGGGATGAGTGGAAGACTGCTTTTAAGACTCGTTACGGGTTATTCGAATATACAGTCATGCCCTTTGGGCTATGTAACGCCCCGGCAGCGATCCAATACTTCCTGAATGATGTGCTGAGAGATTTAGTGGATACTAGTGTTGTAGTCTACATTGATGACATTTTGATCTATTCTGAAAATGTCGATATCCACCAGGAGCATGTCATACAGGTCTTACAGCGGCTGAGAGAGAATAAACTGTTTTGTTAGCTCAGTAAATGTGAGTTGGAGTAGCAGAGGTACAGGTCGTTCTCTTAAACAAGGTCTGCCTTTTGTTCAAAACAAACTGTTTCTGCCTACTGTGGAAAGCAGGAAAAAGGCCTTTGAGTGGTGTCACTCTTCACCGATGTTTGTTCATCAAGGAGTAAGGAAAACGTTGCTTCTCATGCAGAGACAGTTCTGGTGGGACTCACTGTCCAGAGATGTGACTTTGTGGGTGGGGAAGTGTGAGGTGTGTGCTCGAGCTAAAACCTTACAATGTCAGAGCAAGGGGAAACTAATGCCCATGCCCACACCAAAGAAGCCATGGCAAAGCATCAGCATGGATTTCATTACTGGGTTACCTTCAGATCATGGACACATGGCAGTGCTAGTAGTGGTGGATAGTCTCACCAAAATGGGACATTTTATACCATGCAGAAACCTTCCCACTGCTGGTCAGACGGCTCAGCTGCTCTTAACTAACGTTTTCCGTTACCATGGAATACCGGAAGTCATAATATCTGATAGGGGCCCTCAATTCATCGCCAGTTTTTGGAAATCCTGGCGCTACATATCAAAGCCACGTTGTCAACCAGTTTCCATCCCCAAATGGATGGTCAAACGGAACGGCTCAATCAAACTTTGAATAAGTACCTATGATGTTATGGTGCGGAGGCTCATGACTCCTGGGTATCGCTGTTATGGCTCGCTGAATTGGCTTATAATAATGCTTGGCACAGCTTTTTGGGGGTGTCCCCCTTTTTTGCCAATTATGGATTTGATGCTCGAGTATTGCCCATCACCATCCCTGGTGAAGTGGGTAGTCAGCCTTCTGTATTGAGTCAGGTCCGCCATTTACATTCTGTACAGAGAAAAGTGTCTAAGCATTTGGTCCGAGCAAAGGCGGTCTACAAGAAGTGGGCTGACAAACATCGAGGTGAAGGTCCACATTACCAGGTGGGGGACAGAGTATGGTTGTCCACGAAGAACATCCGGTTTAAGCTTCGTTCAGTGTTCCACCCCAGATACATCGGTCCGTATGTTGTTCTGAAGCAGATCAATCATGTGGCATATAAACTGAAGCTTCCGGCTTCTCTTCGTATCCATCCTGTTTTTCCCAGTAGTTTGTTGAAGCCTGCATTGTCTGCTCAACAGAGGACATCTCCCCCTGTGTTGTGTGATGGGGCTGGAGTATGTGGTTCGCTGTATTAAGGACTCAAAGAGACGCAGGGGTGCGCTGTGGTATTTGGTGGCTTGGAAGGGTTACACTGCTGAAGACGATTCCTGGGAGCCATCCTGTAATGTGCATGCTCCTGCTGCTGTCCGGTCCTTTCATCGGAGATTCCCTGCTAAGCCCGGGCCTAGGAGGCTCTAAGGGGGAGGGCATTCTGTCAGGTTTTTGCCTTGCCGCGCCTACCTAAACTTTAATGGACTACGACTTCCATGAGCCTTTGCTGCAGGAAGTATATGGATGGAGGAGACAGAGGAGAAAATGCGCGTAATTCTGAGTCCTTCGTTGGTTTTGATTGGAGAAGTACTGGCTGCTTTTAGCGTTGCGCTGCTGATCGCGGTTGAAACTATGCTGTTGCAGAAATCACCGCTCATCTGAAGGTACTGTTTTCAAAGTGAGAGCCGCTGGGAGCCGTAGCTCGCGTGATACTCTTTAGTGTGTTTTTGTTGTCCGATACGAAACGGAGGAAATGCATCCGCGGAACTTTGTGGCAGGTCGCTACTAGTTGCCGTGAAGGTTGTTGTTTATAGAAGGCATATCCTGGATGTTAGAGAGCAGCGGAGCACTGTAGGGCTCTACACGTTACCGTGTGCCGGGCAAAGACTTTAGTACCGGGGCAGAGTGGTGGTCGCAACTACCCGCTGCCGGATTGGTGTATTATTTATTGTACCCGCAGGAAGAAGAGGAGCGTGGTGGTGGTCGCAACCACACGTTACCGTTTTATTGAAGTATTGTTAATCACGATAGAGGACTAGAGGTGGACACGAACTCTGTTGCCTTCCTATGTTGTGGAGTACAATTCCTGTCGTCCTAGGAGTGAAACGAAATACACCTAATCTGAGTGCTTTCAGAGATACATATCTCTAACTCTTTTTAAGGTTGTAAAGAATACTGGGGAAGTGTCAGTCAGTCAGTCAATTATATTTATTCGATTATTGAAAATCATAAAAGAACGAGCAAAATTATATATCACCATTTCATCAGGGCACAAATTTTAACAAATTTAAAACAGACAATCATTATATTAGAAACACTAGGTCTACAATGAAACATACATAAATATTTAAAAAGAGATAAAAAGAAGGGCTTATTAAAACACAACTCATTCAGATAAATGAGAAAAGAGGAAATTCATTTTTCAGAGATAAAGTGCCTGTGCCTTATGCGGTGCTTATTTAAACGAGCTCCTGCAACTAGAAAACTAGCGACAGAGAAAACTACTTTAACATTAGGGAGAAGTTGCAAAAACAACAGGGCTGGTTTTACCTGAATAAAGCCCTGGTTACGTAAAATAGGAAGCAGATATCTTTTTCTGATCTCAATGTAATGTCCGCAAAACATGATAAAGTGCATCGTATCCTGTGTTGAAAAGTGGTCACAGTCGCATGGTTCAGCATCATCAGGTCTAGTCCAGATTCTAAATTTGCCCAGTATAAAATGAATTAGATCAAAGCGAAATCTCGTTAAGAGAAAACGATGATAAGAATTTGTTACCAAAAGGAGATATGGTTCCATTCCTGGAACAGCATAGGAGAGCATACAGTGTTTCCTTACCATGGGTTTTTTTAGCTCTGTATCTTCCCTCTCTGGGGAAGTGAACTATTCAATGGTCAAAGTAAAGAAACATACGGTTTATAAAAGGGTCATGACAAAGTCCATCTCCACATTATATGGTGTGTACATGTATGGGTTTTGAGCTAGGATGGTGTTATACTGACATATGAATATTGTGATAACCAGTGTGTTTCATTGCAGGAAGCTGGACTAGGTCTATCTTATATTGGTTGGAGGAATGAGTACAGCCTCATAAGGTATTATAGTTCTAGCGAGAAATACCGAGAGTAGTATTGTATGTAGCGCAGTATTTATAATACCCTATGCTTTGTCATTTCAGATCCTTGTCCCTACTGACCCTTTCCCTTCCCCAGTCTTTCTTCATTATTTATCCCTCGCCTGATGGTTCGAACCTCCTGTGTACACATTCAGGGTGTTGGTAACATCGGGAGGTGGACCCCTTTATTCATCAGTTGAATCCTGCGAGGCGGGCCCTGACAAGGTTTGTAGGGTTAGTGAAGGATTTCACTATATTAAAAATGGTTTTATGATTGTTGTTTGCTCTGTTTATCAGATTAGCGTAGTGCGTCTTTTTCTCTTTTCTAATTTATGTTGGTATGCTCTGAGTTTCTATTTGAAAATCTTCATATCTTCAGCCTCGTAGTGCTTCCTCCATTGTTTGTCTGCTTGTCTGCAAAGTCCTTTTAATGTTTTTAAATGGGGGTGAACCAAGGGGCTGATTTTTTGTTGATGGTTGTTTTCGTTAGCGGGGCTAAAATGTTGACCATTGACAGCATCCATTCATTAAATAGGTTATTGTCACTGTGGATTTCCGGTGAGAGTAGGTCTGGTGGTATCTGCCATGCTTTGTAGATTGGGGTTTGATATCATGCTATTCCATTTCCGTATGGGGCCTGATTTGTTAGAATTATTTCTTGTTTGAACATTATCATAGATGAATTTGAAAGGAATCAACTTATGGTCTGACCAATTTATAGTGACTGGAGGGGGGGCAACCATTAGATTTGTGGCATTAGTGCATAAGCCATCAAGGGTATGTCCTGCAAGATGTGTGGACCCCTGCATCAGTCGTTTTAGACCCAGTGTGTTTATGATTTCTATGAATGATTTTGTATTGGGGGTGTCGACTGCTTCGAAATGAAGATTAAAATCACCTAAAACTGTAAGTATCGGACCATAAGGGAGCTATTGCAACAACACATCATCAGTAGTGTAAAACGAACCGGTCCTCCTAGGGTATCTAAAAATGTGCCCACTGATCCCAGGGGCCTGTAGACGAGGGCCGCTGCAAGCGGGATGCAGTTGTCTATTTTAAGATTAAAGCAGAGGATTTCTGCATCCTTCAGTTCAGTGATATTAGTGATAGAGCATTTCAGATGTTCCTTATTGATTATATCTATTCCTCCTCCCTTTTTACCATTTCTGTCCAATCTGGAAATGGTATACCCCTGGGGAAGGGCTTGCGCTATATCTGGATTGGAGTATTCTGTCAACCATTTTTCGGTGACAAAAAGGCAGTCATAGTTGTGGTCTGACAGCATTTCCTGGATGTGTAGGGCATTTTTTACTAAGGATCTTGCGTTTATAAGGCTGCAGTGAACCTGTTTGTAGTGGGTCTTGTCCATGGGAGGAACTGTATATTCGGCCATAGTGCTAACCTTGTGATTTATAGTATGTTTGCAAGTGAGACAGGTGAGGGGGCCTTTAATAGTTTCAATGGGTGCTGGAGCTTGGCAGTGTCTGACATGTGGGTTAAGTGTGAGAAGTTCTTCCCTGGTGTATTGGAGGTTTAGATTTTTACCAGCAGCATTTCTGGCCCTGGCCGCATTCTGGACTCGGACGGATGGACTTGAATTTGGCACGCCCGCTGCGCGTGCCTGCTGCACATCTGGAGCAGCATTTGATTTAAATCCCATCGAGATTCCTGGCACCGGGCCGGCGAGCTGCCGGGGGTGGGAGTGGGAGTGGTCTCTGTGGGAGGGGCTGCGTTTCTCTGCAACAAGTGGCACGAGCAGTCATGGCAGACTGGAAACGCAGCCCTGACAGTTTTTCAATCTGTGCCAATAGACGCTCTGCAAATGCGAATCTATCCAAAGTAAGGGCCTAAAAAATGCGGTTGTTTCTGGACAGTGCTGACAAAGGTGAGCGAGATAGAGGTAAAAAACGATGACAGTGCAAGTAGAGTATATTATTAAAAGCAATAATCACAAGTATACGTGCAGTTTTAAAATCGTGTGTCTCATTTCTCTTTCAACCAGATCTGGGTCCGAAGGTTGCATTATATTCATCAGTTTTTGTTGTGCTTCTTAAGTCAAATTACCTTAATTATGTTATGCCAAATCATGTTATTTCAAGGCCTTTCAGGAAAAAAGCCTACTGCGAGGGTACAAAAACAACGCAAACGAATAGAACGGGAGCACTGTCATTCACGACATTTGCTGTTTTGTGCTTTTTTGTACCAAAATGGACTCAAGTATGAATTCAGGAATGACAGAATTAATACTGATGCATTGAATATCGAAACACAAAAATATCTGAAACTAAATATCGATAACAAAAATATCTGCTTTCATTACCTAATTAGTAAAACCACAAATATCGAGAACAAAAATACCATTGCAAAGAATATCAATTTTTACTTATATCAAAAACACAACTATTGTAAACAAAACTATTTTCACCTTTGAATAAACATATAATATGTCAAAAATATAGATTCACACAATAGGGATTACAACCTTATTGCCCAAATAATTAATTTATAGTTATTAAATAGTTTTTTTTTAAAAACACCTTTTACTTAAAACAGGTATTTGTAATAAACCTGAATTATTTATATGCATTTTTAAATTAAATGAAATCATATTACATCAACAAAATATTTACCATTCACCCCAATAAAGTATGTAACTAAAATGATAACATTACAAGACAAAAACAATTAGCATTAACCACAAACATGTAGACAACAAACAAAATAATAAATATATATATAAGTACATTTATATTCAAAACTAGCAAACTATGTATCATACCTTCTAAATAAAACCTAAATTAGCTTTTACCATAGAAGGACATAACTGATAAAAAATTCAAACTAAAACTAAACCAGCCAATAAAATCAAATCAGGCACACAATGTAATCTACAATATAAAAGGCACAGTAATTTAAACAACTAAATACTTCAAAAACAATAAACTCTGTAAGGCGAGGAAACTCTGTAAGACGATTGAAGAAATATAAACATTTTAACAACTAGCTAAACAAGTAGGTCTAACTCATATTTTAACTAAAATATACTTGTTAATAAACTTAAAAATGTAAAATAGAAAATAAATAATAAACCACTCTCCAACTTCTATCTCTTTACATATACTCCCTAAAAGAAAAGATTGCCACTTGCAAAAGGATTAAAACTGCCAGAAAAATACAACTATCACAAAGCAGCAAAAGGATATAACAAAGTAAGCATAGAGAGTAAAAATAAATCTTAATGACCTCAAACTCTGCAAAGTGCCAACAAATTAACACTTAAAATGAAATTGATGTATTTTTTATCCAACAGTAAAGAAAGCATAGGCTCCCCATTAGAACACCCCAACAGAAAAGCTGCAAAACTGTGTCAAACATCTAAACAGAACATAGATGTAATTATACAATATGAAAGTAGTTGCATAACTGCACATGCTAATAACAAATGTACACACTTACATTTTTTTAAAATATTTATACTATTACAACACCTTCAGATACAATGACAGAGACAGCAAAACACATAAGATCGCAGAAAGGAAAACAGTTACTAAATGACATGGGCTACACCTGCAGCCAAGAAGAAAAATACAATATGAAAATGTACCAAATAATATTCTAAAGCAAGCTATGGGAGAGCAACTACAAAAGATGATGGGCCTCATTTATGAGTAGTGTTGCACTGTTGCTACAAAGTAGCGATGCAACTCTTCTCAGTGCGCCCTCTTTTCGAGACCCTTGATGCGTCATATTTACTGAATGACGCATCATGTGAATGACGGATACCTCAGTGTCTGTCGCAGCAAAACTGACCCATTGCTGGAGTTGTGTCGGATGCAGGGGGGAAGGCTAGGATTATAGCACTGCATCCCCCTTAGGTCTGCATTGAGGCATGCATATTTATTTGACGCAGTGGCGTCCTAGAAGTTGTGCACTAAAATCTTACAGATTTTAATGCGCTACTTTTACAAGGCTTTGATGCGGGGGAACGCCCATCCTGCATACATTATACCTGATGCAAGTATAATGTATTGCAGGGCTTTACGAAGTGACGCATCTCCCTTGATGCATCGCTTCGCAAATATGGAGTAAAGTGGTGCATTATTTAAGCCGCTACAGTGTCACTTTTTGTGATGCTGCAACAGCCTAAACGTGACACAAGGGCTCATAATTAAGCCCCAATGTTGTAATTCATGTAAATTAACACAACCACACCAAAATGTGACAGAAATAGAAGTAAAGGAGATATTGATGATATAAGAGAGGCAAGCATTAGCTCGGAGGAACCCACAACCAAACTTCTTAAAGATATACTGCCTAAAAGTCCCCAAACAGATCAAAATCCCAACTACCACCTATACACACTTTCCAACGGTTAACTGCATGACTAAAAAGCCAACAGCGATACTCCTAATGCCCAAATAAAGTACCAGGACAGAAAAATACCTGAACATTTAACAATGACACATAAAGAGGAACCTGTCCTCTTATATGGTAACCTAAACAATGAGAAAAAAATGCTAATATTCCATACAGAAAATAACTCACTAAAACTAAGCCATTGTGAAACCTTGATGATGGTTGGGACCTACAAAATGGGTCCTAAGCCATTTACTTAGATGTACACCATACATGGTGAATATTAAAACACAAATATCCCTTCTATATATGCCCAACTACCAAATACGCAATGCAGCACTTACTACAACCTTTTAAACCACATTAAATAAAGAACAAATAAATACTACCCCAAAAAATAAGTATAGACTTTGAGCAGGCCATGATTCAAACCATTGTAGGAATTTACCCCCACACAGCCATACAAGTGTGTTCCTATAATTTCAATCAAAATGTATGGAGACACCTTGAACAGTCTGCACTAAGTGTAGAATATTTTACAAACAGAAAGTGGCTTAACTGTCAATTTCTTTATCTACCAACTTTTTACTAAGTTTGTTTTCATGTCCATCTTGTGTCTGTTCCACGCCTGGAGCTTCGCCAATTTACTTATGTGCTTCCACTGCTCGCTTTAGGGAACTACAGCCTGAGGCCAGAAGAGCCCAGGCAGGTCTAGTTATAGTTCCAGGCAGCAGGTCAGCTGGGCAGATGCAGGAAGGCCTCTTCAGCTTGTTATGTACAGGGTAGCTTAGAACAGGAGGTCATTCAGCTGACCCCTGTCTTCAGGAAAGAAGGGGGCAGGTCCAGTCTTCCTTCTTAGCAAATAGGGCAGCAGGGCAGCAAAGTAACAGGGCAGCAGGTTAGTGGTTCTTATGGAAACAGAGCAGCACAGATGTCCTTCTTCTGTAACATCCACATGTCTGGAGGTGTACTGAAGAGTTGGGTCTAAGGGTCCCATATTTATACTCGCTGACAGGTTTGAAGTAGAGAAAGGTTCTGAAGTTTTCCACCACCAGTAGTGTTGGAAATTTTCAGTGCTTAATTTGTGCCAGTGCTTTCCGGTGCTTAGCACCGGCACTTACTTATCAGGGCTGGTCTCCACGCATCTGCTGCGCATGTCACATATTGTATTGATATATTTTTTAATTTACCTTACTACTGTTCTCGGTGCAGCTCCAGAGTGTTTTTCACGTCTCCCGAATAAGTCACAGTGGTTAATAGTGTTGTGGCTGTGAGACTTAGTCACTTAAATACACACAACTGGCCTGTTCCCTCAGGCTTATTAAATCTCTACTCTGGAACTAAGATTCTTTCCTTACTTTTAAGATATCCTTAAACAATGCTTATTCTGTACAAGATAGTGTTATTCCACTTTGTTTGCCTTCTTTATATAAGTGTCTTTTTGTCAAATGACAGTTATACCCCATCAATACTTAGAAGACAGGAATATTGGTATAAATACCCAAAAACACACCCATAAATGTGTTCTTAACGTTTCAAAAATTTTGAAAAAAGCAAAATGGTACTTCACGTGCGCACCACCAGTGGAGCTTGCTGATTGGTACTCACCAGCTATGCTCGCTTTTGTCATCATCGGCAATCATTTTGTTCAAACTTATAAGTGTCCCAAACAAAGTGATCAAAAAAATATTCAAAATATCACACACCCCTATGTGTTTTTGCAACTACCAAACAAAATTGAGACCCAATATAATAAAAACTGAAGTAAGGAACAGAGATTACCAATTTTATTCTTCTCTTGTGTCCTTACTCAGATATTTAAAACCGGTTGCATACATGCAAACCCCCTCCTTTCAGCCGGCATGTTTCATCGCCATTAAATCTTAGGGGCAATTTCGTCAGGGCAGGGTCAATTCGTCGCTATCGTTAGACACTAGTACAATTTTCAAATTAAGTGTCAAATGACAAAAAAACGACACAATGGCCAGATTACTTACACACACTTATAGTAGCTCCACCCCCTTCAAGGAAGGTGGCACACGGGTATAAACACATCACTCATAGGCATTTTATTACCATCAAGGAGGCAGGGACATTCGTACTAGCTCTCATAGATGTATGGGGATCATATTGTGCAGTCCTCCCTTCCAGGGCTGATCTATATATTTGATTCCTAAGTGTAGAAATATATAGGTATTAGTATACACATCATCATGCTTCATTCTTCCATTTTAAACACCTTCTGCACATCCAGCCACTCTTCACCATGCCTAATCATTATAACAAGAGACATGGCACTGACCAACTAAATTACCAATTTTAATTAGCTTGGTTCGGCAATATATCCTCCGATACATCGGGATAGTATTTTGCTGTGCTCTATGCTTCTTCTTGTCAGCATACCCACTGTACCTCACATTCACACACCACCTACTTAGTGTGACCTCCTTTCATCCGTTACTACTCACCGCCCAATCAGCTAACTTGTGCCTTGTCTCATCCGGTACAAGGCACAGTAGCGTTTACAAATAGTCACCGGGTGGCGTCTCACGTGACCTTTCTCCGGTCACGTGACCTAGCACAAATCTGTGTCGGCCATCTTGGAATGTGTTACATAATGTTAAAAATAAAGAATTTACTTGCTATCATTATTAAAAAAGATGTGATATTCAATATTCATAATATCTAGAAGAGTATCGCACCTCTGTCAATAATATCGAGTGAGTTCGAAGAGTGTTAATTTCTCGATCTCACTCATCAAAAGTATCCCATTTAAATGGTGCATTTAGAAACTACTTCAAAAATATTCACTGGTCATTTCGCAAGTTATGGTGGTACAACTTAGTTAACCGGCAGAGATTACAAATAGTCACCGGGTGGGGTCTCATGTGACCATCCTCCGGTCACGCAACCTAACACAAATTAGTGTCGGCCATCTTGTAATGTGTTCAATAGTGTTAAAAAATAAAGGATTATTAAAAATAGAATGAAATTCAACGTTCCTAATATCTGGAAGGGTTTCACACACCCATCAATAATGTCGAGTGTATTCGAAAAATTTTACTATCTCGGTCTCCCTCATCAAAAGTATCTTGTTTAAAGGGTGCATATAGAGACTGTTTCAAACAATATCCCAAACTATTCACTGGTCATTTCGCAAATAGTGGGTGTACACCTTAGTGATATTACACCCAATTAGTTTTTCAACTAACTTTATTGGTATCCTCAGTACAATCATGCCCATCATCTATAGTTTTTAAATTCGGAGGGGCCCTTTATTCATGTCTCTTTTCATTATTCATTCAGTGCATAGTAACCGCAATGTATATTTCTCTTACACAGCAAGTTGACCAAGAATTTTTGTAATCAAGGGATAGCACGGAGTAGTGATACCTCTCAGGGACACCATTAGTTCATGGAACCATTTAATTTCTTACTTTGTTCCATTCAATCAAATCATTGAGTCCTGTTCGGTCACAACCTTCCTGATAGATCCAGCGTGCTCCTTTCATTGCTAGAATTCTGTCTACATTGCATGGATCTACTACAACCTTCTCCAATACCACCCACATAAAGGAATGATTATTCTCCTTGTAGTGTTGTACCAATTTCGTGGAGAGTTTGCGGGCCCTGATGGTACTCAAATGTTCCTGCA
Organism: Lissotriton vulgaris; assembly: GCF_964263255.1. Taxonomy (NCBI): domain Eukaryota; kingdom Metazoa; phylum Chordata; class Amphibia; order Caudata; family Salamandridae; genus Lissotriton; species Lissotriton vulgaris. Next base: position 562,337,591 of record NC_141695.1, read on the forward strand.
CTCTTACTTTTGTGTAGTCAGCCCAATATATTGTAAACCACACTCACATGTCAATCGATACACCACATTCGTAGTGTTGCAATTACTAAATCTGGTCAAGTGCCACACTTTTATAGAGTTAAGCATTACTTCTGTTGTTTTTTCAGTCAATTTACACACCGTGCACATACCACAAGCGTAGGAGAAAAAAATAAAGAAAAAAGTGAGGGGAAGAGTGGTGTGGCCTCACGGTAGTAACACCATGGAGGCTCTGCAGGAAAGTACTTACCTGCCGCCTAGGTTCTCATCATCAGCGTCCACCACGCGAGCAAAAAAGTGTGAGATGAAAGAAAGTAAACAGTGAAAAGGATAGTGAAGGTGCTAGGGCGACAGTACCTGCCTGTGCACCAGGATTGGTACACTGCAGGCCTGGACCCAACAGTGCGGAGAAGGGTGACACGAGTAGTGCATCTCTAATCCTGTGAAATTAACTTCCATGGTTCTGTCTGGGTGGGGTTGCATTATTGGTGTTGCTGTGGGTGGGTTGCTTCCTTGGTGCTACCCTGGGTGGGTTGCTCCCTTGGTGCTTCTGTGGGTGGGCTGTTTCCTTTATGCTGCCCTGGATGGGCTGCTTCATTTGTTCTGCCCTCGGTGGGTTGCTTCCTTGGTTCTTTCCTGGGTGGTTTGCGGCCTTGGTTCTGTCCTGGGCGGGTTGCTTCGCTGGTGCTCTCCTGGGTGGGTTGCTTCCTTGGTTCTGTCATGGGTGGGTTGCTTCCTTGGTTCTGCCCCCAGGGTCGGTTGCTTCCATAGTGCTGACCTTGGTAGGTTGCTTCCTTGGTTCTGCTCGGTGAGGGTTCTTGCCTTGGCTCTGCCTGGGTGGGTTGCTTCCTTGGTTCCGACCTGGGTGGGTTGTGGCCTTGGTTCTGCCCTGGGTGGTTGCTTCCTTGGGTCTACCCTGGGAGGGTTGGTGCATTGGTGCTGCCCTGGGTGGGTTGCTTCCTTGGTTTGGCCCAGGGAGGGTTGCTTCCTTCATTCTGCCTGAGTGGATTTTGGCCCTGGTTCTACCCTGGGTAGGTTGCCTCCTTGGGTCTGTCCTGGGTGGGTTGCTGCCTCAGTGCTGCCCTGGGTGGGTTGCTCCCATGGTTCTGCCCTGGGTGGGTTGCTACCGAGGCACAAGATGGCTGCCAACACTTTCTGGTTTGGAGTGTTGATAGACAGTTGACGGCCAATTAGCATTCAGCTTGTGCTCGGAAAGGTAAGCTTACAGTAACCTTACAGTAAGCTGCTATAGATATATACATGTTTTCTCTTTTGATTTTCCCAGGAAGTACTGGAGGGATTTTCACCAAATACAGAAAAGGCACTTCTGCATACCAGTCCTTACCATTTTGCCAAGTTTGGTGTAATTCCGTTCAGCTGTTCGGGCTGTAGCCATGTCTAATCGTCCTATGGAAATTAACATGGGGAAAACACGTTTTGGGACCACCCTTTTTTCTCGGACCCCGCTTGACGAATTCCTGCAAAACTTTCAGGGAAGGAGCAGAACTGAGCTGGCCAAAATTTTGGAAAATTGCACGCAATTTCCTAAATCGACGCCAAAGTTATTCCCAATAGAATGTTGCAGATTTCCTATTGTAACTAGGTCCTAACTATATATACCTACTGGCGACCGCCAGTAGGTAATACATACACATATACATATATATACATATATATATATATATATATATATATATATATATATATATATATATATATATATATATATATATATATATATATATATATATATATGTATATATATATAAACACACACAGGTTTGGCGTGCTTAAGCCATCTTCGACGGCGGGCTCTCGACGGGGAACGCCAACCCCTATTATTTTTTCTATGTCTATGATCACGTGTGCAAAATTCTAAAACAGTATGTTGCTTTAAATGAATGTTGACCCAGGTAAACTCCACCTGTGAGAAAGAGATCAGCGGATCTCGAAACGCGTTGGGTGTTTCCTTTGCTGATTAAACTTGACGACACCGCATCTGATTTGGGCTCCGACTCTGGTTCTTTTGTTGATGAAGTGCTGTAACCAGGAGTGTGTTGAATATATATATATATAGATAGATATATATATATAGATATATATATATATATATATATATATATATATATACATATATTTTGACAAACACTTGCTTTTCTTTTTCAAAGAAAGCAGACGGCACTCCGAGCTTTAGATACTGGAAACGATTTATTGGTAGACCCCCTGACCCCCCCCCCCCAAAAAAAAAATATATATATATATATATATATATATATATATATATATATATATATACATATACATATATATACATATACATACATATATATATATATTTTTGTTTTTTTGTTTATTTTTTTATTTTTTTTAGTGCGCAAAATATATATATATATATATATATATAACTATTGGTGAATGAGTGGATGTGTATGTAGATGTTGGCATACCTAATAAGTTGTTGTAATTGGTATTGGTTTCTCCTTTTTTAAGAAAATGTTAGTTTCTATTTTTGAATGTGTGTGTCAAAGGTTATTTTATGCTGATAGGAGGTCTGCCACTTTGTCACAAGGATGTTGTCATCAGTGATGTCATTTGAGATGTCATCAGTGATGTCATGAGTGATGTCACTGACCATGTCATGAGTGATGTAATATGGGACGTGCATTGCACGCGCAAGTTATAGTGAGTCCAACTAACTATAACGTGGGAATTTCAATGGTTTTATGCGAGTAACATTTCCACCTAACTATATCTGGTGTGAAACCTATGATTTTTTCAGTGAATATAATAGGTTTTTTAAATGTTAATTCCTAACTATAACTGGTGTGAAACCTATGTTTTTTTCAGTGAATATATATATATTACCTACTGGCGGTAGCCAGTAGGTATATATAGTTAGGACCTAGTTTCCATAGGAAATCCCCAACATTCTATTGGGAATAACTTTGGCGCTGGTTGAGACACATTTAATCACTCACTCATACAGTCAGTCATGCACCTACTAAATCCTTCATCCAGACACTTATACATCCACTCATTCTTCAATATGTAAGACATATTTTAACTTTACAGAAACATACAATCACTGGATGTTGTCATCAGTGATGTCATCAGTGATGTCATTTGAGATGTCATCAGTGATGTCATCAGTGATGTCACTGACCATGTCATGAATGATGTAATATGTATCATGATCAGCAGTGGATTGCGGGTGCGCGATATATAGTTAGTGCAACTAACTATATATGCGAATTTCAATGGTTTTGTGTGAGTAAAATAAGGTTTTGTAAATGCTAATTCCTAACTATATATGGTCTATAACCTATGGTTTTTTCAGTGAATATATATATATATAAAATGTCTATGGCAAAATGAAACCCCTCACTTTATTCCTTTTCAAATTAAATGTATTAAGTGTTACCACTTTATTTCAATCAAGATGACTTCAGGTGTGCCATACTTTTGTCATAAGTAAGACTGTTAGCGTTCTAGTTGTTCTTTAGAACACTCTGGGACATTCTGTCATTGGGCTATAGTTGGGATACATCTGGCTGAAATTTGGGCTACATTGGGGCTCTTTTGTCTCTGGTGGCCATCTTGGGAGACTGCATATCAGAATTTATTTAATGAAATATAAGAGGATTTGAGAAGTCACTCAAAATGTGCCCTAATTTTTCTTTCTTCAGCACTAATCATAATTTCTATGGCAAAATTAACCCCTCATTTTGTTCCTCTGCAAATTAAATGTTTTAAGTGTTAACACTTTATTCCAATCAAGATGACTTCAGGTGTGCCATACTTTTGTCATAAGTAAGACTGTTAGCGCTCTAGTTGTTCTTTAGAACACTCTGGGACATTCTGTCATTGGGCTATAGTTGGGCTACATCTGGCTGATATTTGGGCTACATTTGTTTTTTGTCTCTGGTGGCCATCTTTGGGCTACATTGGGCTACATTGGGCTACATTTGGGCTCTAACATATATATAGCCCGATGTAGCCCAATATATATTTTTTCAAAGTTAATTTTCGTAAAAACCACTGGACCATATATCTTGAGACATAGTAAAGGCACATAGAGGGTACCAGTCACTACAATTTTGCCAAGTTTGGTGGAAATCCATTCAGCCGTTCGGGCTAAAAGTGAGTTTGACCGCCCTATGGAAATTAACATGGAGAAAACACGTTTTGGGACGCCCCTTTTATCTCGGCCCCCGCTTGACGAACCCCCCCCCACATTTCCAGGGAAGGAACGGGCCACGAACTTTGAGAAATTCACGAAGATTCGTCCACCGGCACCAAAGTTATTCCCAATAGAATGTTGTGGATTTCCTATGGAAAGTAGATCCTAACTATAACTACCTACTGGCGACCACCAAACCAGTCTCTCTTCTACCAGCAGAAAGAAGAAAGTGTGAACGACTCCGGGGGAACAAAGGTTGCTTTTAATGATGTGTACAGCGCTGACAGAAAGTTGGTTCCTGAAACGCTAGGCAGACGCGTTTCATCCTTTGAGAGGAATCTTCAGTGCCCGTTTCAGTCCGTTGCTTTAAGCCAGGGTCCATTGCTTCAGTGGTTTTAAAGCTGTGACCACTTCCCATTCTGTTGCCACGCCCTGTCCTGCCTCGCAGGTGGAAAGTTCTGAAATCCCACGTCGACTCCGCTACTGCATTATGGGCATTGTGGTCCACCGAAGGAACCCATGCAGTGAGGGGTTTTCCTTAAGCGTCAAGTGATGTTTCCACACAGTGGTGGTCGGCGTTTCACTTTCCCACACGCAGTCACAGTGCAGAGAAATAAAAGTTCTTCCTCCGTCCCCCTTACACAGGCAGCAAAGTACTGCCTCCATCTCTCCCCTCGTGTTAATGAATCGCCATGTGGTTCTGCATCCTGCACAGAGGGGGGGTGACACGTTAGCAGTTTCATGCAACACCAAAAGATTAGCAGGTCAATCCGTGTCACGCCAGACCGAGAGGGGTTCACAGCACGCCAACACCTGCTTGCTGGCGTTAAGTATCCAAACCAGTCTCTCTTCTACCAGCGGAAAGAAGAAAGTGTGAACGACTCCGGGGGAACAAAGGTTGCTTTTAATGATGTGTACAGCGCTGACAGAAAGTTGGTTCCTGAAACGCTAGGCAGACGCGTTTCATCCTTTGAGAGGAATCTTCAGTGCCCGTTTCAGTCCGTTGCTTTAAGCCAGGGTCCATTGCTTCGGTGGTTTTAAAGCTGTGACCACTTCCCATTCTGTGGCCACGCCCTGTCCTGCCTCGCAGGTGGAAAGTTCTGAAATCCCACGTCTGCTCCACTACTGCATTATGGGCATTGTGGTCCACCGAAGGAACCCATGCAGTGAGGGGTTTTCCTTAAGCATCAAGTGATGTTTCCACACAGTGGTGGTCGGCGTTTCACTTTCCCACACGCAGTCACAGTGCAGAGAAATAAAAGTTCTTCCTCCGTCCCCCTTACACAGGCAGCAAAGTACTGCCTCCATCTCTCCCCTCGTGTTAATGAATCGCCATGTGGTTCTGCATCCTGCACAGAGGGGGGGTGACACGTTAGCAGTTTCATGCAACACCAAAAGATTAGCAGGTCAATCCGTGTCACGCCAGACCGAGAGGGGTTCACAGCACGCCAACACCTGCTTGCTGGCGTTAAGTATCCAAACCAGTCTCTCTTCTACCAGCGGAAAGAAGAAAGTGTGAACGACTCCGGGGGAACAAAGGTTGCTTTTAATGATGTGTACAGCGCTGACAGAAAGTTGGTTCCTGAAACGCTAGGCAGACGCGTTTCATCCTTTGAGAGGAATCTTCAGTGCCCGTTTCAGTCCGTTGCTTTAAGCCAGGGTCCATTGCTTCGTTGGTTTTAAAGCTGTGACCACTTCCCATTCTGTGGCTACGCCCTGTCCTGCCTCGCAGGTGGAAAGTTCTGAAATCCCACGTCTGCTCCGCTACTGCATTATGGGCATTGTGGTCCACCGAAGGAACCCATGCAGTGAGGGGTTTTCCTTAAGCATCAAGTGATGTTTCCACACAGTGGTGGTCGGCGTTTCACTTTCCCACACGCAGTCACAGTGCAGAGAAATAAAAGTTCTTCCTCCATCCCCCTTACACAGGCAGCAAAGTACTGCCTCCATCTCTCCCCTCGTGTTAATGAATCGCCATGTGGTTCTGCATCCTGCACAGAGGGGGGGTGACACGTTAGCAGTTTCATGCAACACCAAAAGTTAATTTTCGTAAAAACCACTGGACCATATATCTTGAGACATAGTAAAGGCACATAGAGGGTACCAGTCACTACAATTTTGCCAAGTTTGGTGGAAATCCATTCAGCCGTTCGGGCTAAAAGTGAGTTTGACCGCCCTATGGAAATTAACATGGAGAAAACACGTTTTGGGACGCCCCTTTTATCTCGGCCCCCGCTTGACGAACCCCCCCCCCCACATTTCCAGGGAAGGAGCGGGCCACGAACTTTGAGAAATTCACGAAGATTCGTCCACCGGCACCAAAGTTATTCCCAATAGAATGTTGTGGATTTCCTATGGAAAGTAGATCCTAACTATAACTACCTACTGGCGACCACCAGTAGGTGATATATATATATATATATATATATATAGATATATATATATCTATATATATATATATATATATATAGATATATATATATCTATATATATATATATATATATATATATATATATATATATATATATATATATATATATATATATATATATAATATATATATATATATATATATTACCGTGCGTGAACTTACAGTGAATTCCCTACATGCCCCAAGTGGCTTCCCAGACTTGCTGGCTGCAGGACGCACTTCTTCCCAGCTTTTTATATCGGGGGCAATAATACGATGTTGCCTCAGCTGACAGTCACTTCATGCATATATATATATATATATTGATAGAACGCTCGGCAGACGCATTTCAGTTTATCTGCTTTCTTCAGTGCCACGTTTCATCAAACGAAGTTACTTCCACCTGGGGGCCGGTTTTAAAAGAGTCACACACCACACTGTTTGGATATGAGTGTTAACCAAGCCTCCATGGTCACTTTCTCGCTACTCCTCCTTTATTCCAAGCCGGGTTTTCCAGCGATGTTACAGTGCGTGAACTTACAGTGAATTCACTACATGCCCTGAGTGGCTTTCCAGACTTGCTGGCTGCAGGAGGCACTTCTTCACAGCTTTTCATATCGGGGGCCATAATACGATGTTGCCTCAGCAGACAGTCACTTCATGCAGCAAGATACTGCATCCTCTCTCCCCTTATGAAATTCCAACTCAGGTGAGTGTCCTTAGCATAGGAGGGGGCGCCACAATGTCGTTTCAAACAATACCAAAAGTCTTAGCAAGTTCTGCGCGGAGCTCCAGACCGAGAGTGCGTGCCGGGAAAGTGATGCTTGCTACACCACTTGCATATACAATGCCAATCCCCCTCTTCACCTGTAAAAATGGGTCTGCCACATGCTCGGTGCTGTTTGCTGATTTTTATTACCAAATTAAAAGCGCTTGGGTGGAAAGTTGATTGAACGCTCGGCAGACGTGTTTCAGCTTATCTGCTTTCTTCAGTGCCACGTTTCATCAAACAAAGTTACTTCCACCTGGGGGCCGGTTTTAAAAGAGTCACACACCACTCTAATTGGATATGAGTGTTAATCAAGCCTCCATGGTCACTTTCTCACTACTCCTCCTTTATTCCAAGCCGGGTTTTCCAGCGCCGTTACAGTGCGTGAACTTACAGTGAATTCACTACATGCCCCAAGTGGCTTCCCAGACTTGCTGGCTGCAGGACGCACTTCTTCCCAGCTTTTCATAACCCCCGCACTCCCCCAAACCGTGGGGAAGTATCTACCCCAAGACCCCTATCCCAGGCATCCCAATAACTTAGCCAACAAGGTCGTAGTTGTTGTGGTGGTTGTTGGCCGCAGTTTTATTGGGATCATAAATCATATCTGGGTCGTATACATGTCAACACAATATCCCATACATTATATCTGGGTCATAAACATGTCATACAACATATCTGGGTCATAAATCATACATGCCATCACCGTGGTCATAAATCATATCTGGGTCATAAATTATACATGTCATCATTTTCGTAAATCATATCTGGGTCGTAAATCATACATGCCATCATTTTCATAAATCACATCTGGGTCATAAATCATAGATGTCATCATCGTTGTCATAAATCATATCTGGGTCATAAATCATACATGTTGTTTCCATTTGTCATAAATCATATCTGGGTCATAAACCTGTCACTCATCATATTGTGCAAATCAATATTGTGGTACATTCAGTTCGTAGATGGCACGCCTACCAAACCAGATCTTTCGTTGATCCTTGGTCGTCCTCATTGTCGTGTTACCTCTGGGACCACCATTTGGCTGGTCACCCATGCCCTTTGCGTGTAGGGAGGGGTAGCTTCTCCAAGGAGTCAGGCCCCAACTCGCTACCTTTTTGTGCCCTGCCGTCCGGCCGGGTCTGGGCCGCGAGCGCCGTCTCCGTTCGCTACTCCCCTCCTTGGTCCGGCCACCTCACCCTGCCGTGCGGCATCCCAAAATGAGTGGCCTACTTCTACACACCGCCCTGTTGGTGTGTCTCCTTAGCCATCCGTTGTAACAATTCCCGCCGATGTTTGTGTTCCTTGCAGCTGGTTCCCCATTGGGGGGTTTGTACCATGCCGTACCCCCTATTGGCTGGGGGTTCCTTGGTGACAACAGGATGCTCCCTTGTGCGGTGTTAAGTCTTCCTGCCGCTTCTGGGCGCCCAGAACCGGTTCCTCCACTGGGGCTCGGCGTGGGTTAAGGCGCCGGCCCTTGAGCCTCCCCCCCCTTCGGGGGGGGGTGCGGTGGCCTCTGCAATAACCCCCGCACTCCCCCAAACCGTGGGGAAGTATCTACCCCAAGACCCCTATCCCAGGCATCCCAATAACTTAGCCAACAAGGTCGTAGTTGTTGTGGTGGTTGTTGGCCGCAGTTTTATTGGGATCATAAATCATATCTGGGTCGTTTACATGTCAACACAATATCCCATACATTATATCTGGGTCATAAACATGTCATACAACATATCTGGGTCATAAATCATACATGCCATCACCGTGGTCATAAATCATATCTGGGTCATAAATTATACATGTCATCATTTTCGTAAATCATATCTGGGTCGTAAATCATACATGCCATCATTTTCATAAATCACATCTGGGTCATAAATCATAGATGTCATCATCGTTGTCATAAATCATATCTGGGTCATAAATCATACATGTCGTTTCCATTTGTCATAAATCATATCTGGGTCATAAACCTGTCACTCATCATATTGTGCAAATCAATATCGTGGTACATTCAGTTCGTAGATGGCACGCCTACCAAACCAGATCTTTCGTTGATCCTTGGTCGTCCTCATTGTCGTGTTACCTCTGGGACCACCATTTGGCTGGTCACCCACGCCCTTTGCGTGTAGGGAGGGGTAGCTTCTCCAAGGAGTTAGGCCCAACTCGCTACCTTTTTGTGCCCTGCCGTCCGGCCGGGTCTGGGCCGCGAGCGCTGTCTCCATTCGCTACTCCCCTCCTTGGTCCAGCCACCTCACCCTGCCGTGCGGCATCCCAAAATGAGTGGCCTACTTCTACACACCGCCCTGTTGGTGTGTCTCCTTAGCCATCCGTTGTAACAATTCCCGCCACGCCGCAGGGAGGCGCACGTCTTCCTGCGGCTCCCCCCTGCTCCCGTGCTTATTGTGGCTTACATATGCAATTGCGTCATCGGACGGCACTTCACTGACTCTCATCCTTCCTTCAGCCCACCAGACTCGGTCATGGCCGCAAGATTCTAGGTGACCAGGGCAAACACCAAGGCGAAAAGCCAACATACGTATTCTGAGACGGCCTTGTACACTTGTGCGCGGCTGTGCTTTTTTCCTTCCTTTTTGAGGCCGGCCCCCGTACCCACACCGGGGTGGGCGCAGTCTCTGCGCACGGGGCCCCTCGTACCCATTGCAACCGTTCTTCCCTTTGGCCCGGGCAACTAAGTGATTTGCCCAGAATCACAGGATGTTTGAGCCTCCCTGTCGAGGCTGGACTGTGGTTTATGTTATGCTCCACTTGCCCCATTGTCCGGCTTCCTTCTTGTAGCCTTATTCGGCCGCGCCATGCCGTATGCCTTTCCGTCCTCTTTTTTTTTTTTTTTTTTTATATAGTTGCACCATTGCCCTATGCTCTCTTGTACTCACCGTCTTCCTTTTGTAATTTTTGTCCACTTGCACCACCCATCCCCCATGCTGTTGCCGGTCGACCTAAAGCATTCGCTTCGTGGTGGGCCGTACGTTACGGGTTATTGAATAGGCGTGATCCGCCCTCTGCACGACTGTGTGCCCCTGGGGCAAAGTGACTACCCAGGTGGGGATGGGCACCCCGATGCTGGCAAGCTTCTGCTTCTGTGCCTGGGTCTAGCGGCCACGCGGATTCCTGTGGCCATTAGTGTGATTCGGGTTTGACTCCACAGTCACCCTTTCATGCCCGAGTAGGGTAGCCTAGCATTTCCTCCTTGAGAGGTCAGTAAACAACATACCGTACCACTGGCACTAAGCATCTGATATTTCGCGCCGGGATGCGGAATCGTGCCGCCAACAATTAATCTGAGCATCCCCGTAAATGCATGAAAGAAAACTGCGCGGGATTTGCGCAACCTCGTAGGGCACCTGCTCTATGCTCCCACAAGCCGGGTATATGGTTACAGAAAGTTGGCACCGTGTGGCAACTTTGTGACACTAAATTCCAGGCATGACGATATTATTGAATGTTTCATGTCTGGTGAATTCTGTTGTAATTGCTGATAATCGGTTACACCGTATTTGACCGGATTCCGTTGTGTGTGCATACACAGAGGAATATAATTGTACATCTTATAACTGTTGAACTAAACTGTTTAACTTCTGCATTGTACTAGTAGATGTATGCATCTTAAGTTTTTCCTTTTTTTTTTTTGGCACGCTGATACCAATAATACGCTTAAAGCACGTGTGTGTAGCGTGGGCACCACTGGGGTAAAGGTTCAGCCGCAGCTTAGCGATTTTTGCCAGTGGCGTCATTAACTTTGGCGTGTTACTCGAGTCTTATGGGTGCATTTTAGGAGATCCACTTATTACTGGTTTTGGTCACAATTGCAAGATTCAGTGATACGCAATATCACACCCAAACATGTACCGCCGACTAGTGAGGTTTACCCTCAGTAAAGTTCGCGCCGCCTTCCATTCTCCAGCGGCGGATGCCGTAGTATCTTTAAATTGCGCCAGAACACTTCTATTGCCAATGCTTAGAAGTGGCAGGAGTGTTGCTTCAAACATTATATATGAACCGGGTACACTACTGTACCATAGTTGGTTTAATAGAAAATGCCGTAACTGGTCAACTAGGGATTTCTACCAGGGGACAACTTCTATTATTTTAACAGACTGGCCCCGTGACCCGCGCAAGTAAGGTATCATACATTTAGACACATCGCTCTCTCGCTTGTTCCAGGTCTTAAAGCATTTAAGGACAAATACGGCATTGACTGGTCTAACATCAGTTAACTTGGGACAGCGTTCCTAAACCTGACGCAATGTAGCGCTTGTGACGACGCACACAAGTGTGCTATCCTGGTGTTCTCCGACATGGCACCGGGTCGACGTGCCCATTGGCCGCCCTCTTGGCGCCACTGTGCCTTCCCCTTCATTTGGCGGAAGGCTGTGAAACGCGAAATTCCCCCTTTTGGCTTCCGAGCGGTTCAAAAGTTATGGGGGCTTGCCCCTGCGCCTCACCCTCCTTCGAGGGGTGCGGCGCCCCAGCAAACACTTCTAACGCAACTGCTTTGCCAGCTTGTTGCTTTATCACCCTTCCAGTCGTGTTTAGTCTCTGCCGAGGCTGCCCTTCGTCGTTTTTCTTGCCAGATCGTTGCTGGCGCCACGAGCCTCTTGCATCTCTTACGCTGCGCATCTTGGCCGTGCAGGTCCCAGTCGGGGGGGGGGGGGGGCTTGACCTCCGATCCACGGACCAGGCTCTCCGGTCAGGGGTCACTCCATGCCTCCTCCGTCGACGGTCGTTGGGCGCTCCCCCGATCTGCGCGCTTCGCCATCTCTGCCACCGGCTGGGACTCGCAGCGGCACTCCTCTCCTACCGCCATCGTGGAGCTTGGGGAGATCTCCCACCGCCTTCCCTGCGGCGCCATGAGTCCACAGGCTGGAAGCTTCGACAACCCGGGTGGACATGTTTTCTCGCAACGCTCCAAAAATTCAGGTGCGCCGCTTCCCCCACTCCACGAAAATTATGAGCTATCTGGGGGAAGCGGTGGCTTATATCTCCCCATCTGCTCACCCGTTCCTTGCAGCTGGTTCCCCATTGGGGGGTTTGTACCATGCCGTACCCCCTATTGGCTGGGGGTTCCTTGGTGACAACAGGATGCTCCCTTGTGAGGTGTTAAGTCTTCCTGCCGCTTCTGGGCGCCCAGAACCGGTTCCTCCACTGGGGCTCGGCGTGGGTTAAGGCGCCGGCCCTTGAGCCTCCCCCCCCCTTCGGGGGGGGGTGCGGTGGCCTCTGCAATAACCCCCGCACTCCCCCAAACCGTGGGGAAGTATCTACCCCAAGACCCCTATCCTATTCGGGGGGGGGGGGGGGTGCGGCGGCCTCTGCAATATCGGGGGCCATAATACGATGTTGCCTCAGCTGACAGTCACTTCATGCAGCAACATACTGCATCCTCTCTCCCCTAATGAAAATCCAACTCAGGTGCGTGTCCTTAGCATAGGAGGGGGCGCCTCGATGTCGTTTCAAACAATACCGAAAGTCTTTGCAAGTTCTGCGCGGAGCTCCAGACCCAGAGGGCGTGCCGGGAAAGTGATGCTTGCTACACCACTTGCATATGCAATGCCAATCCCGCTCTTCACCAGGAAAAACGGGTCCGACACATGCTCGATGCTGTTTGCTGAGTTTTATTACCAAATTAAAACGCTTGGGTGGAAAGTTGATAGAACGCTCGTCAGACGCGTTTCAGCTTATCTACTTTCTTCAGTGCCACGTTTCATCAAACAAAGTTACTTCCACCTGGGGAACGGTTTTAAAAGAGTCACACACCACTCCGATTGGATATGAGTGTTAATCAAGCCTCCATGGTCACTTTCTCGCTACTTCTCCTTTATTCCAAGCCGGGTTTTCCAGCGCCGTTACCGTGCGTGAACTTACAGTGAATTCCCTACATGCCCCAAGTGGCTTCCCAGACTTGCTGGCTGCAGGACGCACTTCTTCCCAGCTTTTTATATCGGGGGCAATAATACGATGTTGCCTCAGCTGACAGTCACTTCATGCAGCAACATACTGCATCCTCTCTCCCCTTATGAAATATATATATATAAATATATATATTATATATATATATATATATATATATATTGGTTCCCAATTGCCTGAGCTTTCAAGAATGCACTCACAGTCACGGCTGACCCATTCGGGATTAATTGCAGATAGAGCCGACAGCAGTTTCTCAGATGATTTCCGCTTGTCCCGTCGCATTTCGAGGCTCAGCCTCTTCTTCACAGGAACAGGAACCCATGAAGAAGAGGCTGAGCCTTCATTACTGCTCTTGTGCTGCATGGAATATTGTTTATTTCCCTTCGGATTGCACGCTGTTATCATTTAATGATCTGAAAGAGCAGCGCCTTCTCATTAATTTTCCAGACAGCACCATCATTGACGAGTTTCTCACTCTTTCACACCCAGGCAGCTGCAGTCCACTGTATGTTATTTCCTCCCTTGTAAGCCGGCCGCACTGCTACTAAAATATTACAGGAACCACGAATTTCCTGTTCGTTTTTGCTCTGTGTGTGTGCTTCTGGTGTCTATTCACCATAACTGAGTTTTCAATAGACTTATGCAAAATGTTACAATAAAAGGTGCGCGCCTTTTATCTTGGTGGCTTCTTCTCAGGTCTCAAACATTTTAAGCAGCATTTTAAGGACATCTTCAGAGGCCTGCGATTGGTTCCTTTTTGTAGCGTGAGCCAGGCTGCGGGTAGAATCGAAATGTTGACCTGGGTTCTTTCTCAGAGAGGCCGGGGCGCTATATGCATCCATGAACTGCTGGGCGCTATTTATTATTTTCGTGTGTTCTTTTCTTTCTTTTCTTTTCTTTTCTTGAAAGCCTGCAAGTGGTGCGTAACAATTGTCCTTGCTTATGAGAAGCAAGGATGGCAGTAAAAGAGGCAGAGTTACTGCCAGCCTTGCTTCTTGTAAGCTATGACTATAAGTACAAAGTAAGTTTTTACGCACCGCTTGCAAGCTTTCAAAACACATAAATAATAGGTATTGTCATTTACAATGCTAATTGCTTAAACTCCCACAAATGCGAGACCTATTGCATTGCGAATGCTTGTTAACTTCTTGGAGCCTCAGTGGGTATCCTTACTGTGAAGACCCATAAAAAGCAAAAATCATACTACTGTTTTTCTTTCAGCAGAGACAATGTGCTGCAGACCCCATACAAAAGCACACTTAGCACACATACTTCGGGGCCCTGACAAATATATCTCAAAGAAGCTCTGAGGTCAGTTCTTGAAGAACAGTTTGACTATCCAGGCCAAGTGTCTTATGGGGCTACTCCAGCTAGTACTTCAATGAATACAACACTCGTGTGCTATACTCTCTCCTCTCATGAGGTTCCAAGTCCAAATAGAGTCTTTCAGAGATAGTCTTCTCCACATTTTGACATATGTGCCAACCTCCAAATATCAATAATTGATACCCTGAAGTGAGACAGGGTTGCATAAAGCCTTCTTATAAGACATTTTGATTTTCTGCAGCTATGTAATCCCAACAATCATTTTCTTTCCTAGAGTCCTACTGAACATAAGGGAATCCTTAGCTTACATTTCTCCGGCCCTGCTGGAATAGCAAGAACAGCACTACCTCCAAGATCTGGGATACTTATCTATAACCGTATTTTCTTGCTAACAATAGTGTTGTTTAGAGTCTTGAGTGACTTCTTCATTACTTGATCTTGCTGAGCCAGCTCAATCTGCTACCATTGGAACTGTTTGGGATTCTGGCTGATGGTGAGACCATTTGCAGAACTCTTTGCTGAGTCTTAGACACTGTTTGGCAACATCCTCTCTGTCAGTCTGGAACACAATGTGGTTCCTCTTAATTTAACAATGCATACTATTTTAAACTCCCTTTTCAAACCATTTTGTCAATGGCTTTTCTTACAATACAACTACTCTGTTATTACACCATTGGAAAGTACCACTTTGTGTCTCATGCTATGAAAGAGATCCTATGACTTTCACAGTCCTCTTATACCTGTGACCTTAACAGTGGAATATCTTTCTTTGCATGGGGGCCTACAAAGGCAGTTATTTCTCTTAAAGAGGCTTCCTTAAGGTTTACCACTGTCCTCTCGTTCACATCCTCTTGGAGTTTTGATGTTACAGCTCCCTCTATATCCAATCACCACTTCTCTCTTGATGGTCTAATATACTACAATCATGTGATAACAAAGCAGGGTCATCTTCAATTCTCCGTCTGTCATTACTTTCTCTCTTTGTGATTGGCTGCCTCTGGGAAAACATATTCCAAACAAACAGTACCTCTAGACCCCCTCCTGAGTAGTCCAATTTCTTATTCAGTTTCAGAAACCCCACTTACTGGCCATTTGGTATTAAAGAGCATGCATTCACCCAGCATTGATAACTCTTTCTTTAGCTTTACACGGGCCACAGAGAAACTCATCTTGAGCTCACTGACTCAGTTTCAGTGTTGAAGATATTCTGTCTGTAGCTAACTGGTGCTGTGACTCTAACTGTCCATCACAACAAATCTAATAATGAAGCAACTAGAACAGTTAATGATGAGCTTTAAACATGCATATGAAGCATGCCTCGCCGTCTTTCCTTAAAGTGGAAATTTTACATGTAGGTACAAAATAATTCTGAGATTTTATTGAAGATACAGTATATCATAATCATCATGGAGTCATTTTACTAAAATCTAAGATTTTCACTTCAGATATTAGAAAAACCCGATCACCAGATTTCTAGTAACTCTGGTGGAATCATGCTTTATGCCTGTGCAAAACTGACACACTATTGGGTCAATATTTTCAGACTTTGTGTGCATATTGAAGAAGTTCAAGGCTGTACCATATTAAAAAAATTCCTGGTAGTATCTTGTTAACGATGAAATAGTAATCAGGTATTTTGTAATACTCATTTCATAGCAAAGAGTGTGCTAGATCTACCATTAAGCAAACATTAAAATCTGGAATGTTTCTAGGGTCTACTCAAGAGACGTGAATGATGCTCCTTTTCATCAATTGGGAGTCTGCATAGTGCAAGAGAAAGGAACGTCTGAAGGGATTTTTAAGAACCCCATTAATATGTATGTGCATGTGATTTGTGAAAATGTTTGCTCACAATAAAGACTAAGAAAATCTCTACGTTCCATAATTAAAATGTTATGGTAAGCAGAATGCAGACCCATGCAGGAGCAATACAATTCTGAAAAGATAAAGGTAATGTAAGTTGACATTTCATATATTTTAAGGAATTGATGAGCTGCTATTTTGGTACACAGAATATTCTCAAAATATGTTATGCCTGTATTTATAATTGAGAATATTTGTTGTTGTTACTGATTCGCTTCTTTTTTCCAGAGAGCAATTTCTTGCTGTTTTGGTAAATATGCCATGACTCAGATGGAAACATTTCATTATTTATACTGAAAACCTCTTATTGCCATATTATCACTACTATTGAGGTCTGAGACTTTAAAACTGGCGCCCAATGGTTGTACTCGCTGTTTATTTTGAGAAGGTCACTTTAACCTTAGCAGTTGTTGTCTAAGCCTGCAAAACTTTTCCAACATGAGCTATAACTCTGGCCACTTCGACGTGTCCTTCATATCTTTGCATTATTCCAAACATTCTCCGGGCACACTATTAACTGGGAAAAATCCGTGATATATGTGTTGATTGGTGTTCCCGGCGGATTGTGAGGCCCACATAGTGACCGACGGCTTTCAATATTTCCGAATGTATATTATGCCGGACTCCTCTGTATTTTATGAGCGTAACCTATTGCCCCCCCCCTGCTTCACCCCAAAACAGACATTTGTCATTGGAAAACACCACCTCTTACATTGTTAAGTGGAGCAGCCCTCTACAAGATGATGGCCCTCTCACGTTTTTTGTACGCCCTACAGAATGTACCATACTCAGTACCACTGCGATATTTCTAACTAATTGACTCAGAAGTCAGGGCACTGCTCTGGGATCAAGGTGCCCCCGTATTGCCCGCACAAAATTGTCAAAGAGCTGGTATGACGGTGGTATTGCCCTACTCGATATCAGGTCTTACTTTTGGGCCTCGTAGCTAGTGGTCTTGAACCGATGGGTCCATCGACCCATTTCGGACCCCGCTTACTGAATGGATCGGCACAATATGCTCCCTGGCACCTATCTCAGGGCGCTCTACAGGGGTGCGCAATATGCACCACAGTTCACTCCTATGTCATCTACGGTAGATTTATGACACAAAGCAACACAGGCCCTAGGGTATAAAGATAAAATAACACAAGTTACTCCTCTATTGGAAACAGGCCACTTGGGTATGCTCTCCAGGCAGCCAGGATTTGATAAATGGGACCTGATCAGTCTCTTAACTGTCAGGAATATGTGGGCAAAGGATAGGGTGATTCCTTTTACTGATCTACAAAGAGGCTACCAATTGCATGAACGAGAAACCTTCTGTTACCTTCAGGCCAGGCACGCATTGTACAAAGCCATTCCCAAGGATTCGGAGGTGCTGCTTTCCTCGCCTCAGGAGAATAGATTGCTGGATGATTATCTCCAGGAGAAAGCCATCTCCTTGACCTACCAGAAAATCCTCAATCATACTCCAGATGCTCAGGAGAAATTGCGTGCTAAGTGGGCTGACAATGTTGGGGATTTAGTAGAGGACGATTGTAGAGAGCCATTAGCATCCCCCGCGAAGTAGAGATCCGGAAACGCTTTAGGCTTCTACAGATAAAATAGCTCACCAGACGTATTATACCAGCTCTGGTGCACAGACAAAATATCGACTCCAAAATATCGACTGGACATAATATCGACTTTTAAATATAGACTGGACAAAATATCGACTGGACAGAATATCGACTACAAAAATATCGTTTTTAAGGTAAGTGAAGTAATATCGACTGTGTAAAATATAGATAGCAAAAATATCGAATTTTTAATCATATATAATATTTTATAGTGTATTTTTATGTAATAATATGTGTGAAAAGTGTGTATTAATGTTATAAATAATTTTATTAAAATAATTTTGTTTTAATAATAATTGCGTAATGTAATTCTGTAGCGGGTTGTGGGTTTATAGGGGAATAGGGTGGGAAGTAATTTAATTATAATTAATAAATATGTAAATTAATTAATTGATATTAATGTACAATTAATTGTAAATTAATGTATATGTGTTAATTAATTTAATAGTAATTGCAAATTAATTAATAATAATTGATTAATTGGTAAATGTGTAAAATTTACTAAGTTAATGCAGTAGCGGGTTGTGGGATTATAGGGGAATAGGGTGGGAAGTAATTTTATTAATAATAATTAAATATGTTAATATATTTATTGATAGTAATTAGTAAATAATTGATAATACATTTATATGTGTTAATTAATTAAAAAGTAATTGTTAATAATTTTATATTAATTGATTAATTAGTTAATATGTGATTTTTACAAATTTAATTATTACAACTACGCTTTCCAACGCTTTCCCTACTGTTGCACCCACTGGAGTGGGAATAGTAATTTTAACCCCTACGCTATCCAACACTTTCCCTACTGTTGCACCCACTGGAGTGGGAATAGTAATTTTAACCCCTACGCTATCTAACACTTTCCCTACTGTTGCACCCACTGGAGTTGGAATAGTAATTTTAACCCCTACGCTATCCAACGCTTTCCCTACTGTTGCACCCACTGGAGTTGGAATAGTAATTTTAACCCCTACGCTATCCAACACTTTCCCTACTGTTGCACCCACTGGAGTGGGAATAGTAATTTTAACCCCTACGCTATCCAACGCTTTCCCTACTGTTGCACCCACTGGAGTTGGAATAGTAATTTTAACCCCTACGCTATCCAACGCTTTCCCTACTGTTGCACCCACTAGAGTGGGAATAGTAATTTTAACCCCTACGCTATCCAACACTTTCCCTACTGTTGCACCCACTGGAGTGGAAATAGTAATTTTAACCCCTACGCTATCCAACGCTTTCCCTACTGTAGCACCCACTGGAGTTGGAATAGTAATTTTAACCCCTATGCTATCCAACGCTTTCCCTACTGTTGCACCCTCTGGAGTGGGAATAGTAATTTTAACCCCTATGGTATCCAACACTTTCCCTACTGTTGCACCCACTGGAGTGGGAATAATAATTTTAACCCCTACGCTATCCAACGCTTTCCCTACTGTTGCACCTACTGGAGTTGGAATAGTAATTTTAACCCCTACGATATCCGATGCTTTCCCTACGCTTGCACTCTTTGGAGTGGGAATAGTATTTTTTACACTTCTGGTATCGTATGGTAATATAATAGTATCTTATTTAATTATAGTATGTTACTATATATATATGTTTCAACAAATAAGATTGTAAAAAAATATTTTTATTAATTTCATTTATTATTTAATTATTATAAGTTAATTTAAGTATTTTTAAGTATATTTTAGTAATTAAATTTGAATATAAATTTAATTTAACACTGTTTTTAATAAAGTCGATATTTTTTACAACTATATTATTGTAAACAATATTTTGTACTCGATATTTTGGTACTTACCTGTTTGTAGATACAAACTCGATATTTTGACTGTCGATATTTTGTCCACGATATTTTTGCAAGTCGATATTTTTTCCCTCGATATTTTTTCAGTGATCCACCAGCTCTGTACTGGTCAAGATGGGTGTACAGGGTTCCCTGCCTGCCCCCGTGGATGGATGTGGTACCTATATACATCGATGATGGCATTGCCCGGTCCTTAGGAGGTATTGGGAAAAAGTTGTTGTTGGTATGTCGCGTGTCAGCACCTCGTCTATAGCCAGCTCCCCACAGCTGTTTCTCCTTAATATTTGGGATGCCGCAGAGAAGATGTGGGTTACCTTGGGCTGTGTTGTGGCGAAACACAATATAGCCAGAACATGAGGTGAAGGGCAGTTGAGGTATAAGTATTGGGAGTCAGACATGGATTGGTGCATGCAGACTGAGAGGGTGATTTATGAAAGTATGGGTTGCCCACAAAAATAGGTCAAAATAGGGGGCCCTTGGAACAAAAGTAGAAGTCTGTTATGCACTCCTGTTGTTCTCCCTCCCTCCCTGGTGGTGTAGGATGAAGATATTTAAATGCTCTTAATACGGATCGATGATGAGTGTCTTGTGTAACATTCCCCAATGCCTGTATCTGTATCTGTGTCATATATTGTGCATTTCTGAAGTCTGGAATAATGTAATGTATTGTTTTGTTGGTTTTTTCTATATGCTTTATCTTTGAATAAAAAGATTTAACAAAAAATATATATTACAAGCACACAAGAATACAAAAAAAAAGTTCAATACTCTAGAGCCTTTATCACCAAAGCAGAAACATAATTTTTCTATGCAATCCTGGAATATGCCTGTTAGTACGCTCCACCCTTTTTATGTTAAACTAGCAGCCCGTCACGACCTTGTCCGGGAGCAACAGGCAGCTTCCTCGACCCCTGCCGACATTGTCCCCTGTCCGTCCCGTCCCCCGCCTGGCCTGTCCCGTCCCCCGCCTGCCCCGACCCCCGCCTGCCCCTACATGAGTGCCCTTACCTCCGCCGGCACTGCTCCCCCCTGTCCGCTCGCATCACTGCTCCTCCCCTGCGCCATGTCCACCGCTCTTCCTCAGCCGCCGGTCCTCTGCTCCTGATGTCACCGTTCCTACCCAGCGCCATGTCCGCCGCTCCTCGGACACCGCTCCTCCCCGTGCTCCTAACGTGACCACGCACGTCGCGGCCGGCGCTACTTTTGAGGGACTACTTTTTTTTATGTAAAATTTGAAAGCCTCCGGCCACAAACACTACCTGGGCGGAAGCCATCCAAGAGTGGCTTCACACCTTCGACAATTTTGTGCACTGCAAAGGGTGTTTCAGGGACATTTCTTGCACGTGCCCGGTTGGTGCTTAATCCTCTTTTAAGCTCTAGATGGGTAAACTGCCGTCGCGCTATACCCTTCACGAACAGACCCAACACAAAAGCATGTCTAGGTCAAGCTTTAGGGTATTGTAATGTAGCCAATGGACAGTACCCAGTGACCACACTGGTCAGGCACTAGGACCAGCCCGAGGAAAGGCCGAGGGCGGGAGGAAAGGGAGGAGCTGGGGGACGAAAGGGCAGTTCACTGCTGACCACCATGCCTGTAAGACACGAATAAAGAATCTCCCTGATAAAGCAGTTGTCCGCGTGGTTAATAGGTCTGCGAAGACTCTACAGGTATAACCCCAATAAAGTACATCTAAGCAGCTGCAGTTCGGATGTCGAGACTAGGGACAGGTCCTGATATGACTTGGACAGGAGGGGAAAGTGGGGTCCTTCTATTACAGACATTATCACACTAGCACAATAAACATCATGTTGCAGCGCTCTCAGGTAACATGGTGTTGCCTGTGTCTGAAAATGCACTTCCCACTGAGAACAGTACAGCTTTGTGAAGGTTTTATAATGGAAGTATCCATAGTTCCTGATCATTGATCTTTCCGTATCGCATGGAGTCTTTCTTTATACACCTAAGCAGTTGTGTATTTTTCTCTCAAGAGTGTTGTTTGGTTGCCAGCAATTAACAAGCATTTTGCATTCAACTTTATTCTGTACCAAGCTATTTCTTGAGTGTATTTTGTACTCCATGGATCCTGTATGGCTTTTATAGAGATGAGCTTTGAAACTGGTAACTCGTGAGCATTTTGATTCATGTATATATTTGTCTTAGATTATTCTCATTACTGAATGACTCCCCACAATTTACACATGCAGGCAGAATCTGTCTCAAAATCTTGATTTCCAAGACGAAACTCCACCTGCCCACCTTTCTCAGATTATCATTGCTTTGGTGAAAATTACATGTGCTTTATTAGAAGAAACACTACGTATCTGAATTTGTGAATTTGCATGACCCTAGCTCCCACTGTAGTGGATATTCCCCATTTCCATCCACTCTCCCTTCCCACTCTTTCCTTAATACCTGAAGCAGTACATATGTATACGTCTACACAGTCTTGGCATGCAAAACATATAGGACAAACATGGTTACAGTGCAGTTCTATGCTGTACCTTTGACAGGTGCTTTGATGAGTATGTGAAGCAGTACTTCTGTCGCAAATGGCTTTGTGGAATTGTTCCTGTCATCCTTTTCTCACAAACTACATGAAATTCTCGCAATACTAAGAAAACCCATTTTGTGTTATTGAGCAAATGGCATCATTAGACCCCCCTTTGTCTTTTTTGACATTGTTTCACTTTCTGCTCCACACTTTCACTTGGACTCAGTATTGCATCTGCAAAGGCTCTGCTTTATTTCATTGAGCAAAATGCTTTGCGGGATAGTTCTGCATTTGTAAATTTTGCAAGCCTTTGAACTCGATGGGCCCTGATTGACTAAGCCGTTTCCTACGAAACATGGTTTGAAATAATCTGCAATGATCTTGGGACTCTGATCTTTAGTGTATATCAGTCCTTTGAACAGGTATCAAGACATTTGGTTAAACGTTACTCAGATTGTACTGTTGGCATCACTATTTTTCACAGAAAACTTTTTGCATGTATTTGATACTTGGATAGCACAAAGCTGGCCATTGTAAAGATTCAAAGGCAAGAGTACTGTAAATTAGTGAGAAGAGAGGTAGAAGGTTACAGGATTGTCGCTGCATTGTGATGCAGTGTTCTTTAAGGAGGTGTGGCTCCAACTCTTTCCTTGTCTGCAGCAGTGCAGGGGCAGGCAATAGGGATAAGGGGTCAATATTCCAGATCCTGAATGCATAGATGGAAACGGCTGGATGCCTTATTTTTAGGTTTTGCCTGCACAGTGCTTGCGAAATCTCTTGTAGTTAAAAAAAGGAATCTTAAAAGGGGCCTACTTTTACTTACAAATGGCTGGTTCCATGTCACTCTCCTTGCCTTGATTCCTATTTGTCACCGCCTCCTCCTCTCCTCTGTCTTCCTCCTGGTATTTGAGTCTTTATACTGCAGTGGAGCCTGGACTGTGCCAAATACTGCCACCAGTGGCCAGTGTCATTCCACTGCAGACTTTGCAGAGTCTCTATCCCAAAATAATAATTCATGCTCTCTGCTTCACCCCATCACCATCCCCATTTCAGTTATTTTTAAAACCCACCAGCTTGCCTTTCCTTTAAAACGCACTGCCCAGCTCCTCCAGCTTTCCTCTGTTTCTAAATCACACCCCAAACTTTCATGTTGGAGGAACGCAAGAGACACATAAAGCTTTTTCAAATATCTGGTGCTCTCAGAGTGTACTTCACATATTTATTCTCCTAGCGCAGAGGAGTACACCACGGGAAGGCAACGTGTACATTACACAGAATTCACAAATGTAAACTCCTGTCAAATGTCAGAATTGTGGTATTGTGTTTATCCATAATGGAATCCATGTACATATTTTGTGGTCAACACACCTGTGTTTCTTCCCTTTTCTTTTATAATTGAAGATATGCACGGCTCCAGTGAAATCCTGCTCTTTGGCTGTCCTCGTTGAATCTGTTAGAAAATAAAGCTGATATCGATCACTTTATATGAATAGCAGAGCAGATCCTCCATGCCTGTGGTCTGCCGTTAACTCATCTGTCCTGCAACAAGCCTGACTGCTTTGTGGTATTCTGAGAGCTGCACAAAGTGTAACAACCCTATTTATGTCAAGCCTCAACAGCGGTTGCATTATTAGACAATCTGTTTTCCGTACTTTGTGGGATCTGACTCCTGCCATGCACATAATTCCACTACACACCAAATACATCCACTCCACTACAAAACACATACATAAAAAACATGACGTTTACAACGCCAAAAGCTCTAACTCTGCAAATGCGAGACCAATTGCATTGCAAATGCTTGTTTCTTTATGGCGGGCTAAAACAAGACCTCCTTCACACTATTTATCCAGCTGCCAGTCAAATTGTCCATCCTATGGCAGGCTAAACAGCAGAGATTAGGTACTATTTTGGCAGCTACTGGGCAAATAGCAGAGATGATGTGTTATTTGGCTGGCTTCCTTTATTTAATCAAACAATATTTAAATACACAATTCATCATCCCCAGTGTAGGTTGAGAATGCTCAGCTGTCCTTGCAATATTGGAAAATGTCATCTTTGCACCTTCAGAACAGCTTCTAAAGTATTTTCTTCTGGGATAATATCTTTGGGAAACTGAAATGTAAAATGCATCTTTTGTTGCCATTTAATAAAAACAATAATCCAGGGGAAGAGCCCCATTGAAGGGTGTCATGTTTTGTCACTTTGTTGTTTCAGTCAGGTAACATGTCCGCTTGCTTTAAAGTTCATCAGCCGCTACTGCCAACTGTCTCTTCATATGGTTATTCCTTTACCTCATTGCTAGCACTTCTGCTTCCATGGGTCAGGTCAAGAGGCCTGCTGGCCAGCACTGTCAGTAGATTTCATTACTGCCCTATTTATTTATTTATTTTATTTATTTATATAATGCGATTTTATATAGCGCAAACTTTACCCGAAGGTGTCAGAGAGCTTTACATAAGAACAAGTTGCAAAACATAAAGACTTAGGATTACATGCGTTACATAAAAGATACAAACAGAAAAAATTGCAAATGTACAAGTAGTAAAGTCCCTCAAGGAAGAGATACAAATGGATATACTGTAAGAGTCACATAGGAATGGTAAAGAATACAAAGGTCTACTGCATATACTAGGGATTAGAGTTATCTCTCTCTCTATATATATACACATAGTAGATTTTCTCAGGTCAAGACCCGAAAAAAACCAAACCAGGAGAGCAGAGTTCCATTAAGTGGGGTCGGAAGGGGGAACGTAGTCACAGCACCAACGGAGGGTGTGAGGGATACCAGGGTATGGAGAAAAGGCAAAACAGAAAAGGGAAGAAACATTTGAGGATCATCAAAGGGGAAACGAGGGAAAAGTGTAAAGGAAGAGGCAATGGACAAGATGGCGGGTCAGGCCTCAGAAAAAAGCGGCCAAGAACAGCAGCAAATTGGCAGCCAGGACAAAATTAAGGGGTCCATGTGAGTTCGTGGCGGGACATTAAGACTCAAATGTGAGTTCTTGAATTAGAATCTCTTATTTTTTTTAACAAGCTTCTACACAATCTGGGAAATATTGGAATCAGTGGGAGCAATGCCATAAAAAGTTTTTTTATATTACATTTTTTTGCATTAGATCAACATTAATATGTAAGCATGCACATGTATTAACTGTGGAATATTCTTGTTTAGAATTACCATATCTAGGGGGAATATTCTCAAGAATGTGTGATAACCATCGCAAAAGTAACTTAACGCAACTTCCAACATCGCAGTCTATCACGGGAAAATTACGCCGTGTTAACAAAGCATTCTCCACACGGGGGTACCGTGTGATAGTCTCCAGATAATGCACCAACTGACCGTGTTAAAATCAACGCCACACCGCAAAAATACGAAACACCTCATGGGAACAGTCCAGCCCGAACTGCCTAGCCAGGTCCTCCCTGGACTGGAAACAAGCACCCTAGGACCGGTCTCGAGGTTTCACCCCTCTTCAGCCAGGATAGCTTGATTCCAGTGGCATGGATAGCACGGGACCCATGTCTGGGCATGTCAGTCCCACTCTGGGTGACAAATGCAAAAACAACAGTTGATGGACAGAATGCAGAACAATGTCATACACTCACCCCAGTACAGAGAACTGGGCCTAAATCTATAGTTTTTTTGCTCACCATGCCATTCCAATTTGAACCCAGCCATAGGCAAACCAGTCTTGACCCTGCACCCAATGGGAACAGTCCAGCTCGAACTGCCAGGCCAAGTCCTCCCTAGACTGGAAACAAGCATCCTAGGACCGGTTTCAGGCTTTCAGCCCTCATCAGCCAGGATAACTTGTTTCCAGTGCCAAGGAGAACACGGGACCCACATTTGGGCATACTCGTCCCACTCTGGGTGTCAAATGCATGAAGAACAATTGATGGATAGAATGCAGAGCAATGTCATACATTCACCCCAGTACAAAGATCTGGGCCTAAAACCATTGTTTTCTTGCTCGCCATTCCAGTTTGGACCCAGCCATATGCAAATTAACCCTGGGCAAAGTACTATGCTATGCTCGAGTAGTTTGTGAAGTTTGCTCTACTTCGCACTACACAAATTGCACGTAGCACAGTGCAAACACACATAGCGTAGTGGTCATTTTTTGCTTGCTTGCGGTCATCAACGTCAGGTTGGCGACCGCGAGCGAGCAAAATGACATCCTGGCGAAACTTTTTCCTTGTTCGGGATCAGCAACATCAAGTTGCCGATCGCGAGCATGGAAAATAAACCTCCCGGCGAGATTCTAATCGCGGAGAGGTCAGGTTTCTCATTGCGAGTGGTCTCGTATGCTCGCGACCGTTCGCGAATAAAAACTACCAGTCCGCGTTGAGAAAGCTGCCGCTCGAGAAGAAAACTACTCGAGCGGCAGAAAAAGACCGCTGACACTGTGCAAGATGCGGTTTGAACTGATTGCACAGTGCGGACAAGCATCCGGCACTGTGCAATAAGTGCAAACAGCATTTTGCACGGTGTACTTCGCAGTTCGGGTAGCTACGCATAGCTCGCGTAGTACGAAGTGCACTTCATGTAGCTACGTGTAGTGCTACCCCGTGAACTACACCCAGGGTTAAGGCAAATCAATCTTGACCCTGGGATCCGGTTTCAGGGTATGTTACCCTTCTTCAGCCAGGCTAGCTTAAATCCAGTGGCACAGTGAGCAAAGGACCCACGTCTGGGCATACCCATCCCACTTAGGACAAAAAGTGTTAGAGCAAACCCGAAAGCGGTCCTAGGATGCTTGTTAGACCTGGCACCATTGGCGTGGGTCTCCCTTCCATTTTTGCTGTTGCCTCATGAGTTTTTGCTGGTGTTAGATGCTTTGGGCACTGTGCCACTGCTGTCCAGTGCCACAGTGCAAGTGCTCCCTACTGTAAATTAATGTATGGATTAGTTATTCCATGATTGGCTAGTTTGGTTTACCTGTCAGACCCTAGTACAGTGCACCAGGAGTTTCCAGGGCTTGTAAACCAAATGCTGCTGGTGGGCTTGCAGCACTGGTGTGCCACAAACAGAAGCAGCTGGTAAAAGTGTATCTAGGGTCTGCCACTGCAGAGTCTGTGTGCAGTCTGGAACTGGCAAGCTGACTGGGCAAGTGCACCCACTTGCCAGTCCCTAAACTTTCCCCTTTCTTCATATCAGACACCCCTGTGGTAGGCCCAAGGGCAGGGTGCATTGTAAGCATAAGATAGGACATGCCGCGGTGTGTTTGGCATGTCCTAATAGTGAATTACATCCATTTTCATTTTTCACTATTGAAAGGCTTATTAATCTCCATAGGCCATAATGGGCAGTTAGATTAGTACATTTTATAATCCTAACTGACTCAGGGAACATGGTATAAATTTGAGTTTAGTATGCCTGAAAACATAATGATGAAATACATATTTTAGTAAAGTTGGTTTTAACATTCTGTGTTTGAAAATACCACTTTTAGAAAGTAGGTATTTTTTGTCAAACTATCCAAACCCGCCTCTGCTAGGTTGTGTTTTCCTTGTCTGGAGTTTGAGTGACAGGCCTGGGGGATTCCAAGAGACAGAATGAGTCAGCCCAGTGGTGAATAGAGGGATCTGCATCTAGATGGGTGGGAGGAGTTGCACCTGAGACCTGAATAGGCACGTGCCTGCCTTCCACAATGCTGGCTCCACCTCCTGTTGTGTGGCTGATGTCTCTGCCCTGCACTGAGAAAGAAGAGAAGGAATCATGTCAACAAAGTGCTCCAGGGCTGTGCTTTCCCTACACAATGCTGGCTCCACCTCCTGTGGGGCATCTGATGTTTCTGCCCTGCACTGTGAAAGGAAAGAAGGAGTCTTGTAAACAGAGTACTCCAGAACTGGTTTGGACTGGGCAAAGGCCCTTCTGCCCTCAGAGGACAAAGGATTTTGGGGTATAAATATTGGGACCCTGATCCCAAGAAATTAGATCACTTTTGGACTACAAGAAGAAACCTTTGCTGAGGAGAGGAACCTGAAGAAACTGAGGAGAGATTATCCCTAAGTTCAAGTGCTGCTTGGTGGATTGGCCTGCAGTGGTTGCCTGACTGCTAAAGAAAGGATTATTTTCAACTTTTGAAGGATCTCCAAGGGCTTGGAAAAGAGCTTGCCTCCTGCTGAAGTCTCAGGGACAACAGACTTCAAACCCCAGCTTCCGAGAGTTCTTTGGAAGTGCCTGCTGCTGTTTTGGGCCTTCTGAGGGACTGCGTGTCACAAAGAGCTTGAAGCATGACTCAAGAGGAAGAAGCGTGTCGCCGTCGCTGCTGCTGCCGTCGCAACTCCGAAGGAGTTGTCGCCGCTGTAGCTGTCATATTGCACCGCATCGAGAGAAGCATCTCACAATGAAGAGGAAGCGTGTCACCGTCGCTGCTGCTGACATCGCAACTCCAAGGGAGGGTGTCGCCGCTGTAGCTGTGGTATTGCATCGCATCAAGAGAAGAGTCTCGCAAAGAGGGAGAAGTGTGTCGCCGTCATTGTTGCTGCCGTCGCATCGTGGATGTCGGTGCTGTAGCTGTGGTATTGCACTGCATCGAGAAAAGCGCCTCGCATCCCCGGAGAAGCGCACTGCTATCCGAGCTGCTGCCATCGCATCTTGGATGTCGCTGCTGTAGTTGTTGCATGGTGCGAAAGCCTCTCGCAACGTCAACAGTGCCGCAGCCAAGGCTGTTGCCATCGCATCTCTGAACAAGAGTGTTGCAGCTGCAGCTGACGCACCGAACCAAGACTTCTCACATCCTCAGAGAAGCGTGCCCCATCTGGAAGAACTTCGCGTCTTTATTTCTTTGAACCAGAACTTTGCCGCATTTCTATTGCTGAAACAATACTTGTTGTGGAAGTGCAACGCATCATGAGGTACATTGACGCAAAGGGTTGCATCTTAAGAACTGAACTGAACTAAGCTAAAACTACCATCTTTATGTATAGTAATGTGGATTTTTGTTGTTTGTGGTCTTGTGATAAGTCTATATGAAGAATACTTATTTTTGATATAAACCATGTGTGGTGTCCATTTGTAGTGCAGTCACTGGGTTACTGTATGTGGTCACAAATACTTTACTCACTGCCTCTGAGATAAGCCTGTCTGCTCATGCCAAGCTACCAAGGGGTGAGCAGGGGTTATTTAAGGAGTGTACCCCCTTACCCTGACTAGAGGCAAGGGTCCCTATTTGTCACAAGTACCTACCTGTGCCCACTAGAGACCCCCAAATCTAACATTGCTTGCTTCCAGTCCAGGGAGGACCTGGCCTGGCAGTTCCTCCCTGGGATGGGTATGCTTGTTTCCATTCCAGGGAGGACCTTGCCTGGCAGTTCGGTCTGGATTGTTCCCATGGGGTACAGGCTCAATACTGATTAGCATATGGCTGAGTACAAACTGGGGTGGCGTAGTGGGCAAAAGAACGATGGATTTAACTCAGATCTTTTGACCAGGGAGAATGTTTGCATTTTCAGCATTCCGTCCATCATTTGTTTGCAGTAACACTTTTCACCCTAAATGGGATAGTATGCCCAGACGTGGGGCCCTTGCACACTGTGCATATGGATTCAAGCTAGCCTGGCTGAAGAAGGGTGACATACCCTGAAACCGGTCCCAGGATATTTTATTCAAGGATGCTCATATACGGTGTAGGAAGGACCTGGCCTGGCAGTTAGGTCTGGACTGTTCTCATGGTCAAGACTGATTTGCATATGGCTTGGTCCAAACTGGGGTACAGGCTCAATACTGATTAGCATATGGCTGGGTCCAAACTGGGGTGGCGTAGTGGGCAAAAGAACTATGGATTTAACCCAGATCTTTTGACTGGGGGAGAATGTTTGCATTGCCAACATTCTGTCCATCATTTGTTTGCTGTTACAAGTTTCTTATGGCAGGATGTTTAGAGGAAATTATTGTGAAGAGTGCCTGATTCACATTGCCCGCTCCGAATTGTAAATCTCTATCCCAGCGCATAGTCTAAAAAAGCACCACGTCATTCACAAGCGCATTATGAGTGTAATAGTACATCAGTCCCCTCCTTACCATGATGCAGTGGTGGCTGGTGAGGTTTGTGAGTGGTGGGGCTCAGCTTGGTGAGGGGGTCGGCGGGGGCCAGACATTTGTTCGGGAGGTTAGTGCCCATTTCCTGTGTAAATCTTTAAAAAAAAGTTAGATAAAAAGCTGGCCAAAAAGGAATTTCTTTCATAGGCCTGGCTTAGTAGGCAAGCCTGACTTGCCTTCTTTAGCGATGTGTGCAGCAGTCAAGAAGTGTGTGAATACATGTCAGGCTGATATATTTATTATAAAAGGATAGGTAGGGACTAATATTCGCAATTTTAATGATGTCCTACCTATAGAACAGTCTCTAAACTTTTCAAAATTCGCAGAAAAACAAACATTTTGTTTTCTGTTTAAAAAAAGAGACCTGTTTTGCTATTTAAACAGTCCCTAACATAACATAATGTGTGTTTACAAAGTTCACTTTCACCCCCGGGCATCTTGGTGCTGAATAACAGTTGATTGTTACCTAACTCAATGGCACTCATTTTATTAACCTCAGTAGGATGAAACCCTCAGTGAACCCTCCAGGATTTGTACCTGTAACCAAGATGTAAAATACAGGCCCCTACAGTAGACACGTTAGTCCACTAAGTCACCAGCTGGTCTACCCTATTCAGTGTGTCCTTCATGCCTAATGCCACAAGATTGAAAACCTCACTTGTATAGCGGAAAACTATGGAGGTCATGGCATTTTTTTAAACATCCAACGCGAGAGCCCAAGCTATGCCTCATACATGCAAGTGAAGGAAGCAGGGAACATTCATTATTAGGCTTGTCTGTGTGCAGAGCTCTCACTCAGCTTCATCTGAAATCATCCTCTGCTGGGCATGACATCTCTCTTCACACTCCTGGGCAGCCGGGCCCACATGAGGCTTCTCTCTCCTGTGTCCGTGCATCAGCATTTCACCAGATCAGGCAGGGCTGTACTAACCTCCCGGTCTCAGCACATCCACCTGCACTCTGCAGTCTCACAGGGCTGTATTACACTAACCCTGCCACCAGTGCAACTGCTCTCACCTCTTTGGTGGTGTGAGAGCCCAATGTTGTGCCTCATACAACGCTGGTAAAAGTGAAAGAAGCAGGGCACATTCCTAAGGCTCGCTTCGCTTGACTCTGCACTGCACTCTCACTCAGCTTTAGGCAGACTGACTATCCCAAGGACAGCAGCAGGACCACTGCCAGACCCTGAAATAGGCCCAATTACATTTTATTACAAAATGGGCCGGGGCCCGGCAGCTGACACTTGTTTTTACCTTACTCTGCCGAGGTGCCCGCCTGGCCTGCCGACTCCTTCCCACTTACAGACACGAAGTCAACGAGTCAGATTGAAGTCACCACACACACCTACAGTGTTGTGCCTGTGCGCAAGGTGACTGCCGGCACTGTACTGCTGCTATAAATGAAATCAAATCAACGATGACGAGAACAATGCTTCAGCACAAAGGAGCTACAAAATTGTGTTGCGCTTCAAATCACGAGTGCAGTGTGTCGCAGCTACACCACAGTCCACTCGAGTCTGCCCAGACTTGATTCCTGGAGAAATGCCTTGAGCTAGTCTAGTACCCCACCCTTTCCCAACTCATCACAGGGTGGATCCCACCCCACCCTGTGACGAGTTGGGAAAGAGTGGGGTAACAAAGCTCTCCACTCCATGATTGACTGGGAGGCTTGGTGAAATCGGGCTTCAATCTGAAACGCCTGTGGCTAACTTAATCCGAACGTCATTAGGGGGTGGAGACTAGGCCTGGATGCTCAGTCTTTGCCGAGCTTTTGACCTCAGAGACCCCAGGTCTGTGAGGTTGTCAGCCTAACAAAGATGTGGACCCGCCCGAGGGGACCAACACAGTGAGTCATCTTCCTCCACTTCCATGACTTTCCATGCAACAACGGAGTGAGTGGCACAGACACTAAACACTGAAACGCTGACATTGACAGACCACTGCTGCTTGAGATGGAGAAACTGTGCAGGCTGCCCTCTATCCCTCTGCTGAGGGATACCGCCGCGTCCGCGCTACAGCTCGCAGCACCCGCTTTGCGGGTGCCGCATCGCGGTTAGCGGTGAGGGGCTGACGCTGCCTGGGCAATCCGCTGAGGAAGGAAGACCGGAGGAGCCTGGGAGGCGGAGCGCGAGCAGGGACTCAATAGACCAGGAGTCCCTGCGGTGACCAGGTGTTGCTGGACGCGCCCCCTGGGAGACGCGCTCCACGCTTGTCCAAACTTAAGGCGGGAGCACCCGGAGTTCGGCGAGACACTAAACGCTGAAACGCTGACATTGACAGACCACTGCTGCTTGAGGTGGCGAAACTGTGCAGGCTGCCCTCTATCCCTCTGCGGAGGGATACCGGCGCTTCCGCGCTACAGCTCGCAGCACCCGCTTCGCAGGTGCCGCATCGCGGTTAGCGGTGAGGGGCTGACGCTGCCTGGGCAATCCGTTGAGGAAGGAAGACCGGAGGAGCCTGGGAGGCGGAGCGCGAGCAAGGGACTCAATAGACCAGGAGTCCCTGCGGTGACCAGGTGTTGTTGGACGCGCCCCCTGGGAGACACGCCCCACGATCGCAACGCCGCCTACATAACGGTTAGCCCAACGCTAAGCGGGACGCGAGCGGGACGCCGAGCTAAGCCCAGGCAAAGGGCGGGCCCTCTACGGCCCTCAGCGGCCAGAAGGGGCTGGGCTGGGGCACCCCCCTTTAAGTCATCGTGTGAAAAGGTAATTGTGCATTTAGTACATTAGAACGACCAGTAAAACTATTTACTCTGTGTTGATAAGCGACCTATTATGAGGAAGCTGGCCAAAAGTACAAGGATGCCTACACTAAGGTCGAGCACTAAACAAAAAACAGACATCCCTCAACCAGTACCAACTCTAACTGCTATTGACAAAATGCTACAGCAGACAATAGGGGTTGTAGCTGATTCATTAGCAAATACGGAGAGAAGGATGTCCCTACCACCGACGATTATCGTTCGAAACACACAGGAGGGGGCTACGGATATTTCTGTAGTTACTTTAGATGCTATAGACGACCCAGATATCAGTTTAGGTGTCACTTTTTCTTCCTTTGTGGATCTCCCGTGTGCTCAGGCTGCTACTGAGAACATGAAGGAGAAACGAAGACAACGAACATAAATACAAAAAAGGCGAAATTAAACAACATAGCGGGAAAAGGACCCAAAGATCACTTAAACCATGAGGGGAAAAAAGGCCAAAGTAAAACTACAAACCATAATTTGTTGGCACCCATAAACCCGCCCACACCTGGGGCCTCATTTATGAGGCCTTGCGTCACTTTTGCGCTGCGGATGCGTCACTTTTTGTGACGCATCGGCAGCGTAAAACATGCGCCTTGTTGCGCCATATTTAAAAAGTGATGCATCTAGGTAGATGCGTCACTTTTTAAACCCCTGCGCCACATTATACCTGCCTCAGGTCCCCCGCAAAAAGCCTCGTAATAGTGACGCAGTGAAATCTATGAGATTTCACTGCGTCACTTTTAGGATGCGGTTGCGTCAAAATCTTGCGCCTGCCTCACAGCAGGCGTAAGACTGACGCAAGCCCTTTCACATGGGGCTTTCCCCATGTGAAAGGACGCATTGCTGGAGTTGCGTCACTTTTGTGACACACTCCAGCAATGCGTCACTTTTGCGCTTACAGATGCGTCAGAAATACTGACGTATCTGTAAGTCCTTGCGACATGATGCGCCATACATTAAATATGACGCATCATTGGTGTCGCAAGGATTGCGCAGTGAAAAGTGACGCATCGCTTTTTTCACGCAGCGATGCGTCACTTTTCATAAATGAGGCCCCAGGAATCCCCTGCTGGATTACTAATATGGTGGCTGATCTGAAAGCTGATCTAGAGGATTCCATCACTGCGCTGATTAAACCCCTTATGTCAAAAATAGACAGACTAACCTCTCTGATAAATAATAAGGGAGTTGGTTCAGCAAGACAATTGGCACAGGATGGTGCTTCAACAAAAGCGAGACAGGATGGGGGTTCACCCAAAACAACTTTAAAAGACAAGGTAACACCAACAACTGAACTGGCATCAAGTAAACCAAAGAGAGTAAAACAAATGAACGCTCAAGATGCACAAAAAGCCCCAATATCTCTAAATCTTGGCAGTACTAATGAGACAACACAGGCCCAAACCAAACAACAATGTCAAGGAACTGCTCAAGTATCAAATGGAAACAAAGTTCAAATTCCAAAAGATAATTCTAAGCCAAAACCCACCCCGTTAGCGAACGCCCCGGAAAACAAAACAACATCGACCCGTTTTAGGACAATTAATCTTCCCCCTGAAGCTTTGCCCTTCGTGGTCGTGTTGACAGGAGTTCCACCATTAAGAGAGGGCAAAAGGGAAACACATCTGGAACTAAAGATCAAATGTGTACAGTGGTTACAGATAAATAGACCTTTACCCCATAGCATTTGTGGCGAAATCCTCACAGTAAGGAGGGGGGAGTGGATTGGGAGAGGAACAAAAACAATAGCAGGGGATATAATAACAGTTAACTTTAGAGACATTGCAGCATTCAGCTATATATGCAATGCACCCCCTAGCACATCTCATATCCAAATCCATCCTGTACACTTATCATACTTCTATCCCTATACACCACAAAGACCTGTGCAAAGATCTGCGCAGAGAATTAGAATCCCGATGAATAGTGCCCATCAGATGGAATCCCAGTACAGACCGGCCCATTGGCAAATGCCATATCAAGCGACCCCGACCTATGATAATTTTTTATCTCAGTATGCGCACTGGAATAGGTTTAGCGCACTTGAAGAGGTCGATTGACATGCACAGGGAAAATCTAGTGCTTTTGACACTCCCATAAGATCCCAGGAGGAAGGGCTAATTGCAACAGAATTAGGAACCCCTAGTATTATAGGATCTAACAATGCTAAGGGACCCAGTAAAAAGAGTTTAAAGTAAAAAAAAAAGGAGAAATAAAATAACAGAACATTTAGCTCATAAGAAAACCCCTGTGCCGAGCAGACAGGCTAGTGACATCAGCCCAGAAATCTGTACCCATATATCAACTATGGAGGTAGACCAGGAGGAACATACACAAATTTGATTCTCAGGAATGGCATAATTATATTACTAAATTCCAAATCATATGCCTACAAGAAACATGGGCTGTTGATCCCAATCTATATAGTTTAGAGGGGTACAAATGTTTTGCTGTCCCGGCCATAAAATCACCATCGGGGAGAGCCATGGGAGGACTATAATGTATGTAAACCTTCATATTCAGGGAGTATGGTCTAGGTATAACTGGGACTCACATAATATACAAGTTGGCGGATTTCGTTTTAAAAATGTTATTCTTATTTTTCTAAATTGGTATAATGCCGCCGGTACGATGGGAAAGGGGTCCGTTGTTAAGGAACTAGACTCCTGCCTAGAAAAGGTGAGCTCTTCGAATGAGACACCAAACCCCCCAAGTATAATACTCTTGGTTGATTTTAATTGTCATCTCTGTGATAATTTAAAACCATTCAACAGAGATTGGTGAAGAAGCACCATTTTGAAAGCGCCACACTTTGCCCATGTAACGGAGGGATGGGACCTAGAAAAACTAACGAAAAGGCATAATTTGGTCCATACTTTGGACCTCGTTAAGTTAGGCGAAAAGGGAGACCTCAACCCAACATTTAGAGGTAGAGGCTGCCAGTCTTATATCAACTTCATTCTAGTCTCCCCCCTACTAAAGAGAAATATCAGCAACATGGCCATAGACACAAGCATCTTTAGTGACCATAACCCCCTGACTCTTGCGTTAAAAGGGTTTGTTTTTAAAAAATCTACTAAGAGATTAGATGTCACGGAAAAGGCAGTGGATCAGGGAAGAAGGATTAAGTGGGCTAAGATTGACGGAGACAGATTTTACAAAAGACTGATAACAGAGGGTCTAAATGCCATAAATGTATGCCTCGATCCTCTAGTGGAAGGAGCGCTAGTGGTGAGCGCATTTGAAGAAATCGCACGTTACGTAGATAATCTTCTGAGGACATCTAAAAATACCAAAGTACCTTCCACCCCACGGTGGTTCGATTCTGTTTGCACTAAGGCGCACAAAAAACTGAAACTTAGCCTCCACACCAAACCCAGAGATAAGCTGATAATAGCACAAAACAGAATTGAATACAAAAAAACATTGAATGAACGGAAAAAGAGTCTACAAATTCAAGCCTGGGAGGATTTAAGGGAGGCTGCAGAAAGGCGAGATATTTTAGCTTTTTGGAAGGTCATTAATACCCCATGTTTCCAGGACCCAGGAGCACCTAAAATAATGAATACTATCTTACCTGAACAATGGCAGACTCTTTTCCAGAGTCTTTACAACTACACAGGACATTTAACCCAAGGGGAAGGACCAAGGTTAACACAACACCCAAAATTGGACTTCTCCCTGGAAGAAGTAAAATCGGCAATAGTAGGGCTCAGCAAGAATAAAGCACCCGGCCCTGACGGAATACCCCCTGATCTTTACTTGAGCAATATAGATCTTTGGGCGACGCTGCTTACGAGGGTTCTGAACGAGGCAGTGGTGGCAGGACTGCCTCGCTCTTGGTCAACAGCAACTATAGTGCCGATCTATAAAAAGGGGAATCGTGATGACCCCCAATGCTATCGCCCCAAATCCCTTATAGATGTGACGGCGAAAGTTTTGGGATGTGTCATTTTACGCCATTTGCAGGAATGGGCTGAGGAGCACCAGGTCCTTTCAGATGTTCCATATTGCTTCAGGGAGGGTAGATCCACCACTGATCAATGTTTGAACCTGTACCTACTGGCAGCAAAATATACCATCGCTGGTAGTGGGAATATATACATGGGGTTTATGGACCTCTCGGCGGCTTTTGATCGCGTAAACAGAGAAAAACTTTGGTCATTATTGTTATATCTAGGAGTGGATCAACCCCTTGTAGATGTCCTACAAATTTTACACTGGAATACATCTGCAAGTGTGAGATATAACCAAGAGGGAAGTAAGACCGACCCCTTTGTATGCACCATCGGAGTCAGGCAGGGCTGCATTTTAGCGCCCTTCCTATTTTCTATATATATAAACCTCCTGGAAAAAGAACTCCTTAAGTTACAGGTAGATTCACCCCAAATTGGCCATCGCGCGGTGCCGGTATTACTATATGCCGACGACGCGGTATTGTTAGCCAGAACCCCCCTGGGGTTGCAGAAGTTGATTGATGGTTTTGTTGATTTTATGGCCAAACTTGATCTATCAACAAACCTGGAAAAATCTTATATTATGTCAACAGGACCAAAAGAAAAAGGGAAAGTTACCTATCATATCGGTTCACATAAAATTGGCCAGGTTAAGACTTTTTCATATCTTGGCGTACTGTTTGACAATCAACTGACTTTTAAACCCCTGGTGGAGAAACATGCAACTAAACTGGCGGCGTCATCAGGCGCTATCATGGGGTTCGGGAGAAGACTGGGCAGATGGTCCCCCGAGCAAATATTAAATCTGTATAGATCAATATGCTGTGCCAAGGTCACTTACGGTGAAGAAGTCTGGGGTTTTATTGATAAAAAATTGCAACAGATACAGGTGGAAGAAAATAAGTTCTTCAGAAGAATTCTGAAATTACCACAGAGTGCACCGGCCTTCATCATTCATGAGGAGGTTGGAGAGTCGTACATTGAAGATCGGATTAGAATTAAACCTCTCCTAGCCTGGGTTAAAATCTGGACCAACCCTGATGCGTCCTTCACAAGGCAAATTATAAAAGACTGCCTCAAACGGGATAAATGGGCTCATATACCTTGGCTGAAGTACATCAAGGACTCTATGGAGGATATTGACTGTAAAAACTTCTTTGCAGCCCCAGAATCCCTAACTGCTGAGAATAAAACAATGGTTAAAAGACTTTTCTCAGAACGGTTAAGTACGACTAGGGCGGAGAGGGAAAGACGTAAGCCCACTGTTTCATCTTATTGCCAACTAACAGTGAAGCAAGGAATGGAACCATATTTGAGGGTCATGCATAATGCTCAGGAACGTTACCATATGACCCGTTTCAGACTGAATATGCTCCACCACTTATTTGCGGTTCCCCCTGGGTTCACTCTTACAGTGGAGGCGAAGGGTACCAGCGGCTGCGACGCTAGGTCTCCGCAGGATACCCTTCACTTTGTTCTGCTATGTCCCTTTTACTCTGCCCCAAGGTGTAAGTTTCTTAGTAGGGATTCTGAAAGAAACAAAACTCAGACAAGCAAAAATGGCCTTGAAGTTCCTACAGGAAGCCCCAGATGCCCATGCACTGTTCTGTATTGTGAAGTTCATTCGAGTTGCATTACGGTTAAGGAACACAAGAGAAAACTGACTCTAATACCATTTAAACCTGTATAGACAACTCCTTTTCCCTAGCTTAATGAAATATGTGTTTTAGCTGATTTTTAAAAAAAAAATAAAAAAAAATGTTTATGTGTATATTGTGTATGTGCTTTTATGGTGTCTTTTAAGTACCGAATAAAGACTAATAAATTAAACTAACTAGACTGCATCAAAAGAGAATTTTTTAGCATTGCTATAATTGTGATGTTTCACTGAAACTGTAAAGGGGGCCCCAACACCCTTGGAATTTAAACTGCCACTACCATGATGCGTGGTAACCGGTCTAGGGACGTCGCTCCTAATGTACATCCGAGTACGGAACACGAGTGAGATGTGCTGTAAAAGCCTTAATATGCCGGCTTCAGAGTCAGGTCCGGCGGCATAACGGAAGGACTAAGCCTATTGCCACCTCAACAGTAGTAAAGACAAACAAAAGACTCAACCTCGTACCCTCTTACATGGTGGCCATATTGGAGTGCGGTCGGATAGTATCCAGAATAGGTATAAATCATTACCAAGAAACAAACAAATATATTAAGTGTTCAAAGCGTCATGATCGCATCTTCAAGGTTATAGATAAATAGGTGGGGTGTGCTTGTGAGTTGTGCACATATTTTTTGACAGAGCACTGCATACAAACGTGAGGTGTGGTATGAAAAATTTCAAAGCTAAATATAACTTGGCTATTAGTACGCCTATGTTGTGCAGAAAATGCTGGCATAGGAGTGTAACCAAGCACTGTGATTTCGCAAAAATATGTGCGGGACTCACGTGAGTAAAATCCTTTCTAATCCATCTCCTAAGGGTAATATATGTTATATAATGTAATGTGGAACATGAGTGATAAATGAATCGTATGGAAAAATAAACAATTGCATATAATAGAAATTGAGGCAAAACAGCATCAAACAAATTAATTTATATGAACTGTTCAGGTAAAGGATGTTCTTTCTTCATTGCCTATTGCTGGGAAGAATATTGCACATGAGAAGCACTCATGAAGTAAAGAATGTGGCAGCTCTATGCATTCATCTTCCTAGAAAGTAATGAAGTTCAAAATCTACATTTAGTTCTATCCCAGTGCTATGCAGTCTGAGGATCCAAAGTGCCTCGTGCCTATGTAGGGCTAATTCTCTGTTCCACTCCCTAATGTTCGCTGGATCTGTTCAAATCCCAAAAATTCAAACTGTTTATGAGTTGTTTGTGCATGGCAATGTGTTATGTGGGCAGCAATGGGATATGTAACGCCCCCTTGCTTTACTGCTTTTATATGTTCACCCATTCTCTCACTTAATGTCCTGATCGTGCTACTGGCATGTCTTTTTTGCATCTACACTCAATAATGTACACAACAAATTTTGTCATGCAGTTGATGTTTGATAGTATATTGTAGGTCTTGTCGCCCGGACACGTAAAGTCTGTTCTCTTGTTGCATGCCCAGGTGCTGCAATGTCCAAATCCATAAAAGCCTTTTGTTTGTTGTGTCAACCAGGTTTCTTTTCTCTCAGTCCTGGGGTAACTGGGGCTCAGCAAATTCCTGAGGGACACCCCTCGTCTATATGTGATATTGGGTCTGTCAGTAATGTAGTCACTAAGTGATTTTTCCGCCTTGAGGAGGTGCAAATGTCTATTTAGACTGCGCATCAAGACACCTGACCAGTCGTTGTACCCAGTTACCGTACGTACTTTGTCCACCTACTGCTGACGGCTGCAGTCAAAACAGTCAAAGACTGGCAATCGAACTAGCTGAATGAGACTGGAAGCTAAACAGCTAACTCCCCCCCCCCCCGTTGCAAGAAAGTTTCCACCGTTTCCGAAATTCATTCAGTTGGCCCATCGTTGCCTGAGATTATGGGTCTTCCAGGAGGGAAAGGAAGATCTTTATGTATCTTCTGTAGGGTATAGATACAGGGGTATCTGGGTCTGTCTACTCTCATATATGTCACATCATTGTCATCAAGTAACCCCTGTCCATGCCACTGTTTTTGATGTCTGTTAAGGTGATCAGTCAATGTCCAAATTGGGTTATTGGGTAGAAGCTTATAATGTTGCTGGTCGTCAAGTTGTGTCTGGATGTCATTGTCGTAGTCAGAGCTGCGCATAACTACAATGTTCCCTCCTTTGTCAGCTTCCTTAATCGTGATGTCCTTATCACACATCAAATGTCTCAGAGCCTCGCGTTCTTTATGTGTCAAGTTGTCTCCCTTGGTCCTAATGTGTGTTTTTCTTCATCATCATCGTCCGGTGCATCTGGTACTCGTATCCATGGGACTTTGCTGTGTACACATATGTTGTTCAACACACAACATGCAACGATCATCTTGAACACGAGGTCTGGGCTGTGCAGGAGCGTACCACCAGTGACGTCCAGGCACCTGAAACGTGACTTCAACACACCAAATGTGTGCTACACGATGCCCCTGGTGCGTTTGTGGGCCACATTGTATTGGCTCTGAGCATGAGTGTTCGGGGCTCAGTTAGGTGTCATCATCCAAGTGCAGAGTACATATCTGTGGTCACCTGCGACAGTGCAGAGAGACATGAGTCACATTCACATACTGCATGATGTGTTGGCAGGCTCACTGGTTCATTGGCGTATGATATGTGTGACCTAATGATTCCTGTTTGACATGTACTGCGTGTTGCAAATGAGCTGCATCAGAGTGTACTATGTAGCCTCACTGCTGCACCTCTCCTGAGCACATTCACTAGTAGGCGCAGCAGGATAACATCACATGCAACCCTACGGGACACCATTGACATGCCTGTCTGCTCATATTTAAAAGCCTGAGTACGACACAGTGATGATGCTGGTCGCCACGCGGCAGTGAGTGTGACCTGACCTCGGGTCACTCCCCACACCGCACGGCTCCTCCTGGGTGCCTGTGTCTCCCTCCAAGCTGCTGCCGAGGGTTCGCCGCCCCTGGTGTCTGTTGACCTGCTAATATTTTTTTCTTCCTCCCACATTATTGTAACTTGCCTTTTGTAACTTGTCTTGTTTTTTAAATTTTTGTCTCCCAGCCTAGGCACTCCTTTTTGCGCCACTGCCCTCTGTGCCCTCCGCCCCCCCGTTTCCAGCCACTGCTCCCCTGTAGCCCGCCCCCTATTGCCTTCTGTGTCCGTCCCCTCGCCCATTGAACGCCCCGCTCCCACCTCCCAGCTGCCTCTCCCTCCCGCTTGGCCTCTTATGGAGGTCGCCACGCGGCAGTGAGTGTGACCTGACCTCGGGTCACTCCCAACGCCGCACGGCTCCTCCTGGGTGCCTGGGTCTCCCTCCAAACTGCTGCTGAGGGTTCACCAACCCTGGTGTCTGTTGACCTGCTAATCTTTTTTTCTTCCTCCCATATTTTTGTAACTTGTCTTCTGTTTTTACTTTTTGTCTCCCAGCCTAGGCGCTCCTCTATGCGCCACTGTCCTCTGTGGCCCCCCCTGCCCCGCTTCCCACTGCTGCTCCCCTGCGGCCCACCCCTTTTGCCTTCTGTGTCCGTCCCCTCGCACATTGGCCGCCCAGCTCCCGCCTCCCGGCTGACCCTCCCTCCCACTTCGCCTCATATGGAGGTCGCAACACGTAAGCCCAGCGGACGCGAGCAGCGGGCCTGCCGCTGTCACGCCAAAGGCAAGCCTGTCTGCACCCGTCCGCGCCTGGACTGCGCCCAGCGCCAGGACCCCTGGACCCCGCGCCCCCACTACGCCAGACTGCACTACGACTCCAGCACCCTCCACACACTCAACACCGGACGAGACCACCCCTGCTACCGGGCCACCCTGAAGCACACCCAAGGGCCCTTCGCCTGCCGGAACTGCAGATTCACCAGCATCCAGCCCTACAAACCACCAGCCAGAGAACCCAACCACCTCCCCTGAATCCTCCTCAACACCTGCTCCGCTTGCAAGCATGCCATCGAACTCTGGGACCTCCTAGACTCCACTGCTGCCGACGTCGCCTTCCTGACGGAGACCTGGCTGAACGCCACCTCAGCACCAGACATCGCCATAGCCATCCCGCAGGGCTACTAGATCTCCAGCAGAGACCGCACCAACGGAGTTGGAGGGGGAATCGCCATCATCCACAAGGACACCCTCAGAGTCTCGACCAACACAAACGACACCCTCACCACTGCCGAACACATGCACTTCCAGATCCACACGGACCCAACATCACCCTCAGAGGAAAACTCATCTTCAGACCACCCGGACCACAGTTCTGCGACACCATCACCGACCTCGTCAGCACCCACGCCCTTGCCTCCCCAGACTACATCCTCCTTGGGAACCTGAACTTCCACCTCGAGAACAACAACAACGCCAACTCCACCGCCCTGATCGACAACCTCGCCAACCTCGAACTCAAACAGCTTGTGACGACACACACCCACGCCGCTGGACCCCATCTTCTCCACAAGCCCCCATGTCTCCTTCAACCACACCACTGAACCCCACTGGACCGACCACAGATGTGTCCACTTTACTTTCAGGAAACCCGCCACACACCACCGCACCAAACAGCTAACACGCCGCTGCTGGGGCAAGGTCACCAAGGACCAACTGACTACCACCCTCGCCCTGAGACCA
Organism: Lissotriton vulgaris; assembly: GCF_964263255.1. NCBI lineage: Eukaryota > Metazoa > Chordata > Amphibia > Caudata > Salamandridae > Lissotriton > Lissotriton vulgaris. The sequence continues at coordinate 562,381,017 of NC_141695.1, forward strand.
CCCGCCGACCCCACCGACCCATACACCGCTGCGACCAACCTCAAACAGTGGATCAACGACTGCGCCAACACCCTCGCCCCTCTCAAGACCTCCACAACCAAACACACCAACAAGAAAGCCACCTGGTTAACCGAAGACCTCGGGATCTCCAGCGCACCTGTCGGAAGCTGGAGAAGAAATAGCTCCACGACCGAACACCAGACAGCCACACAGCCCACAAAAGTGCCACCCGCAGACACCACCAACTCATCAGCACCACCAAGAGGACCGCCTTCAAGGACCACTTAGACAACAACGGACACAACACCAAAGAGCTCTTCAGCATCGTGAAAGAACTCTCCAACCCCAGCTCCAACACCAACGACATCCCACCATCACAAGACCTGTGCGACTACCTGGCCACCTTCTTTCACCGCAAGATCGCTGACATCCATGACAGCTTTAGCTCCCACACCCACGACCGAGTCCACCACCCCTGCGATCAACACCCGCACAAGCCGCCTGACCACCTGGTCCCATGTCAGCAATGAAGACACCATCAAAACCATGAACTCCATCCACTCCGGATCACCATCCGACCCCTGCCCTCACCACGTCTTCAACAAAGCCAGCACAACCATCACACCACACCTCCGGAAAACAATCAACAGTTCCTTTGAGACAGCAACCTTCCCGGAAAGCTGGAAGCACGCCGAGATCAATGCCCTTCTGAAGAAGCCCAAGGCGGACCTCAAGAACTTCCGGCCCATCTCCCTTCTCCCGTTCCCGGCAAAAGTGACAGAGAAGATGGTCAACAAACAGCTAACCTGCTACCTTGAAGACAACAACATCCTGGACCCTTCCCAATCCGGTTTTCGCACCAACCACAGCACCGAGACCGCCCTCATTGCCGCCACTGATGACATCAGGATCCTGATGGACAAAGGAGAAACAGCCGCCCTCATCCTCCTGGACCTATCAGCAGCCTTTGACACAGTCTGCCACTGAACCCTATCAGCACGCCTCCATAACGCTGGAATCCAAGAGAAGGCCCTGGCCTGGATCACATCCTTCCTCTCCAGCAGAACCCAGAGCGTCCGCCTCCCACCCGTCCGCTCAAAAACCACTGAGATCATCTGCGCGTCCCACAGGGATCCTCCCTCAGCCCGACGCTGTTCAATATCTACATGGCACCGCTCGCCCACGTTGCACAACAACATACCCTCAACATCATCTCCTACGGCGACGACACCCAGCTGATCATATCCCTCACCAAAGACCCCCACACTGCCAAAGCCAACCTCCACAGAGGAATTAAGGCCGTAGCCAACTGGATAAAGGACAGCAGACTGAAGCTGAATTCAGGCAAGACGGAGGTCCTCATTATCGGACCCACCCCATCAGCCTGGGACGACTCTTGGTGGCCCTCATTGCTAGGCACAGCCCCGGAACCCACAGACCACGCACGCAACCTGGGGGTCATCCTCGACTCCACCCTCTCCATGACCAGGCAAGTAAACGCCGTCTCCGCGTTCTGCTTCAACACCCTCTGAATGCACCGCAGGATCTTCAAATGGATCCCCCCTCACACGAGAAAAACCGTCACCCAGGTCCTCATCACCAGCAGGCTCGACTACGGGAACGCCCTCTACTCAGGAACAACAACCAAGCTCCTGAGATGACTACACTGAATCCAGAACGCCTCAGCACGACTGATCCTCGACATCCCCTGACACAGCCACATCACACCCCATCTGAGAGGCCTGCACTGGCTCCCCGTCAACAAGAGGATCACCTTCAAACTCCTCATCCACGCACACAAAGCACTACACAACACCGGACCTACATACCTCAACAACCGACTCAGCTTCCACACCCCCACCCGAAGCCTCCGCTCAGCCAACCTCGCCCTCACCACAGTTCCTCGTATCCGGAAAACCACCGCCGGCACCAGATCATTCTCCTACCTCGCTGCCAAGACCTGGAACGATCTCCCTACCAGCCTACGACAGACCCAGGACCTGCCTGCCTTTAGAAGACTTCTCAAGACCTGGCTCTTCGATCAGTAGCAGCCTCCCCCCGAGAGCTGTGAGACCCTCACGGGTATGTAGCGCGCTTTCAAAATGCAGTGATTGATTGATCGATTGATTGATTGATGCTGTGTATAATGTGGCCGGCCACGTGTGTGTAGGCCCATCGCAAGAACTGGGCTGACACAGTTGTAGAGCACCTACCTGGCTGAACTCGACATGCAGTTGAGGGTACATCTTGGGCTTATGCTGCGCTAATAGTGACACACATAACAGTTGGCATGTGTGATCCCTGACCCCAAGCAGGAATACCCTCCCCCATGTACCCCTTCGGCCGACTACGCACACCAGGGACATGCCACATAGCAATATTGTTGATTGCGTGATGGGTGGCGCAGACACTACAACAGAGACACACGCATCAGCCACATCCTTGGCAAGGCCCACACTGAACCACACTCAGATCCACAATGTGGAGGAGCCACACCCCTATGCAGTACTGTTGAACACCTGTCTACCCCGCTCACGCTCACATGAAGATAGAACATGGTTACATGTCCCAGGTCTACACCACTTACCTGCGGTGACATGGTTGCGCACGCTGTACACAGCACAAGGTAATGTGGAATGGCCCCGGTCCCACATGCATACATAATGACCACACGGACACACTGAGTGAGTTTGTGGAACTGGCTATGGGCACGTGCGCCCGGCCCCTTTTATTGCCAGGGTCACATCTCCAGTGATGCCTGTGCTGGATGGTTGTTGGGTATTGTAAGCCACCACTCAGGAGTTGATCGGTGCTGGCAAAAAACACAAAAGTGAGCAGACAGTCAGCAGTCCAAGGTATGGACAACATGGGTCCCTGACTTGAGTAGCACAGAGTTTGTGGCCCGATGCACTGCGACCGGCACAGGCACACTGGTCCATGGAAAAGTGACTAGCAGTGCACTGAGGTACGCCCACGTGAGCTGAGCGTGTACTTGTCAATGTCCAAGGGGAATGTCGCGGAGGGTTGCAGGAGGCAGTGGAAGGTGTCCCTCCAGGTCATGATGCAGAGGGCAGAAGCAAGCAGGAACAGGGAAATTGCTTCAGACTTCACTTTTCCACCTTGTCAGTACCAGCTACATGTAGAGGAAGACAACCTCCAGCCCATTGCCCAGACACCACCAATGTACAAATGAATTTCAGGGCATACACTCAGGGGCCACAGAGCTGGAAGGCGATTCAGTCTGCGATTAGGCCTGTATGATGACACAGACTCTGCCATGCTGAGAGCAAGACTCAGTTCAAAATGTGTGACCTACTCTACCGCAGTGTGTGCCGGAGCCAGCAGTCATCCGGAGCCCACAGCCACGTGTGGGAGGCACGCGCTGCACAGAATCAGGGGTACGAGTGCAGTTGTTGGTAGTGTACCATCACCTCCGTAAAGGTGAGTTTTTTCTCCTCCGGACTGAAGCACTACTTCCTCTTACTTCTCTCCTTGCATACTGTGACATGTACACTGCCATGAAGAAATAAAGACTCAGTTCCAAAATCGCGACCTAGTTGGCCTCAGTGTCGTACAGAGGCTGCGGTCAGCACGGGTTAACCGCTGTCCAGCCATCTCCCCCTGGATCTCTAACACATGACATTGGAATGGCATATGTATTAGATTTGTGGCTGACAGAGTTAGTGGCACCACAGCTGAGCGGGTGTGCAGCCGGCGACAATGCCGTGTTCTGCCTGTGACGTACTGCATTGGATTGGTGTGAGGCCTGCAGGACCACAGTGTAGGCCGAAGGCCGCAGTCAGCAAGTGCTCACAGACACATTTGTAGTCCTATGCATGGCCATGTTGGAACCACATTGAAGGGAGTATAGTGACATAACCTCACCCTTAAATAATGTACTCTGCCATGGTGTAATCAAGACTCAGTTCCAAATGTGTGTCCTACTTGTCTGCTGTGTATGCAGGTGGAGTACATCAACAAGAATGGAGTTCAGCGGGCCTGTGTTGCGGAGGCCGTGATGGTCCGAGGCGGCTGCCAAGGTCATGGGCTTTGGGCTTGGTGCTTGCACCAGCATGTGGTGGGCCCTCTTTGACACACACCGTTGTCGGCAATTGGCATTGAGGCCTGGGTGCGCAGGGGCAGGCAAGACTGGTTCGGGGACCAGCGGCTCGGGGGTGCATCAGGTCCATAGGATCACAGGCAACATCTGCCTTGTTATGGGGTGAGAGGCGCCGCCCTGGCAGAGACATTGGGCATACCGGCGCTGGGGACGGGGGTCCCCCGGGGCCCGGGGAGGCTCTTCCCGGCCTGATAGGGCTCAGAAGCTGGGACCGGCCCGGGGCTTGAGCTCCGTCCAGCAGGCCCGGGTTGCGTGAGCCCCCCATCGTGCAAGCCATCAGAGGGTCCGGGTGCTGTGGACGGGGGTCCGGCAGGCCCCGTGGTGCATGAGCCCCCCATCCCGCAAGCCATCAGAGGGTCCGGGCGCTGGGGACGGGGGTCCACCGCGGCCCTGGGAGGCTCTTCCAGGCCTGGCTAAGCTGGGCCTGAGATTGGAGAAGACTAATGCAAAAGAAGTATGCTTTCTTAATTGTATGAATGCTGTCTGTAAGGGTGTGGGGGTGCTCTGCGATGGCTATAATGCGTACGGCCCTGCGTCTGCAGAGCCTCTTTTTCTTAATGTGGGTTGGCCAGGTTGTCACAACAAATGTCTTGTATTTGTTAAACATAATTAAGTGCCTTTGCATTTGTGTCACATGCACATGTTTATTTTGTTTATTTTTCCGTTTTGTAGTATGCCACTGGTATAATCACCCTGAGGAAGGTTCAACACCGAAACGCGTTGGTGATAATTGTTGTCTGACACCAGTGTTTACCCATTTTTCTATAACCTGTATTGGTACTTTTTTGTATTATTGTATGAATCTTTTCATTTCTGTTCTGTATCTAAAAAGCAGGTGATCAGGACCTGTTTTTTGTAGTGGACATATTCTCATAAAGGAAACATTTGTTATTGAACAGAAGGAGATCAGTTTTTACAGATTGATACTTGATTGTGTTTCTGCATACATAAACTATTTATATATTGTTATGATTATCAGTTGTAAATCCTATGAGAAAAGAAATGTTTAAGATAATTATCTATCTCAGAAATTTTAGATAAAAGCTAAATATAATAATAAAAAAATATATATTTTTGATAATAAACATGTGTGGTTTATGATTAGTTGAATATGATTAGCTGAATATGTATTTGTGATACAACTGCAGCACATAGGTATAAGCAGCACCTTTGCCCTGTGCTATTTCTTGTTTTCCCAAAATAAGCTGGGACCAGGCCCAGGGATTGAGCTCCGTCCGGCGGGCCCCGGGGTGCGTGAGCCCCCTGTCCTGCAAGCCAGCCGAGAGTCCGGGCTCTCCCTGGGCTGGCCTGCCGCACGCAGCATGAGCCCTGGGCTCATGCTGCGTGCGGTGGGCCCGGGGTGCGGGAGCCCCCCATCCTGTAAGCCAGCCGAGGGTTTGGGGGCTGTGAATGGGGGTCCACTAGGGCCCGGGCAGGCTCTCCCATGCCTGGCTGCTTTCAGAAGCAGGGACTGGGTCGGGGAGCAGGGGTGGCTGGCTTCATCCACTACGCTGTTTTCTGCCCACCCCTATTCTAGACAGAACTCCACAGCCAGGCACATCTTGAAACTCCCCAAACGAACCCACATGGCCCCCCACTTGAGAGACTTCGACTAGCTTCCCATCCGAAAAAGATGCCAGTTCAAGATCCTCACATACGACTACAAATCCCTACACAACCTAGGACCTGTCTACATCAACTATTGTCTGAATTTCCACCAACCCTCTAGATACCTAGTCTCCTCTTCAATTGCCCATGTACTCAACCACCACATCCATCACAGCCACAGAGGTGACTGCTTCTTCTCCTACATCGCTGCCAAGACCTGGAATGACCTTCCTCTCCAGCTCTGTACAGCCCCCTTGATGGCAGACTTCGGAAATAGACTCAAGATCTGGCTCTTCGATGGAGACACAGCACCCAGACACTGCTAGAGGTGACAGTGTCGTGCTTTACAAATGCTGCTTGATTGATTGTGACACCTCACCTCTGGAATCGTAAGGATTTGGGGCCCGATGTAGGTAAAACGCATTTCCCGATTTTAAAATACCGAATCGTACCGAATCGGTATTTTGAAATCGGAAAATGAGATGTAGATAAAAAAAATCGGAAAAATACCGATTCGGAAGTAATCGGTATTGTGATTCGATACGTACCGAATCGGCATTCACCGAATCGGAATTTACCGAATCGGCTACAACCGATTCGGCAAATACCGATTCGGTAATCGCATTACACCCCCATGGCCAAAAGGCCCATAGGAACGCATTGTAAATACCGAATCGGTATTTACCGATTCGGTAAAATCCGAATCGGTAATATCCGATTCGGTAAATACCGAATCGGTAAATGCCGATTCGGCAAGCAAGTCAAACTGAAACCAAAGACATCAGCCAATGAGGTGGAACCACCCTCCCCCACCCTAGCAGGGAGTGGCTACCCAGGCAGGTGCAACTCATTAGAACTTTCTGGAGAGGCAGCCTGAGCTGAGCATTCACAGTGAGCAGCAGTGGTAGCAGTATCCAGAGCACTGTGAAACATGGCTAGCAGCACTGAGAGCCAGAAGGCAGTGCACAAGAGGAAGGCAAAATTCAGCACCATGGAGCTGCAAGTGTTGGTGGAGGAGGTGGTGAGGGTACACAGGCAGCTGTTTGGGAGGCTGTCCCTCACTGTACCTGAGAGCACTAAGAGGAGGCTGTGGAGCGAAATAGGGGAGAAAGTAAACGCTGTTGGTGTCACCCCCAGGAGCCTGGACGACCTCAAGAAGAGGTTCTACGATATCCGCAGCCTCGCAAAGAGGAAACTGGCAGAGCTGCAGAAGCAGGCAGGACTTACTGGTGGAGGCAGGAACCCGGCGCCACCCCTCACTGACCTGGAGGAACTTGTGGCGACTACCATTGAGAGGTAGAGTGTGGTGGGAGTTGGGAACCTGGATAGCTCAGCCAGAGCTACAGCTAAAGGTAAGAAGCATGCGCATCTTGACACACCCTACCAGACATCTCCCCTTTAGACCCAATGCACAGCCAAACCCCAGCCCAGTACTGCTACCAACAGACATGAGAAATGCATCATGGTAAATGTAGTCAGCAGAAGTAGGCAACAATGCCAGTGCAGAAGCATAATTAAAAGAACTGTAAAACTGATTCTAAGTATTTGAAATGATATGAGCAATGCTTTAATTGTAGTGACTGTAATACATCAGCACTCAGTTCACAAATGCTTCTTTATACCTAGGGGCACCATCAGGCGGAGGAGCAGGAGCTACTCAAGCACCAGCACCAACACCATCTGCCAGTGCGGTGGCAGGGCCAAGCACCAGTCTACCAGCACAGGAGGAGGAGGAGGATGAGAACAGCAGTGCCCTGGGAAATGAGGAAGACACTGGACATTCCCTCACATTTCCACACTCCCCCCGACTATCTGGAACGCCCCCATTGCAGTTCTCCACAGAGAACTCACCACCCCAGAGCCACCCTGCACCTGCCACATCTCCTGCCAGGAGTATATTTGTAGCTCCATTAAACCCCATCGAGGGAGCAGCGGGTCAGGCCCCAGCTACCAACCCAGTTACACCTGTGGCACCCCAGCCCACACAGCAGGGCAGCAGCAATCCCCGGAGGCGAAGAACATCCAGCAGTGCACTTCCAGCACGGGAGGGCAGCGTGTTTCAAGGGCTGGAGGGCAGTATGGTAAAGATCCAGAGGATGCAGGCTAAATCCATCTTGGCCTGCCAGCGCCAGTTGCGGGTGCATAACCTGCAGATGGGAAAGATGGCACAGGGGTTCAAGACATTTGTTGAAAGCAACAAGGACATTGCAACAGGTCTTGGGCGAATGACCACTGCCATCACGCAGCTCTGTACAAAACTGGATGAACACGAACTCTCTCGCCGCAGGGATGCCCGCGTGCAGAATAGGGCTATCAACCGCCTTGCTGCTGCTACCGCCCAGCTATGCCAACGTGGGGCAAACATGGAGGCCAGCCTGACCCAGAACACGGCAGAGGTCACTAGGGGCATTGCCCACATTTCCACCGCCATGGAGGCACTTATCATTTCGAACACTGTTGTTAATCCAGCCCTGGACCTGGGCGAGGCTGGGGACAGCAGCAGCCGCAGCAGCCCGGCCAGCGCAGTGTCTGAGCCGCGCCGGAGCAGCAGGCGCTCAGCTGAGGCTGCTGGACATGCAGAAGGGGGTGAGGCACATCCTAGTGGGGCTGCTAAGCGCAGCAAAAAATAAGACTGCCAGGGCGGGTGAGGCAACCCGGACAATTGACATTTAACCACTTTTTGTTTACATTTTCTTTTGTTTCACATCAGTGCAGTAACGTTGTTGCAACATTATTAAATATTTCTTTTCCTAACATCCATTGACCTGTCTGTGCATCTGTACTCACTCAGAAATAGTTTTCTGTAATCTCCTCACGTCTGTATCTGCCATCACTTGGCGTAGACACCCCAGCAGGTTGTGTTTGTGGCACAGCAACGTCGTCGTCATGGTCCTCGTAGTCTGACAACTCCACCTCAGTGCCCTTCTTGACCTCAAGGTTGTGCAACATTGCACAGACAGCTATGATCTTGCAGCAGGTGATGGGGGTATACTGCCTTGCACCTCCACTCTTGTGCAAGCATCTGAATCTGCTTTTCCAGATGCCAAAGGTCCGTTCAACTACATTCCTTGTGCTTTTGTGGGCCCGGTTATACCTCCTTTGGCTGGGTGTAGAGGGGTTGAGGTAGGGGGTGAGTATGAATGAGCGGAGGGCATATGCACTGTCGCCTAGAAGGAAAAGGGGTAACATTACTCACATGCATACATGTATTTCACTTAGCTACTTTGTGTTATGGGGGTCTGATGATGTGTCTCACCTAGGAGGTATCCTTCACCAAATTAGCCAGCCGTCAGCCGTGCATAGATGCCGCTCTGTTGAAAAATGTAGGAGTCGTGGGTACTCCCTGGGTATTTTGCGACCAGGTCTGAGATGGTGCACTTCGCATTGCAGATCACCTGAACATTGATGGTGTGCGTAGACTTCCTATTGCGGTATATGTATTCTGTGTCAGCAGGGGGGCAAATCGGAATGTGCGTGCCATCAATACAGCCGATGATTTGGGGAAATTGTGCCATCTGGTAAAAGTCTGCTTTTGTTTGTACCAGTTCCGCGTGGGTTGCAGGGAAAGAGATGTATTGGTCCATCCTCTGTATCATGGCGTCAAGGAATTTGTGGAAAAACCTTGACAGGCTGCTCTGGGTCACCCCTCCTACCGCAGCTACTCCACTTTGATAGCTGCCAGACGCAAGCAGGTGTAGGCTGCATAGCACCTGCACGTGCGCTGGGATGGCGTGTGCCCTTGGGGTGGGGTGGTCCAACAGTGGTTTGAGGTCCCTGATGAGCTCCAGAATGGTGTCTGAGTCCAGCCTGTACCTCTGTAGGATCTCTGCCTCTGTGAGCATGAACAGGGTGATCCTCTGTCTGTAGACCTGTTCCTCTCTTTGCCATTCTCTCTCTCCTTCCTGCTGTAGCCGTAGCCGCCTTGCAATGACATAAAAAGCCGCCATCCTGCAAGTTGCAATGCATTTTGGGTCTATTTTTATAGGTTGAAGTTGGTTACCACCTGATTGTAATCCATGGTAAATACCGATTTAGAAATACCGATTTTGAGCCAAAATCGGTATTTCTATGCTTCCCTACATTTCAATCTCTGTCCGAATCGGTGATTTACAGAATCGGTAACTCTACCGAATCGGTAGTTTATCCGAATCGGAATTTTTCCGATTCGCTGTCTCTACCGATTCGATATATGGACCGAATGGGTATTTTTTCCGATTCGGTGTCACTACCGAATCGGTACATGTACCGATTCGGTATTTTTATCGAATCGGTATGTTACCGATTCGTTCTCTTACCGATTCGGGGTATTTCTGAATCGGATTATTTCCGATTTGGTAGCCATTCCGATTCTGTATATATACCGATGTGGACGATTTTCATTGCCCTACATCTCGATGGCTGGATACCGATCGGTAAGGGCCGAAAATCGGTATTTTCGGCCGTTACCGATCGGTAACAGCCTACCTACATCGGGCCCCTAGTGCTTCCCCTGGTTTACATGATCATGCAAATCTGGGGCAACATCAAAATCTATGGGTGATGGGGTCACTCCGTCCCTGGTAATTGCAGGAAGTGCGGTCACTGAGAAGCAGCAGAAGCTGGGAAATAGATGGCCAAAAGAGATAGCATCAGATTACGCTATGCAAACAAATCTGACATGGCTTCCATGTTCACCCTGATTGTTTTGTGGTAGAAGAAGAAAGTGCAAGCATTTGCATACTACCATCTAAGAATGTATCATGGTCTTGAACAAAGAGCTGTAACAACTCAAAACATTGTCATCTAATAAAGGCAGGGTCATTTTAAACATATCATTGCCAGCCAAAGATATGATGATTTTAAGGGTCTTCAGTAGTCTGGGAAGCTTCAGAATGACAACATCTCAAGATGGTACAAGACACACGTGAGTAATGTACTCAAGTGGGTTTATTTTTATTCTGCTACTTTGTCGTTTTATTTTAAGCCATTACAGTGTAGGGACATCTTCTCCACGGTATCTTGCATGAAAACTAGTTCTCCTGTATGATATTTTTGCAGGGAACTGCTGTGTGCATGCAAGGCTTTTCCATGATTGCCACAGCTAGTGTGCTGGTTTGCCAAGTAGGATGGATCAGTGCCCCATTTATGCCAAAGTTAAGCACTTCTGAATGACAGAGACTGCTGAGGTTTGTCCGGATGCATGTCTGAAAGAGAGTTTAGAGAAGGAGCTAAATGCTCTGGAAATGCATAGTATTCTGTCCCTGAACCACAGAGCCTTCTGGTGAGCTATTAGTATGGCACAACCATACAGGGCCTGCCATGGCATGGGTCAGTGGACAGGAATTTCTCCTCTGGCTGGCAGTAGACCCGAGTATGGAGGAATTTCTTCTGGAGGATAGAAAAGACCTTGGGAAGGAGACACAGATGAGTAGGAGGGAGGCAGAACGCAACACCTTCCAGTGACTGTAAGTGTCCAGATGCACTGCAGGTTAGCACATGATATTGCTACCAACCCCAGTCTCTGCCGAACAGTGGCCGATGAGTAACCACTCCACCACCAAGGTGTGAGGACTACATGAGACTTGACCCTTGCACAGGTTATAATGCCATTTGTTTACCAGATGTAACTCTAGTCATGTGCAAAGATAACTGAGTCTTTAGGCAGCTTAAGAGAAAAGGCCATCATACCAGCTGACATGAACTCTTTGACCTCATTGCTTCTTCCTCACTGATGACAGGGAAGGTGGGGAGAATCCTGGCCTACCAGAATGGCAGGTAGATGTTGCCCCAGACCGTATGTGTTGAAAGTCTTTTACCTGAGTTTGTGTGTGAGAGCCACTAGGGCTAGAACACGTACAGAAGAACATCTGTGTTCCACATACAGACACTAGATGTAGGTATTTTCTACTTCCTTATTTACAAGTGTTATTTGTCGGAAAATATTATGCCGTGTTAGGGATGGGTGACTTCTCAAATGTTTTCCTTCATATCATACGCGTAATTTTCTGTAAATAAGGTATATTGTTGAAAGTACATTTAGCTGGTTGCCTGTGTGAAAGTTGTACTAGAAAGACCACAACTCACATACGAAATACACGTGAGATAGCTGCGGGAGACTGGTTAGAGCTCAATAAATATTGAGCAAAAAAGTGTAACTGGGAGAAAAAACTTTAATTGAAGCTCGGGAAACCCTGCAATCAGTGACTAGTGAGACTTTGCTTGGGTAACAGAAAAGTTACCTGGGCCCAGTAATATGCTTCTGATTCTTCTGATGTTTCTACTGCTGTCTCTAGCAAACTGCACCAGTCCTCTGCAAGAAGAGTAACACAGTCAATTATTGGAGAATTCAAAGAAATACAACTCGAAGAGAATTGCTGTCTAACAGAGTGAGCAATTGTTCTCACCTTAAACCCTGAGCAAACGCTGCAACAGAGGGATGATTAAAGGATAACAAGCCGCATGCATGCCTAGGGATGGGGTCAAATTAATGAATAAAAACTAAAGTAATGTCCACTAGCATAATCCACACTGAAGCCCCTATCAAAATAAATCATCACAATCGGTCCCAAAGACACAGATGGTGAATATTCCAGGCGATTTAATATCCTAACATCTGTCAAAGCATAAATATCCTGCATTCCATACACAAAAAAAATCAGAGGAAGAACTAGGTGGAAATATTAATATTAGTTTTTCCAAAATCTAGTGTACAGGCTAGGCTCGTGGGACAAAATCACAAGTGAAGGTTTCGCTATTTAGAACCCGACAGATGCACTACAGCACATTGGCAAAAACAACCCTCTTTTTTTAGAATGTGAACCATGTGTGGTAAACACAATGGGCCGATTTACAAAACATTTTGGTCCTCAATTATGAAAAGTGACGCATCGCTGCGTGAAAGCAGTGATGAAGCACTCCTCAGTGCGCCCTCCATGTGACACCAATGATGCGTCATATTTATTGTGTGGCACATCATATCGCAAGGAGTTACAGATACATCAGTATTTCTGACGTATCTGTAGGCGCAAAAGTGACGCATTGCTGGAGGGTGTCATCTGTAGGCACAAAAGTGACGCATTGCTGGAGTGTGTCACAAAAGTGACGCAATCCCAGCAATGGGTCCTTTCACATGGGGCAAGCCTCATGTGAAAGGGCCTGTGTCAGTCTTACGCCTGCTGTGAGGCAGGCATAAGATATTGACGCATTTGCATTCCAGAAGTGGCACAGTGAAATCTCATAGATTTTACTGCGTCACTTCTACATGGTTTACTTGCGTCAGAATGCCCACCCTGCATACATTATACCTGCCGAAGGTATAATGTGGCGCAGGGGTTTACAATGTGACGCATTTACCTATATGCGTCACTTTGTAAATATAACGGAACATGGCACATTCATTACACTGCTGGTGCATCATTAAAAGTAACGAGCCGGCGGCGCAAAAGTGACGCAAGGACTCATAAATGAGCCCCTTTGTGGTGAGTTTCTCTTGCCTTACTCCTAGTTTACTCTGGAATTCCAGAAATTAGACAGGAGTATATTTCAAGAGTAAGTCACACTTAGTCATGGCAAAATCTTTGTAAATCGTGCCCTATCATGTGAACCAGCTTCTTGGCACCGAAGAGGTCTATTCCAAGGTTCCTAAGAGAGTGAAAAGTTAGATTTCCTGTCGTCACAATGAAGCATGAAGTAAAATGAAAATCAGGACTAAAAACTAGCAGTGCTCGTTGAAATAGATCAACATAGTTGGTCCTACCATAAACAAAACTAGGGATTACATTGTGAGGAGCCGAAAAGAAAAGGCAATGGTAAAGGGTTCACAATGACTTAAAAGTGTGGTATTGTTATGCTTTCTAGTCACATAAATCTTGCAGTGACTTACTCTTGTAATACTGCTCCTTACTTAAAAGTCATGAGTAAGCCAGGAGTAGTCACACGTACTCACCGCAAACTCTTGGAGAGTAGGACCCATTGTGTTGAATTAGTTTTGCATTGTATTCCCAAAGTGCTACTTTAGCACTAAAGAATGTGAAGTAGAGTAAGCTCATCCAACTACAATAATAAACAATATCTGTCCTAGCTCAAGCCTAAAAAAAGTTATATTAAATTTAAGATAAGCTGCCTCCATCCTAGCCTCAATTCCATCCTGCTCTCCCAATATTTTCGAATATATGTGACTATGGTATACGAGTAACGATAGGGTCTGGGCTCCACCACCAGATTTCACAGAGACTGCAGAATCAAAAGAAAACTCCAGACCAAACTCCAGACCAATACGTTCTCATGGATGTTTGAAAGAAATGTGTTTTTCTAAATGCTTCCTGCTGCTGCAGTTTTTGACATTTAAAAGGGATGTATTTATTCTAGTGTTCAATTTAACTGTACTCAATATATCAATCTCAGTAGAATGATCAAATGTGCTGCCACTACCAGAAAATTATACTTGAAACCTGTGGGTTACACATAAGTATTAGCTTAGATGAATTTACTCATTGATCCATCTTGCAGACAATTTTATAGAAAACATAGTCACACTGATCTCTTTTTCCAGGGACATATTTTTCAAGACTTTGCTCCCTGCATTCTATAAATTCCCGCCAGCATCAGCTATAATTTCCTTGGTATTGCAGGAGCTCAACTGAAGTACATAAAAGTAAGTGAACAGGTCCTGTCGAATGACCTGGGTTCCCACAATAATATAAGAGATTGAGAACATTATCATGCTACTTAGCATTGTCTTGCCATACCATTCAGGGATTTTCCAGCTGCAAGTGTAGCATGTCCTGCAGCCTGCAGTTGAAATTCACTTGGATTTTGAGTCTCTCCCTTGTTTGAGTTTGGTCTGGTAAACAGGTTCTTACGTCTCCCAGATTGTTGTTGATGCAGCTCATGGAAACCTCCATATCAAAGTGTCTTGCTGTTGAACAAAAAAAAACATATCTGCCTAGAAAGGAGGAGTTTCCAAAATCAAACCTCTTAGACAAGCATGGCGTCCCATTTGGGTACCTTGGTGTTGACCATATAGAAGAGTGAGTACTGGGAGGTTGTCACCTGGAGATTAAAGTATGGGAGAGACACCCTGCTCACTTGAAAAATACGGTTTCTGTGGCGATTGAGAGAACACAAAGGTTACACCTTAGTAGGAGGAAGAGACTGGAGGGGATCTTTTGTAGAAGGCAACTTATGGGTAGCTGGGACAAGCATATGTGGCCTTAGTTCTTGTTGTTTGGGACTTGTAATCTGACAGAGAGCTAATGACGGAGACCAGTGACTGACAGCAACATATTGGCAGAGGTGCCTAAATGTTAGACCTCGCATCATTAATGTGGTATTCCTCCAAACCTTTTGCTTTCTCCCGTTTGTTTTCTGAACTAATTTGTTTGTTACAATTAGGACTCTGTGCACTTTCCCCCTGTTAACCATTGCTTGCGGTTTCTCCTTCAAACATGGTAAAACTGATATACACCGAATTGGCATATTTAATATACTGACAAGTCCATGCTATATGGGACTACGTGTACCCAGGGAATGTAAATTAAAAGCTACTTGGGGAAACAGTACTCATTGTGCGACCTACTAAGGAAGCCTTTTAAAACATGACTCAGGCCTGTGATTGCAGACTACAGTGCAGATTTAAACTGCTATACTGACAAGGCAAAATAAACCCTTTGCCAGGCCTAACCTTCCTTTTTTAAAACGTATAAATCGCTCCTAGGTTAGGCCCTAACAGCTCATGGGGCAGAATGCTTAGTATTTCAAAATTAGGATATTTGGGCTTAAGTTGTACATGTCCAGACAGTGAAAATTTCATAAAGTCTTTTTCCACTGTTGTAAGTCCTATCTCTCTCACACACTAACACTGAGCTACCTTTGTTTAATTAATACATGCTAATGTTAGATTGAGACCATGTAGGAAAATACTATTTACACTAAAATTATTTGTAATTAAAAAATCCTCTTTAATGGTAAAGCCATATTTTGAGTTCATATTCAAAACATTCCACTGTTGGACCTGGCCCTCTCTGCAGGGTTAGCCCCAGAATGTTTGCTTCCGTCCTCCTGTTTTTCTGACATTCTTTGTGTTGGCTTTAGCGCTCTGGTCATTTTAACACTGCTAATCAGTGCTAACATGCATGTGCTCTCACCTCTAAACATGGTATGATTGGTTTACACCTGTTTGGCATATTTGATTTACTTATAAGTCACTTTTAAGGTGGAATACTACATAATCAGGGCCTGTAAATTAAATGATACCAGTGGGCCTGAAGCACTGCTTGTGCCACCCACAGAAGTTGCCTTCCAACCAAATCTCAGGCCTGCCATAGCAGGACCTGTGTGTACAGTTTACTTCCACTTTAACATGGTATTTACTTTCCAAGCCTTAAACGCCCCTCTTATTGCACATAGGTCACCCCAATGTAGGCCCTATGTAACCCTATGGGCATGGTGCTGAGTAATCAAAGGTAGGACACATGCCTTTCTTCGTGGCATGTCCTGGTAGTGACAAAGTCTATTTCGTTTTTCACTGCTGTGAGGCCTACTCCTCTCATAGGCTAGCATTGGGAATTTCCTTATATACTTTTAAGTGGTAATTTCTGATCAGAAAGGAGTTGAATTGCCATGTTTGGTATGTTTGGAATAGTGGTGGTAAATCCCACCTACTGGTGCAGTTGGATTTCACGTTACTATATTAGAAATGCCACTTTTAGAAAAGCGGTCCTTTCTCTGTGCTTATGACTCTCAGTGTTTTGCAGCCTGACTCCAATTTATGCCTGGTCTGGTTGACAGCAACATTTGGTGCATACTTTCCAGACAGCCACAAGACAGGAAGGGCTGGGTGTGAGAGGGGATACATCTGCATTCATCTGCATACTGATAGTCTTCCTGGGCTGGGAGAGGGAGAGCCGGTTCACACTTTACATTTCTATAGGTTGTGTCCTGTCTTCACACAAAGAGATGACTTACCCCCTACTGATCATCTGGAGCCAGGGCCTGGCTGGAAGGGACTCATGCACACTTCTAAGTGTTCCTTTGAAGTCCCCCTTTCATTAAAGGCCTTTTTGAGTATGACTACTGAGGTTCTGAATGGCTGTTAACTGCCTGTGATAAAGTTGCTCCCTACAAAACCATCAAAGCTAAGCGCCCCATGACGCTCAACGGTGGTTTTCTGATCAGCTCAAGGCCGATAAACTTGCTCTTCGGCAGGCAGAGCGCCGCTGGAGACGCAACTACGACCCTCAACTTAAACTGGTCTATGTAGATGCCATGAACACTTACAAAAAAGCTATATTATCTGCCAAAACAGCCTACTTCTCTCAAAAAATCCTGGATTCTAACACCAAAGCCAAAGACATCTTTTCTATTGTTAATGAGCTTTCCCTGCCTGACAGGATTACTCCCCAACCCCAACCTACCCAAAACTTATGCGACTCTCTGAATTCGTATTTCATAGACAAAATAACTATTATGAAAGACAACATCCCCCCCATCACCTTTCCCTTTACCTCTCCCCCCTATGAATTCTAGCCGTCTGACTCAGCTCCCACCAATCACTCAAAATGAATTCTCCACGCTTCTTCGCAAGGTTAGCTCAGGTTCACCTAATGACTGCTGCCCCCCTCAGATCCTCAGGGAAGCCTTCTTGGCATGCCCCGGCCCTTCATTAGCTTTGCTCAACAACTCTCTCGCTACTGGGGAGGTCCCCCGTTCCTTTAAACAGGCAGCTGTCATACCCATTCTTAAAAAAACTAATGCTGACCCCACCATTCTAAGTAACTATCGCCCTATTTCCCTCCTTCCCTACTTGGGCAAAATTCTGGAGACCTATGTTACTCGCTGCTTGAGTGCCTTTATAGAGAATTCCTCCTTCCTGGATGCCCAACAAGCTGGCTTTAGACCCCTCCACTCCACCGAGGCGGTCATAGTAGCCGTCATGGATGCCCTGAGGAAAGGTGCCGACAACAACATCTCTCAGGCCCTTGTCCTCCTGGACCTGTCGGCTGCATTTGACACGGTCGATCATACTATTCTGATCGACTGTGTCAACAACGCCGGCATCCAGGTGGTGGCCCTCGACTGGCTCAGATCTTTTCTGAGCCATCGGACTCAAGCAGTCCATCTATCTACCTTCTCTGCGCCCTATTCATCCCTTACCTGCGGGGTCCCTCAGGGCTCCGCGTTCTCACCCTTATTGTTTAACTTGTACCTTCAGCCCCTCCTTGCCTCCCTCCGTAATACCCCGGTTACCATCTTCAACTACGCAGATGATCTTCAGTTAATTTTTCCCATTGACCCCCTTCCTTCCTCTTGTTCCAACTTTCAATCCACTATGCTCAACATCGCTGAGTGGATGCTTCATAGTCAGTTAAACTGAACCCCACAAAAACCGAGCTGGTACTTGTCGGGGGCTTCACTAATCTGTGGAATTCCACCTTTTGGCCCTCCTCTCTGGGGACTCCGCCCAGCCCAGTTAGCACTGTGAAGAGTCTGGGGGTGATCATCTCTGAGGACCTCTCCATGAGGCCTCAAATCAATGCAGTCACCTCATCCTGTTTTTTCCACCTAAGGCGGATTCGTAAAATCAGTAGATTCCTCACTAGAGATGCTCTAATCTTAGTCATCCTAGCATTGATCACTTCCAGACTCGACTATGCTAACACGTTGTATGCCGGAATTCCATCAATCCATCTCCACCGGCGGCAACTTGTCCAGAACCAGGCAGCCCGCCTGATTTTCCGCCAGCCAAAATACCAGCATGTCACCCCTCTTCTGCGTAGCCTCCATTGGCTCCCCATCGCTAAACGCTGCATCTTTAAACTTGGCTGTGTCACTTTCAAAGCCCTATCTGATCTAGCCCCTGCTTTCATCTCTTCTTGCCTGACACGGTATGCCCCCCACAGAGACCTCCGCTCTGCAACCCTCAATCTCCTGATTACCCCTAAAACCAGACGGAAAAAGCATGGTGGTCTCAGTTTCTCTGCCATGGCCCCCTCCACCTGGAATTCCCTCCCTATTGCACTCCGCCTCTGCCCCAACTACGATCACTTCCGCAAACTGCTGAAGACCTTCCTGTTTCAGTCAACACTTGAGTAACTCCTCCACCCCAGCTGCCGTTATGTCAAGAGCGCCATGAAACCGTTGGTGAACGTGTGTGGTACAAATATTTTTAACGTAACGTAACGTTCTGACCATAGAACTTCTAACCAGGTGCTGCTGGGTCTACATGTGGACATTGCCACAAGTACTTCTGTGCTGCCGGAGAAACTGCCATTTTGCTGACTGCTTTGCTGTGTTTGCCTACTGCCTGGTAACTGCTGGGCTGCTAGAGGGACTGCCACTTTGCATCTTGCCTTAGGTGCTGGCCTGCTGCCTGCTTACCTGCTTCTGTGCCCTACCAGCGTGCTCCAAGGGGTTGATGTCTTGCTCCCAGTAGAGTCACTGGGTCACAAAAGACTGAATACTGAAGTTTTGGTGTCTTGCTGTCACCATCAAGCATCCTTCAATGCCACATTGTAATGCCTGCTACCCTCCCCCATGTATTTGGGAGCACTCCTGTGGTACTGGTGTATGTTTGAGGGTTGTATGATAGAGACACGCATGGCTAACCACACATGCCTCTATCACACAGCCTACACCACAAATGCATCTGAACCATGCATTCCTTCACCATGTATTACTTTAACACATCATTTTGTGGTAAAGGCATGAATGGTAAAAGAGTATTCGTGTATACGGTTGCAATCCCCTTACCCTGCCCTAAGCTACAAACTCCCTACCTGACCCCCTGCCCTGAGGTCCAAATGTCTGACCCCCTCCCAACCCCCATGTAGTCCCTAAACAAAGACTACTCAACCCCCTCTCACCTCCCTGCGCTGTCCCTAAAATTACCCAAACCCCTTACACTGCTCTGAGGCCTAAAGCCCAAACCACTATTTAAAAAAACTACCAGACCCTCCGAGCAATAAAAACAACCCCACACTCCCCATAGCACTAAAAACTGCCCTAACTGCCCAATCCCCTCCCCCTGCTCTGAGACTTAAAACCCTGCCCCTTAATGTTGTACATTTCATAGGAATGCCCAGGACCTGCGTGTTTTGGATGACCTAAACTGAGGGCTTCGTGTCCAAACCACTTCCCGATGGTAGGGGGAGGAGTACCACAAGGCCACGCCCATACATGCCATGGCTTCCTTGTAAGCTCCAGAGCTAAACACAGGCGCACAGTTAGAATGTAACGTGCCAATTGAATATGTCCTGATGAAGAATCACAAATCCTTTATTACGGTTCGGGCGGCAGCCGAGCTCTGAGGCCAAACCCATAGGAATCTAGAGCATGAATCCACTGCCACCAAGATGTACTTATAGACTCCATTTGAATTTATGGGGCCGCAGGGGTGAAATAGATACATGTGAGAGGTCTGTCTGAAATGAGTAATGGTGTCTGCGGTGGCTGTGTTACGGTGGAACCTTTCATCTGCTTGCAGATGTCGCACTTTTGGACATAACCCTTAGTTTGTTTAGACAAATCTGGATACTAGTATCGCCGCTTCAGTAACGAAACTGTAGCAGTAACTCCTGCGCATGCTGAGTTCACACCCTCGTGTGCAGGTACAATCAAACCTAATCTGCGATCCATGTTTGGTATAACTCTGGGGCATATTACCAAGCAATAGCGATAATTATCGCTATTGCTTGGTTAGAGATAAAAATGTACCGCTGAGCTGCGGCGATTTTAACGGCAAATAAACCTTGGTATTACCAAGGTTCATCGCAAATGCGATAAAAATCGCCGCAATGCATGAATATCGCTGAAAATTCAGCGATATTCATGCATTACCGAGCTAATGCTCTTAGCCATGTTATCCACCTCCCATTGGATAACATGGCTAAGAACTGCTCAGGGTAGGTGTTAGCTTTTGGAGATATTCGCGCTTAGTGCGAATATTTCCAAAAGTTGGTAATAGGAGATAGCGATGTTAGCGACTGTTTTCAGTCTCTAACATCTTGGCACACCCACTTTGCATGTCATTAGTGATAAATATCACTGACATGCAAAGTGGAGCCCAAGATGGTCGCTATCTCCTACTAGCTGTCACTAACTGGTGTTAGGGACAGCTAGGTAATAGGGAGATAATTTTATCTCCGCTTTCCTGGCTTTTAAAGCCAGAAAAGCGGAGATAAACCCCCTTGATAATATGCCCCTCTATCCCCCCACTCCTGGAATTTACCATCCCGCATATGTCCCTTCACTAAAGCACATGTTGCACTATACTGTTTTTTACTTCCAATAGCAGGCTGAGGAGACCCATCAGAGTACATGATGTACTCATATTTTTCTAGAGGCAAGATTTTATTCGGGAGAGGGTATTCTTGTTCGTACTGCAGGAATGCTTGTGTTTTCTTTGTAGGATCGTATTAGTAATCCACATCTGTTGCAGTGAGAGAATCAGCCCATTGTATCCATCGAGGATACACTGCTTTTGCATTTGGAATGCTTCTAAAGTTGATAACGGGGTTACAACGATTATGCACTTCCCCTGTGCTAGTGCTCTTTCTCTCACTACAGCAGTCTGTACCGTTGTCAGTACATTTTCACATTTCAGCAGTTGTGTATAAATGTGATTTGTATGCAAATAGGACTGTCTCACCTTCATTGAAAGTGATGTATTTATATTCTGATAAATCTGGGATCACCCAGATCACCAAGTTGGTAGAATTTACATGTGTGTGCAAATACTTTGATGCTATCATATCAACTTGAATGGAACGGAGAGTATTTGTATGCTCCTGTGTCCACTGATGTGCTATGAAATCAGGTCTGATTAAGTTGTAAAAAGGTTTTACTCTTTCTGCATAATCCAGAATGTATGCTCTGCAATAATTTAGAAATCCTAAAATGGATTGCAAACCCTTCATAGTCTTCAAAGGTTGGAGCAGCTCACAATTTTCCAAAAAGTTGGCTGACAGGCTCTTGCCTTCACTTGATAGCTCATATCCCAAATATAGGACATTGAGGTGGGCAATTTTTAAGTTCTTGAAATCTAATTTGTAGCCCAAGTTGGCGAAACCCACAACTATGTTGTTCACCCTGCACAGCTGTTCGAGTAATTCATTGTCGGTCAGATAAATGTCATCTACATAGGGCACTGCGTCCTTGTCGCATGTTTATAATGATTCTGACACTCTTGCCGAGAATAGCCCCCGGCTGTTCTTATACCTCTTGGGCAAAGTTCAGAAGTGACGGTGAGTGCCATGGTCAGAATATGCTGTCTAATATCTGCTTTCTGGAGCTATATTTTTGCAGAAGAATCCATTTGGGATATCTAATGTCGTTTTGTATTTCTTCCATACAATGTTATTCATTAATGCGACACTATGTGTGTTTTGAACTGCAAATGTACGTGTGCTTGTGTTTAAATGTTGGTAATCTAAAAGTAGACAATATAAGTTGTCAGATTTCATTAAGGGAAACAAATGATTGTGCATTGAGGAGGTCCAAATCTCAATCACACCTTGGTATTCGAGTTGCTCTAAGATTTATTTGACCTGCCTTTTTGCATCATTTTTAATAGTATACTGTCTATGTGGATTTGCAGTAGATTTTAATGGGATTTCATGGTGAGTAGACTCCACGTCCCACCCTACATGGTTGCGGTATAATGCAGGAGCTAGTGATAGCACCCACTATGAATGTTTTAAAGATTCTGGAACAAGGTCAGAGAAAGCAAAAAAATAAAATATGATTCCCCTTTCAGTAATCCATCACAAATTCTGGCTGCCAAAGTTTTCTGCTGAAAGGATGTCATTGCCAAATGTTGAGTTCTCCCAAAAGGGACCTTTAACTTTCCCTGAGCTGTCCCCCTCTATTTGTAGTGTAAGGTTGTATAGTCGACGTGGGATACTAACTATTGTATCAGGTGTTTACACCATGATGTGTTCATTCAATACTGCTGTCACCAGAAAATCCTTCAGGTTCTGGTGAGCTGTTGTTACTTCTGCCACGCTGTCTACCATCGTTAGAGCCCATTCCCCATTCAGAAGGTGAGTCCTCAGTAACCTCGGCGTGTCTCATTTTCAAGCCAGTTACTTTCTTCTTTTTGAATTGAGGCTTTACTTTAGGTTTTTCTTCCTGCTTGATAATGTAATCTGAATTACAATATGTTTCCTGTTTTGTCTTTGGTCAATCTTCTGACTTCTGTTCTGATTGCCGGTCCCTCTCTGAATTCTTTGATGAGCCCTGAAAGGAATGAAATGAATGTGTTTTAGTGTCCTGATACCTGTCAGATTTCCTAATGTTATCACAATTCCTAAGGTTATACCTCTTTTCAGAGGACTCCTATTGGGGAGACCCACGCTTTGAACATTAATTATTTTCTGTATTGTTATTTTTAGATTGTTTGTTATTCCATTTTATTAGAAGAGGAGGGTGCTTGCTTCAAGTTGTCCTTGTCGGGACTCCCACCATTTGTGGTTTCCCTGGTTTGGCCTCAAACTATCTCTACCTAATGCGGCATAGGTTTCTTCGATAATCTTTGGTAACTCTCGCTCCTTATTTGTAGGAGATATTTACTTTAGGCGGTGGTGTATGGCCACTGCTGCTGCCTCCCTTTTTTATGGTGCTCAGCATAATTGAAGAGACTTGGGCAAAATTACCCATCAGTGTCATCCCCAAGTCCATGGCAGGTCCACTCATTCTGTAACTTTTTCAATACCTCTGGAATGACTACTATAAAAGGGGTACTGTGTATTATGATATAAACGGCAGCAAAGATTGTTCCGCAAGTGGTACGATCCTCAATTGAGGGAACCATACCCATTGGCAAGCAAATGGTAAGCATTGTATATTTTTCCTGCGGACCCGATGACGAAATACTGCTTTCAGCTGTGAAAATTGTTGTGCTATCCAGAACTGAATTTGCTCCAGTTTGGAGTGGCTTGTCCCCATTACTTATTTAATAGTCTGTGGGTTAATTATAGGTGTGGTCTGATGTGGACCTACTGGAGCATCCCAGGAGGATGGACTGGATAATCAGAGGAAGAACTAGGTGGAAATATTAATAATAGTTTTTCCAAAATCTAGTGTGCAGGCTAGGCTCGTGGGACAAAATCACAAGTGAAGGTTTCGCTATTTAGAACCCGACAGATGCACTACAGCACATTGGCAAAAACGACCCTCTTTTTTTAGAATGTGAACCATGTGTGGTAAACACAATGGGCCGATTTACAAAACATTTTGGTCCTCAATTATGAAAAGTGACGCATCGCTGCGTGAAAGCAGTGATGAATCACTTCTCAGTGCGCCCTCCATGTGACACCAATGATGCGTCATATTTATAGTGTGGCACATCATATCGCAAGGAGTTACAGATACATCAGTATTTCTGACGTATCTGTAGGCGCAAAAGTGACGCATTGCTGGAGTGTGTCATCTGTAGGCACAAAAGTGACGCATTGCTGGAGTGTGTCACAAAAGTGACGCAACCCCAGCAATGGGTCCTTTCACATGGGTCAAGCCTCATGTGAAAGGGCCTGTATCGGTCTTACGCCTGCTGTGAGGCAGGCATAAGAAATTGACGCATTTGCGTTCCAGAAGTGGCACAGTGAAATCTCATAGATTTTACTGCGTCACTTCTACATGGTTTACTTGCATCAGAATGCCCACCCTGCATACTTATACCTGCCGAAGGTATAATGTGGCGCAGGGGTTTACAATGTGATGCATCTACCTAGATGCGTCACTTTGTAAATATAACGGAACATGGCACATTATTTACACTGCTGGTGCATCATTAAAAGTAATGCGCCGGCGGCGCAAAAGTGACGCAAGGACTCATAAATGAGCCCCTTTGTGGTGAGTTTCTCTTGCGTTACTCCTAGTTTACTCTGGAATTCCAGAAATAAGACAGAAGTATATTTCAAGGGTCAGTCACACTTAGTCATGGCAAAATTTTTGTAAATCGTGCCCTATCACGTGAACCAGCTCCTTGGCACCGTAGAGGTCTATTCCAAGGATCCTAAGAGAGTGAAAAGTTAGATTTCCTGTTGTCACAATGAAGCATGAAGTAAAATGAAAATCAGGACTAAAAACTAGCAGTGCTCATTGAAATAGATCAATATAGTTGGTCCTACCATAAACAAAACTAGGGATTACATTGTGAGGAGCCGAAAAGAAAAGGCAATGGTAAAGGGTTCACAATGACTTAAAAGTGTGGTATTGTTATGCTTTCTAGTCACATAAATCTTGCAGTGACTTACTCTTGTAATACTGCTCCTTACTTAAAAGTCATGAGTAAGCCAGGAGTAGTCACACGTACTCACAACAAACTCTTGGAGAGTAGGACCCATTGTGTTGAATTAGTTTTGCATTGTATTCCCAAAGTGCTACTTTAGCACTAAATAATGTGAAGTAGAGTAAGCTCATCCAACTACAATAATAAACAATATCTGTCCTAGCTGAAGCCTCAAAAAAGTTATATTAAATTTAAGATAAGCTGCCTCCATCCTAGCCTCAATTCCATCCTGCTCTACCAATATTTTCGAATATATGTGACAATGGTATACGAGTAACGATAGGGTCTGGGCTCCACCACCAGATTTCACAGAGACTGCAGAATCAAAAGAAAACTCCAGACCAAACTCCAGACCAATACGTTCTCATGGATGTTTGAAAGAAATGTGTTTTTCTAAATGCTTCCTGCTGCTGCAGTTTTTGACATTTAAAAGGGATGTATTTATTCTAGTGTTCAATTTAACTGTACTCAATATATCAATCTCAGTAGAATGATCAAATGTGCTGCCACTACCAGAAAATGATACTTGAAACCTGTGGGTTACACATAAGTATTAGCTTAGATGAATTTACTCATTGATCCAACTTGCAGACAATTTTATAGAAAACATAGTCACACTGATCTATTTTTCCAGGGACATATTTTTCAAGACTTTGCTCCCTGCATTCTATAAATTCCCACCAGCATCGGCTATAATTTCCTTGGTATTGCAGGAGCTCAACTGAAGTACATAAAAGTAAGTGAACAGGTCCTGTCGAATGACCTGGGTTCCCACAATAATATAAGAGATTGAGAACATTATCATGCTACTTAGCATTGTCTTGCCATACCATTCAGGGATTTTTCAGCTGCAAGTGTAGCATGTCCTGCAGCCTGCAGTTGAAATTCACTTGGATTTTGAGTCTCTCCCTTATTTGAGTTTGGTCTGGTAAACAGGTTCTTACGTCTCCCAGTTTGTTGTTGATGCAGCTCATGGAAACCTCCATATCAAAGAGTCTTGCTCTTGAACAAAAAAAACCCATCTCTGCCTAGAAAGGAGGAGTTTCCAAAATCAAACCTCTTAGACAAGCATGGTGTCCCATTTGGGTACCTTGGTGTTGACCATATAGAAGAGTACTGGGAGGTTGTCACCTGGAGATTAAAGTATGGGAGAGACACCCTGCTCACTTGAAAAATACGGTTTCTGTGGCGATTGAGAGAACACAAAGGTTACACCTTAGTAGGAGGAAGAGACTGGAGGGGGTCTTTTGTAGAAGGCAACTTATGTGTAGCTGGGACAAGCATATGTGGCCTTAGTTCTTGTTGTTTGGGACTTGTAATCTGACAGAGAGCTAATGACGGAGACCAGTGACTGACAGCAACATATTGGCAGAGGTGCCTAAATGTTAGACCTCGCATCATTAATGTGGTATTCCTCCAAACCTTTTGCTTTCTCCCGTTTGTTTTCTGAACTAATTTGTTTGTTACAATTAGGACTCTGTGCACTTTCCCCCTGTTAACCATTGCTTGCGGTTTCTTCTTCAAACATGGTAAAACTGATATACACCGAATTGGCATATTTAATATACTGAAAAGTCCATGCTATATGGGACTATGTGTGCCCAGGGAATGTAAATTAAAAGCTACTTGGGGAAACAGTACTCATTGTCCGACCTACTAAGGAAGCCTTTTAAAAACTGACTCAGGCCTGTGATTGCAGACTACAGTGCATATTTAAACTGCTATACTGACAAGGCAAAATAAACCCTTTGCCAGGCCTAACCTTCCTTTTTAAAACATATAAATCCCTCCTAAGTTAGGCCCTAACAGCTCATGGGGCAGAATGCTTAGTATTTCAAAATTAGGATATTTGGGCTTAAGTTGTACATGTCCAGACAGTGAAAATTTCATAAAGTCTTTTTCCACAGTTGTAAGTCCTATCTCTCTCACACACTAACACTGAGCTACCTTTGTTTAATTAATACATGCTAATGTTAGATTGAGACCATATAGGAAAATACTATTTACACTAAAATTATTTGTGATTAAAAAATCCTCTTTAATGGTAAAGCCATATTTTGAGTTCATATTCAAAACATTCCACTGTTGGACCTGGCCCTCTCTGCAGGGCTATCCCCAGAATGTTTGCTTCCGTCCTCCTGTTTTTCTGACATTCTTTGTGTTGGCTTTAGCGCTCTGGTCATTTTAACACTGCTAATCAGTGCTAACATGCATGTGCTCTCACCTCCAAACATGGTATGATTGGTTTACACCTGTTTGGCATATTTGATTTACTTATAAGTCACTTTTAAAGTGGTATACTATATAATCAGGGCCTGTAAATTAAATGATACCAGTGGGCCTGAAGCACTGCTTGTGCCACCCACAGAAGTTGTCTTTCAACCCAATCTCAGGCCTGCCATAGCAGGACCTGTGTGTACAGTTTACTTCCACTTTAACATGGTATTTACTTTCCAAGCCTTAAACGCCCCTCCTATTGCACATAGGTCACCCCCAATGTAGGCCCTATGTAACCCTATGGGCATGGTGCTGAGTAATCAAAGGTAGGACACATGCCTTTCTTTGTGGCATGTCCTGGTAGTGACAAAGTCTATTTCGTTTTTCACTGCTGTGAGGCCTACTCCTCTCATAGGCTAGCATTGGGAATTTCCTTATATACTTTTAAGTGGTAATTTCTGATCAGAAAGGAGTTGCATTGCCATATTTGGTATGTTTGGAATAGTGGTGGTAAATCCCACCTACTGGTGCAGTTGGATTTCACGTTACTATATTAGAAATGCCACTTTTAGAAAAGTGGTCCTTTCTCTGTGCTTATGACTCTCAGTGCTTTGCAGCCTGACTCCAATTTATGCCTGGTCTGGTTGACAGCAACATTTGATGCATACTTTCCAGACAGCCACAACACAGGATGGGCTGGGTGTGAGAGGGGATACATCTGCATTCATCTGCATACTGATAGTATTCCTGGGCTGGGAGAGGGAGAGCCGGTTCACACTTTACATTTGTATAGGTTGTGTCCTGTCTTCACACAAAGAGATGACTTACCCCCTACTGATCATCTGGAGCCAGGGCCTGGCTGGAAGGGACTCATGTACACTTCTAAGTGTTCCTTTGAAGTCCCCCTTTCATTAAAGGCCTTTTTGAGTATGACTACTGAGGTTCTGACCAGAGAACTTCTAACCAGGTGCTGCTGGGTCTACATGTGGACCTTGCCACAAGTACTTCTGTGCTGCCAGAGAAACTGCCATTTTGCTGACTGCTTTGCTGTGTTTGCCTACTGCCTGGTAACTGCTGGGCTGCTAGAGGGACTGCCATTTTGCATCTTGCCTTAGGTGCTGGCCTGCTGCCTGCTTACCTGCTTCTGTGCCTTACCAGCGTGCTCCAAGGGGTTGATGTCTTGCTCCCAGTAGAGTTACTGGGTCACAAAAGACTGAATACTGAAGTTTTGGTGTCTTGATGTCACCATCAAGCATCCTGCAATGTCATATTGTAATGCCTGCTCCCCTCCCCCATGTATTTGGGAGCACTCCTGTGGTACTGGTGTATGTTTGAGGGTTGTATGATAGAGACACGCATGGCTAACCACACATGCCTCTATCGCACAGCCTACACCACAAATGCATCTGAACCATGCATTCCTTTACCATGTATTACTTTAACACATCATTTTGTGGTAAAGGCATGAATGGTAAAAGAGTATTCGTGTATACGGTTGCAATCCCCTTACCGTGACCTAAGCTACAAACTCCCTACCTGACCCCCTGCCCTGAGGTCCAAATGTCTGACCCCCTCCCAACCCCCATGCAGTCCCTAAACAAAGACTACTCGACCCCCTCTCACCTCCCTGCGCTGTCCCTAAAATTACCCAAACCCCTTACACTGCTCTGAGGCCTAAAGCCCAAACCACTATTTAAAAAAACTACCAGACCCTCAGAGCAATAAAAACAACCCCACACTCCCCATAGCACTAAAAACTGCCCTAACTGCCCAATCCCCTCCCCCTGCTCTGAGGCTTAAAACCCTGCCCCTTAATGTTGTGTATTTCATAGGAATGCCCAGGACCTGCGTGTTTTGGATGACCTAAACTGAGGGCTTCGTGTCCAAACCACTTTCCGATGGTAGGGGGAGGAGTACCACAAGGCCACACCCATACATGCCATGGCTTCCTTGTAAGCTCCAGAGATAAACACAGACACACAGTTAGAATGTAACATGCCAATTGAATATGTCCCGATGAAGAATCACAAATCCTTTATTACGGTTCGGGCGGCAGCCGAGCGCTGAGGCCAAACCCATAGGAATCTAGAGCATGAATCCACAGCCACCAAGATGTACTTATAGACTCCATTTGAATTTATGGGGCCGCAGTGGTGAAATAGATATATGTGAGAGGTCTGTCTGAAACGAGTAATGGTGTCTGCGGTGGCTGTGTTACGGTGGAACCTTTCATCTGCTTGCAGATGTCGCACTTTTGGACATAACCCTTAGTTTGTTTAGACAAATCTGAATACTAATATCGCCGCTTCAGTAATGAAACTGTAGCAGTAACTCCTGCGCATGCTGAGCTCAGGTGCAGGTACAATCAAACCTAATCTGCGATCCATGTTTGGTATAACTCTGGGGCATATTACCAAGCAATAGCGATAATTATCGCTATTGCTTGGTTAGAGATAAAAATTTACCGCTGAGATTTTTACGGCAAATAAACCTTGGTATTACCAAGGTTTATCGCAAATGTGATAAAAATCGCTGCAATGCATGAATATCGCTGAAAATTCAGCGATATTCATGCATTACCGAGCTAATGCTCTTAGCCATGTTATCCACCTCCCATTGGATAACATGGCTAAGAACTGCTCAGGGTAGGTGTTAGCTTTTGGAGATATTCGCGCTTAGCGCAAATATTTCCAAAAGTTGGTAATAGGAGAAAGCGATGTTAGCGACTGTTTTCAGTCTCTAACATCTTGGCACACCCACTTTGCATGTCATTAGTGATAAATATCACTGACATGCAAAGTGGAGCCCAAGATGGTCGCTATCTCCTACTAGCTGTCGCTAACTGGTGTTAGGGACAGCTAGGTAATAGGGAGATAATTTTATCTCCGCTTTCCTGGCTTTTAAAGCCAAAAAAGCGGAGATAAACCCCCTTGATAATATGCCCCTCTATCCCCCCACTCCTGGAATTTACCATCCCGCATATGTCCCTTCACTAAAGCACATGTTGCACTATACTGTTTTTTACTTCCAATAGCAGGCTGAGGAGACCCATCAGAGTACATGATGTACTCATATTTTTCTAGAGGCAAGATTTTATTCGGGAGAGGGTATTCTTGTTCGTACTGCAGGAATGCTTGTGTTTTCTTTGTAGGATCGTATTAGTAATCCACATCTGTTGCACTGCTTTTGCATTTGGAATGCTTCTAAAGTTGGTAACAGGGTTACAACGATTATGCACTTCCCCTGTGCTAGTGCTCTTTCTCTCACTACAGCAGTCTGTACCGTTGTCAGTACATTTTCACATTTCAGCAGTTGTGTATAAATGTGATTTGTATGCAAATGGGACTGTCTCACCTTCATTGAAAGCGATGTATTTATATTCTGATAAATCTGGGACCACCCAGATCACCAAGTTGGTAGAATTCACATGTGTGTGCAAATACTTTGATGCTATCATATCAACTTGAATAAAACGAAGAGTATTTGTATGCTCCTGTGTCCACTGATGTGCTGTGAAATCAGGTCTGATTAAGTTGTAAAAAGGTTTTACTCTTTCTTCATAATCCAGAATGTATGCTCTGCAATAATTTAGAAATCCTAAAATGGATTGCAAACCCTTCATAGTCTTGAAAGGTTGGAGCAGATCGCAATTTTCCAAAAAGTTGGCTGACAGGCTCTTGCCTTCACTTGATAGCTCATATCCCAAAAATAGGACATTGAGGTGGGCAATTTTTAAGTTCTTGAAATCGAATTTGTAGCCCAAGTTGGTGAAACCCACAACTATGTTGTTCACCCTGCACAGCTGTTCAAGTAATTCATTGTCGGTCAGATAAATGTCATCTACATAGGGCACTGCGTCCTTGTCGCATGTTTATAATGATTCTGACACGCTTGCCGAGAATAGCCCACAGCTGTTCTTATACCTCTGGGGCAAAGTTCAGAAGTGACGGTGAGTGCCATGGTCAGAATATGCTGTCTAATACCTGCTTTCTGGAGCTATATTTTTGCAGAAGAATCCATTTGGGATATCTAATGTTGTTTTGTATTTCTTCCATACAATGTTATTCATTAACACCTTGGGTGCTAAGGGTTCCCCCCCCCCCCCGGTGCTGGATTCCCAAATTTACCATTGTTTGTGACAAGTTCAACTCGTCATAAGCACAGGGCAGGTAAAGCCCATGACAAGTTGACCTTGTCACTAGCATGGAAGTGGTTAATGCGGCACTATGTGTGTTTTGAACTGCAAATGTACGTGTGCTTGTGTTTAAATGTTGGTAATCTAAAAGTAGACAATATCAGTTGTCAGGTTTCATTAACGGAAACAAATGATTGTGCATTGAGGAGGTCCAAATCTCAATCACACCTTGGTATTCGAGTTTCTCTAAGATTTATTTGACCTGCCTTTTTGCATCATTTTTAATAGGGTACTGTCTATGTGGATTTGCAGTAGATTTTAATGGGATTTCATGGTGAGTAGACTCCACGTCCCACCCTACATGGTTGCGGTATAATGCAGGAGCTAGTGATAGCACCCTCTATGAATGTTTTAAAGATTCTGGAACAAGGTCAGAGAAAGCAACAAAAAATATGATTCCCCTTTCAGTAATCCATCACAAATTCTGGCTGCCAAAGTTTTCTGCTGAAAGGATGTCATTGTCAAATGTTGAGTTCTCCCAAAAGGGACCCTAAATTACCCTGAGCTGTCCCCCTCTATTTGTAGTGTAAGGTTGTATAGTCGACGTGGGATACTAACTATTGTATCAGGTGTTTACACCATGATGTGTTCATTCAATACTGCTGTCACCAGAAAATCCTTCAGGTTCTGGTGAGCTGTTGTTACTTCTGCCATGCTGTCTACCATCGTTAGAGCCCATTCCCCATTCAGAAGCTGAGTCCTGAGTAACCTGGGCATGTCTCATTTTCAAGCCAGTTACTTTCTTCTTTTTGAATTGAGGCTTTACTTTAGGTTGTTCTTCCTGCTTGATAATGTAATCTGAATTACAATATGTTTCCTGTTTTGTCTTTGGTCAACCTTCTGACTTCTGTTCTGATTGCCGGTCCCTCTCTGAATTTTTTGATGAGCCCTGAAAGGAATGAAATGAATGTTTTTTAGTGTCCTGATACCTGTCAGATTTCCTAATGTTATCACAATTCCTAAGGTTATACCTCTTTTCAGAGGACTCCTATTGGGGAGACCCACACTTTGAATATTAATTATTTTCTGTATTGTGATTTTTAGATTGTTTGTTATTCCATTTGATTAGAAGAGGAGGGTGCTTGCTTCAAGTTGTCCTTGTCGGGACTACCCACCATTTGTGGTTTCCCTGGTTTGTCCTCAAACTATCTCTACCTAATGCGGCATAGGTTTCTTTGATAATTTTTGGTAACTCTCGCTCCTTATTTGTAGGAGATATTTACTTTAGGCGGTGGTGTATGGCCACTGCTGCTGCCTCCCTTTTTTATGTTGCTCTGCATAATTGAAGAGACTTGGGCAAAATTACCCATCAGTGTCATCCCCAAGTCCACGGCAGGTCCACTCACTCTGTAACTTTTTCAATACCTCTGGAATGACTACTATAAAAGGGGTACTGTGTATTATGATATAAACGGCAGCAAAGATTGTTCCGCAAGTGGTACGATCCTCAATTGAGGGAACCATACCCATTGGCAAGCAAATGGTTAGCATTGTGCGGACCCGATGACGAAATACTGCTTCCAGCTGTGAAAATTGTTGTGCTATCCAGAACTGAATTTGCTCCAGTTTGGAGTGGATTGTCCCCATTACTGATTTAATAATCTGTGGGTTAATTATAGGTGTGGTCTGATGTGGACCTACTGGAGCATTCCAGGAGGATGGACTGTTAATAATAATAATAAAACATACTTCATCCACTGGGAAAGTATCTATCTCAGGATGTGGAGTATTTGCTGAGTTTACGAGTCTTATGATAGATGTTGTGTGTGGGAGGATGCCTTTAAACCAGTTTCTGTGTTGCTGGTAAGTTAACTGGACTTCAATGTCCTTGAATGGAATGTATTCTTCTGATGATTCAACTACAATGTATGTGTGAAACAATTTAGTCTGTGAATCTGCAGGTGGGAACTGAACCCAAGAATAGAATACCTCTGATCTGAACACCTTGTGTGCCTCAATCGTGAAGGTAACACATCCACCAGTTGGGGTACTCGGCGTTCAAACAATTTTATAGTTACTGCATGTCTGCAGTTGTCTGTAATGTTTAGAGCATTTGCAAATTCGTCTTCCCCCGAACCACTACTCACATTGTCAGGCATTCTCAAAAGGAGAAGAATAAACATTTTTGTAATTAGGGGTTTTGAGCAATGTGGGAACCTTTTATCCTTACAAGCTTGTTTAAGCCTTCAGCCAATACACAGGCTACATCTGCTCACCTGAGGCGGATCTCCATTTCTGAAAAAGCATGACTGAACTACTCAGATTTTAACTGTTAATATAAGAACCAAACGAATGTTAGCCACCATGTTGTGTAGTCCTAGGAATCTCCAGGACCTGTGCGTTTTGGATGACCTAGACTGCTTCTGGACACCCCCACAGGGTTTGTCAGCCACTAGACCTGCTAGCTCTACAGTGCCACTCCTACCCCCCTGTACCCCCCTGTATTTTACAGTGGTGTAGGTAGTTTCTTGCAATCACTGAACATGACAACCCCGATTCCTCAGTGATCATGGAAAACAGTACAGTATTCTCGAAAAATACACAGGATGGTGGTTAGGATGTTTCAATAAGTAATTATCGGTCCAGCGCCAGTCTTGTGTAAAATATATTTGCTGCGACAATCAGGAGACAGAAGCATATGAAAGAAATTGGAAGTGCTAACATAGTAAACAGTAGATACATTTCTACCATAGTGCTAAGAATATGAACATATACGGTTCAGATAAGACAGTGACACTTGCATACTCCTATAATGCACACCCTAAGTAATTTGCTTAAATGTACCTAGCCTAGATATGTAGGTATAGCATGTATATGTGTACAGCTATATAGATATATAGCCAAGAATCCCCTAGGGAAGAACCAACCCTGTCACCTGATGGTAGAGAATGAAGGACCCAATCCCTGCTCCGAGGATGACACCCACCAAGGGATGTCAGACCGCTGTGTGGTTCCGTAATTTGAGGGTCTGTGGTTCGGTTGTTCCGAACCCGTTCAATAAAGGTCATCGGAAATAGACGATTTTTGTATCAGCGGACCGCAAATCACGAGTGCTGTATGTACGAGTGTTTTCGTATTAATCGATCAAAGAGAACACTATGTATTCAGGGATTTCGTTTGAATCTGCGGGTTCCATTTTGTGTGTGGCAGACATTTTGTGTGGTTGCCCTCACATAGGCCGATGACTATGGCCGAGCGAGTCCTTGAGACACGTACACCTTAGCTGACTTCCGAATGACCTGGCCGAACTGACTCCCTTGCCCGAGGCTGATCTCGCTGAGCCAGTTCCTTGTTAAGCAGTTGGTCAGATAAGGATCAAAGAGCAGGACATGCCGAAGTTTATGGTACACTGCACGCACCTTTCTATCTTGCTTCCAATCTGTTTCTGCTCCTTCCTTTACGACATGATTACTGATTTGGGTTGGTGGTTTTATGATGGGTTTGTCTGGCCTGATCAAACAGGATATTGGAATGTGCTTGGTCATTTCTGGTGGGCTGGACAACGGAAAAAGGGGATTGTCGTCATGTGTTACTTTTGAATTGTCACATTGTCATTGGACAGTTTGTGTGTAACTGATGTTAGTTTGGAATGTTGCCTGAGGTTTGATTTATGGCATAAAAGACCATGCTCCGCTCATTGAAATTCTGCAGTCTCTAGCGAACCACTTGTGTGTGCTTCGTAGACCTCTGTTCCTGGTTACAGCCAATAAACCTTGGTCTTTGATGTCATCAAGAAGCGTCCCATGTCTCTGTTTGCCGAGGCAGGGAAACTCGAAGGCATCGGGCATTTTCCCTGACGCCGCTAGGTTCTAAAACCTGGTCCTTCAGTTGGCGCCCAACGTGGGGCAACTTCAGTGGTACCGGTCCAAGCCCGAAGATCGTGGAGAGCTTCGTGTGAAAATTCTGGAGGAAGGCCAACCACTTCATCGACCCCTGTATGTCGTGGTGGTCCGAAAGTCTTTGCTGCGAGGTTCCCCGCTTTCCGACGGCTACGAAGGACTGCTGCCCTGACTGTCGCCCTGTCTTGGAGCCTAGACGATTTGTAGAGCGAGACGATAGACGGGTCTTCTGGTGACGCCATCGACATTTCAGTTAAGTATGAGTGGAGCGTCTCCTAGTCCTTAGTATGTTTTGGTATCCTTTAGTGGATCGCTTTGATTTGGTACCTGCAGGCCCCAAAGCCAAGGGACTCGTGTATTCACAAGACTATCGTTTTGAGATTTCCCTTGTAGTTTGAAGCTAGACTAGTGAGCAAGATACCTTGTCTTAGCAGACTTGGAAAGTTATTTAGTTGTGGTTGTTCTAAGGATTCCCGGTTAGAGGATTTGTGTCCGGTACCTCCAATTGGAACTCCTACATATGATCTCTATGTGAAGCATGGTGTGGGTCCTATTAGCTACAATGACATCTGGGTAAAATACACGAAGAATGACGGTGTCCTACAGTGGCCCCGTTATGGTAGTTTTGAAACTGAGATTTTAGATAATCTCGAAGTGAAACTGTTTAAAAAGAAAGCCCAGCCGGCAATGTTTGACTCTTTCCTCATATGGCGCAAAGAAGCCAAACAGAAAGAAATTAAATTAGAGAAGAAGAATAAACGAGAACGAGGTTTGTCAATGGTGCAAGCTGCTATAGCTTATAGGGATAATGAGGAAGAGCAAGAGAGCAAACAGATGCTAAGAGTTAGGAAGTTAGCGGTAGATAAGTGCTACCCAGTTTTGCCGTCTAAAGAGCAGGAAGAAAAGAAAGATCTTGCAAAAGATCCTTTAATGTCGCATCTATTGAGTTCGCCACCCCCTTATGCACAGAATGCTACGGCACCGCCAATAACAGTTGTAGTTCCACAACCTCCGGTTGTAGTGCCACCTGCGATTCCTCCACAGCCAGCTCCTCTTCCGTTGGCTACTGTTCCTTTGGCGCAGCCTCTTCAGGGGCTGCCAACTTTGCTTCCTTCTTCATCTGCTACTCCTACGCCTACCTATAATACTCCGTCTGTTCCGACTTTGGATTCTTTTACTTTTGTTCCGTCTTCCCTTATTCTTTCATCTTCTCCTTCTGCTAGACAGAGAATGACTGCTGCTTTTTCTGATTTCCTTTCTCCTTTATTGGGTCAATTGGGTATGTCTCCGGTTAGTGAGCGTAGACAATCACGTAGTCAGTTGCCCGACATAAATGAACGTACAGTTTTGGATCATTTGGCGCGTAAGTGGATTATGTACGCTTCTCAGTATGATCTTGAGGGTGTTATGGATGTTTTCCTTCAATGGGAAGCACCGAAGCAACGGTACGTTTTTGATATGATGTGTGGGTTCCTCCATGAAAAATGGGTTGAAGAAGTAGGTAAAGCTCCTGAAGAGTTGTACCGAATACGTTCTGAGTTTGCGAAAGGGACCGTCGTGGGTCCGGGTGATGTAGAAAAGCAGTTGCGACTATTATGTCGTTTCGTAGTGACACTCCTCCCGAGCGATTGTTTGAGCCTGATTCGTCAGTTAGGAGAAAAGCGCGTCAATATCCGATGCGAGAGGTTCCTCCGGTTTGGAGGCCTGGTGATGCAACAGCTAATCCAGCTATTCTGCCACATTTCCAGCGAGTATGGGTACATGTTCCTTGGAAGCATGCTGAAGTCTTAGCGCTTAAACAGGCTTTACCTGATCCGCGCAAAAATCCAGCAGGATATTATAAAGAGCTCACTCAAACTGTGGGTTCGTGTACCATGAATTCAGCAGACATAGACATGCTGTTTGGAAATGTCGTCCCACAGACTATCTGGAATACAATTCGACATACGGATCATGATCAAGAAATGGGTGATACATGGGTTAATTTTAGCGCCGCAAATGAAGTTGGAGGTGCTAAGCTTGAAGATCTCATTACTCAACGCCCTGGTAGGATTATTACTTATATGAAGACCTTAATGCCCGAAGTGCGTGTTAATTGGGACAAGTTGTCTGCTTGTAAGCAGAAGAAAGATGAGACGGTGTCCGACTTTTTCACGCAGTTTGAAGAGACATTTGTAGATCATAGTGGTCAGGATATGGCTACTGAGGGTGGCCAGAGATTGTTCGTTGACAAATTTGTGCATAATTTGCTTCCTGAGTTGTGCACTAGGTTGAAAGATTCTGAGAGTGCTTGGGCTGTTTCCACGTCAGCGCAGATTTTAGCTACAGCCCAGTACTATGAAAATAGGCACAAAGATGAGTTAGAAAAAGCGGATAAGAAGACTAAGGAATTGAAGACTAAAGTTCTTCTACAACAAGCTTATCCACCCCGTACAAATAATCAATGCGATTATCAGCAGAATCAGCAATATCCGAGAAACTCGCAAAGGAACGAGTCTTCTCAACAGCGTTTTCCGTATGGGCCTAATGAGTGTGCGTATTGCAAAGAAGAGGGCCATTTTAAGAATAGTTGTCCGGTTTTGCTACAGCGTACAAATGGTGCTTCAGGTGTAAGAGGTAGAGGTGCTCAACAAGCGCCTAGAGAGAGATCGAGGACAGATTGTGCGTTCTTTCCCTTCACAGAACTCAATGAATAGTTTTGATCAGCAGCAAGGTTCGTCTGGTAGGACAGCACAGTACTATATGGATGATTACTATATTGAAGGTGAGGAAGTGGATGGTAATGATTGTTAGGACAGCTACGGACAAAGAGAGGGAGTTGTTTCAGTTCCAGTAGATCAGAGTGGACGATATGTTGAAATGATTGCATCAGGTGTGTCAGAGCCTTTTCTGTTAGACACTGGTGCTACAAAGAGTTCTATTATGCACTCTAAACTCCCTGGCGCATCTTTGTCTGGCTTTGAGAACGTCTCTGTAGGTTTTTCTGGCGCCCCGGTTACAAATCCGATTTCTGCTCCATTATCTCTTTCTGTTGGACATCGTAAGTTTGAAGCACCCCTCATTTTGACTACAGGTTGCGGTGAGAATTTGTTGGGATTGGATTTATTGAAGAGATTGTATGCGACGTTGTATTGTTCTCCGTCAGGAGTACATCTTACGTTGGGTGAGAGAGTGATCTCTCCGATGTACATATCGAAAGATAGACTTCCACCTGAATTGTCTTCTTTACCTGATTCATTATGGGCTATTGGTCCGATCGATGTGGGTCTTTTGGAGATTCCTCCATATGTTGTGACACTGAAGGCGAATGCTAAGTTATCGCGCATTCCACAGTACCGTATTTCGAGTGATGGTGAGAGAGCACTTTTGACGATTATTTATGATCTGATCGAAAAAGGTGTGATTGAGGAAACAAGAGGTAACGTGTGCAATAGTCCCGTTTTGCCTGTTTTGAAGAGGACTGATTCTTCACAACCTCCCGTATATAGGTTTGTGATCGATCTTCGCAAAGTGAACAAGATTGTTGTTCCACAGTTTCCTGTTGTACCTGATATTACTGCCTTGTTGACTCTGATTCCGGCTACAGCCACATGGTTTTCGGTGATTGACTCGAAGAATGCTTTCTTCAGCATCCCGATTGCCATGGAAAGTAGAGATATCTTTGGATTCTCTTTAGGAGGATGAAGTTTCCGCTTTAAGCGTGCTCCTCAAGGCTATTGCGAGAGTCCATCGATCTATAGCCAAGCTTTGAAAACACAACTTGATCTGTTGGTCTTACCTGATGGTGCTGCCCTTATTCAATATGTTGATGATTGGCTAATAGTCGCTGACAATGAAGAGATCTGTAGAGAAGCCACATTGTCACTGTTACGCCACTTTTTTTCACAAAGTTTCTCTCCCCAAATTGCAATATTGTCGACAAGAAGTAACCTACTTAGGTCACCTCTTATCGAAGGAGGGAAGGAAATTGACCCCAGAGAGAATTCAAGCTATTGGGAAAATGAGTGTTCCTACAACACAGAGAGAAGTACGTGAGTTCTTGGGTATTACGTCGTACTGTAGACAGTGGATCCCTAATTTTTCGTCACTAGCGAAGCCTTTGATAGCTCTTACTGTTAAGGATACTCCAAATCCTATTCCTTGGACTGACGAATGTCAGAAGAGCTTCTCCGAATTACGCAATGCGTTGTGTTCGGCTCCTGTGTTGGTTACTCCTGACTACAGTAAACCCTTCACATTGTATGTTCACGAGAGAGAGGGATGTTCATTGTCAGTCTTGACTCAGCAGTTTGGCGATAAGCAACGCCCATGTGCGTACTTTTCGTCGACTTTGGATCCAGTAGCGAGAGCGTTGCCGAGTTGCTTGAGAGCAACAGCAGTCTGCTGGTTTGGTTATGGACAATACGTTAGTGGTAACGGTTCCACATGCAGTGGATACCTTGTTGAACCGTACCAAGACACAGCACTTAACTAGTGCTCGGTTGTCGGGTTACGAGTTGACCTTGTTATCGAGTCATGTACATTTTAAGAGATGCAACACGTTGAATCCAGCCACGTTGTTGCCGATTTCAGCTAAGACAGAAAATGACACAGAACAATATGACTGCTTTCTGAGAACTGAAGAAGAAACGAAAGGGAGAATAGACCTTAGGGATACTCCTCTTCCAGAGTGTGATGGTACTTTGTGGGTTGATGGTTCGTGTTTTAAGTTGCCGAATGGTGATACGACTGCGGCATATGCTGTTACGACTTTGCATACGATTGTTGAAGCTGCACGTATCCCACACAATTCAGCGCAAGCAGCAGAGCTGATTGCATTAACGAGAGCATGTGTGTTGGCGAAAGGTAAACGAATGAATGTGTATACTGACAGCCAATATGCATTTGGTGTGACTAATAGCTTTGGACATTTGTGGCGTGAATGTGGGTTTTTTACTTCGCATGGAACGAAGATCCAGCATGGCCAGTTGGTGAATGAACTTCTTGAATCACTTATTTTGCCATTACAAGTAGCGATTGTGAAATGCAGTGCCCATAAGAAAGTTACGGATGATGTTGGTCGCGGGAATGCGTTTGCGGATGAAGTTGCGAAAGAAACTGTGAGAAATGTGATGAGACGAATGTATGTTGCAGGTCCGGCGAGATGGGTTCCAGAGAAGAGTATGTGTGAAGATACGATTGAGAGTGTGAAATCCATCCAAGCTGAAGCTACAGAGAAAGAGTTGAATGAATGGAGAGAAAGTAAGGGTAGATTCGATTCGAATGGTTGTTGGACTGATTTGTCCGAGCATCAAAGATGGTTGTTGCCTGACGCGTATGTGCTTCCAGTTGTTACAATGGCTCATGGGATAGCACATATCAGCGTGAAAGGGATTTATTTGTAAGTTATTGGCTCTGGTTTGGCAGAATGCGGGAATTCCAAAATGTGCCGAGAATTTGGTTAAGAACTGTATGGTGTGTCTGATGTACAATCCTGGTAAGGGAACTCCAACACCAGCTGGTCATTTTGCTCCTCCTACATATCCGTTCGAGGCTTTGCAGCTAGATTTCATCCACATGGAGAGGTGCAACAACCTGAAATATGTCCTGGTGGTTGTTTGCTCCTTCTCTAGATGGGTGGAAGCTTATCTTTTGAAGGACAATACTGCCTTGTCCACAGCGAAAGCCCTTATGAAAGAGTTTTTCGTTAGATTTGGAATGCCGAGAATTATCTGGAGTGACAATGGGAGTGAATTTGTGGGTCAAGTAATGAAGAGAGTATGCAAGGGTTTAGGAATCCGGCAGAAGTTTCACGCTGCAAATCACCCCCAATCAGCTGGTTTAGTCGACTAAACCACAGGTCGCTGTGCCGGTGATAATTCCGACCCGGCCTCGCTCAAGACCAGGTTAAGTAATATCAACACGTCGTTGTACGTTATCCAATGTTATTCATGTTCAATGAGAATAGAGAGCTTAAATTTAGGATGTTAGATGCTCTGGGTTGACTTCTTTAACAATTAGCTTAAAATGGTGTGGGCGCCGCACCCGGAACCATTTTGCAGGAGTACTCGTCCTGCCGGCTTTTCCCACAACACGGGGATCTTCATTGAGGAGCTTCCACACTTCCCATGATGCACGAGTGGACACCCACACCACCTGTCTCACCTGGTCCGGAGATTCTCTGAAGAACCATCTTAATCTGCTTTACCCTTTGGGTCTCTCTGCATATGGCCCTAGCCGTGCTGCTTGGACTGTGGGCACTAACTGTGAATACTCTGCAACAAACCACTCCCTCTCAATCTTTCTACATATCCCGAACTGCAGGTTCTGATGAGTTGTACTCTTTCTATCAGTGGCTACGCCCGGTCTCCCCGGTGAGTGTAAGATTGATGATTTTTCAAGATATTGCAATGCGCGTTGAAATGTGAGGTACGTCAGTATACACATATTATTTGCAATGGTGCACGTCTTTACTTTTATAATCCATTTTGTGAACTTAATTCTCGATAATGACATGTGATTCCATTTATGTACTTGAAAAGTGAGACACTATGTTTTGATTTTCTGATTCTGTGTCACACCATGCTCGTAGAAACGGGCATCGGAATTTTGGGTACGGTGTAAATGATATGCTAGACGTAACCATGATTATTGTTCATCGAAGAATGATTATTGTTCATTGTAGAATGCAATGTGATATTTATATTCTTAAATACGTGTTATCATATAACATGTTCGACACATTCTGGCACTCGAAATGTGAGACCCAGATAACCATGTGCCACACACTTAGGATATGCCTGCAGACTCTTATGAACAATGACCTCTTCCTTCGGAATATTCATGAAGGAATCGGCCGGTAAGGACTCCAAGTACCAGCATTTTCTGAAAATCCCTGGTGTCCTTTTTCGGTTCCGTGGTTTTACTCACCTGCTCATTAGTCAACTTCTATCGACCTCGCGCTAAGGACGATTCGTACGCCTTCAGACTCTGCTCGGATTAATTCGGCATTGTTTATGTAAGTTTACCCCCTGACTCCGAGTTACTTTTATTCGATATAAATTCCCGCGGATTGAGGCAAGTTTATTTATGTCGTTTCTGCTTCCCGCAGTGGCTCCGTGTGGCAGACCAAACCCTCGCCTCACCAGGAAAAGAAAACCTAACCTCCAACTGTATATAGCCGATTCCTTTTACTTACGGCGTGCAGGTAGGAGAGGCGTCATATATATCAATCACCCTAGCTTGCGTGGACCTCATGGGTTTTCACTACCTCATGTGGGACATTATTATTATTTTCTCTTTTTGCAGCTTGTCCAAAGAATGTGAATTTTGTGACTCGTCTACAGCGCACCGCTCGGCGGGCACCCCGTGCTAGTTGACACCTTCACTAATACAATCAGGTACTTTCCTGCCTTATAAAACGTGAGAACACAAATGCCTGGTGAGTGTGTTTCTCCGTGTTTAAAGCTATTGCACTGAGTGCAACTCCCTCTATTCTTCGTTTTTCAGATTAGACAGCCCTGCTTCAGAGTCTACCACTTCCGCAATTCCTGTTGCCCGTGGTGCAGGTAATTTGCCCCGTTTTGGTATTTATGGAAATTCAGAGAGGACTCCTTTAATTGTGACACTATTATTCTGACACCCCCCCTTTTTCTAATTCTTTCACAGTAAAAATTGCACCCAGTCTCCGTCCTGAGGAGAACCTATAATCGTTTCAGGTTCGAAACGCGTTGACCCCCAGCCTGTGACAACAAAGAAGTGTGCAGCCAGGGACCAATTCATCCCACTGGTGTGGGCCCTTGCGTGCAACCAGATTAAACATTTAGTCACAGGTTCCGTGTGACAGGCAGGCAATTGTTTTCCACTTCTAATTCCGCCTGGCCACTGGTATTTCAGCTAAAGGACTGGTCTTTTTTACTTTATGTTGTATATGTCTTTTGAATGTAATTTATTTAGGTTTTATGCACTGTATTCTAAATTGTACTTTGGTGTCATGTGAATGTTTGAGTATTTAGTATTCATTTTTGTATTTAGTGAATTTTTTGTGCACACAATTGCTTGTTTTTGCTTGTGTCCTGACTGCTTTTTGACTGTGGTTTCTTTTTGATGTCATGCCTACATGAGCTTGAAACTTGTTTTAAGAATTAAAATAAATGTTTTGCTAAGTAAATGGTTTTGTCACGCAGTACTTAAGGGCTGTGTGAGCCCCAAGTTGAAATTGAAATATCCAGGCTAGCCACTGTGTTCTGTTTTGCACTCACACCGTGAGGGCGGGAAGTTGGTGATAGGGATCTGTCACCGGTTAAGACCTTGCCGTTGGCCCTTAATGTTAGGTTGTACAAATTCAAATATAATGCATTTATCAAGATGCTAGACTCGGCTAGGAAACCTTTGTATTAGAGTTTTGTTAAGGTTAGCCTGAAACACCTGTCTTCATCAAGATGTAATTGAAGTTGAATTTGTACATGATTCATGAAACGTTTTAATTTAAAGTTTTAAATTTTGTTTCATATTTTAATAAATACGGCCGGGTGGGTCGTGAGGCCCCCCCGCCGTCCAAAAGTTCAAATCTGCGTCTGTCTCCTCCCATGGGAAATTGGTGTTGGAAGGGGTGGCGGGCATCCCGGCCCATAGAGCCGGCCCATAGAGCGTTTGTACTGACACCTACGTATTTACGTCCCAGTCTTCCCCAGCATTTCTAGCCGCTAAGGGTACTTATTTTGTTTGCTATGACAAAGCATATACATGGTTGCCCCCTGACTTTTCGGGCACATGTTTTGTTTCATTCCTGTTGCCCCCCACCTTTACAGCTACGGCAGATTACCATAAGACAAGAGTTGCCAGAG
Source organism: Lissotriton vulgaris (assembly GCF_964263255.1). NCBI lineage: Eukaryota > Metazoa > Chordata > Amphibia > Caudata > Salamandridae > Lissotriton > Lissotriton vulgaris. The sequence goes on from NC_141695.1 coordinate 562,425,088, forward strand.
GTGTTTTCAGTCAGGAAGACACTGCAGGGCAAGAGTTGGGAGATTTCTTTAAGAGTTTTCTGCCGTTCTGGGGACAGATGGCTAACAGCAGGAATATTCGCCAGTTGACGAGAGTGGTTGAGTCCACCATAGTCGAAACTGCCGGTGCCCTTAGTAAGTTGACTGCTGAGCTCCAGTCGGATAGACTTATGACACTTCAGAATAGGGTTCCTGAAGGACTGGGTTCTTTAAGACCCAGCGGTGCCAGGGGACAACACCTGAAACCTTCGTGGGTAACCTGCTCTGGCGTACGAATGACAGAGACACGGGACACTTCCTTCGGCGTCAAAGATTCAAGGTTTATTTACTGCAGGGAAACACAGAAGTCACAGGAAGTACAACGAGTGTAGTTCGGGGAGACTGCTTCCAATTGGTTCTGTGGATCGCTCCTTTTATACACGATTCTCCCATAGGTTTACACGGTACACAAAGGTTTACGACCCAGTTCCCACAATTATCCCCGAGAGGGGTCGCTTTGGTCACTTTGATACATACAAGGTCCGGAACATAAGGGCGGAAACATTTGGCGGTTCCCAACTGTAAAAAAAAATCTTCCCACCATTAGTACATTCCAATCAGCAGTAAAACAGATCGAAGAAGGAACAAGAACAGGTGTGGAGGAAGATGGAAACAGTGGGGAGATTGGAAAGGGGTGTAAAAGGGGAGGTATCGGGAAACACGAGCTACAGGCATCAAAGGGACGTGCCTAATGAGATGCACGGCTGAGACAATAAACCGGTACGGCGAGATGAGCCTCGAGCGGGGCCATCTGCCTTACAGTATCATCCCCCTCATCATAAAGACACTTACAAAGGACATGTGTCTTCCGCAAATATCTTGGGAGCCCCAGGGTCGCGAAGCGGACAACGTCCGTTCGCTGGCTACTTGAGGGCAAGAGACAAAATGGATGCCGTATCTAAGATGGAACCCGTGGGTACAGATGAAAAACCCACGTAACAAACGAACGGTTTAAGTTAGCACAGCGAAACTGCGCACACTTACTAAACTCGTCATTTGCGGTTCGTAGATACCAGACTCGACCATATTCGTGCGAGTCGAAAACACCACTTACAATTGTCACGGAACCTCAGACGCTCCTTTTGCCCTCATGTAGGCAAGCACTAGTCGGAATCATACTCGATATTCATCAGACCATCTAGATGTTGCTGTAGCATAGCTCTGTCCAACCGAGTTCCATTGGTAACAGGCGGCTGTCTCATACACGTTGTAGCACAGAGGCCACATAAGGCAGGACCGCACTGCACACAAAGGCAACACGTGAACTGGAACGCCACAACGACTCCGATGATCATCAGAATCTTCCAACCCCAAGTCGACATCAGGCCCCAAAACCACCCAAGTAGCGTTCAATCCCCTACATCCACGTGTATGGATTCAGAGATTTTATGCAACTTCGAGATGGCTTGATAGACAGTCGGAGCGTTATCCGGAATGAAAATACAGCAGCTCGAATGGATCACCTTACATACCCCACCTCGATCTGCTAAGATCACGTCTAAAACCATGCGGTTTTGTAACATCATAAGTCTATCCGCCTGAAGTTCTGTGGTGATATTACCAAGGGCACTGGCAGTAATATTAGCTGTCGATTCTACCACTCGAGTCAGCTGTCTCAGGTTCCTACTATTAACCATAGGTCCCCAAAACGGGAGGAAACCTTTGAAAAAGTCTCCTGCCTCTTGACCGGCAGTATCCTCTTCGCTAATTACGCCTCTCACAACTCTAGTCTTGTGATAATCTGCATCTACAGTGAATGTCGGAGGCAACAAGTTTGCGATAAAACATGAGCCCATGAAGTCAGAGGGCAACCATGCATACGCACGATCATGACAGACAAAGTAGGTACCCTTGGCAGCCAGAAACACAGGGGACGAGATCATCGGCAGCATGTAATTTTCAGTGCAAGCACTCTCTCCAAGTCGGGCTTTCGATCTTCGGCCACGACCCATTAGACAAAAATTACCAATGTGGGGTACGACCTATATCGGAGGCGAGCTTTTAAGCTGTTTATCACTCGTGAGCGCACTATACTCGACCTTACTCAGGACCCTATAGGCTTGTACCTCTTCCACTGGAATGAGCGACGGCTCATAGATATCTCTATCTAAGTCTTCTATCGCTATAGACAAAGGCTTATAGTACGAGCCAGGGCCAAGGTAGGGAGAACGTGGCTCTCGACTGGGGTGAGAATCTAGTGCGCTTCGAAACATTGTTTGAAATGCTCGAGCAGACCCTTGGGAACTATACGGTAACACCAGATATGGAATTCCCTTATCCGTGGTATGTGGCATCAACCCACACACCCAACAATTAGTAGTGTTAACCACTAACTGGTGCTGGTGAAGGAGCTGAATAAAGGAATTGTTGCGGAATTCTGCACGTCTAGCCTGCTCGTGTTCGGGTAAGATGTGAAAAGAATGGGGAGATGCAACGGTGGTAAGTTTAGGGTCAGGGGTAGGAGTAGGTATGGCAGAAGATAAGAAACAAGACATCATGTAATACACCCCACCCGCCAATAATGCAGAAACAGTCAAAAGCAATATGAAAATTTGAAACATAAAACATTTGGTACGACTAAGTTGTTGTAGCTTGAACCTTTGCGCCTGAGCTTCTTCCAAGTCCATCAGCTTCGAAAATGCCATCCCCTACGACCGTCCGCAACGTTTCTTGACGCACTTCGTTCTGTGTAGCAGTAGTCAATCCCTAGGAGTTCCCAGGAACCGACGGTCTTTAACCTAGTGTCAAGACCTACTAACCAGAAGGAAGTACACGCGCGGCCCTACGGCCTTTATTCACAATTATGTGTATGCAAAATGTCTGTCAGCAGTGGAAGCAAAAATATGAGGAACGAAACTCAATGTATATATACAAGAATAATTACAATGATACGAGTGTTCAAACTGATCATGGAAAATGGGATAATGCAATTGTCAAGGGACAAAACAGGATCTTTTATTAGTCTTTAGTGCGGGATCGCAAAAAGTATCGAGTTTTCCCAGGACGTGTCTGTTCGTCAAACAAAGGATCCGTTGAAGAGACAGCGTTCTGTTGATCAGTTGAATGTTCTGGTCTTGAGTCTTTTGATGACAAATGTTCAACAGTGTCTTTCTGCTGCACTGAGGATTCTCCGGCAGGTTGTGCGTCGCTGAAAGGTACAAACGCAGGCAATCCTTCGGTTTCAGTTGATGCAATGCCTCTCCTCACCCACGAGTCTGCCGGCAATGGAATAGGGACTTTTTTTGTATGGGTGGCATGCACCCAGTTTTTCCGACCCTCTAGACGAACGGCAGTTCTCGTGGCAAGGAGGACCTGGTAGGGTCCAGTGAATCTGGGCTCCAAATTCTTCTTGCGCATAAAATTGCGCGTCACCACCCAGTCTCCGGGCTGGAGCTGGTGGCCTGGACCCTCCGTCTGCGTCGGCAATGCTTCGTAAACCTGTTGGTGAATTAACCTCAGTTTAGCAGTCAAGTCATGAAGATAATCAATCAACATTGGGTACTCAAGATCACAGAACACACCCGGCCTAGGGACCCCCCAAACATTTGCAGGACGACCGAACACTATTTCATAAGGACTGAGCCCTACTCAGGAGTGTACGGTTGCCCTTGTTGACAGTAATGCTAAGGGTAAAGCGTCAGGCCACGAGAGACCAGTCGTAGCCTGAATCTTCGCTAGCTTCAGTTTAAGGGTGCCGTTATACCCTTCAACCAAACCAGCTGACTGGGGATGATTGGCGCTGTGGAATTTTTGATTAATTCCAAGGCCCTTACACACACTCTTCATCACATTCCCCACAAACTCACTTCCGTTATCCGACCATACAATCCGAGGCACTCCATACCGAGGAAAGTATTCCTTCAGTAGGATTTTCGCAGTGGACAAAGCAGTGTTGTCCTTAAGAGGATAGGCTTCGATCCACCGGGAGAATGCGCAAACCACAACTAAAACGTACTTCAAGTTATTGCATCTCTCCATATGGATGAAGTCTAGTTGGATCACCTCAAAGGGACATGAGGGGGGAGCAAAACTACCAGGAGGAGTTGGGGTTCCTTTACCAGGATTGTACAACATACATACCATACAATTCTTAACCAAGCGTTCAGCACATTTCGTGATACCATCATTCTTCCACACAGGAGACAGCAACTTACAAATACCTTTCACGCTAATATGTGCTAACCCATGCGCCATTGTCACAACAGCTAGCACATATGCATCCGGTAACATCCATCTCTTATGTTCCGACAAATCAACCCAACAACCATTCACATCCAATTTTCCCGTACTTTCTTTCCACTTCGTCTTTTCAGTCTCGGTGGCCTCATTCTGAATTGCTTTCACACTCTCAATAGTGTCCTCACACATACTCGATTCGGTAGGCCACCTAACCGAACTCGTCACATACATTCGAGTGCAAAGGTTCCGGGCAGTCTCCTTAGCAGTCTCATCCGCAAACGCATTACCACGACCAACATCATCCGTCACCTTACGATGCGCACTACATTTAACAATCGCTACTTGCTTAGGCAACGTAAGTGCATCCAAAAGATCATTCACAAGCTGACCATGCTGAATCTTCGTACCATGCGATGTCAGAAAACCTCTCTCTCTCCACAATCGTCCAAAGCTATGGGCGATGCCAAAAGCATATTGGCTGTCGGTAAACACATTCACACGTTTCCCTTTCGCTAACACACACGCTCTAGTTAGAGCGATCAGCTCTGCAGCTTGGGCAGAATTCTGATTTAATCTTGCAGCCTCAACAACAGTATTCATCGTTACAACAGCATATGCAGTAGTCACATCGCCATTCGGTAATTTAAAACATGAACCATCCACATACAGCAATCCATCTGGATCTTCCAAAGGAGTGTTTTTAAGGTCCACTCGACCTTTTGTTTCCTCTTCTGTCCTCAAATAACAGTTGTGTTCTGTTATTTCATCTGACTCTGAACTAATTGGTAACAAAGTCGCCGGATTCAGAACATTGCAACGTTTTATCTGAATGTGGCTTGCCAATAGCGTCAACTCGTACCCAGACAACCTTGCACTCGTCAAGTGCTGAGTTTTCGTACGATTTAAAAGAGTATCGACTGCATGCGGAACCATCACCGTAAGCATATTATCCATGACCAGTCCTGCTGATTGTCGGATGGACACCGCAGCTGCCGCTGTTGCTCTCAAACAACTCGGCAATGCTCTAGCTACCGGGTCCAAGGTCGAGGAAAAATATGCACATGGACGTTGCTTACCACCAAAAGGTTGCGTTAAGACACTCAAAGCACAACCTTCCCTCTCGTGAACATATAATGTAAACGGCTTACTGTAGTCACGAGTACCTAACACAGGGGCCGAACACAATGAATCACGTAATTCAGAAAAACTTTTCTGACATTCTTCCGTCCATGGTAAAGGAGTTGAAACATCCTTGCACGTAAGAGCCACCAATGGTTTCGCTAGCAATGAAAAATTTGGAATCCATTGCCTGCAATACGACGTGATACCTAGAAAGGCACGCACATCTCTTTGGGTTGTTGGCACAGCCATCCGCGCAATCGCTGCAATTCTCTCTGGGGTCAACCGCCTTCCCTTCTTTGACAATAAGTGACCTAGATAGGTTACTTCTTGACAACAATATTGGAGTTTAGAAGGTGACACCTTGTGATGTAAATCGCAGAGATGTTGCAGCAACGACACCGTAGCAATTTTGCAAATGTACTGAGTATCTGCAGCTACCAATAAGTCATCAACGTATTGGATTAAGGCCGCACCAGCCGGCAATGAAAACGCATCCAGTTGACCCTTCAAGGCTTGACTGTAAATAGATGGACTCTCACAGTAGCCCTGAGGAGCGCGTTTGAACCGGAAGCTGCGTCCACCAAGAGAGAAACCGAAAAGGTCTCTGCTCTCTTCCGTAATGGGAATGCTGAAGAACGCATTCTTCAAATCAATCACCGAAAACCACGATGCAGAAGCTGGAATCAGAGTCAGTAGCGCCGTGATGTCAGGCACAACGGGGAACTGAGGAATCACAATTTTATTCACCTCCCGTAAATCGATAACAAAACGATAAACAGGTGGTTTCGAAGGATCAGTACGTTTTAGAATGGGCAGTACAGGGCTGTTGCACACGTTTCCCCGTGTTTCTTCAATTACGTCTTTCTCGATCAAATCATAGATGATCGCTAACAATGCTCGTTCACCATCAAGAGAGATACGATACTGGGGAATACGTGGCAACCGCACATTAGATTTCAACTGAACAACATAAGGGGAGATGTCAAGCAGGCCCACATCATTGGGACCTGTTGCCCACAAAGATGCAGGAAGAGAACTCAATTCCGGTGGAAGCTTATCGAGAGACAAACACATAGGAGAGACAACCCTCTCTCCTAAAGTAAGCTTTACACCCGCAGGAGAACAATACAGAGTTGCATACAAACGTTTTAGCAAATCCAGGCCCAAAAGATTTTCACCACAACCTGTAGTCAAAATCAACGGAGCTTCTAGCTCACGAGGCCCAATTGTAAGGGGCAAAGGGCATGAAACTGGATTGCTAACGGGGGCGCCAGAGAATCCAACGGAAACATTTGTTAAGCCAGACAAAGGTGCGCCAGGGAGTTTCGAATGCATAATAGAACTTTTCGCTGCACCAGTGTCCAACAGAAAAGGCTCAACGACGCCCGATGTAGCAACTGCGACGTAAGGCCCTCTGTGATCAACCGGAACTGATACCACTCCCTCTCCTTGTCTATGGCTGTCCTAGTAATTACTGTCGTCAGTTCCCTGATCGACGTAATAATCGTCTACATTGTACTGCGCCGATCGTCCTTGCGATGATCCACGTTGATCAAAACAATTATCGGAATTTGATGAGTTATCTGAACGGTCATTCTGAGCACCACGACCCCTACCGCGTGATGTCTGCTGTGAACCACCACGACCTCCTCTAGATGAATTACTGCTATTACGATCGTTTAGAGCAGGACAATTGAATTTTAAATGACCCTCCTGTCTACAATAGGCACATTGATTGTACCCCACCGAAGATCTTTGGGAAGAGGAGTCATTTCGAGATTGTGATCGATTCGATTGCGACTGCGATCTATTTTGTTGCGAAGAATTCTGATTCGAACGCGGGGTGTAGGCCTGCTGTAACAACACTTTAGTTTTAAGTTCTTTCGTCTTTTTATCAGCACGGTCGTTCTCTTCTTTCTCTCTATTCTCGTAATATTGTGCTGTGGCCAGTATCTGAGCTGAGGTAGAAACGGCCCACGCACTTTCAGAGTTCTTCAATTTATTGCTCAAATCGGGCAATAAGTTAGAGACAAATTTGTCCACAAACAACCGTTGACCACCCTCAGTGCTCATATCCTGACCACTGTGGTCAATGAATGCCTCCTCAAATCTCGTGAAGAAATCAGAGACACTCTTGTCCTTTTTCTGTTTGCAAGCTGACAATTTGTCCCAATTCACCCTCATAGCTGGCATAAGAGTTTTCATTAAGGTAATTATTCTTTGAGGGAGAGCAGTAATGAGCTGTTCAGGCTTAGCCCCGCCAACTTGTCGCGTGTCAGCCGCAGTAAGAGTAGCCCAATCGCCACCTAATTCGTTTGCGCGATCTTCGTGCCGAATCTTAGCCCATACCGGTTGCGGTACGATATTGCCGAACAGCATGTCGATATCGGCAAGATTCATTATCGTAGCGTCTACAAGCTGCGACAATTCTTTATAATACCCTGCAGGATTTTTGCGAGGGTCAGGCAAAGATTGCTTCACCTGTAAAACTTCTGATCGTTTCCATGGGAGATGTATCCATACTCTCTGAAAGAACGGTAAGATCGGAGGTTGAGCTGCAGGATTACCTGGCATCCACACTGGTGGAACTTCACGCATAGGGAACTGACCAGACTCATCTGACTGTCTTTCAACGTCCTCAACAAACAAAGCTTGAGGTATAGGAGTGGGACGGAAGGATAGCAACCGCTCGACGGCACGTCGAACATTGGTATCCACTATCAGTCCAGTCGAGAACTGAAGCTGTAAATCAGACAAAGCGGTCAGCACCTCGTCAGGTGCATCGGCCGATATCTGATCACGAAGGACCTTACACATTTCTTCGAACACGAATCTTTGTGTCGGTTCATTGAATTGGCAAAACGTATCAAGTACAGTACGTGGTGGATTTCTAAGAGGATGCGTCATCCAACCCATCGCCATATTATATAGCGAAGCACGTTCCCTGTTACCAGGAAGCTGACTACGTCTCTGAGGACCATCTGAACCAGCGGATCCAAGAACAGGTCCGAGAGAATGAAAGAAGCTAGCCGCAAGAGGAGAAGTACGACTACGAGTAGAGGGAGAAGTATAACACACAGGACTAACAAGCGAAGGAGTAGAGACAGAAGCAACAGCAGGAGTTAACAGAGCAGGAGCAGTAGCGGGAGCAGGAGTATGTGGAAGCGGAGGAGCAGTAGGGATAGCAACAGGCAAAGGAGCAGGAACAGTCGGAAGAACGGGTGCAGGTTGAGGAACAGGCGGAGGAAGAATAGGTGGAAGAATAGGTACAGGGGGAACCACAGGAACTGCGGCACCCTGTACATACGGAGGTGGCGACTTCATAAGATAGGACATTAAGGGATCCTCAACTATGTCTTCCTTCTTTTCCGACTCCGTAGGCAAAGCAGGATAGCATTTATCTATGGACATACGCTGTAGCCTATCAAACACTTCCTTTTCCTTAACCTCCTTATCACGCTGAAACTGCTCTGCTTTCTTTACAATGGTAGCAACACCATCTCTCTGATTTCGTTTAGTCTGTCTGATCTCTTTCTGTCGGGCTTCTTTACGCCACAACCGAAAGGCATCAAACATGGCCGGCTTTGACTTTTTCTCGAACAATTTAGCCTCAAGATTATCTAAGATTGTTGTCTCAAAACTACCATGAGGTGGCCAACTAAGGGCACCATCTTTCCTAGTGTAACGGATCCAGTAATCGTTAAAAGTAATGGGGCCTAGCCCGTGTTTACTGTACAGCTCATAAGTTGGAGTTCCAACCGGAGGTATCGGACACGAGTCCTCCAGTCGGGAATCCGTACCACAACGTCTGAAACAACTAAACAAATTACTGCGACCAGGCATCTTGCACACTAGCCGAGTTTCACAAACGTCAAGGGTTACGGGATTTACCAAGTCCCTGCAAAGAGCAAAAACCCTCGGTTTTTGGCGACTGCAGACGTCAAATATCACAACAAAGTACCAAGAACTACAAATGCAATGGAACCATGCAACCACTAAGCAACCACAACCAAGAACTCTGGGAGCGACCCACAAATACTTAACTCATAGATCGATGGCGTCACCAGGAAGGCCCGTCGGTCGTCTCGCTCTACTAAGGTCTACGCCAGGCGCCAAAACAGGTCTACAGTCAGGGCAGCAGTCCGTCGCAGCCGTCAGGAGGCGGGAATCTTCGCGGGAAAAGTCTTCGGGCCACTTGTTTCGACAACAGGATCGATGAAGCGGAGTGCACCTTCCCTCGGAGATTTCACACGAAGTTCCTCACGATCGTCGGGCTTGGACCGGTACCACTGATACAGCCCCACGTTGGGCGCCAACTGAAGGACTGGGTTCTTTAAGACCCAGCGGTGCCAGGGGACAACACCTGAAACCTTCTTGGGTAACCTGCTCCGGCGTACGAATGACAGAGACACGGGACACTTCCTTCGGCGTCAAAGATTCAAGGTTTATTTACTGCAGGGAAACACAGAAGTCACAGGAAGTACAACGAGTGTAGTTCGGGGAGACTGCTTCCAATTGGTTCTGTGGATCGCTCCTTTTATACACGATTCTCCCATAGGTTTACACGGTACACAAAGGTTTACGACCCAGTTCCCACAATTATCCCCGAGAGGGGTTGCTTTGGTCACTTTGATACATACCAGGTCCGGAACATAAGTGCGGAAACATTTGGCGGTTCCCAACTGTAAAAAAAAATCTTCCCACCATTAGTACATTCCAATCAGCAGTAAAACAGATCGAAGAAGGAACAAGAACAGGTGTGGAGGAAGATGGAAACAGTGGGGAGATTGGAAAGGGGTGTAAAAGGGGAGGTATCGGGAAACACGAGCTACAGGCATCAAAGGGACGTGCCTAATGAGATGCACGGCTGAGACAATAAACTGGTACGGCGAGATGAGCCTCGAGCGGGGCCATCTGCCTTACAGTATCATCCCCCTCATCATAAAGACACTTACAAAGGACATGTGTCTTCCGCAAATATCTTGGGAGCCCCAGGGTCGCGAAGCGGACAACGTCCGTTCGCTGGCTACTTGAGGGCAAGAGACAAAATGGATGCCGTATCTAAGATGGAACCCGTGGGTACAGATGAAAAACCCACGTAACAAACGAACGGTTTAAGTTAGCACAGCGAAACTGCGCACACTTACTAAACTCGTCATTTGCGGTTCGTAGATACCAGACTCGACCATATTCGTGCGAGTCGAAAACACCACTTACAATTGTCACGGAACCTCATTCCCCTTGATGTCATACTAGCAGACAGAGGTGGAGTATGTAAACTGATTCAATCGAGCTGCTGCGTTTTCATTCCAGACAACGCTCCTTCAGTCTTCCAGGCCATTTCCAAGCTACATAAGATTTCCGATTCTGTCCATTTGGAAAAAAGGAGATTGGTCATTGATGGGAGGGTTATTCGGATTGATATCCACTTGGGGGAGGAAGATTCTAATGGTCATTGGGATGGTCTTAGCTATCCTTTTCCTGTTCTGTCTCTGTGTACAGTGTGCTCCTGCTGTTTGTGGCCTTTGTTCTACTTTGTGTGCAAGGAGACCTGTCCAGAGAGAGGTACAAAGTAATAGGATGATGCTACAACAACATATCGATGATCTGATGAATATAGATCCAGATTCAGACTGACTTGAGGTTGGTTTTGTTGCCTATGCAAGGGCAAAAGGAGGGTATGTAGTTCCGTAGTTTGAGGGTCCGTGGTTCGGTGGTTCCGAACCCGTTCAATAAAGGTCGTCGGAAATAGACGATTTTTGTATCAGCGGACCGCAAATCACGAGTGCGGTATGTACGAGTGTTTTCGTATTAATCAATCAAAGAGAACACTATGTATTCAGGGATTTCGTTTGAACCTGCGGGTTCCATTTTGTGTGTGGCAGACATTTTGTGTGGTTGCCCTTACATAGGCCGATGACTATGGCCGAGCGAGTCCTTGAGACACGTACACCTTAGCTGACTTCCGAATGACCTGGTCAAACTGACTCCCTTGCCCGAGGCTGATCTCGCTGAGCCAGTTCCTTGTTAAGCAGTTGGTCAGATAAGGATCAAAGACCAGGACATGCCGAAGTTTATGGTACACTGCACGCACCTTTCTATCTTGCTTCCAATCTGTTTCTGCTCCTTCCTTTACGACATGATTACTGATTTGGGTTGAGGGTTTTATGATGGGTTTGTCTGGCCTGATCGAACAGGATATTGGAATGTGCTTGGTCATTTCTGGTGGGCTGGACAACGGAAAAAGGGGATTGTCGTCATGTGTTACTTTTGAATTGTCACATTGTCATTTGGACAGTTTGTGTGTAACTGATGTTAGTTTGAAATGTTGCCTGAGGTTTGATTTTTGGCATAAAAGAACATGCTCCGCTCATTGAAATGTGCAGTCTCTAGCGAACCACTTGTGTGTGCTTCGTAGACCTCTGTTCCTGGTTTCAGCCAATAAACTTTGGTCTTTGACGTCATCAAGAAGCGTCCCGTGTCTCTGTTTGCTGAGGCAGGGGAACTCGAAGGCATTGGGCGTTTTCCATGATGCCGCTAGGTTCTAAAACCTGGTCCTTCAGCTGCATGTTGAAGATTCAGCATGCAGGACTCTGTGTCAGCGTGGAAGGAATTCTCCTCTAATTTGCAGGAGGGAATAAGGGTCTTATATAGTAGAGCGGTCACTCCAGGGTTTATTCTAGAACCGCTATGTTTTGAAAAAAATCATAAATGTTTTGAAAACAATCATAAATGTTTTTCCAAACAATGCGATGATGCACAGCGTGCCCGATGGCCAAGGATGCAAAAAGAGTGATGACCTTCATACAGAATAATTATGCAGTGCCTGAGGACATGTTTATTTACATCAGGTACAGTGGTTTTGATAAAGTACTAAGAGCATGTGGTCAAGGACACAGGAGTAAACTATTAGTTAAATGGTTACCTATTCAGAACAGTTATTGTCATGTGAATAAGTATGTAAAAGAGGGGCATACATGACATGACTAGCCTAAAGGACATTACATTAACATACACTACCCTGACCCCCTTCCAACTCCCTGTTATGCCTAAAACTACCCCAACCCCTTCCACTGCCCTTAGGCCTAATACCCTACCCCCTAATTAAAAAATGACCCAACCCTCCCCAGCTACCCCTAACCCTCCTCAGCCCTGAAAACTACCCTTGACCCCTCAGCATTGAAAACTACCCTGACCCCTCCAGCCATGAAAACTACCCTGACCCCCTCAGCCATGAAAATGACCCAGAACCCCCTCAGCCCTGCAAACTACCCCTGATCCCCATCCCTGAATACTAACCCGATCCCCTGCCCTGAAAACTGCCCCGACCCACAGACCTGAAAGTTACCCCTCACCCTCCCAGGCCTAAAAATACTCACTGAACCTCAAGCCCTGAAAACTACTCCTGAATCCCCACTGAAAACAACTCCCAACCCCCTAGCCCAGAACTTAACATGATCCCCAAGCCCAGAAAACGACCCCATCCCCCAGCCCAGAAAACTACCTCACCTCTCAGTCCAGAAACCTACCCCCAACAGTTCAGAAAACCACCCCCAGCCCAGTCCACAAAACTACTCACTACCCCGACCCCCCAGCCTGCCTTACCACACCTCGACTCTTTTCCTTGCAAGGTCTTCCTGCTTCCATCCCTGCTACAGCCAGCAGCTAGAGCGCCTACTTCCTTAACCACGTGTATTCATGGTTAAGGGGTATGTATGGTGAAGGCAGGTGTGGTTACCCTTGTGATGTCGGAACACAGGTGACTGAGGCCACAGTGTTCTGACTGTTTCCTATGTTTCATCGACCAGCATGTCCTCTTCAGAGTCACGCTGCCACAGCCACCTCAGCGCCTCTCATTGTGTTGCTTTGCCCAGTAACCTGGTGTTGGCCAGGCACATGAGGACGGGTAGCCAAGCTCTGCTCCTGAAGCACCGCCGTGTGAAACCTATCCTGTGAGGCTGGAATTTGGAGAGGCGTGCCCCTTCATAAGTCCCACTTGTATCCCTGCAGACATCTTTTGTGCCGGTCCAAAGTTCTTCTGTAACCTGAAGAGTCTCCCTGGTGCCACAGTGCCACCGCTGCTGATGTAGACCTTGAGGAGTTTCCATCCTGTCACCGCACACTACGCGCATGCTTCCACATCCCAGGGATCCAAGACAAGGCTCTGGATTGGACTACCTCCTTCCTCTCCGGCAGAACCCGAAGCGTCCACCTCCCCCCATTCCGTTCCAAAGCCTCCAAGATCATATGTGGCGTACCCCAGGGATCCTCCCTCAGCCCAACGCTGTTCAACATTTACATGGCTCGCTTGCACATGTAGCCTGACAACACGACCTCAACATAATCTCCTACACTGATGACACTCAGATGATCCTCTACCTCACCAAGGACCCCATCACCGCCAAAGCCAACCACCATGAAGTGATGAAGGCCACCTGAACTCAGACAAGATGGAGGTCCTCCTCCTGAGCTCCAACCCTTCAGCCTTGGATGACTCCTGGTGGCCGACGGCACTGGGGGCAACCCCGACACCCACCGACCACATGCGCAACCTGGGAATCATCCTCGACTCAATGCTCTAAATGACCAAGAAAGTCAATGCCGTCTCCTCCTCCTGCTTCAACACCCTTCGCATGCTCCACAAGATCTACAGATGGATGCTGACAGATACAAGAAAGGCAGTCACCCACGCCCTCGTCAGCAGCAGACTCGACTACGGAAATGCCCTCTATGCGGGAGCCCCGAGCATGCTCATCAAATGAGTATAACGCATCCAAAGTGCCTCGGCATGACTGATCTTCGACGTACTACCCTACGGCCACATCAACCCCACCTGAAAAACCTGCACTGGCTCCCCGTCAACAAGGCACTCCACAAGACCGGCCCAGCCTACCTCAACAGACGGCTCCACTTCTACATCCCCAACTGCCAGCTACGCTCCGCCGACCTCTCACTTGCCACCGCCTGCGCATCCGAAGGATAACCACCGGTGGGAGATCCTTCTCCCACCTCGCCGCCAAGACATGGAACACCCTCCCACTGAGCCTATGACAGACCCAAGACCTGCTAAGCTTCAGGAGGATACTCAGGACCTGGCTGTTCGATCATTAGCGCCCCCCCCTCCGAGCACCTTGAGACCCTTGCGGGTATGTAGTGTACTTTACAAATGATTGATTGATTGTGATCGAATTCGCAGAGTCGCTTGGGATGAAAAGAACTGCGTGACGGCCCATTGGAGCTCAGAGGCCCCACTAACTGACTAGGCACTTGCGTGAGTAGAGTTGCCCCAACATCCCTAGTACCAGGGAAGTGGTGCTGCACCCTAGTTCCTGGCTTAGGGAGCCTTGCATCATTGCTAGGCTGACTGAAGCCATCCTGCGCTCCTTCACTGGCAGCTCAGTTTTGACAGGAGTTGTAACTCGCACCCACGTTCATGGGGCATCATACTTTGCTTCCTCTTCAGTATTGCAGGGTAAAATCTCCATAGATGACCATGAAAGATTTGTGGGTCAATCTCCCCAACGCTAAACTACCTCATGTGGTTTCCATGGTTAGGTTTTCACTGAAGTTACCACAAAAGGGAGAATAGGTGCACTGGAGCTCCTGTGTCATATGTTTCTCTGATGTAATAATTGCCGCCTTACTGCAGTTAATGTTATTACCTTGACAGTCTTCATTTCTTGCATTATTTTTGTCCGTATATTTCCTATGCAGGGGACCACTGTTGTTCTATAAAACTAGTGGCTTGCAGCACTGATTGTGCCACTCACATAAGTAGCCCTGAAAAGAGGTCTCAGGCCTGCCACCGATTGTGCCTCTGCGCAGTTTGATAACTGCCATGTCGACTTGGCAAGTGCACCCCCTTGCCAGGCCCTACCCTTTCCTTTTCTTAAACATATAACACTGCTATGGTAGGCCCAAGGTACCCCCCTGGGCAGGGTACAGTGTATGTGAACGGTAGGACATGTACTAGTGTGTGTAACATGTTCTGATAGTGAAATACTGCCAATTTCCTTTTTTACTATTGAAAGGCCATCTTGCCCATAGGACAGAATGGGGAATGCTTTGTAACATTTTACATGCATATCTTCCCATAGGAATAAGATAGAAAATGGAGTTTAGTATCCCTGAATTCAGGATTTAATTACACATATTTTAGTAAAGATGGTTTTTAAATTGTGTATTTTAAAATAGCATTTTAAGAAAGTGGCTATTTTATTGTTCAACCTTCCTATCTGCCTCTGCCTGTTTGTGGATTGACTGTCTGGCTTTGGAGTAACAGGAGCTGGGGAGATGCTGTGGATCCAGGAGTCTGGATGAGTCAACACGAGGCTGAATAGACATGATCTGCATTTGGAGTGGTGGGAGGAGTAGCACCTGAACCTGAATAGGGCTGCTCCTGTCTTTTTCAATGCTAGCTCCATCACAGGCTTTCATATTAAAGATCAAAGCAGCTACGCCAAACTGCCAAAATAGCACACACCCCGGTATTTGATACACAGGTGGGAGTTGGCTTCCAAAGCAAAGTTGTGTTGTGCATAAAATCTCACCATACCACATCTGAAATGCATTTTTTTCAGCACAGACAGCCATATTCGTGTCACTTGTATGCAAATAGTTCTTGCTTATTAGTCCTGTACTCTTCCAGTTTGCACTGACGTGAGGTTGTTTTTGCATGACTTTGGATTCTAAAAGCTTACACCACCTTTGTGTGTGCTATTTTTGATGGAACCGGTTTAAAAGTCAGCTGGTACATTCTTAATATTGCTTTTAGTGTGCATTTAAGAAAGAGGTTTTGCTTCCTGGCTTGCCACAGACTGATTTTGCAGTTTGTTTTCTAATTTCGAAATCCTTAGGTCTTATGTGTGCACAATTCAAGACAAAAACATAAAAGTGCGAGTGGTGGTTTATATCTTACGTGGGTTTCAGGCATGCTTCTTTGGAAGGTCAAGTGACATTCCCTGCAGTCTACTGTTTCCACGTTGCAGAACTATACATAACGTGGATGTCAGCACAGGGACGAATGAGCCACTGGCATAAATACACATTTTTTCCCCTTTTTTATAATGAAGTCCCCTTGGAAAATGCCATTCCCTATCATCCCACTGAATGTAGGGGTGATCTATTCTCCTTACCATTCTGGAACAAGAGTTACTCCAGCATTTGGCTCATGCTCATGGCTGGAGTTCCTGACTTGAGAAGCTTTCAGATGATGTTCAGAGTGGGAAGGAGTAGGAAAATAATTTATGAATACCCAGGAATGTATATGGCCATTCACAAATTTACATGGCAGACCATGCCTTGTAATGTTAATTTCCCTCCCCTTAGCAATTACTACTGCAAATTCCCCCAAACCTTTGGTGGAGAAACGTGCAAAAATAAATCCATTTATGTGGAATTTTAGTTTACGAGCTGAACATCATCTGCGCCAGCTTGTCACCCACGTACAACGTGCACAACAGCCATTTTAGGTATCATGGTCTCCCTGTCCAGGATCGATCGCCAGCGCGCTCCTCTGACCCTGCAAGCATCCTCCGCACACCCTGGCTCCCCCTCCCTCCCTCACATGAGCGTAACCCTTCTCCTCCTGCATGACCCTGTCCTTGGGAGTCACGCCCGCGCCTGACCAGCACCTTCCCTCCTTCCATGAATACCCCTCTGTTGATAAACCATCCCTCCGCGCTTGATTGTCCACGCGGCATGAATACCTCTACTTTGATGACCTCTTCCCCCGAGTCCGACTGTCCACACAGGTCCGAGGCCATCGCCTAAGCCGGGAGATACCGTTTACTGCCCCTTATTGTATGGAGTCGTCCCTCTTCAAAGGACCCACTATTGATCGTGGCCTCCCCACCCCATGGGATACGATCAGGCGCACACATCCTAAGAATCGGCGGAACACTCAACCGCGTGATAGCCCCCTCCTGTTATCAGCAGGGTGAGGACCTCTATTGTGGATGTATGTGGGGGTGGGTTTGACACGAGGATTATAGGGATGTCATTTCATAAGTTTAAAGAGTCTTTTATGCAATAAAGAATGCTCACATGTCATAAACCAGGGTATAAGAGGCCAGGCCTCAGAGAGGCTGTTAGAGCACCTCGAGACGATACCTTGTTGTCTGATCTGATGTGTTCTGCTCCGTCGGAATAAAACTTCTGTTTCCTGCCTTCTGGTCTCCGGCGCCTGCCTCATTGCTTGGTAATTTGAATGGTGCAAAGGCGGTTAGCGCCGGGCAAATCTTGAAAAAGGTCATAGCCCTACCCTTTTTCTACAATTGGCGTCCCAAAGCGTGGGGCCCATCAGCGACACGTGGATCCAGTGGGAGAGGTCCCGACGACAGAGTGAATGACTGCAACGATCGGGAGAGCTCGTGTCCGATAGACCCTCGTCTGACAGCCGATCATCCGACCTTCACTAGTTCCGAACAGACCTCTCTCGAGTGATCTACGGTCCTGACTGGGAACCATCAGGAGTGCCACGAACATCACGAAGAATAGAGGACGATCGGGCGCTGGATTCGGAAGACAGGAAACCGTCCATGCGGTCCGGGTAAGGTCGTGTAAACACGACAAATTGAGAAATGATTGTTTGATTTGGATAATACTAGTATTACTCTTTTGTTGATTCCTCTGGAGATTCACCGTCTGCAAACGGAGAAACAACAGGCTCTCTCTTTGCAAGCAGTGAAGGATAGGTAACGCAGACTTTTGTCCCCATTGTAATCCGTCGTGCCTATCTTCCTCCCCCACTGTTTTCCCGAACTGTCGTTCGTGGATTGTTGTCTGGAGATTCTCTGTCTGCAAACAGGGAAGAACAGGGTCTCTCTTTGCAGGTAGAGAAAGAGTGGGTAACGCAAACCTTTAACACGTCGTACCCACTTATTCTCCCCACTGATTGTTTGATTGACCGAACATTGATTGTTCGATATTGGTTCTTTTGAGGTATTCACCGCCTGCAAACAACGGAGAATATAAATATTCTGTCTAGTCTTTGCCCGCCGTGATAAGATAGGTAGTGCAGACCTTTGTCCCCGTTGTAACCCGTCATGCCTATCTTCTCCCCACTGATTGGTAGCCTGTTCAGCCCGGACCGCTTATTAGAGATGAACCATCCAGCTCCACTGGAAGGCACCCCTAATAAGGACATGTTCACAAAGCATGGACTAATCGCTATTGCCTATACTAGGTTATGGCATAAATACACAAAAACGGACCTCAAAAGTCAGTGGCCACTGATAGGTTCCTTTGATGATCATAAAATAAAAACATTAGAAATAGCGCTCCAGAAAAATAAGACTACGCCCACTATGCTCGATAGTATCGGCATGTGGCGCAAAGAAACGGAACAACGAAGAAAAAGAGAAGAAGCAAAAATAGGGAAAGAATTACGAAAGGCAGCCCACCTGGCCGCTAAGCAACTAGAAGAAGAAATAAAAGAAAGAAAGGAAGCTACACAAAACCAAGAATCAGGATCGACAGGTCAATGTCCCGTTAGGACCCCCTCTGCGCTCTACCCTGAATTGCCCTCCAAACAACGGGCGAACGATGAGTTACTGCTAGGTCCCCCAATCATCTACATGCCCCCTCCATATGCCCCCTGCCAACAACACCTGCAGGCCCTGAGTGCGAACGAGAACGACCTTAGCGCTAGTGCACCAGCCCTCACGGCCTCCGCACCAGCCACATTAGCAGCACCACCTGATGACCTCGAGACTAGCAAGCACCCACCAGCCAGACCAAATAGGTTGAGCAAAGATGAGCGGGATGGGATTGACAAAATAGCAAAGACACTAGTAGAACGAAAGGAGAGCGAAGAATACACAATGAACATGTATAACTCGCATGCCGACAGCCACAGACGGCATTTCATTTTGCGATTCAGCTACCACACCCTGAACGCATATGAGGATAGGTATCAAAGTAAGGGCCCTGCTAAACTGACAACGCTGTATAGGAAGATTGATGTTGGAGATGGGACTGAATGTGAGGCAACGGAGCTCTTCATGCAGATGCTTGAGGTCTTCCGCCACCTCACGGAACAAAAACCAGAAGCCAAGGTTACAGTCCCTGAAACGACCTCAGTAGAAATAGCCAACACTATGATGCCCATCAGAGAAGCGGCCCCTTACTGGATTCCGCCACGTGGTCTGGGAACAAACGATGATATTAATCACGCAGATGCAAAAGGGAGGGTTGTGTACAATTGGGTTTACCAACCATGGGACCGACAAGATATCCTAACTTTTAGACAAACTCTGCCCGATTTAAGAAAGAACCCGACAGCATTCTATACCGAATTGGGCACAGCCTTGGGTTCGACGATAATGACTTTAGCAGACATTGACTTGTTTTTCGGGTTATGCCTGCCAGCTGACGTGTGGAAGCAAATCCGGAAGGCTGACCACACAGATCTGTTTGGACATACCTGGAACCAACTCAGTGAACTAGATAGACAGCGAGAGCCTGGAAGGAAACCAGTAAAGGACATATTAGAACTCCCAGACAAATTAGTTCAGAAGTTAAAGACACTGATCCCAGAGAAAAAGGTAGATTGGTCGATAGTCACGGCCTGTCGTCAGAAACCCCAGGAAGATGTATCAGAATACTTCTCCCGATTCGAGACAGTGTTCTCCGACTACAGTGGCCAAGACATGACCACTGCAACCGGACAACACCTGTTTGTACAAAACTATGTGAAGGGCCTATCACAAGAGGTCGCCCAAAAACTGCAGACGAGTGAGAGTAGTTGGGGGGCCTCCAAACCCGCAGCTATCCTTCAGATGGCTCAGTATTACGAGCACCAGAAGAACGAGAATGATAGGCGTCCAAGAAAAAGAAGAAAGATTTGAAAGAAAGGGTGATGATAGCCCAGATACAAGGTATAGCGGTCAGACGGGAACCCCAAAGGGGGAACTACCAATCGACCATCCCTAGAAATCCACCTCCTAAAGATCACACCCCAACACCCCACACTGGACGTAGAGACATTAGCGATGACCAATGTGCCTTCTGCAAAGGATTCGGCCATTGGAAATCCCAGTGTCCGGTTCTGCTAGAGATGACCAGAAATAGGGACCCCAAGGATGTAGCGGGTGGACCGAGAAATAGGGGACAAGGACGAGGGCACACAAACGACACCAACAATGACAGATCAGGGAGATCGAACACATTTGACCGCCCCGACAGAACCAGTATCAACTATCCGACGGTGAGAATGCCCCCGATTTTGCATAGGACTGCCAGGGGCAAGGGAGGGATCCAGTCGAGCTCTGTGTTGACCAGCAAGGTCCTTATGTCATTGCTAAGGTCCTGGGTACAGAGTCTCCATTTTTGGTAGACACTGGGGCAACACGTAGTGTGTTATCGAAACGACTGATTCCAAGGGCACCCTTGTCTGGCTCACACATTACATCGATAGGTTTCGATGGGACGCCCTCCACTAACCCCCTGTCCGTACCTGTCACCTTTGACCTAGAAAGCAACACCACTGACACAACATTTCTGCTCTCCTCCAACTCCCCTGACGCCATTATGGGCATTGACTTACTGAAGCATTTTTGAGCTACCATTAGGTGTTCCCCGGATGGAGTCCGAGTCATCCTGTACGACAACCCAGACATACCCAAATCTTGCCCTGCACGACACATGTGTTCCATAACTGATGCTGACCTGTCCTTGCTTGATACCCTGCCTCCGTACCTGTGGGCCAAAAATGACTCTGATGTGGGACGAATGATGATTGACCCTATTCATATAACTGTGAGACAGGACGCTATGCTCCCGAAACTCCCGCAGTATCGGATATCGCCCGAGGGTGAGAAGGCACTGGTAGCGATCATTCAGTCTCTGGTAGACGCAGGAGTGGTCGAAGAAGTGGTTAGCAATGTCTGCAACAGCCCTATCCTACCCATTGTCAAGAAGCAAGGCGAGGGAGATGAGAAAGCGTACCGCTTCATCATCGACCTGCGAGAGATCAACAAAGTGGTTGTACCCCAATACCCCGTAGTCTCAGATATCACCACCATTCTGACCCTCATCCCGTCCACTGCCACCACCTTCACTGTTATCGACCTCAAGAATGCGTTTTTCTCTATCCCCATCCATCCAGACAGCCGTTATCTCTTCGGCTTCACCCTGAAATCCCGCTCGTACCGATTTTGTAGAGCTCCCCAGGGGTACACTGAAAGTCCCAGTATTTACAGCCAGGCCCTCAAAAGACAGCTGGACGCCGTCCAGCTACCGGATGGAGTGGTGCTGATCCAATATGTCGATGATATCCTTTTGGCGGCCGACACCACCCCACTTGCAATCTCAGCCACTGTCCAACTCCTACACTTTCTTGCAGAAAATGGCCATAAAGTTTCCAAAAAGAAATTACAGTTCTGCCAGCCACAAGTGACATACCTAGGCCATCTCCTATCCAAAGAAGGGAGGAAGCTTACACCCGATCGAATCCAAACCATCCTAGACACCCCCGTCCCAAAAACACAAAAGCAAGTCCGCTCTTTGGTTGGCCTAACCTCTTTTTGCAGACAATGGTTACCCAATTTCAGCCTCATTGTAAAACCCCTACTTGCCCTGTTGGCCAAAGATGCCCCCTTCCCGCTCCCTTGGACCCCTGAGTGTCAAGCATCCTTTAAGGAATTACGAGATGCCCTCTGTTCAGCGCCCGTCCTGGGAACCCCGGATTACTCCAAACCCTTCTCCCTCTTCACCCACAAAAGGGAGGGGTGTTCATTGTCTGTCCTGACACAGTCTATAGGTCCATAGCAGCACCCTTGCGCCTACTTCTCCGCCACTCTCGATCCTGTAGCCAGAGCTTTGCCTGCCTTCGAGCAGTAGCTGCCGCTGCTGTCTCTATCCGTCAGAGCGAAGGAATTGTACTTTCAAACTCTCTCACCGTGTTAGTACCCCATGCTGTCGACACCCTTCTGAACCAAACCAAGACTCAACATTTGACTAGCGCATGACTGACTGGGTACAAATTGACGCTACTTGCACCCCACATCACACTAAAGAGATGCACGACTTTGAACCCTGCCACATTGTTGCCCCTGCCTGAAAATGACCCCGACGTGCCTCCCATACACGACTGTGTGACCCTCACGGACGAACAAACTAGGAGTAGAGTTGACCTCCGAGACACTGCTTTCACAGACCCCAATGGAGAGCTATGGGTAGACGGCTCATGCATCAAACTCCCAGATGGCACCACTTCAGCTGCCTATGCAGTAACGACAGCCCGGACAGTAGTTGAGACAGCCCGCATCACACAACGATCTGCCCAGGCAGCAGAGCTGATAGCCCTCACACGAGCATGCATCATAGCCACAGGAACTACAGTGAACATATATACAGACAGCCAGTATGCCTTCAGGGTGGTTCACCATTTTGGGCTCCTGTGGAGGGAAAGGGGATTCCTGACGTCCCACGGCACCCCCATCCTTCACGGAGATCTGGTTTCTGCCCTGATTGAAGTGGTTCTCCTCCCCAAACGACTAGCAGTGATCAAATGCCAGGCACACAAGAAGGTGACAGACTTAATCGGACAAGGGAATGCACTGGCCGACATCACTGCACGAACCACAGCTGAGAATAGGACGGTGACACGCATGTATGTGACCAGGTCACAAGCAGAGAAATGGACTGACGCAAGGGAAATGATTAGAGACATCCAGTCGGTCAGCACCCCTCACGAACTGACTAAGTGGGCAGGGGTGGGTTTGAAGGATGATGAGGGCTGCTGGCGAACAAAGGATGCAAACAAATGGTTGCTGCCTGACTCATACCTGATCCCCATACTGATGATGGCTCATTCCCCCGCACACATAGGATCTGCACCCATGATCAAACTCATTTCCAAAGTCTGGCACAACGACAAAATTCCCGACTCAGCCAGACGCCTAGTCCAGCAGTGCCTTATCTGTCTGCAACACAACCCCGGGAAGGGAACTGTGGTACCCCGGGGAGGGTTTGGGACCCCCAATCACCCCTTTGAGGTCCTTCAGATGGACTACATCCAGCTAGAGAGATGCCAAGGCTTGAAGTATGTACTAGTCATTGTATGTGCCTTCAGCAAATGGGTAGAGGCCTATCCAACCCGTGACAACACTGCCATGACTACTGCCAAAGTACTACTGAAAGAATTCTTTCCTCGCTATGGCCTTTGTCGAATTTTGTGGAGCGACAATGGCCCCCACTTCATAGTTGAGGTTATCCAACTAATCCTAAAGGGGTTGGGGGTGAAACAGAGATTTCATGCGGTCTTCCACCCCCAATCCGCCGGCCTGGTGGAGCGCCATAATGCCACACTGAAGTTGAAATTGTCAAAAATAGTGGCCACCACCGGACTTAAATGGCCGGATGCCCTCCCACTGGCTTTGCTATCGATGCGCTCCACTCCCACCAAACACCATTTGACTCCCTACGAGGTTGTATTCGGGCGACCGATGAACCTCTGGACTGCCCCCAAACCGACCTCCATTCATGACGTCCCGGACATCCTACTGTCTGATTATTTGTGCAAGTTAACTAAAACGTTGTCTGTCATTCATCAACAGGTCCAGCAGGCCATCCCCGATGCTTCCAGGGGCCCAGGCCACGACATCCAACCGGGGGACTTCGTTCTAATCCGAAACTTCCAACGGACCAAGAGCCTGGAACCCCGGTGGACGGGCCCCTGGCAAGTGCTGATTACCACACGGACGGCGCTTCGAGTGGAGGGGAAGAGGCACTGGCTGCACGCACACCACTGCCGGAAGGTCTCCACGACCCTGGCCACGACAGAAAACGTCAACACCCAAGAAGAGCTCCTGAACAAAGATCGACCAACATTGAATTGTTATCCCGATACTGAGGCACTTGAACTTGCAAAATTCTCTGATCCCACTGTGCCAACTAGAGAAGGGTATTTCCTGCGTTGAAAGGAGGGAGCTTCGGCTAAGTAGGCCACGGACTAAGTTGAATCTCAGAACGGTGACCTAAACACAACCAAGGGTTACCGGGAGAGAAGCTAAACGAAGTCTGTGGTTCTGCCCACCACCGAGCACCTTGAAGATGATGGAAGCGCCAGATAAGAAGATGATGGAAGTGCCAGTTGAGAAGATGATGGAAGCAACCGGAAATACCCACTACAGGAACCCAAAGACTGACAAACTGCACAAATCAAAGACAATCGCCTTCTTCATTGTCTTCCTCTTTTGCCTCCTCCTCATGACCTCCTTCTGGATCCTGGAGGAAAGCACACCGGCTCATCAGGCATTGCTGCCCACTGCACAACCAACCCCCATGAAAGAGCACCACCTGATCTCCCTGTCACCTCAGCTCAGAGAGAGACGCAGGGAGTTCTGGAACAATTCCTTCGTGCAACTGTTGCACCAACACAACCTTGCTGCAAATGCCACGAACTGCTGGATCTGCGGGTTGCTCCCGCATGCCACTGGACACTCCATCTCTTCATCCCTTCTTCTTTCTCAGTTCACGGCTCCTGCCTCGCCTGGTTGATCCTCATGCAAGAGAGCCACAAGGATAACGCCACTTCCGGTCAGACAGTGTCGCACTTCTACTCTGGGTTTTGGCTGAACAAAACCGGAAAGACCTCTGCTCCCCTGTGTCCTGCGCTCACGGGCGCCACCTTCCTTAAAGACATTCCAGCCAAAGAACGTGTCGAAGTACAGGTGCTCCACAATCCAGCTAGATCCACCTTCTCTCATCTGCAAAAACAAACTACCGCCACTCTGACTGTGGCTCTGTCTGTTATCAATGTCACAGGTCTTGTGTGTCTCGAAGGCCAGGGAACACAGCTGGTGGGTCACAGTTCCTGCCGAATCATCAGAACATTGGACTCAGTTGATCCCCCTTCCTTTGTTGCTTCTCCAAACATGTACTTTGTGTGTGGCACCAAAGCTTACACCTGGCTCCCGAAAGGTTGGAAGGGTATCTGCTACATTGCCTTCGTTCTCCCCCCCACGTATGTAGCCCCTGCTAACCATCACCGGCAGAGGCGTGCAGATGACATTGGACAAGCCGACTCCACTGGAGCACAGTTCCTGGATGCAGCAAAGGGACTCGTTCCCCTGTGGGGCCCAATGGCAAACAGCCGCGCTATCCGACACCTGACCCAGGCAGTAGAAACAACGATCAACATCACGGCTGGCATCCTCGCTAACAACACGGCTGAGCTTCAGGCGGTCCGCCTTGTGGCCCTTCAAAACCGCCTTGTTCTAGATGTGGTTCTAGCCGATCGAGGAGGAGCATGCCGCATCATCAGATCTAGCTGCTGCACCTACGTGCCAGATAACTCGCCCTCAGTCTACAAAGCAATTGAACACCTCCACAGACTTTCCTCAGAGGTTCACCAAGAACAAGAAGGATGGTCGCTTGGGAGCTGGTTTTGGGACACTTTGAAGGACTGGGGTTGGAGGTTGTTTTCCTTCGTACTGATACCTGTTGTGATATTATGTGGGTGTTGTTTGGGTATCCAATGTCTGCCATCTTTATTCGGCCTTGTTTCTAACTGTATGTGCCCAAATACTTTGGACTTCCGAAATGAGCGCATGAGTCCTCTCTATGAAGTAGAAATACGTGGCCTTATGGGGATAAATCCGAACTGACAAGTTGGCGAGACATGTTGAAAGGGAGGACTGTGGAGTTTTAGTTTACGAGCTGAACATCATCTGCGCCAGCTTGTCACCCACGTACAACGTGCACAACAGCCATTTTAGGTATCATGGTCTCCCTGTCCACGATCAATCGCCAGGGCGCTCCTCTGACCCTGCAAGCATCCTCCGCGCTCCCTGGCTCCCCCTCCCTCCCTCACATGAGCGTAAACCTTCTCCTCCTGCATGACCCTGTCCTTGGGAGTCACGCCCGCGCCTGACCAGCACCTCCCCTCCTTCCATGAATACCCCTCAGTTGATAAACCATCCCTCCGCGCTTGATTGTCCACGCGGCATGAATACCTCTCCTTTGATGACCCCTTCCCCCGAGTCCGACTGTCCACACAGGTCCGAGGCCATCGCCTAAGCCGGGAGATACCGTTTACTGCCCCTTATTGTATGGAGTCGTCCCTCTTCAAAGGACCCACTATTGATCGTGGCCTCCCCACCCCATGGGATACGATCAGGCGCACACATCCTAAGAATCGGCGGAACACTCAACCGCGTGATAGCCCCCTCCTGTTATCAGCAGGGTGAGGACCTCTATTGTGGATGTATGTGGGGGTGGGTTTGACACGAGGATTATAGGGATGTCATTTCATAAGTTTAAAGAGTCTTTTATGCAATAAAGAATGCTCACATGTCTAAACCAGGGTATAAGAGGCCAGGCCTCAGAGAGGCTGTTAGAGCACCTCGAGACGATACCTTGTTGTCTGATCTGATGTGTTCTGCTCCGTCGGAATAAAACTTCTGTTTGCTGCCTTCTGGTCTCCGGCGCCTGCCTCATTGCTTGGTAATTTGAATGGTACAAAGGCGGTTAGCGCCGGGCAAATCTTGAAAAAGGTCATAGCCCTACCCTTTTTCTACATTTAGCTCTTTGGAAAATCCTTGCGTGACTTTTTGGCAGATGAAAATGACATAATTTCATTCATAAATGTAATTTTCTGCTGCAAAAAAACTTTTTCAATAGGGCACTGTGTTTGAAATTTGGTTAGTGTGGATATAGTGGGTCTTCGTGTAGTAAAGCAGGAGACAGAGGAGGACCAAATCTTTGTAGGCAATATCTAACTTCAGATGGTGTCCATTGACCAGCAGCTGGGCCAACACTAAGTTGTTTGTTGTTATATCACTTAATAACACAGTCTTCTCTTTATCAAGTCTGTAAATAAGGAAGGTTTGGATACAGGATACTGTAAAATAGCCTTTGGAGTTTGTTGTGGCAGTATTAGTAAACTTTTATCTTCTAATAGAAAGATTATTCAGATATTCTTTCTGGCAAAGTGTCCACAACTCTTAACAAAAGCGATACGTCTATGACTACAAAGAGTAATCTAGAGATTTTTTAGTGTTAAGCTACAATAATTCCATGCTGAGAGGACTGGCCTCAAGCGTTGGCCTACTTTAACTTAGAGACTTTGTGCCTTCTATGATTTGAATATATGTAGGTTAGCAGCTCCGGGGTTTGATTCACTTCTCTTGTCTACAATCTTGTCCAGAGAGATGACTTTGCATTCCTAGCCCCAACCTGCCATGTAGTATGCAAGTGTAACACTGGGAGAGCATATGTATTCAGCCCTAAATCATGATTGTTAGACTTGGCCCTTTTTGCAGAACTTTAAAATAGAAAAACAAATTAAAGTGCCCTTGAGAATAACGAGAGAGAGGGCCCGAGGGACCTGTTTATAACTGGGCTGGTCGATTCCAGCTCCCGCACAAATTCATGTATGAGTTTATCGCACCTGGTAATTACCAAGGGGCATATTATCAAGAAAAGGCGTTACAATTATTGCTGCTGTAGCGGCAGAAAACTGCAGCTAAAGCGGTGATAATGAGCTTGAAACTATGCTCTTGTGAATTCCAATAGAAGCCCATGTTCTGGTGTCAACATGGGCTTCTAGAGGAATTCTCTACGGCATATCATCAAGCCCAGTATTGCTGTTTTGCTGCAGTTTTCTGCCGCTAAAGCGGCGATAATTTTAACGCCGTGCTTGATAATATGCCCCCAAGTGCGATGAAGATCGAACCAATGTCAAATGTTCGCTAGTCAATCCTGATGGAACTTAGAATGGGGAAGGCATAGTATTGGTAATAACCAGGACATGCACATTTTGATGAGTAAGCACAAACATATAAGCTGTATTGTCCATAACTGGGGAAAAAAACTTTCACTAGATGCTAATTATTGGGTGTGAAAAACACCAAAGACGTCTTTGGACCCAAAGGATAATCAGGCATACCGTGGACTGGCCTCCCAAGCTTTCTTTCACTTATTTCTCTTCCTAATAACTGATAAACTCTGGCTTTTTGTAGCCTTGCAGAACAGATCATAAAATAAGTGCCAGGCACCTCAGTCCAGCAAAGTGCCCACGACAGGGTCCACCACTTTTTCTTTGCCACTTTTGGGCGAGTACAGTACTCTATTGCTTCTAACTTAGACTTTCACTTTCTCTGTAGGTTCGCAGAACTTCAGAAGCGTTGGGGCTTCCCCAGCTCTCCTGGGGTTCTCCCCGTTGAATCAGCCACATTATTGTGAAGGAGACCCCTGCTGCATGACGATCATTACAAATTCAACAACTAAATCGTGATAGTAAAAATCGTACTAGCCTATTAGTGAATGTTTCAGCAACTTTATTCAGGAATTACAAGGTTTTTTACCAGGCCCAAATACAGTAAAGCAATCATTGTGTTTTTTAAATCTTGAAGAGTATAGCTTTAAGACATATATGCTTCTAGGGCAAGGAAGGACATAGCTCAGGCAGACCACCTTCATTCCAAACCTCAGATCCCGTTTTGTGCTTGCATTCACTCTGCAATTCCAAGACTGATACCCTTCAGGACTGAGCTCTGTCAGTGCACCTCTATTTTTTCCCCACAGAAATCCATGCTGCTCCAAGCCTGAAATCATTGTTCAGCAGCGGCTCAGCCAATTATCAGAAACCAAAGGAGGGTGACGATAAGCGCAAGCAAAGAGTGGGCCAGCCATTACTGACACTTCCTTTCTGCAGTTTGGCTCTTCTAAAACAGCTTCTGAGTTTCAGGAAGTCCTTGGAGGTTTACGGAAAGTTGTTTGCCTTATGCGAAAAAACGTGGAAAAAGCTTTTGATAAATCGCGTCCTTGGTTCTCCGGAAGCAACAGCAATCACGACCATGTTTTGGCCCTTTGGGGCTTGTCAGATTGATATACTCGAGCAGACTTGTGAAAGAGTTTGTAAAGCAGATACAGTAGCAGGATCCGCAACGAAGAGTATGACAGGTGCAAAAAAGAGTACATAATGATGCACCGTGTAGCATGAAGAAGAAAAAGAACATTGTGTTCATTCGCCTGCACCTGCCGGCCTTGCCAGTTCGTTTTCGTTGCCATTCCCCTGCTGCGATCTAAGCGCACAGCAATGGAAGGGCTCAAACAAGCATTCAGTAACTATAGTTCACATATTTTTTTCGTTCATGTCTGTAATCTTGAATAACTACCTCCCGAATACTATTAGAAGTATGTCAAAGTCGGGTTGGCCGCTGGATCCCCCATATTATTTAGTTATTTCACGTTCAATGAAACATTGTAAGATCACGCTAGATTTTTTAGAGTCATCTTAAAAAAAGCCGTTGCGGATTTTTCCTTACAATTACATTTACCGTCCAAATCCCACTTTTCTAGCCAATTGAGGGGCCTATCAGGAAGGGTAAACTTGCGCATGAGTAAATCTACACAATAAGTTTACTCTTACACTTTTGAGCCACTTTGTGACTTTTTGCTATTCACCATTTACGAGTGTACAATTGTTTAAAAGTGAAAACTTACAGGTCTCCTCCCTTAGAAACAGGGGTGGATCCATATTTATGAGTGAAAAGTTATTAATGACAAAAAGGCAAAAAGGAGCAGTAGTAAGCCCAGCACTGATGCTGCAGCATACACCCATAGAAAAAATTGGAAACATGGAATTAAACTTAAACCCAATAAGAAATATTGTTAAATGAAATTGAATTAATTTGATCTTTAACTATATTAATGTACTAGCTGTACCCTGCCACGCGTTGTTGTGGCTCAGTTCAGTTAAATGGAAGACAAAGAAAAGAGTAAGCGCACATTTCTAATATGTTTAATTTCACAATGCTTGTGGGTACACAATATCTTTTTGTGACTATTGTCGGTATGCATCCCTTGTATTTGTTGTGCAGCAAGCAAATTGATAGGGTCTTTTCGGCCTTTCGATTAAAAACACGCGCGTATTGTACATGCGCGTATTCAAATCCAACGTTGTGTATATATAAACACGCGTTGATGTTGCAAACTGAACCAACTCCTCCCCGCTCCGTCCACCCACTTCCCGTCTGCCATCCTGACACCAACTGTCCATCCTAATGTATGTAGACTATTGTCTATATGCGTCCTTTCTTAATGTTACAATGTGAACCAACTCCTCCCCCCTCCCTCCACCCACTTCCCGGTCTGCCATCTTGACACCAACTGTCCATCCTAATATATGTAGACTATTTTAGTCCTTTGTATTTGTTGCGTAGCAACCAAATCGATAGGGTATGTTCGGCCTTTCCATTAAAAACAAGCGCGTATTGAACACACGCGTATTCAAATCCAACGTTGTGTCAAAATTTCAAATCAATCGGTGAAGAACTTTCAGAGATTTAAGATTTTGAACAAACGAACATTGTCATTTTTATGTGTCTGTTCAGGCTTCCGTTTAAAAACACACGCGTATTCGACACGGGCATATTGGAATCCAACGTTGTGTTTATAAAAACATGCCCGTATTCGAATCCAAAGTTATGTCAAAGTTTCAACAAACAAACATTTACATTTTTATTTATATAGATATATATCTTCAAAGAACCTCCTCACAAGAAGAAGAAGAGGCCACAGTAGGGGAGACAGTGGAGGCTTCTTTATTAAAAATCTCACCATCTGTAGGGCGAATGCATTTCGGCTTCTTTCTCTGCCTTCCTCAGCGCCAAAGGTGTGAACAGGATAAGGGCGTTGTCCGAGGTTTAAATACCATGCCCCCTCCTAATAGGTGTCAATGAGCTCCGGCCCCCACAAAACAAAAGTTCGTGCTGGTGTAGGTGCAACATGTAGGACGCCAGGTGCATCAATACAACAAGTCCCAGAATGCTGTGTTTTTTCTAAGTTGACATGCGGGGGTAGTTGAAAACAATTTGCGGGATATTGCACACCTTGCTGCTCCAATGCCGATGCCTCCTCTGCTATATATGTATGTATATATATTACCTACTGGCAGTTGTTAGGTAGTTAGGACCTAGTTTCCATAGGTAAAAGGGTTTGTTTTTTTCCCAATAACTTTGATGACGGTTGATGAATCTTCACGAAATTTTCAAAACTAGTGGGGCACTCTGGTCAGCTCATGTCTTGAAGTTTTGAGGTGATTCGTCAAGCGGGGGCTGAGAAAAAAAGGGGTCCCAAAATGCGTTTTCCCCATGTTATTTTCCATTCCCATTTTAAAAAGAAAAAGTTTCAATATTTAGGGCAGCGGTGGGTTCACAAACCCTCCTGAGCACCAGCTTCACTGTGATTGGCAGCCAATACTCCAAACCACGATGTGTTGGCAGCCATCTTGTGATATGGTAGAACCGAGTAACAAGAAAAAAGTGACAAAAATGTTTAAAAACAAGAAAATGGGGCAGGGTAGAAACACCCTGACTCCCTAGGCCTCCTCACGGGGTCCTACAAGGACCCCCAGGGCCCAAAGAAGCATTTTTTATAAAATAATTCCGGCAGAATCTGCGTTGGGGTCACGAATCCGACCAAAATGATAAAAAAATAAAGTGTGGGCTCCCTCCCTTCATTTAAATGAGGCCCCGAGTGGGCCACGCCCCGGGGGCATTGCCCAATTATTAATAGCTTGGGCCAGTGGGGGTCCCCGCAGCCCCGGGGACCGCCACCTCCTCGGGGCTATGCTGATTGTTTGCAGGGGCACGCGGCCCTCCTGCTGCTTGGAAGACCACCACCTCCTTGTGGTGTTTTTAATTGTATGCAGGGGGCATGCAGCCTCCTCTGCACTGCGATCGCGACCTCCCGGGGCTCTGCTTTAAAAAAGAAGAAATGTGGGGTAGCAATGGCTACTCCACACACCTCGGGGACCACCACCTCCCCGGGCACTCTTCTTTCAATTTCGGGGGTCCTTTACGGACCCCCAGCCCCAGGGACCACCACCTCCTCGGGGCTTTCTAAATGAAGGAGGGGGCTGTATGGCCCCCCTACTGGAGCCCTGTCATAGCAAACACTGGTTTGGATTTTGGAAGCAAGAGCAGGCACCGCAGAAGGATGTAGGTTCCAAGGAGGATCTAGACCGGCATTACGGGTCTCTATCTCTGCCAGGTGACCCAAGAAGGCTTCAACAGAAAAACCCTACCAAAACCAGAGGGAATCCCCCTCTAACACATATACGCACTTTAGGGCGTGCGACACATTGTTATCAATTAACACAATCACTATAATTTAGTTCTTTAGTTTAATTGCACTTCTTCACATATCATTTGGTCCTGAGGAAAGCCAGTTTTAATAAAAAGGCCTGGCTGAAACATGTCGACCACACAGGATGCAGGAGTTCATAATTTAACTCCACCGCATCCGCTTGCCTTTTAACCACCAACAGGGGCCCAGAAATTAAATTTAATTGATCCCTAGGGTACTGGGACTTCCTGTATGGCATTTTAACTTTCACTTCCTTCACCTTTTCACTGCACACTCAGCAAGAATACCAGCTCCGCAGTAACATCTGGCGTCGCAGCACACCCGGGACACATTCGGTGTCACTGTGGTGGGCCCGATGATGAAGCATGCCACCGACTAGGTCGGTGGGTGAGGGCTTCATGAAAAACCCAAGCGGTTCTTTTTCTTCGGAAAACGTACATCTCTGAGTCTTTTCACCTTCTAAATACATACATGGTACTGGTACTGGACCTTCTTGATAGAACACAGAACACAAGGAGAATGAGATCTTTTCCTTGTTAAGCATAAATGTACAGAATTT
This sequence comes from Lissotriton vulgaris, assembly GCF_964263255.1. Lineage (NCBI taxonomy): Eukaryota > Metazoa > Chordata > Amphibia > Caudata > Salamandridae > Lissotriton > Lissotriton vulgaris. Next base: position 562,458,104 of record NC_141695.1, read on the forward strand.
TAAATGTATGTGTATAAAATGTATAGTTCTTTTAAAATCATATTTATTGAGAGATTTGAATTTGCACTATATTTATATACCATACGTATTGCACATTTGCACATAAAAACAGGATTTGCACACTTAGTATTCACACTGTAATAACTGTGCTGGTGCATAGATAGAAAAATACGGTTCTTTTAACAACATTCACTGGATGGTGTCATCAGTGATGTCATGAGTGATGTCACTGACCATGTCATGAGTGATATAATATGTGACGTCATCAGCAGTGCATTGCAAGCGCAAGTTATAGTGAGTCCAACTAACTATAACGTGGGAATTTCAATGGTTTTATGTCAGTAAAATTTCCAGCTAACTATAACTGGTGTGAAACCTATGGTTTTTTATGTGAATTTAATAGGTTTTTTAAATGCAAATTCCTAACTATAACTGGTGTGAAACCTATAGTTTTTTCAGTGAATTTCATAGGTTTTTTAAATGCTAATTCCTAACTATAACTGGTGTGAATTCTATGGTTTTTTCTCTGAATTTCAAAGGTTTCTTTAAATGCTAATTCCTAACTATAATTCTCAGTTTATAAGTAAGACTGTTAGCGCACTAGTTGTTCTCTGGGACATTCTGTTATTGGGCTATATTTTGACTACATCTGGCTGTTTTTTTGGCTACATTTTTTTTGTTATTTGTCTCTGGTGGCCATCTTTGGGCTACATTGGGCTACATTTGGGCTCTAATATATATATAGCCCAATGTAGCCCAATATATATTTTTCAAAGTTAATTTTCGTAAAAACCACGTGAGCATATATCTTGAGACATCGCAAAGGCACATCGGGCTGCCAGTTTTGCCTATTTAAAAAAAAATATATATATATATTATTATTATTTTTTTTTGCCTTGGTGCGCTCCCGGTGCGCGACCCGGGGGCGCCCCAGAAAGCGTAATTATATGAAGCGACCCGGGTCGCACACCGGGAAGCGTCCCGTAAGCGCCATTATCGTTTTCGAAAACATGATAGTGATGTATCGCGTAGCCGCGTCTGCGTGAAACGCACGGCGTAAGCGCACCCGGAAGCACTCGTGTGAAAACGATCGCGCAATGTAAACTTCCGACGCGCTTACGCGATGCGACCCAGGGCGCTCCCCCGGGCATGCCCCGGGGCGCGTAGCGTAAGCGCGTCGGGTCATGTGACCTGAAAATAACACTTTTCATTGGTTCATAACAGTTTTGGTTTCATAATGATGAAGCCCCTGGTCATGTGACCTGAAAATAACACTTTTCATTGGATCTAACTTTTTTTTTTTCCTTCTGATGAAAGACCCCACCTTTTTCCTTTCTTCTGACTTTGTCCTTGACTGAGGAAGACCTGCTTGTACCTCTCTGTACAATTTTCATCTTTATAATGGCTTCAGTAGCAGCAGCAGCTGGTGCATCTGCACCACCACCACCACCACAACAACCAAAAGGACCACCACAAGTTTTCATTGGTGGTCAAGAAGAGGAGGAAGAGGAGGAGGAGGAGGAGGAGGAAGAAAGGACGAGAACATTTCTCTAAGAACACAATACCCCATACCAGCCTAGACCACACATTATTTGGGAGTTTTTTTCTCTTCCACAGGGGAAGAAAAAGGTAAATGCAGCCAAGGTGACTTGCCTAATCTGTGGCATGGAACTTTCCAGAGGGAACTTTCTTAAAAAATATTCCTTTGGAAATCACACAATGATCCGCCACATGCAGCGCAAGCATCCTATAAACTATTCTGCTGCAGAGATGAAGGAACTGGCCAGTAACCCTTCCCCATCAACAAGAACCAGCTCAAAAAGAAAGCAACCCACTCCCTCAACACCAGAAGAAAGTGAAACGATGTGTTGCGTTCAGCCACGATTTGCAGATTTCAGAATCACATGCAAATATTGTGGGAAGACCATCTCCTACGGAGAACAGAGCGTAAAGCTCATTGCCCTTGCTGGGGACAACCACAAATGCCCCAATCGACCCTAATTATTTCTTTTCTTTTTTTTTCGCTCCAGTTGAGCCATTTTCAATTCCCTGTTTTTTCGTTTCTTCCCATGAAAAATACAAAAAAAATATAAAAGTGTTCTGAAAAGCCATAAAAAGTTCAAAATGTTCATAAAACATCAAAAAAAATATAAAACAACAAAAAGAAGAAAAAAAACAGTTCTTTTTAGAACTACCTCCAATTTCTAATAAAAGGCTACTTCTTTTTAAAAACTGTCATTCTTTTTTCCCCATGGTACGCTCCCCGGTACGCTCCCCGGTGCGCGTACCGGGCGCTGCCCCCGCGCAAATCAAAAAAAAAAAATCTTTTGCCCCGCAGGGCCCTTTTTTGGCACAAATATCAAACCTAGGGGGTCAGGGGGGGTCTATTGTTGCCCCCGTATGGTCATTTCCCCCCTTGTTTTAGCCACCTCTTGTGTCTCGATTTTACCGAGACACAAGATGGCGGCCGCTCCGGACTGTTTCGAATGTTTACAGACACCCGAGAGCCAATCAGCTTTCCGTGCGCACCTCGCGTGGCGCGCCCGGAGCGCTCCCCGGGGCGCGTACTGGGGCGCTGCCATAGATATATATATTTTTTTTAACCTAAATTACTCAAAATCCACTGGAGCACATATCTTGAGACATAGCAAAGGCACATCGGGCTACCAGTCCCTACAATTTTGCCAAATTTGGTGGAAATCCATTCTGCCGTTCGGGCTAAAAGTGAAATCGACCGCCCTATGGAAATTAACATGGGGAAAACGCGTTTTTGAACCCCCCTTTTATCTCGGCCCCCGCTTGACGAATCCCCCCCAAACTGTCAGGAAAGGACCGGAACGCCGCGAGGCCATTTTGAGGAAATTTTCAGTCAGATTCGACAACCGGCGCCAAAGTTATTCCAAATAGAATTTTGAGATTTAACATTGAAAAAAATCCTAACTATAACTACCTACTGGCGACCGCCAGTAGGTAATATATATATATATATATATATATATATATATATATATATATATATATATATATATATATATATATATATATATATATATATATATATATATATATATATATATATATATATAAAACATATTTAAACTTTAAAGAACCACACAGACACCGGATGATGTCATCAGTGATGTCTTTGGAGATTTGATCAGTTATAGCAAATAATACATAGATAGTATACGACCTGTATTAAAAACGTAATTCTCTCATTATAGACTTTTATTACTGAGAGAGTGTGGAAACAAAGGAATCCAATGTGGGATCTGGCTTATGAAAAATACGAAGAGTAGAGGCCGTATTGCCCATCAAAAATAAAGGTTAGTTAATAAGTATAACTACGATCTGTGTGATAAATAGTGTGGATGCAGGAAGGCTTATGCAACTTGACCTTATTTGTTTAGGGCGACCATAAACGAGAGCTCCTTCAACACGTCTCTTCCTGTCATACAAACCAAGACAAAGAATAAGTAAAATTTCTAAACGACGAATTTGTTTTAAATTCGGGGTAAGAGCACTTTGTTAATATTTTTTCAACTATGCATATAGAGTCCGAAAATATGTTCCTAAAATAGATGTTTTCCCTCCAGGGATTGGTTATTGGTGTTAAAGAGAAGTTAAAAATCGAACATAGAACACTATATATCTGGGTACCATTAAACGAAAGGTGAGAGTACACTAAACTCTGAGACAATTGACTGCTGTTTTCCTTGAAAGTAGAATGCGCATTGTATATTTTATTATAGATCGGATATAATGTGCCTCACTGCGTGGTCTATAGCTTTTCTAAAAGAATCTGAAAATATGTTATATGTCAATAGGACAACTAATGTAGCAGGTTAGATCACATATGTTCCATCATGGTGATCGTGTCACACTGTATTGGGCTCTGCTTATCAGGCCCTGTCTTTATTTTCAAAGACAGTCCCTCACTCAATTGACGCCGCTGGCTTCTGGTGTAATGTGGTATCTCATAGCAAATATATAAAGAATTTTGTAGATGTAATATGACAGATTAACTCACCTGTCCTTCAACTGAGGTTATGTCACAGGTACATTATATTTTGTTTGTAATTTCAGGTACCCTGCACACACATACGCTGAGGGGAGAATAAACTTTTTCTTATCTGGTCCTGAGGAAGGTGGTCAGAATCCAGCGAAACGCGCGTAGACCTGGAGTGGAAATACACAAATAATATCTGTGTTACCTCAACCGTAGAAATTGTTTTCGGGTTTGGAAAGAGTGTAGAGATTAAGGGTAGGCGTAAAATCCATTTTGCGGGCGAATTTGCGGATTTTCCGCGATTTCGCGATCCGCGAATCTCGCGAAATCGCGGTAAAATCCGCAAATCAGCGGGGACGAATTTTCAGCCAAGCAAGGGTTACAGCAGCAGGTGCAAAAGTTGAACCTAATTTCTTTGTAACCTTTTACAAAAGGGTTACAAACAAATTAACTTCAACTTGGACACCTGCTGCTAATTGCTTCCTGGCGCCTCGTTGCCTACTTGCAACTATTCTCTGACCCTTGAAGCAGGATCAGAGAATAGTTACAAGTAGGCAACGAGGCACCTGTCCAAGGAATTAAACCTCATCAGGAAGCACTTACAGATATAAAAACCAGGAATAAGGGAGAGGATGGCAAATACACCCATTTTGAGTTGTCAGGAGGGGTTAAACTAAAAGAGACCTTTACAGCACAATTTTCATATGCATTTTGCTAAAAATAAAAAGCTGTATGTTCTGTAGGGGCAACTCAGGAATCTGGCCCTTCAGAGATCCGGCCTCTCTTTCTTTCTCTCGTACTCTCTCTCCCTCTCTCTTTCCCTCTCTTTCTCTATCTATCTATCTATCTATCTATCTATTTATCTATCTATCTATCTATCTATCTATCTATCTATCTATCTATCTATCTATCTATCTATCTCTCTCTCCCTCTCCCATAAACGACTGCATGGGTAACTTCGCTATGCAAGCGGCTCGCGAAGACGCAAAAAGCCCCGCGAACACGCAAAACACCCCGCGAACACGCAAAAAAACCCTCAAACACACAAAAAAACAAAAATCTGCAAATTCGCGAATTTTGCAGATCGCAAATTTGCAAATCCGCAAATTCGCGGATCGCGAATTCGCAAAATTCACCCATGCTTAGTAGAGATGTATGAATGAGTAAGTGTGTATGGTAGTTGGTGTGTGGCAGACAGGGTTTTGTTTTTCACTGTATGAATATTTGTTTTTTAAACACATTGGAAAGATAAAGGTATTGTTCACTGTATTTTAATGATCATCTGATTACAACTTATGTTAATGAATTGATGAATACATAAGGAAAAGACTTAAAAAGAAGAAAAAAACATTTTATATAAAAAAATACTTTTGATATACTACGGAAAAAGAATAACATTAATAAAATATTTAAAATGAGATAACTAACTTTGTTGTATCTGTGTTAATATGAAGGCTAATTGATTGACTTTATGAGCCATGCCATATAGGAAAGTATAAACTGACTGACCACGGGGGAATTCCAGTATTTTTTCCTTGATTTGATCAGTGATGTCACGAATGATGTCACTGACCATGTCATGAATGATGTAATATGTGACGTTATCAGCAGTGCATTGTGGGGACGTGAGTTATAGTTAGCTGAGCTAACTATAACGGCGGAATTTCTCTGGTTTTGTACGAGTGAAATGTCCAACTAACTATAACGTCAATTAAACCTATGGGTTTTTTCAGTGAATGTATATATATATATATATATATATATATATATATATATATATATATATATATATATATATATATATATATATATATATATATATATATATATATTCACTGAAAAAACCATAGGTTTCACACCAGTTATAGTTAGCTGGAAATGTTACTGATATAAAACCATTGAAATTCCCACGTTATAGTTAGTCGGACTCACTATAACTTGCGCGTGCAATGCACTGCTGATGACATCACATATTACATCACTCATGACATGGTCAGTGACATCACTCATGACATCACTGATGACACCATCCTTGTGACACAGTGACAGACCTCCTCTCACTGTAAAGTAACCTTTGAAACACATATTGAAAAATAGAAACTAACATTTTCAAAAAAGTGCATATACCCATACCAGTTACAACAACCAATTCAGTAATTTCACCATCTATATACAAATTCACACATTCACCAACAGTTTTATGTATTCACTCATACATATACTCACTCATCATATATAGTGATACCCCTATTCATTCTGTTACACACCGACAGTCATCAAAAACTTACTCATACATATACTCACACATGCAAATAAACTAATAAACATCCATTTATTTGCATATACAACTATACACACATTAGCACATTACTTCTAAGGAAACTTACACATACTTACTCTCTTAAACAATCACTTATAAAAACACATACTTATTTAAACAGGAACTCTTTCAATCTCTCACTCTCACATATACTCACTTATATACATCAATATTCATATATATTAGATTAAAACATATGTAGTTACTCATAAAGACACTAGTGAGAGAGGCATTCACTCTCTAACACACACATATACACAATCATCCACCCATACAGTCCTGCACATATGCTGTCTTCAAAACACATACAAACAGTGAGTCAGTCATTGATGCATCTATGTGCTAAGTAACAGCCCCACCAAACGATACAGACACTCATACTGATACTAAAAAACATCTAATAACCCATATACACACACATGTAGCTACTCACCAACCCATGCAGCCACTTATACACAAAGTAAAACACTAATACATATATTTAAATATTTAAACATTACTCGCTAATATATGTATTCACTAAGATACACTTAATAAGCCAGATAACCAATCAATTTTTTAAAAAAAAACATCCATTTAGACACTTATTTAAACATTTATTCTTCCATCGACCTTAACATATAGATATATAAAATATATTTATTTTTCAGAAAGACACACATTCACTGGATGGTGTCATCAGTGATGTCATGAGTGATGTCACTGACCATGTCATGAGTGATGTAATATGTGATGTCATCAGCAGTGCATTGCACGCGCAAGTTATAGTGAGTCCGACTAACTATAACGTGGGAATTTCAATGGTTTTATATCAGTAACATTTCCAGCTAACTATAACTGGTGTGAAACCTATGGTTTTTTCAGTGAATTTAATAGGTTTTTTAAATGCTAATTCCTAACTATAACTGGTGTGAAACCTATGGTTTTTTCAGTGAATTTCATAGGTTTTTTAAATGCTAATTCCTTTCTATATCGAGTTTCTAACCATTTTTTTTTTTACAATTTGCTGTTTTTTTGTAAGTATTCATTTTTTTTATATTATTTTTTTTTTTGCGCTCTGGGTGCGCGCTCAGGGAAGCTTTCAGCTAAGCTCTCCGGTAAGCTTTACGGTGAGCTCTCGTGAAAGCGCACCAGAGCGCTACTGTCGTTCGTGAAAAAAAATATGAATGAAAAGTTAATAATAATGCAAAACATTTCGTACCATACAAATAAAATCAGTTTTTTTTTATAAGGAAAATGATTATGCATTTCTGTAAAAGTTTGATGACGTCACTTCGGCGCGCAACGTAAGTGCCCTCGGAAGCGCCTATGTTCGCGCCGCGTAAAAGCACCCAGAAGCGCCTTCGATCGCGCCACGTTTGCGCCCCGGAAGCGCCTACGATCGCGCTGCGTAAACGCACCCGGAAGTGCTCCGGAGCGCGCAGCGTAAACGCGTCGGGTCATGTCACCCTAAAATAACACTTTTCATTGGTTGCTAACAGTACTTTTTACAATGAATGAAATCCCCACCCATTTCCTTCACTTCTTCTTTCACTTTTGTGACTGAAAGACCTGTTTTTTGTACCTGGATCTTTTGTGATTTACCATGGCTGCCAGAGAATCCAGCAGTGAGGATGAACCTGAGTTCATCAATGAAGAGCCTCCTACCCCAAAGGTGAAGGAACATTTCATATGGAAATCTTTTAAGATTCCAGCTGACCAGAAGAAAGTGAATGCACCAAAAGTGGAGTGCAGGATCTGCAAACTGGTCCTGTCACGGGGTGACCCCAAAAAAAAGTACTCTTTTGGGAACTTTACGATGATCCGACATGTGGAGAGGAGGCACCCCCAGAATTTTGCCCGGGAAAGTGTCAGGGCTCTGACACAAGAGGTTCCCAGAGCTGGGGCCTCTACATCAACCGGAGGAGCAACTTCTTCTGGGAGAGAGCAATCGCAGGAGCAGGTGCCAAACATACAACCTGCTTTTAACCATGGTGTCCTCAGATGCAGATACTGCAATCAACTCCTCACCTATGGGGAGCAAAGTGTCCAGCTCATGGTTCGAGCATTGGAGAACCATCGCTGCCCTTCCCACCCCTAATTTTTTTGTTTTCTTTTTGCTCCTGTTGAGCAGTTTCCATTCCCTGTTTTTGTTCCTGTTCAGTTAAAAGAAGAAAACCAAAAGTTATTTTCAGAACTACCTCCAATTCTCATCAAAGAGCTATATTCTTAAAAAAATGAAGAGTAAGTGAAATATAGTGCATTGATAATTCAAAGGAGAATGAGTAAGAAAGAACAGAAAGGTATGAGAGGAAAAAAGAAGTGAAGTAGGAGGAATGAAAGAAGGTGAGTGTTAGAAAAGAAAGTTATGAGAAGAAGAGTGAATATGGGGAATGTTGATATTCAATGAAAATGTTGAAAAAGAACAGGAGTGTTGAAGGATAAGAAATGATGCATTGCTGGAGTTGAAGGTAGAAGGCTTCATTTATGAAGCCATGCGTCACTTTAACGCCACCAAAGCATCACTTTTTGTGACACAACATTCCAATAAAAAATGCACCTTATTTATTCATATTTACAAAGTGGCGTTTCTTGGTAAATACATCACTTTGTAAACCCCTGTGCCACATTATTCCTACGTCAGGTGTAATGTATGCAAAAGGGACGTATTGACGCAAGAAAGGGTCGTAGAGGTGACACAGTGAATAAACTGGAGGCCTCATTTCTGAAAAGTGACGCATCGCTACGTGAAAACAGTGATGCGTCACTTTTCTGGACGCACTCCTTATGACATTCCAGATATGTCATATTTAATATATGACTAATCAATTCGCAAGGAGTTACAGATATGTCAGTATTTCTGACGTATCTGTAAACACAAAAGTAACGCATTGCTGTAGTGCGTCACAAAAGTGACGCAACTCCAGTAATGTGTCCTTTCACATGGAAAAAGCACCATGTGAAAGGTCTGCTGTGAAGCAGGCGCAAGATTTTGACGCAACAGCATCCTAAAAGTGACGCAGTGAAATCTCAAAGACTTCACTGCGTCGCTATTACAAAGCTTTTTGCGGGGAACACCCCCTCTGCATGCATTATACCTGACGCAGATATAATGTGGCGCTTGATTTTAAAAAGTGACCCATCTACCTAGATGCGTCACTTTTTAAATATAGCGCAACGAGGCACATTTTTTTACACCACTGGTGCGATGCGTCACTTTTCTGTGCGCACTCCTTATGACATTCCAAGTAACACATTGCTGGAGTGCGTCACAAAAGTGACGCAACTCCAGTAATGTGTCCTTTCACATGGAAAAAGCACCATGTGAAAGGTCTGCTGTGAAGCAGGCGCAAGATTTTGACGCAACAGCATCCTAAAAGTGACGCAGTGAAATCTCAAAGATTTCACTGCGTCGTTATTACAAAGCTTTTTGCGGGGGAACACCCCCTCTGCATGCATTATACCTGACGCTATTTTTAAAAAGTGACGCATCTAGGTACATGGGTCACTTTTTAAAACTCTGCGCCACATTATATCTGCGTCAGGTATAATGTATGCAGAGGGGGCATTCCCCCGCAAAAAGCTTGGTAATAACGACGTACTGAAATCTATGAGATTTCTCTGCGTCATTTTTAGGATGCTGTTGCGTCAAAATCTTGCGCCTGCCTCGCGTCACTTTTATGTTTACAGATATGTCAGAAATACTGACGTATCTGTAACTCCTTGCAACATGATTCGTCATACATTAAATATGACACATCTGGAATGTCATAAGGAGTGCGCACAGAAAAGTGACGCATCGCACCAGCAGTGTAAAAAAATGTGCCTCGTTGCACTATATTTAAAAAGTGACGCATCTAGATAGATGCGTCACTTTTTAAATATAGCGTAACAATGCGCATTTTTTTACACCGCTGGTGCGTCACAAAAATTGACGCACAGGCGGCGCAAAACTGGCAGCGCAAGGCCTTCATAAATATGGTCCTGGATTTTCCCCGTGCTTCGCTTTCCGGTGCGCGTACCATGCGCTTCCCCCGCGCAAAACGAAAAAAAAAATAAAAAACTTAATGCCCCGCAGGACCCTATTTTAGCCCCCACATCAAACCTAGGGGGTCAGAGAGGGCCTACTCTTCCCCCTTATGGTCATTTGCCCCTTTTTTTTTCAAACCCCTTCTGTCTCGATTTTACCGAGACACAAGATGGCGGCCGCTCCAGACTGTTTAGAATGTTTACAGACACCCAAGAGCCAATCAGCTTTCTGCGCACAAGTCGCGTGTCGCGCCAGGAGCGCACTCGGGTGCGCGCACCGGAGAGCGCCTACAGATATATATATTTTTTTGAACCTAAATTACTCAAAATCCACTGGAGCACATATCTTGAGACATAGCAAAGGCACATCGGGCTACCAGTCCCTACAATTTTGCCAAGTTTGATGGGAATCCATTCAGCCGTTCGAGCTAAAAGTGAAATCGACCGCCCTATGGAAAGTAACATGGGGAAAACGCGTTTTGGGACCCCCCTTTTATCTCAGCCCCCGCTTGACCTATCCCCCCAAACTTTCAAGGAAGAACCGGAGCTCGACGAGGCCATTTTCAGGAAATTTTCAGGCAGATTCGTCAACCGGTGCCAAAGTTATTCCAAATAGAATTTTGAGATTTAACATTGAAAAAAATCCTAACTATAACTACCTACTGGCGACCGCCGTAGGTAATATATATATATATATATATATATATATATATATATATATATATATATATATATATATATGTATATATATATATATATATATGCATAAAACTCCATGAACACCAATTCCTGATCCACCCAGGACCAGCGAGGCAAAGCAGGAGACGGACCATGTATTTCACAGGCTCTTACTTTATTACAATACGCGTTTCGGGCTTCAAGAGCCCTTGTTCACATGCAAAGAACTAGTGCCATTTTTTTCGTTTTATAATGCTCGAGTGACCACATGGAACACCGCCCTTCCCCTGGTCACATGACGTTAGACATAGAAAACATCTACTATGAAGTAAAGTTATTCATTGCACAAATACGCAAAAAAATGTTCTGGCATGATTAGACTTTAGTCTGTTAATATTTGACTGATAGTATTTATCATTTCCTTAATAACGTCAAATTTTATGTACACTATTCACATATAATTTCATATATATATATATGAAAAAAAAGAATGCGATATAACAGGATAAATCCACAAAGATAGGCCGAACGACCGTAACATCTCCATAGTAAAATTTCACAATATCTTTAGGACGGGTTCGGAATAAAGTGCAAAATGTAGTGCTGGACTAGATCCGTGTCTAACTGTGCAAAAAGTGCAAACATACGTGCTATAGGGAATTACAATATTTACATTCTAAAAAGTGCATGATAAAGTGACCTGTCTGAAAAATTCATAATGCCTAAATAGACAATTGGGAGTCCTCATAATTTTGTCATTTATAAAAAGCATCAATAGAAAATATTTAATACAGGTAAAAAAACAATATCATGTTAAAAACTGATAAAAATACCCAAATTTACAAAGTGCTAAAATATCCTCAATAGTGATGAATATATATAACTATTTAGAGGTGAGGAGTTAGTGACTAGAGTGCGCCGTGGCTAACAAGGAACTTGACTACCCACGGCGTGTGGACAACATTAGATTAGATGAAATAGAGTGGTACCACAAAAAATCGGATTATAAGAATCAGTAAAGTCAATGATCAACTCTAGGTAACAGGGAACCTGACTACCTGAGGATAAAGAATATGCAGTCATGAGATACAGTTATTCACAGGAAATTACGCAAATCTTCAGTTTTATTAAGTCCGTTAGGCCACTTACTATCAAATTCCAGAATGAATCGAGATTCTAGCTGCCTTAATTTTAATTCTCGATTCCCACCCCTTCTAAGGGGTGGTACTGAAGCTACCACATAATACAATAGACAATTACCATCTTTATCATGTGTGCTCTGGAAATGGCGGGCCACCGGATAAGATCGATCACAGTGGAGAATAGCCCTGATATGCTGCAATATTCTAACGTGCACCTGCTGTTTAGTGTTACCAATGTAATTGAGGCCGCAGGTGCACGTCAGAACATATACAGCATAATCAGTCTTGCATGTGTGATTTCCCATTATAGGCGTTTCCTCTGTTTTAAAAGGGGTACTATAATGTGTTTTGTTGCAACCAAATTGGCACACTCTACAAGTAGAGCATTTACGAAACCCTGAAGCTGGTTGTAACCAGATAGCCTTTTGCTTTAATTCTGGGCTACTTTTGTCAAGTATGGTGCCCATGCACTGTGCTCTCCGGAAAGTTACCAAGGGTTTAGTGGGCAACATACTTCCTAATACTGTATCAGTCAAGATTGTTGGCCAATTTCGATTGATTATTTGTTTGATCTTTTTTTCTTGGTTACTGAATGCAGTGATAAATCTCGGGCAATTATTTGAAATTTCTACTTCAGGGGATACAGACTCAAATGTGTTTTCAGAAGTCTTGGGAAATAATGAGGATCTAGAACGTTTATCTGCTCTAGCCAGAGCACGATTAAACACAATATCAGAATATCCTCGAGCTCTAAGTCGTATCCGTAGATCTTTAACATATTTAAGAAAGTCAGATTGAGTGCTACAAATTCTTTTGATTCTGAGGATTTCCCCCAAAGGTATTATCAATGGTGTGCATGGGGTGAAGACTGGACGCATGCAGGGTTGTATTGCCTGCAGTGGCTTTTCTGTGCAGGGTCATTTGTAACCTGTTGTCTTTATCAACATATACAGAGATATCTAGAAATTCAATTTGTTTGGCACTTATGTGGGACATAAAATTCAGATTAAGTGTGTTATTAGTAATCTCATTAATGAACTGTTGGGCTTCCATTATATCTCCCTGCCAAACTATAAAGATGTCATCTATATAGCGAAGGTATTTTACAATTTTTTCTCTGACCCACACTTGGTGTGTGGCGTTGAGGACCCGCTCCTCCCACCAGCCCACGTGTAAACACGCGTAGGTGGGGGAGAAGCAAGCCCCCATAGCCACCCCCCGAACCTGTCTCCAAATTTCCTTTCTAGAAGTAAAGAAATTGTTGTGTAGACACCATTCGATTAAACTCAGAATCATTTAGTTGTGCTCATGAAATTCCACTTCTCTTTGTCCCAGAAAATACGCAGTTGCATTTATTCTGCAACTATGGGCAATGCTCGTATATAATTGCTCAACGTCCAAAGTTATAAGTAGCATATCTTCCTGCCATTCCACGCCCTCCATTTTTTCCAAAAAATCACTTGTATCACGTACATAGCTTGGCAGTTTGCTTACCAAGCCCTGCAGAAAAAAAGTCTATAAAGCGGCCAACATTTTCCCCGCTGCTATTAATTGCGTAGATAATTGGCCTGCCCAGAATTGGTATCATACCTTTGTGAACCTTTGGTATCAAATAGAAGACAGGTAGAGCAGGAAACTCATTGAGCATAAATTTGAATTCTTCACCTGATATAAGGCCTTCTCTCCGCCATCTCAATAAAGGTTTTTTCAAACTTTCATTAGCCTTTTTGTACTCTTTCAGATTGGATTTCGCATAACAAGCATTGTCTTGTAACTGTCTTTGTGCCTCCTGATTGTAGTCTTTTTTCGGCCAAATCACGAGATTTCAGCCTTTGTCTGCGGTTTATACCACTATATCAGGATTGTCATTCAGTTTTGTAATCAATTCGTGATACTTGGCTGTTTTTTGATTAAACTTTTGTTTTTTCCGATTGTTAGTTTTCTTGCATAGATCTTTTATTTCAGAGATGAAGCAGTCTTGACAAACATCCACCGCATCCTTAGTCATGAGCGGTACAAAGTCGGATTTTCCCTTGAACGGGGTTATACCTGCTACTTTCTGCGCCATATTGATCTTTTCTAACCTTCTTTGGGTGTTGAGATCTTGTTCCTGACCCATAGGTTGAGAGTCTGTGGCCTGGTCAAGGTCATGACATGCAAGAAGTACTGGAATGTCTGATGCAGCCAAGTGAGGATGTTTGGTGGAGCATGTGCCCTTAGCTGAGTTAGCAATGTCTGTACTCGTTTTCAAATGTTGTAAAGCAAAAAATATTTTAAGTTTTAATTTGCGAATATAACAGTAAACGTCAATTCTAGTAGAGGCATACTTGAAATTTTGTTCAGGACGGAAATTCAGGCCTAAAGCTAATAATTGCTCTTCAGCTTTAGATAAGATCATATCTGCGAGGTTAATTATTGATCTTTCATTAGTTATGTCCTCTTCTGCCAGTGTTTCTTGGTTTTCTTCTTTTTTTGCGTGGCGTTGTTTTTGTGATCTTCTTTCTCGTCTTTTTTTGTTTCTACGAACTTTGCCTTGTTTTTTTGTTGTTGTTGTTGTGGCCTCAGAGTGCGAAGCCTTTCCTCTACTAAAAAATCAAGCTCCTCTTCTAGATTAAGTATAGGCACTGCTTGGGCATCATTGGATACATCATCAGTTGATCCACTTGACGTACTGCAAGAAGAAGATATATATATATATATATATATATATATATATATATATATATATATATATATATATATATATATATATATATATATATATATATATATATATATATATATATATATATATATATATGTGATCAAGGGCTTCCGAGCCCGAAACGCGTCATCTGTCGATTGCTTTCATGGATATGGTTAAATAAATAACATCTTGCCTGATAAAGTGGTTCGCTTCTCCTTCTCTCCTTCTTCGCCGCCGTGGCTATGGTGGAAGTGGCCGGAGTCTTCATTCGATATATATATTTATATATATATATATATATATCTATATCTATCTATCTATCTATATATATATATATATATATATATATATATATATATATATATATATATATATATATATATATATAGATATATATATATATATATATATATATATATATATATAGATATATATATATATATTCACTGAAAAAAACCATAGGTTTCACACCAGTTATAGTTAGGAATTAGCATTTAAAAAACCTATTAAATTCACTGAAAAAAACATAGGTTTCACACCAGTTATAGTTAGCTGCAAATTTTACTGATATAAAACCATTGAAATTCCCACGTTATAGTTAGTCGGACTCACTATAACTTGCGCGTGCAATGCACTGCTGATGACATCACATATTACATCACTCATGACATGGTCAGTGACATCACTCATGACACCATCCTTGTGACATAGTTACAGACCTCCTTTCACTATAATGTAACCCTTGAGACTCATATTCAAAAATAGAAACTGAAATTTTTAAAAAAATGGAGATACCTATATCAGTTACAACAAGCAATTCAGTAATTCCACTATCTATATACACATCCACTCATTCACCAACAGTTCTATATAGTCACTCATACATATACTCACTCATCATATGAAGTGATACACCTATACATCCTGTTACACACCGACATTCATCCAAAAGTTACTCACACACATATTCACACGTGCAAATAAACTATTGGACATCCATTTATTTGAATATAGAGTTATACACACACTTCCACCTTACTTCTATTTAAAATTACACATATTTATTCTCTTAAACAATCACTTATAGAAACACATACTTATTTAAACAGGAACTCTTACAATCTCTTACTCTCACATATACTCACTTATATACATCAATATTCATATATACTAGATTAAAACATATGTAGTTACTGATAAAGACACTAGTGAGACAGTCATTCACTCACTAACAAACACATATAGACACTCATCCACCCATACAGTCCTGTACATATGTTGTCTTCAAAACACATACAAACAAAGAGTCAGTCACTCATGCATCTATGTGCTAAGTAATACCCCCACCAAACCATATAGACACTCATACTGATACTAATAAAAATATCTAATAACCCATATACATACACATGAGTGGATGTGTATTAGATGGTGGTATTACTGAATTGGTTGTTGTATCTGGTATGGGTATATCCACTTTTTTGAAAATATTAGTTTCTATTTTTGAATATGTGTTTCATGGGTTACATTACACTGAAAGGAGGTCTGTCACTGTGTCACAAGGATGGTGTCATCAGTGATGTCATGAGTGATGTCACTGACCATGTCATGAGTGATGTAATATGTGATGTCATCAGCAGTGCATTGCACGCGCAAGTTATAGTGAGTCCGACTAACTATAACGTGGGAATTTCAATGGTTTTATATCAGTAAAATTTGCAGCTAACTATAACTGGTGTGAAACCTATGTTTTTTTCAGTGAATTTAATAGGTTTTTTAAATGCTAATTCCTAACTATAACTGGTGTGAAACCTATGGTTTTTTTCAGTGAATTTCATAGGTTTTTTAAATGCTAATTCCTTACTATAAGTTTCACTTTATAAATAAGACTGTTAGCACTCTAGTTGTTCTTTTTAACACTCTGGTACATTCTGTCATTGGGCTACAGTTGTGCTACATCTAGTTGAATTTTGGGCTACATTTACAATTTTTGATCTCTGGTGGCCATCTTTGGGCTTCATTGGGCTACTTTGGGCTACATTTGGGCTACATTTTGGCTCTAACATATATTAAGCCCAATGTAGCACAATACATATTTTTATAAAGTTAATTTTTTTACAAACCACTTCAGAATAGGGCTACCTGTCTCTACAATTATCCCATTTTTTTTTTTTTAATTTTTGGGGGGAGCGCTCCCAGAGCGCGCCCCGGAGTGCGCCCCGAAAAGCGTATTTCTGAAAAGCGCCCCCGGGCGCGCTCCGGGGAGCGTCTCGTGAGCGCCAATATCGCAAACGAAAACATGATCGTGACGTATCGCGTAGCCGCGACCGCGTGATACGCACGGCGTAAGCGCACCCGGAAGTACTCGAACGAATACGATCGCAAAACGTAAACTTCCGACGCGCTTACGCTGCGCGCCCCCGTGCGCGTAGCGTAAGCGCGTCGGGTCATGTGAGCAGAAAATAACACTTTTCATTGGTTCATAACAGTTTTAGTTTCATAATGATGAAGCCCCTGGTCTTGTGACCTGAAAATAACACTTCTCATTGGTTCAGGACAGTTTTGTTTTCCAAATGATGAAAGCCCCCACCTTTTTTCCTTATTCTGACTTTGTCCTTTGACTGAGGAAGATCTGTTTGGAACTCTCTGTACCTTTTTGTACTTTAAAATGGCTTCAGTAGCAGCAGCAGCAGGTGCATCTCAGCCACCACCACCACCACCACCACCAAGAGGACCAGCTCCAAATTATATTGGTGGTCAAGAACAGGAGGAGGAGGAAGAGGAAGAGGAGGAGGGGAGAAGAAGAAGGCTGCCTGAAGAAAACACACCTTATAAACCCAAACCACACTTCATTTGGCAGTTTTTTTCATTCCCAGAGGGGCAAAAAAAGGTGAATGCGCCCAAAGTCACTTG
Organism: Lissotriton vulgaris; assembly: GCF_964263255.1. Classification (NCBI taxonomy): domain Eukaryota; kingdom Metazoa; phylum Chordata; class Amphibia; order Caudata; family Salamandridae; genus Lissotriton; species Lissotriton vulgaris. Next base: position 562,475,860 of record NC_141695.1, read on the forward strand.
CCTCATCTGCGATGATGAACTTTCACGGGGCAACCCAAATAAGAAATATTCTTTTGGTAACTATACCATGATTCGGCACATGACAAGAAAACATCCAAACAACTACTCTCGCGCAGAGTTCCGGGAACTGGCCAGTAACCTCCCCCAGTCATCAAGGACCCCCTCCCAAAGAAAACAACCCTCTTCCTCGCAACCAGAAACATCTGAGGTGATGCCTACCATTCAGCCAAGATTTGCTGATTTTAAAATTACTTGTAAGGCTTGTGGCAAGCTTATCTCCTATGGGGAACAAAGTGTTAAGCTCATCGTCCTTGCAGGCGATATTCACAAGTGCCCCAAAAAGAAATAATTTTTTGGTTTTTTTGTTTTTTTGCTCCAGTTGAGCCAGTTTCAATTCCCTTTTTTTGTTTCTCCCCCTAAAAAATACAAAAAAAATATAAAACTGTTTTGAAAAGCCAAAAAAAGTTTAAAAAGTTCCAAAAACACAAAAAAAATATAAAACAACAAAAAGAAGAAAAAAAAAAGTTCTTTTAAGAACTACCTCCAATTTCTAAATGAAAACTTCATTTTTTTAAAACTCTGTCATCTTTTTCCCTCATTTTACGCTCCCCGGTGCGCTACCTGGTGCGCGCACCGAGCGCTTCCCCCGCGCAAAACGAAAAAAAAAAAAATAAAATAAATGCCCCGCGGGGCCCTTTTATAGCCCCCACATCAAACCTAGGGGGTCAAAGGGGTCTATCCCTGACGCCTTATGGTCAGTTCCCACTTTGTTTTAGCCACCTCTTATGTCTCGATTTTACCGAGACACAAGATGGCGACCGCTCTGGACTGTTTGGAATGTTTACAGACACCCGAGAGCCAATCAGCTTTCCATGCGCACCTCGCGTGTCGCGCCTGGAGCGCACTCCGGTGCGCGCACCTGTGCGCTGCTATAGATATATATATTTTTTTGAACCTAAATTACTCAAAATCCACTGGAGCACATATCTTGAGACATAGCAAAGGCACATCGGGCTACCAGTCCCTACAATTTTGCCAAGTTTGGTGAAAATCCATTCAGCCGTTCGGGCTAAAAGTGAAATCGACCGCCCTATGGAAATTAACATGGGGAAAACGCGTTTTGGGACCCCCCTTTTATCTCGGCCCCCGCTTGACGAATCCCCCCCAAACTTTCAGGGAAGGACCGGACCGCCATGAGACCATTTTCCTGAAAATTTCAGGCAGATTCGTCAACCGGCGCCAAAGTTATTCAAAATAGAATGTTGAGATTTAACATTGAAAATTATCGTAACTATAACTACCTACTGGCGACCGCCAGTAGGTAATGTATTCCAAATCCTGCATTTAGAACCCTCGTTCACTCCACGCGGAATCCAAACAGGACACGGACCCAATTTCTTTCAGTGCATCAAATGTTTATTGCAGCCAGATGTCTGAGACGCGTTTCGCGGCGCAAACGCCGCTTGATATATATATATATATATATATATATATATATATATATATATATATATAGATATAGATATATATATATATATATATATATACTTACATAATATTGATGTAATTTTTTTACATTTAAATATAACGAAAAATTAATTTGATTTTATGATAACAGATTTTAATATCCTTTTGATGTAAAAATAAATTTAACTTTCATTTGTAAAAATAATTGCATTACATTTAATTAACTCCATTCATACAATTTTTGAATTTTTAACACATAATAAATAAACATAAGCATTCATGTCCCAGGACTAATTCACTCATCACTGTGAAAGTATTCTGAACTGTATATAATAACCCGTCATTGCTCCTTTCAACTGAAATATAAGAAGATTTGTATCTATTTTTAAGAGACTCTATCGGTGTGGTAATAACAGAAAGTTATGCTGATTGGTCCAAATTGTTTTATATGAAACTGATGATTATCTTATTGAGAATATTTTCAGCTTGATGCATTTTAGATTGTATTGTGAAAAATTGTATTACTGTGAAAAGATTATGGCCTTTGGCTGAAATGAAGTATTTACACAAAATAAGCATTTATTTTAGGTGGGAGTTTTTGTTACTAAATCTTTGAAAAAGTAATGTTAATTTAATATAATATGCTAAAATAATTGAATATGCCATTCAAAAAGGTGAATAGGGCTGTTAAATTTGAATTCTAGTATTAAAATAAATATATAAAGTTGATTTACAATAATATTTCACTTAAAATATATGTACCACTTTTTTAAACTTTAATACATTTTTTAACTTTCCCTATACTTTATCGTAGGAGATCTCTGCCGCAGCGGAGGAGATCTCCCTATGGTAAAGTATTGGCAAAAGTAAAAACAAATTATTGAACTTAAAAAAATAGTTTTATGTATTTTCTGTGCTTTTTCAGTGGAAGGGGGAGTAAGGGATCAGAAAGAGAATTTCAAATTATTATACCCGTTCAAACCCATGATTTACAAATACAAGAGATTCCTCACTTCTTCCATTGATTTTAGTAATCCACACAATAGAAATGTAATGCCCCTTCTAACCCACTAGTTCTTTTAGCTAGCCATGACATATCTTAGCATGTGCACTAGCGTCTACTTCAAATTCATGCATACCATCAATCAATATAGCAGGTGAGGGAACCCCCGTCTCCAGCATAGCAGATCTAATTCTAGAGGTGTGTACCAGAGGGTGTATTTGGTAATGAGTGGGCACTACTAATCTGACTGCTGCTTTGTCGATTAGTTATAAAATCTTGAAGGGTCCCACACATTTAGGTGTGAACTTAGGATGAGACCTGGAATAAGAGTTACTGCATGGACAGTCACACATTTTCCCCTCGATGAATGGAAGAAGAAGGCTGCTGGTGTAAGTCAGCATACTGTGTTTAAACGTCCTTAGCCTTCAATATTCGTTCTACGTCGGTCTTCCTAACTGTCTTTATCAGTGTTAATGAGTGGGAGAAGGAGGGGATTTTGGAAAATGCTACGGCAGTGGGATAGATGTAAGGATGCATTCCATAATTGCAATAAAAGGGAGATGTTCCTACTGAACCGTGCAATCAGGTATTATAAGAAAACTCAGCAAGAGATGTTCATCTAGGTCACGGTGAAAAATGATTCATCAGGAAGCACATCAAATACTGTTTAATTGATTGATTGGCACTCTAGATATATTGATCTGTCTGTGGATGATGTCTAGTGGATTTAAAAATGACAGTAGCCTATACTTTCATTGATTTAGTCCAGAAATGTTGCATGATTTGTGAACCCCTATATTTGATAATAGTACAGTCTTAGAGCCCGCTGTAGCGGACTAAACGGGCCATTGAAGGACCACTCCAGGGTATGTATATAAGTATGTCCATGGCAGTTCTATAACACAAATCTAACCAGAAGCCAACGGAGAACTCTAGAGGGTCAAACACAAGCAAAATGTCAATGAGTGATAGGAGGAGTAGGTGGGTTGTTGTCGGTTGTTGCATTGTTATTTAGTGTTCTTTAAAGAGGCGAGTACTCAACTTGTTCCTAAAGTGGAGCATCATTGGGGCGGTCCTGCTGGATATGGGGATGTTGTTCCAGACCATGGGTGCAATAATTGAGTCAGTTTGATAGCTTTCTGAGCTTCTGTGACCTGTTTCAAAACTGAATCCCAAATATCCTTAGATACTGAAAATAAACATTTTGTATTTGGAGGTAAAAACAACACTTTTCTTACTCCATCTGCTTTGATAATGCATCTGCGTTCCCAGAATGATATGCAATATCATAATGGAAATGAGAGAAAAGAGAATAATCAACCATGACAAGCTTTTGCTTGGAGAATAGGAGTAGTGTATCACTGGATGCAAAACTTCATATCTCTTTGAGATAATACTGCCTAAAATGCAAAAGAGGATGCATCTGACTCTACTATGTATTTAAGCTGGGTGTCTACATGTCTAAGGAAAGGATAAGTTGTAAAGGCATTCTTCAAATCAGCGAAGGGCGTTACTTGTTATTGCCAACACGAAAATAGATTTGTTTTTTGATAAGTTGACAATGTTTTGAATAGGAGTAGAAAAAGCCTGAATAAATTATCTGTAAATGGAAGTGGAAGTTATTGCCAGGCAATAAGCCGGAGGGAGCCTTACATACTCTTCCATGTCTTAGTAAAAGATTGGGCAATGGCTGCGGCCAGGCTACACCGTAGCCAAATTCAAATAAATTATTCTGACAAGATTTTACAGCCAGTAAAATTGGTCGCCAGTGTTCTGCCACCTGAGATGCAGTAAAGGCAGACCACTTATAACTGGGGAAAGAATCCCACCCAGATAATCAACTAATCTCGTAATGTGCCCTGAATTGTGTATTTCTTGATTTCCCAAAGACCTTCAATATGGTTATTATATTGTTTCCTTTGGACCAAGCAGACCCTTCTTACTCTAATAATTGAACTATGTACTGATGTTTGGGCAAATGTGTGTGCACAGGTGTATCAGAACATTACAAATTAAGGATGTGTTTTTGCATCTCAACTCTTACAAAATATTTCTTGAATTAAATTTAGACATAGGGCCTGGTTAAGAGTATGGTGGGCACACCATCATCAGTCAGCGTGGCAGAGGTCATACCTATTACTGCCCACCATATTTTAGGATCTCTATTGGCCATGTAAAGATAGCTGTGCCTTCAGATGAGGGACTATCATGGGGATTTCTTTGAGGGCACTGAAAGTTTGATGAGCAGCCACCAAGTTTTAGACAGGCTCTTCACCTATGTTTTTTGTTTTCTGAAAACAAACCTCAACTAAAAACTGCAAACTCATGCTATAAATTTGTCAGAATACCCTGTCTGTCACAGTGTGGATTCACCCACACTAATTTCAAAAGGTGGGCCATCACGTTTTGACATGTTTTGACAGGTTCTGGATTGTGAGGGTCTTAGATCTGGGGGTCTATAGTTGGCAATGGAATTCACCTTTGTCCAAATAGGGACCCTTACTTCTAAGTCAGGATACAGGTATTACACTCCTTAATAACCCCTGCTCACTTGGTAGCTTGGCACAAGCAGACAGGCTTATCTCAGAGGCAGTGTGTTAAGCATTTGTGAATATACACAGGAATACAGTGAAAACACTACAGATGGAAACAACACAGGTTTTATAAAAATAAGTATTCTTTATATAGACTTAACACAAGACCACAAATGAAAAAAATCCACAATACTACACTTAAGATTGCTTTAAAGATGATAAAAGTTTCTTAGTTCAAGTTGATGATAACTGCGACAAAGTTCTCAACAAAGTACCTGGATGCGTAAAGCAAAGTAAACAAAAGGCTTCCAAAGGGGAGATGCGTCGGTTCCGTGATCCGAGGAAAATGATGCGTCATGCCTCCATGCATGCGTACAGTAGGGGATGTGTCATAATCCTTACCGGTCCAGAGGTGATGCGTAGATTCTCGGCCTGCGAGTCCGTTGCAGTGCGCAAGATGGCACCTTGATACGATGTGATGATCCAGTTGCGATGGGAGAAGATGGCGCCCTTGATGCGACGATGCGATGATGATGCGTAGGCGTCTTGGCAGTCTGGTGATGAATCTGTACTTTGGAGTGGCGACAGGCCCTGTGACACGCTACTCCTGTGAAGCGATGGCGACTCTCTCCATGGCGTCACGCTTCTCCGGTGATGCGACAACAGGCAGCTTCAATGAACACACGCTTCCAGGGAGATGCGGCGAATACTCGCTTCTCCAGCGATGAAATGATTTCAGCTGCAGCGGCGACACACTTTCTCTCGATATGTCATGCTTCCAGCTCCTAGCAACACGCAAATGTCAGGAGTTGAGAATTCCCAGCAAGGAAATTCGGAGGGGACCTGGAGATGAAGTCTTTTGTCCCTGAGACTTCAGCAGGAGGCAAGCACAGTTCAAGTATTTGGAGAATATTCTGTAGATAATGAAAGTCCTTAAAAAGTTCCTTCTCCTTTCCTTGGCAATGAAGCAACCACTGCAGGCCAACCCAGTAAACAGCACACTGGCAGAGGGGCAGTCAAACTCCTGCAGCTTCCATGGTTCTTCTCCTTGGTAAAAGGTTTCTTGTTCCAGAAGTGATGTAATTTCTTGGGATCAGGGTCCCAATATTTATATCCCAAAATCCTTTGTTATCTGAAGGCAGAGAGGTCTCTGCCTAGTCCAAACCAATTCCTGAGCACTTTTTTACATGACTCTCTCCTTCCTTTCACTGTGCAGGGCAGAGACATCAGCCACCCAGAGTAGGTGGAGCCATCACAGGGGAGGGAAGGCACAGCTATGGAGCACTCTGTTGACAAGATTCCTTCTCTCCTTTCACAGTGCAGGGCAGAGACATCAAACAAGCTGCAGGAGGTGGACCCAGCATTGTAGAGGGAAGGCCCAGCCCTATTCAGTTCCCAGGTGCAACTCCACCCTCCCATCTAGATGCAGATCTCTCTGTTTACCACTGGGCTGCCCCAGCCTGTCTCCTGGAATCCCCCAAACCTGCCACTCACAAACGCACACAAGGAATACACAATCTAGCAGAGGCAGGCCTGGACAGTTAGTCAAGAAAATACCTTTTTTCTAAAAGTGGTATTTTCAAACACAGAATATTAAAACCAACTTTGCTAAAAGATGTATTTTATTATTCTGAGTTCAGGCATACTAAATTCGAATTTCTACCATGTTCACTGAGTCAGTTAGGATTATAAGAATGTAATAATCTAACTGCCCATTCTAGCCTAGGGAGAACAGGTAGTCTTGCAATAGTGAAAAGCGAAAATGGCTGTAATTCACTATTAGGACATGCTAGACACACCAGAGCATGCCCTACCTCATATTTACAATGCACCCTGCCCTTGGGCCTACCATAGGGGTGTCTAATATGAAGCAAAGGGAAGGTTTAGGGACTGGAAAGTGGATGCACTTGCTAAGACGACATGACAGTACTAGATTGTACACAGGCCTTGCAATGGCAAGCCAGAGACACATTTTACAAGCTGCTTCTGTGGGCGGCACAACCAGTGCTGCAAGCCCACCAGCAGCATTTGATTTACAAGCCCTGGTCACACATGGTGCTCTGTACTAGGGGCTGACAGGTAAATCAAATAACCCAATCGTGGAATCACCAAATTGGTACATCAATTTAACATAGGGAGCACTTGCACTGTGGCACTGAATAGCAGTGGCACAGTGCCCAAGCATATAACCATCAAAAACATGTCAAAACAGAGGAGGCAATCTTTCAAAATGGAAGGGAGACTCACTCCAATGATGCCAGGTCTAACAGAGGGAAACTGGAAACAATGGGAAATGAGCCACAAACCCTGGAAGAAAACCTTTTGTTTTGAAAAAATAAACTCATGTTTTGGGATTTTGGTTTTGAAAACCAAAAAGGTTTGCTGAGAAGTCACCTAAAACATGTCAGCCACTCAGCAAACTTCCAGTGTCTTCAGAGGAGTCACCACGATTCACAGATTGCAAAAGGAGTTCAAGTTTACAACATTCTTATTTGCTCAGTTCCGCCACACTTCAGTAATACAAGGAAATCATCTAGTGCACTGTTTTGTATAACAGCAATGGGTAAGTAAAAGAAAAGTAAATGAGACCACAGTCCATTTGTTATAGTCCACTTGTGTAGACCTTCTAAGCCCAAGCAACGTTCTCCAAATTGATAACTCTACACCAACTATTAAATGTTGTTTTGGATGCAAACGTTTATGAGTGTTGTATGTCAAAATTGGGATTATTTTCCTTTTAAGAGCCATAATTAGCAACAAACAGTCAAAAATCCAAATGAGTTATTTGATTTTATAAGAGCATTCCATTATTCACAGCAAGACATGTTTTTATGCATGAGACTGTAGAAATAAGTTGTCTAGATCCCAAATACCATTTGCAAGTATATTTTGACTTTTCAAAAGTCACTATTTGTGTCTTAAATATATTAAATACATATTGAGTTCAATTACTTTGGAGAGCCTTCCTATCCAATTGAGCTGAGGTGAGTGTCAAAACTTTATTGTTTGATTAATTAACATCTTTACAATAGGAAACACTCTGATCTTAAAATGTATAAAAGGAGAATTAAAAAAACAATGTTTTATTAAACAGTTTTTATTGCAAAGGGTATAGCATACACAGCTGGTTAGTGCCGATAACCCTGGGGCCGGCAGCGTGTGGTATTCATAGGAAAAAACAGAATAGTACACAGCCCGTGTGCCGACATCCCGGAGGCTCAGCAGCGATCACACATCATGGCGTAATGCTAAGACCAGGTAAACAAGCATTAGCCATTGAAATCAACTGTTTGGTATTTTTCTTTAACCAAGGACAATTATATAACCTGAACATGGAGAAAGAGAAAAAAAAACAGAGTCAAAGAGTAGTCACAATTAGTGTAGCAGATAGGAATAAACAGTACAATGCAGACGCCTCATTAATTATTGCAGAAGCCTTCCTACAGGTCCAGCACGTGACATAGCTAGTTCAGCAGTTGGAGAGTCACACAGTTCACCCCTGTACGCATTCCAGTGGCCCCACTTCTTGTCCCACACATTAGGGCAACCTTGTATACTGTGTTTTCTGCAATCATGCATCGGTCCATTTCAGCCACCCATCCCACCACCAGCGGTTTATCTTGGGATCCCATTTTCATTGCGATGGAGCGTTTAGCCAGTAGAAATCCCAGAGCCACCCACTGTAGTTCCTGAACATTAAGGTCGTTGGCACCCTAGATATCCAGAACACATGGCCTCGGCAATGGTGAGGTGGCTTACCCAAAGAATCGCTCATTTTCTTAAGAACACGGCCCCAAAACTGCTGCACCTCCGGGCAGTCCCAGAGTATGTAAAAGAAAGTGCCAGGTAAATTACAGCCTCGCAGGCACAATGGGTCAGGGCGTCACCCAATTTTCGCCAGGGTAATAGCGGACATATAGGCCCTATGTAGTACCTTCAACTGAATCAGGCGGAACCTATGGCAGATAGCCGATTGTCTAGGGGACATGTGGGCCGAACGACAATCTTCCTTAGCCAAGGGGCCCAGGTCCACTTCCCATTCGGTCTGCAGCGATTGGAAGGAGTAGGGGAGGTTATTACACAGTTTTTGGTAGGTGTAGGAGATAGCCTTCTCAGGGAGCGGCTCAGATAGTAATCTGTCCTCTAGAGGGGAAACAGGAGGGATTGAGGATAGATCTGGAATGGCGGTTCGGATGGCGTGTGAAATTTGGAGGTATCGAAAAAATTCTGTGGATGCTAGGGAGTACTTAGTCTGGAGGGCACTAAAGGACAGGATGGAACCCTTGTGGACAAGGTCTCCCACCTCAGAAATCCCTATCATGTCCCACTTGTCGAATCCCTAGGAGAAGCAGAGGGAGCCCAGACGTTGCAACGACCACAAGGGGGTAGCTTTAGAGAGCTTGTCTGCCCACCCCAAACTTTTGTTGGCTCTGTGCCACAGTGTAACCATGTGAGCCATGGGGCCGACGTATCTGTGTTTAGCGGGTTTGCTGTAGAGGGCCCCCAGATAGCCCTCCCGACCGGTTTGGATTCTATCAAGGAGGAAGGTCGGGTTGAGGGGTGAGCCATGTACCCAATGGTTAAAAGCCACTAATTGTGACGCCCAATAGTAGAGGCGGAGGTTGGGCAGGGCAATGCCTCCATCATACCAGCCTTGAAAAATCTTAGACAGGGCAATCCGAGCGGACCCACCGTCCCACAGTAGGAGACAAAGTTCACTTTCAACTATTCGAAAAAAGGAGTCAGGGATCAAGAAGGGGCAGTTCTGCAGGGCATATAGAAAGCACGGGAGAGCTAGCATTTTGAACAGACCCGCCCTACCCGGGAGGGATAGCGGGAGGGATCGCCAATAGGCAACGTCGAAGCGAAGCCTGCACAGGGGGCCTAAGAGATTACGATCATGAAAGACCTTCGAGTCAGGCGTGATATAAATGCCGAGGTACTGGAAGCCGTCCGTGGCCACCGCAATGGACAACCCCCGGGGCAGCCGGGGAGGGGGACCATGTAACATAAATAGTGTGGATTTAGTCCAATTAATCGAGCAGCCAGAGTACTTCCCAAAGTTAGTGAGGACATCACACAAGCTGTTAATGGAAGACCGGGGAGAAGACACGTAAATCAAGATGTCATTGGCATAGAGGGAGATTTTATCCGTCACATCGTCATTCCACTGGAGACCTCTGATAGAGACGTCCGTGTGGATCCAGTGAGCGAGGGGTTCGAGGGTAAGGGCGAAGAGCAATGGGGATAGGGGGCAGACCTGTCTGGTGCCCCTGTGGAGGCGAAACTGGCGCGAAGTGTAGGCGTTGACCCTGACCTGGGCAAAAAGGTCTGTATATAGGAGCCGTACCCAGCTAATAAATTGGGGCCCAAAGCCAAAGTGGGCCAGGACCTCGAAGAGGTAGGGCCATTCGATCGAATCACAGGCCATCGTGGCGTCTAAGGATAAGATGGCCGCATCTTGCTGAATAATGGATTGACGACTCATGACATTGTTGATCCTGCACAGATTTAATTTGGTATTGCAATTAGGTATGGGCGGATTTTGCGGATCCACGATCCGCGGATTTTGCGGATTTGCGGATCGTAGATCCGCAAAATCGGCGGATTTGCGGATTTGCGGATCTGCGGATCTGCGGATTTGCCCTGCTGAATGAGTCACTTAATTTGAGCTTCAACTAGTTTCAGCGGCCATGTGTGTGTTACTATGCAATCGCCCCGAGGGGCGCAGGGTTCCCTTGATGGAGCTGTCCATCATAGTTGGTCAATGGTGGGAAGACGGGGCACACTGCGAGTGTGTGGGGGGGGGGCTTCCAAGCCCAAAGTCAGGTGCCCCCCCCGAGGGGTGCAGGGGTCCCTTCAGCTCCTGGCCACAGGGACAGCACGAGGATTGCGCTCGTGAAAGTCAAGGATGCAAAGGCCTCTATCACAGCTGATTTTCCACGGTAGATTTGGGAAGAAGGCACACCTGCCTCGACGACGCTCACGATTGTTTTTGGGCTGATGAATGAGTCACTGAAGTCACAGGAAGGGCATGTTGTAAATATTTTACGATGGCGCCGCCAAGCTGCCAGCGCCATCCTAAAATACTTACTAAATTAGCTTCAACAGGAAGCTCTAATAGAGAAAATAAAGCAGGTGCGAGCACCTGCTTTATTTTATCTATTAGAGCTTCCTGTTGAAGCTAACTTAGTGACTATTTTAGGATGGCGCTGGCAGCTTGCCGGCGCCATCGTAAAATAGTTACAACAGGCCAGCCAGGCTTCAACTTTAGCCCCCGGAATCCGCCGCTCGCGGATTTGCGAATTCGCGGTAAATTCGCGGGAGTTCGCGGATCGCGAATTTACCGAAAATTAGCAAAATCCGCGAGCGGAACGGATTTTGCGCTCACCCCTAATTGCAATCCTGAAGAAAACCGGACTGGTCATCATGTATGAGGGAGGGAAGCACGAGAAGTAGACGATTAGCTAACAGCTTGGCCAGAATCTTCGCCTCCACGCTGATCAGGGAGATCGGCCGATAAGAGCCGCAGCTAGTGGGTGGTTTGGTCGGCTTGAGGATTACCGCAATAGAGGCCAATCGCTGGGCTAAGGGGAGTACACCATTGTCTCGGCTTTATATAAACATATTTCGCAAATGAGGAATAATTTCTCTGGCCATGCCCTTGAGGAATTCGACAGGGACTCCGTCCGGGCCCATAGCTTTGCCAGAGTTGACGGCGAATAGTGCTGTAGTGAGTTCTTCCACCTTAATGTCAGCATCAAGGGTCGCCCGATTAACGTCAGATATGACAGGAAGACGCATCTCTGCCAGGAGTTGTCTAGACTCTTCAGGTGTGTAGCAGGGACCCGCGGTGTAAACACTCTCCAAGTGGTCGGCAAAGGCTTCTGAAATATCTTGCGGGTCTACAACTGTGACTCCATCTGGTCTAAGGATGGAGTAAACCCATCTAGAGCCCGGATCTCGTCGCTCTAACCACGCAAGCATTTTACCTTCAGTATCACCAAATTCGTAAACCCGATGGCGCGAGTGGAGCAGGCGGGCTCGTGCCCTCTCCTGAGTCAGTGCTTGGTATGCCAGTTGTTGAGTACGGAGGCGGGCAGCGGTGTCGTCGGTAGGGGCGGTATTATGAGCCATTTCGAGATGGACGAGGTCAGATTCTGCCTGGAGTATCTGTTCATTTTGTTTATGTAAATAGCCCGTCTTTAGTGTCAGCGCCTTGCCTTTCACAACCGCCAGGTAGGCCTCCCAAAGTGTAACCGCTGAGTCAACTGAGTCGACGTTTTCAGCGAAATAAAATTTGGTGCGCTCAAGAAGAGCGTCTTTAATATCAGGGATCTGCAGGAGCCAGGGGCTAATTACAATAGGGCCTCGAGTATAGGGGCAATGGTAGGTCAGGTCCACACTAAGGGGTGAGTGATCGGATATGCTCTGTGGAAGGCCTTGCGGTCGGGTGAAGAAACCGAGATCAGCTGCGGGGTAGAATAAATAATCAATGCGGGACATGCTTTTATGTGCATTTGAATAGTGTGTGAAGTACAACGTAGTCGGGTAAAAGTTGCACCATATGTCTACCAGTCCCATGGCTTGCGTAAAGTCGGCGAGGTCTGAGCTCGACTGATGATAGCTGCGTTTAGGACTACGGTCCAGGTCATCGCACATCGTGCTGTTAATGTCACCGCCAATCAGTAGTGTACCGACCGGGAGACCCAACATGCGCGTGCCCAGCTCCCTAAGGGAGTCTTGTACGAGTGTCGGTGGAATATAGACGGACATCAAGTTCAGCGGACGGCCCTCCTAAGTAGCCTGGACAAGTGCAATGCGGCCCAGGGGGTAAGCCCATGTCTTGGAATAAGTAAGTGCCAGGGTTTTCTTAATTAGGATCCCAGTACCGCGTGATCCAGAAGTGAAGCCCGAGTGAACTAATAATGCATATCCCCCATTGAAGAGCCCTACAAGTGTTACCCACTAGGTGCGTTTCCTGCAGCAGGACGATGTTGGGGGAGGGGCAACAAAGATACTGGAGTACCACACTTCTCTTAATTTTGTGCCCCAGCCTGTTAACGTTCCAGGACAGGACGGTGAGGGTTCTAGAGGGGGGATGCGTCATAGTTGTGGACTAAGGGGACCATATGAAAGGAGAAATGGAAGTAAGGCTGGCGGAAGCACCAGGGCGGCCAGTTGGAGCAACCCTGTGGAAGAAGAAGCCTACAAGGCACTAGGGGACCAGGCAACTTTTGGGGTGAACAGCCGGTCAGCATAAGACCTGTAGTGGGTCGAAAGTCAAAACCAATGTGACAAAAAAGGACTCCGCAGGAAAACAAAAAAAACAGGAATCAGGAGATCTCTGCATCGCATAGGGAACAGGCGATTGCCAATGGGGCTGACCAGCCGAATGCGGACACTGAAGGAGAAGTGAAGTGTGACAAGAAAATACTCTGGTACAAACCACAAAAAACAAAATAGAACAACCTAAACCCCCCACCCTCCCAAACCATCCCCCCTCCCTGCCCCCCTGCCCGCGGACTCTGACCTATCCACACCCCAACTTGGCAGAGTGCCTGTCGCCCTCCCTAACATAAATGGGGTGTGTGGAGAGCCATTGGAGCCCTCGCTCTAAAGCTAGAGGAATGTATAGCCTAGAGCAACATAATACAGGTTAGATCAGACGTAGCATTCACATAGTACAATAAACCAAGGGGCAAACTGATGAATCAATGGTGTCCGGACCAGAAATAAAGGATATAGAAAGACCATAGGCGAGCTGCAGTTTGCAGATGTCCATCAGTTCGAGGACGGAAGATCTCAACAGAGCACTATGGATCATGGAACAACAAATGGGCCCACCAGCAAAAACAGATTGGGCAGCTGAAAAAGTTACTGGTCTTCTTGAGTCCCATCGGGAAACAGGTCCGGGCTGTCTGTAAGCGAGCCCAGGCCGGCATGCATGGTCGATCCCCGTCCGTGAGCCGGAGCGGATCCCGCCAGTCTCCACCCCTCGATCCAGTCCCACACTTCTTCAGGAGACAGAAAGAACCAAGTCTTGCCGTCCTATTCCACTCTCAATTTAGCTGGAAACAGCAAGGCATACTTTATGCCTTTGGATCTGAGTGTTTTTTTGACTTCCAGGAAACTGCGCCGTCGAGCCTGGACTTTTACTGTGAAATCGGGAAACGACATGATCTGGGCGTTCTCCAAGCACAGAGGAGGTGATACTCGTGGCGTTTGAAGGATGACATCTCGGTCCCGGAAGTTAAATACTCCGGCAATTATGGGGCGAGGGGGGGCGCCCACCTTTGGTCTACCTCCCGGGACTCTGTGTGCCCTCTCAATGGAAAGGTAATTAGACAATCCTTTAGGTTGGAGATGCTTAAGAATTAAGTTTTCGACAAAGAGGTCAATGGCAGACTCCTCCATCCTCTCCGGAACTCCCAGGATGTGGATGTTGTTGCGTCATGCGCGTCCTTCGTAATCATCGAGTAGCTGACTCATTTGCAGCTGTTGTTTCTGCAATTGGGTCACCTGTTGCTGGAGGGTGGAGGTTTCCTCTGCTAGTGCTACAGTTTTTATTTCTATGTCCCGGACCTTGGAGTCCCGCAGCAAGGTGACCTCAATGTTCACTGAATCTATACGGGTCTCCAGCCATGTGCGGACCCCCGGCGATTGCCTCCATCACATCCTCCAACGTGGGGGTCCGAGACACCGGAGGAGATGTCGCACTTTTAGACGCGGGGTCAGGGTGTGTCTCCTTGACCTCCCCCTTGGATCCCCAGGACAATTTATTGATCTGTCTTTGGTTAGATGGTCTATTGTTCTTACTGGAGGCCATCGTGAAGGTCAAGGTGTACAATGAAGGCCAATAGGGCGGGTCCGGACACACCCCGATGGCTGCAGACCCTCTCCTTCCGAGTCCGGTCTGGCCCAGCACCGCCGCGCCCAGTGCAGTGCTCCAAGGAGCGGGCGGCCACAGCAAGAGCAGGGAAGCAGCAGCAAACCAAACTGTGATGTACGGGGGAACGTCGATGCGTCCCGCACCAACCAGCAGAGAGGAAGTCACTGAGGGGTGGCACTTCACACCGGGATGGGAGCAGAAAGACAGCAATGGATGAGAGGAAGGGGCACCCTAGGATCAAGTCATGTGCCGGACATACTCCGGCAGGCGCTAGGCTCCAGCTGCCCCCACGTCAGGCCACAGGGCAACTCAGGCCGGTACCCTCAGGAATCACGCGCTGGGCAGTGAAGCCCCAGTCAAGCACTTTCCCTCTGTCCCAACTCCTCACCTCGGTTGAAAGGCGTCTCTTATGTGGGCTCTGAGTTTGGTGTTCCTCCACTGCCCCTTTGCCAGGGCAGACGACTGTCCAGCGGGCCATCACCTCGAAGCAGCCCCACTACTAGAACTGACTCCCCCGCAGCTCTCGAGGGTCAAGGGGCATCCAGCGGGCCTCCCAAGGGGCGACAGTGAACTGGCAGGGCAGCGGCCGGCAGCCCCAGATGGTCCCCGGCGGCAGGCCCAAAGCCGGGGACTCACGCCTATCTCACCCCGAGCAGTAATAGAGGGCCCACCGCCAGCAGCAGGGTCCAGAACTTCCCGGCGTGTAGAGCCGAATCTTTGCAGCCGAGTCCGTCGATGCCTCTCACGGCCTGATTCAGGCGGGTAACACCCCGGAGCACTCCCGAGGCCAATACGGCCCCCCCCTACACCGCACACGGGCCAGAGACAAGTCCTGCGATCGTGCCGGCGAGTATCACCCGGCATGCGCAGGGCAGTGGCAGGCAGCTCCTTGCGGTCCCCGGCAGCAAGCCTCGAGCCGGGGAGCCGCGTAGATTGGGGCACCCTCCGTTCGCTGTGTGGCGCAGCCCTCCCAAACGGATGCCGATCCGGGCCCCCTCGTGCGAGGTCTCAATCGCAGCCACTGGGTTCCGACGGGGCAACACCCAGTCTCGGCGGCGCCCAGGCAGTGAATTTAGAATTTGAGTTGAGCTCCGTCACACTCATGGATGGCCGCCGCCATCTTTAGGTCTTGGGGCAGCAGAGTCCGGTGGGTCAGCCACGTCTCCCGAGGTCCGGGGGCAAGCCGAAGGCAGCAGCAGCACCCATTCAATTGCGTTAGCGTTGCCCCTTAGGTATGAAGGATTTTAGGTGCCCTGGCTGCGGATTGTAGGCCAGAAACTCAGCGAGGGCGGCGGAGCCGCATGAGAAGGCGGCCATGCTCTTTGGCTGCAAAACACGCCCCCTATAAATGGAGATTTGTTGATTACAAAAATGTAATTATTTGACGAGGCATAATCACATTAAACCAAGAGGGCACCAGGTTTGAGTTTTCAAGATTTTCCTAATAGCATGCAATTACTGTAAGAACTGTGTGCCAACAGTGTTGCAAGAGAAACCCTTTCCATTAGAGCACAGTAAAGATACAACAATGGATACAATTTTAACCTCCAGTTGGACTATCATTGTGATTCACTTTGTTGCTTTTTTAAAAGAAAAATAATCCCTACATAAAACAAGCATTTACAATGCAACGGTTTCGCCTTTGCAATGCCTCTGCACTTCCAGGTCGTGCATCTAAGGATGGAACGAGTACAGAAGAATTCACTTTAATAAACTACCACGTTTACTTCGACTCAAGGTGAAGATTTTAGATGCAGTTTAGGGGCACTGGTCATGGTCCCCACGCAAGAAGACAAACTAACCTCCTACCTCTGGTTTTAGCTACAGGCGGCCATAAATGCCAGTACCTGCTGTGCTTATGACAGCTACGTCCCTAAACATTAGATTTAATGGCCACACTCAGCTTGATTGATGTGGTTCCCCTACTCCTTTTCAAATGCCTTTCCGCCACGTGTGATCCTCGACCAATAAAGCGGAACACGCGCTCAGTGTCTTCTGCATGTGTGTCGTTTTCTTGCGGGTCACTCTTTGATGTTGGTTGCCCCTGATGGTAAATGGTTCTCGCGTCTTTGGTGCATTTGTGCATATTTATCAACACTTAATTAGCAACACGACCCTGTGTGAGGGGAAAGGGTTCAGATATATATGCGTGTCAAAGTTGTAAAGGCCGGTGCACGAAGGGGCTGGGAAGGGTACCGAAGATACAGGTGCGTCCGTGCCTGTGACACCTGTTGCAGCGGTGACATGGGAGGCTGTCGGAAAAGTTGCACTGTGCCCAGATAGAAGCTGTGTGTCACCTTCCCTCTAAAGGACGGTGTGGGGTGGGGCGGTGCTATCACTAGCACAATGTGATCGCTGTCACTGTAAACAACGTGTTCACACACCCGATGCGCTCCATCCCTCTCGGCGCAGATGTTCCTTCCATAGTACAAGACAGTATGAACATAGAGCTGTTCGACGCCGTGATCCATTGGTGCAGCAGGTGCAGTGGCACCGAGGCCCAGTGCCTTAGTGTGGTGGGGGGTGCATTTCCTCTCTAGCACTAGGGCTCATGACACACTGGGTCCTCTAATGAGTGCACACATGTTTATAAAAACAAGTCAATTGTTAAATATTAGTTTGCTGCAAATGAATGCTGCTCAGACGGTTCACGTAATCCAGGATCTTCCATCTATTTGCTTCATGGTGTGCTACCAATGAAGTATAATGCTTGACAGACACGTGGCCAACAGTTCCCAAAATAACTTTGTGTCTGTAAAGTGACAAACGTTTCTCCTGTGGCCGTCGCCAGTTCACATTCTGCGTCTCGTGCTTCCATTTCTCGATAACTAAAACTGCCTTTTCTGTACTAAGTATTTGCCTTAAAGGATCATCAGATGTCTTTGAACACTAGCTGTCAAAGAGGACAGTGTTTGACGTCGTTATCCGGATGAATGCAAAGGTAATGCTGTCACTTAACTTTATAGTCACAACTTCACAAGTTATTTTAGTCTAGTACTTAATGTATGATAGCCCGATAGCAAGAGGAGCCCGTTTTAGAAACCTGATACTGGTCGTAGAGTAACATGATTCGTGGTTTAGTTAACGTACGTAAAAAGACTGTTATTGTGATTTCACAGGAAAGTTCATAGAAGTTGCCATGTCGCTTCATTGCTTCGTGTGAAATGGCTGTCCGTTACTGTTAACGTTTATAATCATTCTTGCACGTAGTCGCATTTTGTAACCATCGACTGCCGTACCATTTTACCTTAAACGCTGTGATTAGATGACTCTGCTTCTAATTTAACACGACACTATCGCCCATATTTGCGTTTACTAGATTTCAAGTAAAATAGCAGTAATCTATATTTAGCGGCGGGTGAGCTGTACACAGAAGCGATGCGCACAACAGCTGCCGAAACTGTTCTGCTAGAATTCCATTGGCATGCCACCGTATTTCTTGCTCCGCCTAGACTGTCAGCAACAAGTGTTGTGGCCAATTAATTGAATCATTAAGCAACACCAGATCAGATGCGTCTAAAATTATGCCGGGCTACCCCCAACACTTGTACTCACTTGCTGGGCAAACCCCACACTCTGACCTCACTTCCCGGGCAAACGGCGACGGACAGTGGGCGGGCGGGAGGGAGGAGGCACGGATAGTAGGCGGGCGGGAGGAAGGAGGCACGAACAGTGGGCGGGCGGGAGGGAGAACTTCGAGAAGGCACGGACAACGGGACGGCGAGAGGGAGTGTGTGGGGGGCGGGACTTAAAAAAAGAGTCAGAAACGCCCACGATTCGCGTTCTGGCGGGGAAAGAGTGATGGACAACCTTGTCTTCCAATAGTTAGCCTCCATTTATGGAGCTAGCCAATGGAAGAAGGGGCGGTTTCAAGTCCCCACTACTGAGATAACATTAGATTTCGCCCTGGGCAGAGCAACAGCTATGCAGTTGCTACGGCCAGGTCGAAACCTAAAAACTATTTTAGGGCTACTCTATTTTATTTGTGGGGTCTTGATGCTCATAATATTCTTTGTTGTGAACTTCGAAACTTTTTACACTTGTATCCATTACACGTGCGTTGTGAATTGTGACAGAGTTTGGGCAGGAGACACAGCTCCAAAAAATTATATTTTTTGTGAATTTATGAAATTAAGTTGCTAAGGAAATACCATCCAGTCTTATAAGAGGGGGTATACTGTGTCTTTTACCACAATTTGAATGGATAAATCATTTAATAAGTGCTCTTTAACCAAGGCCACGAATAACCTGTGTTTCCTTGCTCTGCAAATTATATACCCTTATTTATGAAGGGAGTAGGTACCCATATATTTTGCAGTAATGGATCTGACTGGCATCAATCAGTCATTAGAAGGTTAGTAAACACCACCTTTAATCTTACAGTAGACATTCAGGGAAAAGAACACAAGCCAAACTGTATTTTGACAGCTTTGGACTACATTAAGCATGCCTTCATGCTCCTTAGTTGAAAGGGGACTTGTGACCTATTGTTACTTATTCATCAGATGCCCCCTTTAATTCAGCTTCAAGAATCCGAGCCTTTCAAATAATGAAAATCAACTCAATTAAACAGAATCGTGTATAAATCACCACATAGCTACTTGGAAACAAACAGCAAAGTACAGAGCGTGGAGACATACAGCGACTGTTACAAGTCATGTCCTTTGATTGGCAAGAATGAAAGAGGGGCCAAAAGCTTCCCAGGCACTGCTCATGTGAACGAGAAGTTGTCACCGACCCCAAAATATTCATACAATTCAAAAGCGACCCGGCGACTGCAGCACTGGCTTGGAATTTCCATGCATCGCCGTTTTACTTCCACAAGTTGTTGCACGCATTGGTATTCCCAGTTCCACATTTCTAGCATCACACTCGAAAGAATACGGGAAAAACAAAATGACATGCATTGCAAAATGTAGATTGCTGCTGAATAAAGTACCACCACCTTTTCTCCCCCAAAATAAGCCTCTTAACATGTGTCACCGGCAATGCTCTTAACATGAAAAGTACCCGCACTCCCTTCTAAGACTGTTCTTCTGCTGTGCGCGCGCTGGGCGGATTTCTGATGCCGATTCCCGTGGTTTCCCCTCTCTCTCTCTCTCTTCCGAACTGTATCCCTTTCTAGTGGATTGGAAAGAAAGATCCGCCATATTCTGCCTTACCACGCCCGGGAGCAACACCATTGCACAGGCACAGGCTCGGCAGTGCTGCTGGATACATATTGTACACTTGGATCCTTCCAATTCCTGTCTGCCCCCACACACGCCAAAAAGGAAAGGAGGAAGTTGCCCGTGAATAGAGCAGTCAGGAGGACAGGAACAGACAATAGCAACCAAGCTAAAGCGAAGGCACGAAATTAAAAAAAAAATCAGTCAGAAGAAAAAACAAGTCAGGTCCCGGGCCGCGCTGTGATTGGCTGACGTCACGGGGGTGTCCCGGGCCGGCAGCCAATCACAGCGCGGCCCGGGAATGACGTCACGGGGGTGTCCCGGGCCGGCAGCCAATCGCAGCGCGGCCCGGGACAAAGGGGCGGGGCTTAAAAAAAGCACCAGAAATGCCCCCGAATCACGTTTTCAAGAGAAAGCGCGATTGACAGCCTCTGTCTCCCAATGGCTAGTCTCCATTTATGGAGCTAGCGAATTGGAAACAGAGGCTGTCCAAACATCCCTACTGAAAACAAAAGTTTTCAAACTGGGAGGGGCACTGCCCCTTGCCAGGTTCGAAACCTAAAAAGGTACATAAGGACTCGGAGCCCTAAAATGAATGGCCAGTAGGTTTGAGTTTTCAAGATTTTCCTAATAGCATGCAATTTCTGTAAGAACTGTGTGCCAACAGTGTTGCAGAGTTAATTTGTTGCAAGAGAGACCCTTTCGATTTGAGCACAGTAAAGATACAACAATGGATACAATGTTAACCTCCAGTTGGACTATCATTGTGAATCACTTTGTTGCTTTGTTTAAAAGAAAAATATTCCCTACATAAAAAAAGGTACAGGAGGACTCGGAGCCCTAAAATGAGTGGCCAGTATGCCACACGTGGCTGCAAATGATTAATCCAGAAAGAAGGTGACAATTAACTACTTGTTTAATGAAAAGCTACATGTTGCAATATAGTGGTGATTGAGTTACTGGCTCTCCCACTGCATGAGTTGAGGTGAGTACTGATTTAGTTGTAAACCTCCCAAAGCACATAGGGCTTTTGTACAGTCCTCTATCTGGTGTTAGCAGATACTCTTTATTGAGAAGCACATGGGGCACTGAATGCTGTAGTTTGCAAGAAGATGTCAAGTTTGCAACAGTCATCTCTGATCATCTAGATATGCTGAAAGATAAATATGCTTCTCTAGAACTGTTCATGGCAGGCGTGAAGGTGTGCTATTTTTGGTAAGATAAGAAAAAGCAATGTTCAAAAACGTCTTCCACATCTGGAAATCAACAGACTCAAACACTGGTGTCACATTCAATTGCAGATAATGCTTTGCATGGGTGAATGGGCAACTGCTAAGGAGTAGAGACGTCCTTCTTCATCACTCCCATGATGGCCATACGTTTTCAGCCATATCCTCGAAAATACAGTGATGCAAAAAGACTCACTTGAACATCCAGTTGAATCTACAGGACCTCCTTTAACATGAAATAATGAAATAACAACATCTGATTGTGGAAGCGGTGGATCCGACAGGTAATTGTGTTCTAGTGTAGATACAAAGTGGCCCTGTTGATAGTGAATAGAGCTGGTGTCTGTGGAGACTACACGCAAGACGTTTCGAGGGTTCTTAGATTTGCGTTTGCTTCTGTCAGAACCTGTGGCTTTATCAAAAACACAAGGGGGAGGTAGAGCAGATGGTTGGATTCGCGCTCCACAATGGTACTTAAGTAAACAAAAGAAATCCAACATTCATAAGTGAAGGGGAGAGAGTGATCAATAAATGTTGAAGCACTCAGTGTTTTGTAAAATACCCCTCACACACCAAAAGGCCCCTTGGTGTCATGCTTCATCATCGGGGTCTTCGCACCCCTCTATCGGGATGCGGCGTGCTGCGACCTACGGCTACGCGGGAGCACTTATAGTGTTGACTATGTGTGGTGTACAGTGTGTGGGGTATGTTTTTAAGTGAGTGGGGGGGAAGTGTAGTGAAAAAATTAAAAAGTACCTGGCACTAGAGTATGAAAAGAAAAACAATTTTATTCTGAACTCTGGCTGGTACTGTTAAAAGAAGTGCAGGACGAGGTCAAGTCTGTTGTATTAATGAACAGGACCTCTGGTGTGCGTTGTTGTCGAAATGTTTCGGAGACAAGCTCCTTCTTCAGGACGGGGGCACAACCTCCCCTCCCTACTCACGTCTTAGTTTATAAAAATTGTGTATTTACAGAAAAGTGAATTTTTTAAGTATAGGCTAAGTGTGCCTACAGCGGTCTTCTACAAGCACAATGGCCTGTGGAAAGACAAAAATAACACCTAATGGTTACCCATGTAACGGGTAGTTCAAACAGGTGCAGTCACCTGGAACCTTACCATTTGCTTATTAGTAAGCCTGTTAAAAAAGGGGACTCACAACACATACAACATAAAACACATAAAATACTAGGGTTTACTGTAAGTTGCATTCATACTTGTGAAGCTTGTTTGTAGGCTTCATGAGCAAAATAGGAACGTCGGGGTGTTGCTCCAATGGCTATCTGTAGTAGAGAATGATGCAGCTTTAATCATTCATTCTATCTCACTTACTTATGTAGGAGAGTACAGGTGGTCGTTATGTACTAGTTGTTCAGTATTATACTCACAAGGACAGGACGCTCTGATCGCCGCCTTACCCCTCACGCTGCTCCGCTGGTGTGGAGTAAGGCTATGGTCATGGTTATTTATACCCTGTTATTCTAATTGGGCGGAAGTAATTATGTATCCATATATGGGTATTCCGCCATTGATTACATGTCCATGTACGGAGCATCCGCTTACCGACCATACAGGGCGTTCGTATGTAATTGAACGCGCCAGGCACGGGATCAGCGTTTACACCCAAATGAGGTATTTTCCGAGCATGCGCACCGCTGTTCCGTCGTTCTTGTGCGCACGCGTATTGGGAACCAGTGTGTCTGTTCCTTTCGCATGCGCATTGAACACACGCGCGTCTCACTGAATATCGTCAGTGCGCGCGTCTCAGTTCTGTTCCTGATACATTGATATAATGAAACGAGTGAAAAAAGGATATACAACTATGGGCTATTCCAGTTGGTTATGAGATTGATATATACTCATATATACCGGATCCATCACTTTAGTATGTGTTTTGGTCGGGTGATGTTTACAATGGGTATGTTGCTTGGCTGATACAGATCGATCATTATAAATGGTATAACTGGTTGAACAGTGCAAATCAACGGTCCTCTGTTTACATAATGTATATTATGCTGATAGTTGACTCCAGGGTACATCGTCGTTGAGCCCATTTAGATGGGTACCCAGGCTGAACACCCAACGTTGTTCCTTTTGGAAAAGGCCGACATCCGAGGGTAATTGCTCTATGACTGTCCATTTTAAGTCATTGACGCAGTGTTGTGCAGTCAGAAAATGCGTTGCCATTTTGGTTGTGCTTTTTTTACATCGCACGTTGCTTTTATGTTCATTCATTCGCGTTTTTATGGCTCTTGTGGTCATTCCCACATATTCAAGGTTACATGGGCACTTGATGAGGTAGATTACGTTTTTGGAATTGCAGTTCGAGAATCTCCTTTGTTCCCATGTAGTGCCATTGCGAAAGGTGAGTCTCGTGCTTTTTTCTGTCAAATGGCAGCTGCTGCAGTTTCCGCAGGGGAAGTGACCCTGGACGCATATAGATGGTTGTAAGGCTACTGTGGTTGGTTTTGGTCTGGTGTGTACCAATATGTCTCTGAGGTTGCGTCCCCTGCGATGCGCAAACATGGGTTTTTCCAGATCCAGCTTGCCACATGTTAGTATTCTCCAATGTTTATTTACAATTTTGGACACTTCATTTGACATGGTGTTGAATGTTGTTACACAGATTGGGCGTTTGTTCTCTGTGGGTTCCTTTTCTGTAAATACACAATTTTTATAAACTAAGACGTGAGTAGGGAGGGGAGGTTGTGCCCCCATCCTGAAGAAGGAGCTTGTCTCCGAAACATGTCGACAACATGTCGACAACAACGCACACCAGAGGTCCTGTTCATTAATACAACAGACTTGACCTCGTCCTGCACTTCTTTTAACAGTACCAGCCAGAGTTCAGAATAAAATTGTTTTTCTTTTCATACTCTAGTGCAAGGTACTTTTTAATTTTTTCACTACACTTCCCCCCCACTCACTTAAAAACATACCCCACACACTGTACACCACACATAGTCAACACTATAAGTGCAGCACGCCGCATCCCGATAGAGGGGTGTGAAGACCCCGATGATGAAGCATGACACCAAGGGGCCTTTTGGTGTGTGAGGGGTATTTTACAGAACCTGTGGCTTCCCATTCTTGTGTGAGGTGTAACCATACATCTAGGGCAGTTTCTCACACAAGCCAAATTTTGGACTCTTCTTCGGTGATTTCAACTTCTCTGCCACCATCTCTATTATCGCAGCGGGTCAGTTGGAGGGGTAAGTGCATGAGGGATCACGAGGCAGTAATTAGACTCAGTCCTCTGTAGATTGGATTGGATTGGATTTAAAAAACAACAAAAAATAAAGATTAAGTTAAAAAAGGAAGGGTAATTGAATGTCAATTCAGAGATAGAATGGAATGTTATACTATGCAGATGCCCCTCCCACTCATTAGATGACCTGGGGGCATATGTAGGTAGGCATTTGCGATTCGGAAACGCCGGAATTCACAGAATTCCGACGTTTGCGAATCGCAAACGGCAATTTGGGGTGTAGGTGCCACATAGCAAAATAAGGAATCGCAAAAATTGCGTTTCCTTATTTTGCTCAAGCATTTAAGAAATCGCAATTTTACTCCAAGTAGATGGTATTTTGCAATTTCCTTTCAAAATGAATTTAAAAAAAAAATTCTAAGTGCCATGTGGCGCACATACATGCCCTAAGGGCATGTCTGTGCGCCACATGTACTTACAGGCACATTCCAGGGTTGCAACAGGTGTCATTTGGACACCCTGGCACCTTTGGAATTGTAATTCTCAAATTGCGATTTTCTCATAGAAAATCGCAATTTGAGAATGTATCCCCATTCATTCCTATAGGCCTCTTGGCTTATAGGAATGAATGGGACACTCATTCCTTAGTTGCGATTCGCAATTTGCTAATCGCAATTAAGGAATTTTTGAGATTTGCAAAAAAATTGCAAATTTTTACCTATATTCCATTTTGCAATTCTCAAATAGCGATTCCTTAAAAATTGCTATTTGAGAATCGCAAAATGTGAATTACCTACATATGGCCCCTGGGTCGCTCAATTGGCTGCATGCGGACCTTACTGAAGAGCTTTGAGGGTGTCTGAGCTATAAAATGCTCACTGTTGTAAAGAGGAAGCAGCATCACAATCTTCAAGGGACAGAAATTATCCTAGTGACCAATGGAACCCAGTACACATACTATAGAGTGAGAAGGTGAGCTTGCCCTTTTTGAAAACCTCTGCAGCTCACTGGAATAGGGAGCTGGACACTACTCTGAATGAAGCAGTTTCCTGAATGAGAAAATCAGTTCTGACATGGAGTGCAGGAGGCGGCTAGGGCTGGGCAAAATTGCATAGCTTTTTCTCCTGAAATTTCTCGAAATTCCATCGAAATTTCGTAGATAAATGTGCTTTGCCAGTATTGTGTGTCTTATTTTTGTGCTGCAAATACACTTCTTTGATGAAACACAGTGGAATGCGTCCTAGACCTGATGCGAGAAAATTGCCTCCTCAATACTTGATAGTTGACTCGGACAATGGTTGTACGATAGAGGCACGCATAGCTAAACCACGCGTGCCTCTACAATGTGGTCCCAACCACAAACGTGTCTTAACCTTGCATTGCTTTATCACGCATGTCTTTACCATGCATGCCTTTACCACGCAATTTCATTGTAAAGGCATGAATGGTACAGGGATATGCATGGTAAAGATCATCACTACCCCGACCCAACCTCCCCACCCTAAGTCCTAAAATCTTAACTCCCTACCTTGCCCCATGACCTGAGGCCTAAAACCTACCCATCCTCCCTTAAAACTACCCCTTCCCCTCCACCAGCCCTGAGACCTAAAACCCTGCCCTCTACCAAAACTACCCGACCCCTCCGTGCTGAGCCCTAAAACCTATCCCCTTGCAGGCATTAACATTACCCTATTCCTTCCACCACCCTGAGGCCTAAAACCCTGCCCCCATTAAAAAAACTGCCACGACCCCCCTACGCGAGCCTTCAAACCAACCCCCACCCCTTAACACACCCCCAAAGCCCAACCCTTAAACTACCTGACCCACTCCACCCAACCTGAGCCCTAAAACTCCATGCCCTTTGAAATAGACTACCCCGAACCCACCACCCCGAATCCTAAAACCAACCCCCACCCTTAAAAACTACCCCCACCCAAACACGGCCCCACCTTTTAAAACTAGCCTGACCCTCCCCCGCTGTAAGACCTGAAATTCTGCCCCTTCACAAAACGAACCCGACCCCTCCCACCTTGAGCCCTAAAATAGATCCTCACTCCTTAAAACTACCCCCTCCCCCCACATCCGGCCACAGACTCACATACCTGTCCGTTTCCAGAGCTTCCTGTTCCGACGGTTCCTCTTCCTCTTCCCTTCCATCCAGACTACACCGCTATTTGCCTTCACCACATATATGAGTGATTAAGGCAGATGCATGGCTGAGGCATGCGTTGCTAAGCTTGGAGGGAAACGGCACATATGGCTCTATGTTGTAAAGGCCGTTTCCCTTGGACATTAACTTGGCATCTATCTATAAAAAGGGTATCTGAAGATAGCATCACAAGTGCTTCAGAGGTGATGCGTGTAACTGCAGATGCCCTTCTTTGACCGGCAATAGCTAGCCTTGGATTTTTAGGTAACAGACCTCTGATTTTTCATACTGTACCATAGAGAGATTTGCCTCACTGCATGACTTAGCTTTAGGTAAGAGGAGTATTGAGATGAACAACTGGCTTCGAATAAGTACTGTATACCTGTCCCTGATATGTACCCGCATCTCTTCTAAGTTGCAGTTGAGTTACTTTAGGCTGTTGATTTTTTGTCAGGGGAGTATTTTACCTTGTCATGGTGTTGGTACTGCTATGTGAATTTGTTTTAATGACTCCTTTTATTCAACAAAGAATCATGTTCTATTACAAGCTTATTTGGATGATGACAGACCTAACTCATGGCTATGTCTCACAATTACAAGATAATTATATGAAATGTTATCGAGACAATGGGCCCCACTAAGAGGCACATGCTGATACACACATACATACTTATAGTTTGGAGGAGTTCATATAGTTATACTTCAAGAGCATATATTGCCACAGCTGAAAGATTAAGATTGCAGAAAAGATTACAGGACCATATGTTTTTCGTTAGTTATTCTGCCTATGTTGGCGGTCCTTGCATGGTTGAAGCTGGGAGTCTGCTTTTTTAGTACAACTCAGATTGTTAGTAGGTATGTCCCATTGGTTAAATAGAGAAATTCTAATGCTGCAAGGATTATACACCCAATGTGATATGGGAGACATAGTAATGCCTGCTTAGCATCATTTACCTTTCCAGTCTCTCCTTTGGTTGATATGCGGCAGTGACTTCAACTGCATTGCCAGCCTAGCATGGCACAGGCCATATCGTCAACTACCAGAGGCTTCTAGCATTAAAATGGCAGAACACTTTAGTAGCTTGATTGACCACTGGGGATGTAGAGAGGGACACCCACACTCCTTCTGTTCTATATTATATGGTTTATGTAATAAATGAAGAAGGCAGAGTCCACTTGATAGGTTAAGATCCTTTATTCAGGTTCCTTCCAGGTTAGACAGATAGATTACTTTGTAATGTAGATAGATAGGAAACCCCACCAGGAGCTCGCTGTTGGTAGCTCAGCCTCAGGTGACCAACTGCCACAACCAGGGAATAGAGAGGTACAACCAGCTAGAGAGATACTCTGGCATTCTATGATGTCATAAGTATTGTAGTATTGTCTAGCCAGAGAGGAACAGTGAAGATAGTGTTTACTACATATCCTCTCTCTTTATAGAGTAATATCAGAACAAAGGAAAAATCAGTAACAATACCTCATATGTCTCAAACAGCAAGGAAGTACACATTTTAGAACAACCAAAAGTAGTAGTGTACAATAAAAGATGACTTTAACATGAGGTATTATTATTTGAGAAAAAAACAAAGATTCAATATTATGACATCAGACTATGACATAATATACCACATCCCCTCTCCTTAACAAAAGAGTGAGGTTTTGAAACAAACCAAGAGTACCCTCAACACAACCGTTGATGAAGAAATGTCGACACTTGATGTATGACAAGAATGTAACTTGAAATCTCACCTAAATGAAGCCCTGGCCAGTAGCCACAAGAAGGTAGACTTCGAAAAAAAAACAGTGTACACACAATCTTTACCAATAACAGGAGACTTTGAACCTCCCCTGAGAAGGGTACTCTGCAGGACAGCATGGTCACACTGCAGGACAGTATGGGCATTGACTACCCAAAAGAAAAACATAGTTTCCCCTGAAAAGGGTACACCGCAGAGCAGACTGAATATCTCTGGGAACTTTGGCATGGAATAGCCTTTAATACTTATTAAACATATTATGAGCATTGACTACTCAAAAAAAAAAAAAAACACATAACATCCCCTGAAAAGGGTACTCCACAGAGCAGACTAAATATCTCTGGGAAAAAGGGGCATGGACTAGCCATAAATACTTATGGAACATACTATGGGTGTTGACTACCCATCAACATCCCCGAACAACCAACAAAGGGCATGGACTACCACAGACACCAACGTCCCTATGAGAGGGTACAGCATAGAGTAAAGACTATAACCCTGGGACAAGAGGTGGAGTATGTACTACCCTTAAACACCAAGTACATGGTATGGACTACTCACACCAAAAACACCACCCTTATGTAGGGTACAATTCAGGATACCAACCCTGACTTCATGGATGAACATGCACTATAACATGGGCATGGACTACCCAGACAAAAATATTTTCCCTAGAAAGGGGCACCTCAGAGTATTAATTCTGGATGGGCATTGACTACCCACAAACACCAAACTACATCCTTAACTCAGAATACGGACATCTCATAGCATTTACTACCTAAAGACACTAAACTATAGTTTTCATATAAGCACACCCCATTCCTGAAAAAAAAACAGTATTAACTCAAATGCATTCAAGAGATAACTGTAACACAAATACATAAATATATTAATAAATAATGATATTATCTGCGGTGAGGGACTTTTCACCCGGGATCCAAACGCACAGACCATTTACTAAACAGGATATACATGAATTCAACTTGCTGTGTCCCAGTAGAAGACTTGTAGGTTGATGCAGTGTTGGTAACACTGTTCCCGGAGCCATAGTCCCTCGAGAGGCAAAGTCCTTGCCACTGCTCACATAAGCAACAAAACTCGAACTTCGACAGGAGCATGGTGAAAAGGAGCAAGAAAGACCAGGAAGATCGGACACCTTGGCATCGCACCCCAGCGAAAATGAAGTTTTGTTCCAAGTACGCTCGTGTGAATCTCCAACACTGAACTTATAAAAATACAGTAGTTTGGACAAAGCACGTTTACCACAGTCAACCTTCTAGCTTAAACGCTAAAGTCATATGCTGATGACAGCACGCTGCCTCACGCAGCGCAGAGTGGTTCACAGTACACTGTTGCCATGGTAACCCAACAAACCCAAAATGGCCGCCACGTCGCTCGTAGCGACGTAAGGAGCGTGTCTCCAAAGATAACACTGGCGTCATAGGAGAATCTCAGTTCACCAACTCCAGAAGGATTCCATGGACGTCATCAGATGGACAGCAGGCAAGAAGGTGGAAAGACCGCTTGTGACCAACGGTCGACGGTGCAGGCAGCACGAGCCAGGTAAGACTCTGTGCATGGAGAGCGCGTGCGGGGCTCGCAGTGGTTGAACTGCCAATTATTAGTGCCTCCCACTGACCGGCAAAACTCTGTCTCTGTCTAGCCTCCTCAATCGCGCACATCGGCTCACCTGTTTTTTTTTAGAAGCAGGGGTTGAATTGAAGATTAGTAGTGTCTCTCACTGACCGGCAAAACTCTCCTTCAGTGCAGTCTCCTCAAACACGCACGTCGGCTCACCAAGAATGGCGCTCGTGTGTACAGTTTAAATCCGTGAGCCACATTGCTGCTTAAAAAAAACGCTCTGGAGCACAATAACACCAAAAACTCAGTGCAGATACTGCAGGGAAAGTACGCAGTTACTGTTCCCATGAAGTGGATAGAACCAACTGTGCAACCGAGACTCTTCCCATTCAGAATGAAGGCCAAATCAATATACAAATACCACAGGCCTCAGGGAAGAGCGTTGCTGGAAAGACATTATCCAGACAGCAGCAGGGTGACAGCAGGCAAATTG
The DNA here is from genome assembly GCF_964263255.1 of Lissotriton vulgaris. NCBI lineage: Eukaryota > Metazoa > Chordata > Amphibia > Caudata > Salamandridae > Lissotriton > Lissotriton vulgaris. The sequence goes on from NC_141695.1 coordinate 562,506,340, forward strand.
GTAACACAGGCGGTTGGAGACTGTAGAGACACACGCCCAGAGTGTAGGCTGTCCAGGTGGAACAGGACACTGGTGGGGTAGGCAGGGCGTTACCTTCAGTCTGAAAACAGATTTTCTTGTTAAATCTTGATTCCTTGAGGTCCTTCCTTTAACTTGAAAAGTCCTTTAAATAGTCTTTACCACGCGTAGGTTCCTCCTTTTAAAAATCGTCGCCAAGCTGTAATAAATGAAGATGCAGGAGTCCACTTGATAGGTTAAGATCCTTTATTCAGGTTCCTTCCAGGTTAGACAGATAGATTACTTTGTAATGTAGATAGATAGGAAACCCCACCAGGAGCTCGCTGTTGGTAGCTCAGCCTCAGGTGACCAACTGCCACAACCAGGGAATAGAGAGGTACAACAGCTAGAGAGATACTCTGGCATTCTATGATGTCATAAGTATTGTAGTATTGTCTAGCCAGAGAGGAACAGTGAAGATAGTGTTTACTACAGTTTACATCTAGTTCTGACCTCCTCCCATATAGTAGAATAAACAGCTGATGTGCTGTTCTCATTTCCCACAGGTATTCGAACCAGGATTTTACAAACACAAACATTACTTGAAGCAGTATTCAAATGAACTATAAAAAAATACTGTGACTGAATATTTAGAGCAAAATGTGAATTCTTTGAGCGGCATAGGAATTATTTGGGAGGCCTTTTAGGTAGTGATACTGTAAATTTCAAACGAGTTGTGCAGCTAGAACACTATTAAATTGGAATTGGATCACTGTGGAAGGTGCATTAGGAGACATGGAAATATTTGCAGCATATACTAGCACTAGGAAAACGGATCCGATCTTCTAAGAAGAGAAAAATACCTTCACTATAGAGAAGTTACGTTTATGGATTATTGTGAATACATATTGAGAATACCCTCAAGGGAAGAGAAACCGGGTAGATAGTTAGCGAACTTGAATAAAACACTTTGAAAACTCCACTGACCTGCTTGCGGGTCACAAAAAGAGATGTCAAATATGCACAGACAGATATTAATGAGATTTTATTTTCTTATTATTCCTAGCTGTGTGGGTCCCCTCTGGTGTAAAATGCTGGTGTAAAATGCTGCAGATTGATGACGTTTTCTGAGAGGAGCGGGTCTATCTCTTCTGCCTCCTGAGAAGTTTCACCTAGAAGCAGTGGTGTAATGCAAAATGGTGCACCCCTGAAGAATTTGAAGAGTCCCCCATTAAAGAACCGGAAGAGGAACCCCAGATCACATAGGTATGCATTGGTCTTAGGCTCAATGGGTGGCCCCAGAATGGTTGCCCCCATAAAGTCTTAAGACCCCTTGTCCAACAGGGCCTGCAGTGACCTGTGTTAGACCCCTGCCATGAACAATCAGAGACATGGGGTACCTCTTTTCTTGACCTCTGTCTACCAGCGATATTTATTTAACAGTGTTGCAATTCCGTTTCTTTCTGCTCAGTAAAGCAGAGTGGCTTTCCCAAGCATTTAAAAGTTTCTCATTCCATGCCATTTTACACGTTCTGCTAGGAATGTAATGGCATGTCTTACGAGCTGAGGGCTTCTGTACAAAACATGGAACCCTGGGGCCCATCTGTTTTGTAGCTGCTTAGGGGGCCTGTATTATACCCCTGTCTTGAATTTTATGTACTTGTTTATTTTATGCATTTTTAGACAGCGGTAGCCATAACAGGTAAGTGCAGTGAGGCGTTGAGGCAGGGTGCGGCAGGGAGGGAAGCCGACAGATGACGGAAAAGGTATTATTTATTTATTTAATTATGCCTATGCCTATGCCAACGTCTGCTGACTTCCCCCCTCTCCCACCTTGCTCCATCCGCCCAGCCTCACCGCCCACCAGGTTTACCTGTGCCGCTGTTTTTATATAGAACAAACTTTACCCAGAGGTGTAAGAGCGCTTAACAATAGAACATAGTAGATGTTAGAAATGCCATCCTTTCTATAAAATAATACTAAATGGTGTCCAGAGCTCAGTGTTGGCTCATAGTATCTAAACTGTATTTATCTAGCAGTTCTAATATCCTTGTATTTTAGTGCCCCAGTGGGGCTAAGGGGTAGCCAGCAACACCCCTCCACTATGGGCAATGCCCAAGATTAAATATAAATTCCTGGTTACTTTGTATTTTGATGGTGATAGGATCTATGTTGTTTGATTGGGAACTCTGTAATAACAATAACAAGATTGAAAGTAAACTTAATAGGAAACCCACATCTTGTAACACAATTCTCTATGCTAGTGAAGTCAAAGTTGAAATCCATACAATATGCTGAGATGGTTATAGCTTAAAGAAGGGGGTATAATTAAAATAATATTAATGAAGCATGAAACAGGAGAAGGGAATCAACTAAGAGGGATCCAATATGATTAGTCACCTCATATCGTTCAGGTACAGGCAAATTGAGACATATCTTGTTTAAACATTGGTATATACTTACTGCTGATCCCATAACTGCCAGCTGGGTTACTAAGAAACCTAGTGTGACATTTAAAAGGGGTCTCAACTTATGAAATATTATTAGACCAAACTACTTGAATAATAAGTCTCCAGATAACTGTGTGGATACTATGGTGTGTATAGATATGCAGACAATCAAAAATGTAGGTTTCAAAACAATACTGCAACTATCTAGCATTTTTTCACAAATATAAATTGTGCTACAAAATATGAAGTATATGTAATTTCTGGAAAATGTGACAAGATGTACATTGGTAGTATAATTGGAGCATTAAGAGAACAAATCTCTCAACATAAGAGTATCAGAGCTTAAGGATGAACGCTATCCATTAGATCTACATTATTCTATCTTTGTATCAACCACACATAAGATGATTCAATTCCATCGGGCTACAACATATCCCTTTGATCCAAGACATGTTATAGGGAGTTGGCAATGCAAAGAGCACTGGACTTATGGATTATGAAGCTCAGAGGTGTGGAGAAAGGGTTAAATATTGATCAAAAACTTGAGTACTTCTTGGGTGATCAATTACTCAGCAGTAGATAAAAGCACTTATGGCATGATATGAAATATATGTATACTGGGTTTATGTAAACAAATAATGTAATAATGGACCATAAAGAACATACACATAAGGTGGACATGTCTTTTGTTTAATCTTCCTTTCTCGTGTCCATCAGTGGTCAATTGTATAATCACAATTAGTTTGATGGTATTACGATGCAGATTTGCCCTTATTTACACCTTGATAAGCTTTAAATTACTTGTGTTTCAGAGGTAACAGGTATTGAACAACAACCTTTACATTTTAATTATGAGCACATTTTATGTGGCTCAATTAAAATGCTGGTATACACATTACACTATATACAGACTCATTGCAAACAGTCTTCTTTGCAATTTCCGGTGACTGTGAAAATGGCTCCCAATTCAATTCAATTTTATTTAAATATGATTTGGAACTCCTCAGAGATCCACATATAACAAAGCAACAGACAAGTAATATAAAAATGAAACCACGTGTGATCTGGCTTATACAAATTATCATGCAACTCATCTAATACAATTTTAAAAAACATTTAAAAAAATTCTATTACAGAAAATTTCATTTGGGGGACAGAAGATAGCATCAATAAGAGATCTTGCCGATAAAATACCACATTGTATACATACAGGTTTCACCCACAAGCGGCGGTGAACCATTAGTGCTGAACAAACTAACAGAACATGTATAAAGTCTTGGACTGAGTTATTACAGAAATTACATATATTGGATATACCATACCATTTGGCCAACAACTTATTCAGTGGAAGAAGATCCTGCCTAAGAAGCAGCCAAAAGCGGCGCAGACCATGAGGTATATTCCAAGAGGCATAAGGTTGTATTTGTCTAAACAGAAGAGAGTTAACAGCTTGAGTAACCCCCTTCTTCTGTACAATAGAGTTGCGATCCCTTTCGTAGCTTAACTTCCATGTAGCTTGTTTTAATGTAAATTTTAGTTGTTGCATAGAGAGGTCTAAAAGAGTAGCTTCCTCCAGATCCAAGAGAGTAATGGCCTTCCTATAGTTCTTTTTGAGTAACGAGTGCTCTTTTAGGGGGCCCATCAACTCTTTTGTGATAAGGGATCTTAATGTGGCTGGCTTTCCTTTGATCAAGCAGGTAACCCAGCGAATAACTCCTGCCAAAATCTGTGCCCAGCTACTTCTTAAGCCGAATTCTAATCGAAGGGCTGCTGCACTGCAACTATTATTAACTGAAGTTAGGTTTCTCAAGAGGGAACCCTCAATAATGTCCAAAAAACCCCATTCACCTAAATCAATAAGTTCTATGCCGTAAAGCAAAGTTGAAGGGATTTTTGCCCGGAAGGCCTCCAGCAAATACCTGAAGTGTCTTTTACCGGTTGATTTATATAAAGCTCTCAACCCATTTCCCTGCGATTTTGCCTTACGAGAACTACTATCTATGTGGGATTTGTTGTTCAAGTTGCTATTGACAACCTTACCCAAGAATACATATGATTTTACTCTTTCTAATTTTTGACCTCCCAGCTCCCAGCTAATGTGTTCCAACTTCAGTTTTTTTCGCCCCTCCATGCACATTACCTTGCTTTTAGAGATATTTATTTTCAGGAAATGATCTTCGGAGAATACATATAATGAATGCAGACGGTTGTTAAGACCTTTCGGGGTAAGGTCTAGGATTAGTATGTCGTCCGCATACATTAAACAAGAAATGTATGTATCTCCCAGGCGTGGGGCAATTCCTTCACATGTGGATATAGTGTGGGGGAGATCACTAACATAGAGGGAAAACAAAAGGGGAGCTAATAAACAGCCCTGTTTGAGGCCATTCGCAGATGGAATAAGCTGAGATAAGCCCCTTTCTCCCCCAATAGCACTCTACACCATGTGTTGTCATACAAGTCTTGTACCAGAAGTAAAAGTCTATGAGGCATTCCAAGAGCAGATAGCTTTTTCCACAGTAATTGTCGATCGACCTTATCAAAGGCCGTGGAAAAATCTATGAATGCCACATAGACTCTCCCCTTTCTTGCTCCAATGTATTTATCGGTTATTACCTGGAGGGCTGTTAGATTGTCCATGGTGCCATGGTTTTTTCTGAAACCAGTCTGCTCGAGTGGAAGTATGTTTGAATAATCCACCCAGTCATTTATTCGTTTCAGCAAACATCTTGTAAAAACTTTGCAGATTGCATCCAACAATGCAATCTGGTGATAGTTCTGAGGGGATAAGCGGTCTCCCTTTTTAAACAATGGCACCAGGATGCTTCCCTTCCAAGAGGGTAAAATCTTACCTCTCAGTAGACAAGTATTAAATACTGGACAAAGTAATTTGCTCCATTTAGCCCTGTTTTGTTTTAATACGGTGATGGGCAATTCGTCCGGGCCCATTGCCCCGGAATTCCTCATTTCACCAATAGCTAAATCTATCTCTTTTTCTGAAAATGGCTCTAGAGGCAGACTCATCTCTTTTGACCATACTTGTGGGGCCACAGGGTTGTTGCTTGCATAAAGGGTAGAAACAAAGTCCCTCCATATTTGTTCCTCAATAGGGATGGGTAAAGGTCTTGTTCTCAATCCGCACCCCTCACCTATAAGGGACCAAAACTGCCTCATTTCCCCGTTAGTAGCGGCTTCTCTCATTTTTACCCAGATGGTATCCTCTTTTTCTTTACGTATTGTGACGGATAGCCTTCTCCATTTCCTTTTTAGCAAAGTTATTTTTCGTGCTATAATAACGGATCTATTTAAGTATTGGGCCCTTACTAATTTATTAATTTCTATGTTAAGCAGTCTCAGAGGGCTTGGGAATATTCTAATGGACTTTTTCTTATTGGACTTTTTTGCCCTCGCTATTACTGCCTTCATGAACAGAGAGAAATTTTCTATTTCCGAGCCATGCCAGGAAGGGAGCTCAGATATTGCTATATCGAGCATTCCTTCCAAATTTCGTTGCGCTCTTGCATTCCAGTAACACCTTCCTGATTTAGTGCCGAAATTTATTTGATCGCTATTCAGAGACCAATGATCACATTTGGAGGGCTTCACATTCACCAAAATAGAGAGTATTCTATGATCACTTAGCGGTGTGTCGATAATATTCAGGTCCTTCAACAACTCGAATGAGTGAGTCCCCACTATGACATAGTCTAAAATCGATTCCCCCTGATAGGACTTATGCATAAAATTAGCAGGGGAATCCGAGGGGAGTCTCCCATTTGCAATAATCCCATCCATTTCTGCCAACTCATTTAACAGTTGTTTTCCACGTTTATTTGTTTTAGTATTTTCGGGAAATACTGCCCGAGGAATGTGGAGAGTTTCTTCTCTAAATTTATCGCAAAATAAATTTATGCTTGCATTGGAAATCTTGCAATTTAAGTCCCCGACTAAAATTATAGCCGTCATTGGATCTTTCTCCCTGATCTCTGGATATGTGAAAAAACCTTTTTCAAGATTACATTATAGCCAGCTTCCGGTGGTATATAAGCATTAATCAGAACCAAATGTTTATCAGCTTTCGTGTTACTAGACCCAAATAAAGTTACTACTTGAAAGAGGTTACTGGGGTCCATATAATGTACATAATTCCAGTTTATTCGATTTGTTAAAAGGCAAGCTATCCCCCCACTGGCATGTCCTTTCTTATTAAAAGTGGCACTACCTTCCAATACAAAATAATCTTTCCCTGCTTGAACTTTATCGGGGCACCATGTCTCCTGCAGGCATATTATATTTGCTTCCAGGGACATAAGGAATTCCATTTTTTCCGGACTGTTTTTTAGTCCAGCTGCATTCCAGGATATTATAGATAACTTTTTGCTAAAGATGCGAATTAGGCGATTTTTTATTTAGGGATTTTTCTGCAAGAACTCTAGGAAGCCAATTCCATTGAACATTATCATCTCCGGTATTTAGTTGACGAGATAACAAAGGCGGATTAGCATAGGACACTAAACGAAATTCCTTAGACATGCATATTTTTAACTCTGTAAGCTCGCCTACATTATTTATACTACCTGTTGCTGCTTGCAACAGAGAAAAAGGAGACTTCTGACAAATTTGGGATTTAAGGACATTATTTTGTCTAGTATGCCCTAACACCGGGATTACATCTATCCCTCTGCTCTGTAGATCTTCTGAGCGCTGCAGGATTAGATTAGCTACTAGCTTAGAGTGAAACTTCACCCTAGTTATCATCCCCACATCTGATTTTAATATTTGTACCCTGTCTAAATCAGCTGATTGTATTAATTTCAAGTTAGCCGATTCTTGAAAATATTTAAGCAAGAGGGATCTATTCAAAATGCATTCAACATCAAAAAGGGGAGAAAATTCTACCCACACGGTGTCAATGCTTTTCTCCTTAGTCTCTGTTGACGGGACACCTTGTGCAACTACTCCCGCAAAGGATGTTGCTAAGGGATTAAGGATTGGAACTACATGGCCGGGAGGATTATGCTCCTGTCCCAAAGATATAGAATTTTTTGTCCCAATTATATCCCTAATAATAGTAGCTGGTTGGAAGAGGGTATTTGTATCAATTGTTATAGGTGGGGGGGGGGAGAGGAAATTACTAGTACTGGGGTAGCCGCAGGTGGAGGAACGATATTTTCCTTAATGTTCTTATTTTCGGGGTTATTATCATTTTCAGCTACCACCTGAGTTTGATGTACCTCATTATATATAGGGGAGTTAAGATGTTTTCTAAAAAGGATTTTCCTCCGCCTATTTTTTTCTATCCATCTTATTCATTTCCTCTTATTCTTTCCATTCTTTTTTAGTTTCTCTAACTTCCCAATATTACTATTCTCTTCCAGCGCAGCATCCACCTCTCTATCTCCTTCTCCCTGTTGCCTCTTAAAAATTGGGAAAAGATAATTCCCGGTTTTAGGGTGGAGTTCCCCACTGGATTTTATTTCTAAATCATTACCTGTTGGGCAATTTAAAATAGAGGGTGGCTGAATAGCACTTATATGTGCTTCCTCATTTACTATCTTTGGATCATCATTGACTATAGGTACCTGATCTTTTATTACTACCTCGTCTTGTACTAAGGAGGACTGCTCCTTTAGGACTGCATCCTTCTCGCTTCGAGTGCCCAATAAAACTTTCAAGATTTGGGTCACTGTATCTAGTACGCAGTCGGAGTCCCCCCACAAATTTTTCCAGTAATTGTAAAATGGACGACAGTAAGTGTTCTAATACGTGGAGAGAATCAGAGATAGGTTTATCTATCCCCTGGTGTTGTAGTGCATTTATCCCAGTCAAATTTAGGTTGGGGCTTATAGAGAAATTTGTGTGATGTTACAGGTGTTTTTAAATCTATTTCGTCTTTGACCAAGTCAGTCTCTATGTATCTTTGACATAGGTCCTTATCTAGGACCATAGGAGACAAGCCGTTGTTGAAAGAATCTCTTACTAGTGATGTATTTACTGTGTGATCGACATCATCGTGTGGAATTTTCCCTTTGTACAAATTATCTTGTTCTATGTCTTTCCTTGTTTTTATAATTACTTCTGGGGCTAATTCAATGTTATTTTTCATTGTGGAAAATAAAGGAGGTGAGAAACCGCACTCATATAGTATAGGTACTACACTTGTTGCGGCTGAATTGTTATCCACAATTACCTTTCTATCTACAGGCATCTCTCCCGCTCTATTGGGTAACAATTCTAAATGAATAGCTCCAGAATCCTTAATATCCTCCGACTTGTTGTCTACCACTGTAGCTTTATTCTTACCCCTTTCCCAAAGATTAAAAAGCTGACAAGTGCTTTTCAAATGAGTAGCCTGGCTAATCTTATTGCGTAGAGGGTTTGATCTGGTTTTTGAGCAAGATCTTCCTACTAATATTCTCCCAGACCTTAATTTTTTTGTCGTCATCTCAATCAGTAGGAGTGGTGAAGTATATGATAGAAAGTACTATTCATAAACTGAAATACTTGACAATTTTTCTCGAAAGTATATAATTGAAAAACGAAACCAGAGCTAACAAACAGTATCACACAACCTATATAATAATCTCAAACATTCTAATACTTTTCTCAAAAAGAGCATGGGAGTCACCAAGCGGGTAATCTGGCCAAACAGTATGTGATGAGTAAAATGTTAGAGGACTGGCCTAGCCTGGCCTTCTCGTGCCTCTGAGGGCCTCAGAGGGCCCGCCCTTGTCCCGGGCTTCTCCCGGCGCGCTCCCGCGCTGCGGGGGTACAGTCGTTATTTTATGCCTAAGAGGAAGTGGGCGTGTCCAACAGGGAGAGCGTCACCAGGTGTTTGCAGTCAGGTGATTAGCAGGGACTCTTGGGAGATGTAGTCCTGCTACCTGTGCGCTCACAGCCCTGTCCTTAAGAAACCCTCGGTTCTGCTCCAACACCCACAAACAGCACGACACCGCGTAGCGGGACCCGCGAAGCGGGTCTGGCAAGGAGCTGCGGTTTACAGTGCTGAGAGCGGCAAGATGATTCAGGAGACGCAGACCGGGTTCAACAGCGTCAGAGTGTCACATCCAGGAAACTGCAGCCAGGAAAAGCAATCCACGATAGATCCGTGTCCAAGAGCTTTTGATAGGAGGAAGTCGGCGTGTCCAACAGGGAGAGTGTCACCAGGTGTTTGCAGTCAGGTGATTAGCAGGGACTCTTGGGAGATGTAGTCCTGCTACCTGTGCGCTCGCAGCCCTGTCCTTAAGAAACCCTCGGTTCTGCTCCAACACCCACATACAGCACGACACCGCGTAGCGGGACCCACGAAGCGGGTCCGGCAAGGAGCTGCGGTTTACAGTGCTGAGAGCGGCAAGATGATTCAGGAGACGCAGACCGGGTTCAACAGCGTCAGAGTGTCACATCCAGGAAACAGCAGCCAGGAAAAGCAATCCACGATAGATCCGTGTCCAAGAGCTTTTGATAAGAGGAAGTGGGCGTGTCGAACAGGGAGAGCGTCACCAGGTGTTTGCAGTCAGGTGATTAGCAGGGACTCTTGGGAGATGTAGTCCTGCTACCTGTGCGCTCGCAGCCCTGTCCTTAAGAAACCCTTGGTTCTGCTCCAACACCCACAAACAGCACAACACCGCGTAGTGGGACCCGCGAAGCGGGTCCGGCAAGGAGCTGCGGTTTACAGTGCTGAGAGCGGCAAGATGATTCAGGAGACGCAGACCAGGTTCAACAGCGTCAGAGTGTCACATCCAGGAAACAGCAGCCAGGAAAAGCAATCCCATATAGTATGCAATATTGGTTTCATATACACCTATTGTGATTAGTCCTCTTTCTGTTTTTGTATTAATGACTGTTGAGGTGGGACATACAATGAACACTAATGCGTATACGTCCTATTTGTGAGCTATGTCTAATGACAGATGGGTATGGTTTTTGAACAATAAAAGTAAGTGTGACAGGCGTTTTTCCGTACCCGTTCACTAATGGCACTTACTTTTGAATGGCGGTATCATCAGGTTCAGTCGGGTGTCGTTCTCTTTTTATTTGTATTATCTAGTGACTTTAAAGATGGAGCCAACATGGAATGCCAAACAGGCATACACCGAGCTCTGAGTCACACATATGGATAAATGAAGTAAGGGGCTGATTACAATAGCGAAGAGACTGCCAGGGACAGGCTGTCTGTGGGGGTCTCCCCGCCATTGTAACCAACTTTTCTGCCCACCTTATTATGATGGCGGGCAGATTTGTGGCTGTTATAAGGACCGACCCCCATGCATCCACCAGGCTCCTTGAGCTTGTAGGTGCGGCAGAGGGGCTTGGAGTCGTAGTCTCTGATTACAATGTCCCTTTCTGTCAGACGTTTCATGGCAGGTTACCCACCATGAAATGGCTGATGGAAAGGGACATTAAGGTCCAGTAGCGGGCCCCCCTTTTACTCTGGCCCCTGGTTGTGGGTGTTGCATAAGCATGGGCGGAAAATCCGTTACGCTCGCGGATTTTGCGGATTTTCGGTAAATTCGCAATCCGCGAGATTCGCGAATTTCCCGCAAAATCCGCAAATCCACGAGCAGCGGATTTTATGGCTTGCTCGCACTGTTCGCGTGAGTTCGCGGCTTCCCAGTTCAACTTCGCGCCCCGCGAATAAGCGCTAAATTGCAGAAATACGATCTTAGCAAAACTGAAACTACTTACCAGGTTCAAAAGTTCAAGCTCATCATTAGTAGCCATTTCCTGTAGTGCTTCCTGAGGGGCCCCTCCAGAGTTCAGTTGCCTACTTGCAACTATTATGTGACCCTGCTCTGACCCTCAGAATAGTTACACAAAGGTCCTGAATTACAGCTAAGGCAGACAAGCAGGAGCCAGGCTGGAAGTTCAAATCCAGTGACACATTAATCAGCCCCTAATTCATTATTGTCAGTTGGGGCAGGGCAGGTGTTGTAACTAATTTTGCAACAATGAAAGCACTTAGCAAGTGCAAAAGATCACTAATCAGGAAGCACTAAGGAAGCAGGTGCCAGCTAAAAAAATATTCTGTGACACATTAATCAGCCCCAAATTAATTCAGGTCACTTGAGGCAGGGAAGGTGTGCTTTGCTTTGCCACAATAATGTACACTGGACAACCAGAGGGTGCTGTGATGAAACAGAGGGTGGCATGGGTGGGCCAGAGGGTGGCATGAGTAGTCAGAGAGTGGCAGTGGTGACAGAGAGTGGCAGTGATGAAGAAGAGTGTCCCAAACAGGCTGGACAAGTAGAAACAACAAGTTCGCAAAACTTGCGACCCGACAGGTAAGTTCGCGTTTGCGAAATTATAAAAAAACCCTCGCGAACTGGCAGAAACCCGCACGAACCCAAAAAAAAATCCGCAAATTCGCGAGAATTCGCGGATTTTGCGGATTGCGAGTTCGCAAATCCGCAAAATTCGCAAACGCGAGATTCGCAAAATTCGCCCATGCTTAGTGTTGCAGGGTACCTATAGTGCCCAATACATATTGCTGCAACATATTGCAGGCATCGCACCGCATGGTGCAGGCCACATAGTGCAGGGACATGTGCAGTGTCCCGTTTTTACATTGCGGAGGGTGCTGCAGCCAGCTAATTAAATGACTATAATTGTTTGTGTTTTCAGCGGTAAGCCTTCCCTTTGGTGAACCGACATTTGATTTGCATGTCATTTTTTTGTCACTGTGGAATAGATTAACAAGTACAGTTAAAAGATATGCTATTGGGAAATAATTGATCATGTGACTCTCTGTTTCTCAGACAGCTTGTTTATTTGTCATTTCCGTGTTCTTGTTTTCCTATTTATAATAGACACATGGTCAAAGTGGGATCACGTTGATGGCATTTTATGAAATTCCTAATATACATTTAGGTAGGACATTGGAGTTATTTGAGCACTATTGGCTTTAAAGATAGGGATGCAAAGCTTTATACACACAGTTGTTTTGAAGGAAACACACTTTCTTTACACTGTGGGCTCATTTTCACATACAGGAGTTGTCTTCGTGCTTAACTATGAGCCTCTCAAAATCAATTCAAAATTAGATGAACAAGGAACCCTTTATGCTGCTATCTATACTTGATGAGTTCAAAAAGATCCTGAGTAAGATTCTGGCCACCTGACTTCTCAAGGTTTTGCTGAAACTAGTACATGCTGACCAATCAGGTTTTGTTCCCAACAGAAGTACATCCCCTAATCTCTTGAGAATGTAGGTGGTGCTGTTGCCACCTATTGACCTTGAAAAGCCATTTTACTCCATTAGTTGTAATTTTATTTATGCACCTTTGACAAGGACACAGTTAGAGAACAATGTTGACTATTGCATTGTATTATAGGTGCAATAGACCACCTACTACCCTTGACATTTTGTTGAAGTCCTTTTCAGCACGTAGCACTCTACTCCAGAATCGAATGTTAGTGCTTAATCCAGGAAATTGTTGGTTATTAGCATTAAATGTGTCCTCTCAAGTTAATATTTCTAACCATTTAGTCCAATTGTTTGTGGTAGATTAAAATTAAGAACTTATACAAGTTCATTAGTTTTGTGGTGTGTGAGTTCATGCAGATAGTTGGTGGAGTGAACATACATGCTAAAAGAGATTAAGGGCCTGATTTAAAGTTTGGCAGATGGGTTGCAAATGTGATTGATATTCTGTCCAAATATTACAAGTGCATTATATCCAATGGCACTTGTAATCTGGCATATGGGATATCTATTACATTTGTGATGGAGAGTTAGAAATGGGAATCTCTGGCTGGCAATGGTTTGCACCTTTGTCCAAGTAGGGACCCTTGCTTCTAGTCAGGCTAAGAAAGTTACAACCTTAGACAACCCCTGCTAACCCCTTGGTAGCTTGGCATGATCAGACAGGCTTATCTCAAACGCAATGTGCAAAGCATTTGTGTACACATATAGTAATACAGTGAAAACACTACAAATGGACAGCACACTAGTTTAGAAAAATAAGTAATCTTTATTTAAACCAAACAAGAACAAAACAATAAAAATCCAACATACAGTTTTCAAGGTATGACTTTTAAAATGTAAAAACAATTCTGTCAATAGCAAACTATAGATGCAACACTTTAAACACAAGGTACCTTGGATGTGTCAAAATCATAAGTAACAACAGACGCAGAAGAGGTAATGCGTTGGTTCCGTATGCGCAGGGAAGGTGATGTGGCTTTTCCTTTCTCCAGCAGAGATGATGTGTTGGTTCCTTACTGCCACTCAGGGTAGGTGATGCGTTGGTTCCTTACTGAAGAGGAGGTGATGCATTTGTTTCTTACTGTGCAGAGAGGTGATGCATTAGTTTCTTACTGCGGCGCCGGCGCTGTTGTAGACTTGGCGCCATGGTGCGATGAGTGGAGATTCAGGGATGCGTCGATTCTCGGTGCTGCGGCAACGGTGCTGCGTTGACCTCTCCAGCCGCGGTCCCATGATGTTTTGGTTCTTGCAGTCGCACAGCACGGGTTGTGTCAGAATCAGTACAGTGATCTCCGACTTCGGAGATCGGTGCATGAGAATCGCTGTGGAGTGATTTTTAAAGCCACGGGCAGGCACTGCATCGGTTTTTTCAGCGGCACAGTGGTGTTGCATCGGAAATGGGTGCGAATGCATCACACTTTTCCCAGCTCCTAGCAGAAGGAATCGCCAGAGGCCCAACACAGGAACATGCACCTCTTGGTAGGTCAGAACTCCAAGTAAGGGAATCCAGGAGAGCTTGTGGTGAAGTCTTTACGTCCCTGAGACTTCAAAACTGGAGGCAAGCTCTACATCAAGCCCATGGAAATCTTCTTTAATCAGGATACACAGCACACAGCAATGTCTTTGTCCTCTCTTTGGCAGAAACAGCATCTGCAGGCCAACCCCAGACAGCAAACAGCTAAGGGGCAGGACTTTTCCTTCAGCTTTCCTATCTCTTCTCCTTAGCAGAGGTTCCTCTTGAGTCCAGAAGTATTCAAAAGTTCTGGGGTTTGGGCCCCGATATTTATACTCAATTTCTCGTAGTTCTCTTGTGGCAGAGAGGCTTTGTGCTCAGTCAAAACCAGTTCTGTCCCCTCTAGTCTAGCTTCCTGGCAGGAGGTGAAAACAGCATTGTGCAAGACAGACCAGGCCTACTCAGGTGCAATGAAATCTCCTCTTACTTGAAACACACACCAGGTATACTCAGCCCAGCCCTCACTTATCCAGGAAAGGCAGGACACACATGAACCCCCCAGTGGTTGTCTACAGTGAATGCACATCCCCAGCCCCTGTCACTCCAAAGCCAGACAGTCAATCCCCAAACCAGCAGAGGCACACAGGAGGATGGCTTAAGCAAGAAAATACCCACTTTCTAAAAGTGGTATTTTAAAAAATATAATATAAAATCATCTTTACTAAAATATGCTAAAATATGCATTTTTATATTCTGAGCTCAGGCATACTAAACTCCATCTTTCCATCTTGTCCCAATGGGAAGTTATACTTTAAGATTTTATAAATTAACTCCCATTCTATCCTATGAGACAGATAACCTTCCAATAGTGGAAAAACAAAATACACTGCATTTTACTGTGAGGACATGCCACACACACCAGTACATGTCCTACCATTCACATCCACTGCACCCTGCCCACAGGGATACCCTGCGCCTACCTAATGGGTGTCTTAATATAAGACAAGGAAAGGTTAGGGTCTGGCAAGTGGGTGCACTTGCTAGGTTGACATGGCAGTAGAACCTGTGCGCACAGAATGCAGTGGCAGGTCTGAGAACCCTTTGAAAGGATGCTTGTGTGGGTGGCAAAATCAGTGCTGCAGACCCACTAGCAGCAATTGACTTACAGACCCTGGACACACACAGTACACTGTACTAGGCACTTAGTAGTAAGTCAAATAAACCAATCATGGGAATATCAATCCATATTCACAATTTACTGAGGGAGCACTTGCACTTTGGCACTGATCAGCAGTGGCAACCTGCCCAAAGCATCTAGACCAGTAAAAACGAAATCCAGGTCAGAGCAAAAATACAGGAGGCAGAGGCAGAATGACAGGGGGAAACCATGACAAGGATGCCAGGTCTAACAGTTCCTCTGAACTCTAAATCAGGTCCTTAGTTTTGTTAAGTTGCAGGGATACGGTTTCAACAAGGGAAAAATGCGCTTTTTAAAATGAGGTGTGGCCAATTACAAAATGTCAATAATGGAGAATAAAGCAGGCAGTCATACCTACTTAAATTAAGCTAGTATCAGACAGATAAAGGTGTAGAATATGTATAGTGCTTATTCACCCCTAGTGGTGCACCAAAGCACCTACGCACAAGGATAGCATATGATGCCATATTGATATGTGATTGGAAGTGTTTTATTTTGGGTATGAGGCTGTGGGAAGTATTTTCATTTAATCTGTAATGACCACTGAGGGGAGGGAAATTATATCAGGACCGTCACTGAACTTAGGAGTTCAGGGCTGTCCCGGTGCTGCCTCTTTCTTTTAGTGATGAGGAGTCTGTGCTCAATGAACAGAGCTTATTGGCGAGATTGTTATACTATTTTAGAAAGTTTCACTACTGCTTTCTAAGACTTTCTTTAAAGAGCTCAACTCTTTGCTCTCAGATAATGATAAGGGAAGAAGGTACCAAAGGAGTGCTAATATTACCACTGTTAGAGAAAGGACTTGAGACTGTTTTTGAATGTTAACATCTCTGGCGCACAGCTGCACTTAATGGAACAATGGTTAGTGACTGCAAGGACATTGTATATGGGTAGAAAAATAGCGCTTAGCATGATCCTATCGATCTTCAGAGACAGAGCTGAGGAAGGGTATTCCAGCCTGCCACTCCTTCCTATAGCAAGGTAGTGCGGGACTAGATACACCAGGAGGAAGAGAGAGTTAATAATACTTATGCCCCGAGTTAGTATTGTGGTGCAGGGACACAATGAGATTAATAGAACTGCCAGCGAGGCTTGTGCCGTGGGAGGTGAAGATTACAAAACGTAAAGACCTCTACATAGCTGGTGCTTTAAAGAGTTTACCATGGAGCCTGGCTTACAAGTAACACAGTTCTTTATATAAAGCGAGTTGATACAGGCAGTCAAACAAATACGGGGTTCTGAAATAATTGTACCCCAGGCAGATGTGGTGCCGCAGCTGTTGCTCACTCTGGGAAATGGTGTTGAGGCTTTTATACAAGTATGTGGGACCACAGGGCTGAATTCAGTCACTGATATTGACAGGTTATAAGTGTGTGAGGAAAAATCTTGGGGAGAAAAACAACAAAGGAAATATAGAGTAGGGCTAAGTGGCATATTTGGAAGGTAGCAAGAACCTTACAGTTAAATTATAGTCAGTTTAATTCTTCCCAACATAGGGCCAGATGTAGGTAAAACCGAAATACTGAGTTCTTAAAAGCGAATTATACCGATTCGCTATTAAGAACTCGGTATTTCATATGTAGATAAAAAATCGCGAAAATCTAGCGATTCAGTAAAAATCTAGCGACTCAGTAAAAATCGCTAATAAAAATACCAATTCCTCACAATTGAATTGGTATTACCGATTTCATAATACCGATTCGGTAATTAGCGAATCCGGTATTTCGGAAAAATCGTAAAGTTGTGAATCAGCCAACCCTGTGCTTCAAGATGACCTCACAACCAGGAAGTGGTCACACCCATGCAGCTGCACTGATCCTGAAGCTGTTGGAGAGGCAGGGAGCACACCTTACAACACAGGAGCTGCCTTGTAAAGATCTTGCTGACGCCCCAAACCAGAAATGGACAACCAGGAGAAGGAAAAGAAGGCAGGAGAGTGCAAAAGAAAGCACAAATTCAGTGAGAGGGAGCTGCAGATGCTGCTAGAGGAGGTGACAAAGGACCATGATAACTGTTTGGCAGACATTCCCTGCATGTCCTGGAATCCCAAAAGAGGCAAATATCGCTGGTGATCCAGGAGAAGATAAATGCCATTGGAGTAACCCAGGGCTCAAAAGAAGAACTAAAAAAGTGCTGGTATGACCTCAGAAAACGTGCAAAAGAGAGGTTGGCTGATAGACTCAAGCAAGCCAAGCAGACAGGTGGTGGGAGATCTACAGTGCCTGTCCCAACTGCCCTGGATCTATTGGTGGAGTCTACCCTCCATCCAGAGAGCGTGAGTGGGATTGGAGGCGCAGACAGCTCAGCTTGAGCTGGCTACAGGCAAGGTAAGATGCATGCACAGAATGCTTTTCCCCCCACTCCCTAACCCCAATCCACAACCCCCAGTGAGGCAGTATGATTCCCACTCCAGTACCTGTTTTAAAAAAAAACACAGCAATGCATTATGGGAGATGTAGTGAGAAGTAACACATATCGTAACAGTCAGTCCACCGAACTCAAAGGCATGTGACAAACATCAGTACTTAGCAAGCGGAGGACAGTCAGTTTGATTGGCAGTCATGAAATGTATTACTACGCCAATGCTGCCAGACAAGTGAGCAAATGTACATTCTGTCTCCACAGGCTAAGCATCGCACAAGGCTGCTGAAGGGTGCACAGGAAAGGCACCCAAGAGAGACAACACACAAGAGGAGGAGGTCTTGTCACCTGCTGAGCACGGATGTATGACGGTACCACGCGTACTTTTACAACGCGTACCGTTACAACGCTACTTTTACCACGCAAGTCGTTACAACAACTTGCGTGGAGGGGCGCTGGATAGTACATTTTTTAATTTACTATTCCAACTCCAGTTCCTGTGGACTCTAGGGAAGGAGTTGGATAGTAAATTAAACTATTTACTATCCTGGAGCGCCCTCCAGCGCAAGTCGTTGTAACGACTTGCGTGGTAAAAGTAGCGTGGTAACAGCACCGCGTTGTAAAAAATGCGTGCTAACCGTTGTATACCGCTGAGCACACACCACCCCCACCACCACCGCCAGTATCACCATTACCCCCACCAGCACCACCGTTACCACCACCACCATCACCACCGCCACCACCACCAAGAGCCAGGAGGCATACAGTGGCTAGCCTCCAGCAGATGGAGGTGTCCGGGGAGGAGAGCAAGGGAGGCCAACATCCCACACTGGCAAAGAATGACACCAGTGCAGGTACACAGTCTCCCACTGAGCACACCCACACAGGTGTCAGATGCCGCAGAGCGAGGGCAGCCAGTCCTGTTGCACAGGGTGAGGAGTCAAGCGTATTCGCCGGTCTCGAGGGGGATATACTGAAGGTACAGCGCCTGCAAGGCAAAGCAATTAGATCAGTGCAAAGCCAGATGGTCCCCAAGAACAGACACATGCTGGAAATTAAGGAAGGCGTAAACAGCATGAACAATGCTGTGGCTAAGGGCATGAGGGACATGTCAGAGGCAGGGAGGCTGCAGTGCAGCAAACTGGATGAGGATCATTTGGCGAGGCGCAGGGACCAAAAATGGACAGCTACACTAAGGCAGTGAACCACCTCCTCACTGCCACATCTGTGCTCCACAGGCGCTCGGTGGACATGCAGGAAGAGATGGCCCACTGCAGCCGTGATGTTGCAAGGGGCTGGTCACAGTTACCAGTGCACTGGAAGTGCTCCAAACCACCCAAATAGCTGCTACAGGTGCAGGGGATGGGGGGAAAGTGAGGAGGCAACAAGCCACAGCAGCATCACACCCCCGATAACTGAGTCCAGGAGGCGCAGCGAAAGGCACGCGGCTGCCACTGTACAGACCGCCATGGTGGACAGTGTGCCCAGGAAATGTGGCTATGCTGCGCGTGGGCACAGGAAATAATGACAGCCATCACCTGGCATTGAGAGATGGGTGATGTAACCCATTTCATCTTTGGAATGTCCATTGAATATTGGCATTGCATGTTGAGGCCTTCATGTTGTGGCGGTGTGCTGTGCTATTGACTAAGTTAAGGTTAATAAAACACCGTCACACAATTACAGTTACTGTCTGTAAAACATGAATTTTGGAAGAATCACACAGTGCCATTGTGCCACTAGAATAAAAAGGATGTTTTGATTTGGGCGTGATTGGTAAAAAATGCCAGATTATTTCATTTCTACTTGCAACTGATGTCTTATAACTAGTTCATGTTCCTGTATATAACCGTCTGTTCAAATGCTGATAAAGAAACTAAACAAAAAGCACCATTTCTTACTTATAGATTATGCATCCTGACTCACACAGCTTGATGCAAGTAGGAGGCCACTCCTTGGGCCACTGCACCCACGTTTATGTGTGATTTGCCTGATTGTCAGGTTTGAATTTAGCAGGGCTAATAAAGCTATTCCCTTTTTCTGCAGTCATTTGAAAAGGTGTCATTGGTGTGGGGGACAGATACACATGCTGTTAGAAATTAAAGGCAATTGCTTTGCTGTGTGTGCTCTAAAGATGAATACTTTTATTATTCTTAATATTTTACACAAAGAGGTGCTTGCCCTATTAATTGCATACCTGCTCTTTTATGATTTGTGGTCATTCTCCTCCCAGGCGCCGTGTCGATAGTAGCAGCCTTCTTCATGTCTTCTTGGAAGGGCCTTTCATTTCTTCGAACTCTCCGAGGGTTTATGAAAGCATCATTATTTCAGCAAGAGTTACCCTTTCTCTCCAGAGCCTCTTGCACATAAGCATTTAGGCGTAACCTTGGCCCTTGTTGAAAATAACTTCTTAGAATGTGGTTCTGTAACTTGTAGTCTTATCAAGGCATTCATAATGGCTCCTAGTATACACAGCTGTGATAAAACAACGAATTTCATTTTCTACTGGACGCTCTCTCCCATAGTAATCATTGGACCTGCTCACTTTTGGCGTCATTACATGTTTTTCTAACCACATAAAGGAATCACCTGCTCGCTGCGTGAATATCAACCGAAAATAGCCTAACCAGTTCCCCGACTGAAGGCAACACCCACCTCCCACATCTCGCGGACGTCCTGCTTTGCTTGTGATGAAATGAAAAGAATCAGTCATCTTCCAAAACTCTCTATGCATGCAAACTTGAAAAGCTAAGGCCCGGCCCCCCTCAGCAGTTTGAAAAGTGTTTTTGTGGAATAGAATGGCGCTAAACTTTCACATTGCTCTGGAAATATTATACCCGGATTGCTAGGTGTATGTTTTAATTGGGGTCTCTAACCTTTTCTGTCATTTTTTTTACTGTTTTTATTTCACACAAAAACGACAACAGTAAGGCCATGAAATAGGCGTTCAGCTCAAGATTTTTCTCACATTGTACTTAGTCATAGCGGCCACAATCATGAAACAGGAGAATAAAATAGCACAATAAAGGCATGTAAGTGAAACATAGGAACTTGTGGGGTGCAGAGTCGCTCATTAAGTAGGGTGATGGGGCCGGGAGGGACCGAGTATGGAAGATGGCATGTGATCTAACTAGAGATTGGCATATTCCTCAGGACTCTAGTGTTGTGTCCCGTGATAATTATTTGCTAGAGTTCAACAGTGCAGGGGACCGACGAGCCCGACATGCGTTCACCATGTGATTAATCTCACCATAAGCATTGAGTGTCCCCTACGAGGTGGCTGAGTGTCGTTTGTGGCCTCAACATTCACAATGCATATGTCTCAGTTCCTGCCTCCCTCTCTTGTCATTCCCTTATCATGGAGCGAATGTCAGCCAAGGTATTAGCAGTAAGTGTCCCACATAACATTGAGATGGCTCGATGTAGTCCGTCATGTGTCAGTAGGACTTGTAGGATTGGTGATTGGGATGACTCCATGTCACCAGCCCCCCAGGTGGTTCTCACCACGTGGTAAATGGCATGGTAAATCAGGAAACACCCTGCACCCAAGGCATAAGTGTCCATAATCCGAGGCATAAGATTCCCCTCATGAAAGGCATCTCTTAGGCTATCTGTCATCTCATAGTGCTCATCCAGCATTCACATGCCCGGCAGTCACTCCAAGCAGATCAAACAGGAGTAGGGTATAACGGGAGTCTGCCCATGCACAAATCTATGCCAGCACGCTCGTGCTTTCTGCCTAGGACATCTCTGTGGAGGACTAATGCGGTCGGATAGCCAGGTGAACACTCCGGTCATACCCATTCTCACCTGGACAGTTACCCATTCAGTGTTCAGGGCCCCATTGAGCCAGTTCAGTGGCCACTGATGCTGCATAATATAGTTAGGAGCACCCAGAACTCCTTCGAGCAATGGGTATTGTGTTCTGGCCAAAACCACACGTCGATGATCCATTCCCGACATCAAATACAATAGAAGTCGATTCAGGTCTTTAAAAAATGTCTAGGGATTATGATTGGGAGTATAGCAAAGAAATGTAGCAGCCTGCGGAGCACCGACACCTTGGCTATGGTTACTCGTCCTAGTGGAGATAAGTGCAGCGAACACCAGAAGGGGGGGATCCACGTCTAGACTGTTGTGTCTTACCCTCATTGTTCTTCTTACGGGCTCTGTCAGTATGGTATTTTTGGATACACAAATACTTGAATGTCCCATGCATCATTTGAGTCAGTACACTGAAGAAGTTGATCCGAGGGGCTCAGGGTTCGGGCAAGAGGGAATAACCAGGACGCAGGCTAGAAACAACTCATAAAGCATTCATCAGGTGCATCAATTCTAGGAGAGAAACTCAAACATTGTTCAGAAGGACCGCTGCATCATCCACATAAAGCAACACAATGTGGTGGGTGTCCAATACCCGATTCCCCCTGTGATAGGCCTGTAATCTCAAATGACATATGAGAGGCTCCCAGTGCCTAATTTGTAAAATTAAGTACAGGTGCTCACATTTTCTGTAGGAGCCACACACACTTTCCCGCCACCACCCACTTCATCCACTGACTTCACCCACTTATTTATTTATTTATTTATTTATTTATTTTTTGACATTTCTAAAGCGCAACAAATACCCGTAGGCGTCTCGGCGCTAACTTCCTTTATTGGCTCCACCAGCATCCACAAGACTCAACACATCACAGCCAGCTCCCCACGTCTTGAGTTCCGCAAGAAGCTGAAGACCAGCACTTTCCTGTCATACCAATCTCTGGTACTACACTTCAGAGGAACTTTGCTGCCAGTCAAGGGGGCACTACTTGCATACTGGGCTGAAAGTGTACCCTTTGTCTTTTGGTTGGCTCTATATGCATGCATTTATGTAGAGACATTGGTCTGTCTGCTTCAACATGTGTTTTCTGTTAATATGCAAATCAATATTGTGTGCTTGCATGCATCTGTGCTTCCAAAATTCAAACGTCCAACCTATTGGTTTTGTTAGTGCTTATTTTGTTTTGCTTGATACTAACAGAAGCCTAATTTCAAAGAGCCGTGAAGTGCAGAGAACATCTATTGTAGTTTTAGCTTCCCAAACATGAGGTATTAATAGAAATGTATGTGGGGCAGTAGAATCTGTAGGAAAGGAATAAGGCTGTAATCGGAGTAGTATCGCAATCATGGAGAATAAAATGATTTGCTTACAATAGCAGAATGTGTAGTGCATGAGACAGGATTAGAATAGAGCAGAGTTGGTACGCAGCAGCAGCAGAGGGTAAGAGGGAGATGGGAGGGGGTTTAATAGGGGTGTCAAACGGCACCTTCGGCAAGTAAAGAAATATGTTTTAAAGCTGCTTAATATGAATCTCTGAAATCAAGAGGGACGTGATGTGCAGGACTTTTACTGAGACAGCTACGTGCACTCATTTTAAGATTGGTGGCTTGGACCCCGCATCTCCCATGGTAAAAGCCAGATCAGGAACCAGAACTTCATTCCAACCATTAGCGCGGGCAAGATGGAGAAAGACCAGTGAAGGTAGAATTTCCCAGTGTTCTCTAATCACAGTGACAGTGTTTAAAGTGGAAGCCACACAAAAGAATACAAAGAACGTATTCATTTATTGCTTCGAAGCTGCACCTTAAACTTTAACATTTACTTAGTTTATTTGCGCTTAAAATAATCTGGGCACATCGAGATAGATCCAAACATAGAGGCTGAGGCCAGAAAAACACCGGAAAACAAGCAAACACACAAGCACACACACACACACACACACACAAACACACAAGCGCACACACACACACACACACACACACACCCACACACACACACACACACACACACACACTCACACACACACACACACACACACACACACACACACACGCGCACACACACACACACACACACACACACACACACACACACACACACACACACACACACACACACACACACACACACACACACATAACTGTAATAAAAAACACATTTTCTGGTCTTTGGCCACCTCGAGCTTACTGGCCTTTCATTATTAGTTTGTGAATGAATGATTCTTTATTGTGTGGTTACTTAAAACCATTACATTAAGACCAAGGTATAAAATTACAAAAGTTAAAAAAACACAAAATTTCTGTGGGCGGGCGTTTGTTAAAAAGTTCCCAAAGTTCAAAAGGACCAAAAACCACAGTATTTCTGATGACAAGCGTTTATAAGAAGTTCCCAAGGTTCATACGGGCACACGCAGTAGGGGGCCTGTGGGGGCCGCTGGGGGTCCCACAGCAAGGTCTCTATTACTGCGTGGCCTTTGCCGCTGTCAACGTAAGCCGGGTCTGTTGTATACATTTTCCAAATGAGGCCATCTGTTTTACTATGCTCAAGGTGTATAGATGATAGATTGCTTCCTTGGCTGTGCGTGTCCCAGCGTCCCTGAGAATGGGCCTAAGGTAGATAGTGCGGGGTGCGCGTAGGGCGGGACAGCAAAGCAGTAAGTGGGCCAAAGACTCTCATTTATAGTTGCAGAGTCTGCAATCCCGAACTCCTGTGCCTGCATTTTCCGGGTGGTAAAGTTCATTGAGCGGCAGGGGGTGCAATCTGTAGGCGAGAATCTTGTGGAGAGCTGGGAGGCCCACGGCCTGTGTAAGATGGTTTCGAGGATTGTGCGCAATGTGTGGCAAGCATAAGGATTCATGAAAGGCTCTTTTCCTGAGAGACTCCAAGTCCAGCTCCCGGGAACATATGCGCACTTGCCTCTTTATCGCGTGTTTGATAGTCGTGTAGTTGACAAGATCGGGGTTCCACGACTCGATTGCCAGGTTCAAATGCGTCATGGCAGCTTCGATGGTAGCTGACCAGGGGTTCCCTGGTTCAGTAAAAATGTGTTTCAGGACTGCCTTTAGGGTATTGTCCCGTGCCGCTGTTGTGAGGTAATAGTATTTACTTAAGGCTGCCATCTCTTCCAGGGTTTGTTGGTTAGGGGCGAATTCCAGGCGAATTAGAGTGTTTTTTGTTGCATTTTGGCAGTGATACAGTCTCTTGTATGCCCCACAATGGATTTTTTCCAACTCCTTATTTCATTTGCCTGGATACGCCTGTTGAGCGTAGTTAAGGGCCGGCATTAACTTGGCCTTGAGGACTCTTTGAATGGCCGTTGCTGATGGACTGTGTAAAAGGGCTTGAAGTTTACATAGTGCAAAGGTGATGGACTTACCTTTGCCCTGTATTTTCTTTAAGTGGGTACCGCACGACCCCAATTCATGGAAGGAGACCCCTAAATATAAGTATTTCTGGATACTGTCCAAGGTTAGATGGCCAAGGCTCCATTTTGCTCTTATTTTTCTGGGATAATGCCCAAAAATGACTATTTTTGATTTAGTCGTGTTTGCTACCAGCCTATTTTTGTTGTTATATATTGCCAGGGCGGTAAGTGCCTTTTGGAGTCCTGTTTTAGTGTGGTCCAGAATTACGAGATCATCCGCATACTGCATGAAGTGTATTTTTGTTGCCCCGATCTTTGGTGTTACTAGGGTGGCCCCCAGCAGGACTGTCTCCATGTCTGCTGTGTATAAGTTGAACAATAGGGGCGCCAGCACGCACCCTTGTTTTAAACCGCGGTTCGTGTCTATCTTATCAGTTGCAGAGTCATTTGAAAGTTTGATTCGTACCCAGGTCTTTTGATACAGGGATTGTATCGCTCTTAACAGGGAAGGATCGATGTTCCAGTGGACCAGCTTTCTCCATAAGATGGAACGGTCTACCCCATCGAACGCGGCAGAATAGTCGATGAAGCAGACAAATAAAGGGAGGCTTTTGCGCAGCCGTGCTCGATTGATTAGGTAAGAGAGTGCTGTGATGTTATCCACGGTCGAGGACCCTGGTCTGAAACCGGTTTGACAGAATGGTAGGAGGTTTTCTTCGCTTGCCCAGTCTGTGAGGACTTTCAGGATGGCACTTGTGTAAGCTTTACCCTCAATGTCCAGCAGGGCGATCATGCGGTAGTTTGTTGGGTCTGATTTGGGCCCTTTTTTATGAATTGGGTGCAGGAGCGAGCCTCGCCATGAGTCAGGCACAGCCCCGACAGCCAACAATCAGAAAATAGGGGGGTCAAGTTTTCAGACCAGAATTCGATGTTTGATTTGAATAACTGGCCTGGTAGACCATTAGGGCCTGGTGCGCCGTTAGCTCTGATTTTTTTTAAATATTTTGGACACTAGAGCTTGTCCGGGAGGAGATGTTATGTTGGTGGGTAAAGCCGGGTCCGGATTTTCTTGGGTCATGTTGTGAGGCTTGGTGGTTAATCCTTCTTCCTTGTAGAGCGCTTTTACATGGCAGACCCAGACAGATGCCTCAAGGGAGTTTTCTCTATGATTTGTGTCTCGACCAAGATGACTGATGTACCTCCAGAACTCTTGTGATTTTCCAGGGCTCAATAGATCGAAAATTTTTAGCCACTGAGCCTCGCAATGATTACGCTTTGCGGCCCACACTTTTATGGAGTGGCTCTTTGCGGCCTCTAGCAGTTGGAATTTGTTTTTAGTTATGCGTTTTTTACTGTGGGCTTTGCGTTTTTTGTTTAAGTCCTTTGCACTGGTTTTAATTTCTGCGTTGTATCCGAGTGTGGACGAAGGGTGCCAGCGGATTGCCCTTGGTTTATCTCCACCTCCCCTGAGTTCTGTCGCTAGGGTCAAGGTGATTCCTTCCCATGTAGCTATTATCTCCAGGTTGTGTTTGCACGGGGGCCAGCCTGCCCACGTATTTCCCCAGTTGTTAAAGGTTGCTGTGGCTACCTGCCCCCATTTTATTCTTCTGGGCAGTTTTGTTGTTTCTTGGCCATCCGATGCCCCCACGCATATCGGCTGATATCGTGGTTGCACCAATAAGTTCATAGTTATTATTAGAGCTGCATGATCGCTGTCATTACGTTGGTGGACCTTGTAGTTTATCATTTTGTCTTGCAGGTTGTCGCTTAATATGATGTAATCGATCGTCGTTTGGTTGTTGTACGTGTGACCGATCAAGGCTCCCGGGGTGGTCTTTAAGAGCAAAGTGTGGGCCGTCGCCAGTTTATAAGAGTTTAAGAATTCATTCAATGCTTCGGTGCCCCCGCGGTGTTGTTTTTGCTTGGTTGAAATCCCTATGTTGTGAATGTTAAAGTCACCGAGGATAATACAGTCTAATGATGGGTAGGCTAGCAGTAAAGTTTCTAGTTGATTTGCGAGTATGAGCGAGTTAAATGTGTTCTCCTGCGAATTGTGGTAAATGTTAATTAGTAGTATTGGTGGGGTCCCGTTAGTGGAGTGGGGGAATTTCAGAATACCCGCCTGTAGGGTATCTGGTAAACTATGTAGTTCCAAGAATTCTATGTTCCAGGCGTGTTTTATTTAGACGCACTTTCCCCCTGATGGTCTTCCGAATATATTGGTCTTTTTAGCCGCTTTACTGTATTCTGCATAACCTCTTAGCGAGAGTGGTTGGGTCAGCCAGGTTTCCTGTGTGCAAATAATGTCTGCTTGCTCCAAGAATTTCACCGCAGCTGGGCTTAGTAGCAGCTTTTTGAGTCCTGAGACATTCCACGTTAATATTTTCAGACTCTCGGTAAGTTTCTCTTTGTTCTTTAGATTTTTTTCTCGCTCGCTAGCAGCATGTTGAGATGGTCGAACTGAGGTTGCAGGGCGAGCTGTATTAGGAGCTAGGATTTAGTGCAGATGACAGCCAGGACCAGTCGTTGCATGAGTGACCCCTGGTTGTGCACAATCGTTTTCCTTGCGAAAGGTTTGTTGTGATCTTAATTGGGGTGCCATCGATTGGACTGTTGTTTATGCTACCTTTGCACCCCTGGAGAACAGACTCAATTTTTTGCCGATAGATGGAGGGAGCGTTTGTAAATGTGGAGTCAACCATGCCCTGTACCTGGTTGTCCGGCTTAAGGTGTAAGGTCGATGCTTTTAAAATTGAGGGATATTTTTGGGTCGGCTTTACCTTTATCTTTAGGCCCCAGCTTTCTAGTACTGGTTGTTGGCTCCTCAGTGCCTCCGCCAGGTCTAGTCTGGTGAAAGTTAATTCCGTTGTTTCATTTTTTTCTTCTGCGTCCGGGGTCAGGAAAGAGATGGTTTCAATGTCTTTAGTTTTTATCCCTTCCAAACCCTGCAGGTTTGCGCAGAGTGTTAGGAGATTACTTTGGTTCAGGATGTCCCATTTCCCTTGTGAGGTGTAATCTGGATATAGCAGTATTTTCCGATCCTCTGCGTTTGCTTGGCTTGGGATGGTCTCTTTGAGCCAAATTTTGCCCTGGATTTTGATTGGAGGGGTCAACTTCAAGCAGGGCAGGTGAGAGTTTGCCTGCTGGTTTGGTCCTATTGTCTGCTGATTTAGTCCTGTTGTAGCTTGAGGTGCCTCCATGGGCATTGTGCTGGGGGAGCAGTTCTTATTCTGTTGCCTATCAACGGCATACTTCAGCTTGACGGATGTTGGCCCATCGGGGGCACTTTGACACCCTCTAGCACCCCAATTTTAGGCATGTGTGACATGTGGCACACAGACATGCCCTAAGGGCATGTCCGTCTGTCACATGCCATAGGTGTGCATGCACACATGTGCATGCACACCTGGAATCGGTATTTTACCACCCAATTGAATTGGGTGATAAAATACCGATTCGGTAAGGCCTGTGGGACTCAAAAGAGTCCCACCTACATTTCAAAATTACCGAATCGGTAAAAATACCAATTCAGTTTTTTACCGATTCAGTAAATTTACCTAATCGGTATAATAGGGCACCTACATCTAGAATAGCCATTGACCGGTCGGTAACCGCCGAATCGGCCGTTACTGGTCGATAAATGTCTACCTACATCTGGCCCTAAGACACTGGGAAGTTCTACCTTCACTGGTCTTTTTCTATCTCGCCCGTGCAAATGGTTGGAATGAAGTTCTGGTTCCTGACCTGGCTTTTAGCTGTCTCTGTAAAAGTCCTGCACACACATCCCTCTTGATTTCAGAGATTTATATTAAGCTGCTTTAAATCATATTTTTTTACTTACCGAAGGTGCTGTTTGAAAACCCATTAAACCCCCTCTCATCTCCCTCCTACCCTCTGCTGCCGCGAACCAGCACTGCTCTATTCTAATCCTGTCTCATGCACTACACATTCTGCTATTGTAAGCAAATCATTTTATTCTCCATGATTGCGATACTACTCCGATTACAGCCTTATTCCTTTCCTACAGGTTCTACTGCCCGACATAGATTTCTATTAATACCTCGTGTTTGGGAAGCTAAACTACAATAGTTGGTCTCTGTACTTCACTGCTCTTTGAAATTAGGCTTCTGTTAGTATCAAGCAAAACAAAATAAGCACTAATAAAACCAATAGGTTGGACGTTTGCATTGTGGAAGCACAGATGCATGCAATCACACAATATTGATTTGCATATTAACAGAAAACACATTTTGAAACAGACAGACCAATGTACAGAAATGCATGAATATAGAGCCAACCAAAAGACAAAGGTTACACTTTCAACCCAGTACTCAAGTAGTGCCTCTATGACTCGCAGCAAAGTTCCTCTGATGAGTAGTACCAGAGCGTGGTATGACAGGAAAGTGCTTATATGAAGTGCCAGGTCTTCAGTTTCTTGCGGAACTCAAGAAGTGGGGATCTGGCTTGTGGATGCTGGTGGAGCCAATAAAGGAAGTGGGTGGAGTCAGTGGATGAGGTGGGTGGAGGTGGCATAGTGGTAGTGGCCTCCTACAGAAAATGTGAGCACCTGCACTTAATATTTTACAAATTAGGCACTGAGCCCAACTCTTTTCCTTACTTTGTTGCCATTCTCCAAGGTATGCTCTGGAGTGATATGATGTCTGTCAATGGGAAAGTGAAACCTCGTCACTTGTAATAAATTACTGCTTTCACTAATCTCGCACTACATTTAAGCGTCGCATAACTGAGTGGCAGTTCCCAACTTTGAAAAAGTTCTTGGCGTTTGCAGAGTGCTCACAGTGCAACGAGGCAGCTAAAATCATACCCGCCTCAATCAATTTACGCCTCTTCCCTCTTTAGTCTCCCACCATTCAAAACATACCAACAAAACGAAGCAATGGTTTCTTCTCTCCTTCTAAGCTTGGCCCGAACAAGCACAGTTTTCAAACAGCAGAACATCTCTTGACCCCCTCGGTTCAACTGCAACTCCACTTCCGCTTCTGACCGAGACCGAGATAATACAGCGGGATCATGTATGAAACAGAAAATGGACCAGAAAAACTGGAACGCGGTTGCCAACAAGCATTGGCAATCTCAACCAGTGTCCCGGAGACATAGACCCGGCCCTGAGAAATAAGTGCCGGTGCTAAGCACCGGAAAGCACCGGCACAAATTAAGCACTGGTGGCTCCATGACAACTGGGCAGAGCAGCGGCAACAGTAGACACCTCTGCCTGGTGCCTTTTAAAATCGGGAAGCTGTCTGATATCAACTGTCCCATTCTTACTCTAGCTATGAGGTTTGAATACAAGATACAAACCACTCTAGGAATCCCTGTTCAAATCCCATACACCGTAATGTTTTTAGTAAAAACTTCCATCTTCCCAACTCATGATGCTTTCGCGAGCTAAAGATACCATTTCCCTTTCATATGCCTACAGGGCTGTCAATGCATGATCAACAAAATTCGCCTTATATTGAGAAAGGTACTGTGATGAGGTTCCGTGAGAATCGTAATGACATTTTTAACTTGTTCGAATATGGACGAGTTTGGTATCTATGAACCGCAAATGACGAGTTTAGTGGGTGTACGCGTTTTTGCTATTCTACGTTGCACCATTCGTCTTATTCGTGGGTTTCTCCATCTGAACCCACGGGTTCCATTTTAGATACGGCATCCATTTTGTTTCTTGCCCTCAAGTAGTCAGCGAACGGACACTGTCCGCTTCGTGACCCTGGGATTCCCAAGCTCTGGCGGAAGACACATGTTCCTTTGAGGGTGTCTTTATGACGAGGGGGATGACACTGCAAAGGCAGATGGCTCCGCTCGAGGCTCATCTTGCCGTGCCGGTCTATTGTTTCAGTCGTGCATGCATTAGGCACGAATCCTTTGATCCTGCAATCATGCTTCCGATATTGCCCCCTACACTCTTTTTCAATCTGTTGTCTATCTTTGTCTTCCTTGCACCTGTTTCTGTCTCTTTTCTTAACTCGTTTACAGCCAGAATGGAATGTACCTAATGGTGGGATAACGTACTTTTTACAGTTGGGAACCGGCGATGCTACTGCAATTATGTTCCGGGCTCCTGAATACATGAAAGCAACCCTTTTGAAATTTACTGTGGGAACTGAGTTGTAACCTTTTGTTCGCCATGTTGTGCTATGACTAAAATATGTATAAAAGGAGCCATCCACTGTTGCAATTCGAAGCAGTCTCTCAGAACCTACACGTTGTGTACTTCTTGCGATTTCTGTATCCCTGCAGTAAATAAATGCTGATCTTTGACGCCGAAGGAAGTGTCCCCTGTCTCTGTGATTTGTACGCCGGAACAGGTAACCCACGAAGGTTTCAGGTGTTGTCCCCTGGCACCGCTGGGCCTTAGAATAGCCCAGTCCTTCAGTTGGCGCCCAACGTCGGGCGACATCAGCGGTACCGGTCCAAAGCCCGACGATCGTGAGGAACTTCGTGTGAAATCTCCGAGGGAAGGTGCACCCCGCTTCATCGATCCTGTTGTCGAAATAAGTGGTCCGAAGACTTTTCCCGCGAAGATTCCCGCCTCCTGACGGCTGCGACGGACTGATGCCCTGACTGTCGACCTGTTTTGGCGCCTGGCGTAGTCCTTTGTACAGAGAGACGATAGACGGGCCTTCCTGGTGACGCCATTGTTCTTTCAGTTAAGTATTTGTTGGTCGCTCCCAGAATCCTTGGTCGTTGTTGTTGAAACTTGGTTGTTTGCATGGTTCCATTGCATTTGTGGTTCTTAGTTGTTGGTTCTTAGTTGTTGGGTTTTATTTGACGATTGCAATTGCCAAAAACCGAGGGTCTTGCATTTTTGCGAGGACATCGTAATTCGATAACCCTTGAAGTTTGTAATCTCGGTTAGTGTGCACGATGCCTGGCCGTAGTACTTTGTTTGGTTTCCTTAAATGTTGTGGTGCGGATTCCCGGTTGGAGGACTCATGTCCGATCCCTCCAGTTGGAACTCCGATTTATGAGCTCTATAGTTGCCAAGGAGTAGGCCCTATCGTATATAATGAATATTGGATTCGTTAAACTAAAGATGATGGTGTCCTTAGTTGGCCACCCCATGGTAGTTTCGAAACTGCAATTTTGGACAATCTCATAGCAAAATTGTTTAAAAGGAAAGCTAGGCCGGCCATGTTTGATTCCTTTCGGTTATGGCGCAAAGAGGCCAAGCAGAAAGAAATCAAACAGATTAAGAAAAATAAGAGAGAAGGTATTTTTACGGTGATGCGAAATGCAAAGCAGTTTCAGCGAGACAAAGACGAGAAGGAAAAGGAAGTTTTTGCTAGACTACAGCATAAGGCGGTGGATAAATGTTATCCGGTTTTGCCGTCAAGTACTGATAAGAAGGGGGAAGAAGCGGTAGAGGACCCTTTGTTGTCCTATCTACTGAAATCACCACCTCCATACGTACAGGATACTACAGCCCCTGTGGTTCCTCCTGTCCCTCAACCTGTTGTTCCGGCAGCTGCCGGTCAGCCTGCCGTTGGTCCTGTCATTCCGAATCCTCTTGTTCCTTAAGTTGTCCCTGCTCCTTTACCTGCCCTTCTTCCTACTGCTCCACTGCCTATACCTTCTCAGTCTATTGTTCCTGCTACTTCTGCTCTCTTGGCTACTCCTAGTGCTCCTACGTTCAGCCCTCATGTTGTTGCCCCTGTACGTCTCTCCTCTTCTCCTTCTGTCCGTAGTCGCATACCTAATGCTGTTGCTAATCTTTACTCTCCATTTGGACCGATCCTTGGGTCCGATGTTTCTGATGTCTCTCAGAGACGAAGTCAAATTCCTGGTGGTAGGGAGAGTGAGACGTTAGTGAAAATGACGCGTAAATGGATTAGGCATCCTGCTAAGTACACCCCGCGCATAGTTTTCGACACGTTTTTTCAATTTAATGAGCCCACACAAAGATTTGTGTTTGAGGAAATGTGTAAATGCTTACGAGAAGAGTGGGATAATGATGAGGTAGACAATGTACCGCCCGAAATAACTGAACTCCAGAATCAGTTTTCGAACGGTATGATTGTGGGTGGTAATGTTCGACGTGCTTTAGAGCGTCTCTTATCCTTTAGATCTACAGTGCAACCTCGAGTATTGTTTAATGACGACACTGAGAAGTGGATGGCACAACCTGGTCAGTATCCCATGCGAGAAGTTCCCCCAGTGTGGATGCCAGGTAATCCCGGTGCTAATCCTCCTATTTTGCCACACTTCCAGAGAGTTTGGATACACCTCCCATGGAAGCGATCAGAAGTTTTGCAGGTGAAACAATCCTTACCTGACCCCCGCAAAAATCCGGCAGGTTATTATAAGGAGTTCTCCCAATTAGTGGATGCTACTGTTATGAACCTTGCCGATATCGACATGTTGTTCGGTAACGTAGTACCTCAACCAATTTGGGCAAAAATCCTTCAAGAGAATCATGTAGCTGAGTTAGGTGGTGATTGGGCTGCTCAAGCGGCGGCAGACGGACGACAAGTTGGTGGGGCTAAGCCTGAACAGCTCATTACGGATCTGCCCCAGAGGATCATTACACTTATGAAGACACCTATGCCAGCAATGAGAGTTAACTGGGATAAATTGTCTGCGTGCAAGCAAAAGAAAGACGAGAGTGTCTCTGATTTCATTACCAGATTTGAGGAGGCATTTATCGATCACAGTGGTCAGGACATGAGTACTGAGGGAGGTCAGCGACTGTTTGTCGATAAATTTGTGTCGAATTTGTTGCCTGAAATAAGCAACAAATTGAAAAATTCTGAAAGTTCGTGGGCTGTCTCTACCACTGCTCAAATATTGGCCACGGCTCAATATTACGAAAATAGAGAAAAGGAAGAAAGTGATTGTGCAGATAAGAAAACGAAGAATCTTAAAACTAAGGTTTTGTTACAGCAAGCGTATCCTCCGCGCTCTAATCAAAATGACTCACAGCAGCAAAATATATCACAATCGCAGTCTTCTTGGACTCAGTCGCGTACTGACTCCTCTACACCGAGATCTATGCTTGGGTACAATCAATGCGCATATTGTAGGGGTGAGGGCCATTTGAAGTTTAATTGTCCGGTCTTACGTGACCGAAATAATGGCGCTTCGGCTCGAGGAGATCGTAGTGGTCCTCAACAGGCATCAGGTGGTAGAGGTCGTGGTGTCACTCAAAATCAGAATGAGCGTTCTACCACTTCATCAGACTCGAACAATTGCTTTGATCAGCGCGATTCATCATCAGGTAGATCTGCACAGTATCATGTGGACGACTATTATGTCGAGCATGACATTGATGATGGTAATTACTAGGACAGCTACAGACAAAGAGAGGGAGTAGTATCAGTTCCGGTTGATCAGAGAGGGCCTTACGTCGCAGTTGCCACATCGGGCGGAGTTGAGCCTTTTCTGTTGGACACTGGTGCAGCGAAAAGTT
The DNA here is from genome assembly GCF_964263255.1 of Lissotriton vulgaris. Taxonomy (NCBI): domain Eukaryota; kingdom Metazoa; phylum Chordata; class Amphibia; order Caudata; family Salamandridae; genus Lissotriton; species Lissotriton vulgaris. Next base: position 562,540,623 of record NC_141695.1, read on the forward strand.
CCATCATGCATTCGAAACTCCCTGGCGCACCTTTGTCTGGCTTAACGAATGTTTCCGTTGGATTCTCTGGCGCCCCCGTTAGCAATCCGGTTTCTAGCCCTTTGCCCCTTACAATTGGGCCACGTGAGCTAGAGGCTCCTTTGATTTTAACTACTGGTTGTGGTGAGAATCTTTTGGGCCTGGATTTGTTGAAGCGGTTATATGCGACTCTGTATTGTTCTCCTGCGGGAGTGGAGCTTACATTGAGTCAGAGAGTGATCTCTCCTATGTACTTGTCAACTGATAAGCTCCCACCGGATTTGAGTTCTCTTCCCGAGTCTTTGTGGGCAACAGGTCCCAATGACGTGGGCCTGCTGGACATATCACCTTATGTTGTCCAATTGAAATCGAATGTGCGATTACCACGTATCCCCCAGTATCGTATCTCTCTTGATGGTGAACGAGCGCTTTAAGCGATCATTTATGACTTGATCAAGAAGGATGTTATTGAGGAAACTCGGGGAAATGTGTGTAATAGTCCTGTGTTACCTATTTTGAAACAAACTGATCCATCCAAGCCTCCTGTGTACCATTTTGTCATTGATTTAAGAGAGGTAAATAAAATTGTGATTCCACAATTTCCTGTGGTGCCTGACATTACGGCCTTACTGACTCTGATTCCAGCCTCTGCCTCTTGGTTCTCGGTGCTCGATCTGAAGAATGCTTTCTTTAGCATTCCGATTGCTGAGGAAAGCTGAGATCTATTCGGCTTCTCATTAGGTGGTCGTAGCTTCAGGTTTAAACGCGCTCCTCAGGGCTACTGTGAGAGTCCATCGATCTACAGCCAAGCCCTTAAGAGTCAACTTGACGCGTTTGTGTTACCGGCTGGTGCAGCCTTGATTCAGTACGTTGATGATCTGTTAGAGGCAGCTGACACTAAGCAGATTTGCAAAACTGCTACAGTATCGCTGTTACAGCATTTATGTGACTTACATCACAAGGTGTCACCTTCTAAGCTACAATATTGTTGTCAAGAAGTAACCTATCTAGGTCACTTATTGTCAAAGGAGGGAAGAAGGTTGACCCCAGAAAGAATTGCAGCGATCGCTCGAATGACTGTGCCAACAACTCAGAGAGATGTGCGTGCCTTTCTAGGTATCACGTCATACTGCAGGCAATGGATTCCAAATTTTTCATTGCTAGCGAAGCCATTGTTAGCCCTCACGTTCAAGGATGTTCTGACTCCTCTGCCATGGACTGAAGAATGTCAGAAAAGTTTTTCTGAATTGCGTGATGCGTTGTGTTCGGCTCCTGTGTTAGGTACTCCTGATTACAGTAAGCCGTTTACACTATACGTTCACAAGAGAGAGGGTTGTGCGTTGAGTGTTTTGACGCAACAATTTGGCGGGAAGCAGCGTCCATGTGCATATTTTTCCTCGACCTTGGACCCAGTAGCTAGAGCACTGCTGAGTTGTCTAAGAGCGACAGCGGCAGCTGCGGTGTCCATCCGGCAATCTGCAGGACTGGTCATGGATAATATGCTTACGGTGATGGTTCCGCATGCAGTTGACACTCTCTTGAATCGAACGAAAACTCAACACTTGACGAGCGCAAGGTTGTCTGGTTACGAGTTGACACTTTTGGCAAGTCATATACAAATAAATCGTTGTAATGTGCTGAATCCGGCGACCTTGTTGCCGACTAATATGTAATCAGATGATGTACCACCACATGATTGTTATCTAAGAACCGAAGAAGAAACGAAGGGTCGTGTTGACCTAAAAAACACTCCATTGGCAGATCCCGATGGTACTTTGATTGTTGATGGTTCATGTTTTAAGTTGCCGAATGGTGATGTGACAACTGCGTATGCTGTGGTGACGTTGAGTACAGTTGTGGAAACTGCGAGATTGAGTCAGAATTCAGCGCAAGCGGCAGAGTTGATTGCGTTGACGAGAGCGTGTGTTTTGTCTAAAGGAAAGCGAGTGAATGTGTTTACAGATAGTCAATATGCATTTGGCGTTGCACATAGCTTTGGTCGATTGTGGAGAGAAAGAGGATTTATGACATCCCATGGCACGAAGATCCAACATGGACAGCTCGTGAACGATCTTTTGGACGCACTTACATTGCCTAAGCAGGTGGCAATCATTAAATGCAGCACGCACCGAAAGGTTACGGATGATGTTGGTCGTGGTAACGTGTTTGCAGATGAGATTGCTAAGGAAACAGCTAAGAATCTTGCAACCCGAATGTACGTTACGAATTCAGTGAGGTGGCCGGTGGAGACTGGTATGTGTGAGGACACTGTTGAGAGCGTGAAAGCGATTCAGAATGAGGCCACTGAAACTGAAAAGACTAAGTGGAAAGAAAGCACGGGAAAGTTAGACGCGCATGGATGTTGGATCGATTTGTCGGAATGTCGGAGGTGGATGTTACCGGATGCATATGTGATAGCCGTTGTGACTATGGCTCACGGCTTGTCACATATTAGCGCGAAAGGTATATGTAAGTTGTTGTCTCCTGTATGGAAGAATGATGGTTTTGCTAAGTGTGCTGAGAGAGTGGTTAAGAATTGTATGGTATGTATGATGTATAATCCTGGCAAGGGCACCCCCACTCCACCTGGCCATTTTGCTCCTCCTACATGTCCCTTTGAGGTTATCCAGCTGGACTTCATCCATATGGAGAGGTGCAATAACCTGAAATATGTTTTGGTTGTGGTTTGCGCGTTCTCCAGATGCATTGAGGCCTATCCTCTTAAAGATAATACTGCCCTGTCCACAGCGAAAGTCCTACTGAAGGAATACTTTCCTCGGTATGGAATGCCACGGATCGTATGGTCGGATAACGGAAGTGAGTTTGTGGGCAGTGTGATGAAGAGTGTGTGTAAGGGCCTTGGAATACAACAAAAATTCCATAGCGCCAATCATCCCCAGTCAGCAGGTTTAGTGGAAGGGTACAATGGCACTCTGAAACTGAAACTTGCTAAGATTCAAGCTACGACTGATCTGTCATGGCCCGATGCCCTGCCTCTAGCTCTCTTGTCAACCAGGGCGACTATGCACTCTCGAGTAGGGCTTAGCCCATATGAGATTTTGTTCGGCCGTCCTGCGAACATTTGGGGAGTCCCGAGGCCTAAGGCATTTGATAGTCTCGAATATCCAATGTTGATTGATTATCTTTATGATCTGACTGCTAAATTGAGGTTAATTCATCAACAGGTCTTTGAAGCTCTACCGGCACAGACAGAGGGTCCTGGACATCGGCTCCAACCGGGTGACTGGGTAGTCACCCGCAACTTTGGGAGAAAACGTAATCTCGAGCCAAGATTTGTTAGTCCCTTCCAAGTTCTGCTGGCGACAAGGACTGCTGTTCGGTTGGAAGGCAGGAAGAACTGGGTGCATGCCACCCACACCAAGAAAGTCCCAATCCCTTTGCCAGCAGATACCTGGGTCAGAATTGGAATTGCCGCAACGGAAACAGAGACCCCTCTACCTTTTGTGCCATTCAGTGATGCTCAACCTGTAGGAGACAATTCATTGCAGCCAGATACATCTGTTGAATCGTCAGCATTGGAGAATTCAAGGCCTGAACTGTCATCAGAACGATCGAACACTGTTTTGCCATCTGAACAGTTATTTGAAGAGCAGACTCGACCTGGAAGAAGTCGATATTTTCTTCGTTCACGTGACAAAGACTAATAAAAAATCCCTTTTTGTTTTTCTTTTTTTGAATTCATATTAACCCCTTACCTTGCTACAAGCATTATGAACAATTGCATCTTTTATTAATTTTTGGTTCTTTTTCACGGTTATTCCTCTTTTTGCACAGCTAGGAGACTTGTATTAAATTGAATGTTTGTTTAAGAAAACCTTTCATCCGGGTTGACCGTAGGGCCGTGCGGGTACTTCCTTCTGTTTAGCAGGTTCCTGACACTAGGTCGGTTACTTTTGTCGATTCCTGGGAACTCCTGGGAATTGATAATCGCTACTCAGAACGAAGTGCGTCAAGAACATTACGGACGGTTTTTAGAGGATGGAGTTCTCTAAGCTGTCGGAAGTCGAGAGGATGTCGGCTCAAAGATCGAAATTACATAAGGTTGTACGAACAAAATGTTTTCTGTTTCAGGTATTCCTGCTGTTTCTGACTGTTTCTATACTATTGGTGGGTGGAGTGTATTTTGGAGTACAGTCGTTATTACCTTCCACTTCACCTACTTCTCCTTCTCCTGAACTGGATTCTATTCCCACTGTTTCTCCACATTCCTTTCATCCTCTGCCCCAACATGAACAGGTTAGACGTGCGGAATTCATGAACAATTCCTTTGTCCAGCTCCTACATCAGCATCAGTTGGTGATGAATACTCCTAACTGTTGGGTGTGTGGGTTAATGCCACATACCATGGATAGGGGTATTCCGTATTTGGTTCTTCCTTACAGCTCCCAGGGGTCAGCTCGGGCATTCCAAACTATGTTCCGTAGTGCACTAGATTCCTATCCCCATTGAGAGCCACGCCCTGCAGATCTTGGTCCCGGCCCGTACCACAAGACTTTGGCAATAGCGATTGCTGACTTGGATAGAGATATTTTTGATGCATCGCTTATTCCGGAGGAAGAGGTGCGAGCATACAAGGATCTGAGTGAGGCTGAGTATAGCATATCAGTGGGTGATAGACAGCTTAAGAGCTCATCTCCGATCTGGATCGTACCCCACCTCGGTAATTTTTGCTTGCAAGGTCTTGGTCGAAATCCGCGAGCTCAGCTTGGGAAGACCGCTTGTACTGAAACGTATGTTTTACCAATGCTCTCTTCCCCTGTTTTCCTGACTGCCAAGGGTACCTACTTTGTATGTTACGATCGCGCATATACGTGGTTGCCCCGTGACTTCTCGGGCACCTGTTATATTGCAAATCTTTTGCCACCGACTTTCACAGTTGCCTCGGACTATCACAAGACTAGAGTTGTGAGAGGCGTTATTAGCAAAGAGGACACTGCCGGTCAAGAAGCAGGAGATTTCTTTAAAGGTTTCCTCCCGTTTTGGAGACCTATGGTTAATAGTAGGAACCTGAGACAATTGACTAGTGTGGTAGAATCAACTGCTAACATAACTGCAAGTGCTCTTGGTAATCTGACAGCAGAGCTTCAGGCGGATAGGCTTATGACGTTGCAGAAACGTATGGTTCTAGACGTTGTTCTTGCAGATAGAGGTGGTGTGTGCAAGGTGATCCATTCGAGTTGCTGTATTTTCATTCCTGATAACGCTCCAACTGTATATCAAGCCATCTCGAAGTTGCATAAGATCTCCGAGTCCATACACGTGGACGTAGGTGATTGGACGCTACTAGGATGGTTTTGGGGCCTGATGTCGACGTGGGGTTGGAAGATTCTGATGATCGTAGGGGTTGTTGTAGCGTTTCTGTTCACGTGTTGTCTTTGCGTGCAGTGTGGTCCTGCCTTATGTGGCCTCTGTGCTACAACGTGCATAAGACGGCCATCTGTTACCAAAGAAGCATTGATGGATAGAATAATGTTGCAGCAACATCTGAACGATCTGATGAATATCGAGATCAATTCTGATATCGACTAGTGCTTGCCTACATGAGGGCAAAAGGAGCGTCTGAGGTTCCGTGAGAATCGTAATGACGTTTTTAACTTGTTCGAATATGGACGAGTTTGGTATCTATGAACCGCAAATGACGAGTTTAGTGGGTGTACGCGTTTTTGCTATTCTACGTTGCACCATTCGTCTTATTCGTGGGTTTCTCCATCTGAACCCACGGGTTCTATTTTAGATACGGCATCCATTTTGTTTCTTGCCCTCAAGTAGTCAGCGAACGGACACTGTTCGCTTCGTGACCCTGGGATTCCCAAGCTCTGGCGGAAGACACATGTTCCTTTGAGGGTGTCTTTATGACAAGGGGGATGACACTGCAAAGGCAGATGGCTCCGCTCGAGGCTCATCTTGCCGTGCCGGTCTATTGTTTCAGACGTGCATGCATTAGGCACGAATCCTTTGATCCTGCAATCATGCTTCCGATTTTGCCCCCTACACTTTTTTCAATCTGTTATCTATCTTTGTCTTCCTTGCACCTGTTTCTGTCTCTTTTCTTAACTCGTTTACAGCCAGAATGGAATGTACCTAATGGTGGGATAACGTACTTTTTACAGTTGGGAACCGGCGATGCTACTGTAATTATGTTCCGGGCTCCTGAATACATGAAAGCAACCCTTTTGAAATTTACTGTGGGAACTGAGTTGTAACCTTTTGTTCGCCATGTTGTGCTATGACTAAAATATGTATAAAAGGAGCGATCCACTGTTGCAATTCGAAGCAGTCTCTCAGAACCTACACGTTGTGTACTTCTTGTGATTTCTGTATCCCTGCAGTAAATAAACGCTGATCTTTGACGCCGAAGGAAGTGTCCCGTGTCTCTGTGATTTGTACGCCGGAACAGGTAACCCACGAAGGTTTCAGGTGTTGTCCCCTGGCACCGCTGGGCCTTAGAATAGCCCAGTCCTTCAGTGACCAGGTATGAATTCCGACTGATCCCAACTGATTCACTGCCAAGAAACCTTTCAGGTGTACATGAGCTATACAAATATCTTATAACCTACCATCCTCATGGATGAATGTACTGATCTGTGGGAGCAGCCTATTTGTGAGGACTTTACCCAGGACTTTTCAGTCAAGGTAAAGAAGGGAAAATGGATGATAAGATGAATATCCTGTGGATCATGTCCCAGTTTGGGGAGAACCACTATCAGTGCCTTGCGCTGTGAGTCTGGAAGTTGGCCACAGGATTTAGCTTTGTTGAATACCTCTGGAAGAGTCTCAGTGAGAAGGGTGGAGACTGTGGCATAATTTTCAACTGGTAATCCATCCATTCTTAGGGTTTTGTTTCACACTATCTAGGCTATGACAGCTCTAATCTCCTCTAGTCAAATGCGTTCATCCAGCTCGGCCCTCTCGAAATGGGGATAGGCGAGGCAGAGGGAGGCCATCCATGAAGCCGTCCAACTGATAAAGGGTAGTACCATACAGTGTGGTAGTAATTAGAGAATGCATCATTAATTTCAGGCTGCTTCTAGGCTATGGAGCCATCAACATGCCTGATAGCTCAAAGGGGGTTGTTCTGCGTGTCCTCCCTAACCATCTACGCTAGCAGTCTGCCTGAGTTTTTGCCCTAGGGGTAACCTGATTAATTGGAGTGATAATAGTATCTGCTTAAACACGTCTCTGCCTCCCTCTATTTCCCACAAAGTTGCTGGAGACACTCGATCCCCACCTTCCAGGCAGCCACTGCTCTCACCAGGGGGCACAGATCACTTTCCACCAAAGTTACTTCTCCCTGTAATACATATTGGACTTCTCAGGTGGCCATAATGAAAGTGCCCCTCACTACCTATTTATTTGCATCCCATTCTGTAGCCCGAAGTGGGATAGACTTGTATGTGGATGACTTGCTCATTGCCTCGGACAGGGAAGATGGCTGCAAAACAGCCACTGTTAAATTGTTGCACCATTTGGCTGCTAAAGGGAACAAAGTATCCCTGTCTAAATTCCAATACTGTCAACAGGAGGTGACCTACCTCGGTCATCTACTATCGAAGGAGGGTAGACGACTAACACCTGACCGTATTAATACTATTTCTAAAATGTCTGTTCCTTGCACGCTGCGCGAAGTTCGTGCTTTTCTTGGCATCACCTCTTACTGTCGCCAATGGATACCTAATTTTTCTCTTCTTGCTAAACCTCTGTTGCATCTGACCACTAAGGAAGTGCATAAACCCCTCCCCTGGACGGGTGAATGTCAGCACTCTTTTGACTCTTAAAAACTGCTTTATGTTCTGCTCCTTTCTTGGGCACTCCAGACTACCGTAAACATTTTGTACTGTACGTGCACGAGGTCGATGGTTGCTCACTTTCGGTGTTAACGCAGGACTTTGGTGGTAAGCAAAGACCTTGCGCTTATTTGTCAGCCACACTGGATAATGTCGCCAGAGCACTTCCTAGCTGTCTGAGGGCCACAGCAGCTGTTGCAGTGGCAATCCGGCAGTCGGAAGGACTCGTTCTAAATTCCAATCTGACAGTGATGGTACCGCATGCTGTGGACACATTACTAAATAAAACAAAAACACAGCATCTTACAAGTGCACGCCTCACTGGATATGAATTGACGTTGTTTGCACCACACATCACGATCACTCGATGTGCAACACTAAACCCGGCTACCCTGTTACCACTCCCTCCAAGTGAACTTACCAATGACAAACGGAACTCTGGGGAGATAGGTGGTGGCCGTCGGATCTGGGACCTACACCAACCCCGGTCGCTGAGCTAAAAAACCTTGGGGTCTGGCTCGACCCAACGCTCTCTTTTGTCTGCCATACCAAACGCACGGCGGCCTGCTGTTTTGGCATTTTACGCGGACTACGGCCTGTACTTAAATTTTTCGACGCCACCACCAGGCAACTTGTGGTTCAAGCAACCGTGATCTCTCGGCTTGACTACGCCAGCTCCCTGCTAGCGGGATTAAATCAATCGGAAATCACCCGCCTGCAGCGTGTCCAGAACGCCGCAGCGAGAGCTGTTGTGGGACTTCCTAGATTCTGTCCAACTGCTAACACCTTGCGTACGCTGCACTGGCTACCGATTGCGCAAAGGATCCAGTTCAAGGTCCTTTGTGTAGCTTATAAAATCCTCAAGGGATCCCCTGCAATGATCCTCTCCAATCTTCTGTCCCGCTATGTCCCGACCCGGGCTTTAAGATCTTCGGACTTAGAACTTGCGCTTGTCCCCCGCTTTCAGCGCTGCAGGGCAGGCGGCCGTTCTTTTCAAGTTCATGCCGCAATGTTGTGGAACTCTCTTCCCCCTGCGATTCGCGCCCTTAGGGATCTGCTTTCTTTTCGTCGAGCCTTAAAAACTTTTCTGTTTCCTTGAGTTTTTCCTGCTCTGTTCTGTCCAGTTGTGTTGTGTTGCTACATTGTCGGGCGCCAGGACGCTCCTTCGCTGGAGCATCTGTGCGCCTAATAAATGAGACTAACATAACATAACATAACATAACACATGACTGCATTTATCGCACTGAAGAAGAAACTAAGGGCAGAATTGACCTCACTGACACTCCTCTATCCGACCCTCAAGGGGAGTTATATGTGGATGGGTCCTGTTTTAAACTAGCAGATGGAACAACAACAGCTGCATATGCAATTACGACTTTGAAGACAGTAGTCAAAACATTTTGAGTACCTCACCGATCAGCCCAAGCTGCTGAACTTATGGCCTTACTACGAGCCTGTGAATTGAGTGAGGGACTCGAAGTCAATATCTACACAGACAGCCAATATGCCTTCGGCGTGGCCCATAGCTTTGGGCGGCTGTGGAGGGAGCGGGGTTTCCTTACTTCCCATGGTCAGAAAATACAGAATGGTCCCCTGGTTTTGCGGCTGCTAGATGCCCTCACCCTGACCAAGAAATTAGCCATCATCAAATGCAGTGCGCACAAAGCAATAGTGGATGAGGTGGGGGAGGGAAATGCTTTTGCAGACCAAGTAGCCAAACAGACAGCACAATCCCCAATGTCAGCCATGTTTGTGAACTCCTCCCCGGGATGGGCGGAGGAATCTGAACTGTTTGATAACACCATGGAAAGTGTGAGAGCATTACATAAAGAAGCTACCCCCGCACAATTAGAGAAATGGGAAAAAGAGGTAGGAAGACTGGATGAAAATAATTGTTGGGTCGATCTGACAGAAAAACAAAGATGGTTACTGCCCAATGCACTAGTACAGGCCGTTGTGACTATGGCACACGGTCCTGCACACATAGGAGCAAAAGGTATTTGCGGGCTCCTTGACCCAGTTTGGAACAACTCTAATATCCAAAGGACGGCTGTCCGGTTGGTCCAATACTGCATGGTCTGTTTGCAACGCAATCCGGGGAAGGGAGAAAGTGTCCTGAGTGGAAATTTTGCACCCTTCAACGCTGCCTTTTGAAGTACTCCAAATGGATTACATTCACATGGAGCGTGTCAATAACTTGAAGTACGTCCTGGTGGTGGTTTGCGCTTTTAGCAAATGGGTTGAGGTCTACCCTACTAAGGAAAACACTGCCATGGCCACAGCAAAGGCCCTTCTGAAGGAGTTTGTACCCCGCTTTGGTTTACCCTGCTTGATCTGGTCGGACAATGGGGGGCACTTCCATGGGGCCCTTGTCAAGCATATCTGTGAGGGCCTGCAGATTAAACAAAAATTCCATGCTGCCCGACATCCGCAATCAGCAGGGCTCGTGTAGAAATACAATGGTATCCTTAAACTAAAAATGGCCAAAATTCAGGAAAGCACAGGGTTGACATGGCCTGACACCTTGCCTTTAGCCCTTATGTCACTGCGCGTTACCCCACACTCCCGCTCTGGCCTTTCTCCGTATGAGATTATCTTTGGCAGACCCGCAAATGTATGGGGGGTACCCAGGCCACGATCCTTTTCAGACATTGAATATCCTATGTTGATCGATTACCTATATGCTTTGACTAAAGATCTTCGTTCTATTCATCAGCAGGTAGCCTCTGTACTGCAGCCTCTGCCAGAGGGCCCTGGGCATCGACTACAACCCGGCCAGTGGGTTCTAGTCAAGAAGTTTGAACGTGACACCAGTTTGGCTCCAAGGTGGTCTGAGCCACGGCAGATTCTGCTTGCCACCCGGACAGCAGTTAAAGTGGATGGGAGAAAACATTGGATCCATGTCTCCTATCTGAAGAAGCTGCCACTTCCACTTCCCTATGATCAGCAACGCCCAGGGGGAATTCTGACACAGGAAACAGAGAGAGCTGCTGCATTCATACCCTTCTCCGACGCCTGTGAGATCGAGCAAAGACTAGAGGAGGGAGTGACGAGATCAGGTGAATTGGTCTCTGCTGAATCTCCAATTGCTTTGAATCCTGCTTTGAGTGCCCCGGCAAGCGAAAGTTCTCATGCTCGAAAAGTACCTGCAGTACTATTTTCTGATCAGGAAGTTCCAGGTCATGTGCGGTATAACCTGCAGCCAAGGAAAATAAATAACGGTGCCTCAGACCCCACCACTAGGAGATAAGGAAAGACTCAATTGAATAGATAGGGTTTGCTAGTTTGTTGGTCTGAGGTGCTGAGCGAGACACTGGACTGAACACGTTGAGAGCTGGAACTTTGATCACTGTGCTCTGTTCAGAAAGAAGACCAGCTATTGTCAATGGCCAGGTTACGCAACTGAATAAAGTCTGACCACCACTCTTTTGTTTGCTTGAGATGAACGATAGGAGTCTACCTGTGAGACTCTGACGGACACAGGGAGAAGAACCCTCTGGCAGGACGGACTGACAGGCCCGAGCTTATTTTTGGACTTTTTCCTAGGATTGTACCCTTTTGGCCGTATTGTCTTAGAAGAAGAATTTCCAATTGCACCACGATATGTACCATTCTATGAGCCAATGTTTTCCACATGGACCACGAGGGTCAAGTAGCATTTGTAGTGGTTATAATTTTTATAATTGCTGTGTTTATGGGCTTGTTTGGATACCTGGAACATAAATACCCTTTGCAGAATTTTTTACCGTCCACTGCTGCCCCATCTGAGCATTTGCTGTACACTTTAGCACCCCACAAAGAACGACATCGCCAGACTTATGCAAAAAATGTATTTGTTGAAATGCTTCATCAGACACACAGTGTTACCAACACTACTGATTAATGGGTTTGTGGGCTTCTGCCATCCGTGGTGCACAATCATGATCTGTTTCTCTCATTACCCTTGTCCTATCTAGGAAGCTGTGAGGCCTGGTTCAAACTGTTTTCCGCCATGTACCATCACTGGGGTGATAATCGCAGACATTACGATGTAAATGAGTACAACATGATTTTAGCATATGTTGAGGAGCATCGGGGTTTTGACCAAAAAGGAAACGGGGGACGGGGGTCGATAGACCCACAGGCATGCATGAACAGGTACATGGTGACTAGGAACGATACTTGGTTGCAGGAAGTACTTTATGATTTTAGCCATTTCAATGCTTCTCAATATTTCCAGCTTTTTGTTGAACGAAATGTTACAAGTGACCGTATTGTACCCATTCCTATTTTGAATGTTTCTTCCAAATTCTGTGTACAAAGGATAGGAGTGTACAGGTTGGAGACAGTATCTGCAATTATACCTATCGTATGAAGAAACTCATTAGCCCCCCGTTATTAACGCCACCCAATGTGTATTTCGTCTGTGGAGAAAATGCATATACCTGGTTACCAAGTGATTGGGCTGGGCACTGTTATTTGTCCTTCCTATACCCACCTGTACACATAGCACCATCTGATTATCACAGGACAAACCAGCTACACCCTGTAAGCGCAGCACCCAATGCGGTACCCAATAGACAACGTAGGCAGCTCGTCAAGTCCGAAGTCGATCAGACGACACCTCTTTGCAACAATTTACGGATTTTAGCAAGGGTTTAGTGCCATTCTGGGGCCCATATTTAATAGCCGAGAGATAAGAAGATTGTCCAGGATAGTGGAAAACGTCATTAACATAACTACTGACATCCTAGCCAACCTAACTGTTGAGCTTCAGGCGACCAGGCTTGTTGCGCTTCAAAACCGTATGGTTTTAGACGTTATCTTGGCTAAACGGGGCGGAGCATGCCGCGTGATTGGCAGCTCTTGCTGCGTGTATATTCCAGACTCCGCCCCCTCCGTTCATCTAGCCATTCAAAAGCTGGATCGCATTGCATCTGAAATGCATACAGACAATGGGTCCTGGTCACTGTCGAGTTGGTTCTGGGGGCTCCTGTCCACCTGGGGATGGCGGTTGTTATTGATTTTGGATGGAGCAGCTGGGGTTATTTTTACCTGCTGCGTCCTGATACAATGTGGCCCGGCCTGCTGCTCCTATTGTGCTTCCAGAGTTACAACACTGTGTGTGCCTGCCCCAGTACCCGCCAAACTTCAGATGCTGCAAAAAGAAATTCATAAATTGATGGCCATTAATGAGGAGGTTTTTAGAGACTAGTGCCTGCCTTTGTATTTAGCTACACCACCCTAAAAGGGGGGTTTGAGGAACCGGAATCGATTTTCGGTTATGCAAACACTTATAATCGATATCTTAAGATTAACGTGATGTATATAAATGATTTAGCATACGCATGCAAACATTAGCATAAATTCGTATTGCAGTATTTTAGATTTCTAGCTTGCACCGCTTTCTGCATTTTACACTCACTTGACTCGACCAACGCCATTTTGTGGCCTCGCTCAAAGCCTTACATTAGCAGACCCCATTCATTCCTTGCACCAAAGTCGTTCTCCTGAGAAATAGCCCAACTGTTGCAGAACTGCTGTTTCAACTCGTTAGGCCCATCAAGGTTGTAGGTAGCAGGAGAAGGCCTGATAAGCACATTCCGGGAGGGGTGCGGGCGGATTGTCTCGGGGCTGGAAGAAGGGAGTCACCCGTCCGACCTTGCTAATCTAGGATGAGCTAAACCAAGAGCCCTTTGTCTGCCGTATATGGCCTTTCCTTTTCGCACCAACCTGTACCAACTTGTATTTTTCCATCTTGGGCAATGGTTCTGCCAAAGCAACTGTATATATGTGATGTACTGACAATGTGCCAGCAGTCTTCATGGCGGACCTCGTGGGGTTAGGTTGCAAGGAGCTCCTCTGGCAGAGTTTGTTTGTTATAATAAATGCTTGGACCTTCTACACTGCCAACAGACTGATTATTGGTAATGGGAATGGGATTGTTTGTGGATATAACTATAATTGGAAGGTAGTGAATAATTTTCGGTACTTCACACCTTCCAGGCAGCAACTGCTCTCTCCAGGGGACACAGATCACTTTCCACCAAAGTTACTTCTCCCTGTAATACCCATTGGAATTCTCAGGTGGCCATAATGAAAGTACCCTTCCCTACTTATTTATTTGCATCCCATTCTGTAGCCCGAAGTGGGACAGACTCCTTAATGAGGTCAAAGTAATGCACATAGACAGACCCTTGCTGACAGGGGGGGTCTAAGAGCCCTTCGGTATGAAGGTGCCAAGTGAGGATTCACACATGGGGTCTGTCCCACTGGAGCCCTACCTGCAGTAGGCAATGATCCAAAACAGTACGGGCCAAGTACTCCGTCCAGTTGATCAGCGGACCCAATTGAACAGTACCAAGAATCAAATCAATCCTAGTGTGAATGTCATGAACCGCTGAATAAAATGAATATTCAAGGTCCATTGGGTGACCAAGTCGTCATATATAGTATATTCTTTTTCAACAACAAGGGACCCCAAAAAAACAGTCAGCCAGGGACCTCGGGGAGCAATTTTTTAAAAAAACAACAATGGTCCCGTGCATAAAAAATATACACAAACAATAAATATAGACGAAATCAAACCTATATTTTGGAAAGACTTGTCCAGCCGGACAGAGGTCTTTCAAGTTTACTGAATAAACAAGAATTGCAAAAGTGGAACAAGAATACCTTCCACAGAACCCCTGTGTGGTACACAAGCCTGTGCCCAACACTCGCGGGTTGATTACCGTTAGTGAAGATAGGAAAGGTTTGAAGGCAAACAACAAGCGTTTTTCTGTATTACAAATACATTGCACAGAAAATATCATTAAGCACCGTTACAACAAACTATACAATCAATCATCTGTATAGGGTGCATAAGCAAGTCGACGGCGTTTCGGTTCCCCTTAAAGAGTTATGGGAACCATCATCAGGACAAACAGTAATATTGCCTTTTTCATTAAACCTTACTTTGCCAATGCATCGCAAGGCATGTCATAGCGTGAGTGTGATTACTCAAGTGATTTGATTCTGCAGCCCAAATATAGGCGATAGCAGCCGTGTTACAGAATCGTAACTGGTCGGCGCCAGGGTGTGCCGAAAACGCGGTCACAACGATCTTCCCTAGCGTGAGTAATCACACTCACGCTATGACATGCCTTGCGATGCATTGGCAAAGTAAGGTTTAATGAAAAAGGCAATATTACTGTTTGTCCTGATGATGGTTCCCATAACTCTTTAAGGGGAACCGAAAGGCCGTCGACTTGCTTATGCACCCTATACAGATGATTGATTGTATAGTTTGTTGTAACGGTGCTTAATGATATTTTCTGTGCAATGTATTTGTAATACAGAAAAACGCTTGTTGTTTGCCTTCAAACCTTTCCTATCTTCACTAACGGTAATCAACCCGCGAGTGTTGGGCACAGGCTTGTGTACCACACAGGGGTTCTGTGGAAGGTATTCTTGTTCCACTTTTGCAATTCTTGTTTATTCAGTAAACTTGAAAGACCTCTGTCCGGCTGGACAAGTCTTTCCAAAATATAGGTTTGATTTCGTCTATATTTATTGTTTGTGTATATTTTTTATGCACGGGACCATTGTTGTTTTTAAAAAAAAAAAGTCATATATAGTATAGGCACCTTTGTGTCAGTCTGTTACGGATTTGCCTGGTTGTCTTGACACCAACTGCACGCTGCATAGGTGGAACAGAGCAGTCCCAATACAGGTCTGGTATGCAATTAAAATGTCCGCTCCAGATATCTGCCTCTCTAGATCTAGGAATAGTGCAGTAGTGAGATTATCGAAAAATTCTGATTGATTAGAGATAGATGCATAGACAGAGCCGGACTGGCTACAGGACATTTTAGTGTGCTGCCGAGCTGGGGGCTGATTTCACTGCGGTGGGGGATGATTTTGTTGATGGGGACCTGTGTGTGCTCGTAAATAAACAAAGCAAAACAAATGCTTTTAAGCACACGCAGGTCCCCATCAATGAAATGAGCTCCCAGCTCAGAAGCATACCAAAACGCCCGGTAGCCAGTCCGGCTCTCTACACAGATCCCTACCAATACCAGATGTGAGCCATCTACGTACCTTTCTAGTACCACATCCCCAAACCCCATATCTATGCTGTTCTGTTCTGCCATATACACAACCCCTTGTGCAAATCCATATCAGCACTCCATGGGCAAAAGTTAATGAGGATGTGCCATACATTTGACCTCACCATTTAACAATGACTTTAATGGAGTTCTGTGGCTGTAAGGTGAGTTTCTTGCAGTATGCCCACAGGTCAGGTGACATTTGTGCCCCCTGATAAACACCCCAAATCAAAAACTATACATGAAAAAACTATATAATGGGTGAAACGTGTCTATTTGGAAGTCTCTCACTGGAGTGTGGCAGTACATATGTTCATGTTCCCCATGGCTGAAGCCCGTTGTGAATGATTCAGCATTAAGCATGGGCGGAAAATCCGTTCCGCTCGCGGAGTTTGCGGATTTTCGGTAAATTAGCAATCCGCGAGATTCTCAAATTTCCCGCAAAATCAACGAGCGGAACAGATTGGGTCGAAAGTTCAAGCTGGCTTTTGTAACTCTTTTAGAATGGCGCCAGCAAGCTGCCAGAGCCATTCTAAAATAGTTACAAAAGTCAGCTTCAACAGGAAGCTCTAATAGATAAAGTAAAGCAGGTGCTCGAGTTGAAGCTCAAATTCAGTTACACAATCATTATTCACCCCAAACCTGGGGTGATTAATGATTGTGTAACTTAATTTGACCTTCAACTCGAGCACCTGCTTTACTTTATCTATTAGAGCTTCCTGTTGAAGCTCTTTGTAGGTATTTTAGAATGGCGCTGGCAACTTGCCGGCGCCATTCAAAGTGGGGCTGAGGGTAGAAGGGCACAAAAGGGGGACAGAGGGCAGAAGGGGATATAAAATGAGTGGGGCAGAGGGCAGAAGGGCACAGAAACGAGTGATACAGAGGGCAGAAGGGCATAAAAAACAAGAGGGTGGCAGTGATTAACCAGGCAAAAAAAAAAACACGAATACGCAAAGCACCCCGCGAACACCCGTGAACACGCAAAGTGCCCCGCAAACACCCGCGAACACCCAAAAATAAAAAAATCCGCAAATTCGGACGAATTCGCAAATTTTGCAGATTGCAAATTCGCAAATCCCTAAATTCGTGGATCGCGAATTCGCAAAATTTGCTCATGCTTATTCAGCATTTAGTTCACTTAAATTTAAAAGTTTACTTTCAAAATGGCCATTCATCTCAGCATCTTAGAGGTACGCAATTGTGGACATAGGGACCTAAAGTACCTGTATTGGAAGATTTCTGCAGGTTGCGAGATGAGTGCAGCCCCAGTGGACACCAGCCATCTGTAACACAGAGCCCTTAGTGGCCAAGCTGGGTTCCAGTGAGCACTCAGGGTAGTGCAAAGTAAAGGCAATTGTGCTACAATGTGAGATGTCCATAGTCATCCAGTGCTGTCTAATAACAATCAATTATCTACTCCCAAAAGGTCATCAGCAGTGCATGGCGTAATTTTCAGGCCCCGGTGGATCGCTGTTGTCGATGATCCAGATCCTCTGTTGTCACAACCAGACTCTGAGAGGGATTCAGTCTGTGTTAGTGCAATACGGTTTGTGCTTTGTTGCGAAGCATCCTGCAGTGCCCAAGCCTGTCCCTCCTCTGCCTGAACCCCGAAGTGCCTAGATTTTTGGCATTTTCACCTGTGCGAGCCAAATCGGGGTGTCAACCATTCTCATGCATTGGACTCCTCCAGAGGGGGGCGGAACAATGCCTCCGGCAATTAACCAGGTCCAGGCATCTTCTGGAGAGGAGGAGAGTTTCGCTGGGAACAAGAGGGTGTACTGAAAGTTTAGTCCCTGGAGACATTGTTTAACTTTGGCGTAGGATTCTTGCAGGTGCTGCACTTGTGCTTGTGCCAGGGGCCCTTCACTTGGAAACGTTAGAGCGTCTGGTCCCGGTCTTTAAAGTAGGTAAGTAGGGCAATAAGCTACCTTGGTGGTGCTCCCGGTGGGGGGAAGGGGGGGGCTGGTAGGTTTCCGGTATGCCCTCTCAACCAAGAAGAACTTATGTATCTTGTCAGCCAACAGACTATACATTAACCACTTTTTAACAAAGAGCTTTGCACTCAGGTCTTCTGCTCATTCAGGGAATCCTAGGAGGTGGATGTTGTTGCGCCTGGACCGTCCCTCAGTGTCCTCTGGTTCGTAATGCAGGGAAGCCTCCTCTACGCTCAATGGTTTCATTTGGTCTTGCAGTTCTGCACTGTGGACCTAGAGGTGATCAGGAAGGACTTAGTTTCATCCACCGATTGAGATAGCTTGTGATCGTCAGCCTGGAGTAGTCTAATATCAAGGGAAACTGTATTGATCTTAGCTTCCAGCAACGTTTTAGTGCCTAAAACCGCTTGTAATACCTTCTCACATAGTTGGAGTGTGTTTGTAGGGTAGCCTTCAGATGACACAAAGCATCTGAAGTTTGATCTGTGGAGGCGAGAGAAGGTCCCCTGCCAATAACGTCTTGCAACAGAGGTTTCGGGCCCTTGGGTTTCACCATTGTGGTTTGACCCAGTGCGATTCTCAATGTAAATGGAGAGAAGGGGTGGTGTGTGCTACAGCAACTCTTTTCCCTCAGAGGGAATGTTGTGCCCTTCCAGATAGCCACTAGTTGTTGTTTAAATGAGCCATTGCTATCTAGTATGACGCCTAAGTATTTGTAAGAGGTTACCTGCTCTAACTTCTGTCCATTCAATTGCCATGTAAATTTCCGTTTTCTGTGGTGGTTAATTATCATGATTTTTGTTTTGTTTAGATTAATTGTTAGTGAGTTATTTTTAGAAAACTTATTAGTTTTGTCCAGCAGGTGTTGAAGGCCTATAGGGGACCGGCTAATGAGAACTAAGGCGTCTGCATAAAGAAGATTTGACAATGTGGTGTTGCCCAGCCGTGGACCGTGAGATTTAACTGCATCTAGCCCCCCGGGTAGATCTGCAAGGAAGAGGTTGAACAACATTGGGGCTAGAACGCAGCCTTGTTTCAGTCCTTTGCTGGTCCCAATTTCTCTTGAAAGGTGCGTCCCAGGTCCCAGTTTTGTCCTGACCCAGGTGTTACTATATAGCAGTATTAACTGCTGTAGGAGTGGGCCTGGGATACCCAAAACGCTCAATTTGTGCCAGAGTTTGTTACGGTTTACGTGATCGAATGCAGCGCTATAATCGATGAAACACAGACACAGAGAAGTCTTGCTGGCTTTTGCCGCATCTGCCAAGAGGGTTAGCTCCATGATGTTCGTCGTAGTGCCCTGACCACTGCGAAATCCAGTTTGGGTTGCTGGGATGATGTTCTTTGCGGTTGCCCAAACTGTCAGATCTTCTAGGATGAGGCCCGCGTAGTACTTTGCCTCTGTGTCCATCAAAGCTATGAGGCGATAGCTGCTTGGGTCGTTCTTGGGGCCCTTTTTGTAAATCGGACTTATTATCGAGCCTCTCCAGGATGTTGGTGTTGTTGTTATTTCCCTTATTTTGAGAAAGACCGGTGCCAAGGTGCTGCTCCAGTAGCCAGCGTCATTTTTGTACAGTATTGGCGGGATCCCATTTGGGCCAGGAGCCCCCTCGAGTTTGCCTTTTAGGATTTTTTTCTTGATCCTATCTGCTATTTCTAGGTGTGGGTTAATCTCTATGTCTGCTGTTAAGTTAGTGGTTGATTTTGAGTCTGTGCACGCGTTTGAGTTGTAGGGCGGAGAAGATTTTCTTTTATAGGCTGAGGCCTCGTCCTTTCAAGATGTTCCGAGATGTTTGAGGTTCTGGTCAGCGTCATCTGACCAGTCTCCCCCTCTGGGACTATTTGTTTTTTGAGTCAGCTGTGTTAAAGTGTGCAAATAGATAATTGGCCCATTCAGATTCAGATATGTTAGAGTCGATGCCCTTGTGGCCTGGCTGTTGAAGGGAGTGGATTATTTTCCAGAAGCTGGAGCTATTCTTCTGTTTTGAGCTATGGACGATTTTTATCCATTGATCTTCACTTTGTTGTCTTTTTAATTCCCAGATCATCTTTTTTAGTTGTCTTTATAGAGTTCGAAGCTCCTTTTGAGTGCCTTCGTTGTTGGGCTCATTTCGGAGCTGTTTCAATGTCTTTTTTATTTCGCGTTTTGTGCTTTTTATCTCTGGTGTTGTACTTTTTCCATGTGAAGACCAAATGGTGGTCCCTTTGTAGGTTTTCAGCTCGGTAGCGTGTTTGGCTCCCAGTTCTGTTGTAAAGCCTTCCCAGGCGTCTAGCGGGTTTATGTTTGAGCAAGATGCCCGTTGCATGATTGTTTTTCCACTGTTTGATAGTTCCTCGATCTCTGTGGTCTTACACCTTATTCACTCGTAATTGGCAGTGTATTCTGTACCAATATTACAATTGACCATGATTTTATTTTCGCTAGACACGCCTAATGTGGCTTCTAAAGGCTGGTGATCGCTTGAAGCACTTTCCCCGATCTTAAACAAAGTGATTTTTCCATACAGCGGGAGTGTCATCAGCATGTAGTCAAGGTGAGAAGTGGTACTCGTGGAGAATGAATGAATGAATTTATTTGTTTGGTTACTAAAAACCATTACATAAAACCAAAATACAAAGGTAAAAACATTACAAAAGTTAAAATCAAGGAAATTGCAAAGGTCCATAGGTGCAGAGCAAGCAGGGCAAGGCTTCATAGGCCGACCGAAGACTCTGGAGACCGGCCTGTGGAAGCCATCAACCTAGCCCGAGCTTGAAAGATAAACTTTCCAAAGGCCGCCATGTGCTTTACCGTGGCAAGGGTATACAGATGAGTAATCCCTTCCTCTGCGGTGCATAACCCCGATTGTCTTAATACTGGCCTGAGGTAAAGACTACGGGCCAGGCGTAGGGCCGGGCAGCAGAACAGAAGGTGGGCCAAGGACTCACGTTTATACTTGCACAGCCTGCAAACCTGGACTTCAAAGCTGGCCTGACCGCAGGAATATAGTTCTTTAAGGGGCAGTGGGTGTAGTCTGTAAGCCAAAATCTTGTGGAGGGCTGCACGGCCCACCGCCTGCGTGAGATGATGTTTGGGAGTATGCTGGGTGTGCGGAAGGCACAAGGTCTTATGCAAGTCTTTTCTACTCAGGGAGTCCAGATCCAGTTCCCGTGACCGCGCACGCACTTGTTTTTTTATTGCATTCTTGATGGCAAAATATTTGACATATTCAGGGTTCCATGAGTCCGTTGCAAGTTTGAGCTGGGTAATAGCCACTTGGAGGGTGGCCGACCAGGGGTTCTCAAGCTCTGTGAAAATAAATTTCAAGACTGCCTTTAATGTGTTCTCCTGTGCCGCCGTTGTTAAAAAGTAGTATTTACTTAGAGCAGCCAACTCTTCCAGATTTTGTTGGTTGAGCGAGAACTCCAGGCGAACAAGGGTGTTTCTAGTACACCTTGGAAGATGGAAGACTTTCTTGTATGCTCTGCACTGAATTTTTTCCAATTCGTTGCTCAGTTTGCCCGGAAATGCCTGTAGAGCATAGTTGAGTGCCGGCATAAGTTTGGCTTTGAGAACTCTATTAATGGCCGTGGTGGACGGGCTATGTAAGGATGCTTGCAACTTGCAAATGGCATAGGTGATGGATTTACCTTTGGCTTGGATAGACTTAAGGTGGGCGCTTGCAAGCCCCGATTCCTGGAAACAAATGCCCAAACAGGTGTACCGCTGCGTGGAGTCCAGAAGGAGGTTGCCTAGTCTCCATTTTATTGCTTTCTTCCTAGGGTAGTGACCAAAAATAATTACTTTTGACTTGCTTGGGTTTGCTACAAGCCTGTTTTTGTCGTTATACTTGGCAAGAGCCGTCAGCACCTTCTGTAGCCCCATTCTCGTGTGGTCAAAAAGAACCAAATCATCAGCATATTGCATGAAAAGAATTTTTTTTCCACCAATCTTTGGGGTGGCCAGGGCAGCCCCAGTCAGAGCCTTCTCCATGTCCGCTGTGTATAAATTGAACAATAGTGGGGCTAACACACACCCTTGTTTTAAGCCTCTGTCTGTGTTGATCTTAGCTGATGCATGGTCCCTCGAGAGTTTAATTCGCACCCATGTATTTTGATAAAGGGACTGCATCGCTCTTAGTAGTACCGGGTTGATGTTCCATTGGACCAGCTTGTTCCACAGAATTGCACGGTCTACCCCATCGAAAGCCGCCGAGTAATCAATGAAGCATGCGAAAAGGGGAAGGCTTTTGCTTTTCCGAGCGAGATGTGCCAGAAAAGAAAGAGCGATGATGTTGTCGACTGTGGCAGACCCTGGTCTGAAACCGGTTTGACGAAATGGAAGGATGCCTTCTGCGCTCGTCCAGTCTACGAGGGCCCTCAAGATAGTACTGGCATAAGCTTTTCCCTCAATATCGAGCAGGGCGATCAAGCGGTAGTTGGTAGGTTCAGTTTTTGGGCCTTTTTTGTGGATAGGTTGTAAAAGCGAGCCTCTCCAAGAGTCTGGTACTTCCCCCCGAAACCAGCATTCAGAGTACAAGTGGGTCAGATTAGTGGACCAAAAGTCGATATTTGCCTTGAATAGATGTCCAGGGAGACCATTAGGACCTGGAGCAGCGTTTTGTCTGATGTTTTTAATGATTTTAGAGACAAGCAACTTCCCCGGTGGATCCATCAGCTCGGTGTGTGTGCCTAGATTGTCTCCAAACTTAGGTGTGTCAATTTGCATGTTAGCGGCGCCATTATTAGTGTATAGTGCTTTTACGTGGGCAACCCAAGTAGAGGCTTCAAGGGAGTTTTCTATGTGATTAATGTCTCTGCCCAGGTTACATATGTACTTCCAAAACTCCTGTGATTTTCCCGGGCTCAACAAGTCAAAAATTATTAGCCATTGTGCTTCACAATGGGCCCGTTTTGCTGCCCAAACCTTCTTTGCGTGGCTTTTTTTGGCTTCTTGTAGTTCAATATTGTTTAAACTTGTCCCAATTTTGCGGAAAAGTTTTCGTTTTTAATTTAGATTTTTGGCGCTTATTTTAATTTCAGAGTTATATCCATATGTAAGTGAGGTGCGCCTGTGCGATGTAATGTTCAACTTCCCGCGAAGAGTCACCGCAAGGGTCTCTATTGTGACACTCCAAATTTCTATGGCGTCTTTTTTCTGATCGCTAAGTGACCACCCTGTCCAGCGATTAGCCCAGCTATTGAATCTGTTAATTGCAGTCTGTTCCCATTTGATCCTTCTGGGCAGCTTTATTAGTTCTTCCCCATCGGCTTCCCCGATGAATTCGAGCTTGTGGTTGTGGTCCGCTGTGAGGTTCAAAGTGAGTGAGTACAAACTGGCGGTCAGGCAGCGCTCCTTGCTGGTTATTTAAAGTACGACCAATCTCAAGACCGGGAAATTGGGCTGTACCCAGACTATGTCTCGCAGGGGAGGTGGGACATCCTCAATCGCAGTAACCTTCTGACCCTCTGTGCGAACATTCCAGGGCTGGAGGGAATAAAATCTACGGACATCGAAACCGTCTCTTTCCTACCGCCAGAAGCGGAAGAGAAAAATGAAACAACGGAGTTAACCTTTACGAACCCGGCCTTGACAGATGCCTTAAAAAGCCAGCATAAGCTCCTGGAAAGTTGGGGCATAAAGATAAAACCTAAGCGTCTACAAAAATACCCTCTTATATTAAGACCACAGTTGTTATACCCCCTGACGGGAAATATGGCCCATCCAGCTGGAGAGCTTTCATGCCCACAGGCGCATTCCACACACGCCCCAAAAACGGCGGCTACCCTTCAGGGGTCCAAAGGGGGCATTAAAACTGGCCATTCTATCAGAACCCCAATAAAGATAACCATGAATCCAATCCAGGGTTCACGCACATGTGCCACACTGGGACCTGTGAACAAAGATTGGTCCTGGTTGCCGCTGGCTCTAAACTCCAAGACCTAATGTCCACTGCCCTAATGCCTGGGGCCACCTCCACCGACGCACGGTAAACACGTACCTAAAGACTTCAGAGAAGGAACAGCCTCCAGTGAGTCTGAAAATCATGTCTTGGAATGTTGCTGGGCTCAGGAGGCTGCTCCTTAAACAAACTGCGGTGTCATTTATGAAGGAAGCAGACATTATCTGTACACAAGAAACCTGGCAAATGCTCCCCCTCTCCTTGAGAGGATATGCTGAGTATGGAAAACCTGCTAAAAAGCTCAACATTTTAGGCAGACCGGCCGGTGGGTTATGCACTTACATTAAACATTCACTTAATCTGGAATTTGCAGAAATATCTAACCTGCCGGACACTCTCCAGGCAGGCATCCTGAAAGGCTGTCGGACGGCAAACAGTACTTTTTCATTCTTATTAGTTAATCTTTATCATAACCCTCACGGGCCCAACTCTAACATGACCACGCTGATTCACCATATTGAGCGTCTAATGCTTCAATTCGCGGGCCTTGAATGCATTATTCTTGGTGATTTTAACTCTCATAACATAGGAGTCTCAACCACACGCAGGTGCCAGGCAGGGGCTACCAAGGCCCTGAACGACCTTTTAAAAACCTATAATCTGCTGACGGCGCACTCACTCCTTCTAAAGACTACTCCTGGGCTGATTGTAGCTCCCACATTCAATAATCAAACCACGGTCGATTATATAATCCTAAGTGGCAAACTCCAACTTTTAATGTCAAATTTCTCAGTCCAACCGCGTAGTGACAGCGATCACGCCGCCCTAATCGTCACTTTGAACCTCACAGCGGTACTCGTGGAGAAGTGTGTTGGTGCTGGTGGGATGTCGTCTTTAAATCGTCCGTTAAGGACTCTAAGGTTTAGCTGCTCAAGGTCTTTCAGTAGTTCGATTGAGGTTTTTATGTGTTTGTTGGGAAATGGGGTTGTTTGGCTTGGGATGGCCCGAACGGTATCCATTTCCTTGGTCATTTCGTCTACTGGTTTAATATCAAACAGGTGAAGGTTAAAATCTCCTGCCACTAGTGTGTTCTCCATTTCCCTGTCTGCCATGATTCTTGTCAGTTCTTTGGTAAGTTCTCTGGTGCCCAAATGTCTATGCTTTGGGTGTATGTATACATTGATAATGTACAGCTGTTCGGTTGCCTGGTTATTTGTAATTGTTACTGATAGCGCCTGTATCATGTTTGGAGGAGTGAGGCTTACTTTTATCATTTCCGTTGCCCCGATTGTTGATGTCGAGGCAAAGATTGCTAAGCCTCCTGAACTGTGACCATATTGAGAGCTTCTGATTGCCGGGTGAGTTAGAGTTGTGAAACCTTGTAGTGAGATGTCATTTATTTCCCATGTTTCCTGAAGGAGGATCAGATCGACGGATCTTAAGTAATTTAATATCTCTGGGGTCCTCCAGTTTGTCTAGGAGGCCATTGATTTTCCAGTTACATATTTTTATTTTGGGAGTGACTGTAGAGTTGACGGTTAAGACTGATGTTTTTCGTCAATTATAGTCTACACCGAGTATGGTACGTGTTAATAGTTGTGCTCTATGTGGTTCTAGCTGGGAGATGCTTGGGTGTTGGAGGGGTGTCTGATGTGTACCCGGCCCCGGTGAGTAGCTCCGTGCACCTTTCAGAATTGATTTAGCCATTTTAGGGCGTTCTTGTTTAATTTCTTCAAGAAGCAAAGTCGGGTAAGCAGGCCTGATTTCCACTTCTAACTTAATTCCCCACTGGGAGAATCTAAGTGTTTCCTCCATAATTGAATTTGCAACTTCTTGTGTTGCCCATCTGGTCTTTATTGTTTCATTACCACATGTGTGAAAAGCTGGAAGAAATTCGAGTTCAAGCAGGTCTGTGGTCTGTATATTTTTTAGGTTGTCGATTGAGTTGATCAGCTTCAGTATATTACCCCTGTTTAAAGTGTCCACTCTTCCTCTGGATTTAAATTCGGGAATAAAGAGAATTATGTCGGGTTCCTCTATGGCCTGTAGTGTGTGCTGTGACTGTCTCGCCAGTTTGCTTGGCCCTTTTGAATGTTGACTAGTGGGTATTGTAAGGTTTTGATTGAAGTTTACCCACCAGAGTTGGTCTTTAGGCTGGCCGCTTTCTGTTTTAGTGATGTTTGATATCTCGAGGTCCACCTTTGTCTCACTGCTGATGGTCTTAATGTTTTTGTGAGTAGTGGTGGGTAGGGGGTCGGTGGTTGTGCCTTTTGTTGTAGCTTTAACAGGCTCATCATGGGCCTGTTTTCCGACCGCCCAGGTCCATTGCTTTGTTGCTGTTTGGCGGTCGCTTTGGCCTTTGTGTGTCAGTTCTGATGAGTCGTTAGTTGTTGAGTTTTTTGTTTGGCCAGAGGGGAGTTCCTCTGTCTGTTTGTGAGTTTTCTCTTTTGGGGAGGAGGGGGTTTGCATGCCCTCTCCGGCTTGTGTCTGTGCGTCAGTGGATTTTTTAAGTTGAGGTGAAGCGCTGGAGTGGCGCTTGTTTGCTTCTAGCAGTACACACCCCCCCGGCGTGCTTGGCTGGCGGTTCACTTCAGTACTGTGGTGCTGATTTGATTTTGGCGAATCAGGGTCTCCCAATGTAATTAGCTGACTATTCTCTTCTGTACATGCAGCATCAACTTGCTTCTTGTTCCTGCCCTTTCTTTTTTGTTTGCGTCGAGTGCGCGCATTCATTGAGCTGCCCGCTTGCTCGATGTGTTTTCTTGTTGGGGTATTATGGGGGGACTCTTCTATTGAAGTGCTGGATTTTGGTTGTTGGCACCATTGCGTTCCGGCTTTGTTTGGGTTGTTGTCGGTCCCTTGTGGGCTTTTGTTATGAAATGGTGTGGCAGACCTTTCCCTTGTTGTGAGGAACTTTGTGGTGTTTAATTTTATGTCCTCCAGAAGATTACCCAACATAGTGGGTAATGATGATAATTTGTCGGCAATAGGTGAGCAGACACAGTCCGTTCTTATGATCTGGGATAGTTTTACTGACTCTTGTCCTCTTTTTATAAGGCCATTGAGATCTGCGAGTTTTCCATCAATCCCCATTGTGGCCTCTGCCAGTCTGTCGATAAAGCCGTTGCAGAAGGCTCTTCCTGACCGGACACTGGGTCCCCTCCTACAGGTAATTAGAGCTCGCCTACAGCCAATGCTCACCTACGGCAGCGAAATCATGCGTGGTAAAGACGCAACGATATTAGATAACACCATCAGTCGAGCCTACAGAGCAATATTCCATCTGCCCACTTACACCTCACCTGCCCAAATCCGCCTTGAATTTGGGCTGCAGAAACAAACGGTGGAGAGAAGAGGCGCATACATCAAAAGCTGGCAGAAAATCAGAGACGCGGAGTATGGATCCCTAAACACCCACCTGTGGACTGAACTATCCATTAGAGAAAACTCACCAGCAAGAAAATATCTAATGGAATCATTGGAGACCCTAGGACTAACAAACTTATGGGAGTCAGCAACTGATCCCAATACTTTTAAAAAAATGGTATCGAAGGTTACCAAGATGGTCTCATCAATCGAGGACAAAGCAACTCTTTTTAAGAGAGCACATGGATGGGTGGTACTGGATGGCTACACAGCTCTCAAGCCACAGCAGTATTTAACAATGGGTCTTACACAGAAAACAAAAAATACGTTTCTCAATATGCGTCTTGGCAACATACCGATAATGCCTGACTTAGCACCCTGGAAAAGAGAAAACGCAGCAAACTGCTGCCGACTCTGCTCTACTGGAAAAGAGGATTTGACGCACATAATCTGCATCTGCACAAAACTTCTGGACATAAGACGCTACCTGCTTCGGCCCCTATGGATTCAGAGGGGAATAACTAGCTGCAGGCAGGCTGTGATGCTTTGCTTTAACCCTGGTGAAACCCAGTTAAACTGTAGAACAACAAAATTCTTTGACATTGTGGCTAACAGACTAAAAGAACCAGCTGCCGGGCCAACGGGAATCACTGCTTAATACAAAAAACTGTTAGCATCCAGTCGCCACAATGGATAACAGCATACCAAAACGTGTTTTTAACTATCAAGGAGAACTCAGCTGTTATTTTAATTACAAACACTTTAGTTAGAGATTGTCTTAGAAATGTGCTTGTTTTAATAATTGTGAGTTTTTATTAACTGTGCAATAAATCTTTATACCTTATACCCTCAGAGGGGGCACACCAGCAAGAGGCCCAGATCCAATGGGTCCTGCCAAGGAAGATAATCAATGGTCCCAAGTGGGATCCAATTCTGCTTAGGTGGGAGCAATATCCAATGAATACCTAGGACCAAGAAAAACAGATGGGCGGCAGTCAAATCATTCTTTATAAAACATATATATTTTTTATTTTATTTGTTTTGGTGCGATTAGTCATATTTACAAAATAATCAGGAAATAGCAGGTTCACAAATTCATAAAATCATCAGTACTGTTCATCATTTCATGGGGGGAAGTAAATTCATAGAAAAATACAGTGTTCCACTCACTCTGGGGGGTTAGACAGGGGGCTCAACAGGCACTCACATCTAACAAGGATCATTCATACTCTAACATGTTCAGTCACTTCATACGGGTGATTCGCATTTGGGCTGCAACAAAAAAAGATTTAATTATGGTTGCATGAACCTGCGGGTGCAGCTTGGGGAAGGCAAGAAGATGAAGTATTGTTGCCGTTCCTGATAGTAACGCCGTAATAACGCGCGTTTCGGTGTGAGGCACCTTCGTCAGGGCTGGCAGAGATGAGGGAGAAGGGAAACACACTGGCTGAGGTAAGCGAAGGTCGTGAGTCTAGATAGCGAGGTCCTTTTTGAAGGATCGAGAGAATCGGTAGTGAGAATTCCAGGTACATGGAGTAGAGGGGTCACACTGGTAGACTGGTGGATGGAAGATCACCAGCGAAAATTACCGGTCGATTCAAGCAGGGTTGTCGATCTAGGGGCTTCCGTTTATGGACGAAAGCTGGTGATAATAGCGCGTAGACTACCGCGTCTGGATGCTGGCAGGGCAGGGAAACCGAAATTAGAATTGTCTTCGGATATCTTTAGGCCAGTAAACTAGGGGCTGGAGGTTATGGAGTTTAGGCTGCCGTGTGAAGATGAGGGTGAGACACGCAAATAGTTACAGGAGTCATCTTAGAATATCTTTAGGTCGGTGAGGAACATCCGGGGGGATCTCAAAAGGTGTAGGAGGGGCTCGCATCCAAGACGCGGGATGACATCATCTGGGGACTCGTTCGTGGTGTCGGGATACCCGGGATCGCTGCGACCTAAAAAATCCAGTAAAAACAGTTAAAACAATTAAAAAATAAAAATAGCAGAGTAGCAATTCCATATTTAGACAAGGAATACAAATTATTCCTATATAGGGATAGCAGCATAAACAATTTATTTGCACTCTTAAGTGGTTACGGAGCTCTAGCTCCTAATAATTGCTCTACGAATGTGCCACATCGCTAGCAAGAATCTCAAGGATGCAAAAACAAATAGTTGACTGGTATCATATTTTAATAACCTGTAAACCTCAGTGTAGTCTCTTATACCCAGTATATATATACTTACAACGCTGGAGCATCCGTTTGGCCCTAGGTCTACTATAAGCTGGACAGAAGAGGAGAACATGAAGGTCTGTCTCTTCATTCAACCAACACCCTGGGCAGTCCAGCGTGATGCTTCCCTTCTAGGTATTTTTTAAAGACTCTGAGAGGGAGCACCCCATGTCTGAATTGCAGGAATAGTTTCTTGGCAAGGAGTGGTTGGATATGATTTAACTCAGGTTCTAGCTTGTACTGCGATTTAACACCCAAAAAGCTGTGGATCAGGGAGCTGGTGTTAGTGCTCTGATGTAATTCTGATAAGTTATGTTCTTTAATGGTGTGCTTCAAGGTTTTTTTTTTAGGTAAGGGAGCAAGTCTCCTTCGGTGCAGACCACTTGTTTGACAACCCCATTAGATGGCATCTAGATCTAATGTGTGCTATCCAAGGTAAGTTCCCCGCTACCAGAATAGAAAGTACTTCCTTCAATTCCCCCCTGTAAATTAGGAGCTCAGGCGTGTTCCATAAAGGATGCCAAAATAAGAGCGGGCGGGAAGCAATTAATTTACTTATTGGGCCAATCCCGAGATCCATCCTCAAAGGTGTTAAAGGAGTACTCTTTGGTAAATTCAAAGGTTGCCTAAGAAAAGAGTTCTCTGTAGTTGCGAGGACATTTGGATAACAAGGGCCCCAAAGTTCGACTTCATAGAGGAAGGCTCCCCTAGCCTGGATTTTATATATTTCAGCAGGCGTGCCTAGAGCTTTTCTTTTTGTGAGCAGCTTTTATAAAATTGTGAAATGCCCCCAATGGCTTGAGTAAGTTTTGAATTTGCCTTCTTTATTTGAGTTCCCCAATCCATCTTGCCATTGAGGGTGAGACCCAAGTAATCAAAGGTAGAAACCCTTTCCAGGGGCTTTCCATTCATGTGAGGCTGTGGGCAGTTTGACGTTTTTGCGTTAAAAACCATGGGCCATATGTATACACATCCCGTTTTGCGATCTCTAAATAGCGATTTTTAAGGAATCGCTATTTAGAAATCGCAAAATGATATGTATGTAGAAATTCGCTTCTTTTTAGCTATTCCTTAAAATTCCTTAATTGCGATTAGCAAATTGCTAATCGCAATTAAGGAATAATTTCCCATTAATTTCTATGGGCCAGGAGGCCCAGAGGAATGAAGGGGAAATTTGCGATTCTCAATTTGCTAATCGCAAATTGAGAATATTTTCAAGGGTGCAGGGGTGTCCAAAGGACACTCTGTTGCACCCCTGAAATCTGCATGGGTGCACATGTGGCGCACTTACATGCCCTAAGGGCATGTATCAGCGTCATAAGGCACCATTGGATTTTCAAAAAAATGCATTTTTTAAAGAATTCGCAACTTACCACCAACTAGAAGTTGATGGTAATTTGCGATTCCTTAAGGGCATTTTTGAATTTTTTTCCTTGATACATTGCATTTAACGAATCGCAAAATTTGTGATTCCTTAAATGCAATCGCAAAATAAGGAATTGCAAATTTTGCGATTCCTTATTTTGCACCCAATTTGTTTGATACATACCATTTTGTGAAAATGGGATCACAAACGCCGAAATTCTGCGAATTTCGGCATTTGCGAAACCATTTGGCCTTGATACATATGGCCCCATATATTTTGTTTTTTGGATGTTAATTTCCAAATCTCTATTCTTACAAAATTTACAGAACTCCTCTAGGACTCGCTGCATGCCCATCGGTGACTTAAACAGTAGCAGTGTGTCATCAGCGAAATAGGCGCGGGTATTTAGCGGTTGGCCAACCTTGGTGAATTTATATCTTTTATTGCCAGCAGGGTATCTATTAAACCATTCAAAAAGAGAGAAAACAGGATTGGTGCAAGCACACAACCCTGCCTCGCCCCCTTTTCCACTGGAAAAGGAGCTGACAAGTCCCCTTTTTTGCCATATCTAATTTTCGCATACTTATCCTGGTGCAAACGTATCAGTAGGTGGCATAGATACGTTGGAACGCCCATATCCCGAAGGATATCCCACAGCTGATCACGTTGCACCATGTAGAATGCGGATTTGAGATCCACGAAGGTTAAGTACAGGCTGCCACCGTCCAGAGTGACGGTTTTCCAATGGATCAGTTGAAGTCTAAATAACTGATCGATTGTTGAGGTTTTACTTTTAAATCCAGCTTGGAATGGGGTTAAGATGTTATATTCATCGATCCATGACAGCTACCGGCCCAAAAGAACGTGAGCAGATAACTTTTGTGTCACATTGATTAAGCTTATTGGGCAATAGTTAGCAGGGTTCATTGGGGAGCCTTACTAAAAAATAGGGATAATTTCCACACCTTCCCAAGTTGGAGGGAGTTCCATACCTTGAAAGATGGTGGTAAATAGCTTCCTTAAATAGGGAACCCATACAGAGCTTTCGTTCTAAAATAGGTCCCCGGGGATTAAGTCCAGGCCAGGCGCTTTGCAGTTAGCATTTTAGCCAGAGCTGCAATAACTTCTTTTGCAGAACAGGCGGGAGCATTGGGAACCGAGGGAGTGATATGTTCCATGGGATGCCTGACAAGTTCTACTCCCTCCATAGATTTAGAATATAGTTATTGGAAGTACAACCTCCAGACTTCCTCCCCTAGATTCGGTTCTATTGCCAGTTTGACTTCAGACTTCCCAGTTCTCACTAGGTTCCAAAAGCCCCTCGTAGCCCGACCTTTTCTGTGTAGCGGACCGCCCGAGCGCCATCAAGGCCGAGGCCGCCTGACTTCAACATCCCGCCTGGTGCAGATGCAGATAGAGGCCCCCTGAGGAGTGGGACCGGGGTTGAGCAGAGAGCTACGCCAGCGACCACCGGGGCTACTGTGTGAGGACCCTGGCTCTAAATCTGCATGGCGCTGCCAGAAGAAAGGCACGGGCTCATCCTGAATTGCTGGGGTGCACACACTGACACCTCCTGGATAGCAATCCATGCCGTTTCAACTCACAGCTCACCTACCTGACTTTAAAATGGCGGCCACCATGTAAAATCGGTGCCCTCAGCTGTTCACTTGGACTCGAGGCCCCACGCCTACCTCTTACCAGGTGCTGCTCTAAGAGGGGATAATAAATTGCTGCTCTCTCTTAATCCTGGTGCGGGTTTGCCGAAGCGCCACGACCGTCTTTACCACCATCTATGTGACCCCTGTGTAGGCCCCCTTGCCACAAAATGGCACCCATTGAACTTCATCACGGATAACGTATGCATGTCTCGCACACTGGCAACACCCTGCACGCAAAGAACCACTCCAGCCTGCACAATGGGGAAATCAAAAATCATGCAGAACCTGACTGGACCTCAGACAGCACCGGAGAATCAGCCGAGTACCCGCACATTGGCTAAGCTGGCAAATAAAGCCCACCAGATCCATGGGAACTTTTCACTGGACTACCCTCCCCCTACCCCTCCTCGCTCTACTCCTCTCCGCTTTCCTGCTACTGACCTCTGCCTTCACCTGTCCTAGCCCAAGTCCCCACCATGTTTATCTCCTTGCTCTACTCCTCTCCACTTTCCTGCTAACGACCTCTGCCTTCACCTGTCCTGGCCCTTAGCCCCCACCCTGTTTACCTGAGAATTTTCTCTTGCCATCTGAGATCTAGCTATTCTGTCTGAAGTCCGATGGAGCTACCTGGTTTAGCTATAGAAGAGACAGGTCGAGGGTCCCCTCCTTGGACGTCACCTACCCAGTCGGTCTTTAGCCAGACTTCCTTTCGTCTCTCCTGTAGCACCTTCCCGCACCCTCCCCCTATTTTTGTCTCTCCCTCTCTCCTCTCTCAATGTACTGAGACTGAACTATTTTGTCAAATGCCCGATGGAGCTACCTGGTTTAGCTATAGGAAGATGGGCTGTGGAATCCCTCCTTGATCATCACCTACCCAGCCGGCCCTTAGACAGACTTCATTTCATCTTTCCTTGTTGTCTCTTCCCCTAGCCCCCCTTTCTCTACTTCCATGCCACCTCCCCTCTACCCTCCATCTATTTTGCCCTCTTAAATATTTTTCCCACTGAGACCAAGCTATTTGGCCAATGCCCGGTGGAGCTGCCTAATAGCTATAGAGAAGATGGGTTTTGGGACTTCCCCTTGACCGTCACCTACTCAGCCCTACCTTGGACAGACTTTCCTTTTGTCTCTCTGCCGCCTCTCCGTCCCACCCCTTTAACCGTACCCCTTCCCCTCAATTATCTTGTCTCCTATGCTCTTGTTATTGTTTGTCTAGCAACTGATGTAAACTGGAACTGATTTAATCTTGTAATGTAATTTTTGTGGAACCTCATGTAAAGCGCTCTGATACTTCCGGGTCTAGCCTGCGCTATATAAATAAATAAATACATAAATAAGATTCTCTAAGGCCAGTTTAATTGCATCATTTTGTCTACTTCCCATGAGTATTTAGCCTCTGCTACAGTTTTTTTATATATTGCCCTGGTTTCCTTAGAGTGAATGATGTCCTTATCTTTAATCGCTGTCAGCAGGGCGCTTTTAGCATCCCTGCATGATTTGTTATATCAAGAGTCATTTTTGCTAACACGGGCAATGTGTTTAGCATCGATGGTATAAAAAAACACTGCAACTTTAGCAAGCATTTCCTGATGATTTTTGGCTAATTCCAGGAAACAGCAATGACTGGAGTCAATTATTGGTATTTGATAGGCGAGTTCCAAGTGGGGAATAATCTGTTCGTAAAGAATAGCCTTTGTGTCCTTTGATTGGGCAAATGTTTCCCACCGAACTTTTCTGCCTCCTCCTGTTGCTACCAAATTTAGATTTGCTAGTGTGGGTTGACTTTGGTCTTGCTCCAGGGTCGGCAGGTTGATTTTTAGAACCAATGGATTATGGTCGCTTTCGCATCGGGGTTTACTGCAAAATCCGAATACTCTATGCCATAACTCCACATCTACCAATATGTAATCTATAATAGAAGTTTGGCCTATCTTATTGTAGGTAGAAATGCCCGGGTTATCTGAAGGAAAACGACGATTACATGCCCTAAGCAAATGTGTTAGAGTAAAAGAATTCATTTGAAGAACTAATGGAGACCAGCCCCTGGCTGAATAAGTATTACAGTCAGGTATTGACCATACGAAGTCCTCCTCACTGGTGATGGGGATGTTTAGGCCATTTAAAGTTTCGAAATCGCAATTAAAATCCCCCCCAATTATTTTGTGGGAGGTGTCGGGCAGGGTGTGTATGAAAGTTGTCAGACATTCTAAAACCTGCGAAGTCAACCCCTGTTTCACTGGACGTGAATAGGTGTTTTTAAGAGCTATTTTCATATCATTAGTAAAAGTAAGAAGGATACACTGGATGTCAGGGAACAATGTTTCTATCGCTTTAATTGTACACCCCAAGTGTTTACAAACCCAAATGCATAAGCCACCCGAATGTTACCCCCTGGGCCCTTGTATAGCTGGGATGCTACATACCCCACTCTATATGGGGGATCACTTGACAAAGTTTCCTGGAACAAGCAGATCTCATGGGCTTCTATATAGGCGCCCCAATCAGTTTCGAACTTAGGCCTGCTACGTTCCAAGATAAAATCTTGGTACTCTGCTCTGAGGCTATAAGGCGACCAACATTATTCTGTTCCAGGGGCCCACTCTGCTGTGCGTTCCTGGGAATAACCATTGTCAATTCATCGTGCCCCAGTAGCTCCTGTGTCGGTCAGGCAAAGTTACTTTGAACAAAATTAGGTGTCGACCGATCTCCAGCTAGGGGAATTGTCTTTAAAGAGGGTGGTGTGACTTGTTTACTAGGGTTTTGGAGATGGCGAAAATCAATAAAAATATTCGAAACCGGGCTCATGTTTTCGTGGATGGGAACTAGTCAATCGACCAGTTCCAGAGTACTAAAGCGGTTATTTACGAGGATATTAAAATACTCCTGATTACCCCAGTCTTGAACTGGATGTAACAGGACAATGTTCTGGGCACGCTTTTCCCATTTTTTGTACACACTGTTCATTCTACCCAAGAGAGGGCTGGGAGGATGAAAATAACCCAAATGGAAGTAGTTGAATATCTCCTGTCAATGTTGTTTGTCCCCCTTTAAGAATGTGTTGGATCGCCCTTCTATCTCTAAAATGTATCAGCACACAGTCCCCTGAAATTTCTTTTTGTCTCTGTCCAAGCCAACTAACCCTGCGGGCAAATAAAATTTCTGTATGTACCAGAGAGAGAAGTGGCCTGTGTTTATTAAACCAGTAGATTAATTTATTTTACAGTTCCATAAAAGTTTCGCCCCGCGAACTGCAGCTAGAATTACCACATATGGGGTTGATTCTGGGGGTAAATCTATGCGGGGAGGGGCAGGGTTTGTCAAGTTTGTTTTGGAAAGTGTGGTATTCCTTACGGGGTTTAACATTGGTTTTGACACCTGGAGAACATCGACCATGGCAGTACCGGATGCCTCTGAACTAGGGTTAAACAGCCTGATTCATGAAGCGAAATAGCGCCTGCAATGGCTGCGAAAACGCAATTGCGGGTGCAAAACACGGAATCGGCATTCAAGTACGAAATAGCGAAATCGCTAAAAAATAATAGCGATTGGAATAGCGATTACGCAGTAATAGTCGCAGACTCCGGGAAGTCGAGCATTAGCGATACGGAAATAGCGACCAACCACGGAATCTGCGAAATGATTAGCGAAACGCAATATTGTCTCAATCGGCATTCATGAAAGAAATACATTAGCGAAAAAGCGCCAAATCACACGTTTGCGCAATTTAAGGACAACTCAAAGCAGGTGGTAACCATAAAAGCCATGATGAAGCAAAATTTGAAAAACTGTTAGCCAATCACCAACAGGTCCAGGCCTGACCAATCACACATAAGGACATTCAGCAGCAGCATTAGGCGTTCCACAATGCCTGGGATGTACATGGTGGTGAGGCTGCGAAGGCTACAGCGAGCAGCACGGAGGAGACGCATGAGGCAGGCAAGGATTTACCGGCAGCGGGTCACCTTGCTGGGCCAAACCAGAGAACAGATTTATGCAAAATACAGGCTGAATGGGGAAATGATCACCTGGCTGATACAAGAACTCGACCCCATCATGCAGCACCCAACAAGGCGAAACAATTCTGTGCCCACACATGTGCAGGTATTGTGCAGCCTGCACCTCCTGGCCTCCGGCAGTTTCCAGGGCATAGTAGCCGCTGCTGGGGGGATATCCCAGCCCACCATGTCACGCTGCCTCCACACTTTTGTTGACGCCATGCTCAGCCAGCTCCACCGGCACATCACATTTCCCACGAGCCAACAGGAATTGGACCTCACTAAACTACAATTTTATAATGTTGCCCATTTTCCCCATGTCCTCGGCTGCATAGACTGTACCCACGTCGCCATCTGCCCACCAGCTGGCACGGAGTATATGTACCGCAACAGGAAGTCCTACCACTCCCTCAACATACAGATGGTCTGCAATGCCAAGACCATCATCACTGACATTGTGGCCCAGTACCCAGGGAGTACCCATGACTCCTTTATCTTCAGGCACAGCGGACTCCACACACGACTGATCAGGGGAGAGTTTGGGGAAGGACACCTACTTGGTAAGTACACTTTGTCGACAATGTCACATTGCTATGAAGTAACTGCGCTGCACAGGCAATCAACATCTGCTCCTCTCATTCAGGTGACAGTGGCTACGCCCTACGGGAATACCTCCTGACCCCTTACCTCAACCCTGCCACACCTCAGCAACGGCGCTACAATGTTGCGCACATCCGGACAAGGAACTGTATTGAAAGGACATTTGGCCTGCTCAAGAGCAGGTTCCGTATACTGCACAAGACAGGTGGGGCCATGTATTACAGTCCTGCAGCGTGCTGCCGCATTGTGGCTGTCTGTGCAATGCTTCATAACATTGCAACCAAGCGCCGGATACCAGTTGACATCTCAGGCAGTGAATCTGAGGGGGACGACCGGCCACCAGCACATGCGCACCATGCACGCGGGGAGAACCCAGCTGAAGGCCACAGACGTCGCAACCACATCACAGCTAACAATTTCTAGCCCACCCCCTTCCCCCACCCCACATATCACAATTGCATGCAAAATGTAATGATTACACAAGGCGAATGTGTGCAGCAAAATACGTGTATTTGTTTGATTCACAAGATAAAAGGGTCATGTTAACAACTATTTACAAAATCCAGTATTCCAGCATACTGCATGCAAAGGTTCATGGCAGGCTTAGCTTCAGCCTGCGCCTGTGTCCCTGACACAATGTCATTGGTGCTTCCGGCGCACATTTCCCAGGTGCCTGTGAGGCTCTTCCTCATCCTGGGCAGCTGGACCAGGCGTAGCCCTGGTGCTGCGCCTAGGTGGGGGGGCCTGCGTGGCAGAGTTGCTGCTCACGCTGGAGGCAGCCTCACTCGCATCATCTCCCCCTACGATGGCCGGTAGCACAGGTGTAAGTAGTGGGATCACGGCGGTGGTCAAGTGCTCCAGCACCCGGGTAATCTCCTCGCAGCACTGGACCAGTTGGTGCTGCTGGGTCATAGAGCGCCGCGACAGCTGGGTGGTGGCATTTGCTGCCACATAATTTGAGCGACTATAGGTCGACAGCTGGCTCAACAGCTGGTGGTGGCGCCTGCGTGCAACACTGCGCCGCTTCCCCAGCGCTGCAGTATTGGCCTCCATTGCCGCCGTCATGCGCTCCATGGCCGCCGTCATGCGGTCCACCCGCTGGCCGACTCCCGCCACATTGCGGCCGATCTTATGCAGCTGGAGCTGGATGGCTCCTTACTGCTGCGACTGGCGCTGGTGTAAACGGAGCATTCGCCGCTCCACGCTCATGCAGGCATAGAGATGCCCATTGCCCCTTCTGCTGTTCGGCCGCTGTGTAGCGGATGTGGCTGGCCCAGATCGTGTTGGACGAGCTGCAGGTGTTGTAGCAGCTGGTGTCGCAGGTGCGGCAGGCACTGGAGGCACATTGGTGGGGGGCCTGGCCTTGGCAGCCGGTGGGCCTGCAGATGTTGCAGCAGGTAAGGTGGGGGGCCTGGCCTTGGCAGCCGGTGGGCCTGCAGATTTTGCAGCAGGTAAGGTGGGGGGCCTGGCTGCTGGTGTTGGCGCAGCGGCAGGGGCTGGTGGCTGGGTAGCGGGTAGGGATTCCTCCTCCTGGGCCTCCTCGACGATCACCAGCCTCTCACTGTCACTGCTATCATCCGCACCTGTGAGGGTAAGTGGATACTCATTAGTTGCATGTGACTGTCAGACGTGCAGATGTTACATGCATGCTGGGTGACATTCCCTGGATGGCTGTGGATTTGTGCGCTTAGGAACCTTTCTGGCCGCATTGTGGTACTACTACATTGTGGACATACTACGCCTCCCACAATGCCTCAGGGCATTTCCTGATGCACAACATAGGCATGATTAAGGGCCAATGTGTGAGCCTATTTGGGCAGGGACGGTCATAGGGGACAGGGTCGCAGTCGCATGCCACTTACCTTGGGTGTCATGGGTGGGGCGGGAGGAGTCCAGCGTGGTCACGCCAACACACGCCTCCCTCTCCAAGGTGTCCTCTACCTGGTCCTCCAGGGGGGTGTTGGGTGGGACAGTCGGTCCACCACCTCCAGTGCCTGATGCCGCACCAAGGCGCTCCGCCACCTTCTCCTTGGCACGCCCTCGGAGGTCGTACCAGCGCTTTTTCAGCTCCTCCACCGACCTGTCCGCAACGCCCACTGAGTTGATGCTGGAGGCAATCCCCACCCAGATCCTCCGCTTCTCCTGTTCTGGGACCCTCCTGGAGTTGGCACCAAAGAGCTGGTCGTGTTTGGACACCACCCCTTCTATGAGGTTCTCCAGCTCCTGCTCGGAGAACTTGAGTTTGCGCTTGCGGCCAGCGCTGTTGCTGGGGCCAGGCAGAGGTTCGTCGGACATGGCGGTCGCTATTTCGGCCGGGTCGGGAGTCGCTAACGGAGGTTTAGCGGCAGCTTTCCGTCGTGTGCACTCGAATGATAGTGTCACTGTGGTGTTTGGGGGTGGGATTTGGCTGCTTCCTGGTTGTGATGTCATCACGATGCTCGGAATGCGTCTTCCCGTATTTCCTGATCCCGCGAGAATGCGACTCGCAATCCCGATCGCTGGTGGCCGGAAATAGCGATTATTCTGCGTTTTTTGTAGGTCGCTAACGGCTTTAGCGCCCGCGTGCGAGTCGCTATTTTTTCCCCGAAAAGTACATGAATGCCGTTTTGCGTTTTCTCAATAGGGAGTCGCTATTAATCGCTATTAGGGACACGCAAAACGGCATGTACATGAATCAGGCTGTTAATCTTTAAGGAATGGTACAGAAGCCCAATGATGGGCACTACTCGGGGGATAATTTTCATAAGTTTGGCCGCTAATCAGGCTGGACAAATTTTGGTTGTAGACAGGGACTTGGCCTACAGGGAGATCATTGAGCACACCAGGGAGCAAGGGAGCCTGCAAACCTTGGAGAGTGGTGGCCCTATTTGTGGACTTGGGGCTATCAGCAGTTTTTAACACTGCATCAATTTTAGACGCCCAAGCATCCAGATATGTTTTTAATGTGGCTTTTCTTTTCAATACGTCCCTAAGTTCTGATTTAAGGAGCTGGTCCAAAAAGGTTTTAAGCTCTAATTTAAGTACTTGGGCCCAGCCCGGGGCATCTGAATTTATATTTTCACAGACGTCCAAAAGGCTAGTCCCTGCTATGGTAGTGTGCACACTTTCTGCGGGGTATTCAACACGAGAACTAGCTGCACACTTCTTTTGGGCAGCACCTTTCCTTTTCCCTCTCCCACCCTTGTCCACTGTATTGACTCTAGTTGTGGATACACTTACTTGTGCCGGGGGTAGATCTAGGGAATTGGAAGGTACTAGTTGTTTAGATACCTCAGGGATTTTCAGGGGTGTCTAACTCAACCAACTGGGACATACTAGGCATTCTTGGTGTAAGAGACAAGCGCCTTTCTGTGCGTTCGATTTCACAGGAAACCTGAACAAGCATTCTATCTATTGCAGTAGGATGAGAGAGAGGGGTTTGTTTGGGAGGTTTCTGTCTAGTATTAGGTCTTTGGCAGGGAGGGTAGACTTCCCCATAACTATTACCTTTCCTACGCACGCCAAAAACCTAAAGAGAATTAGCTACTGTAATATGGGTTATTGTACAATAACAAAGAAACCTATAATTTGGCAAAACCGCAAATACCGTCAAATATGTGGTAACGAGTCCCTGTTCTCTTAGAGTGTCCCGCAATGGAGAAAGTCCATAAGGTGGTAATCAACACAGTTCATACAAAAGAGGGGTGGCCCAGCCCAGTCTCGTACGGGCCCGGACAGGCCCAGACGGGCCCCCCCTTGGCCGGGGCTTTGTCCGGGCACGTCCCGCCCTGCGGGGTGGGCCTTCAGTTTTTGTAGCGCCTCCGGGCACAGGCTGGCACGTCAGGAATGCGCCGCAGGTTTCAGGGGCTGCTGGGAATGGTAGTTTGTTCCCTGCGTTGGCCGTTCACCTCACAGCGTTTGTGGAGAGGCCCAGAAAGAAGCCAAGTCGTTCCCCTAACGGCGCAACACCACAGGAATTTGCGGCAATACAATGGCAAGTTGAGTGCGTGAACACCTATTCATGACGTTCATATGCCCGACTTTTACGTCAATACTGACATTCCTAAACACCTTCAAGGTATAAATATACCTT
The DNA here is from genome assembly GCF_964263255.1 of Lissotriton vulgaris. NCBI lineage: Eukaryota > Metazoa > Chordata > Amphibia > Caudata > Salamandridae > Lissotriton > Lissotriton vulgaris. Next base: position 562,581,616 of record NC_141695.1, read on the forward strand.
CAATTGCTATGGCAAAGCATGGTGTGGTCGGTGCAGTTGCACTACCTACTTGCACGACGCAGCTCGCCACAGCAAGTGCCGAAGGAAGCCAACTCCCCACCTGACGCAGTGACCAGAAGCTGTCATCCTCCTGCCGAGAATCCAGCTCCAGTGTTTCTCACTCCCCTTGCGGGGTTTTGGGAAATCGAGTGCCGGGAAAGATATACCAACCTCTCTCATTCTAAGGTATGGAACTGATTAGAACCTAGAGAAACCTTTTGGCAATTCTTGGCAAAACTAAACTATAGCTTCTTTCCACGTACTAGACCTAGGTTAGGTACACTGGGGTAGGCGTATTTTAGAAGCGCCAGTTGAGCATTTTAGCCTGTGTTATTTATGTATTATGTATTTTTTTATATGTCATACCAACAGATAATGCTATTACAGTATTATTTTATATTACTGTTTACGCTGTACACATTATACTTTGCATTCTGTCCAACGATTGTAGCAGTTCACCTCTCTTGCATGAGAAAGAAGACTGTTCAATAAACACTTTTTATTGAAATGCTCGTCTCTCTATTTCTGTGCAAACTCTGTAGAAATGAAGCATGCACGATTGACTGAGTGAAATAGTTATCTATAGTTTCCACGACTTTGAAGATACTGTTCCGACTCTAAGAGAAACAAAGTTGTCATGTTTATGCGGTTGTCAGAGACTTATCCCTTCTTGTTTATTCGAGAAAGTTTCTAGTGACCTCTGGCACACACAATTAAGATTAATGTACTCGATAGAGACATACTGACCTCAGTCCTATGTCAAATCTATAGTGTATATTAATCCAATGCGCAGAGCCTATTAGGGATATAGGAACTACACTACAGTTCCACACCTCCATGTGGTCCAACCAACACCACATCTACATCCACACTTCCTTTGTGAGCGGGTCTTGAGGGGAGTTTTGCTGACTGCTCCTCATGTAGGAGGCGTTGGAGGGTCCTGTAGTGCAGAGGGCCCAGAAAGATGGCCTGTATGGAGGTTGACAGAAGACCCACCACCCTGTCAATACGCCTGAGAGAGGAGGTGGGCCTGGCCAGGGTTCTCCACCATTCCCTGTGAATTTTGGAAATCTTCCGGACCGGAAAGCTCAATGTCTTGTGAACCAAATCTATGATGAACCCGAGAAAGGTGATCCTGTTCTGCGGGATGAGCAGGGACTTTTTCCTATTTATGACCTAATCTAAGTCTATCAGTAAGTCCACTGCCATTTGTAGCTTCCCCGTCAGGAACGTCAGGGACTGTCCCAAGAGGAGGAGATCGTTGAGGTATGTGATAAGACAGAAACCTTGCACCCTGAGGTACTCCACCACGGGTTTGAGAACCTTGGTGAAGCAACACAGTGCAGAGCAGAGACTGAAAGGAAGAGTTGTGAACTCATACACATGTTCCTTTCACTGGAACTGGAGAAAGATCGTCCTTCAAATCCAGGCGTACCATCCAGTCGTTTGGGAGTAGGAGGTCATGCAGCAGGTGAATACCACCATATTGAAATGGCAGTAAACCAGCCAGCTGTTGAACTCCATTAAGTTGATGAGCGGGCACTGGGCCCTGTTGGTCTTATCCACCAAGAAAACGTTGCTTAGGAAACCGCTTGGGTGGAGGGAGACACGGTCTTGACCCGGTCACTCTACTACCGCAAGGCCCCCGTGTCCCCGGATTCTGCTGCCGCTGCCTGCTTGGCCCTCTTGCTGCTGCCTCTCCTTAGGGCCCCTGCCCTCCAGGCTTGCCCTCGCTCTCCAGGCCTGCCCAGGCTTGCCCTCGCTCTCCCCCGCTCCACTTTCCCGCTCCTTCCAATCCCCCTTCTGCTCCCAGCTGCTGCTCTCCCGCATCCCGCCCCCTTCTCCTGTCTACTGCTCCCCATTCGCCGCCCCGCTTTCGCCTCTCAGATGCTCCTCCCTCCCACTTCGCCATAAATGGCGGGGACTGCGCTTAAGCGCAGCGGCCAGGCGCTGCGGGCACACCGATTGCCAAAGGCAAGCCCGTCTATGCCCATCTACGCCCGCAGCGCCTGGACCACGCCCAGTGCCAGAACCCCTGGACCCCGCCAGAGCCAGCCAACCCGACTGAGCTACGACTCCACCACCCTCCACGCACTCAACATCGGCCGACATCCAGCCTGCTACCAAGCCACCCCGAAACGCACCCAGGTAGCCTTCACCTGCCACACCTGCTACTTCACCTGCACTCAGTCCTGCACCGTGCCAGCCAAAACAGCCGCCAACAACAACCACCTCAAGTGCATCCTGCTCAACACCCGCTCCATCCACAGGCACGCCCTTGAACTATGGGACATCCTGGACAAAACGGCACAAGACGTCGCCTTCTTCACGGAAACCTGGATGAACGCCTACTCAGCCCCCGACATCGCCATTGCCATTGCCATCCCGAACGGCTACACGATCATCCGGAGGGACTGCATCAACCAGACCGGAGGAGGCATCGCCATTGCCCACAGAAACACTATCAGCATCACGACCAACACCGACGACACCCTCCCCACCGCAGAGCACCTGCACTTCCAGATTCACACCGACCCCAAGACCACCCTCAGAGGAACCCTCATCTACAGACCCCGGAACCATGCTCACACTTCAGCGAGGCCATCACAGACTTCATCAGCCCACTCGCCCTCGCCTCCCCGGACTACATCCTCTTAGGAGACTTCAATTTCCACCTGGAGAACGACAAGGACAACAACACCACCGCCCTACTAGACAACCTCGCCAACCTCGGATACAAGCAACTGGTCAACACCCCCACCCATTACGCCGGCCACACGCTCGACCCTGTCTTCCCCTCCAGCAACCACATCTCCTTCAGCCACACCACCAAGCTCCACTGGACCGACCACGGCTGCTTACACTTTAACTTCAGGAAAACAACGACCCACCACCGCCCTCAACAAACCCCCCGAAGATGCTGGAGCAAGATCACCACCGACCAACTCACCACCTCCTTGCGCCTAAACCCTCCCACCAACACCATGGACCCCAACGAAGGAGCCCGCAACCTCATACAGTGGATCACCGACTGCGCCGATACCCTTGCTCCACTGAAAAAACCCTCCCAGCAACCTCAACATCAAGAAAGGTTCGTGGTTCACCAACGATCTCAAAGACTCCAAGAAATCTTGCCGTGACCTCGAGAAAGCCTGGCGCCACAACCAGTCAACGGACAACATGACAGCCCTCAAGAACACCACCCACAAACACCACCAGCTGATCCGCACCACCAAAAGGTCATCATTCAGAGAACACTGGACAACAACACCCACAACAGCAAGGAACTCTTCAATGTCGTGAAAGAGCTCTCCAACCCCAACGCCAGCAACAATGACATCACGCCTTCTCAAGACCTCTGCAACTCTCTGGCCACCTTTTTTCACCGTGAGATCGTCAACATACACGACAGCTTCGGCGCCCAGAACACGTACACCCACCACCGAACCTACACCCCCCACCACCACCATGTGCGCCTGGACTCAGGTCAGCACGGAAGATACCACCCACATGATGAACACCATCCACTCAGGCACCCCAGCCAATCCCTGCCCACACCACATCTTCAACAAATCCGACTCCATCATCGCACCCAAACTTTGGGACATCATCAACAACTCCTTCATACCCGCCACCTTCCCAGAGACCTGGAAGCACACAGAGATCAGCGCCCTCCTGAAGAAACCCACCGCAGACCCCTCAGACCTCAAGAACTTCCGCCCCATCTCACTCCTCCCCTTCCCTGCAAAAGTCATCAAGAAAACCGTCAACAAACAGCTGACAGCCTTCCTTGAGACGAACGGCTCCCTCGACCCATTGCAGTCCGGAATCCGAGCGAACCACAGCACCGAGACCGCCCTCATTGCGGCCACCAACGACATCCAGACCCTGCTGGACAACGGAGAAACCGCTGCCCTCATCCTGCTCGACCTTTCGGCTGCGTTCGACACGGTCTGCCACCGCACCCTGACAACCCGCCTTCGCCACACCAGGATCCAAGGAATGGCCCTGGAATGGATCACCTCCTTCCTCTCCGACAGAACCCAAGGAGTCCGTCTCCCGCCCATCCTCGCAGAAGCCACCAAGATCATCTGCGGCATACCGCAAAGCTCCTCGCTCAGCCCCACCCTCTTCAACGTCTACATGAGCCCTCTCGCACCCATCAGACGCAAGCACAACCTCAACATCATCTCCTATGCCGACGATACCCAACTGATCCTCTCCCTCACCAACGACCCCACCTCCGCCAGAGCCAGCTTCCAGGACAGAATGAAAGACATCGTAGACTGGATGAAGCTCAGCTGCCTGAAACTGAACTCAGACAAGACGGAAGTCCTCATCCTCGGCCCATCCATCCCCGCCTGGGACGACTCCTGGTGGCCCCCTGCTCTGGGCCCCCCACCCAAGCCCACGGATCACGCATGCAACCTGGGCTTCATCCTTGACTCCTCCCTCACGATGGCCAAGCAAGTTAACACCATTACCATCTTCTGCTTCAACACTCTCCGCATGCTCCGTAAGATCTTCCACTGGATCCCCACTGGAACTAGGAAAACGGTCACCAGCCGTCTGGACTACGGGAACGCCCTCTACGTTGGGACCACCGCCAAACTACTGAAAAGACTCCAGCGCATCCAGAACGCCTCAGCACGACTCGTCTTGGAAATCCCCCAACACAGCCACATCTGCGCCCACCTGAGGGACCTGCACTGGCTCCCCGTCAGCAAAAGGGTTCACGTTCAGACTCCTCACCCACGCACACAAGGCTCTCCACGACTTGGGCCCCGAATACCTCAAGAACTGCCTCACGTTCTATACGGCAACCCGCCAGCTTCGCTCCGCCAGCTTCGCCCTCGCCACCGTCCCACAGATCCGCAGAACCACCACCGGAGGAAGATCCTTCACCTACCTGGCGGCCAAGACCTGGAACACCCTCCCCACCCACCTACGACTCACCCAGGACCATCTCTCCTTCAGGAAGCAATTCAAGACCTGGCTTTTCGAGCAGTAGCAGCACCCCCCCCCCCCCCATCACCTTGAGACCCTAGCAAGTGAGCTTTACAAATACTCTTGATTGATTGATTAATTGGTCTATTGCCCCTTTGTGCAATAGATCCGCCACCTCCTTGTCTACCAGGGCAGCTTGCGACATGGCAAAAACGAGCGCTCGAGGGCAAGCCTCCTGGATCAGGCACCCGTTAAACTCTATTTGGAACCCTCTGATGGTCTGGAGAACCCATGCATCCAAAGTAATACCCATCGGGCCCATCTCAGGCCTTGCAGTCCAGCGCTCGAGTGTTGACCACTAGGCAGGAAGTAACGCGGCTGCTGGATGGCGCAACGGGGATGGGGGAGGGGGCACGCCGGCACCCACAGCCCTTCCGGTGGCAGGATCCACAACTCAAGGTCCCGGCTTTCCCTCGTGGTAGGCCCCGTCACTGTAGTGCGGATAAATCAGGCCCCCGGTGTCTGATTTCGCTCCAGGCTGCAGCGTTGGGCACCATTTGCCTTCCGGTGTGGAAATCTGCACTCGCAATCAGGATAAGTGTGGCTGATTATTGGGCTAGGGGAAGAGAGCTACAGAGAGACCCTAGCAAGCGGCCATCTCGGTCTGCTGCGTAGCCACACCCCCCCATGAACTTTCTTGAAGTTCCTGGGAGGGTCTTGGGTGTAGAAACAGGCTGTCAGGTGCACCCTGCTACGACCGGCCCCCACACCTTTAGGTGAAAAACCTTCTTTACTGAGGCTTGCACCTTACCCAGGGTGGTGAACGCTGTGACAAATGTATTCATTTATTTGACAAATGTTTCACTAAAAAGCCCACCTAATGTCACAGAGCCTGCCTCTGAGGTTGCGAGAGCTCCAAGTTTCTGGTCAACCTTTAATAGGAGGGGGTGCCTCCTATCTGTTGAGAGAGTGCAGTTAGCGTTGCTTTGATACACTATGGCACGCTGACCCAAGCCTGATACTCAGTCGGTGAGGAAGGGGGGAAACCGAGGCATTAGCCTTCTCCACAAGGTCTAAAATCTTGGTGAGAAAGTTGCAGGCATTCAGGAGCATGTGCTAGCACGCCTTCCAGGACCTGTCTATTCCTTTTTTTAGGGTCACATATGTACTTCTTCAAGAACATGGCCATCCAAGGGTCTATCTCGGGGGCACTCTGCCCCAAGGCAGGCTCTGACCTCCTTCTCCAAAGGCTCCCTAAGTCGACTTGCCCTAAACTTAATGACCTTATGAGCAGGGGTCCACTCTGTAGAGCGGGAATGCAGAAGGTCTACAGGAACTAGCATATCCAACCAGCATATTCAACAGAGCTTCCACACCACTTTGTCCCCCCCCCCCCCCGCACTGTGCGGACAGGGCAACTGCATCCTCTGATGTATCAGAAGGCCCAGGGGAAAGGTGAGATGGAAAGGCCTTTTTAATTCATTAAAATCGCCAAGATCAATGGTGGCATCAGACTTACACTTAGGGGTGCTGGTTAAGGAAGGGGAGGTATCCCTTAAAGGGGGGATTTCAGCATATGCAATCTCCATCAGGCGGCGCTCAAAGGTGCCCATGGCCGTAGCGACGGTCTGGTGGATGCAGGCACCACGGCCTTGCAGAACTCATAATCTAGGAGGAGGACATGAAAGGATTCCTCTTCTACGTAGTCACCTTCCATGTCAATTACAGGACCTAGTGGTTAAAGGGCATGTGTGAGGAAAAAGCATGCCTTCCTACGGTAACCCCAATTTATGTTTTGGAAGCCTGAGGCCCAGAAGTTTGTTGACTGGGACTGTCTAGAGGTTTGGGCACACACAGTGCAGTATACGGGTGTCAACCCAGGGAGCCGACTCACCCTATCTGAAATGGGTATCCTTGCACCTGGGCCGGGCCCCCAACAACAGCCTTAATGCCAAATTGGCCCTTGCTCTGGGAGAATGGAAAAAAAGGTCAGAGACCTAAGGGTTAACTACAGACCCGCACCGTAGCGGGCATCAGACTGTTAAAAATAAATGTACAGACCCTGCAAACATAGGCGTCACAGCTTCCTTGGCAGCTCGGGCAGTGGCTCTGCGGGAAAACATATCTGACCGTCTCGCTTAGAGAAGTTGACAAAGACGCGCATCTCTCGCGGAGCAGTGAGATGAGGGACAGGCTATCCATGCACCCTCTAGCGACTCCTGGCCCCACTGCGTCAGTGCAACCTGTGACTTAAACTGTCCTCATAACTGGAGTGATGAGGACACTCCCGTGGTTTAGAACAATTGCAGCGAAGGCACAGCAGCACACAAACAACTGCCACAACAAGGCACAAAGCGAATCACATAATCACACAAACAAAGGAGTAAAAATGTTGGTGACTTAACTGCTGGAGGAGCAGAAAAAGAAAGAGGATATTTCCCAGAAGCCTCGTGCCTTTGAGGTTGTTCGGGACTGCTCATCCGTTCACCTTGGTTCACCTTTCCGTGGGTCCTATGACAACGATGTTTTTTTCTTGTTTACTAAATTGAACACTGCTTGAAAGGAAAATGAAGAAAGGAGCGCATAATCCTCGTCTCTGGTCCTGACATAGAATTCCTTACAGTAACTGTAACATATGGAATCACCATGCACTGCTAATTACAAAATGTACTACATCACTCATGACATGTTATATGACATCATTGATATCATCAATGCAACATCTAAAATTACATTAAAGATCACAACATGATGCATGGTGGGGGTATGAATTATAGTGACTTCAAGGCACGAGGTATAGGTATTTGAGATAATTTTAACTGATGAATTTCAGTGGTCTTGTTAGTTTAACTTGTTATGTTTTAATTGACATGTTCACTTAATTATAATGTCCCTTTCAAGCTAGTTTTTTTTCTGTGAAATGTTATATATATATATATATATATATATATATATATATATATATATATTTTTTTTTTTTTGCTTCCTCTTTTCGCCAGGTCGCGCACTCAGGCACGGGTGCTTTGTTGCGAGGGGCGTATTTCGGCTCCTTTTTCTCCGTATTCTCCAAAGAAAACAAGCACTCGCGGGAGGAGGATCAATCAGTTTTCATTACTGACCCTGTGAGCCAAGAAAACAAGCACTCGCGGGAGGAGGATCAATCGGTTTTCATTACTGATACATATACAGCATGGAAATTCAGTAGTTATAGTTATACTCATGTTAAGAAATTAAAACTTATGATCTAAAGTTACTTAATGCAAACACAACAGGTGATGGACCGAATGTGGATCAATGTCACACACTCACCCCAGTCCAAAGATATGGGCCCAAATCCATCGTTTTTTTGCACTCCACACCACCCTGGGTTAGACAATGGCGACATGCAAATCAGCTCTGACCCTGTGCCCCATGGGAACAGTCCAGTCCGAACTACAAAAGCCATGTCCTTCCCAGAACGGAATCAAGCATCCGAGGACCGGACCGGTTCGAGGTAACACCTCTCATCAGCCCGGCTAGCTTGACTCCAGTAGTGTGGAGTGCCTGGGACCCACGTCTGAGCATCCCCAGCACACTTAGGGCGGAATATGCAAACACAACAGGTGATGGACCGAATGTGGATCAATGTCACACACTCACCCCAGTCCAAAGATCTGGGCCCAAATCCATCGTTTTTTTGCACTCCACACCACCCTGGGTTAGACAATGGCGATATGCAAATCAGCTCTGACCCTGTGCCCCATGGGAACAGTCCAGTCCGAACTAGTGACGGGTTTCTCCTTGGTGACGTCTTCAGTGCCTCAGTTAAGTATTAAGTGGTTGCTAGTTGTTTGGTTACTTCGTAAGGATTTGCTCCTGTTTGGATAATCCTTTTAGTTCTTTGGTTTGGTTTGGTTTCGTAAGATTATCACTGGTTGTTCTCGTTACGATAATCTTTTGGTTTGGTTTGGGTATAGATCCATTAGTTCACTTTGGTAGGCCTAAGTTCTTAGTTCGAGTGCGCACCTTTGTTTGTGTTTGTTCTGTGTTCCGGTTTATAAAATGGTAAGTCGGAAAAACTGTATGTTTTCATGTTTTGGTTGCAACAGGGATTCCCGGTTGGAGGACTCATGTCCGGTTCCTCCGATTGGAACTCCTCTTTATGATCTTTACTGCAAGCACGGTGTGGGTCCTATATCTTATAATGAGGTATGGATCCGTTACACGGAAAAAGATGGTGTCCTTAGTTGGCCACTACATGGTAGTTTTGAACCTGAAATCCTCGATAATTTGGAAATAAAGCTGTTTAAGAAGAAAGCCCGGCCGGCAATGTTTGATTCTTTCCGTTGTTGGCGAAAAGAATCCAAACAGAGAGAGACTAAAAAATTGAAGAAAGAGCAAAAAGAGCAAGAGTTGACCTTAGAACAGTCTGCCAAGCAGCTGCAACTCAATGAATCTGAGAAAGCGATAGAGGTAGCCGATAGAGAGCGTAATTTAGCGATAGACAAGTGCTACCCTGCCTTGCAATCGAGTACTGCTAAGACAGTAGAGGACCCTGAAAAGGATCCCCTGTTGTCTTACTTGTTGAGGTCACCCCCACCGTATGCACAGGGTGCTACAGCTCCACCTCTGCCAAATGCTTTGTTACCGGTTGCTGGGCAGCCTGGTATGCCTGCCCCTGCTCCCCTGAATCAAGCTCCTGCACTCCCTGTGAGATAGATACATTAGTTCACTTTGGTAGGCCTAAGTTCTTAGTTCGAGTGCGCACCTTTGTTTGTGTTTGTTCTGTGTTCCGGTTTATAAAATGGTAAGTCGGAAAAACTGTATGTTTTCATGTTTTGGTTGCAACAGGGATTCCCGGTTGGAGGACTCATGTCCGGTTCCTCCGATTGGAACTCCTCTTTATGATCTTTACTGCAAGCACGGTATGGGTCCTATATCTTATAATGAGGTATGGATCCGTTACACGGAAAAAGATGGTGTCCTTAGTTGGCCACTACATGGTAGTTTTGAACCTGAAATCCTCGATAATTTGGAAATAAAGCTGTTTAAGAAGAAAGCCCGGCCGGCAATGTTTGATTCTTTCCGTTGTTGGCGAAAAGAATCCAAACAGAGAGAGACTAAAAAATTGAAGAAAGAGCAAAAAGAGCAAGAGTTGACCTTAGAACAGTCTGCCAAGCAGCTGCAACTCAATGAATCTGAGAAAGCGATAGAGGTAGCCGATAGAGAGCGTAATTTAGCGATAGACAAGTGCTATCCTGCCTTGCCATCGAGTACAGCTAAGATAGTAGAGGACCCTGAAAAGGATCCCCTGTTGTCTTACTTGTTGAGGTCACCCCCACCGTATGCACAGGGTGCTACAGCTCCACCTCTGCCAAATGCTTTGTTACCGGTTGCTGGACAGCCTGGTATGCCTGCCCCTGCTCCCCTGAATCAAGCTCCTGCACTCCCTGTGGTTAACAATATTCCTCCGGCACCCCCTCTTCCGGGGTTGCCAGCTCCTCTGCCTATGCCTGCACCGCTTATACCTGTTGTTTCACAAATTACTTTGCCTGCTACCCCTACTCTTGCTGTTTCTTCTGTCCCAACTACTACTCTACTTCAAACTTCTTCAAGCTATATGACTCCGCTTTCTGTTCGTCGGAGAATCACTGAATAATCACTGAATCTGTCTCTAATATTCTATCTCCCTTTTATAAAACTCTGATTAGGAGTCCTGCCTCTGAATCTGTTCAGAGACGTAGTCAGCTTCCTAGTGTTGAAGAACGAGGAATATTAGATTCCACAGCCCTTAGGTGGATTTCGAAAGTTGGAAGGTATGATGTACGAGATGTATTAGATACATTTATGCAATGGAATGAACCGACACAGCGCTATGCGTTTGATGTTATGTGTTCCCTTTTGCGTGAGGAGTGGGAGGAGAACGATTCTGAACGAGTTCCGGATGAATTAATTCATGTTCAACAAAAATTTGCTGCAGGTATGATAGTCGGTCAGGACGTAAAAGAAGCAATGGAACTGATTTTAGGCTTCAGGTTTGATCCTTCCCTCCGTTCACCAAGAGACTTAGAGAAACGTAGCACAAAACAAGGTCGTCAATATCCTATGAGAGAAGTCCCGCCAATATGGCGCGAAGCTATCCAAGCTGATGCGGTCCATGGTATTGCAGCCGCTCCAGCCCAATTCCAGAGAGTGTGGATACACATTCCGTGGAAACGAGCTGAAGTGTTAGCAGTAAAACAGGCCTTGCCAGATCCGCGTAAAAATCCCGCTGGATATTACAAAGAGCTGACCCAGACGGTTCAAGCTTGCGTAATGAATTTAGCAGACATTGACATGCTATTTGGCAATGTAGTACCGCAAACAATCTGGGCTAAAATTCGTAAAGAAAATCATCCAGTTGCCCTAGGTGGTGATTGGCAGGCTATAATAGCGGCAGATGGTCAACAAATTGGTGGTTCTAAACCCGAACCTCTGATTGCTAATTTGCCTGGTAGAATAATCGATTTAATGAAAACTCTGATGCCAGCATTGCGCGTTAACTGGGTCAAATTGTCCGCATGCAGGCAGAAGAAGGACGAAAGCGTCTCCGACTTTTTCACTAGATTTGAAGAAACTTTCGTAGATCACAGTGGTCAGGATATGAGCACGGAGGGAGGCCAAAGATTATTTGTTGATAAATTTGTGCACAATTTGTTACCAGAGCTTAGTAATAAATTAAAAGATTCTGAAAGTGCGTGGGCTGTCTCTACGACTGCGCAAATACTTGCAACTGCCCAGTACTATGAAAATAGGGATAAAGAAAAGAAAGAAAAATCAGAAAAGAAAACAAAAGATTTAAAAACTAAAGTCCTTTTGCAGCAGGCATATCCGCCCCGCACGAATCAGACAAACTCACAGCAAGGGCCATACCAGGGGACCGATTACAGTTCTCAAAGACCGCAATACCAATGGAATCAATGTGCTTACTGCAAAAAGGAGGGTCATTATAAGAATGAGTGTCCAGTACTAGCACAAAATAATAATGCTGCAGCTCAGAGAGGTCGTGGTGGTTTTACGCAAACTTCTAGAGGTCGAGGACGAGGTGCTATGCCTCCACAAACGAATGATCGCCCTTCTAAATATTTTGATCAGCGAAACGGACAATCTGCACAGCCAACTAGATCTCAACAGTATCACGTTGAGGATTACTGTGAAGTTAGTGAGGAATTTCAACAAAATGAGTACTAGGACAGCCATGGACAAAGAGAGGGAGTAGTATCAGTTCCAGTAGATCAGAGTGGGCCTTATGTCGCAGTAGCTACATCAGGTGTAGTCGAACCGTTTCTGTTGGATACTGGTGCAGCAAAAAGTTCTATCATACATGCGAAACTCCCTGGCGCACCTTTGTCCGGCTTAACAAATGTTTCAGTAGGTTTTTCAGCGCCCCTGTTCACAACCCTGTTTCTGGTCCTTTGTCTATTTCTGTTGGGCCTCGTCAATTAAAAGCACCCCTGATTTTGACGACCGGTTGTAATGAAAATCTGCTTGGTTTAGACTTGTTAAAACGCCTATATGCGACTATGTACTGTTCTCCGTCAGGAGTACAGTTTACATTGGGTAAGAGAATCATCTCCACGATGTACTTGTCAATGGATGCGCTCCCACTGGAGCTGCGTTCTCTCCCTGATACTCTTTGGGCAACTGGTCCTAACCATGTAGGTCTTTTGGAAATACCTCCTTATGTAGTAACTTTGAAAGCAAATGTAAAATTCCCACGAATCCCACAATATAAGATCTCTAGCGAAGGCGAACGTGCGCTCTTATTGATAGTGCAAGATTTGATCCAGAAAGACGTTATAGAGGAAACTAGAGGAAATGTCTGTAACAGCCCTGTATTGCCAATTCTAAAACGCACTGACCCTTCAAAACCTCCAGTCTATAGATTTGTAATTGACCTTAGAGAGGTCAACAAAATTGTGATTCCACAGTTTCTTGTGGTTCCAGACATTACTGCATTGTTAACGTTGATTCCTGCTACAGCCAAAGGTTTTCAGTGATCGACTTGAAGAATGCTTTTTTCAGCATTCCGATAGCCGAAGAAAGCAGAGACATTTTCGGCTTCTCTCTGGGAGGCCGAAGTTTCAGGTTTAAACGAGCTCCACAAGGCTATTGTGAAAGCCCATCCATTTACAGTCAGGCATTAAAAAGTCAATTAGATTCTTTTGTACTTCCTCCTGGTTCTGCCTTGGTGCAATATGTTGACGATCTTCTAGTGGCTGCCGATGACAAGGAAACTTGCAAAGCAGCTACAATTTCCCTACTGCATCATTTGTCTCATTTAAATCACAAGGTGTCACCTTCCAAAATGCAATATTGTTTTCAAGAAGTGACCTACCTAGGTCATCTCTTGTCAAAGGAGGGAAGAAGGTTGACCCCAGAGAGAATAAAAGCAATTACACAGATGAATGTTCCTAACACACAGAGAGAAGTGCGTGCGTTTTTAGGTATTACCTCATACTGCAGGCAATGGATCCCAAATTTTTCTCTTTTGGCAAAACCATTGGTGGCCTTGACTGGAAAAGGTGTTCCGAGTCCGGTGCCATGGTCTGCCGAATGTCAGCAAAGCTTTTCTGAGTTACGAAATGCACTGTATTCAGCTCCGGTGTTGGGAACACCTGACTACAGTAAGCCATTTACACTCTATGTTCACGAGAGAGAAGGTTGTGCATTGAGGGTTCTGACGCAACGATTTGGTGATAAACAACGTCCTTGTGCGTATTTTTCATCAACAGTAGATCCGGTAGCCAGAGCGTTGCCAAGTTGCTTGAGAGCTACAGCAGCAGCTGCAGTGTCCATTCGACAATCTGCTGGTTTGGTCATGAACAACATGCTAGTGGTCATGGTTCCACATGCCGTGGATACACTCATGAACCGAACAAAGACACAGCACCTCACCAGTGCTAGATTATCAGGCTATGAGCTGACACTGCTAGCAAGTCATATTCAGATTAAAAGATGCAATGTATTGAATCCAGCAACACTGTTGCCGACTAGCCAGGAGTCGAGTGATTCTGAACCACATGACTGTTGTTTTAGAACTGAGGAGGAGACAAAAGGACGGATTGATCTTAAAGACACTCCGTTATCAGACCCAGATGGCACGTTGTATGTCGACGGGTCTTGTTTTAAATTGGGGAATGGTGATGTAACAGCTGCCTACGCAGTAACGACTTTGAGTACGATTGTAGAGACTGCAAGAGTGAGTCAGAATTCTGCCCAAGCTGCAGAATTAATTGCATTGACTAGAGCGTGTGTTTTAGCTAAGGGAAAGAGAGTGAATGTGTTCACAGATAGTCAGTACGCGTTCGGCGTAGCGCATAGTTTTGGTCGATTGTGGAAGGAAAGAGGTTTTATTACGTCCCATGGGACTAAGATCCAGCATGGTCAGCTAGTCAATGACTTGTTGGAATCTCTAACCTTACCAACGGAAGTTGCGATTGTGAAGTGCAGTGCTCATCGAGCAATCACGGATGATGTTGGTCGTGGGAATGCTTTTGCTGATGAGACAGCTAAACAGACAGCTAGGAATACGATGAGTGGGATGTATGTTGCAACGTCTGCAAGATGGGTTGCTGAATCGGGAATGTGTGAGGACACAGTGGAAAGTGTGAAAGCAATTCAGGAAGAAGCGACTGAAGAGGAAAAGGTTGCATGGAAAGAGAAAATGGATAAATTGGACTCGAGTGGATGTTGGATTGATTTGTCGGAGCATCAGCGTTGGATGTTGCCTGATGCATATGTGCTTGCGGTGGTAACGATGGCGCACGGAGCAGCGCACATCAGTTCTAAAGGGATTTGTAAGATGTTGGCCCCAGTCAGGAAGAATGATGGAATTAGTAAATGTGCAGAAAGAGTGGTGAGAAACTGCATGATATGCCTGATGCATAATCCTGGCAAGGGAATCCCCACACCCACTGGACACTTCGCTCCTCCTTCTAGCCCCTTCGAAGGGATTCAGTTGGATTTCATTCACATGGATCGATGTAACAACCTTAAATATGTCCTAGTGGTAGTCTGTGCTTTTTCAAGGTGGATCGAAGCATATCCACTAAAAGATAATACTACCTTGTCCACTGCCAAAATCCTCCTAAAAGAATACTTCCCCAGGTATGGTATGCCACGGATTGTATGGTCGGACAATGGGAGTGAATTCATAGGGAAAGTTATGCAGAGTGTGTGTGCAGGCTTAGGAATCAAGCAAACAAAAATTTCACAGTGCGAACCACCCCCAGTCAGCAGGTTTAGTTGAAGGGTACAATGGTACCCTCAAACTGAAACTAGCCAAGATACAAGCCTCCACGGGCTTGTCCTGGCCAGACGCACTACCTTTGGCCCTGTTATCCACAAGAGCGACTGGGCATTCCCGAGTAGGGCTTAGCCCCTACGAGATTGTGTTCGGTCGCCCTGCTAATGTTTGGGAGGTACCAAGACCTAGGGAGTTTAAACAACTAGAATACTCAATGCTAATTGATTACCTTTTTGACTTGACTGCTAAATTGAGTCTCATTCACCAACAGGTTTTCGATGCATTGCCAAAGCCTCCGGAAAGTCCAGGTCATCAACTGAAACCCGGTGACTACATCGTTATCAGAAATTTTGGACGGACCAGGAACCTCCAACCTAAGTTTGTGGGCCCTTTCCAAGTGCTCTTGGCAACAAGGACTGCTGTACGTGTGGCTGGACGGAAAACCTGGGTTCACGCTACCCACACTAAGCGTGTACCCCTTCCACTCCCTTATGACAATTGGGTTAGACAAGGAATTGGTGCCTCTGATACAGAACCTGTTCCTAGATATGTTCCTTTTAGTGATGCAGAACTGATAACTGATTCACCGAACTCTGACTCTCCTTCTGAAACTGCTTCTTTGATCACTGACCAGAACACTGCATCATACGAACATTTGTCCTCTGCGAACTCGAACATTGTTACTCCTGCTGAAAACAGACTATTCCCGGATCAAACCACGCCAGGAAAACTGAGATACAACCTACGTTCTCATTCTAAGGACAAATAAAGCAGGAAACTGCCTATTTTTTATATTTGATCTGATACATTGCCTCCAGCCAGGAAGCTTGCTGAATATTTTGTATTTCCCTGTGTATTTCTGTTGTTCTTATTACCTTGCTGTCTGGGTCGCCGTAGGTCGTGGCTTTGTGCCTAGTTGAATCTGCGGGGCCAGACACAAGGTCGGTCTTTCTGTTAGTTCTGGGAACTCCCAGGGCTGATAGAGGCATTTTCAACTACGTACATATCATCAGTGGTCGCGAGCGGTTGTAGAAGATGGAGCTTCCTGGGCTGCACCGAGAGAATGTAATTTATGTTCGCAGAAATAGATTATACAAAATTCTACATAACAAATGTTTTCTGATGCAATGTGCAATTACGTTTTTGATTATTTTAATAACGTTGGTGGGTGGAATTGCCTTTGGTATCCATTTAATTTTTGCACCGATAACAACTACAGTACCTCCCCTTGATCTTGTTTCTCCTACTGTTGCTTCTTTTCATTCCTTTCATCCGTTCCCTGAACATGAGCAAGCTCGATGCTCAGAATTCATAAATAACACTTTTGTACAGCTCTTGCATCAACACCAACTGGTAGTTAACACAACAGACTGCTGGGTATGTGGTTTGATACCACACACTATGGATAAAGGCATTCCCTACCTGGTCTTGCCTTTTAGCTATAATGGATCATGTCGGGCCTTCCAGACTGTATTTGTCTATGCTCTCGAGACCTATCCCCCGCGTCCGCCACGTTCCACTAAGTATAACTCCGCTAATAAAGCCTTGATAAAGGGAATAACTGACATGATTAAAGATGTCAATAACTCCCCAATTATCCCTAGAGATGAGCTACGAGTTTATTTGAGTTGGAATTCTACGGAGTATAGCATTAGTTTGGGTGAAAGCAAGCGTAAGAGCTCCACTCCAGTTTGGGTCGTACCTCACCGAGGTCAATTCTGCTTGCAAGGTAATGGGAGAAATCCGAGAGCTCGGCTAGGGAAGAGTGACTGTGTTGAAACTTACGTGTATCCTTCCAACTCTTCCCCCGCTTTCCTAACTGCTAAGGGTACCTACTTCATCTGTCGAGATAGGGCATATACATGGTTGCCTGCTGACTTTTCAGGTTCATGCTATATTGCTCGACTGTTGCCTCCGACATACACAGCTTCCACAAATTATCACAAGACCAGAGTAGTAAGAGGTGTTTTCAGCAAAGAAGATACCGCTGGTCAGGAAGCCGGAGACTTTTTCAAAGGTTTCCTTCCGTTCTGGGGGCCTATGGCCAATAGTAGAAGTCTACGTCAGCTAACACGGGTAGGTGAGTCTACTATTACAGAAACTGCTGGTGCCCTTAGTAATTTAACAGCTGAGCTCCAGGCGGATCGTCTCATGACATTACAGAACCGTATGGTTCTTGATGTAATACTTGCAGATCGAGGTGGGGTATGCAGAATGATCCAATCGAGCTGCTGTGTTTATATCCCCAATAATGCTCCGACAGTATACGAAGCGATCTCTAAGCTACACAAGATTTCCGACTCTATTCATGTAGACAAGGGAAATTGGTCGTTAATGGAATGGCTTGGGACTCTACTATCAGCGTGGGGATGGAAAGTTCTGATGGTCGTTGGTATCATCTTAGTATTCCTATTCTCGTGCTGCCTTATTATCCAATGTGGCCCTGCTTTGTGTAGCCTCTGTGCTGCAACCTGTTTTAGAAAACCGCCTGTGTTTGGAGACAAGGTGTGAGAAAGGATAATGCTGCAACAACATATCACTGACCTAATGAACATCGAGATAGACTCTGACATAGACTGAGTAATTGCCTATGTAAGGGCAAAAGGAGGGTCTGAGGTTCCGTGACGATTCGAACCCGTGTTTTCGACATCGTCGTAAACCCATAATTTCGGTACCAGTGAACCGTAAATGATCCATATAGTATATCCTGGTGTTTTCGCTATGCTACGAGCAAGAGCACTCTTGTTATGAACACATTTCCGATACACCGATGGCATCCATTTTAGATTACGGCATCCATCTTGTATTCTTGCCCTCACATAGTCAATGAACACACAGTGACCTCTGATCGATTCATTTCACTTAAGGACACGTAGGCTTTAGCCGGCGATTCACCTTGTTAATGACACGTGCACCTTAAGACAGAAACGCTGTGGCTGCATGACTCGGCAAAAGCTGCCTCCTCTGCCTGAGGCCAGTCCTGCAATACTGGTTCTCGTGCTCGTTGGCCTGATCATGATTAAGCGGCCGAAGTTGGTAGCCTTGCCCATTTACGACCCACAAACATCTCTTATCCTGTTTTTCTATCTTCTACACCTGGCTCTGCTCCTTTCCTTCTGGGCCTTTATTAGGGGGAGGTAACGAAATTTACGATGAGGCGGTCCGGCTCTTGAATGAAAAGATGACATGGGATTATGATCGAACAGTGGGAACCTCTCATTCGTAATGTTTGACATCAGAAATTTGTTGACGATTCCTGTTTAACGCCAAATATTTATTGTTTAGGACACAAAGTTTAAGAAACGTACTAGTATGTGAAGAATTTTGCCCCCAGCTAAAAAACTTGTATTTAAGGAGCAACCAACTTAGTGCAAATTGAACAGGCTCCTAGAATCTGCCTGTGTGTAGTTTCTGTGACTTCTGTGTCCCTGCAGTAATAAACCTTTGGTCTTTGACGCCACCATCGAGAAGCCCGTGTTTCTGTTTATTTGTGCACCGAGACAGGTAGAACTCAGGGGTCTTCGGGTGTTGTCCCTGACACCTCTGGACCTTAATAAAAGTCCATAACTCCAGATCTTGACATAATCCTAATAGGCCTAATCAAATGCCTTTAAGAACAGTATCGTCTTGAGCCTTCTCCGAAATGGGAGCAGTCTATTTTCCCTGCGCATGTCATCTGCTAGCTTATTCCACATCTGGGGAATGCAGACCAAAAAGGCATGGCCTCCAAATGTCGCCATACTGACACAAGGGCAGGCAAGAAGGCTGGCCTATGATAAGCGAAGACGGCAGGCTGGTATGTAAGGCTTCAAACGGTCTTTAATATATATTAGGGCTTCACTAAACAGGGATTTGTGTGCAATGCACAAACCCCTGAAGCTTACCCTTTGTTTAATAGGGAGCCAGTGCAGTTGACGCAGCAAGGGGGTAGCATGTACTCTACGAGGCAGTTTATATATCAGCCTTGCTGCGTCATTCATGACCACCTGGAGATTCCTCAGAAGAGTACCAGGAAGGTCAATATAAACTGCATTGCCATAATCAAAATGGGATGGTATTAAAACAGTCACCACCACCTGTGTGGTGGTGGAAGACAGGAGAGTCGATAATTTCCGAAGATGTCGCATCAGCCTAATACAGCTTCCCACGACAGCAGAAACCTGGGTCAATCCGGTGTCCAGTCTGATACCCAGACGCTTCACTACTGGCACTGGTGTTGGAGTAGAACCAAGCTCTTGGGGCCAAAAAAAAACTGGACCAAGGGGAGGAAACAGGGGAAAGTACCTGAACTTCTGTCTTATCAGGATTCACCTTTAAAGAATTGGAGTTCATCCAATTCATGGTGTACCGGAGGATGTTCTGGACATTCTGCTGCGAGTCACAGGAGTTATCGATGCATACTAATAGCTGAGTATCGTCTGTGTAGTTAAGCACCTGGCAGTCTGCCTTTGCCAGAGCCTCAATCAGAGGTTGGAGGTAGATGTTGAAAAGCAGGGGTGACAATGCTGAGCCCTGCGGAACCCCCCAGCGAAGGTTGTCCTGCTTAGACATGAGGTCTCATAATTGGACCTTCTGTCGGCGGTCCTCCAAGAATGAAGTGAACCACTGGAGGGCCGTCCCAGTTACTCCAAGCCATTGCATACGAGCTTATAGCTGCCCATGGCTCACCGTATCAAAGTGGCTGAGAAATCAAGTAGGATTAAGGCTGAGTGGAGCATCTTGTCTGCTGCCAGTCGTAGATCATCCAAGACTGAGAGCATATCCAACTCTGTGCTGTTATGTGTCCGAAACCTAGCCTGCCGATGATGCAGCAGGTGGTGTTATTCAGTATATAATGCAAGGGCTCTGAGGACATGCTGTTCAAGTACCTTGGCCAGGAACGGGAGTTGAGAAATGGGGCAATAGTGTTTCAGGTTCCCAGTACCTGCCCCCGCTTTCTTCAGCATCTGAAATACTATAGCTTTCTTAATTTTCTGAGGTACTGTTCACGAGGTCAAAGAGAGATTCAGAACAGACAGCACCTCGGCCTCCACCAAAGGAATGATCGATTTGAGCACCTTTGGAGGACACAGGTCCTCAGATGACCCAGATTTCACTTTAGCCACTAAGTGAGCCAGGTCATGTGATTCGAGCACAGGGAGCTGAGACAGAGAGAAACCCAAAGAGTCAAAAGGCTCCTCCTCCACTGAGAATAGGCAAGGGGTAATATGCGTTTTCTTAATAGCCGTGACGATGTCTTCAACTTTAGTTAGGAAAAAGCTCTGTATGTTATCGCAATCAACTTGATTGGTGACTGGTTTTTGCTTTTTGCAGCACAACAGTCATTCTCCTTGGCAGAGTCGACAAGTACAGAGGTGTACTGAAGAGTTAGTTTTTGAGGTCCAATTTTTATACCTGGAGCCCACATTGAAGTGGAAGAAGCTTTCAGACGTTTTCACCCCGAGGTGAAAACTTCTGAAAGCTTCTTCCTCCCAGTCCTTTCTTCAGCTTGCCTGAGGTCACAATAAACTAGTGGTAAACCCTTTGTCAGAGTGTCCAGGCAGGGCCTTTGTGAAGTGCAAGTGCAGAAGGCGACAACTTCTCCCCCTTGTTAACACAAGAATGGCCCAGCCTGCAAACACCTGTCTTCCCTTTGTATCACTATCTAGGAGCAATACACAAAGAAGAACTGCCAGCTACACTTAACCATGTGACCCAGGGACTGGCTACAGGCAGCCAATGCTTAGGACAAGAAAATGCCAACTTTCTAAAAGTAACAAAAAAACAATAATGGGTCTTGGCTCCAATCATTAAGGCTGAGCCCTTATAACCAAACAACAATGCCAATACTGATAATCAATTAATTATTGTTTAGACAGTCCAGAGAAATGAATCTACGACGGCCTGAATTAATCTTTATATTCTTCAATTTATTTTGGAATTCTTTTTTCTTTTTTACTTAGTGATTTTATTTCCAAAATTCAGGAAAAACATATGGATTAATAAAATATACAAAATCACATTACACTTACTATCCACAAACACCATACTCTCACTTCGTCATTTAATTCTCACATTCAATAACCTTCATACAAACCCATTTATAACCCATACTACAAATAAGCCATGATGAGCCCACTTCAATCCATGTATAACCTAGTCCCTCCGGATCCACGCCACCAGGTGTTCCAGCACTAGGGTAAAAAGGAGGGAGGAAAGTGGACACCACTGTCGGGTACCTTGCCCCAACGAGAAAAGCGTAGGCTTTCTGTTGTTTACTACGACCTGCGCCAAGGGTTTGAAGTAAAAGAGTCTGACCCAACGGATAAACCCCTCCCCAAATCCCATCTTCGTAAGCACGGCAAAAAGATAGGGCCACTCTACATGTCTAATGTCATTGTGGCATACCAGGTCGCCTATCACTTTAACAAGGCGGTTGGCTAGTAGATTAGTGAGAATTTTGGACTCCGCATTTTGGAGGGAGATGGGTCTATAGGAGGTACAGTCCAATCTGTGTTTGCCCTCTTTGTGGATTGTGACAATTGTAGCTATCCGCTGGTCAAGTGGCAACTTCCCTCGTTCCCTACTACCAATAAACATGGACATCAGACAAGGGGCCAATTTATCAGGCGCCAATTTATACAGTTCGATAGGAATGCTGTTTAGGCCCGGAACCTTGCCTGACTGAAGGCATCGAATTGCTGTCGGAATTGCATCATTTGTGAAGTCACTGTCTAAGAGCGCTTGCTCCTCAGGTTGCAGGATAGGAAGGGCAATGTCTGTAAGCATAGATTGGGAGTCTTCTTCCGAGTAGTTTGTGCGTGTGCCGTATATATTGCTATAGTGGGCTGCAAACATGTTAGCAATGGCCTGTGGGTCTGTGAGTGATAGACTATTATTATCGATTATTTCGGGCACCAGTCTGGATGCCATCTCTTTCTTGTCCAGCCACGCCAGGAGCTTCCCGGCTTTGTCACCAGGGTTGTACACCCTACCCTTAGATTCCCTTGCAAGGGATTTTGTCCTCTCCGTGGCTATCGCTTTGTAATCATCTCTTTTGAGCTTCATGGCATGAATCTTTTCCAGCATTACCCCCTCCTCTAACTCCTTTTCCAGTCCAAGGACTGCACTCTCAACTGCCACCAGGTCCTTCAGTCTATCTTTAGGTGTACCAGCAATTAGGGAGAGCGCCTGCCCTTGAATCACTGTTTTGATCGCTTCCCACAGCATCTGAGAGGAGTCGACTGTGCCCTCATTTTCCTGGAAGAATTGGTCCACAGCCAG
Organism: Lissotriton vulgaris; assembly: GCF_964263255.1. Taxonomy (NCBI): domain Eukaryota; kingdom Metazoa; phylum Chordata; class Amphibia; order Caudata; family Salamandridae; genus Lissotriton; species Lissotriton vulgaris. Next base: position 562,604,132 of record NC_141695.1, read on the forward strand.
CAACAGGGCCTTGCGTATTTCAGGGTCTTGGTGATGCCATGGATTGATGGAGGCTATCCTACCCTCTCCATCCTCTTCCAGCGCCAATTCGGTCCATAATGGGGAATGGTCGGATATGCCTCTTGCCAGGTGTCTTATTTCACTGATAAATGTTAGTTGTTTTGCTGGGACGATAACATAGTCAATTCGTGAAAGGCTATTGTGTGCACCTGAGTGAAAAATGTGTTGAACACTGATGGGGTGGAATGCTCTCCATGTATCAGCTAATCCGAGTGCCTCCGGAAAATCAGGCAACGATCGAGCTTTTGTTCCAGCGTCCCGCTGGGGATATCTATCTAGCATACCTGAGGTCACAGAGTTGAAGTCTCCTCCCATCAGCAATAAGCCTTCCGGCAGTGAGAGCAGCACTGTCCCAAGGTCTCTAAATGTACGAGATTTCAGTACCGGTGGGACATAGATTGACATACAAGGGACAGTGTGCCTCTCCCATTGTCCCATGACACCTATGTAGCACCCTAGGTCATCTGCCCATGTGGATTGGATCATAAAGGATCATAAAGAAAAGGGAGTTCCGCATCATTATAACCGCACCTCGGGAACCAGTAGTGAAGCCTGTGTGTGCCACTAATTTGTTGCCCCATCTGTTGAGTGCCTTGCAAATATTGCCCACCAGATGGGTCTCCTGGAGGAGGACGACATCCGGTGCATGTCTCCTGATGTATTGAAGAACAACACAGCGCTTGATCTTGTCCCTTAACCCGTTCACATTCCGGCTCAAAAACTTAAGATTGCAGTCCCTGTGCATGTGTCTGTAAGTGATCAAAAGTCATCAGCCCCTCCCTCCATGTTGACTTGTATTAAACTAAATGAACATTACCCCACTAATCCCCCTCCCTCTCTCCCTGCACTGTGGGCCTTAAACTGCCCATGATTCTAACTTGCAGAGTTCTTGTCGCCCAACTTGAAAACTTCAACAAATAGGTCTGGCGCTAGTCCTTCCGCTCGCTCCCACACTCCCAAAATGCGCACGTTATTGCGGCGAGTGCATCCCTCCTAGTCGTTGACCTTACTCTCCTCAAACTTCCAAAACAACTGCAATTCATGTATCTCGTCTGCAGTTGGTAGATGTCATCCACCAGGCTTGTGGCGATGATCTCCAGTTGTTTGACCTTTTTGTTAATCTTCAACAGGTCCGCCTGTATCAGTGTGACGTCTAGGGATATCACGTCCATTCTCTGTTCCAGAGACGACCGCACCGCAGAAATAACCTCCATGACATCCTTGAGCAGGAGTTCCTTTGAATTTTCTTCAGTTGCATTACCCGCCTTGTCTCTGGTCAACTGGTCTTGGGGTGAGGCGTTTAGAAAAGTGTAACGGTCAAATTTGTTCTGTTGGACCCTTCTGGACCCCTCCGAACCTGACATTTTGATTGGTGCCCATGTCGTAGGTCTTGTTACAAGCAGTACCACTCGTGCTCCTCGGGCCTCCCTGGTGGTGTCCCGTCAGTTGGCGGAAGCAACACCCCCCAGCGCCCTTGACACCAGTGACTCCACTTGGGAGGTGACAGCAATGGCCAGTCACGGCCAGTCACAACAGGTTGGTACTCACAGTCCTATAGGTTGTGATGCCAGCCTACTCTTGATGTTCAGCACATCCAGTTCCAGGCCCTGGGTTTGAGCAAGCTGCTGGGCGATTGCCGCCCCTGTCAAGTCAGCACCATCGTGCTCCAGCACTCCCATGCTTAACCGCCATTCCTCACCGCTGTGCCACTGTCCTGCCAGTTCAGCGTGCTCAGGCTATATTTCGCACCCATCGCCACAACCCCCACCCTCCAGGTAGGAGTATGTTGATATGCCAGGTTGGTCACAAAGACTGGGTGTTAGGCCAAGAAGACATGTCTGGGTGTGTCACTGTGGGCCGGTCATCCCTGGCAGAGGCTGTGAATGCCTCGGGGGTACAGGACGCAGCAACAAGCGCAATGCACTGCACTCGCATTTAAAAATGTGAGCAAGCGCTCCCGCTGTGTGCGGACCCCCCTGTGAAAGGATCGTTTTTACGGCTGAGGCCCCTTGGTGGCGCTCTGCTGTGTGTCGTTACGTCATCGGCTACTGCAGATACTCCAATACCCGGCTACAGTTTGTTTGGATGCCGCAGACGTCGGTCGTCGGATCCCTGGATTTCAGGGATGTCAGCAGAGTCAGCGGAGGCTCCGGTTGCAGGTTTGGAGCTCAGAGATCAGATAGGTGTGGGGAAGGGGTTTAAGGACGGAGCAAGTCAAACCAGTAGCCGCCATACTACGCTGCTTGGCCATGCCTCCCAAAGGATGGATGGATGGATTTGGAAGTGTGGATGGATGGATGATTGAAAGGGTGGATGGACAGATGCATTGATGAATGGTGAAAGAATGAATACAAGGATGGATTAGTGAAAGGGAGGAATGGATGGATGAAAGGATGCATGGATGAGTGAAAGGGTAAATGTATGGATGAGTGAAAGGGTGGATGGTATCTGGAAGATAACCATCTGTTGGACAGGGACCAATTTGGGTTTCGCCCAGGTCATGGTACCGAGACTTCTTTGGCTACTGTATTAGATAATCTACAGATGCGTGATGACAATGGGAATGATACCATTCTAGTATTACTTGATATGTTAACCACATTCGATACGGTGAGCCATGCAATACTTGTGGAAAGGCTGGAGAGGATAGGGGTGTCAGGACGGGCCTTACAATGGCTACGGTCCTATCTATCAGGTAGACAACAGATGGTGACTATGACACCTTTCTCCTCCAGTAAGTCTCCAGTGCATCATGGGGTACCCCACGGCTCTGCGATTAGTCCCATTCTTTTTAATATCTACCTACAGCCCCTATTCCCCATCATCAAATCCTTTGGTATTGACCTGGTCAATTATGCTGACGACACTCAACTGGTGTTTTCCCTGGAGGGGAAGCAAGCCGTATGTACATTCCAGGAGTGTATGTGTCAGACTGCTGGATGGCTTAGGAGAAACTCTCGACAATTTAACGGGGGGAAACAGAAGGTGGTATACTGCCCCACGACCAGACTCTCCCAACATCTACCTCTGGAGTTCAGGCTCACTCCAGAGGAGGAGCCTCTGATCCCAGTTAAAATGGAGCGCAATCTGTGAGTTTTGATGGATGGCAACCTCCAAATGGAGTCGCAGGTGAACAAAACTGTTAGCCGTGTGCCTTGCCCTAATGCGCATGCTATGACAGATCCTCCCGCTACTCCCTAAAGACTCCCGTTCCCTTGTAGTGAGGAACATAGTGCTGAGTAGGCTGGACTACTGTAACTCCCTGTATTTGGGAGCACTGCAATATATCTTCCAGGGGTTGCAGAGAGTACAGTCAATGGCGGCAAAGATGGTGCTAAACAGGCAACGTCAGTCCTCCACAATTTTGGCTTTGAGAGACCTTCATTGGTTGCTTATTAATGAGAGTGTTCTTTTTAAATCACTTTGCTTTGCCTACAAAGAAGCACTTGGGACCTGTTCCACTACAAAAGAAGTTCATCTGGTACAACCCCAAAAGACAGCTCCGCTCCTCCAGCGCATATCTGCTGACAACCATGTAGATTTAGGCGGTCCAGGAAGGGGGGAAGGGCTTTCGGTGTGGCAGCCGCTCACTTATGGAACGAGATGCCTCAGAATATCAGACAAGCCAATTCTCTGGCCGTGTTCAGAAAGAGCCTGAAAACTTGGCTCTTTCCTAGGATTAATCCTTAGTCCTGCCCCTGCTGTTATCCCGGTCTGTGTTTAGGTTGGTCTATTTAAGTCTGAGCGCCAGGATACCTGTAGGGTGGCAGTTGCGCTATATAAGAACCTAATTCAATTCAATTCAATTCATGTATGGATGGATGGATGGAGTGAAAGGGTGGATGGAGGAGTGGATGGATGTATGGTTGGGTTAAAGAGAAGATGAATGAATGGATGGATGAGTGAAAGGGCAAATGAATGAGTAAAAGGGTGGATGGATGGAGAATGAGAGAAAGGATGAATAGATGGATGAGTGAATGGTAAATAGATGGATAGATTGAATGAAAGACTGGGTGTATGGACAAAGTTTAAGGGTGGATGTGTGGCTAGAGTGAAAGGATGGATGGCTGAGTTAAAGGATGGATGGATGAGTGAGAGAAAAGATGGATGTAAAGATGGATTAGCGAAAGAATGGATTGATAAGTGAAAGGGAGGATAGAGGGTAGCTGCTTGAGACATGGATGGATGAATCAGTGGAAGGGTGAGTGCATGGATGGATGAATGAATGTGTGAAAGGATGGATGAATAAGTGAGCATATGGATGTAAAGATGGATGAGCGAAAGAATGGATTGATAAGTGCAAGGGAGGATAGAGGGTAGCTGTTTGAGACATGGATGGATGAATGAGTGAAAGGGTGAATGGATGGATAAGTGAAAGGGTAGATAGATAGAAGGTGAGGAAAAGGATGGATGATAGATGAGTGAGTGAAAGGATGGATGAGTGAAAGGGCAAATAGATGGATGGATGGAGTGAAAGGGTCTTGTTTAGTATATTTTATAAAGAACTGAGAAAAAATGGATCAAACTTATTTTTAAAAGTTGGGGCATGAGACAATGTCACCCAGCCTATCTTGCTCTGCAATGTTTAGATGCAGAATACTTCACGAGAAATATCGCACAATTTTTGAAAACAAGTATTAGGCATAGAAAACATCTTTTGAAAAATGTTTTTTATTATTAATTCTGTACTGTAAATAAGTCTTTTTATCTTACTTTTTTTAACTATGCACTAGTTTTTCTTGAAAACTTCCTGCATGTTTACTGTACTTAATAATGAAGTTATGAATTTACTGATTGAATTGAATTTTATAACATAATAGTATAATGAGACTGAAAACCTGTTTTTACATTTTTTTTTAATTGTACTTTTATGGTTTTTTCTACCATCATATGAAAACCGAATAAAGATCATTTTGATTGATTGAAATGGTGGATGGCTGGAGTAAAAGGGTGGATGGATGGACAGTGTGAAAGGATGGATGGATGTGTGTAGAGATGGAAGGATGGATAAATGAAAGGATGTTTGTAAGGTTGAATGAGTCAAACATGGATGGATGAGTGTAAGAGATGGTAGAAGGGTGGCTGGATGAAAGTGTGAACAGATGAGTGAAAGAGTGAATGGATGGACGGATGATTAAAAGCATGGAGGGATGAGTGAGTAACAGGATGGATGAGTGAAAGGGTAAATGGAGGGATGAGTGGAGGATGGATTGAAGGGTAGGCGGATAAATGAGTGAAAGGGTTGATGATTAAAAGGATGTATGAGTGAAAGGAAAATGCATTAAAAGAGAGAAGGGATGGATGGAGAGAAAGGGCGGATAGATGGAGAAAAAGGGCAGATGAATGGATGGATGAGTGAAAGTGTGGATGGGTGAGCTAAAGGATGGATGATTGAAAGAATGATTCAATGGATGGAAAAAGAGGGGATGAATAAGTGAAAGGATGGATAAAAGAATATGTTTGGTGGATAGGTTTCAAGATGGATGTATAGGTTTGGAAATGAATGGGTGGGGATATGGATGGAACGGTGACAGACGGAATGTTGAATGAAAGACTGGATAGATGACGGAATATACTGCTAAAATTGTGGTTATCAGCGGGTGGATTGAAGGATGAATGTATAGATTGTTGGATGGAAAAGACTAGCAACATCTCAACATCTTCTAGGGAGGGCCATGATGGCTAGCTTTGCTTGATTGGTGCCATAAAAGCTTTGGTTTAAAGTGAGGGTATTTTATTAAGTTTCATAAGCTTTATTGAATAAATGGTACTCATAAAACATAGGCCTTAATGTAATAAATTAGATAATAACCAACATATGAGGTACAAATAGGGAATAAAACATAGCAGACAGTTGTTTACATTTTGCGGATTATATAGGAAGGGGGAGGGGAGAGGAAAGGAAAGGAGAAAGGAGATGATAAGATATACTCTGGAACTAAGGATCAATTAACAAAGGTACTCTAAAGAACAAGAAGTGTATAATTAACATACTTTCATATGAATAATACACTACTAAAGGTTAGAAAAGACAAAAAAGGAAAAGAAAAAGAAAGCATGGAGGTTTGAATTTTTCAGAACAATTACAAGAAACTTGACTAATGGAAATCTTATTCAAATAAATAGTTAGCGGTAACCAAAATAAATCTCTATTTACCATTGGATTACAATTGGAGTCAAAAGCAATATTCAATCTATGATAGGGGTATACAGTGTTCCACCAAATCTTGATTGAGAGTTTGTTTGAGCATTTCCAATTTATTGTACATTTTTGAAATGCTAAGGCTAACATCAGGTCAAATAACCCCTTTTCATGAGATTAAGCTTAGGACTCTGATAAACTTCCTGTAAAGAGAAGAACATTGGATATTGGAATATGTAGATTTAAAATAGTGGAAAGGAGGGACCAAATTTGTAACCAAAAAGAAGATACCGGCCCATGAATACAGGAGGTGGGACAAGTCGGCCAAGGGATAATCACAGGACCAACAAGTCTTATTATTAGTGTGTGCAAAGTTATCTAAGGAGATAAGAGTAAAAAACAGTCTGTGATTTAGAAAAAACATAGAGTGGTGGATGCAGATCTAGAGATTCTTAACGACCTCGCCCAAATCCTATTCCATAGATCAATGCTTCATTCACAACCCAAATCTGTCTCCCAACTGAGTTCCATCTTAGTCTTAGAATGCTCCGGATTAGCGGAGTAAAAGTATTTATAAATCAAGGAGGCTTTTGGAAGTAACAACAGAATTCTGAGGAGTCGGTCTTGTGTAGACAAGGAATCTTCAGGAGGAAGGGAATAAAAAACATCTAAAATCACTTCCGTAAGTATCGAATATTTTTGCAAAAACAAGCATGGACAGTTAAATGTGCGTTGGAATTGAGGAAAGGAACATGGAGATATTCCGTCAAACAAATCCTGAACCCAGATAATGCCTTTAGTTCTCCAATAATTCCAAATTTAAGGTCTGCTATTAGTGGTAATGAGACAGTTATACCAAAGAGGAGAATGTAGAAAAGTGTTTTTTGGCTGCTCCTTTGCTTTTTGCGGAACATTTTGGAGACTGTCTGGTTTTCTATTTCATAGTGTTTATTGTTTCTTCTTCTATCTTCCAGGAGCTTACATATAACGTCTCATTCTTTGACTTATGGTGTTGTTTCATTGTTGAAGTCCCAAAGGACTACTTTCAGCCCCCTGCTTAGATTCTAGTCCAGTAGCTTGCAGGTGAGCTTCCTTGTGTTGAGTTTCTTCTCTCCTGGTGAATGAACGAAGAAAATTCATATGATTGGATCCCTGCTCTGGTTCTCCAGTTCATTACTCTCCTCATCCCAGCCGATTTCTTCTTCACCTTAAGCACTAATGGATGGTTCAGGAATCTCTTCTTGTGCTCACTCTGCATTGGCTTTCACAAATCCAGTTGTGAGTAAAAATAGCACCTTTTTAGGACTTTTTACTCTTCACCAAATCGTGTTTATGCCCCCTGTTGCTAAGTAAAAGAACGTAATATATGTGGTGAAAGGTTATTTGAAATTTCAGGCAATGAACAGGCTCTTTAACTTGACCAGAATCCTGTAGACTTGAATGAAACCTTGGAGTATAAAGGAGCCTAAAGGAAGTGCTGCCCTAGGCATGCTGGCCCCTCGTGCTGGAGTTTGAGTCTGCAAGCCAGACACCTCTTTAGAAAATATAAGTTTACAGCAAACACCCCCGCCAAATTACAATGCAACCCCAATCCACATCTAAAACAACACTCTTATGAGGACATATTCAGCTTTAAAATTTTAAATGATGCCTAAATGTATTGAGAGTTTGCAGCATTTGTTTTGAATAGCAATCTCAGCGCATCAAAATGACTAATATAGGGGCATATTTATAAGCCCCTTGCACCACGGGAACGTTGCTTTTTCCCATATTAAAGTGACCCATTGGTACCGCAAGGGACTTGTAAATAAGCCCCATAGTTCTCTAAGTGTGCAGACTCTGGAAAGGGACTATGCAAATTCTGTGTATCTGGGTACGCCACTCTATTTTTTCAAGCGTCTGCAGGTAGTACAAAACTAGGCAGCTTGGCTGGTCACGCGACAACCTAGATGGCAACCAATTAGTCCTGTACTTGAGCAACTACATTGGCTTCCCATCTTTCAGCGATGTGTTTTCAAAACAGGCTGCCTTGTGTTCAAGGCTCTGCATGCTAAAAGTCCTGCATTCATCAACAATCTATTACCCAGATATGTTCTATGTTCCCAATCGGACCCTTCGCTCAGCCCATCTCTCCCTGTTATCTGTACCTAACGTGTGCGTCAGGGAGGCTGCCGCTTTGCGGTCCTGGCGCCAAAACTCTAGAACTCGTTCCCTTTGGCAATCCGGTCTTGTACTGACACTATGCAGTTTAGGAAGCTCCTTAAGACCAGGCTGTTCCGGCAAGCATATAACATGGTATAGTGGTCAGCTTGCTGTCTGATCAGTCTCCCCTCAGTATTCTCTGTTTTCTGGTCAGCGCCATGAAGCCACCTGGTGTAAGTGCGCTTAATAAATAACCCCTAACATTAACATTAACATTAATGTATGCCCATCAGTTATATAGTTTACGAAAATTGAAGAAAGTCCGTAGCTTGTTACAAGGGACCTAATATGGGCACACAAGAGCCATAGCTTACAACCCAACCCATCACAGACTCTGCAAACTCTTAGGGGGGGCTGAGCAAAGGTCTAAGAGTTTCATAGTGGACTCTATATCAGGTTTTGGGACTTTGGGATGCAAATGCAGGAGACCCATGCAGTAGCGGCTCCTGGAGGGAGTGCTGTTGGACGGTGGGCGGGTTGGGACAGGGGCAGGGTGGGGGGTGGTTAACCCCGGCATACGGCCGAACGGAGGTAAGTACATAAATAAATAAATTAAAAGAATAACATTGCGCGCTCTGCATCGCCATTTGGCAATTGCCTCTCCCACGCCCCGCCCACAGAGCAGCACTCCCTCCAGGAGCCACTACTGGACCCCTGTATGTCAGAGTTCACAAACTCTTAGCTAGTTCAGGAACCCCGCGCTAGGAACTTTTTTTTTTTTTTTAATCTTTTGCGGCCCTTTGTGTTCCCCCTCTGAAGCCGAGGAGCGAGGGTGTCCCCACCCAACTGCCATATGAGATTTTCATGTTTTTTTCAGTACACAGGCACTGCAATCGATGCCGCAAGAGAAAAGGATCTTGCAGCCAGCTAATCCGAGCTCGCAGGTCTGTAGACGCGAAACCCACAAAGTGAAAAAAGCTTTAAGTCCAAAGGAGCATCTTTATTTTGTCTGTGAACCGCCCTCGAATCTAGTTTCACAGACAATTCAAAGGCTAATTGACCTGATATCACACATATATAGTATATATTTAGATCTACAGATTGTAATATGCTTTTTATTATTGAGTGTGGGGTGTGGCCATGATTAACAAGTGGCATTTGCAATGAATTAAACTTCAGCAGGTTTGATCTGCTGAAATTTGTCTGTGGAACACTGCGGGAAGTGCAGATACTCATAATCGGAGTCTTAGTGAATCTGATTACTAGACTTAGGCAAAGCAATGATGGAGAATGGTTTCTATTCCTGCAGTGCATACTTTCCATTAAGTCACCACTTACAATTCACCGTCCTGGCCCCGCTTTGATGTCCGGAGAAAACTGTGAGAATCGAAACGCATATCAGAAGGAAACGGATAAGTGAATAATTTCCAGTAATATATGGAAGAATGAAATGAGTAGGCCTCTCCAGAAAATGTCTACTGCTTTCCCATCATAGCAGAGCACATTGACGGCCTTCCCCCAGATTTATTTAAATCCAACGTCTCCTTCTGGGCCCCAATCCTTACGGCGGTGGTCAATGCTGGAGCCGCTACCGGGGCTCCTAAGTCTTGGGGAGCCTCAACTATTGTACCCGTGTACAAGAAAGGAGACAGAAGTAATGCAGCCTGCTATAGGCCAATCTCCCTGATCAATTCTGTTGCCAAGGTCGTTGGTGGGATCATCCTAAATAGGTTATCCGTATGGGCCAAAAACAATAAAGGTATGTCACCAGTACAATATGGTTTTAGACCAGGACATTCTACAATAACACAATGCCTGAATCTATACCTAATTAGTGGCAAATACACTTTGGCCAGAAATGGCACTCTAAATATGGCCTTTATGGACCTTTCATCGGCCTTCGATTGCGTCGACAGAAGTAAACTTTGGGAAGTCTTGCTGAAAATGGGGGTTGAAATAAACCTAATCAACTTCCTGGCCGATCTCCACAGCGACACACAAGCGAATGTGCGGTACACCAAAGACTTAAAAGTAACCAGAGACTTCAAAATAAATCGGGGGGTTAGACAGGGTTGTATTTTAGCGCCTTTTCTTTTTAACTTATATATTAACGATCTAGAGGAGCATCTTTTAAAAACAAACACGGATTACCCATACATAGGAAAAAGGGCCATTCCTGTCCTGCTCTACGCTGACGACGCCGTCCTCATCTCCAGAACTGCACTTGGCCTTCAAACTTTATTGGACTCTTTTTTTCATTTTATGAATTCACGAGGTCTGTGTATTAACAATGCCAAGTCATATGTCATGAAGGTAGGATTTGGGCCCAAAAAGTCTTACCCACTTTTTGTTAATGGGGAAAAAATACCTACCACAACAACCTTCTCTTACCTCGGCGTATTGTTTGACAGTAAACTTACATGGGGACCCGCACTAAAGAAAAAGAGAGGAGACCTAATAAGGACCAATGCTGCAATAACCGATTTTGCTCGTAAAATGGGTAATACACCAGTGGCTGCGCTGATGAAACTATACCAAGCCAAAAGCATATCAGTCGCCTGCTATGGGAGCGACCTTTGGGGCTTTTTATCAGTGGCCGACTTAGCAACCACTGAAAACAGCTTTTTAAAACAAGTTTTATGTTTACCGAAGAGCACGGCCAACTTCTCCACTCACGAGGAACCGGGCATTCCCTATTTAGAGGACAAAATTGCGGTAAATCCCCTCCTGTGCTGCCTAAATTGTTGGATGAACAATGAAATACCTTTCACCCAGAACATTTTATCTGAAGCACTCAACTGGGAAGGGAAATTTAAGATACCCTGGATAAAGTATATTCGAAACTGTCTTCAAGATCTGGGCAGGCTGGACCTCTTCTTAACACCACAGTCAGTAACAAAGCACGATGTAACATCTGTAAAGGATACTTTTTAATGACTTGTCAGATGGCTAGGGAAGAAGCCGAACTGAAGAAGGGTAGCGTGATGAGTCATACCTTAACTAAATCATGTATTCATATATAACCATATCTATCCTGGGCCATCTCCAGATTTGAGCGCTTTTTATTGACTAGATTTCATTTTGATTTATTCCATCTGATGCTAGCCGTGCCCAGTGGAGCTCACAGGGGACAAGTGTTGCCAGCTTGCGGCTGCGACAATAAGTCTCTGCAAGATCTGGCGCACTTTTTATTTATATGCTCCTTTTACACGTTACCACGAAAAATGTTTTTAAAACCTCTTTTTAACAAACTGAATTTTGTGCAAATAAGGCCTGCACTAATTTATCTTAAAATGTTGCACTGCAAAAGCACTTTATACGTATGCAATTTTCTAAAAACAGCCCTGAGATTTAGAAAAAGTATGGAAGGTTAACAAGTCTCTGATAAATTGTACATTCACTTTTGCATGAGCTGTGATATGCTTTTACGCAATCCATTGTTTTATATTTAATCTTTTTAACTGATGAATTGTTTATACATGTGTTCTTCTTTTTTCTGTACTTTTATGACTGAATTTACTCTCAGTCGAATAAAGAAATTTTGAATTGAATTGATTCAATGATACGGGTAACCAACACCGTGGCGTAACGCAAAGTGATGGGGCTCCCCTACAGAAAGTGAGAAAGACCATCTGAGTCTCTCATACCTCACAAATATTCGCTGACCTTGGGCTGAATGGGGTCCCCTTACATCGCTGAACCGCAACCCCCCTCTCCTGCACTGTAAGGGCTGCAGGGGTCTCCCAACAACTATAAACCAATGTCTCTATTCCTGTGTTTTCTTCATTTTTGTGTGCCGTTGTCTAGCCGGACACTCCTTCTGGTCATACTCAGATTGTTATCTCATAAATAATGTGATGTTTGCAAATTGTGCTGTCTTCAGCTCATACACGCACCCGTACAGCTGCAAACGTAACTCATGTGTAAACAAACAGCTTGATTATTTTCAAAACAGGAATGTTCTCGTCGGCGCTCTTATCATAAGGCTCCAAGGGCGTATCAATGTGGGATTAGCTGGGGCACAGCAGAGCACCTGTTTAATGCACCAACCTTAACCCAATGTTTCCTAAAGTTCTTTATTTTCACATAGTACAGCTTAGAAACAGTGAACAAGGGTTGCCTTTTGGATGATTTGACCTTATACTCTGCAAGTGCATAAAACAGATGCTCGTCTCCAGTAAAGTCCATCGTGATATGTTCCCAAGTGTTTGTGTTTTAGCGCATTGCGAGCCAAGGGTATAAATAATTGCTCTTCTCGTGCGAATGAAACCATGAGGTGAAAGAGCTTCGTGCCTGGCCTCGAGGCTGTGCATCTCAGCCAGTTGGACGTCTTCTTTTGATACCAAACCATTTCTGATTTCCCAGCCGAGTGAGTCATATTTAATCAGCAGCAAATGTCGAGGCACAGCGTACTTCCGCTTATCTCGCGAGGTGCGCGGGGGCAGGGGTGGACTGTTGGAGGACAGATTAATATGCAGAGCATGTAAAGGGTTTGATATTCCATCTGATAAAAGCAAAAGTTGCCACTCTTGATAGACAAGCATAACACTTGACCTCCGCGGATGAAGAAAGGTCGACCCACCATGGACAGCACTTCTCCGTCATTAGAGAAGTTGTTCGCTCTGGTCGCTTTCAGAGGTGAATCCCCAGAGCGGCCTTCCCTGGCATGATTAGCGTCACTTGCATATGCTTTCTTTAGCTCTCTGTCCCATCACCATCCTATTCTCGGCTTCTCTTAAAGGGATAGTCCCATATTACATCCAACTTTTTCTACGAGGCTTAACCAACGCAAGAGCTCTTATGTTTCTCACATTCATGAATGCGTAGCTAATCACACCTGGGGCCTCATTTATGAGGCCTTGCGTCATTTTTGCGCTGCTGATGCGTCACTTTTTGTGACACATCAGAGGCGTAAAGCATGCGCCTTGTTGCGCCATATTTAAAAAGTGGCGCATCTAGGTAGATGCGTCACTTTTTAAACCCCTGCGCCACATTATACCTGCGTCAGGTATAATGTATGCAGAGGGGGCGTTCCCCCGCAAAAAGCCTCGTAATAGTGACGCAGTGAAATCTATGAGATTTCACTGCGTCACTTTTAGGATGCTGTTGCGTCAAAATCTTGCGCCTGCCTCACAGCAGGCGTAAGACTGACGCAAGCCCTTTCACATGGGGCTTTCCTCATGTGAAAGGACGCATTGCTGGAGTTGCGTCACTTTTGTGACACACTCCAGCAATGCGTCACTTTTGCGCTTACAGATACGTCAGAAATACTGACGTATCTGTAAGTCCTTGCGACATGATGCTGTTTTCACGCAGCGATGCGTCACTTTTCATAAATGAGGCCCCAAGGTTTTTGCTTTGGATTCTGGAATGTTTAGTCCTCTTTATTCTATTATAAACCTGGGACTACAAGGCGTACAATGGAAAGCAAACATGTATTGGGTGACCAACTCATGCATGGACCTGTGGAACTTGTCTTGCCGACTTGCGCTCATGTTTCTTTTAAAAATTGGTCTTGAGTAGAATAACCTTACCTTAAAAGTTGGTGTTGAACCAGATCCTCGAATTTACCTCCTTTTCTGAGATGCAGAAGGAGCTCTGTCCTCACTTTTTCCAGTCCCAGATTTGGTTTATTTATTTAATATTTTGATAAAACCCGAGTACAGGAAAAGTGAAGCTGGGAAAAGGGACAACAGACAAAATTCCTAAATCCGAATAAAGTATGGAAGAGTGTGGGCAACAACACAACATATTCATGACGGTACACAGACAAAATATCGAGATTTAAATTTCGAAATACAATTATATCGAAGTTTAAATATCGATGGGACATAATATAGAAGGTAAGTAATATCAACAGTCTTAATATCGATATTAGTATGATATCAATAATTTCGAAGTTTGAAATATCGATGTCAATAATATCGAAATCAATAATTTCGATGTTACTAATATCGATTTTTAAATACATTTTGTGTATATTATAATGTATTTATTATGTTTTATTATGTAATTTTTAATGTAATGTAATTAAATATTGTCTTATAGTAGTGTAGCGGGTTGTGGGTTTATAGGGGAATAGGGTGGGAAGTAATTTAATAATAATCAATTAATTAATATATGTTTGTAAATATTTGTAATTAATAATTAATTGGTAATTAATTAATATTAATTAGTTAATTCATTAATATAATTTTGAAAATATTTTTTATTAATCATTAATTGGTAATTAATTAATATTAATTAGTTAATTACATTCATTAAAGTAATTTTTTATATATATAAGTTTTTTGTTATTGTTAATTAATTAATTGGGAAAAAATCATATTAATTATTAAATTTAATTAATTACAGCTAATGTGCTAATATATTTACTTTATTGTTATTGTTAATTAATAATTAATTGGTAATTAGATAATATTAATTAATTTTGGGTAAAGGAGTATTTTTAGGGTTCAGGGTCAGTTTTGGGTTTTTGGGTAAAGGGGTATTTTTAGGGTTCAGGGTCAGTTTTTGGTTTTTGGGTAAAGGGGTATTTTTAGGGTTCAGGGTCAGTTTTGGGTTTTTGGGTAAAGGGGTATTTTTAGGGTTCAGGGTCAGTTTTCAGTTCTTGGGTAAAGGGGTATTTTTAGGGTTCAGGGTCAGTTTTCAGTTTTTGGGTAAAGGGGTATTTTTAGGGTTCAGGGTCAGTTTTCAGTTTTTGGGTAAAGGGGTATTTTTAGGGTTCAGGGTCAGTTTTCAGTTTTTGGGTAAAGGGGTATTTTTAGGGTTCAGGGTCAGTTTTCAGTTTTTGGGTAAAGGGGTATTTTTAGGGTTCAGGGTCAGTTTTCAGTTTTTGGGTAAAGGGGTATTTTTAGGGTTCAGGGTCAGTTTTGGGTTTTTGGGTAAAGGGGTATTTTTAGGGTTCAGGGTCAGTTTTCAGTTTTTGGGTAAAGGGGTATTTTTAGGGTTCAGGGTCAGTTTTCAGTTTTTGGGTAAAGGGGTATTTTTAGGGTTCAGGGTCAGTTTTCAGTTTTTGGGTAAAGGGGTATTTTTAGGGTTCAGGGTCAGTTTTCAGTTTTTGGGTAAAGGGGTATTTTTAGGGTTCAGGGTCAGTTTTGGGTTTTTGGGTAAAGGGGTATTTTTAGGGTTCAGGGTCAGTTTTGGGTTTTTGGGGTACAGTCGTACAGGGTAAAAATAAAATAAATTTAAATTAAATCAATTAAATGAAATTAAAAAATATAAAATTACATTAAATTATTAAGTTTTTAATTTATTTTAAATGTATATGTATTAGTTTTAATTTTTTAATTATGTTTTAATATTTTTATTTAATATTTGTAACATTATATGTATTTTATAATTATTTTTACATTATTATTAATACATTTAAAAAAACGATATTTGTAATTTCGATATTTTTGTACTACGATATTAATTTTTCGATATTTTTGTACTTACCTTGTTAGGGATAGGATTCCTATATTTTTGACTTCGATATTTTTGTTCCGATATTTTTGGATTTCGATATTTTTGATTTCGATATTTTGTCAGACATTCATTTATGACATATTCTTTCTTGGTTGTAATTTATGGTAGTTCTTGCTGAAAACACATTTTCCCATCTAGCATGAAAGCACGTCTGTGGCACTGGTAATGCGTGGCAAGAATGTGTGGGCATATTTGCTGTATGGTATTGTTTTGTGTTAGTGATACATTCTGTTGTTTTTTATGGTGCTGTATTTTGTGCTGCATTATTGCAAGTAACGTCGATGTGTTCAATTATGGTTGCTGTGTTATTTTCTATTTTTTTACTGTTTCATTGGATTACGCACTGTAATGTTTTAAATGTATTGCTATTTTAGCGTTAATGTGCCATGTTGTTATATATATTTTATATAACAACAAATGCAGCCCCCTTAACAGCCGGAAGTAGCCAAAGCTTTTACATTTCCCATGACAAGCAACCCTTTACCGTTGTATAAAGTGGCAAAATAGTTCTTCATCTATTAAAGAAAACAGTCAGCCTAAAACTTTTTGACCAAGTGTGTCTTGGAGAGGTATGGTGCAGCGGCCCGGGCAGTGGACTTCGGAGCACAAAGCTCATGGTTTGATCCCTGCCTCCGGTGGAAACTCAGCTCAGCACCATGTGACTCTAGGCAATAACTCACTTAACTTTCACAATGGCCCCCGGCTCCTTGAGACCCGTAAGGGGGAGTAGTTTGTGCTTTACAAATACAGATTCTTATTTTAGCATGCTCAGTTTATGAGATTCGGCATGAGTCTTAACTGCAGGCTCCCAGGGTCGAATTATGATGAACTTTGCTAGAGCATCACAGAGATGGATACCTATTTTATGCACAACGGTGCATAAACGGAACAAAAGTGAACCCATAAACAAAATTAAGCAAACAATGCTCAATGTTTCAGAGCAACACTATCTGAAAAAGAAAATACCAACTCAGGAAAATATTGGGTTAATTATTGCACTTTATGCACTGAAGGTGTGTAACAGAGGCGCTTGGCTTAGCTCAACTTTGTGCTGCACACGCAAAGCCTATCATGAGAGAGCCCCTGCTGCTCACTTTATGTGGTGTGGTCTGGTCTTAACTGAGCTCTCCCAGGGGTATATTCACAAGAACGTGTGCTAAACATCACAACAAAAAATGCTAACGCAACTTTACAAATTGCAGCCTATCACTTGAAAATTACCCCATGTCAACGTGGAATTCACAAGGCGGTACCATACGATAGTCTGCCAAAACAGTGTCCAATATACGCGATACAATCACCTCGATGGAGATAAAAACACAAACCACAACACAAAAAATGTGCGATGAGCCCATTCACAATGAGGAAAGCAGGGATAAGCACCGCCAGGCCCGCAACACACACAGCAGGTGGGAATAAGCACAACAAAAGCCTGAAAAAGAAAGACAAATCAAACAGAAAACAACAGCCAAACATAATGGAGGCAACCAGAGCCAGTATACAACCCCACAAGCTCCATTGGCAACAAAACATTGTACATGTCAGGCCATCTTGGACAAGGTGGATGCAGACTGAGAGCGTAGGAGGATAATAGAAAAAAAACAGAACATCTGGAATGATGCAAAATGCACAAGCAAGCAGAACCTCTCCAACAAAAAGAAGGCAGCAATGCACACCGGAGGTGGGAGTCCAGCACCACAGCAGGAGCTGGATGACATGCTGGAAATGGTGTCCACCACATCATTCTGGAGATGGTGGCAGGATTCGGGGACCAGAAACTGCCCAAAACAACAGACATAACAGCAACAGGGAGAGGAACTATCAGGGACTGGGGGGACGGGGGAGATGGGCACAATGGCACATATGCACGATTAAGCACAGCGCAAGTGCAGACAAACCATTCCCAAGAGTACCAACACCAGCCAAGAGCACAAGTCGCACATCCCGGCAATATCACACCAGTGAAAACCACACTGCCTGAAAGGGAGAAGGGTGAGCCAAATCCGAGCTGAAGGGACATCTCACACACAATGCAGCACACACACATAGGAAGCAGAGCACCCCAACATCGAGCACAATGTGGTATAAACACCAACATTTGCACAACGGAACACAAGACACAAGTGCACCGGCCTGTGGCCAGTGAACGGCCATAAGCATCTGACAAAGCACAAAACAGGGACATGATAATGCACAAGTACAATCCCACAGTCCAGATGGGGTAGCAATGCACGTATGGCAGGGATCCAGAGAGTCAGTAACACACACATTAGCATACAAATCAAGACACAACACAGTTGGAGACAAGTGAAAGTGCAGAAGCTTTATCAACAAGTGTGTGTCAGTACGACCAAGAGAAGTGCCATGATATGCAGACCAATGCAGCAGCATGCCTGAATGAGGAATGTAGGGAAGCGCCCATGTCCACCTCAGGGGAGTCCATCACCAACACAAGTCAGTGCCAACCTGCGTTGGTTGTCCACGCCTGGATCATGAGTCCAGGCTAATACAGCCATGTTCACTGTCGTCTTGGGACATTTGACCAGATTCCCAACATGCAACCAGGCTTTCGGGACACGTGCAATAGGTCACATCCAGTTGTGTCTGCAGGTACCTTGTCACTCATCCATGAATGCGAGTGCAGCAGTGTAGGCCAACATCTCCAATGAGCAATTGTTGTCCACCACACCTAACATGTCGTTGACGTAATCCATCAGCTGACTGTGACAGCTGTGCTGATTCCAACCACTGCACCCAATGTGCACCAAATCCCAATCGGGTAGTGGCTCAATGTGCTCAATGCACACAAGGACTCGTGCAAACTTCCAGGTTCAGTTTCCAGCCTACATTCCACACATCCAGGCATGCCAGAAACGGACATCACGGTGACACCCCTGGTCACCGGCCAACAGGGGGTGCACACACATGTCAAAATCCAGGTCAGCTACCGTTACATTACAGAGGCAGACATCCATGAACCACTGAAATATGTACAAGCGACAATGCAACACAGGCTGAACGCAGGTGACGTTCACAAGGTGGAAGCTCAGCCGGTAACTGATCCGCAGCACTGACAACGGCAGTGCCCCCAGTACATGCAGCAGACGTGCATGGTACATATCCACAAGACTGGAGTCAAGCATGTGACCTGGATGGTCTGCCATTGCATCAGTGGCTCTGCTTGAAGCAGCACTGTCTTGCCCTGCACCAGTCCTGTGGATGAAGTGGCACAGCTCGGTGCAATGAGAAGTGTCTGTGTGCAATGGGTGCAGGCCTGGGGTGGGGTGGGAGTACGTTTAAAGGTAACTTCACGCACGATAACTACGACCAAGGACTTCTGCATGTGGGATGTGTTCACGTTGGTCTCAAGTCGGGCAGTGAGTAGTGTGGGAGTCACAAGCAAATGCTATCGTATCTGTCAGGGGGAGTTCTTGCTCCGAGCTGCGGATGTGCTACCATCTGACAGTTCAGACAAAGGACCTTTGATCCCTACTGTAACTTCACCATCTGCATGCATACAAGAGATGTACAGAGGCCTGTCATGGGTGTGGTGGGATTTCTGTGACCCTGGGAATCATGGATGATTTGCCCAGCATGTGGCACATGAGCGGCCTCACTTTGTGTTACATTGCCACTCAGCTGCTCCTCCCTCCCACGAGCCCCCACACTTGTGTGCGCTGTGTGGTTGCATCGCTTGCACTCCTACGGCACACCATTGTAATGCCTGTCCGCTCATGTCCAGCGGCATGCCCACAGTACCGTGACGCTGGCCTTTGAAGGTGTGCGGCCACGTGAGTGTAGGCCAATGGTCCAGACAGGCGGACACAGGTGTACAGCCCATGGATGGCTGGGTGTACGTGCAGGCCCGGCCTCCTGGTGCATGCTACGTTGCAACATAGACTACTATGGCCCTGGTGGTGACTACACCCCAACACAGAGACACAATTACCGCATTTTCTGCCCAAGGCCAGGCCTGAGCCACACCCTGCTCCCCCTGCCGAATCAGCACACCCAAGTGCTGACCTTATGTATGCCGGACCAGCACACGCCGCTTGTGCATGCAGGGGGTGCGTGTGAAGCTACATGTCCAGGGTCACTGCCAACGCTGAGGTGACATGGTAACATGGCACTGGTGCATGCTACGTTGCAACATAGACTACTATGGCCCTGGTGGTGACTACACCCCAACACAGAGACACAATTACCGCATTTTCTGCCCAAGGCCAGGCCTGAGCCACACCCTGCTCCCCCTGCCGAATCAGCACACCCAAGTGCTGACCTTATGTATGCCGGACCAGCACACGCCGCTTGTGCATGCAGGGGGTGCGTGTGAAGCTACATGTCCAGGGTCACTGCCAACGCTGAGGTGACATGGTAACATGGCACTGGGGCAGGGTCACGAGTGCAGAGCAGGTTTCTGTAGATGACAAAAGGGCTTGTCGTGGAGTGTCTCGGTGGACAATGGAAGGTGTACCCCCAGGGCATAATGCAGAGGGAAGGACCATGCTGAAACAGTCACTATGGTTGAGATGAATGGAACAGACACATGTCGGACACCAAGTCCTGTCCAGCCAGATGAAGATGCAGAACACCACCAGGCCATGGACTCAGATGCCAACAATGTCCAACCAGATAATGCCCATGACTCATTGCGCACAGAGTTACTGGCACCAGTGCTGTTAGGGGATGCTGCCTGCGATGAGGTGCATCCAATGGTTTGGACTCCCTCACATCTTACCCAAGACACAGTTCCACATGTGAGACCTACTGGACCACGGTGTAGGCCTGAGGCAGCGGTCAGCATGGGCAATTCACCGAGTGTCGCTGGCTTAGGTTGGATGGCCCTACCGGCCTGCGTAATTCAGGTTCAGTGGCACCACGGGACATGGACTTGCAGTGAACAGGGTTGATGGCACCAGGTCAGTTTTTGATAGTGTTTGATTACCTCTGTGACTCTTATTCGGCTTTCGTCCAGACTGAGACGCATCTTCCTCTTACTCCTCTCGGTGCTTTCACTGGTGTGCACTCTGCCATTCATGATTCGCGACTAAGTGCAGGGTAGGCCTGAGTCCTCATCCACATGTCGCCTGCTTGCATTGAACAGGGTTAGTGGCACAACGCAAGCCGGCAAAACATGGAACAGGGTTAGTGGCACCCCGTTTCGCCGGCTTACGTTGAACAGGGTTAGTGGCACCACATGTCACAGGCATTGCGATATGAAATTATGCCTCACTGATCGAAGGGAGTCTGGTGCTGTGGCTGCTGCCACGGACTTGGGGTCACTGCTACTCAGGACACAATTCTACATGTGGGACCTACTGGACCAAGGAGTACACTGGTGGAGTATTTCAATGAGAAAGGAGTAATGTGGGCCAGTGTTGGGGGGCCAGTGATGGTCTGCGGAGGCTGCAGAGGTCGCGGGATTGGTGCTTGGAGCTTGCACCGGCACATGGTGAGCCCTCTTTGACACACGCCGGTGTAGGCAGGTGAGCGGAGCCTCGTTGGTGTGCTGGGGCAGGCATGACGGGTCTGGGGACCTGCGGCCCGGATGCTGCAGGTGCACAGGGAAGCAGGCCCCACCGCGCTATGCGCAGGACTCATGGTAGTCTGAGAGGCGCCGCCTTTACAGACGCGTTGTCCTTTCCGAATGAGAACCACGACCAGTGCAACAGGATTTTTGTTCACACACTACTCAGGCCTGGCGTACGCTGGTCCAACCCACTACGCATGCGCGCATGCAGGGGGGACGTAATGTGCGTCATTTCCGTGTTCTGCCCCACTGCCTGTGGGGACATGGTATCGTCCACTGGCCACTACACTCCATGCACCAGCAGTTGTTTGCCACATGGCCATTTCCATGGTTTGCACTCTGTGGTCTGTCCGGCACCTCCACTCCACACCTGGCATTGGGTAGGTTCACATTCCTTTGTCACTTGCTGCTCTGGCACATGCCTGTTCCATGCCTCTCCTCACATCCTGCTATTGTGTGTCTGTAGTGCCATGCCGTGGCTGGGTTGTGGGCATGCATGGCTGGATTCCCAATGAAGTTGTGTTGTCGTGTGTGGTCAGTTGGCATGTTGCATGTGATGTTGCATGTAGGTGTGCTCCATGCCCATTGGCAGTGTCGTGAGTTGCATGACTGTGAGCTGGAGGTGTGTGGTGTGTTTATTTTGGACTTACCAACGGGCACTGCATTTCCATGTGTGCCTTCCTGGGACTGCTGGGTGATGATGGGCTGTCGGGAGATGTGAGTATCATGCACTTTGCCGGGGGAGTTGGCCACAACATTATTGAGGAGTCCTGGGCGGTCCACTCTGCCTAACCCCCAACTTTACGGTTCTAGGAGACCTAAACCTCCACTTCGACGATCTAAGCAACAAAATAGCCGCCGATCTCAAGAACGACCTAGCCTCCCTCAGTCTCCACTTAAAAAGTTGTCATTCAACCCACACCTTGGGCCATATGCTAGACTCTATATTCACAAACCTCCGAGGCTAGCAGTGAATACCCCTATCCCTGTCCCTTGGTCAGACCATTTCCTAATACCCTTTAATCTCAAGCTATCGGTAGAAGTACCTGAGAGTCCCCCGGTGCAAGCACCATCTCGCCCCTGGCAGAAACTGGACACAGCTGCATGGGCCCAAACCTTGCTTCTACTCTGCCAGCGTTGGATCCTGACCCATCCAGAGCAGACTCGCAACTACGTGATTGGATAGATCAATCCCTGGATACTATCCTTCCCGTCAAACCCCTCCCCAGTAAGAGGAGAAGCCTTAAATCTCCATGGTTCACCCAAGAACTACAACTGCTCAGGAAACAGTGTAAAAAACTTGAGCGCCTCTGGAGAAGGGACTGGGCAACTGAAAGCAAAAACGCATACAGATCCGCCATAAAACACTATAAATCCTGTATAAAAAACGCCCAGGCAACCTTCTTCGAGAAAATAATACAGACAGCCTCAAATTCCTCCAAAGAAACTTATCGCATCGTGCGCCTCCTTACAAAAACCCCAGACCCGGTGCCCGTACCAGACCAGTCTGGTACTAGATGCAATCAACTAGCGGAATTCTTCGCCACAAAAATTAGCAATATCCTGAAATCCCTCCCACCTCTCATCCCCGCCCAACTCCCCATCACCTCTTCTCCTTGTGTAGAAGCTCCTTGCCTCCAAGCTTTCTCCCTGGTCACTACTGAACTTTTTCTGACTACCCTACAATCAGTGAAAAGTGGGGCCCCATCAGATCCTGCTCCTATGAGCAAATTAAAACTGGTCGCCGACATCATCTCCCCGTCTTTTACCCAACTGATCAACGACTCTCTGGCATTAGGCACTGTTCCAGATAATTGGAAAAAAGCTACAGCCAGGGCACTGCTAAAAAAACTTCACCTGGACCCTATGGATTTATCCAGCTTTAGACCCATCTCTCTCCTCCCGGCCATCGGAAAAATCACTGAACGAATTGTTAACTCCCAACTGTCCCTTTTTTTAGACACTAACAATCTTCTGCGCCAATCCCAGACAGGGTTTAGACCTGGACAGGGCACTGATACCGCACTTCTAGCCGTGGTCGAAGAGGCAAGAACCATCATAGACGCAGGAGGATTAGTGGCAGTGATCCTCCTCGACTTAAGTGCCGCCTTCGACACTGTGGATGACTCCATTCTTATCCACCGGCTCAGCTCGGCAGGAGTGTCTGGTACTGCCCTGTCCTGGATCAAATCCTTCCTGGAAGGCAGAACCTTTCAGGTGTCCGACGGCCCTGTGCTGTCCAAGGCTCTTCCCTTACAGTGTGGGGTTCCCCAGGGCTCCTCCTTGAGCCCCACGCATTTTAATGTCTACATGTCCCCCCTAGAGGACATCATTGCCCCATTCGGCATAAAAACAGTCATGTATGCCGATGACACCCAACTGGTGGTGTCCTTAAACCATTCAAGTAAAAGCCTGGACAACTTGGCAGACTGCCTAAATAACATCTACCACTGGATGTGTGAATCTCGCCTAAAATTAAACGGAGAGAAATCCGAGATCCTCCTGCTAGGCAACCCACGCAAACTTCCGCCGTCCCTCTCTGGGCCACCATGCATGGGCTCACCCCCCACCCCCAAAGCAGAAGTCAAGAGCCTGGGTATCTGGCTGGACCAGGAGCTCAATTTTAAAGCCCAGGCTAGGAAAACCTCTGGCATCTGCTTCAGCCTCATCCAAAAAGCTCGAAAGATCCTTCACCTACTCCCCTTCCAATCTAGGAAACTGCTTATTCAGGGTCTGGTGAACTCCAGACTAGATTATGGAAATGCCCTATATCTAGGAGCCCCTGCTTCAGTCATAAAAAAACTACAATACACCCAAAACGCGGCTGCCAGACTCCTTACAGGAACCAAGTCCGGATGCTCGGCCAAACCGGCCCTTAAAAGTGTCCACTGGCTCCCGATCAAGGAAAGGGTCACCTTTAAGACCCTATGCATTACACATAAGTTAATGCAAGGCAGAAGCCCGTCAATCTTGAAATCCCTCATCAAACCCTACCACCCGAACAGACAACTCAGGTCAGACTCTCTCTCCCTTGCCTGTATTCCAAGAATAAACAGAGCCCGATCGGGGGGGAGATTGTTTTCCTACAATGCCCCTAAATTGTGGAATTCTCTTCCACTGTCCATTCGAAGAGAACACAATTTACTCGCTTTCCGTAGGCAATTAAAAACATGGCTCTTTCCATAAATGTTTACACCTTCCCCTCCCCCCTCTGGAACAATAGGTTGCATGTCAGCGGTGGGTAGCTACGCGCTTTGGAAATCCGATTTCAATTTCAATTTAAATTTCAACTCTTGCCTGCACATTCATGGTATGCGTGTGCTTTCTGTTGTGGTAGTTGTGTGCAGTGTGGGCAGGTGGCACAAGGGGTACATGTGTGCAGTTGATTGTCCCTGACACATGAGGGAATACCGATATGGCGTAGGGGCCTTGCTTGGTCGCCAGCTGCTCCTGCACAGTGTGGGTGACGTGGGGGCACTGGGGTACCAGGTTGATGTTGACATCCAGGACAGGTGTGATGACGTTGGTTGGGGTTGGCTGTGGGACTTCTTCGACTCTGGCAGTTGTGGGTTGGATGGTACCAGAGGCCTGCATGTGCTGCGCAGCCGTCTGCTTTGTCTGATGAGGGATGTTGGTTGTCTGCTGGGTTGAGACTGTTGGCAGGTGGGGGATGAGGCTCAGGACTCGGTGGATGGTTGTCCTTTTGGGCCTGTAGTGGGCACTGTGTACCTCTGGTGTTTGGTGTAGGCGGCAGGTGCGTTTTAGGTGGGTCCGCTGTCTTTGTGTATGCTGCCTCTGTGGTGTTCCCGAGGGGAGGGGGGACAGGTCCTGGGGTGGTGGCGGGCCTGGGGTGGTTGCGGTGGGTGTTGTGGCCCTCATGGGTATCCGCGTTGCATGATCATTGTCTCATTGGCATCTGTGGGTCTTCAGGTGTGGCTCTTGGCTGGGCTCTCTTTATGCTGCAGGTAGTCGACCTGCTTAACACCAGCAAAAGGCAGGTGTTATTTCCCTGCTGCTACTGCCCCATATCGCCTGTTTTTGGTTCGCATCGCAGATCTGGCAGTTCATTGAGAAAGTGGTGTTGTGGTTTTTTTGTGTGTTTTTGCACGGGAACACCTACTCTGAATTTCATTATGGTAAGTTGGTGGTGTCCACAGTAGAGATGAATTTTGTGGCAGTTATCGCTGGAATACTGGCAATGTCTGCAGTTTGCACCAGCTTGTGAATGGGGTGTTAAAACTATCTCCACTTTTGATGCGTTAAGGTGGAGATAAATCGGAGAAAAGTCCTTGTGAATATCCCCCCTCGTCCTTTCTGTAATATGCCCCTTGTTCTCCACTTGTGAGTGAAAAATCCTGCAGGCAGCTTCATGCTGAAGAGGTTATGATAATTAGTTCTTAAAGAGAAGAGCCTTAAGACTCCTGGAGTCCAGGGACCTTTTCTAAGCCATACATTTATGCCTGGTAGATCTGTGCTGGGAGACTGACCATGGGCATCTTTTCAGATGATAATTTTTATAAGTCAGTAAGAAGTTTTCTTATAAAGCACTTCATAGACCAGGCAGATCGTTTTAAATTTGATATTTTGTTTGTTCAGAAGTTAAAGTTGACTTGATTTTATTAAGTCCAAAAGTATCCCAGCATTAGCAAACAAAGCCCAATAATGTATTTAGAGGCGAAAAGTGTGCTTAATAAATACTGGCAGATTAAAATATTTCCATGAAATTTGTGGCCGGAGGGGAATTCATCAATAAAACTTTGTAGCTAAGAAGAAAGATTGGGCAAATAAATGTTTTTTAGTTTTATAAAGTAAAGTATATGAGCGAGTTGTGCATCTGCTGCTGAAATATGTTACCCCTTGTGACCGACTAAGCCTTTCATCCTTACAATTCAAGAAACTAAGTGATATTCTACCAGTATTAGATGCCTGGAAGCAGAAAGCCTTAAATAATCTGGCACTCTAAAAACACTATAAAGTCACTTGCCCAGGGGAGAGGGTACAATGGTTCTGAATAGAACTCCCAGAACTGAAAACATAAAATAAAAAACACTGGAAAGGGCATGGAGTAGAAAAAAATCAATGTAACTGTAAAGAACTATAGGAAAGCAGTAAAATAACATACTTATGCCATCAGGAACATCAAAGCCAACTACTTTGCCTCTAAGATTAATAATGCAGCTAAATCTTCTAAAAAATATTTGTTCAATATGGTAAGCAGCCTGATGAAATCTGCAAATAATCGATCTGCCCCTCCATCAGATTCACAGTGCAACATGCTTGCTAACTTCTTTCTGGAGAAAGTGAATAACATCCTCCTCACATTAGGAGGTGATGAAGAAGCCTTTTTCTTAGTTAACAAACTAAACTTTAGATAAGACACAAGTTTACAGAATTATATATTACTCAGAATGGGAGATCAAGCTATGAAATATACATTTAACTAAGAAAGCAAAAATAAGTAATACTTAATACAAAAGAAGAAGTTACATCATAAACTTATGAAATGGGATCATTCTGTACATAAAGCATTACATTTTTTGGTATTTTGTGTATTAAGAAAAAGGATAGAAAAAAGCAAAATCTGAATAAGAGAGAATAAAAGGAGAAAAGAAAAAAGAAAAATAATAAATATTACGTGTTACATATCTGCACATGTATCACGTAATAAAACCTATTTCGTCTAATAATTAGTTCATGTAATAAATTCACATTATTAACAACTTATCTCGTATAGTAACAACGGCAAATAACTAGATAGGATATTTTAAAGGACTGGGGAAAAAGCAATCATGGTGGCTGGAAAACCATTGTCGAATCGCTGAGGGCTTTACACTTTTTAGGTAAGTAACCACTAAGCGGAGACCAAAATAGGTCCTTATTCATCACTTGCAGCGTAGATGTAGGTGCTGCTGTATAGAGTCTATGATGAGAACAAAGAAGATTCCACTAACTAGTAACATTCATATTTTCAGTATTTTTCTAATTGGATGTAATGACTTGAAAGGCAATAGTAAGTGACAGATCTAAAAACTAGCCTAATTTAGAACGTATTGGCCAAAGGTGAGAGCGACACGTCCTATTAAAATACCTTTGATATCAGAAGGGAAATCAATAGAACAAATAGTGGAAATAGTCCTGCAAACCTGTTACCCAAAAAACTGTGGTTGGGGGACAATGAAAAACATGTGTAAATATGTACCACAAAGAGTTTTACAAGATCAGCACAAGTTGGAACGTTATGGATTGTATTTTTGCAAAGAGAGTGGGGTAATATATAGTCTACTATAAAAATAATAACGGGTTTGTGTAGTGCTAGCTGTAGGCAATGTATCGTGTTTATTCTAAATAGAACCCCAATCTCTTAAAAATAACGAATGTTTAAGGTCAGATTGCCACAATGTCTCAACTTTGGACTTAGGACGGAAAGGAGTTCCAGGTATTGCAGATATTTATATGTATGTGAAGCTTTAAGAGAGGACGAGAGTAGAAGCGGAGCAGGGGGCAATGAGCTTATATGAGATTGGGACTGAGTGAGTGTGAAGATGGTTTGCCTAAGAGCATTTCTGAAAGACTCATATTTGACGGCATAACTAGAAGGAATAGCAAATATGCTTTGGATTTCAGTAAAAGTAAGAGGAGCCATATCACACAGCAATTGTTTAGTTTAAACTATACCCTTCAGGGCCCAATTTTTCCAAAAGATAGTTTGGTTTGAACTTTTGGGAGATTTGTTATGCCATATTGAGGATCCTATGAATTGTTGTATCTGGGATAAGGACCATGTAAGGATAACGGAAGACACAAGACTAGAGTACTTAATGGGTGGAGCAGAAAAAGTTCATAGAGGTTTTGAGAAAAATGGTAAAGAACAAAAAATAAATGATGACACAAGAGTCTATGCCTTCCATAGAAGGTAGGATCTGTTTTAAAACAAAGGCTTTATGATATTGCAGAAAATTTGGGAAATGTACACCTCCCAACTCCTTGGGTTTACAATGAGATGTTAAAGAGATGCGTGCTTTCTTACCATTCTATAAAAACTCTGTAATTGATTTATTTATTTACTTAATCATGTCACTGGTAATTTAATAGGTAAAATTGACAGGTAAAAGGTAATGACAGTTAACAACATCATCTTGATAGTGGCCAACCTTCCCCACCAAGACAAATATAATGAGGACCATTTCTCTGCCATTTGAAGAATCTTATGATGAACATCTTCTAAGTTGATCTAGATTGTCTTTGCCATGGAAGTAGAATATTTAATCCCTAGACACTTGCTGTTGTCTGGAGATCATTTAAGCCCAGTAATTGAATATACTTTTCAGACAATATTTATTGAGAGGTAGTACTTCAGATTTTGGAAAATCCAGTTTGTATCCAGATAGACTAGAGTTCAATGACAAATGATTAATAAGGCCTGGATTGATGTTTTCATTTTTCTTTGGTTTCACAGAGTGAACACAGTAACAGATTCATTTATTTCTTGTAAAACACTGGATGTCTTTAAGAAATAATGAATTATGATTTCAAATGTGTAGCATTCATTTTGGATGGAAAAATATAGTTTTTTGTACATATTTAGTTCAAAGGCCCCTGGGGAAGAGCCTTTCCGGCTCGAAATGCATTGGGCACCGGAAGAGAAAAACATTGAAAGAAACATTGTTTGATCCTCGTTTTAAGCATTAAAGTGAAATGTTATGTTTTGAGTTGGAACATGTAAATCATTTTGTGTAAATGTTCATATGTTTATTGAAAAATTACTAGAAAATTCAGCGACAAAGCTTTATTGTCTAAGAGAATTTATTTGAGTTTAAAGAAAATTTTGCATGAAGCAAGAGAAATATTGTTTAAACAATTAGTGATGACTGATTTGTAAAATACGACTAGCAACAGTGCACAGAGGCCGAGTACCATGTGACTCATGGCAAGAAGATTTCACAGTAGGCACAGGTTTGGACAACCGTGCTACCTCTAGTAGCACGCTTGGTTTAAAAAGAATTATCAGAGGCTATTGTTGGTAATAAAACATTTCAAAGAAAGGAGTGCTTCTCCATTTCAAATAAAGCATAAATCAAGACCCATCTACGATCTGCATCTTTTTCCAATTTCTCATCAACCAAGGGAAGCGATTTATCGACCAAAATAATAACCCTAATTTTGTTGTTAAGGGCTGGGCCACAGAAAATATGACTAACTCAATTTATTTGTACAATGACTTCAGATCTTTATCGTTAAATGTGTTTACTGTAATAAAGCAACAATACATTTAAAACGAGCTAAATGGGTCAAAACTCTTTGCTTTTTAATAGGATTATGCAATCCCTTAACATTCCAAGAAATAACCCTAAGGGAGCTCACCATTTTAATATTTTAACAAATGTAGTAAGCCAATACAGCCAAAGAATGAATGAAACCAGAATCAAACTCTCTAAGAATATATAGCACAGAAAATGATCTAAGCATAAAAATCTATGAAAACTATAAACATAGTGAAATATAAGAGAAAAATTAAAAGAGGTGCAATAAATAAAGGAGAAAGAGAGAAAGAAAAAGGAAATAAGAAACAAAACAAAATCTCTGATAGAATTTTTGAAGATGACAAAAAGCGAAATAGCTTTAGACATGAGGAGAATGGAAACACATAAATTGTTGAAAGAATATAGTGAGGAGGTGAGGAAGCACAAAACTGAAGACGGACAACATGCAAACATTTATAAAAAAAGATTGACAACAGCATTGGAGACAGTTATTACTATGGAAAGGAAACAGAGAGAGTGGAAAGAAGTAAACACATTTCAGCCAATTAGATAACTAAGATCAAGAAAACAACAAAATAGATAAACAACTATAGAGATGCATTATGCATAAAAGATCAGCGAAAACAACTTTCCAGATATGAGGAACATGAGAAACAATAGGCGTAGGAAGGGAGGTATATGAAGGGCAACACATCAGACCAACGGAGGAAGTCCAGGGCAGACAACATATGAATGTAAAAGGAAATAATAGATAATATTATTAAAAAAATAGACCAGTTAACTGAAGAGAACAACCATAAAACAACATTAACATTGAACACGCTACCATTATGTCATCATATTTAAAAACTTGAAATAAGAGATCTACTGAATGAATTTTCAGAAAAGAGGAAGAAGATCAAGGGCCACAGCAGAGAAGCATCCGATAAACAAGGAGTTCAGGCTTTCCCAAGCTCCATTGCTTCACCCATGTGCTGGAGAATACATTTCCTCAGGTCATCTGGGTAATCAGAAGAAAATGTTTGGTCTTTATAAGTGACTTTAAATAAACATGGATGCACCAATCCATAGCTTGCGTTGATGTAAAATTGGGCAGAAAGATAAGAACTCCTTCCGGCGAGTGGCAGTTGCTCGTGACACATCTTTTGAAAAAAATACCTTCTGAACAGATCATAATTTTTTTTCTTTGCTTAGCTGCCAAAAACACCATCAGAAATCGAGTATATTCTAGAAAAAGAACACTTATTCCTCTAGGATGGCCAGAACTTTAAACATTTGAAGGTCTAGGGCCAATATGATGAGCATGCTGCAAGTTAAGGTATGTTCCTTCTTGGGGTGTGGCCAAGCCGCCGACCGCGATGGCTGCGTAGGCTTGGAGGTCCACC
The DNA here is from genome assembly GCF_964263255.1 of Lissotriton vulgaris. Classification (NCBI taxonomy): domain Eukaryota; kingdom Metazoa; phylum Chordata; class Amphibia; order Caudata; family Salamandridae; genus Lissotriton; species Lissotriton vulgaris. The sequence goes on from NC_141695.1 coordinate 562,635,122, forward strand.
ACTAACTCCCTCTCCTAAGCCTGCCATGGTGGTGCAGATTGCAACTTTGCACTCCAAGACACAGTAGGAGGTGTAGGAGGTGATGGTGCAGCTCCTGCAAGTGGAGACATCCTGCTCGCTGCTCATGGCGCAGATTGGCGCTGACATGCTCTGCTGGACGCGGCGTGGCCTGATGTCACGAGGGAAGCCGGGGCTCCGATTTGTGCACTGGCCGGAGCCGCAGTGTGGGATCGCGGACTGGCCAGGAGATGGGACCGGGTGCTGGGCGCATTAAGGTGAGCGGATGTGGTGGGGGTAAGAGGCTCCTCAGTTCAACAGCGGGACGCAGGCATTCCCTGGAAGCCCTGCAGTGACAGGGGCCACGGGCGGATTTGGGGATCAGCCATCCGGCCGTGTACTGCATTGCTCGCTTGAGCTCTCCACCTTTTAGCTGTGACAACCCCCCACCCTCCCCTACCCGCATACTGGCTGATCCTGCTCCTTGACTGCAGGGCCCCGATTTTTAATTCTGATCCACATCCGCCCCGGTGCACACGGCGGGCTGTATGGAAGGGGTTGGGCCCATTTGGACTCTGGGAAACCATGCAGGAGTGAAGTTTAGACCTCGGGGACAAGCATGCTGACAGGCACCACCATAAATAGCACTGATGGCGTGTTCCTGAGTGCCCGAAAACTGTGATTGCAGTGCTTTGTGGCTGCTGGCTGTGGGCTTGTATTGCTTCCTGGCCTGTCCCGCTCTGCCGAGCTTCTGATTATGCCCTGATTTGCTCTCCTGCCTTCCTGCTTGCCCTCCAGGTGGTCTGCCAATCGCTGCACCCGAGTCTCACTCGCTGCCCGACCTGTGTCAGCAGTGCCCACCCCTCCTCCCTCATCGTTCTGGAATTTCACATGCTGCTCGGCCAGCATCCTTTAGTGCTTGGCTTGGCTCAATAACTGCCTCGGAGTCTTTCCCACTGCTCAGCCCAAGCCTTTCAGTGCATGACTTGGCTCGTCACTGCTTAGCCTGTCTTACCTATTGCCCAGCTTGCGTCATTCAGTGTCCATCCCAGCTCAATCTCTGCTCATGAGTCTTGCTTACTGTTCGGTCTGCATACTTCGGTGCCCATTCTAGCTCACTCCCTGCTGGTATTCCTGGGATTGTAGCACAACAACGCAGTGGGGTATGGAGCATAAGGACCCCAAGCAAAGGACATGGTCATTTAAACCATTTGGCCCAGCACTGTGGTGCAGCAACCCAATATGGCAGAGGGTGAAGAGTTGCATTCAGCGGAGGTGGCTAGGCCTGACAGTTTGCTGGCGGAGCTGCGGGCATGCTTCAGAGCTTTAGACACCAGATTCAATGCCCTCGATAGGCGACTAGATTCCATGCGGCCCCACTGGACCAACACGAAGGGTGGCTAACGGTGGTGGAGAGTAGGCTATCCGACTTTGAGAACGGCACGGCCCAGACTGCCAAGAAATATGAGAGGATGGAAAAGCTCCTTAAGTCAGTCACCATTAAGAATGAGGACCTGGTAGCTTAGGTGCAGAGAAACAACACCTGCATTATGGGGGTTCCCGAATCTACAAACACAGGGCAGCTGGACCACTTTGTGCAAATGCTCCTGACGGATCTCTTTTGGCAGTGAGTCATTCACCACCATCTTTGTCATTGAGCATGCACATTGCATCTTGGGACAGCGACCAAATCCCGGGTGCTAACCAAGGGCGATCATAGCCGGCCTTCTGAACTTTAGGGATAGGGATATTGCCTTACAAGTATATCCCTGTAGCCTGACTTCACTGCCATGGACCAAGTTGAGCACAGGAAATACAAGGGGTTAAAGCGGCCCTGCGTAAGATGGGATTACGATATGGAATGTTGTATCCGGCACGGCTGAAGGTGGATGTTGATGGATGATCTCGGGTGTTTTACTCCCCCCACTATGCTCAGGAGTTTTATTAGAAGTACTCCAATGCCGTGAAGAAGAAAGGCACTGCGTCACCACAACAGTCACAGGACATTCCGGACTCCGGAGCCAGTGCAGACCTTTTTTACTACTAGCTAGAAGGTTGTCACCTGTTCCCAGCATTGCAGTATGATGCTGTCACGTTCATAATTCTTGAGCTGCACCACACGGACCCGTACCGGAGGCACGTTAGTACGTGGATTTGGATGCATAAATACGCAAGTATACATGCACTTTGTGCCAATAATACGAATAATGGTGGAGGTTGCCACCCCCTAAATGCAGATGCACATATCTAAGTTTATGCGAGAATAAAGCATATTTTGTTTTTGTTTGTCTGCTTTCTTTATCATGTTTATAAGGAATGGGGACTTCTCCAGGTTTCTATGAGGGGGATGGGTGGTGGGAGGGGGAGCTGGGTTTATAGGCTCTTGTTTGTAGTTTGTTTTTACTGCATTGTCATTTACAGTGTAGCATGCCTAGCCAAAGTGTCAGTAGATCGAAAGTACTGGATATAGATCAGGGCTAATAAGGTTGCTGAAGAGGCCAATGTGGTATTGATGTCTTGGAATGTTAGGGGCTTGAACAATATCCGTAACTGCAAACAGGTGATCAACTATATGCAATGCTATCAAGTGGATCTAGCCTTTTGACAAGAGACCCACCTTGCCGAAAACGTTAAGACATCATTGACATCGAGCTGGGGTGCACATAAATATTTTGCAGGATAAAGTTGCTACGCCAGAGGGGTTGCAGTGTTAATTCATAAGCGGTAGCCTGTTTGGGCGGAGGAGGTCCATAGGTATGCGGGGGGTCGATATGTGCTGGTTAAGGGCTATATGATTGAACATTCTGTGCTATTTGTCAATATACATGCCCCGAATGTAGACGACCCTGAGTTTTTTTACATTATTCACAATCACATAGTTCGCATGGGGACAGGCAGCATCTACCTGGGAGGAGATTTTAACCTGTTGCTAGAGCCGGAACTTGATAGTACAGCGCATGCAGCGGCCATGAAGCCGAGGGCGCGGCGGGTTGTGTTGGACACTATAGAACAGTTTGGCCTGGTGAATACATGGAGGTATTACTGTGCGAGCAGTGAGGGGTACACTCATTTTCCACACCCCATGATACTTGGACGAGGTTGGACTATTGGTGCTTGTCTGCTGGAGTGGTGGTGTGGGTTGAAGTGGTTTCTCATCTCCTGCCCACATTATCGGACCACTCCCCTGTGTTGGTTAAACTGTGGATCCCTAGAGCGGGGGGTGGAGCGTCCTTGTCGGTTCCTGGACATGGCTCTGAGGGATGCTGTCTTTACAACTGTACTGGGAGAGGCGATAGTAGAATACCTTTCGATTCATGTTGGGTCAGTGGACTCTAAGGCCACCCTATAGGAGGAATTTAAGGCCTATGCATGAGGGTTGTGCATTTCAAAAAACGCAGGGGTGCTTAGGGCTCTGCTATGTACGATTGTGCAGATAGAGGCGCAGCCCAATGAGTTGGATTGTAGTGCAGCCAACTCTGGCCCCCCTGATATGCACAAACACACGGCATTGCTGTCTGAATTCTGCGAGGCTGCAGAAAGGGAGGCACATTTTATGGGTAAATACGCCCTTGCTAGGCGGTATGGGGAGGGTGAAAGGCCTGGCAGAACATTGGCCAGACTGATGCAACAAACCCGCAGCCGAACCTACATAGCTGAACTCAATGGGGAAGATGGTGAGCAAGTCACTGGTAAAGTGGGGGTATTGCGGGAGGTACTTAAATATTACATAACCTTACATACCTCCATGACACTGACCTCCCTGTAGATTATAGGGATTACCTCGATGAGGTCTCCCTTGTCTGGATGGAAAAGGCTCAAAAGGAATTCTTTGCAGAGCCCTTTACAGAAGACGAGGTAATGGAGGCCATTAACATGCTAGATGGCTCCAAAGCACTAGGCTTGTATGGATTTACGGGCTGTTTTTATAAAAAATATAGAGATCTCCTAGTGCCTCATCTAATTGCTATGTATCAGGAAGCTATTGCAAAGGAGGTACTTCCACCCACCCTGAGAGAAGCTGTTATAATATTATTTGCCAAACCAGGAAAGGATGTATTGAAATGTAGTTCCTATTGGCCCTTGTCACTCAGATTCTAGCCAAAATATTGGCGAAAAGGCTTGTGTTGTTTGTGGAGAAACTGATCTCACCAGCGCAATCGGGATTCATTCCCCACTAATCCACGGCCCCAAACAAGTGCACGCTATTCGCCACGCTGAATAGGATCTCACTTACCGTCCCAATGGCGGCTGTACTGCTCGACGCTGAGAAGGCATTCGATTCACTTGAGTGGCCCTTCCTTTATGCCGCCATGGGGAGATTGGGGGTGCCAGAACGGTTTCTGGCAGTGGTTTGTCTATTTTACACATTACCCATGGCGCATATTTGTTTGAATGGTACATTGACCAAAGAGTTTCCACTTACTCGGGGTACACAACAGGGTTGGCCTCTGTCCCCCCATCTCTTTGTAATTGCGCTTGACCCACTAGTATGCCAGTTGTTGGAGAGGCATAGTCTTCGGGGGTTGCAATTTAACAATGGGCCCTTGTTACTCGCACTCTTTGCCGATGATATTATTCTTTATGTACGGTGCCTCGACGACAACCTTACACCGCTACTCTGGGAAGTCACGAGGTACGGCACTAATTCGGAGGTGCTCCAATTGACTGAGGCAACCTGTGCTAGAATGGGTGATTACATGCTGACTTGGTGCGATGACTCAGTGAAGTACCTTAGAGTCCACATCCATAGGAATAGGGATCATATCCTTCAATTGAACCATGGCCCGGTAGTTGAGAGGTTGGAATGAAATATTGACTGGCTGGTTGAAGCTGCCCTCATCAGTGGCCGAAAGGATAGCTATAATCAAAATGGTGTTATTGCCACAATTCTTGTACCTCTTTTTAAATATTCCCATACCACTATATAATAGTTTTTTTCTGTAATCTACGCACATTGCTAACATGATTGGTGTGAGGTGGTAAACAGGCCTGCATTAGCTGGGACACTGAATCTACAGATATACCATATGGTTGCACAAGCGAGTTATGCCTGACACTGGTACTGTGCAGACATTCGGATCCCGTATTATAGACCCGAGGCTGACTTGGTGCTCCCGGCTCCTCTTAATACTCTGCTACCCCAAGGATTCCCTCGGGATCCGCAAGACATCCAAACAGTGTCTACTACCAGCTTGGTGTGGTATTGGTTATATATGTAGTGTTGTGCGCGTGTATGTCTCGTGTGTGTGTGGCGCGTGTATGTGTGTGGCGCGTGTATGTGTGTGCATGTGTGGAATGCGTGGAATGTATGCTGGGAAGAATGTAGTGGGTGGTGAGACAGTTGCTGAAGGAGAGGGTGGAGGATGCTGTTGTGTTCGTGCCGCTATGTTACTTTTTACTTAATGGAATAAAGAAGAAACGAAGAACCTCGACAGTCTACGAGTCATCTTTCTTACAATATATGGCGACGAGCGGGATCGTAGCGGCATTGAACACAAATTCATCAAAAAATTTTGGGGATTATTTTTTCTTCATTATTTAAAAATTACCATCTTTCTATTGGATTTGACTCCTATTACTTCGACTACATCTTTAAATGGACTCGTGAACGGTAAATTGCTATTTTTAGAACTTTTACCTTCGGCAACGTTTACTTGTCGAGTGGTGCATTTTTCAAGTGGACTCCTGCGCGAGTGGATGGTGCATGAGCGTTCCGCGCATGTGGATCGTTGCAGCTTAAGCAGAAACATTCCTTTGGCTTTCCGTAGCGGATTGTTTATCATCACGCAGCATCGTCATCATGCAGCATCGTCATCACGCATCACAACATAACGTGGCGGCCATCTTGAATATATTTGCAGTATCCTAGCAACGAGCACTTCGCATTAACGTCATTCCGAGTGCCGATTTCAATGCTGACAACATTAATTAAATGCCGATTTCAACGCTGGTGATGTTAATTGAGTGCTGATTTCAACGCTAGTGATATCAATTGAGTACCGTGTTCAACATTGGTGATGTCAATGCTCAGAGTCTATGTAAATTCTTGAAATGTACAATTATTTACCTAATTTACAAAAAAAAAAATTCTTCTGACAAATAACTGTATTATTTACAAACTTATTATTTACAAACTTTGGTGAACAATTTGCCCAAAAAGGAATAATAACTGTTAATAATATTTTAACTTTGGTGAACTTTTTGCGCCAGGATCGTGTTTACAAGGATATATATATATTTTTTTTCCCGATTGTAGTTTGTTGTTTTGACTGTATATATTAATTTAATTTTCTAATTTCTAGGTTTGGTAAAGCGCAACAGCTACCCCAGCAATGGGGTGTCCCGGCGCTAGCAAACAAGCAAACTCCTACTGAACGGGGAGGGAAGGCTAAGAACCCTAGGGAACGGGGAAGAGGTGGGTCTTGATAGCTTTGCGAAAGGCTGGGAGACAGTCTATGGAGCGGATGCTGAGGGGGAGATCGTTCCATAGTTTGGGCCCTAGGACGCTAAAGGAGCGGCCACCAGTGCGACTAAGTCTGATTCTGGGGACTGTCAGAAGAAGTTGATTAGAGGAGCGAAGGTCGCGGCCAGGGACATAGGGTCGGGCCAGATTTCGCAACAGAGGGGGATTTCCCTGTTTGACGATCTTAAAGATCGTGATAAGAGCTTTGAATTTCACTCTCTGTTCTACGGGCAGCCAGTGTAATTTGCGGATGGTGTCTCTGGCTGAGCATCTACGTGGGAGACCGACCAGAGTTCTGGCCGCCGTGTTCTGGATACGTTGGAACGTAGCCGTTTCAGCTTTGTTTGCTCCCAGTAGAAGGACGTTGGCATAGTCCAGGCGGGACAAGATGGTTGCCTGGATAATTAGCTGGCGAGCTTTAGAGTCAAATAGCCCAAGTATAGGCCGGAGGTTTCTTAGGAGTCCTATGCAGGTGGCTGCCACCTTTTTAGTATGTGACTGGAAGCTGAGGTTGGCATCCATCCAAACTCCCAAATTTTTTACACAGTTTTTAGGGGATGGAGTGGTGCCAAGGGATGACGGCCACCAGTGCTCATTCCATAGGCAGGTGTTACGGCCGAGGAGTAGCACCTCGGTTTTCCCGGCATTAAGTTGGAGGTAGTTGTCCGTCATCCATTGAGCCACTGATGCCATGCCCTCTCTAAACTTGGATGCCGCGGTGGACGGGCTTTCAGAGAGGGTGACGACCAGCTGGGTGTCGTCGGCGTATGAGACCAGCGTGAGCCCCCACTCTTTGGCCACATCTGCAAGCGGCTGGACATATAAGTTAAAGAGGGAGGGGCTCAGCGCTGAACCCTGGGGGACTCCTTGGGCTATGGGATGAGATTTAGAAAGAAATGGGGGGGCTGACACCTTGAAGGATCTGTCCTTTAGAAAAGATTGGAACCATGAAAGAGCAAGGCCAGTCACACCGGCCTTCTCTAGACGTTCCAGAAGGATGTCATGGGACACCGTGTCAAAGGCTGCGCTGAGATCTAGTAGAATCAGCGCAGCACTTTGTCCGGAGTCCAGGATCGTCCTGAGATGTTCGGTGGTGGCCAATAAGGCAGACTCAGTACTATGGGCCGCTCGAAAGCCATTTTGGGAAGGATCCAGAATTCCGTGACGGTCCACATGTTTCGAGAGAATGCCGTTGACATGGGCCTCTGCTATCTTGGATAGCCAGGGTAGAAGGGATATTGGTCGGTAGCTTTCTGGTTTGGAAGGGTCGAGGGTGGGTTTTTTGATTATTGGTGATACCCACGCTTGTTTCCGGGCGATGGGTACAGAGCCAGAGGTAAAGGAGAGATTGAGGATATCCAACATGGGAGATAAAAAAAGATCCAGTGAGTCCAGGAAGTTAGAGGGGCTCATAGGGTCAGCTGGGGAACCAGACTTCACCTTCCTGCAAAGTTTGTTCAGTTCGGCGGCAGAGATGGCAGGAATTTGGGTAAGAGGGATACGGCTGGGGGCTAGGGTAGTAGGCTCTCTGGAATGAGGAGGGTTCTGCAGAAAGGTGGCATATATTTTTTGAACTTTTTCAACGAAGTATATGGCAAGCTGCTCACATTGTTCGTTGGAGGAGATTTTTGGAGATGGCGCCCTAGGGTTTTGGAGTTCTTTGACTAGTTTAAAAATGACTTTAGATGGGTTCGAGTTGGAGCTAATTTTGTTAGCATAAAAAGAAGCGCAGGAGGATCTGATGGCTTTATGGTAGATTTTAAGTTTGGATAAATAGTTTGTTTTATCCTGATTATCAAAGTTTTTCCTCCATTGGCGCTCGGCTTTTTTACACTCCTTATGTAGCGCTTTGAGGATATCATCATACCATGGACTGGAGGGCGTGTTGCGTCCTTTAGTCAGTTTAGCTGGGATGAGAGTGTCGAGGCCATTGGTAATCCAGGTAGTGAACGAGGTGTAGGCCGCTTCTATCTCCTGATAAGTTTCGCAGTGGAAGTCACCTAAGGTTTTATGGAAGGCGGGGGTGGAGAGCTTGTGCCAAGGTCTTCTAAGGCGTTGGTTGGATTCAGTTTTGAACTGCCGATGTGGTGCAGGAACCATAAGTTTAACGAGATAGTGGTCCGTCCATCCCATTGGGGAGGGGATATCAGTGACTGCTTCTTGGATGTTAGTGAAGATCGGATCCAGGGTATGGCCTGCCATGTGGGTAGGAGCATGGACTAGTGAGTTAAGTTGTAGTGCCGAAAGGTCTGCAAGAAGGCTAGAAATGGTATGGTCATTAGTCAAGTCAAAATGCAGATTAAGATCACCTAGTATGGTGAAATTGGCAGATTTGGTAATGAGCGCCGTGGAAGTTTCGAGGAGAGCATCAATGAACCTTGAGGCCTGGCCTGGTGGGCGATATATGTAAAGGCCGGATAACGTAGACTGAGGACTGATGCTGATTTTGAATTGAGCGCATTCGCAGTCTGGGAGAGGTTCTTTGATAAAGGAGCAAGTGAGGTTCTTTTTATAGATGACTGCGATGCCGCCCCCTGGGTTTCACGGTTTATGGTGACCAAGTGAAACTCATCTGGGAGCGTCAGGTTAGGGATGGTAGTTATGCCGTCTCGTAGCCATGTTTCGCACAAGAACAGGACGTCAGGATTTTCTTCCTGTAGGAGTGATTAATTCAAATGTCTTCAATTCACCCACCACCGTTCTTTTTAGCAGAGTCCGGTGAACCTCCTATTGCATGAGATTTATGGCTTGACATGTTCGAAGCTTATGTTGAGGTTTTAGCTGAAGAAGAATCTTCTCAAGAAAGAAAAGTGTCTTTGCTTAAACATAGACTGGGTGCAGTAGGGTTAAGGGAATTCAAAAATTTACCTAAAATTGAAAATACTGGTGACATGGGTGCTTATCAATGTGCTGTTAAACAAATGCAGGAGAGGTTTGGAAGGAAAATTATTGTCGTTATGGAGAGGTTTAAGTTTTATTCGAGAGCTCAAAAAATAGATGAGTCAATTGATCAGTATGTTTCAGCTTTGAGGGGTTTAGCTGTTACGTGTGAGTTTGAAAGTATGACGTATGACCAGGTTTTACGTGATCAGATTCTTATGAAGACTAAATCAAAAAAAAATCTGGAAAAGTTATGGTCATTAGGGAGTACTGCATTAAAAAATGCTATTGAAGTAGCTAGAGGTGTGGAGATTTCGGACCAATGTATTCGCGAGGTCAGGAATGAGAAAAATGATTCCGATTCTGCTTCAGTTAACGTGATAAATAAGGGTGACAAAGCTAAATTCAAGAATGATAATAAGTCAACTAATTATTCTTCCTATCCTAATAAGAAGAGCAATGAAAAAAGTTATGAGAAAGGTAATGAGCTGAAGAAGTTTGCGTGTTTTAGGTGTGGATCTTCTAGCCACCTAGCAAACTATAAGTGGTGTCCTGCTCTTGATAAAATATGTACTAACTGTAAAAAAAAAAAGACATTTTACTAGAGTGTGTCGCAACTTTAAAGCTAAGGTCAATTTTCTCCAAGATGATGAGCAAGATGACATTAATTGTGTCCAATTTGATAATCAAGACAATACCTTTCACGTAGAAGGTGAAATATGCAGTGTACATGATGAGTCAGCTAAAGGGATGAGTAAGGTTAGAAAGTTACCATCGTGTTTTGTCAATATTGATGGTCTAGAAGTAAAAGTTATGGTGGATTCTTGTGCGTGGTATACCATTATGGGCATGGACTTGTTTAAATCTCTTTGGCCCAACAGGTCATTATTGGGACCTGATGTACACCCTGGAAGTTACACTGGTCACAAAATACCTTTGGAAGGGTTTATACTAGCCAAAATAAGTTTTGGACCCAACTCGTGTCAAGGCAAAATTTATGTGGCTAACAAAGGTGCAACCATTTTGGGGTGGCCACATATATTTGATTTAGGTATGAAAATTGATCCTAGTTTGGATTGTCCTGTTTACTCTATTCAGAATGATTGTGTTGAGAGGGATAGTTACTCAAATCTTCAGGAAAAATTTCCTGATGTATTTTCTAATGGGATTGGTAAAATGATTGGCTTCAAGCACAGAATTATATTGAAAGAAGGTGCATGTCCTGTTCGGCAAAAACTTAGGAACGTACCTATTAGTTATAGAGAAAAATTGGGCGAAATACTTAAGAAATTGTGCAAGGATGGAATCGTGGAACCAGTCGGGAGTTCAGATTGGGTTTCGCCAGTCGTGATTTCTCTAAAATCTAATGGCGATTTGCGTTTGTGTGTCGACCTAAGATGTTTAAATGAAGCTATTTGGGTTGATACATTTCCTCTTCCAAATTTGCAAGAGCTTACATCTTCCGTTGGTGGATCTTCTTGGTTTTCCAAGATAGATTTGACAAGTGCATATCATCAAATTGTGTTAGAGGATGATTCTAAACATTGCACTGCCTTCATTACCACAGAGGGAATGTTTAGATATAAACATATGCCATTTAGCCTTGCAAGTGCATCTGCGGTTTTTCAAAGAGAAATGTGCAGGGTCCTACAAGGCATTGAAAATGCTAAAGTATTTCAGGATGACATTTTAATATATGGGAAGAACAAGGAATGTCACGATAAAAGTTTATATGCTGTTCTAGATGCATTAAGAAAGAGTGGATTAACTATTAAAAACGAAAAATGTGTGTTTGGGAAATCCGAAGTAGAGTATTTGGGACATGTCATATCCAAAGATGGTATTCGACCTAAAGTTAGTCATGTTGATGCTATTTTAGCTGTTCCTGAACCTACAAATAGGGAACAATTCATGTCATTTCTGGGATTAACAGAATTTTACTCACTTTTCATTGAAAATTATGCCTCGAAGTTTGAACCCTTGAGATCATTGTTAAAAAGAGGTGTAATGTTTACATGGGGTGACCAACAAAAAATATGTTTTGAGAAGGTGAAGAAAGAGATAGTTGCAACACCATGTTTGAAACCCTTCTTGCCAACTGCTGAATGTATTTTATCTGTGGATGCGTCTGGGTATGGATTTGGTGCTGTGTTTTCTCAACATGTTAAATCTGAGAAATGGGTAGTGGCGTATGCTTCACGCACATTAACAAAAGCGGAACGAAATTCTTCTGTAATAGAAAAAGAATTGTTGGCTGCTTCATGGGCGGCTGAGAGATTCAGGATGTATGTGTGGGGGAGGAAGTTCAAAATTTGCACTGATCATAAACCATTGGTGAACATTTTAAGACCTGAAGGTGGGAAGAATTTAACTCCAAGGTTGGCTCGCTTAGCTTCAAAGCTGCAAATGTTCAGTTTTGATATAGAGTATATTCCGGGTAAAGACAACGTAGTTGCGGATGGTTTGTCAAGGCTACCTAATGTGGATATGACAGGTGTTGGAACGAATACTGACTGTGAGATAGCGTTTACCACTAAGGATGTATTTCTGATAGGTGATAAGGATGTTGATAGTGGCGTATCTGAGGCGTTTTGGATGAGTGAGATGGATAAAGATGTTGTTTTGAAATAGGTTAAACGTTTTATAGTTGATGATTGGCCAAGAGAATCCAACTTACGTGGTGAATGTGCTGCGTTTTTAAAGATTAAAGAAGAACTGTGTGTTGTTAATGATATTGTCTTAAGGAGTGACAGAATTGTGCCTCCAGTTGGCTTAAGGAAGAATATTGCAGAGAAGAGTCATTCGGGACATGGTGGTATGTCCAGCTGAAAAAGGAGGGTTAAGGAGTGGTTTTGGTGGCCAGGTGTTGATTCCATGGTGGATTGTTTAGTAAGGGATTGCAAAGTTTGTGGTGTTAGTGATAAAGTGGCAAAGCCATTAAGTGTGCCTTTAACCATGGTGGAGTTACCTGACTATCGGTGGCAAAAGGTGGCTATTGATTTCATGGGGCCATTTTCAGCCTTATCGTCTATGGATTGTTATGCTATTGTATTAGTTGATTACTATTCGAAATGGGCCGAGGTAAGAATGGTAAGTGGGATGACTACGGATGTGGTTATTGAATTTTTAGAGGACGTGTTTTCAAGGGAAGGAGTACCAGAAGTTCTGGTTTCGGATAATGGTCCCCAGTTTGTGTCACAGAAGATGGAAGAGTTCTTAGTGGTGATGGGTATCAAGCACATCAAATCGTCACTATATCACCCAGAAGGTAACGGTCAAGTTGAGCGCTTCAACAGGGTGGTTAAGGAAGTGATCAAATTGGCATTGAGTGCGGGTTTACCTTGGAGGAAAGCTCTACAAGAAAGATTGACTGCATATCGTGCTACTCCGCATTATGCCACAGGGAAAACACCATTTGAAATTTTGAGAGGTAGGAAACCATTTACTGGATTGGTTCCTTGGTGGTTGAGGAAAAGAAATGATAAAATGCAGTGTAATGGGAAGGATGTTGATAAAGAAATCAGATCTGAAGTCAAAAAGTATCAAGATAGCAATCAGCAGTATCATGGAAACAAACATGCTTGGCCTTTGGTTAAGATTGGTCAGATGGTTAGTGTGAAGAACCCTAGAAAAGTGTTGAAAGGTGAAAGTGTATGGTCCAAACCCTTGAGAGTAATGAAGGTGTTTGGTAGCGCTGTAGAATTGGAAGATGGTAAGAGGTGGAATTTTCGGCAATTGAGTTTTTGCAATGAGAGGAATGGTGTGGTAGGTTCACGATCTGGTGGTGTCGATGATGGGACGTGTAGTGGTTATATGTTAGGTGATGACTTTGGTCTAGTAAAGGAGTTGGCGTTAACTGGCAGTACGGGTGGTTGTAGTACTAGTTGTGCTACGGGAAATGGTGTTAGAGATATTGTTGATGTTGGATCATCTTGTACCTATTGGTGTTGAAGGTGAGACTCTTCGCCGTGGTGATAGAATAAGGAAGATGCCTGTCCGATTTTCTGATTTCAAATTAGGGTAATTCTTTTAGTGGTGACTTAAGCTATTAAGGAGGAGGGTGTGTGGTATTGGTTATATATGTAGTGTTGTGCGCGTGTATGTCTCGTGTGTGTGTGGCGCGTGTATGTGTGTGGCGCGTGTATGTGTGTGCACGTGTGGAATGCGTGGAATGTATGCTGGGAAGAATGTAGTGGGTGGTGAGACAGTTGCTGTAAGAGAGGGTGGAGGATGCTGTTGTGTTTGTGCCGCTATGTTACTTCTTACTTAATGGAATAAAGAAGAAACAAAGAACCTCGACAGTCTACGAGTCATCTTTCTTACAATACTTGGCATAGCACAAGCTAATGTATGTGACTGGTGCACAGCTATTGTGTTCCCCAGTGCTACAACTTGCTGGAAACACTTGGATTCCCATCCTGCAGGAGGAGCACACATTACCCCCAGGTCCCTCATATCCTCGTTCCTTTCATTACTAAGTCGAGATAGCCATCTCCCGACAGAAAAAAGATCAGAAGAATGCTGGGACACTAACCCCGCCCCTCTCATTCCTCCTGTTCTTTTTTTCTGTCTGTCGACAGAATGGTCAAGGATGGTCAAGGATGCTGATGCTGGGAGGCAGAGTTGTTCCCGGCTTGATTCCTGATTACCGGTCCTTTGCTGCTGGTCCACCGCCACCCGGTTGCTTCCAGGTCGCTGTGCTAGTCTTCCTGTCGCCAGGTCGGGTGGAAGTCGTTCTACGCTTGCTCCCTTGGATTCTTGCTGGATGTTGGATTGAGGGCCTTGTTTCTGTTGGTGTTTCGGCCCCCACTCCGGGTGAGTACCGCGTAGCGGTGTTTCTCTACTTTCCTGCACCGGTTTCTAGCTGTGAGGTGCAAGGCGCCTTGTGTCGGTGGTGTACTTGTACATTATTTTTGTAGTCATTTGTTGTCTTTGTTTTCAGACCTGGCTCGCCATTCTCTGCATTGCCTGTTGTGTATGCTGCATTTCTTCCCTGCTGGACCTCCAGGCGGTAGGCTGGTGCATGGCGCGTCCCCTTCCTGTAGTACTCGCAGTCTCTGAGGGGCTCAGGGTTTCAATGGCACTCTTCCCCCCTCCCTGACCTCTGGCAGCATTGGTGCCTTTCTCTCCGGCTTTTTCTCAGTCTGAGCTGCTGATTGCTGCACCTGCTGCGTTCCGGAATGAGACCTTGTGTGATGCAGTGCCCGGCTCAGCGTTCTGAGCTGACATGTAGATTCTGACAAGGATAGCGATTACTCTTTTTTCCAACTGGTATTGCTGCAGGACTCGGCTGTGAATTGGATGAGTCTGGGTTCCCCCGTTGTCTCTGGGCGTGTTGCACTGCACTGTTGGAGATTTTGCGCTTATTATGATGCCTGTAGTGGTTTGTTTCCTTTTGATCGTTTCTGATGGGTCTTCGCGTCCCTGCGCTCGTCCTCGACCATCATTCCCGGGGCTGGTGTACTTTGAGATGTATTGTGCACTGCCCAGGCCTCGCTGATCTGAGGAACCATTGCCCGGGCTCGGATCTTTGGCCCTGTTTCCGCTACTGTCAGTCTGTGGGGCTCCCTCAGTTCGGCGTCAGGTCAGGTACAAAGACTGTGGTGAGTGTTACTTTACAGAGACCTTGCCTGACCCTCGCAAGCTTTGATCTTTTTTGGTGTGGGGGCAGTTTCATGACGATTCACTCCTGCTGGCGCTATTCAGGCGTGGTGATGGTGAGCCTACTGTACTCCTTCACCTGGGCAGGTTAATGCAGTCGCATTTTATCTTCTGGGCCATACATGGAGTTGCTTGTCTCCCTGGTCAGCTGGATGTTGGTTGTGGGATGTGGCTTGTTCCCTGGATGCACTACAGGCTGCTCTCTCACTGGGCTGCCTTGCATGGATGCTCTGGTGTATGTTTTCAGTTGCGAGGGGGGGTGCTTGTTTATGGTTGCCTCTGCTCCTGTATGGTGCGGTTCTCCTCCACTGTGGCTCGGTTCCTTTTGATGGCTGTCCGTTTGTTGGATAGCAGTCTTCTTGCAGTGGCTGGGTTGGCTTTTCTTGGCCCATGTGTCTTGTGTTTTTTTCGTCTGGGCCCCCGCTGTTGCCAGTCTGTGGGCGCCTGGTCTCTTCTGCTCTCGGGCCTGGCCTTGGCATTCCCTGTGTTTCTGGGGTGGTGCTCTGGGCACTGGTTCCTCATTTTGGCTTTGGTAAGTCTCTGCCCTTTGCTTATCCTGGAGGGTGTGCCTGTGGATGTAGTACTGGTTGTTGTCTCTGTCTTCCTGCTGCTGTCCTTGCTCTCATGCTTCCATTCCTTGTCACATTTGCCTGCGATTCTGCCTGGCTCTTCTTGACACGCTGGTTTATGCTGCATTTTTGCCCTGGCTGTCTTCGGGCCCTTACGTTTGGGCCGGGTGCTGGGGTTCATTGGCTGTGTCCTGTGCCTCGCGGATGCTGGTCCTGGCCTCCGGTGTTTTGCCTGTGGCCGTTGCTCCCTGAAGACGGCTTCTCTCCTGGTTGGGGTCGCCCTCTTGGGCTTCCGGTTGAGGTTGTTTCCTCTTTTCTGCTTCCCCGGGCTGCTGGTTCTTGGCAGGCACTGTGGTGCTGATATAGCATCTTTTCTGGGTCTGTCCCCCTTGCAGGTGTGCTTTGGGGGCCCCTGGATGGCACTCTCTGGTCCCCGCTGCAGCATGGGGTTCTGGACGCTTCGCCTACTTCTGTGCCTCAGTTGCTTCTAGCTTCCCCTGATGTCTTGTGTTTGGCCTCTTGGCTGGTGGCTGTGCCTCTTCCTTCGGCCTTTCCTCCCTGCTTTCTCTGGTCTCGTCTGGTGTCAGTGGTGCTTCTGGGTGGGCGTTGTTTGATGCCTGGATGGATTTCCCAGGTACTGTTGGCCTCCGCTGGGTCTCTTCTGGCCTGCAGTGTTCTTCTCTGGCTTGATTCGCTGAGGTGGGGGTTGCTTGTCCCTGTCTTTTCTGGTGGTTCTTTTTGCCGGGGTTGTGCCTCTGCTTTTCCCTGTACTCTTGTTGTTCCGGGCCGTGTTTCTGTCTCTCCTGGTCTGCAGGCTTGCAGCTGCTTTTGCTTGGCCTTCGGTGGTGCTTCTTTGTAGTTGCCTGTTGCCTTTGGCCTTCCTCCCTGTTGGCTCCTGTTCTTGGCTGGTCTGCTGGTTTCCGTTTGGTACGAACTGCTCGGGGTTGCCTGGTTGCGCTCTTGCTGTGGTCCTGGCTGCTTGATGGGGCTGTGTTGGGGGCTCGTTGTGTGGCCTGCCACTTATTTTGCTGGTGTTTTTTCTTCCTTTGGGGTGGCTGGTCCATCTGCTATCGGGTTCTGGTCCTTGCGGGTGTGGTGTGTTCCTGCCGTTGTGGCCTCTTGGCTCTGGCTGTTCCTGTTTGGGTCTGTCGCCCACTCCTGTTTTCCCCTACTCTTGGGATTTTGCTTGGGCGAAGTAGGGACTGATTGCTCTCTAACCTGTGCTCTGCTGGGGCCTTCCCTTCTTTGGCATTCCCCCGGTTGTGGGTTTGGCCTTTGGGTCCTTCTGGTTGAGCGGGTTGCTGGGCTTTGTCTTTGGGTTCCAGGCTGCTATTTCCTCAGTTGCTGTTTTCTGCCCTGGGGGTTTATCCCCTGCTCGGACCGTTCTGGGCTGTGGGGTTTGGTTGTTTGGTGCTTCCCGCCCTGGCTTCTGTTGCTGCTGTGGTCGGGATGTTTCTTTTTTTTGGTGTTACCTCTTCCCTGGTGGATTGGGGTTTCTGTGCTGTGTTGTTTGAGCCTGTCCTGCTTTTTCAGGGCCATTATTGGTTGTTGGCCCTCGGTCTTTGCTGGCCTATGCAATTGTTTCCCCTGCCTTATGCTTGGGCTGTTTGGGGATGTCTCTGCCTGGCCTGTCTCTGGTTGGGCTTGTCTGATGCTGGTATTGGCTCCCTTGGGGTTCCCTTGCTCTGGTCTTCGGTTATCTGGGTTGTTTGGCCGTTCCATTGAACTCCTTCTCTGGTGTTCGGAGTGTGGCCTCCTTGGCCTGTGGCTTCTTGCTCCAATTTCCACCAGTTTGCAGTTGGGGTGTTCTGTTGGGGCTGTGTTCTTGGGTTCCTGTGCTTCCTCCTGTTACCTTTTCTTCTTTGCAGTCCCAGGTCTCATTGTCCTGGTAGGCTGCTCTTGTCGGTTCCTGCTGCTCGGTCTTCCTGGCGTTACTGGTTCCCTTGGTGCCTTGTTTCCTGGTTGGTTTTTCATCCTGTTGGGTTCTGGTCCCTGCTAGGTCTGCTCCTTTCTGGCTCTTGGGGCCTGGTTGGTTGGCTTCCGGATGTTTGTTCATCTTTCCCCGGTGCCTTGGCTTTCCCTCTTTCCCTGTCCGTGGTGTCTGTCTTGCCTTACGTGCTGGGTGCTGGTGGGCTGTCAGCTGGTACTGGCCCTTTTTTTCATGGGGCCTTGTGCTCTACTGTGAGGTTCCGAGAGTTTTCATTTGGTCTCTCCGGGGCCGGGTCGTTTGCTTCCCTGCTCTTCTGGTTTGGTCCTGCCCTTTGTGGGCTTCTCTACCTTTTTTTCTAGGGGGCGACTTAGGTGATTTTGTTGGGGCTTCGCGTGTCTCTGGCCCCCTTGTCCGCTGGTGTTTGTTTTCTTTCCGGGGCCTGCATTCGGCTGGCGTGAGTTCTCTGTGCCTGGGTGGGGCTCTTGTTGCCCGGATATTACTTACCGGTAATCGTCATTACTCCGGGTCCAGTTGTCCTCATCCCATTCATACGCCCGCCCTCCCTCCAGGATGGCAGGCCTTCCTGTTGTGGGCTTGGTTGTTCAGGTGAATGCTGGGTAAGTACCCCTTTATGCACCCCCGGTGGGAGGGGCGGGGTTAGTGTCCCAGCATTCTTCTAATATTTTTTTCTGTCAGGAGATGGTTATCTCCACTTAGTAATGAATGGGACGAGGACAACGGGAACCAGAGTAATGAAGATTACCGGTAAGTAATTGAGCATTCTCCAAGTTCCACTTGCTCACAATAGGAGATTTGGTCTCTGGGGGCACATTTTTTCATGTACTGAAGATCCCCACTCCTGAACTGTTATCACAATAGATCATTTTGTGCTCCTGTGAGTGCAGAGGGTGCTGCACGCATGCCTGGATAGTCACCCCTTAAAACACCCTGACTTTTCCATTCTGACTGGGGTTATCCGGGGTGGGGATGGGAGTCATTTGGTGGCACGGATGTACAAGGAGGCTGTGGCTTTGCTCCTGTGCCGTGATACAAGTGCACGGGCGGTGTGGGAGCAGGATCTGGGCTATCCTTTGACAGATGTGCAGTGGGGTAGGTGCTGCGCACAAATACGCCGGGTGTCTCAAAACCACCAGCATAAATTGTTGCTTTTTACATTTCTGTGGAGGGTATATGTGACCCCTGGTAAACTGCATCGTATGGACCCCTCTCGTCCTGACAAGTGTCCAAGATGCCGCTCTCTGGATGCTGACTTTGCACACATGACTTGGACTTTCATTAGAATAGAGGGCTATTGGATATTGATATTTGGAGAACTATCTAAGATGGTGGGGGTTGAGATTGGCCCGTCACCCTTATTGGCACTGTTGGGGTACGTTCGCGATCGTCCCAAATCCCAGCACTGATTTATTGCTATAACGCTTCTGATTGCTAAGCGTGAAGAGGCTCTTAGTGGGCCTGCACCCAGCCCCCCACACTCAATTTTATGGCTTTGTTGTAGGACAAACTGTAATACCATGACAAACACATATGCACAGTTGCAGCCACCGGCCTCCTGACCTGTAGATATCTGACAAATGCTTCAAACGTACCTGTTAGCTGATCAGTATAGTAATGCGCCCCCACACAGGAACAGACTGCAACCACTGGATCTGTAGTCATTTAACGACCAATTTGTAATAAATGTACCAAATATGCCAATGTCATTGTATTAAATATTTGGTTATCCTGATTGTAATACTCGGGTACAGAGCAGTACATAGAGACTGTTTGGACCTCGATATGACCACCTTGGACACCTCGTCATGTACGATGTTGTTATACAATTTCTTCCTTGTGTCACTGCATTGTAATGCTATGCTACTATTCTTCTTTTATTCTTGGTTGTTGCTTTTTTGAAAAATGCAATAAAAATAAAAAATAAAAAAGATGTGTTCCTTCTTTAAGACCCACAAGCTTGGGGATGTGTACCCCAAGAAAGGCAAGCATGTCCTGCCCCTCTGCTCCCTCCGGAATGCCATAATTATGGAGATTATTATGACTATTCCAGTTTTGCAAGTCATCAGTCTGCTGCTTCAAGATCGCTATCTGTTGTTCAAAATGACACACCCTGGACTCCAGTGTAGACCCCTTTTCCTCAATATGTTGGAGTGTAACATTAGTCTCCATGACAAAAGGTTTCAAAAGTTACATTTTTTTCCATTAGATCCTCCAAGGTCAGAGGTAGAGGAGACTTTGTAGGAGAACCAGGATCCTTTTTCTGCCTTTTGGTGGAAGCAGTTGTATCTTTGCGAGAAGCAGACATGACTGTAGATGAGGTAGCAGCCTTTGAAGTAGAGGCGGGAGAGGACTCAATAGGCATGCACCACACAAAAATTGATATCCAAAATATATCCGCAAGTCCACAATATCAGGTAAGGCCCAAAAAGCTGAAGCACAAACCGCATATATTATTATATAAGTTGCATCCAAAATAACTGAAGGAGTCTACCTTGTATGTTATCCATAGACATACAGGGCCAGATGTAACAAGCGAAATAGCGATCGCAAACGCTGAAATTCACTGAATATCAGTGTTTGCAATCACAATTTAGCTGTGTACTATGTAGGTAGGCAAATAACTACTTTTACTAAATAAGGAATCGCAAAATGTGCTATTCCTCATTTTGCGCAAGCATTTAGAGAAATGCAATTTGCGATTCCCTAAATGCTATGTTAGTAGGCTTCGCAAATTGTGATAATGCCTTAAGGAATCACAAATTACCACCAACTTCATGTTGGTGGCAAGTGGCGATTTCCTTTAAAAAAGCACCTATTTTGCTTTTTTCAAAGTGCCATGTGGCAAGTGCCATGTGGCACAAATACATGCCCTCAGGGCATGTATGTGCTCCACATGTGCACACATGCACAATTTAGGGGTACAACAGGGTGTCCTTTTGGAACCCTTGAAATTGCGCGAGCAATGTCCGAGTACCTACCGGGTACACGCAAATTGCGCACGCAATTCCCATTCATTTTTATGGGCCTGTTGGCCCATAGGAATACATCGGAAGTGAGGTTCCGTGACGATTTGAACCCGTGTTTTCAACATTGTCGTAAACTCATAATTTTGGTACCAGTGAACCGCGAATGATCCATTTAGCATATCCTGGTGTTTTCGCTATGTTACGAGCAAGAGCACTCTTGTTATAAACACATTTCTGATTGACCCATGGCATCCATCTTAGATTATGGCAGCCATTTTGTATTCTTGTCCTCACATAGTCAATGGACACACAGTGACCTCTGATCAACCCATTTTTACTTAAGGACACGTAAGCTTTAGCCGGCGATTCACCTTGCTAGTGACACGTGCACCTTAGGACAGAAACGCTGTGGCTGCATGACTCGGCAGAAGCTGCCTCCCCAGCCTGAGGCCAGTCCTGCTATACTGGTTCTCGTGTTCGTTGGCCTGATCATGATTAGGTGGCCGAAGCTGGTAGCCTTGCCCATTTACGACCCACAAACATCTCTTATCCTGCTTTTCTATCTTCTGCACCTGGCTCTGCTCCTTTCCTTCTGGGCCTTTATTAGGGGGAGGTAACGAAATTTACGATGAGGCGGTCCGGCTCTTGAATGAAAAGTTGACATGGGATTATGATGGAACAGTGGGAACCCCTCGTTCGTAATGTTTTGACATCAGATATTGTTGACGATTCTTGTGTAACACCAAATATTTATTGTTTAGGACATGAAAGTTTAGAAATGTACTAGCATGTGAAGAATGTTGCCCCAAGCTGAAAATTTCGTATTTAAGGAGCAACCCACTTTGTACAATTCAAACAGGCTTCTAGATTCTGCCCGTGTGTAGTTTCTGTGACTTCTGTGTCCCTGCAGTAATAAACCTTTGGTCTTTGACGCCACCATCGAGAAGCCCGTGTTTCTGTTTATTTGTGCACCGAGACAGGTAGAACTCAGGGGTCTTCGGGTGTTGTCCCTGACACCTCTGGACAGTACCAAAAAGTCCAGAACTCCAATTGGCGCCCAACGTTGGGCGACGTCATTCGGTACCGGTCCAAAAGCCTGAAGAGTTCGAGAAGCTTCGTGTGAAGATTCCAGAGGGAGGCGCCCCACTTCATCGATCCCGGCATATCGCAAAAGTGGCCCGACGTTCTCTTCCACGAGGGTTCCCGTTCGGACGGCTGCAGTGGTCCGCTGCCTTGACTGTCGCCCTGTCTTGGACCCGAGGTGCAGACCTTAGTACGGCGAGACGAGACGGGTTTCTCCTTGGTGACGTCTTCAGTACCTCAGTTAAGTATTAAGTGGTTGCTAGTTGTTTGGTTACTTCGTAAGGATTTACTCCTGTTTGGATAATCCTTTTAGTTCTTGGTTTGGTTTGGTTTCGTAAGATTATCACTGGTTGTTCTAGTTACAATAATCATTTGGTTTAGTTTGGGTATCGATACATTTGTTCGCTTTGGTAGGCCTAAGTTCTTGGTTCGAGTGCGCACTTTTGTTTGTGCCTGTTCTGTGTTCCGGGTTATAAAATGGTAAGTCGGAGAAATTGTATGTTGTCGTGTTTTGGTTGCAACAGGGATTCCCTGTTGGAGGACTCATGTCTGGTTCCTCCGATTGGAACTCCTCTTTATGATCTTTATTGTAAACATGGTGTGGGTCCTATATCTTTTAATGAGGTGTGGATCCGATATACGGAGAAAGACGGTGTCCTTAGTTGGCCACTGCATGGTAGTTTTGAACCCGAAATTCTTGATAATTTAGAAATGAAAATATTTTAGAAGAAAGCCCGGCCGGCAATGTTTGATTCTTTCCGTTATTGGCGAAAAGAATCCAAACAGAGAGAAACTAAAAAGTTAAAAAAAGGACAGAAAGAGCAAGAGTTGACTTTAGAACAGTCTGCCAAGCAGCTGCAACTCAATGAATCTGAGAAAGCGATGGAGGTGGCCAATAGAGTGCGTAATTTAGCGATAGACAAGTGCTATCCTGCCTTGCCATCGAGTACAGCTAAGATAGTAGAGGACCCTGAAAAGGATCCCCTGTTGTATTACTTGTTGAGGTCACCCCCACCGTATGCACAGGGTGCTACAGCTCCACCTTTACCGAATGTTCAATTACCGGTTGCTGGACAGCCTGGTGTACCTGCTCCTGCTCCCCTGAATCAAGCTCCTGTATTTCCTGTGGTCAATATTAATGTTCCTCCGGCACCCCCTCTTCCAGGGTTGCCAGCTCCTCTGCCTATGCCTGTACCGCTGATACCTGTTGTTTCACAAGCTACTTTGCCTGCTACCCCTGCTGTTGCTGTTTCTTCTGTCCCGACTACTACTCTCCTTCAAACTTCTGCGAGTTATATGACTCCGCTTTCTGTTCGTCGGAGAATCACTGATTCTGTCACTAATATTCTATCTCCCTTTTACAAAACTTTGATTAGGAGTCCTGTCTCTGACTCCGTTCAGAGACGTAGTCAGCTCCCTAGTAGTGAAGAACGTGGAATATTAGACTCTACTGCCCTTAGGTGGATTTCGAAAGTTGAAAGATATAGTGTGCGAGATGTATTAGATACATTCATGCAATGGAAGGAACCGACACAGCGCTATGTGTTTGATGTCATGTGTTCCCTTTTACGTGAAGAATGGGAAGAGAGCGAATCTGAACAGGTACCGGATGAATTAATCCAAGTTCAACAAAAATTTGCTGCAGGTATGATTGTTGGTCAGGAAATAAAAGAAGCAATGGAATAAATTTAAGATTTTAGATTCGATCCTTCCCTTCGTTCACCAAGAGAGTTAGAGAAACGTAGTACGAAGCAAGGTCGACAATATCCTATGAGGGAGGTTCCTCCAATATGGCGCAAAGCTGTGCAAGCTGATGCGGTCCTTGGTATTGCAGCCGCTCCGGCCCAATTCCAGAGAGTGTGGATACACATTCCGTGGAAACGAGCCGACGTGTTAGCAGTAAAACAGGCCTTGCCAGATCCGCGTAAAAATCCAGCCGGATACTACAAAGAGTTGGCGCAAACAGTTGAAGCTTGTGTAATGAATTTAGCGGACATTGACATGTTATTTGGCAATGTAGTACCGCAACCAATTTGGGCTAAAATTCGTAAAGAAAATCATCCAGTTGCCCTAGGTGGTGATTGGGCAGCTATAATAGCGGCAGATGGTCAACAAATAGGTGGTTCTAAACCTGAACCTCTAATTGCTAATTTGCCCGGTAGAATAATCGATTTAATGAAAACTCTGATGCCAGCATTGCGCGTTAACTGGGACAAGTTGTCCGCATGCAGGCAGAAAAAGGACGAAAGTGTCTCCGATTTTTTCACAAGGTTTGAAGAAACTTTCGTAGATCACAGTGGTCAGGATATGAGCACGGAAGGAGGACAGAGACTATTTGTTGATACATTTGTGCACAATCTGTTACCAGAGCTCAGTAATAAATTAAAAGATTCTGAAAGTGCGTGGGCTGTCTCTACAACTGCGCAAATACTTGCAACTGCCCAGTATTATGAAAATAGGGATAAAGAAGAGAAGGAAAAGTCAGATAAGAAAAGAAAAGATTTAAAAACTAAAGTTCTCTTGCAGCAGGCATATCCGCCTCGCATGAATCAGACGAATACACAGCAAGGGCCATATCAGAGGACAGACTATGGTTCTCAGAGACCACAATATCAATCGAATCAGTGTGCTTACTGCAAGAAGGAAGGTCATTATAAAAATGAGTGTCCAGTATTAGCACAAAATAATGCTGCAGCAGCTCAGAGAGGTCGTGGTGGTTCTACGCAAATTTCTAGAGGTCGAGGACGAGGTGCTATGCCTCCACAAACAAATGATCGCCCTTCTAATTATTTTGATCAACGAAACGGACAGTCTGCCCAACCTACTAGATCTCAACAGTATCATGTTGAAGACTACTGTGAAGGTAGGGAGGAATTTCAGCAAAATGAGTACTAGGACAGCCATGGACAAAGAGAGGGAGTGGAAAGGGGCGACCATTCGGTCCCCCCGAACGTATGGCGGAGTACCACGATCCCCCCGGGAAGCCATCTTGGGCGGGAGGCGAGTCTCGGCTGGTATGCCCGAAGCGGCGTAGCCGGGGCGCGCTTTTTCCCGCCCTGTAGTGGGCTGGCCTAGACACTGACGCGGCCGGCCACGCCCTTTGGGGCAGGCAGGGGCGGGTTTACGCCCGCCCTGAAGACGGATAAAAGGAGCAACAAGCCAAGAAAGCATCCTCTTGTTCCTGTGCTCTGAAGCTGCACCTCCTCGCTGCACGTGAGATCGAGACGGAACGAAGAGCCAATTTTGAGCGTGGTAATCTTTCTTTTTTGTCTTACAGATACTCTGTCTGAGAATGCCTAAGAAAGTCGGAAAGCGAGTTACTACCGATCAGATGCTCCGTATGCTTATGAAAGAAGTTACCGATCTGAAGAAGCAGATGGCGGCTAAAGACGGGGAAGGGGGACCGAAACGACCTTTGGCGGGAGCAGCTCCTGGAGGAAAAGGCAAGAGGCCCAGAAGGGGGGTATCTGGGGGGGACATCCCGGTTCCCGATACCCCACTCGAGGAGCCAACTCCGGTGCCGAGGGAGGGGAATCCGATTCCCGTGGTGGTCACTCCCGTGTCCGGAGAGGACATGCCGCCTGAGTTAGCAGCACAATTGGCAGCGTGGTTGGGGAAAGATAGCAAGGGCGCCACGGCTGACGACGCACGGGTGTTGATGAAGCAACTGCGTGAAACTAGGGAGGCGGCGAAGGCACCATCGCCAGTTACCCCGCTGTCCCCGGCGGTGGATAAAGCAACAGGAGCAGGTCCAGCGGCGGATGCAGCTTCTGGTTCAGGTAAGCGGCCATTGCCGATTGCGAGGGAGGAGTCTGCACCTTCACGAAGGGAAAAGTTGGGTCAGCATGTCCCTCTGGCAATTAAGGAAAAGATGTGGGCGGGCGAGTATGTAAACATTTTTTCGTTGCTTACCGACCATTATGAGATGGAGCATGTTAAGAGCCAAAAGGAGCTCATGCATCCGAGTGTTTGGCGCGCAAAGATGGCCGCCTTTAAGGTTGACGAAAACATTGGCACTTGGGGCAGGGCATGGGGAATCTTTACCTCCATCATGGGCGAACGTAGGCCCGAGTTGCTGACCGAATTGCCTATTTATCAGTCACGGATCATGGAATATTATGGATCATATGGGGGCAATCAGTGGTTCTGTTACGATAATATTTTTAGAAAAGCGAAAGAACACGACAAAAACTTGACTTGGGATTGTTACGACTCTGTTTCATGGTCAAAAATGGAGAGTACTGGTATGTTGAAGTTACCATTGGTAGGGAGTAGCGCGGGTGAATCCTCCCGCCAATATGCTGGGACACCCTTTCGATCAAGTACGGGTAATGACTACCACTCGAAGCCGAACGGCAACGCAGGTAAAAGGGGGATTTGTTGGAACTTTAACAGGGGTAAATGTACGAGGCCCCAGGGGTCATGCAAGTTTAGACATGAATGTGGAGGGTGTGGGCAGCCATCCCATCCTGAGTCCATGTGCAGAGCCAAAACGGGTGATAACGGCGGTAGGGGAGGCGCCAAACAGGTCTGAAATAGTCCGAGGGGCGCCTTTACCTACTCCGATTGATACCATGGCAATGATTCCTTGGCTCAGTGACTACCCGGATCATGTTTCCGCTGGGGTGTTGCGGAACGGGTTTTCATATGGTTTCCGCATCCCAGTGGGGGATTTTCAGGGTGTAGCAAAATGTAAAAACCAACTGTCGGTCTTGCAACATACGACCGTGGTACAGGAGAAGATTGGGAAGGAGGTTACTCGAGGTCGAGTCGCCGGTCCATTTGATGAGCCACCATGTGCTAACTTTGTTTGTTCCCCTTTGGGGGTAGTCCCTAAGAAGGACCCGGGTGAGTTCCGACTGATACATAATTTATCAGCCCCACGTGGTTTTTCCGTGAATGATGCGATAGACCCGGAAGTGTGTTCGGTGCGGTACGCATCTTTCGATGAGGCCGTCGCCATGTTGAATCGCCTAGGGCCCGGTGCGCTGATGGCAAAATCAGATATTGAGTCAGCGTTCCGGTTGCTCCCGGTACACCCAGACGATCAGCGTCTCCTTGGTTTCATGTTTCAGGGTCACTATTACATGGATAGATGTATGCCGATGGGATGCTCTATATCTTGTGCCTATTTTGAAAAGTTCAGTTGTTTTCTGCAATGGGTCTTCACATAGAGGACGGGTTTTCAACATGTCATGCATTATCTCGATGACTTTTTGTTTCTGGGGGCGGCCGGGGATCCGGAATGTGGACAGGCTTTGAATGAATTTTGTGTCTTAATGAAGCATTTTGGTGTGCCACTGGCACCAGGTAAGACTGTGGGTCCCTCGACTTGCCTCGAGTTCCTGGGGATCGAGCTCGATTCAGAGGAAGGTTGTTTTCGATTACCAAGAGAAAAGGTGTTAAGATTCAGGGCTTCCCTGGAAACGTGTATTAGTGAGTCTAAAGTCAGATTGCATCAATTACAACAATTGGTGGGCCAGCTGAATTTTGCCCTGAGAGTAATGCCGATGGCCCGCCCCTTTTCCCGCTCGATCGCTCAAGCCATGGTCGGACTGAAGGAGGGTCATCATCGCACGAGGCTATCGGCAGAGGTTCGCCAGGACATGCGCATTTGGTTGGCATTTCTGGCGGAGTTCAATGGTCGAATTGTCTGGAATAAACCGGCGGTGTCCTCCGAAGAGCTGGGGCTGTGGACAGATTCGGCTGGGAGCATTGGTTTTGGTGCCATATTCGGCACACAATGGTCGGCTCAAAAATGGCCGTTATGGTGGCATGAGTGTGGGCTGACAAGTAACATTGCCTTTCTTGAACTTTTTCCCATTCTGGTGGCCCTGAAAACTTGGCCTGAGGGATTCAGAGATCACTCTGTGGTGTTTTGGTCTGATAACATGACCGTGGTTGAGTGTATCAATAGCCAGGCAGCACGATGCAAATGGATTCTGAGATTGCTCAAAGAAATTGTGTTATTGTGTATGCAATTGAACGTGCTATTTAGGGCAAGACATGTACCGGGGGTAATGAATCAAGCGGCTGATGCGCTTTCTCGTTTTCGTATGCAGGCCTTCTGGGGTTTTCTGCCCACAGCGGACCCGGTGGCGGCACCCTTTCCCGAAGCTCTCTGGTCTCTCGGTGCCCCGAACTACAGAACCTCGTGGGAGAGAGTTTAGCACCCAGGACAAGGAAGGCATATGAAGGGGCGTTCCGATCCTATTGGGCCTTTTTGGGGACTGCTAGGGGAGAGTTTTGGGGCCAGGAAGAGCTAGTAGTAAAATTTCTGCTGTCTTTACATCAGGCAGGCAAATTAGTGGCTACGGCCCAGAGGCATCGGGCCGCCATTTCCTTTATGGCAGGGGCTCATGGGATCCAGGACCCGACTGCGTCTTTTGTTGTGCAAAAAGCGCTACGTGGGTGGCAACGCCTTGAGGGTCGCAGAGTAGATGAAAGGCGCCCGATAGGTCTGGATAGGTTGACTCTGTTGTTATCTGTACTTCCTGCAACGTGTTCATCCCAGTATGAATCAGTGTTATTCCGAGCCGCTTTTATGCTAGCATTCCATGGGGCTATGCGGGTAAGCGAACTAGTGGCAAAGAACAAGCAGGATACCATGGGGGGACTGTGCCGGGAGCACGTTCAGGTCAAGGGGGAGACAATGACTGTCTCGTTTGTCAGGTCCAAGACCGATCAGGGTGCGATTGGGGACAGAATAATCATACAAAGGATTCCCGGGTCGTCCATGTGCCCTGTGATGTGCGTAGAGGAATATTTAACGCAAAGGGTGGCATCATGGGGGGGGACCTTGTTGAGACACGCTGACGCCACCCCACTGACGAGGTTTCAGTTTCAGCGGGTGCTTGCGATGTCGATTTCAGCCGCGGGCTTGAACCCCGGCGAGTTTGGGACCCATTCCTTTCGGATAGGGGCTGCTACGGAGGCTACAGCCAGGGGTCTGAATGTTGAACAAGTAAAACGTGTGGGACGTTGGTCCTCAAACTGTTATAAGAGGTATGTGCGGTTGCACATGTTGTGAAGCTGTAATGATGTACTCACGCTTCTTGTTTTTGTTTGGTTTTCAGTTGCGCAAGCCTACGAGGCGGGGCAGACTGTGCAGTCGACCCGACACCGGGGGGCCAGCGGTCAGACATCACCGGCTGTGAAAAAGGAGGTGTGGGTCGTGGGCCACTCATACGTGAGGCGTGCCGGGGACGTATTCAAAGCAGGTGACATGATTCACGTGGCTGGGGAATACGGGTACAGTGTGTCCTTCTACGGAAAGGGCGGGCTCTGTATTGACCAGTTTCGATCATTTTTTGAGGGTCTGTTAGGGTGGACGAGGTCACCGCCGTCTGTAGTCATAGTACATCTTGGGGGCAATGATTTGGTGACCACTGGTAGACGACTTCTTCTTGAGGCGATGCTTTCCACGGTAGGTTGGTTGGCAAGAAGAGTTCCAGGGTGCACAATTGCATGGTCCCATATGATCCCACGGAAAGTGTGGCGGGGGGCTATGTCGGTTCCTGCTCTGAATCATTCAGTAAGGAAAATTAATATTAAAGTGAGTAGATTGTTCCGTTCAAGTACACTGCATTCTATTTCGCATGGTTGTATTAAAGGGGACAGTATGTATTTGGGGGATGGTGTTCATTTATCCCGGATGGGGAACGAATTACTCATAGGAGACCTGATAGCTTGGCTAAAGACTTTATGACATGACCTTTAGGCAGGAGTGTTGTGGGGGGGTCCGGATAGCCGGTCAACTATCCGGCCTGTGGCGGTAAGGTAATGATCGGTGAGCAGTAATTGGAAGATCCCTATGGGTGGGCGTCACCCATTACGGATGGGAGCGCTCGAGGGAGGTGGCACCTGAGACTTGGAAAGCGGTAATATCAGACTCTGCACACACCTTTCCCCTCCTGAGGCGGAAGCCGGGAGGTCTCCTGCTTTTCTTTCAATTTTAAACTAATTTCGTGATTTTACTAGTTTTTTCACCTGTGCTTGCTAATTGTATTTTCTAGCCTGCAGCAGTGTGTAGAGACCCCCCAGCGCTCAGCAGCGCTTAAAAACTCTTTTTTCCCCCCTCCCTGCAGCTCCGGTCCCACCCTCGGCTGAGTGTTGATGCCGAGGGCTGGACGCCGGTTTTGGCGGCCATCTTCGTTTGGGCTGGGTTGGGGAGGCCATAGACAAGGACTATAAAAACAGGCACTTACGGCTCCGCGCAGCGGACGCGACCAGCGGATGCGCCGGACCTGCGCCGGAGTCGTGCTAGAGTCCTGCCCGTCTGCGCCCGGAAGCGTCTGGCGTGGCTGGTACCTCTGGCCACTATGCTCTCCTACTCCGCTCAGGAGCTATACTCTTTGCGTAACTGGAATGCGT
Organism: Lissotriton vulgaris; assembly: GCF_964263255.1. NCBI lineage: Eukaryota > Metazoa > Chordata > Amphibia > Caudata > Salamandridae > Lissotriton > Lissotriton vulgaris. The sequence continues at coordinate 562,665,062 of NC_141695.1, forward strand.
CGTGTTACACAGTTTTTCCTGGCCGATATAAGGGTAAACATACGTGCCCTGCTTGCCATTGGCACCCTGGTCGCTCCTTCCCTTCCCCTATCCCTGCTAAGGAGTGTAGCATAAAACACCTTTGTTTACTCCTCAATACGAGGTCGTTGCACCGACACACTCAAGAGATTTTTGATCTCCTCTCAACGACCAGTCCTACCTGTCTGATGCTTACTGAAACATGGCTGAATGATTCCTCCCACCCGGACATTGTGGCAGCCATCCCCACGGACTATACCATCCATCGACAGGACAGAGACAAGGGTAGGGGAGGAGGAGTTGCCTTGGTTGTTAAAAAATCTTTTCCGTGCACGGTCACGCATACTCACACCATCGCAGGGGCGGACTCTTTAGCCTTTACCATCTCCCTATCGCCGCAACAAGCGCTGAAGGGTCTGATTGTTTACAGACCTCCGGGCCCAGTGGGATCCTTTCTTGATGATCTCCAGCAGGCCATGTCGATCCTTGTTCTTAGATCGGAGCTGTGCCTACTGGCGGGAGATTTTAATTTCCATATGGACGACCATAATGACCAGGACGCCATCAAATTGCTGGATATTGCATCCACTCTAGGCCTTTCCCCCTATCTTTCTGGTCCGACCCACAACAAAGGCCACACACTCGATCAGGTGTTTTCCACCACACCTATCATGGCTGTAACTCTTCTGCCAGTCGTCTGGTCTGATCATTATCTTGCCCACTTTGAAATACCTTCTACTGTGACCTCTCCGGCCAGTGTCATGAGGCAGCAGGGCAGCAGCTATAGGGCATTCCACCGGGTGACCCCAGACATGCTAACGCATGCCCTGGCAGATCACCCTGTTTCCTGTACTGGCGACCTGGAGAAAGATCTGGAGAGCCTACAATCCTGGCTTCTTGCCAGACTAAATGAGCTCGCTCCCTCACAGCCACCCAGATCTGCTGCCCGGCGGGTCTCTGCCCCCTGGTTTACGGAGGATTTAGCCCACGCTCGTAGGCAATGTAAAGCTGCTGAGCGGGCGTGGAGAGTCCAGTATGAGCCTGAAGCCAAACAACGCTATAAAATCATGATGAAGTCCTACCACGATCTTATCTTACAGGGCAAGAAATGTTACTTCGCTAAAAGGATTGAAGACGCAGCTAACTCCTGTAAGGAGATTTTTTCAATTGTACATGAATTCACCAGCCCCCGGACAACCTCTACTCAGGGTGCCCCGGTGGAGACCTGGGCTAACACTATTGCCAATTTCTTCACCACCAAAATCAGGCTAATTCAGGATTCTTTCCCGTCGAGAGCGTTAGATGATTTATCTACGATGCCGACGGAGACAGTCTTCCTGTCTCCTCCTGGCCCAGCTTTGCTACACTTTCCTCCCCTTCCGGTTGCCGCATCCTTAGCCTTGATGAGGAACCTTAAATCAGGCTCACCATTAGATCCGTGTCCAGCAAAATTCTTAGCGAAAATGGCAGATGTCATTAATCCCATAGCTAATCCTATCCTCAATTTATCCCTGAGTCAGGGTTTTCTGCCCCAGGCCTGGAAGCAAGCCATGGTCATCCCCCTGATCAAGAAGCCCAGTCTTGATCCAGAGGCGCCTTCTAATTATAGGCCAATCTCGCTCCTTCCAGCACTGACCAAGATCCTGGAGAAACACGTGCACAGCGTGCTTTCTAACTTCCTGGAGTCTAATGAGTTACTTCATGATCGGGCTTTCGTTCCAACTTAAGCACCGAGACGGCGCTCCTGGAAGTCTCGGAGATCGTGAAGGAGGTGCTGGACACAGGAGGCAGGGTGATGTTAGTCATGTTAGACCTGTCGGCGGCGTTTGACACCGTCCCCCACGAGGATCTCCTCACTAGACTTCATAACATCGGTCTAGGGGGGACGGTGCTCAACTGGTTTCGTTCCTTTCTGGCCAACCGCCGGCAGACGGTCTGGGTCCCACCCGGGTCCGCCGAGATGCCGCCATTGGGAGTCGGAGTGCCTCAGGGCTCTGTACTGAGCCCCACTCTATTTAACATCCTTATGACCCCTCTGGCGACACTGGCGGAGTCCTACGGGGCCCGGATCGTCTCTTATGCTGACGACACCCAGCTTCTATTCACCTGTCGTAAGAGCGAAGAGTTCGATGGAGAAAGGATCTGCGAGTGCCTTGGGGCTGTCTTTAGCTGGTTTTCACACAACAGCCTCAAATGCAACTCGGACAAATCCGAAATACTATTCTTCGGATGCCCATCAGAACCAGATTGGCAGGGATGGTGGCCTGCCGACATGTTCCCTCCCACTCTGTCCTCTAAGTGGGCTAAGAACCTGGGGGTTAAAATTGACAACGAGCTCTCGCTCAAATCCCAGGTTTCCACTCTTACGGGAACATGCTTTGGGATACTCAGAATGTTGCGCAAGTTCTTTCCCCTTCTCTCGGAGGAACATCGGAGGATCACTGTTCAGGCACTCATAGGGTCCAGATTGGACTATGCAAATGTCCTATATCTGGGTCTGCCTGAATACCTCCTCCAGCGTTTGCAGGTTACTCAGAACGCTGCTGCTCGTGCAATTTTTGGCCTGCACCGCCGCACCAGTGCCTCCAATCTCCTCGTATCCCTTCACTGGCTTCCGGTGCGGAAGAGGATACTTTTCAAGGCCATGACTCTCGCCCATAAGGCCTTGCATGGCAATGGTGCCAAATATCTTCAGAGGAGGCTGGACTTCTATCGACCTGTACGATCCCTCAGGTCAGAAGCTTTGGCTTTGGCTCGGGTGCCACGCATCAAAAGGGCTCGGCTAGGCGGCCGGTCCTTTAGCTTTCTTGCTCCGCAGCTATGGAATTCCTTACCGGTGTCCTTGCGAAACACCGCTAACCTGCTTGCCTTCAGAAAAGACTTAAAAACCTGGCTGTTCACTGGATAATCTGCCCCCTCTTTAGGCCCCTGCTCTTTTTACTGTTATGTTTTCCAGCTCTTTCTTTGGTCTGGAGCACAAAAGCGCCGGGACACTCCTTTGGAGTAGCCGTTGCGCTATAAAAGTCCCATTTAACATAACATAACATAACATTGGCCCCTCAACGGGGAGGCGGTCCCTTCTAAGGATGGGCCGCCGAAAGGAAAGGAAAGGCGGTCAAGGCCCCTTCCTGGGTAGGAGGGGCTACAGCCCCCTCCTGGGGAATTTCCCGGGGCCTGGACATCTGCGACGGCAGATGTGGTAAGTTGTGTGGGGTTTGGGAGGGGGTCTACGCTACCTTCTAGATACCTCACACGAGTCCTCGGACGACCTTTAAATGGCGTCGAGTTTATTGGGGCCCCCGTCAAGTCAAGGGAAATTGGTAAATGCACTTGAGGTACACCTCTGTGCGGTCGCCCCTCACAAGTGGGGGGGATATGTCTGGTTTAGGGATCTTGACACCGGTTACGACCTTGCCGTTGGCCCTTAAACGTTAGGATGTACAATTTCAAGTTAAACGTTTTGTAGGATGTTAGTTCGGCTAGGAGAACCTTTGTATTAGAGAATATGTTAAGGTTAGCCAAACATCGCAATGTGGAAATGAAATTGTACATTAATATGAAACTGTTATTTTAATGTTTTATTTTGTTTCATATTTTAATAAATACGGCCGGGAGGGTCACTCCCTCCCGTCTTCCAAAAGTTCAGAACCGTTTCCGGTTTCCCATTCTTGGGGATTGTGTTGAGAGGGGGTGGCGGGTATCTCAGCCATATGGAAAGGGGCGACCATTCGGTCCCCCCGAACGTATGGCGGAGTACCACGATCCCCCCGGGAAGCCATCTTGGGCGGGAGGCGAGTCTCGGCTGGTATGCCCGAAGCGGCGTAGCCGGGTCGCGCTTTTTCCCGCCCTGGAGTGGGCTGGCCTAGACACTGACGCGGCCGGCCACGCCCTTTGGGGCAGGCAGGGGCGGGTTTACGCCCGCCCTGAAGACGGATAAAAGGAGCAACAAGCCAAGAAAGCATCCTCTTGTTCCTGTGCTCTGAAGCTGCACCTCCTCGCTGCACGTGAGCTCGAGACGGAACGAAGAGCCAATTTTGACCCACCCACCAGCCCCTGAGGACAGCAAGTGGTTTTGAATAAAGTTTGATGTGGTAACACTAATTTTTGCAGGTTGTGATGACTATCGTGATAACTTTGAATATGCAATAAAGAATGGTCAAATTGTAATTTGTTTTGCAAATAAAGTAATTATGCACTAGTGTTGATCAGTAATCATGCCTTTTAATAAGTTGTAATTAGTACTGTATTTTAGTAATTTAGTCATTTAGTAATTTAGTTAGAATTGTCGTATTTATTTTGGTCGGGCGGTAAGGTCATGATCGGTGAGCAGTAATTGGAAGATCCCTATGGGTGGGCGTCACCCATTACGGATGGGAGCGCTCGAGGGAGGTGGCCATTGGCCCCTCAACGGGGAGGCGGTCCCTTCTAAGGATGGGCCGCCGAAAGGAAAGGAAAGGCGGTCAAGGCCCCTTCCTGGGTAGGAGGGGCTACAGCCCCCTCCTGGGGAATTTCCCGGGGCCTGGACATCTGCGACGGCAGATGTGGTAAGTTGTGTGGGGTTTGGGAGGGGGTCTACGCTACCTTCTAGATACCTCACACGAGTCCTCGGACGACCTTTAAATGGCATCGAGTTTATTGGGGCCCCCGTCAAGTCAAGGGAAATTGGTAAATGCACTTGAGGTACACCTCTGTGCGGTCGCCCCTCACAAGTGGGGGGGATATGTCTGGTTTAGGGATCTTGACACCGGTTACGACCTTGCCGTTGGCCCTTAAACGTTAGGATGTACAATTTCAAGTTAAACGTTTTGTAGGATGTTAGTTCGGCTAGGAGAACCTTTGTATTAGAGAATATGTTAAGGTTAGCCAAACATCGCAATGTGGAAATGAAATTGTACATTAATATGAAACTGTTATTTTAATGTTTTATTTTGTTTCATATTTTAATAAATACGGCCGGGAGGGTCACTCCCTCCTGTCTTCCAAAAGTTCAGAACCGTTTCCGGTTTCCCATTCTTGGGGATTGTGTTGAGAGGGGGTGGCGGGTATCTCAGCCATATAGTATCAGTTCCAGTAGATCAGAGTGGGCCTTATGTCACAGTAGCAACATCAGGTGTAGTCGAACCGTTTCTGTTGGATACTGGTGCAGCAAAAAGTTCTATCATACATGCGAAACTCCCTGGCGCACCTTTGTCTGGCTTAACAAATGTTTCTGTAGGTTTTTCAGGCGCCCCTGTTCACAACCCCGTATCTGGTACTTTGTCTATTTCTGTTGGACCCCGTCAATTGAAGGCACCCCTGATTTTGACGACTGGTTGTAATGAAAATCTGCTTGGTTTAGACTTGTTAAAACGCCTGTACGTGACATTGTACTGTTCTCCGGCAGGAGTACAGCTTACATTGGGTAAGAGAATCATCTCTCCGATGTACTTGTCAATGGATGCGTTCCCACTGGAGCTGCGTTCTCTCCCTGATACTCTTTGGGCGACTGGTCCTAACGACGTAGGTCTTTTAGAAATTCCACCATATGTAGTCACTTTGAAAGCAATTGTCAAATTTCCACGAATCCCACAATACAAGATCTCTAGTGAAGGTGAACGTGCGCTTTTATTGATAGTGCAAGATTTGATCAAGAAAGACGTAGTAGAAGAAACTAGAGGAAATGTCTGTAACAGCCCTGTACTGCCAATTCTGAAACGCACTGATCCTTCAAAGCCTCCAGTCTATAGATTTGTAATTGATTTTAGAGAAGTTAACAAAGTTGTGATCCCACAGTTTCCTGTGGTTCCAGATATTACTTCATTGTTAACGTTGATTCCTGCTACAGCCACATGGTTTTCAGTTATCGACTTGAAGCATGCCTTTTTCAGCATTCCGATAGCCGAGGAAAGCAGAGATATTTTCGGCTTCTCTCTAGGAGGTCGAAGCTTCAGGTTTAAACGTGCTCCACAAGGATATTGTGAAAGCCCATCCATCTACAGCCAGGCATTAAAAAGTCAGCTAGATTCCTTTGTACTTCCTTCTGGTTCTGCTTTAGTGCAATATGTCGATGATCTTCTAGTGGCTGCCGATCACAAGGAAACTTGCAAAGCAGCTACAATTTCCCTACTGCATCATTTGTCTAATTTAAATCACAAGGTGTCACCTTCCAAAATGCAATACTGTTGTCAAGAAGTGACCTACCTAGGTCATCTCTTGTCAAAGGAGGGAAGAAGGTTGACCCCAGAAAGAATAAAAGCAATTAAGCAGATGAATGTTCCTAGCACACAGAGAGAAGTGTGTGCCTTTTTAGGTATTACTTCATACTGTAGGCAATGGATCCCAAATTTTTCTCTTTTGGCAAAACCATTGGTGGCCTTGACTGGGAAAGGTGTTCCGAGTCCGGTGCCATGGTCTGCTGAATGTCAGCAAAGTTTTTTCTGAGTTACGAAATGCACTGTGTTCAGCTCCTGTATTGGGTACACCCGACTACAGTAAACCATTTACACTCTATGTCCACGAGAGAGAAGGTTGCGCGTTGAGTGTTCTGACGCAACGATTTGGTGATAAACAACGCCCTTGTGCGTATTTTTCATCAACATTAGATCCGGTAGCCAGGGCGTTACCTAGTTGCTTGAGAGCTAAAGCAGCAGCTGCAGCGTCCATTCGTCAATCTGCTGGTTTGGTCATGAACAACATGCTGGTGGTCATGGTTCCTCATGCTGTGGACACGCTCATGAACCGAACCAAGACACAACACCTTACCAGTGCTAGATTATCAGACTACGAGCTGACACTGCTAGCGAGTCATATTCAGATTAAAAGATGTAATGTATTGAATCCAGCAACATTGTTGCCGACTGATCAGGAGTCGAGTGATTCTGAACCACATGACTGTTGTTTCAGAACCGAGGAAGAGACAAAAGGACGGATTGATCTTAAAGACACTCCGTTACCAGATCCAGATGGCACGTTGTATGTTGACGGGTCTTGTTTTAAATTGGAGAATGGTGATGTAACAGCTGCTTACGCAGTAACGACTTTGAGTACGATTGTGGAGACTGCAAGAGTGAGTCAGAATTCTGCCCAAGCTGCAGAATTAATTGCATTGACTAGAGCGTGTGTTTTAGCTAAGGGAAAGAGAGTGAATGTGTTCACAGATAGTCAGTACGCGTTCGGCGTAGCGCATAATTTTGGCCGTTTGTGGAAGGAAAGAGGTTTCATTCCGTCCCATGGGACTAAGATCCAACATGGTCAGCTAGTCAATGACTTGCTGGAATCTCTAACCTTACCGACTGAAGTTGCGATTGTAAAGTGCAGTGCTCATCGAGCAATCACGGATGATGTTGGTCGTGGGAATGCTTTTGCAGATGAGACCGCTAAACAGACAGCTAGGAATACGATGAGTAGAATGTATGTTGCAACGTTTGCAAGATGGATTACTGAATCGGGAATGTGTGAGGACACAGTGGAAAGTGTGAAAGCAATTCAAGATGAAGCGACTGAAGAGGAAAAGCTTGCATGGAAAGAGAATACGGGTAAATTGGACTCGAATGCATGTTGGATCGATTTGTCGGAACAGCAGCGTTGGATGTTGCCTGATGCGTATGTGCTTGCGGTAGTAACGATGGCGCATGGAGCAGCGCACATCAGTTCTAAAGGGATTTGTAAGATGTTGGCTCCAGTCTGGAAGAATGATGGAATTAGTAAGTGTGCAGAGAGAGTGGTGAGAAATTGCATGATATGCCTGATGCATAATCCTGGCAAGGGAATTCCAACACCCGCTGGTCACTTCGCTCCTCCTTCTTGCCCCTTCGAAGTGATTCAGTTAGATTTCATCCACATGGATCGTTGCAACAATCTCAAGTACGTTCTAGCGGTAGTCTGTGCTTTTTCAAGGTGGATCGAAGCATATCCACTAAAGGACAACACTGCCTTGTCCACTGCCAAAATCCTTCTCAAGGAATATTTCCCCAGGTACGGTATGCCACGGATTGTATGGTCAGATAACGGAAGTGAATTCGTAGGGAAAGTTATGCAGAGTGTGTGTGCAGGTTTAAACATAAAACAAAAATTTCATAGTGCGAATCACCCCCAGTCTGCTGGTTTAGTTGAAGGGTACAATGGCACCCTCAAGCTGAAACTGGCCAAGATACAAGCCTCCACGGGCTTGTCCTGGCCAGATGCACTACCTTTGGCTCTGTTATCCACAAGAGCGACTGTACATTCTCGAGTAGGGCTTAGCCCCTACGAGATTGTGTTCGGTCGACCTGCAAACGTTTGGGGGGTACCTAGACCGAGGGAATTCAAGCAACTGGAATATCCAATGTTAGTCGATTACCTTTTTGACTTGACTGCTAAATTGAGTCTCATTCACCAACAGGTTTTCGATGCATTGCCAAAGCCACCGGAAAGTCCAGGTCATCAGCTGAGGCCCGGCGACCAAGTCGTCATCAGAAACTTTGGACGGACCAGAAATCTCCAACCCAAATTCGTCGGACCATTCCAGGTCCTGTTGGCGACGAGGACTGCTATACGTGTGGCTGGCAGAAAAAACTGGGTCCATGCGACGCATGCTAAGCGTGTACCCCTTCCACTTCCTTATGATAACTGGGTGAAAAAAGGAATTGGTCCTTCTGAAACCAAACCAGTTCCTAGATACATTCCTTTCAGCGATGCAGAACTGATTACTGATTCACCGAACTCTGACTCCCCTTCTGAAACTGCTCCTTTGAATATTGAGCATTTGTCCTCAGCATCAAACGAACATTTGCCATCTGCGAACTCGAACATTGTAACCCCTGCTGAAGATAGACTGTTTCCGGATCAAACTACGCCAGGAAAATTGAGATACAACCTACGGTCTCATTCTAAGAACTAATAAAGCAGGAAACTGCCTATTTTTCATATTTGAATTTGATACATTGCCTCCAGCCAGGAAGTTTGCTAATATTTTGTATTTTTCTATGTATGTTATGTTGTTTTAATAACCTTGCCGTCTGGGTAGCCGTAGGGTCGTGGCTTTGTGCCTAGTTGAATCTGCGGGGGCCAGACACAAGGTCGGTCTTTCTGTTAGTTCTGGGAACTCCCAGGGCTGATAGAGGCATTTTCAACTACGTACATATCATCAGTGGTCGCGAGCGGTTGTAGAAGATGGAGCTTCCTGGGCTGCACCGAGAGAATGTAATTTATGTTCGCAGAAATAGACTCTACAAGATTCTTCATAACAAATGTTTTCTGATGCAATGCGCAATTACGTTTTTGATTGTTTTAATAACGTTGGTGGGTGGAATCGTCTTTGGTATACATTTAATTTTTACACCGATAACAACTACAGTACCTCCCCTTGATCCTGTTTCTTCTACTGTTGCTTCTTATCATTCTTTTCATTCGTTCCCTGAACATGAGCAAGCTCGACGCTCAGAATTCATAAATAACACTTTTGTACAACTCTTGCATCAACACCAACTGGTAGTTAACACAACAAACTGCTGGGTATGTGGTTTGATACCCCACACTATGGATAAAGGTATTCCCTATCTGGTCTTGCCTTTTAGCTATAATGGATCATGTCGGGCCTTCCAAACTGTATTTGTCTATGCTCTCGAAACCTATCCCCCGCGTCCTCCACGTTCCGCTAAGTATACATCCGTTAATAAAGCCTTGATAAAGGGAATAACTGACATGATTAAAGACGTCAATAACTCCCCATCTGTCCCTAGAGATGAACTACGTGTTTATCTGAGTTGGAATTCTACGGAGTATAGTATTAATTTGGGTGAAAGTAAGCATAAAAGCTCAACTCCAGTCTGGGTCGTACCTCACCGAGGTCAATTCTGCTTGCAAGGAAATGGGAGAAATCCAAGAGCTCGGCTAGGGAGGAGTGACTGTGTTGAGACCTATGTGTATCCGTCGAACTCCTCCCCTGCCTTCCTAACTGCTAAGGGTACCTAATTCATCTGTCAGGATAGAGCATATACATGGCTGCCTGCCGACTTTTCAGGTTCATGTTATATTGCTCGACTATTGCCTCCAACATACACTGCTTCCCCAGATTATCACAAGACCAGAGTAGCAAGAGTTGTTTTCAGCAAAGAGGATACCGCTGGTCAGGAAGCCGGAGACTTCTTCAAAGGTTTCCTTCCGTTCTGGGGGCCTATGGCCAATAGTAGAAATCTACGTCAGCTAACACGGGTAGTTGAATCTACTATTACAGAAACTACTGGTGCCCTTAGTAACTTAACAGCTGAGCTCCAGGCGGATCGTCTCATGACGTTGCAGAACCGTATGGTTCTTGACGTAATACTTGCAGATCGAGGTGGGGTATGCAGAATGATCCAATCGAGCTGCTGTGTTTTTATTCCCAATAATGCTCCGACTGTATACAAAGCGATCTCTAAGCTACACAAGATTTCCGACTCTATTCACGTAGACAAGGGAACTTGGTCCTTAATGGAATGGCTTTGGACTCTACTATCAGCATGGGGATGGAAGGTTCTGATGGTCGTTGGTATTATCCTAGTATTCCTGTTCTCGTGCTGCCTTATTATCCAATGTGGTCCCGCTCTGTGTAGCCTCTGTGCTGCAACCTGTTTCAGAAAAACACCTGTGTTTGGAGACAAGGTACGAGAAAGGATGATGATGCAACAACATATCACTGACCTGATGAACATCGAGATAGACTCTGATATAGACTGAGTAATTGCCTATGTAAGGGCAAAAGGAGGGTCTGAGGTTCTGTGACGATTTGAACCCGTGTTTTCAACATTGTCGTAAACTCATAATTTTGGTACCAGTGAACTGCGAATGATCCATTTAGCATATCCTGGTGTTTTCGCTATGTTACGAGCAAGAGCACTCTTGTTATAAACACATTTCTGATTTACCCATGGCATCCATCTTAGATTATGGCAGCCATTTTGTATTCTTGCCCTCACATAGTCAATGGACACACAGTGACCTCTGATCAACCCATTTTTACTTAAGGACACGTAAGCTTTAGCCGACGATTCACCTTGCTAGTGACACATGCACCTTAGGACAGAAACGCTGTGGCCGCATGACTCGGCAGAAGCTGCCTCCCCAGCCTGAGGCCAGTCCTGCTATACTGGTTCTCGTGTTCATTGGCCTGATCATGATTAGGCGGCCGAAGCTGGTAGCCTTGCCCATTTACGACCCACAAACATCTCTTATCCTGCTTTTCTATCTTCTGCACCTGGCTCTGCTCCTTTCCTTCTGGGCCTTTATTAGGGGGAGGTAACGAAATTTACGATGAGGCGGTCCGGCTCTTGAATGAAAAGTTGACATGGGATTATGATGGAACAGTGGGAACCCCTTGTTTGTAATGTTTTGACATCAGATATTGTTGACGATTCTTGTGTAACACCAAATATTTATTGTTTAGGACATGAAAGTTTAGAAATGTACTAGCATGTGAAGAATGTTGCCCCAAGCTGAAAATTTCGTATTTAACACCTTGGCTGCTAGGCGTTTTCCCCCCCTGTGCTGGAAATTGCTTTATTACTTTATTCATGACGAGCTCAGCTCGTCATCAGCACAGCTCAACTGTGCATCATGACGAGCTGAGCTCGTCATAAGCATCGAAAGGGTTAAGGAGCAACCCACTTTGTACAATTCAAACAGGCTCCTAGATTCTGCCCGTGTGTAGTTTCTGTGACTTCTGTGTCCCTGCAGTAATAAACCTTTGGTCTTTGACGCCACCATCGAGAAGCCCGTGTTTCTGTTTATTTGTGCACCGAGACAGGTAGAACTCAGGGGTCGTCGGGTGTTGTCCCTGACACCTCTGGACAGTACCAAAAAGTCCAGAACTCCAGAAGCCATTCCTTTTTTGTGACACGCAATTTGCGAATCGCAAATAAGGAATGTGTAGGAATCACAGATATTATTGCGATTCCTACCTACATGGCATTTTGCGAGTCCTTAATAGCGATTCCCTAAAAATCGCTATTAAGGACTTGCTAAACTGCTTTTACCTACATCTGGCTCGCAATGTGTAGAGATAAATTGATATGAAAAAAGCCGTCTGTAGTCTGCTGACAAAGATTAAAAAAAATTCTTTTTTTTTTTTTTTTTAAATTTTTCTTTTTGTCCTCATACGCCAATAAAGATGTTTTTAGTGTTTGATTGTACCAAGAATCTTTATGGGAGCTCTTTGTGCAGACACCCAGTGATAATCTCACAGTGCCACCAAGTGGCCAGTCAGCTCAGTCTCTCACTTTACCGGACCCTTAGACTGATCTTAGGGTGGATCATTCTGCAGAAAGGGCTAATCATTGGACAAAGTAGTTATAAACCATCGAGCCAAATAATGCATGGAGTCCAAAAATGCTTCCTTTTCTTCCATACCATACTATCCAAACTGAGAGTGTGCCTGATTGCCCTAATCCAATTTACATATGTCGGAACAATAGTGCTCACCCATAGTTTACATATTTCCCTGCGGGCTAAGACAATTAGATAAAAAAATAACTTATTATTATCTCGTGAGACATTCTCATAATTATAAGGAATACCAAAAAAAACTTGTTGCGTACTAACCTGTATTTCATACCCAAAAAGGGCTTTCATACCTTCTTGTATATCAAACCAGAATTCTCTAAGTGCGGGACAGGTCATGAACATGTGCAGGTCATCTGCTTTTTCCAAATTGCACTTTGGACAACAGGGAGTAGGCCCCTTCGAAAATTTGGCAAGTCTGGCTGGAGACCAATAGACTCTATGGAGAGAAAACAAGTGGTTCCGCTTTAAATTGGCAGGTGAGACCGTAAGATGTAGTAAATCAAAGGATACTTCCCATAGATTATGCAAGTCGGTATCCAGTACTTGATCCCTCCATAGCTGATCTGGGAGGATGAACTCTCCATCTTCTTCCTCAAGTATTGTCCAATAAAGGACTGATGTTTTAAGAGTTGTAGGTTTCTTTATTAGGAGCTCATCGAGAACAGTCTTGACACCTTTGTCCCCTGTAACAGCCTGGGTCCAGCTTTTTATTTGGAGATACTTGAATTTAGATAAATTCTTATCTGTAAGAACAGAAATGTCTTCCCAACTCAAAAAGGTTCCCTCCAGGTAATAACTGGGCCCATGTTCTGATATTTGCATTCTGCAAAGCAGTAGATAATAAATCTTTAGTCCATTCAGGAGAGCCAGGAGAGTCCCATATTGGGGCGAGAGCAGAATAATATGGGATATTCAACGCTCTTCTAGCTCTGGCCCACACATATGCCATGTCCCTAAAAACCTTTAGTCTCACTTTTTTAAAGTACCGCATGTCTCCAAACTTAAACAAAAATGCATTAGATCCTCCCTGGATCTCCGATAACATATTTTGAAACATAAAGTCTGTTTCTGTCTCCCCTAGGGTGTCAAATAGCCTTATACCCGCTTTCAATAATATGGTCCAGGCATATACTCTCAGATCCGGTGCGCATAAACCACCCTTACTTTTCTTCCTACGAAGCTTTTTCCAAGAAATCCTTATGCCTTTAGAGGCCCAGATAAAGGAGTTCCATTTGGCTTGAATCTTGTTTAGTTTGGCTTCATTGAAGGCGAGTGGGATATTCTGGAAAATGTATATTAATTTAGGAAGCAGCATCATTTTTATTACATTGATTCTTCCAATTAAAGTCAGAGGAAGAAGTGACAAGCTTTTTAAGGATTCCTCGATTTCTTTATGAATTTTAGAAAGATTTTTGTCCGCAAGTTGATTTATGTCTTGTGTGATTTGAATTCCCAGATATCTGATTTGATGTTTCAGAATTGGGATGGAGTTAGCATAGGTTATATTCCAACACATACATTCTGATTTGGATTGATTGATCAGGTATCCAGACACTTGACCAAAGTTCTCTGCTGCTTTGTATATGAGAGGAATTGATTTGATGGGGTCAATAGTGTACAGCATAAGATCATCCGCATATAAAGCGACTTTTTTCACCCAGTTGTTATATTTAAAGGGTATAATATCTTGATCTTGTCTGATCTTTTCTGCGAAAGATTCCATATATAGATCAAAGAGCAGGGGGGAAAGCGGACATCCCTGTCTTGTTCCTCTCTGGATTTTTATCGGAGAAGATAAGCTTCCATTTATTAATAATCTAGCTGTCGGAACCTGGTAAAATGCTGCTATTGCCCTACAAAAATTTCTCCCTAGGTTGACTTTTTCTAATACTTTAGCTAGGAATGCCCAGTTAACGCGATCGAAAGCCTTAGCAGCGTCTAATGTGATAACTGCTAGTGGGACTTTAAATTGAGAGGCAACATCTATTGCACCCACCAATGCTTGTGTAAGATCTTGTATAGAGCGGCCTCTGACAAAGCCCTTTTGGTCCAGATGTAATAGTTGGCCTGCTACCCTATTTAGTCTCTCTGCTAATATTTTCGCCATAAGCTTATAGTCCGTGTTAAGGAGGGAAATCGGTCTATATGAATCACACTGGGATGGACTCTTCATTGGTTTTAAAATAAGGACCACTATGGCATCATTCCAAGAGACAGGAATTTTACCTCCTTCCTCATATATAGAGGTAAAAAGCAATTTCAGAACTGGTATTATTACAGGTGCTAGCACTTTATATATCTCGGACGGTAGCCCGTCAGGGCCTGGAGCCTTACTTTTTTTAGCGGAATCTATTGCCAAAGCTATTTCAATGGAACTAATTTCACTATTAAGATTATTAGAAGCCCGATCATCTAGAGCTTTAACCTGATATTGATCCAGCCATGATTGTATTGATTGCTGTTGTGGTAGGAGGTCTTCTCTATATACTTCATCAAAATGGTGGTAGAAAGCCTGATCAATATCTGTACTTTTATCTGAGATCACATTCGTGTTTGATATCTGTACTCCCTTAATAGAGTTCTTTTTGATATCTTTTTTTGTTTTCCAGGCTAAAAGTTTTCCGCTGGCCTCGCCATATTCGAAATGAGCTAGTGAGCTAGCCTGCCAACGTTTCCTCAACCTTTCATCTAATAACTGTTGCAACTGTAATTTACATGTTAGCAAATCTTTCTTATTATTCTCTTGATCCGTCAAGTGGGGCTCTAATGCATCTTGTTCAAGAGCTTTTATCCTTGTTTCAACCTGTGAAATTTGTGCCTTATATGCTGCATATTTTGCGGTCTGAAATGCTAATAGGCGTCCTCTCAAAAAGGCTTTATATGTGTCCCAAACAACCGAGAGTATAGCTGTACCTAAATTAAAAGTAAAGAACTCGTTGGATTCCTTAAGTAACTTATCTATTATTTCATCTTCCAAGAGAATACTTCTGTCTATTGTGTATCTCTTAACCAACTGTGGACCTGACAATTTTAGAGTTAGAGTGACCGCTGAGTGATCAGAGATGTGGGCACCAAGATGTTTTATCTCCACTACTTGCTGAGCTAAATGTTCCGCAATCAAAAAAAAATCTGATCTAGACTTATGCCGTAATTTCTTATTGTGGAATGTAAATTCTCTTTTTGTGCCATTTTTTTGTCGCCAGATATCTTTCCATCCAATCTGAATAATCGCATTGGATAGGACAGCTCTAGTTTTGGAGTTATGTGTGAACCTTACAGTAATAGATTTATCTAGCTGTGGATCAAGTACTAGGTTAAAGTCTCCTGCAAGGATCACCGGGTCTTCACAATCTAATAGTTCAACAAGGAGGTCTTTAAGAGGAAGGGTATCATCCAGATTAGGACCGTAGTATCCCGCAATCGTAAACTTAAATGCTTGTTGCTTTATTCTTGCTATGACCCACCTTCCCTTTTTATCGCATTTAGATTGTAACAAGGTTATCTCTGAATTAGATTTAATCAGTATAGCCACCCCTTTGGTAGTAGTTGGTTGCGAGGTAGTTACCACCTGCTGAATCCATTTTTCCCCCTTCAGAATATCTCTTAATTCTTGTTCGGTAGAGTGGGTCTCTTGTAAGATACATTTTTTTTCTGGTGCATCCTTTAAGTACTGAAGAATTCTTTCTCTTCTATGCTTAACCCGTAAACCATTAACGTTCCATGAAAGAATCTTAAGGTATGATAATTGAGTTACCCTATCCTGCATTATTTCTCCAACCGAATGTATTTAAAGTCAGACTTTGAATATGGCGATTTAGACATTTTTTTTATTTTTTTTTTTCCAGATGCTCCCCACCCAGTGCCTTCCCCTCCCTCCCCCCCCCATCCTGACCCTCCCGTGCTCCCCTGGAGAACCCCCCTCCTTTTCATGGCCTACTTGGGCCATTGAGACTCTTTCTCCCGGGTGTCTGCTCTATATAGGTTGAGAGCATTGAAGGTATGTAACTAAATTTTAGTAATAGTTGATGCATGAACTAAAGTTCTCAATGCTTTGACTGTTCATCTTCTTGCTCTCTTAAATTATCATCTTTGAGTAATTGCAGGTATTCTTCTGCCTCATCCAACCTTTTTAGAACTTTCATTTTATTTTTATACATCACTTTCAGTGATGCTGGAAATTTTAACTGAGCGGTAGCGCCGAGTTGTTTAAAGGGTTCTAGCAGCTTACCAAGCTCCCACTGTCTAGATGCTGTGATGGAAGACACATCTGATCTGATCTGATAAGAAAAGCCGTCTATCAAAAGCTCGCTAGTTCTTAATGCCCTATTAAGGATCTCTTCTTTTAGAGTGTAGGTCAAAAAATGTACTAGGATCTTCCTAGGCCTGCTCTTGTTTGGGTTCTGCCTGAATGGGTCCCTGTGAACTCGTTGGATATCTTTTATTATTTCTTCTTCAGATATCTCTAGTTCTATTGTTTGTTTGATCAATCTGGCCACATAAGCTTTAATATTTCCCCCTTCTGCCCCTTCAGGAACTTTTAACAGGCGTAGGTTATTCCTCCTTTGAGCGTTTTCTAAGGACTCCATTTTTTCTTGGAGTCCTTGCTCCTTCAATCTGAGATCCTCAAGCTTTTTAGTATGTTGGGTAGCAGACGTTTTTAGTTCTGCTACTGAGGATTCTAGATCAGTGGTTCTAGCGGCTAAAGCATCGAATTTCTCCTTGATCTCCTGCTGATTAATTAGTGTTGCTTCGAAACCACTTTTAACTTCATGACTCAGAGCTTTTAGCATTACAATCACTGACTGATCCATTTCTGAAATATTTATGGGGGCTGCAGATAAGCTGTCCTCACTGTTAGAATTCATTATATGTGTCAGAGCTTCCTCTCCAGATTCAAAATCCTTATCCTCAGAGCCACGTATAGTGATTTGCTTCGGGGTTACTACAGGGTCAGAGGCTTTCTCAAATTCCACGTCCGAATCCAGCCCCTCCAAAGCTTGATACTTATTAGTAGTTTCCAAGCTGCTTGTATCTACCCCGCCTAGAGCCTCTTCCGACAATTTAAGTTCTAATACTGAAGGCACAGCTTTAAAATATGCCTTCAAGGAAGGAGGTGGTTTCGTCTTTTCAGCTGTTTTCTGAGCTTTAGCACTTTTTTTCCCAGCTTTTTTTTGAGATTTTATTTTGGATTTCGATATAGCAGCAGGAGGTGTGTCTAGAGGGTCATTTAGATTAAATTGCTTTCCCCCCTTGCTCCCAAGAGTATATCCCGAAGCCTGGGAGCCTTGAGTCTCTCTTTCTGACATATGCAAGTCTGGGGTTAATAGAGCTGGATCCTTCAAAGTCTCACTCAGCCCGTTGCATTGTGGGTTTGGTGGTTTTAAATTCCATTTTATAGTCTCAGTTTTTCCCCCTTGGTAAAAAAAACTATATCTGTATCCAGCTCTTCTCCCCTTCTTAAGCTCATATGCAGCCTTAAACCATCGTATTAAACCCTGTTTTGAGGAATCATATGTTCCTACCTCTAAGATGCAGGTGGTAAAACGTGGCAGAAGAGAAGTCACGGCCCCTGCCGTGTCAGTATGCGTGAGCCTCTCCAGAGTGTTTGTTTTAAACTTTTGACATGAAGAAAAATGATGAAAACGAAAATACACACCAAATATCAGCACATCTGCTCCCCTTCAATAACCAAGTCTGTTTTTCAAAACCGCTCTCGCCGCAACCTCCGTTCAGTCCTCAGAAAGCTGCAAACGCTGGTGCATGCACCTATGCCTCGGACTCCGCTTTCCGATTTTCCGATTCCCCCAGGCAGCAGGAAGCCAGTGCACGTCAGTCAGCCTGAGTTTTGTTTGATTTGGTTTTTCAAAAGCCGGTGAAAATGCCAATGAAATGCCGATGAAAATGCCAATGAGAGCAACACGAGCTCTAGCACGAGGAGAGCTGCTTCTGACGCTCCCGCTGTCAAGGTCGTAGAGGACCGAGGCCGATGCATGCAGTCAACAGCTCGGGCTATGGTTCCGCCCGCTCCGCCCGTTCACCTCCGCTCTCTGCCAGCCAGCCTGAGTTGTTGTATTGCTGTAGCTGTAGCTCGCGGAGCACACAAAGGAAGAAGGTTAGATCGGCATTTTTTACCGCACGCTGCCCTGCTCACACTTGCATAGCACAGACACCGGGCTCCAGAGTCTCCCGACTAGCCACGCCTGCTAGCCGCCATGTTCTCCGTTGATCCAACTGTGCATCATGATGAGCTGAGCTCGTCATAAGCATCGAAAGGGTTAAGGAGCAACCCACTTTGTACAATTCGAACAGGCTCCTAGATTCTGCCCGTGTGTAGTTTCTGTGACTTCTTTGTCCCTGCAGTAATAAACCTTTGGTCTTTGACGCCACCATCGAGAAGCCCGTGTTTCTGTTTATTTGTGCACCGAGACAGGTAGAACTCAGGGGTCTTCGGGTGTTGTCCCTGACACCTCTGGACAGTACCAAAAAGTCCAGAACTCCAGAAGCCATTCCTTTTTTGTGACACGCAATTTGCGAATCGCAAATAAGGAATGTGTAGGAATCACAGATATTATTGCGATTCCTACCTACATGGCATTTTGCGAGTCCTTAATAGCGATTCCCTAAAAATCGCTATTAAGGACTTGCTAAACTGCTTTTACCTACATCTGGCTCGCAATGTGTAGAGATAAATTGATATGAAAAAAGCCATCTGTAGTCTGCTGACAAAGATTAAAAAAAATTCTTAAATAATATGGACTATAAGCCAGGTATGACCAGTTATATTACTTCAGTGCACTGTTAAAAGCACAGAAAACAGGCAAAAAGCACAATGTCCAAAGGCCTGCAGTATGAATACCTCACAGGAATCAAATATTTATTCCAATAAAGAGTCAAATATCTGGTACATTAGTTTGCATCCAACTAACAGCTAACAGAATGTGGGTAGCAAAAAAGACTTCAAAAGAAGGTTTCAGGGCCATACTCCGCTGCCACGGTTGTAAAAGCCACACGACATTCAGCACCGCCCAGCAAGCAAAGCCGGCTCTGATGCGATCCGATGAGGACAAAATGGCAGCTGCGACTGCTGGCTTTATAGATCCTAGTGTGGCTTTCAAAACCATCTCCCACTCACTGCTAGTTTAAAGTTTAGAGGAAATAGGTATAACCAGTGCAACACTTAAATGGTTTACCTCCTTTCTCCAAAACAGAACTTTCCAAGTCTGCAAGGAAGACACAGCATCAGAAATTCACTGTCTAAAATTGTGAGGTCCCACAGGGCTCCTCGCTGAGCCCCACCTTGTTTAATCTGTTTGCCCTCGTGTTGCTGAAATCATCAAGGGCCATTTTTTCTTCTAGATATCTTATGCTGAGGACACACAGATTATCATTGTCATCTCCTATCCAACATATAGGATGTCCATCTACCTTAACAACTGCCTTAACCCTTTCGCTGCTAGGCCTTTTCCCCCCTGTGCTAAGCCTTTTTTTTTGGCTATTTGGGGTACTTCGTGCTTAGGCCCCTGTAACCTTTTGACCACATAAGGTATCTACAAGAAATTTGTGTCCTTTTTTATCCAACACCATGGAGATTCTAGATGTACCCATGGTTTGTGGATTTCCCTAGAGGGGACCCAGAAATTAGCCAAAATACAGCTATATTTTGTTTTTTTTGGCGAAAAATGCGAAAAAGGGCTACAGATGAAAGCATCTAATATTTTCACAGCTTTCCGGGACAAGCAGACTATTGTTGGAAAACCAACATTTTTTACACAGTTTTGGCATTTTGTCTGGGACATTGCATATTTTTGCTATTTATTGTGCTTTCAACCTCCTTCCAGTTAATGGTACAAATCCGTATGAAAGCAATAATGGATCCAGAAAATATATACATTTTGGAAAAGTAGAGAAAATCCTGAATTCTGAAAGGGATCATTTGTGTAGATCCTTCAAGGTTTCTTTATAGAAAATAACAGTCACATATAGGAAACATTTAAAATTAGTTGAATAAAACAGCCTTTTGTGTCAACGTTTTTATATGTAACTTCTTCTAATTATGACAAGTCTTTGAAAACTATATACTGTTACATCCGTTGGACCTTTCTGGTTTTGGGGATATATAGGACTTATGGGTTCACCAAGAACCCGATGAACCCAGCAATGGTTTTATATTATGTACCGGGTATATAGCAATTATTCTGGGAAAATGTATACTTGGAAATATTGGTATGGAAGACACCTAATGTATTTCTGGAATGGAAACAAAATATAGAGTTTAGAAACAGTAGATATTTGCACATTTCCAAAATTGGTAATACTCATATTAGCATGAGAATTATCGATCATTTTTCAAAATTACTTCTTTTTTACACTTTGTCTTTCATATGGAAGGCAGAAATGCATCGAAAGTCAATAGGTAATAACAATTGCTTAACAAATCTTAATTACCATAAGTCTCCCGATAAAAATGGTATCTCACTTGTGTGGGTAGGCTTAGTGCCCACGACAGGAAACGGCTGACAACGCAAAGTGAGCACACCACATTTTCACAATGAAAATATACCCTTTTTTTGCAAAGTGCCTAGCTGTAGTTCTAGACACCCAGGGTAATCCAGGATGGGGTAACTTGACTGACCCCCACCATGTTCTGTTACCCAGAATCCCTTGCAAACTTAAGAAATTATAAAAAAAATATTTTGCTCAAATGTCTGTGGTGGAAAGTTCTGGAATCTGCGTGCCAAACATTTCAAGCCACTCGTGTTTCCCAAAGTCTTTCGAGAAAAATGGTAACTCACTTGTGTGGGTAGGCCTAGAGCCCGCAACAGGAAATGGTTCAAATCACAACGTGGACACACCACTATTTCACAGCGAAAAATTACCCTTTTTCGGCAAAGTACCCAGCTGTAGTTTTTTAACCCTAGCTCTGCCAGCACCTAGGGAAACTTAGCAAACCTATACATTTTTAAAATCTAGACACCCAGGGAAATCTAAGATGGGGTGACTTGACTGGCTCACTCCAGGTTCTGAAACCCAGAATCCCTTGCAAACCTAAAAAATTGTCAAAAAAGTCAATATTTTCATCACATTTCCGTGGTGGAAAGTTCTGGAATCTGCGTGGATCCAGAAATTTCCGCACACCCCGCATTCCCCAAAGTCTTCAGAGAGAATGGTACCTCACTTGTGTGGGTAGGCCTAGTTGCCGCAACAGGAAATGGCACAAAACGTAAGATGGACACATCACAATTTCACAGTGAAAAATGACCCTTTTTTGGCAAAGTACCTAGCTGTAGTTTTTGAACCCTAGCTCTTCCGGCACTTAGGGAAACCTAGCAAACCTATACATTTTTTTAAACTAAACACCCAGGGTAATACAGTATGGTGTGAATTGACTGCCTCTCACCAGGTTCTGTTACCCAGAATCCCTTGCAAACCTAAACAATTGTCAAAAAACACATTTTCATCACATTTCTGTGGTGGAAAGTTCTGGAATCTGCGTGAATCCACAAATTTCCACCCACCCCGTCTTTCCCAAAGTCTTACGAGAAAATGGTACCTCAATTGTGTGGGTAGGCCTAGTGCCCACGACAGGAAACGGTGCAAAATGCAACGTGGACACACCACAATTTCACAGTGAAAAATGGCCATTTTTTAGCAAAGTTCCTAGCTTTAGGTTTTGAAACCTAGCTCTGCTGGCACTTGGGGAAAACTAGAAAACCTATACATTTTTGAAAACTAGAGACAAAGGGAAATACAGAAATGGGTGACTTGACTGCCTCTCACAAGGTTCTATTACCCAGAATCCCTTGCAAACATATAAATTGTCCAAAAATAACACATTTTCCTGACATTTCTGTGGTGAAAACCTCTGGAATCTGCGAGGATCCACAAATTTCCACTCACCAGGCATTCCCCAAAGTCTCCCAAGACATATGGTACCTCACTTGTATGGGTGGGTCAAGGACCCGTGACAGGCAAGGGCCCAAAACCTATTGAGGCGACATCAAAATCACCTATCACAAACCAACCTGGTTTTGCAAGGGGGGGTCCCATGACATTTTGGCCGTGGGCTTGGCGACCATCTAGGGAAACCTACCAAACCGACACATTTCTGGAAACTAGACACCCAGCGAAGTCTAGCTTGGTATGGCTTGCGTGGGTCTCCTAACGTTTTCCTACCTACAATCTCCTTCAAACCTCAAATTTAGCTGAAAAAAATCACCTTTTTTCTAAAATTTCTATGTGGGAAAGTGCTAGAATCTACGTAAATCCACAAATGTCCTCCCATCCAGAATTCCCCTAGGTCTCCCGATAAAAATGATACCCCACTCGCATGGGTGTGTCAAGTACCCATGACAGGCAATGGGCCAAAACCTATTGAGGCTACATCAAAATTACCTATCACAAAACAACTTGGTTTTGTAGGGGGGGTCCCATGAGTTTTTGGCCCAGGGTTCGGCGGCCATCTATGGAAACCTACCAAACCCACACATTTCTGAAAACTAGACATCTGGGGGAGTCCAGCGAGGTATTCCTACCCAGAATCCCCTGCAAACCTCAAAGTTAGCGGAAAAAAATCACTTTTTTTCTGAAATTTCTGTGTGAGAAAGTTCTGGAATCTACGTGGATCCACAAATTTCTTCCAACCGAGCGTTCCCCAAGGATTCCCGATAAAAACTGGTACCTAACTTGTGTGGGTGGCTCAAGTAACAACGACAGGCAAGTGCTCTAAACCTATTAAGCCAACATCAAAATTACCTATCACAACCTGGGCCTGTGTAGCCCAGGGGGGATTTTGGGGGGGGGGGGGGTTGCCCCGATATGCCCCCAAGGGGGGCAGAAACACTGTGGCTATTTTTTGGGTTGTGGGGGCATTGGTATGCCCATTCCTGGCAGTCCCAACCCCCACGCATAAAAAAGTCAACGTAATCGTCGGTGTTTAGGGGGCTGTTTGCCCCCCGGGGGGCAGATTGGGGGTTACCACCCCCATCTTCCCCCCAGGGGGGCAGAAAGTCTGTAATAGTTGCAGGTGGGGGGTGGGGGCATTGACATGCCCGTTTTGGGCAGCCTCCACCATAATTAACCTGGCGTCTAGTGAGCTTTTTGCCCCCCACCGGGGTGCAAATTGGGGGCTAATGCCCCATCTGCCCCCGGGGGGCAGGAAGGCTGTAATTTTTGCAGTGAGGGGGTGAGGTCATGGGTATTTCCATTTTGGCCAGCCCCCACCCTAATTCAAATTTGCCCCCAAGAAAATCCTTAGCGACTAGTGGGCTTTTTGCCCCCCGGGGGTGCAACTAGTGGGCTATTGTCCCCATCTACCCCCCAGCGGGGCAGAAAGTCCACTAGATACCAGGGATTTTTTTTGGCTAATTTAATTAGGGTGAGGGCTGCCCAAAATGGGCATGCCAATGCCCCCACCCTAAATAAAATTTGCCCCCAAAAAATCCCTGGTGTCTAGTGAGCCTTTTGCCCCCTGGGGGCAGATTGGGGGCTATTGCCCCATTTTCCCCCCATGGGGGACAGGAAGGCTGTGATTTCTGCAGGGGAGGGGGTGGGGGCATGGGCATGCCTGTTTTGGGAGCCCCCACCTTATTTCAAATTTATCCAAAACAAATCCCTGCCATCTAGTGGGTTTTTGCCCCCCCGGTGGGGGAGATTGGTGGTTAATGCCCCCATCTGCCCCCCCCCGGGGGGGCAGAAAGTCCATTAGATGCCAGGGAGTGTTTGGGCAAATTCAAATTAGAGTGGGGGCTGCCCAAAACGGGCCCCCACTCTAATTAAAATATGCCCAAAAAATCCCTGGAGTCTATTGGGCTTTTTGTCCTCCCGAGGGGCAGATTTGGGGCTAATGCCCCATCTGCCCCGGGGTATATAGGCCGTCATTTTTGCAGGGGGTGGGGGCATGCCCATATTGGGCAGGCCCCTCCGCAAATTGTAATTTAAAGCAAAAAATCCCTGGCGTATAGTGGGATTTTTGCAACCCCGGGGGGCAGTTTTGTGGCCAGGGGGGTGTCGGGGCATTGGCATGCCCATATCAGGCAGCCCCCAACCCTAATGTGGGCCCCTATTGGACAGCCCCACCCCTAATTATTATGAAAGAAAAATCCCTGGTATCTAGTGGCTTTCTGCCCCCACTGGGGGTCATATCGGGGGGCCTCTGCCCCATCTGCCCCCCATGGCTTGCCAGCTCATGCTAGGCTGTACTCATAAGGCACAGGGCCAATTCTGATTTGCATAAAGCTGTGTCTGACCTGGGGTGGCGAAGGAGCTAAAGAATGATGACGGATTAAACTCGGATCTGTGAGAGTGTCTGAAAAGTTTCAGCTCTCCATCCATCATCATCTTGTGTTTGCTTTGTTCGCCCTAAGTTAGCAGGGTGTGCACAGATGTGGGACCCTTGCTCAGTGTGCCACTGGATTCAAGCTAGCCATGCTGATGAGGGGTGTTTCCCTGAAACCAGTCCCAGGATGCTTGTTTCCTGTCCAGGTAAGACATGGCTTGGCAGTTCGAGCTGGACTGTTCCCATGAGGCACAGGGCCAAGACTGATTTTCATATAGCTGTGTCTGAACTGGGGTGGCGAAGTGAGATAAAGAATGATGATGGATTCAACTCAGAGCTGTGAATGGGGGTGAGTATCTGAAATGTTTCAGCTCTCCGTCCATCATGTCCATCATCTCCTTCTGTTTGCTTAGATTGGAAAACAGCAGGAATTTGAAATTAAATGGGGCGAATACAGAGGTGATGGTGGTGGGGAGCAACCCCTCAGGTGGATGGAATTGAACTGGCCTAATTCTCTTGGCAAGTCTACGTAATATTAGGATACACAGGAGGTGGGGCGGTACAGTTGTTTATAGGTACACTATTGATATTGACATTTGGTATATACTTTATTTTAAAAAATTTGGAGATGTAGAGATAATCATGCTGAATTTATATATGATTACCGTTTATTAGATATATTATTTGAATGCAAGTTTTTATCTCTCTTTTCACATGTATTGCCTTTTATTACTGACAATTCAGATAGAGAATGTATATGTTGAATGACTTGAGAATGCAAATCCGGATTTGAACATGCAGTGCAGCTGAACATCATGCTGATTATTTGGTTTTTGGATACCTTTGGGCTCCCGAGACTGGGGAAGAGGGTGTCAATATAGTGTTAGACTTACTGATGTGGATGCTCGGTGATTTCAGGAGTGTATGGACTGACTGTATGTGGATTTGTTTTGATTGATCTTTTGGTTTGCAGTGCACTATGGAGATATTAACATGGACACCTTGAGGACTATATAGTATATATTTTTTGCTTGGCTATATAGGAATGTAAAGACACTTATTATGCAATGTTGATTGGACGATAGATACAGTAGTCAAAACAATGAGAGAGAAAGGGCTAAAACAAGATAGCTCTTGTGCCCCAAAGATAAACTATATCAAACAACTAAAGAGCGACAGGTACATCTATGTAAAAAAAAAAATTATAACCCACAATCAATTATTTAATGATGGGGAAACCAGGACACGGAAAACAAAAGACAGTAGTGTGAAGAACTGTGGAATGGAAAAATGAGAAATGAGAAATGAACCCTCATACACCAGACAAGTAGGTGGCTAGTTTCATCATTGGGTTCTTTTTCTCAAAGGGCAAATCCAGTCAAGCCCGAAAGTGATAGTGTGATTAAAAAAAGACACAGCAGTTCCCTAGACTAATTTTAATAGAGGGATAGCCATTCTTCATTAAAATATTAGTGAAAAAGCGGACATCCTGAGGATAAGTCAATTTGAACCCTGGTGTCCTTAAAAAACAAAAGTTGTCAACATGTTTCTGCTATCACGAGCACTTTTCACTCAACATTCTTCAGGACCAAAACTATCCCACACAGGTGTACGCAACCTAAAGCGTACCCATACTATGGTGATAGACAAAATGTTCACAAACTCACGGAACTCCCGTCTAGCATCTCCTTAGGTTGTGCTAAGGTTCTCGTATCTGAAACACAGAAAATATTTGTGGCACAAGTATGGCATTTAAAAGACATAAATAATAATTCATTAGATGCTCGCACTTATTCCAGTGTTTTCAACAGTGGTAATAATCATCTAAGACAATTGCTTTATATGCTCATACAATCATTCTTCCAAAATGTAAATATATACACACAGTTCTCCATATAACATAACCATTACTGACCGAAAAACACACCACACTATATTCAATGGGGGTTTTTTCTTACAAAAAACTTTGCAAAGCTAAGTTGACCCAAAGTGATGAGCCTAAAAAGGCATGCAGCGTTGAATCAACTATGTTTGGCTTTAGCCTGCAAGGTATTGTTAGCTCCGAAATATGTTAAGTCTACATACTTCTCAATGCCCTACCCATTCAATTTATTAAGAGCACATCCAAATTAATAGTTGGAAATCAAACTGTCCATCCATTGCGTGAGCGGTAATTTGAAAATTTAAAAACCACTATAGGTACCATGCAACAACCGTACTCCGTGAAAGATCAATAAAGTTTGAATGAAAGAATGCCCACTCACGTTTGCCCAAAATTATGGTAAGCAACATGGGCTTATGGCAGGGGCAACCTTCACGCCCAGTGTTTACTGAAAACAAAAGAGAAAACTTAATTAAAGTAAGGCATAAATCAGGTTCTTTGAGAGTAGTGTATAACATTATCTCTCATTGTGACAAATATCGATGATGGCCATAAGTTAGATGCCGTCGAGAAAACCTGCGTTACAGAGTTATAATAAGCACTTAGTTCTACCGGATGACTCCCCGCTTGTAACCTATGTGTTCACATCCACGGCCCGAATGATACTGGGGTGGAGTGAAGCCGAGTGTTAACAAGCGTGTTGACGTTCGTCACGTGACCGAAGCTTTCCCTCCAGTCTTAAAGGACCGGCAATCTTATTTTCGTCCAGCCTGCAATACCGGCAAATGCCCCAAAAAGGAACGTATAGTCAAAGAGGCATTTGTCCAAAAAGATTGCCGCCCAGAAAAACAGATCTTAATTATGCAAAACGATAGATACACCATACATTTTCTATTCGTTGTGGTGAGCCCCGATTCGAAGTTATGCTTCGGTAGAGACCCGGGTCCTTAAGATGCCTAGGGTTTTTTTTTCTATGGGTAACTTGTGCTCTAGTCAGCAGGATTCAGCGGTCATGAGTCTGCTTTCTATGCTCATGACAGGTGACCATGACGCAATCGTGTGTATGTGTAATTTACTTCCGCGGTTGAGGCATTCCGAGCGTGTTTCACTGGCACGAGTAGAATGGAGGATTGAGGATTTACATGCTAATGACGGGGACCCGAGGTGCAGGTAAGCGTGGTGCGCCTAGTCATGAAAGTGGCGCCAGGCGCTAGTTTAGGCACACTGAGTTTATACCGGGAAGATCACTGAGAGTGGCTGTTGTTTCTTGTTAGGAGTCGAGATCCCTGCCTACAGTGGGAGTTGTGGAAGGCCGTTGCTAGGCCATACACGTGGTCCACAGAGCGGCAATGAAGGATACCGATACAGCCAGTGTGTATTCGCCGGAAAGACCCCGAGCGGGCTTCCGCTTTCTTTATTTATACCCCGGTGCGAGCCCGCCCTGGGGTATGCGTGGAAGCGTGAGAATGTAGCAACATTGTATGAGAGAGTCCGGATGGCTCTCTACATCCCTCCTTCAATTTAGTCTGTCCTTTCAAACCAGTCTGTGATTCAAGATGATGTCCATGCAAAGTCTCTCAACCTCTGGCTGGATCCTGGGTTGGGTCATAGGTTATATCTTTGACTGCGTGTACACGGGCATGTCACTACCTGCTTGCGTATAAACTCTAACCTCTGCCATCCACGCTTGGTCTATTGGGGATACTCCTGTTGTCTTGGCTTGCCGCCAGGGGCAACTTTCCTTGGTCTTGCGTGGCAAACGGCGACCCGGGGAGTGATTTTTTCAGATCCGGACCCACATATTCCTCCGCATCGCCATCTTCAGCCGTTCTTCGGGCCTCTGTCACAAGGCGCTCTTTGGAATAAGATGTGGACTGGGGCGCACTTCGTGGTGCTATGTGGCATTTGCCGATAGGCTCCCAGGAATTGATCAAGGGCAATTTCAGGATCCTCTCCGCTGTCTACCGCAATCCTCAAAGCTCGATTGAGGGTCCTCATCAGTCTCTCCACTTCCCCGTTCGCCTGGGGCCATAGCGGGGTGATCTTCCGGTGTGTGATTTGGAGGTTCAGGAGATAGCTCTGAAATTCCCTCCCCCGGAAGGGTTGCCCATTGTCTGATTTAATTTCCTCCGGAAGCCCCATTGTGGCTAATATGCGATTCAGGGCCTTCTTGACGTGGGGAAACGCTGTGGACTATATTACTTCCATAATCGGGAACTTGGAGAACGAGTCCACTAGGATGAGCGTGTGTCGGCCATCTGGGAAGCTCCCGAAATCAATGCTGAGGTGGGTCCACGGCGCCTGGTGGGCCTCCTCCGTCCTCACCGGCGCTGGTGCTGGGTCGCTGCCGGTAATGGTGCAGGTGTGGCACAAGCGCACCATCTCGTCTACCCTGCTCTCCATGGTTGGGAACCAGACCTTGCTTCTCAGGCTACTTTTGTTTTGGCCATCCCTTGATGACCCACGTGTGCAAGCTCCAGAATCCTGGGCTGGAGGGCTTCAGGTATTACGATTAGGTGTCCCCTGAGGATGACCCCTTCGTCACCTACGCTCAGTTCATTCCAGATTTGCCACAGTTGTCGGCAGGTGTGACTAACTTCTGCTTGAAGGGTTTTTGCCCCATCCAGGAAGTGGGCCCACCTGTTTCCTTCTAGGGCATGCCGGACTCTGGACAGCATTTCGTCCTGTTCAGTTGCCTCCCCTATCTCTGTCAGTTCATCGTTTCTAGGCACGCTGCATGCGAGATCATGTAGATGAACGCCTCTGCTCCCGTTCCATCTTCCAGCGGGCGGATTGGGCTGGTAACATCTGGGTGTTGGGATAGGTAGTCAGCGGGGTTGTGTGCCCCTGACCGGAAGATGATCTTGAAGTTATATCCTTGCAGCTGGACAGCCCAGTGCTCTATCTGTGGGGGGGGGGAGCCTGACAGATCCCGCGAAGAGAGGCAGAAAGTGGTTTGTGGTCCGTCAATACGCTGAATTCTTCACCGCACAGATAGAGATGAAAGTGTCGGCATGCCCACTTTATTGCTAGGGCTTCGCGCTCGATTTGTGCGTATCTAGTTTCAGTGTCAGACAGAGCTTTGCTGGTGTAGGCCACTGGCTTCCACACCTCCGGTCCATGTTCTTGCAGGAGCACCGCTCCTAAGCCTACCGGACTGGCGTAGACTATTAGCTCCGTTTTCCGGCGAGGTTGGAAGTAAGCCATCACAGCCGTGTCTAGGAGACTGGCCTTTATGTCTTGAAAAGATTTGTTGGCCGCTACTGTCCACTCCCACTTGTGGTCTTGTCTCGTGAGTGCTCTTAGGGGTTCCGCCAGAGCGGCTAGGTTTGGGATGAAGCGGCCACAGTAAGTGGCCATGCCTAGGAAGCTCCGCACTTTGGTGGGGTTCCGTGGAGTGCTGGCGGCCTTGATTGCTTCTGCTTTCTTGGGATCGACCCTCAGGCCTTCTCTTGTAAAGGTGTATCCCAAAAAATCTATGGACTCTTGGTAGAAAGAGCATTTCGATTGATGTAGGGTCAGGCCGCTGTCTACTAGTCTCTTCAGGGTTGAACTCAGGTGCGCGTGGTGTTCCTCAAGGGTCGCAGAATAGACCAGGATATCATCGCTTAAGTTGATCACTCCACTCAGCCCTGACAGCACCTCACATATGGCGTTTTGAAACACCTCCGCGGCTGAGGACACACCGAAGCTCAGTCGTTTGTACCAACATAGTCCAACATGGGTGGAGAAAGTGGTTATGTATCGTCTCGCGGGGTCTAGCTCGAGTTGATGGTATTCCGATTTGAGG
Source organism: Lissotriton vulgaris (assembly GCF_964263255.1). Classification (NCBI taxonomy): domain Eukaryota; kingdom Metazoa; phylum Chordata; class Amphibia; order Caudata; family Salamandridae; genus Lissotriton; species Lissotriton vulgaris. The sequence continues at coordinate 562,695,302 of NC_141695.1, forward strand.
TCCAGTTTTGAGAACCATTTTGCCCCGTTCAGGTCAGCCACTTTGTCGTACATGGTCGGGGTGATACTTGACGGCTACATTGGGTAGCCTCATGTCTACACACAATCTAATGGCTCCTGGTTGTTTCGACTTAGGTGCGACTACCAGCGGAGACACTCACGGGGTCGGGCCTGACACCTTCTCTATTACCCCAAGGTCTTCCAGCTTCTGGAGCTCTGCTTCCACCTGGGGTCTCAAATTGAAGGGTACTCGCCTATGCCTCAGGGCGACAGGCCGTACCGACGCGTCAATGTGAAGGTTGACTCTTTTTCCTTTTAGTTTCCCTAGGCCGCGGAATAGTTCAGGGAATTCCTTCAGCAGAGTGTCTGCGTTGGCCTGATGTACCTGGTTTGCAAAGAATACCAGTCCTAAGTCTTCCGCAGTGTGGCAACTCAGTAGGGTGCCCTTCTTCCCTTCAGTGATGTGAAAACGAGTCTTGGTGGAGTACTACCCATTCACAACGGTTGTCTCTATGACGCCTCTCAGTGGTAGCGGGTCCATTCCCCCGTAGGTGTATATCCAAGCATTGGAGGCCGCAAGAGGGGGCTTTGGCAGCATCTTGTCGTATTGGTCTGAATCCATGAGGTTTACTGATGCTCCGGTGTCGATAAGAGCTCTCACTTCAGTGCCTTCTATGGAGACGGAGCACATGGGTGGCGGTCTCTTTCACGCTGACACCCTGCGGACATACGAGATGACGAACACCTTGTCATCACTGTCGTCTTCATACCTCGGTCGCCTCTCCTGTGCTTGGTTGTCTGGGGGATACGGCTCCTGGTCTATCGACAGTTGTCGGACTCACCGTGTTATGTTCTTGGACCTCGGGCCCGTTGGCCGATAACGCCCTCCATGGCATACTGCTGCAAAGTGATTCAGCCGGCCGCACTTCAAACATGTCTTCCCTTTTGCCCCGCAGGTTGCGGTCGCTGGGTGATCTTCACCGCAGTAGTCGCACTGATTTCCTTGAGTGGTTGTGGTGCGCTGGCGGTTCCCCAGAGGTCTCTTCTGGATCGCCTCAACCTCTTCCTCCTTGATTATCTGCCAAGCCCTCTTAAATTTGAACTTTTTCGAAGTCGTGGTTGAGTTGAGGGTCGAAATGTGCGGCAAGCGCAGTAACCGCTGCATCATAGTCATTTTCCCGCCCCGTGTTGGGGAGTGTCTCGAAGAGATTATAGATTTCAGGCCCTCCATATAGGATGAGGAGTAACCTCTTGACCGTCCCATCATTCTCTCTAGTGCCCTTGAAGTAGAGGTTGAGCCTTCCTACCCAAGCTTTCCATCTCGACGCGGCTGTTGCTGGATCCGCTGCCTTGCTGAATTCTGGGCAGGGGCTTGAATCTGTGCAGGTGGCGGTGGCACGGGTGGTGCGACTTGATTTTGTCCGCCTCCCGCTTGGTCAGTTCCCGGCGCCGTGACCACCATGATTGTGACCCTCTCCTTCTGCGAGCCTCTCGGGGCTACCAGGACAGCTGGGGCGTCTTAGGCTGGTTTCTCTACGCGTGGTTCTGCACGCGCACTGTCTATTTCTGCTGCGCTCCGTGCGGGCCACTCCTCCGCGTTTAGTGATTCTCTGTCCCCCACCAGGTTTCTGGGGAAATGGGTGAGGCGATGGCAAGCTGGGCCTGGCCGTGATTCTGTCCACAGTGTTCCTTGGGGTAGATATCCCCTGGACCGTAGTGGAGCTCTGTACTGGTGTGGGCCAGTGGGTCTGGAGGGTTGTGCCAATGCTTGTTGGGCCTACCGCCCTCTCGCCAGCGAGTGGAACGAGTTGCTGTCCCTGCCAGGACCCACTCGCTCGCGTATGACTGCGAGGTGAACAGGGCTGCCCCACGTTGCTTGGGAACCTCGACGCACCTCGCGTCAGGGTGCCCCTCCCTCTGGGATCTCGGCCGTGTTGCCGGATCGTGCCGCGTTTGGACGCGCACGTGTCTTCGCGCCGTTAGAGGCGCACCTTCTGATTTAGGGTCGCAGCGCGAAAGCACACGCAGGGGACACAAGCGCTAGACTCACCCCACCGCCGTGCGGGGCCCGGCAAGTCCCGCCAGCTGAAGGCGCTCCCAACGGGGAGACGCCTGGGCGGGCCTCGAGCCTGGGCGCGGGCGGGTCGATGGACCTCGCTGAAGATAGGAGCGTTGCGAGCGAGCTCCTAGCGACGCACTGCACCACGGCAGGCAGGGGGTAGCGATCAGTCAGGCGTGGACACGGCCAGTGTGTATTAGCCGGAAAGACCTCGAGCGGTCTTCCACTTTCTTTATTTATACCCCGGTGCGAGCCCACCCCGGGGTATGCGTGGATGCGTGAGAATGTAGCAACATTGTATGAGAGAGTCCTGGTGGCTCTCTACAGGAGTGAGCGTTTGTGGGTTTGCTGACCAGTTGGACCAACGTGACTTTACAGGTATTTGTGATGGTTGTTACATGATATTATAAATGAAATGATACAGGATGGAGCCCTTGATGCATTTTACTACAGGACTTGTTTGTTTGAAATTTTCCTTAGGATTGGAGTGGTCTTACTATCTGGGTGTTTGTGGGTATTAAATCCCCGGAACAACCTTACAGTCCGTGAGTTGGAGAGTGAAATTCTCACTCTAGGTATTGGAGTGATTATAATCTTCATTGGTTTTTAGTTTGGATTTGGGTGTCTTTCCTCCGGGTGTTGTGGTTTGGTGCACTCTGTATTAATAGCCTGGACTCGTCTGGCACTAACTGACTTAGAGTGGGTGAGTGCAAACTTGGTTGCTTGTCTGGCTATACTACCCTTTTTTCACCTATAATCACCTGACCTTCTGGGCACTGCATGGTCACTGATGGGATAGTTTAGATACGGTAGATTAACATGTATAGTTATGTTTTTCCTATTACAATTATAGATATGTTGATACCCTTGTCCTGATGAAGTCGAAATTAATCATTGGCCTGAAACTCGACTGTGGCTGCGTCAAAATAGTCCCATTATTTTGATTTTTGCTGATAGGGAAAGCGCCTATAGAATAATTTGATTAGATGTATGATTCCTCTGGCGCAATAGGGATTTCCTCAGAGTGTACTACTCGGAGTAAGGAGTGTACATTCTGATTGTTTTGCTCTCAGTAGGGTTTTTTTGTATTCTTTGTATATGTTGTGTATGTTGAATATGTATTGTATCATATATATGAATGTGATTTATATGTGATTTTCAGTGATTGTTCATGTCCTGTACAAATTATGTTTATACACGAGGAAATTTTGATCTGATTCGTTTGTGCTCAGCCACATCATAGGGCATGTGTATTAGTTGAAATCATGGATATGTAGATTTTCTAAAAAACAATTGAAACATCAGGGTAATTAATGGTACCTTGGATGAAAATACATGTTTGAGCGTTCCCTCTGTACCTTCTTCTTCTTTATACACATCATTGATGTCATATGCCCAGGTATGGGAGGGTGATTTGGGAATACCCCTTCTTTGTTTGAACCCGGACTGTTCATATGAGGCACAGGGCCAAGACTGATTTGCATATAGCTGTGTCTGAACTGGGGTGGCGAAGTGAGATAAAGAATGATGATGGATTCAACTCAGAGCTGTGACTGGGGGTGAGTGTCTGAAAAGTTTCAGCTCTCCGTCCATCATATCCATCATCTCCATGTGTTTGCTTAGATTGGATAGCAGCAGGACTTTGAAAGTAAATGTGGAGAATACAGAGGGGATGTTGGAGGGAAACAACCCCCCCAGGTGGATGGAATTGAACTGACCTAATTTTCTTGGCAGTCAACCCACCCCTAAATCGGAGGTCAAAATTCTGGGACTCTGGCTTGACAATAAGCTTTCAAGGACAACTGATGGCAACATGCTTCGGCATGCTACGGACTCTGAGAAAGTTACTGAGATGCCTACCTGAACCTTCATACAGAAAATAGTTGTGCGAGGCCTAGTCATATCACAATTTGATTATGGGAACTCCTTGAAACTGAGAAATCCCTAATCGGTCATAAAAAGACTCAAGGATACTCAGAACGCCAAAGCCTGCATATTGTTGAAAATACCTAATCGCCACTCTGCAACAGCGACCCCGACAAGCCTACACTTGAAAGGATTAATTTCAAACCTTTTTTTTGGGCCCATCGAGTGATGCATAAAAAAGGGTCCCAGACTGACGCAAAGTCTACTTACGCCTTACAAACCCATGAGAAAGCTGCGGTCAGCCAGCCAGAAACTTTTTGTTGAAGAAGGATTATGAAAACTAGGAATGGAGGACGGACCTTCACTTTCATAGTTCCCAAGGTCTGGAATGCTCTCCCACATCAAGTAAGGTAAAAGGAGCCAGAACCAATATTCTAGAAAGTGCTATAAAAATCTATTTTGTAGCCTTCATGATCAGCACTCACAACCAATTCGCTGTCTTTGTGCTGGAAGAACTTCCTGGGTAGCCATGCACTTTAGAAATTCCAAAGAATAGAATAGAATAGCATAGAGGAAAATAGAATGTATTGTTGCAATGATAATACATGGCAAAACTGAGTTTGTAAGCGCCAATTAAAGATTTTATAGTTAAATCAACAATATTTCTGCTGCCAGATTATAGTGCTGGGTGGTAGATCCCCACCTCAACACACTGTCATGAGAAAATTGTTCTCAAAGACATTATATTAAGTGAAGCAATATATTATCCCAGAATTTGGGTGGAGAAAAAATTGCCCAGTCAAATTGTCTTTTGATGCAACACCAACGTTGACTGTCATCCCAATGCCTTTCAGCAATTCGATAACATAACAGAATACTCGACAAAGAAGACACACTTCAGATTGCTGTGACAGGTGGTAAATGGCTGCCAGAATCTTGCCTGCAGGAAATGTGCCAGCAGCAATATGTGCATGGGTGAAATGTACCCACAATTCCGTACAAGGAGCAAAATTACCTCGTTTGCTGTGGTAAGAGGACATTTCAAGTCTCATCACTGAATTATTTGTGAGGCCCAGTGTTGAGGCTGTGCATGGCTTGTGGGGTGCTCTTATTTGTTAGGCTGATGTCCTGTTAGAAAACACCTATGAATGGCCACACCCCCCAGACCATTCAAACATGCATAAAAGCTATTTGTTTAATTTGGTCTAGCACTAACTAACTAACTAGCTTCGGGCACCCCGAATGCCAGCGCCCTTGCCCCTTAGACCCAGAAAGCAGGGAACAAGACATACAATTTGGTAGACTAATTAGCACAGAAAATGTGCAATAATATCACTTCATCACAGGAAGAAATAAATAAATGTGACAACACTATCATACCCTCTATTTTTGTGGACCTTTTATTCAACCGAAGGGGGGGTGCAAACTTTGTTACAAATTCTAGCATGGAATTATTCTTGTGCTCTCAGTTTTCTGTGTCTTTGGTATTTGTGCCGTGGCACCCATAGCAATGACATCGCTATTGGACACGTATTTATTTACTCAGCATGCAAATGTTAATCTCCTAGCGCCAGGAAGCCGCTTGGCCACAGAGCACTTTACAAATATTTTCAACTTCAACTTCAACTTCATGACTAATCATTTGGAGTCTGCATAAACAAATCATACATTCAGTGCGATCATCCTGCTTGTTTTCCACTGCAAAGCAGCAGTGATTGATTAAAGTGATGCATGAGCCTACATTTAAACACGAATGCATGCCTTTGTAAACTTTCAATCATACCTGGCAAGCAACAAAGCACTTACTATTGAACACAAACATTTACTAGAGTGGGTATTTATTTTATTTGTTCGGGTGCATCAGAATCTCTCCTAGAGCGCACCCGCACATATTCATTTGCTGTAGTAAAGTGAAGTGTTAGAATTGTGAAATGTATTAACATGGAAACATGATGTATTTTAGGACACTGAAACGTAGCATGGGGAATCAACTTAGAAGATGAATGTAACAAGCAGAAACATTAACATTAAGAACTGGTGTTGTGCAACTGACAACTATTCATGTATTAGATGTGCATATTAATCATGTCATATCATTATTAGGTAAATGAACTAGTTGAAATTGCATTAATTTAATGTGAATTCGCAAGGTTTATGTGGTGTCTTCTTATGCCAGCTGAAATGTATATGCCTGAAATGGAGGTTCCTGACAGCTCTCACTTTTGAATTAACAGTTTAATTCCATGGGTGCAGTGAAGTCTGTTCTTTCTCACTTTTTGTGTTGCAGGTGGAAGAAGCTCTCAGGTTAGATAGAATGATGTCTTTATTTTATTAGTCAGCCCATCAGAGAAGAAGTTGCAATCATATGGTTTGAGTCGATAAAGGAAAGACACTGTACTTCACACAGGAGAAGGCCTGGGGAGCAAGGACAAATTGTAACAAGAGAAGTACAGCGCCAACATCATGGAAACACACCTTAATAACTGCCTAGCATGGATGGCGTGATACGAAGTGCACCATTGGAGTGCTACCTGTGAATAATTGGATGTCGGAATTAGGGATAGTGCGCCAGTTCCTTTCTTGCCTTCAGAGAGAGAGCAACCTAGAACGGGCTCTGTCTTTGGTAGCTTTATGCTACTTGACCCATTATTTTGTGGTGAGACTTCATAGGAAGGCTCCACATGCTGAAACCTTTATTTCTTCCTTCTGAAAATGCTTATTTAGGGATATCCCCTTAGTGTTAGAGTAGGGACCGGTTAATGCTTTCCACTCACCAACCCTCGATGTATTAAAAATTGGACTCATGCTTTCTGATCTTCTGTATCTTACTTCTTGAATTAATTGTGTTGTTTATGCTGCAACATCTAAACTGAATGCACAGATTTGTCTTCATGCTAATTCCTATGTATTTCTACACCTCAATACCCCGGTATTGAGGTGTCTTTACGTCCAGTTATCTTTGGCTTTGGGTTAAATTAACTAAGCTTCGGTAGTTGTCCATCGGTTATTATGTATCCTAGAGAGTTATTGACTAATCAATTATATTTTATAATAACTTTTCTCCCCTTCACACTACTGCTGCAAAAAAAAGCCATCGGAGAGTGACTCTGGAACAGGTCTAGATGTATGGGCCTGGCCCTTTCAGTTGGTAGCAGTGTAGGATGTTTTGCACAAGAAGTAAGAGGAGAATCTAGAAGTAGTCTAGAACAAGTGGAAGCTAGAACCCTAAAGCCCTGAGCTAAAACCCAATGATCGAGAATGGAAGGCTATGGAATCTGGCGGAGACTGATGGAGTTTGATGGTGCAGCGCGGTCAGCGGGGGAAGGATGAGTGAGTATTAATAGGGTGTATCTGGTGTGTTAGATTGCGGGAATGATTTGATTGTGTGATGTCTTGAGGAGTTGGAGTGAGAGTGGAGTGAATGTGGTTTCAAGCCGGATGATGTACAAGGATTGAGATTTGAGTTGCAGGTCCAGATGTGGCCTAGGACCCCAGGATTTTAAAAGGTATAGAAGACACCAAATATTGTGATTGGCTGACAGAAGAACTGAAGAGTTGTCATCAGACATCATCTGCAGTTCCACCTAAGACAGAGAACATTGTGTGAATGGGATGCATGGGAATCGTCTAGTGAACCTTCTCTACAGGGGTGAACTATATTGATTTGGGTTAGAAGATTGGCCTGGAAATAAATCTTTCGAAAACAAGTGTGATGGTATGTAATCGTTCTTCTAAGAAAAATCAAAAATGGCTCATTATGGGAAACAGAATTGATGAGGTTAAACTCTACGTATGCCTAGGAGTGAAAATAAATGCAAGCGGCTACTTTAGCTCCCAGAAGAAAGTGATAAGGGCGAAAGCGCAGTCAATTAATTATGGCTTCTCGTCATTGGCCAGATTCATTCGAGGCCATGATCTGAAGTACATGGGATCAGTGATGAAAGCCAAATTGTTGCCAACCCTCACATACGGATCGGAGATAATGCTAGATGATGAGGCTCTTCTGCAAGACAAATTGATGATAAGAGCCTATAAACAAACCTTTCAGCTCCCTTGGTTGGCCTCTCCTGCACAGCTCTGGTTAGAATTCCTACTTACAAAACAGACACTTGCTAGGCCGGAGGCATTCATAAAACTTTGTCCTAACCTGCGAGCAGCAGCGGAAAACACTCTGGCTAATTTTTTCTGGACCGAAATCAAGTTACAACGGGGTAATGGCTCTCACAAGAAATATCTGGAAAATTGCATTGGCTCGCTTGAATTGGGTGACCTAAGGACCTCTAATACCCCTGGGCAAACCTTCCTGAAATTAGTAAATAAATCAACTAAACTGCAAAGCTGGATGGCAGACATGGAAAGCTTGTCTAGTCGTTATCATGGGTGGCGGGTGTGGAATCATATTCCATTCTAAGAGAATCATCCCTGTTGGCAGCACCCTTCCACCGAAAGATCAAACAGTAATTTCTTGTCTTAAGATTTGGAGAAATACCCATACTAGCCCTCATGCCAAAAATGAAGATGGCTGGTCTAAGTGAAGATTGGTCCTGCTGTCTATGCCACCAGGGAAATAATGAAACATTGCTCCACATTGTATAAATCTGGCCTGTTTTGATGCTTTAACGAATATCTTTATGAAGTTGCAAATTCCTTGAAAGTGGAATTAGGTTGTAAGCCAATACTGGTCGAGTCTGTGGACCCATGCAACACAATGCTGAACATTAGACTAACCCAGTTGTTGAATATTTGTCAAAAAGATTATCATTTTATAGGTTGGGCGATGAGTAATCTTGAGGGGATTCCGAATTCTAACTTTAAAACGTGATAACTCAGTATCCTCTAAGGCAAACTTAACATGAGCAGATAACCTTCATGGACGGGTTGCTAGGGATTGCCATAATTAGCTGTTCCCTATCCCATTAAGCTTAGGCAACTATTTTGTTTATCCTGGTTTTTAATGATGTGAAGTCTTGCACACTTGCACTTTTGCCCATCTGGTATTGTATACATACCAGCCTCAGTCCTGCACATAAGCACTTTAGTTACCTATATTAATCTACTTAACCACATCGCTGCTGTGGTTATTTTTCCCCTGTGCTGATCTTAGGAAAGCTCCATTATTCATGACGAGCTCAGCTCGTCATCAGCACAGCTCAACTGTGCCTCATGACGAGCTGAGCTCGTCATGGGCATGGAAGGGGTTAAGGGAACTTCAGCCGTCCGTATGGCAATCTTGCACTTTATATACTAGGAAAAAGACCAGTCCCTTATTAGCCACTTTTATCCAATTTATTTCTGTATTTCGCACCTCTACTTAAGTACCTATGAAGGAAAGTTGAAGAAAGTGAAGGGCTTGTGGTAAGATGCTCATTGGTCATTATAGCTGTATGACAAATCTTTTTTTAATCCTTTTTGTATGTATTTTTAAACTCTATGCACTGTACGATCTTGCTCATGGTTTTAATTGACTAGTAAACCATTATATTATTATTATGATTTGGGTGATCCAAGCTGGTCTAGGGTCACTGTGTCTAAATGTACTTGAGAAGTTGAATTCTATCAATCCTTTTAGATGGCAGACAATTACAGATTTAAGATGACTGTCAGGGAATGTGCATTAAGAAATTGTGAAGGAGGGTGAGCTGCTGCGAGGAGTGAGTGTGACATCATAGTGTATAGCTCTAATGATAGAACAATTGGTGTAACATCTTGCTGGGATTATTTGGTAGTCATCGGGGAGTTTGTGATTGAAAAAGATTATTCGGTCGTAACCTATTTAGGGGTAAATTACAATTGGAATCATGTGATGTTTCACGGTGTTGCAGGATCTTTTCAAGGGTGATGAAGGGGTTGTGTGGGCGAACAGGCACCACCTGAGGATACTCCAGCATATTATGTAGTGACAAAGTTTGGGCTCCACACTATAATTTTGCTCCAAATTGTCACAAGATTGTGGAAAAGGAGGGTGAATTGTCATCTCCATGCTTTGCTTCATTTCGGTTGGATGTATTGAATGAGACCAAAAGAGCAATGTTTTCTTTGCCACCTTTACCTAGACCCAAACAGTTCAAAGTGTTATATGCATGGATGCGTGCAGCTCATGCTAAGCAGAGAGTGAAATAACAAGGGAGAATGATAAAAACTGTGTGGGCATATCAGGATGTACAGTGGGATGCACAACTTAAAAGGTGGAGTGTGGACACTATTGAGGGAAAAAGGTTGTACGCTGTGCTGGTAGGTGATGGAGGATCCCAGGATAAGACCGGGAGGCCAAACAGAGGTGACAGTAGTGACAACAAAGACAGATTATTGGATGGATTGTTAGATGAGCTTCCTCCACCTTACAGCCTGCAATTGTGTGTAGAAGCTTGAGACTTAGGAAGTGCTGAGAAGGTGGGGTCCTGATCCAGGAGTTGTGGGAACGATATCAGCAGGAGTGTCCTCTGAATGAGATATGGAACAGAATGAAGTTAATTCACAGTTGACGGAAGCTCTTACAATACCGGTTATCATTGATCCTGTTGTCCCTTTTTAGGACCTGAGCTCAGTGTAGAGCCTTAGTCAGAGACATCCTATACATGCTGAAGAGACTGCATTGTGAAGAGCAGGGAGCACAAATGGAAACTGTCCTTCTTTGGAATCTAGTACCACTTTAGCAGCTACAGCTGACCCTTCTGGAATTTGTATTGGATCCAGTACTTTACAGTCTATATCCATGGTAAGCACTAGTTCAGATCTGTGGATGTGGAAAACTCCTGGGAGAGGACCAAGGGTTGCTACTTTAGAAGCAAGCACAAGTCAGAGAGCCTCTGGAAGTCAGCATGTCCTAGACTTTGCAGACTTGGAGTACTGGCTGGGAGACCATAATAACAGTAAAGAGAGTCAGGGTAGTACGGCGAGTCAGGGTATCATCAAAGCTGGAGTGGATGTGGTGAGGCTAAAGTGGATGAGATCATTAGAGGGAATCTGCCTTTAGAAAGAAAAGAGACCTATGAGCCAGATGATCTGTTGTTTTTAGTGAAAGGACATCACCCGGAGGGCAAGACAAGGACATGAAAAGTGTTTGAAGCTGGCTCGGAGGTATGGAGTAGACATGTCATGAACCAAAACATTACAGAGAAATCATAAGATTACTTACAGTGACTAGGAACTAAAGGACTAGAGAATGATGGGGTTGAAGATGCACATTCAATAACTGGTAACAGGAATAGAGGCCTGGAGTATGCTGGATAAGTGGAAGGAGAGATGGTAAAATAAGAAGAGTGTAAGAACGGCAACAAGAGAGACACAACCTCCAGGAGGAACACAGGGAGTAGAGGCATATCCGTTATGGGATGTAACTAGCGTAGGGTATGTGCATGTTCCCTGGAGTAGGGGTGACTTTGCTGCATTTACAAATGATTTTCCCGGGCTGCAGGAGAAACCTGCAGAGTGGTATAGGCAAGTTGATTGCTTTGTTGCAATCTTGAAAGTGTTATGGATTGATTTAAATGCCTTGTGCTTATTTACAAGCCCCTTGCCCCACCAGTACATCACTTTTCCCATGTTAAGACTGATGAAAAAGTGGTGCAAGGGGCTTGTAAATAATCCCCCTTGTTTGAAATTGCGGTTCCTAGTGATCTGAGGTCTGCTTGTAAGTTAGTTATTGAATGGCCTGCTGCTGAGCCAGAGGGGGGCCGAGTAACTCAGGAGCCTTCGCCTTTGGTTAGGAAGAAGTACTTCAGGTAACCACATGGTTGCAGTCCAAGATAGGCCCTCAAGACATTGATTGGGTTAAGATAGGTCGAACGTCCTAGTAACTTAAAGAGTCATTAAGTGCTTACTATGAAAGGCTGTTGCAAACCTTTAAGAATTAAAGTGGGCTAGATACACTCGACCCGAAAGACATGGGACAATTTGTATGCAGATTTGTGACATGACTGAGGGAGGAATTCAGCCTCATGATGCAACATCACCTAATTTGTTGGCAAAAGAAGGCTGTGGATGAAATTCTATGGTACTCCAAATACTGCAGTGATGAGGTGGACTCTAAACATAGGAGGATTAAGGAGAAATTGCAAATGCAAAATGCACAGAAGGTAGAGCAGCTGCAGGCAATAGTGGGAACTGTAGCCCGTGGTCAAAGGAATGTTCCAGGAGGTGACTAAGTTACCTCTGAGAATACCACGGGGCAACTAAACCCACCATTAGATGCCCTTAATTGAAGCGCTGGACGTATTTGATCCAGACCCGCCCTTATGACGGTGCCTGAGGGGGGAGGAAGACTTATACTTGGCGCAGTCTTAGAGGTAGACCAGAGTGGGCCACATGTTGAAGCAGACGTACAGTGTCATCCCATTATATTCTTGATTGATACTGGTGCTACCTGTTCTACAGTGATTTCTGCAGTAGCCCCAAACCTAGCCCTCCTGGGAACATCGATGCAAGATGTAGGAGTCTTTAACAAAAACATGACAAGTCCTTTGACAGAAGAGGTGATGGTAAAAATCTGAACATTTCAGGATCATCATCATTTCATGGAGTGTGACTCAAGTCCAGTCTGTTTGTTAGGACGTGACTTTTGTGTAAATTGAATGGTACTATCTACTACAGACCGAAGGGAATCGAGTTGCAGACTAATGATGAATACATTGCTTTCAAGTTGGCTAATCAGCATCCTTGCACAGCCATGTTCCCTTTACTGATGGTGCAAGACATGCCACTGAATTTGAGAGACATGGTTTTTCCAGTTGCATGTGACTTCTCAGGGCAGTAAATTGGACTGTTCAGTTCAGTTCAATTTTTTTATTCCAAAAGTTCACTCTTCCATAAAAGTAAATGCATATAAAACAATCATAATTCTATCCACATTGGTACATTATCACATTAATGTAACTCTGATCAAAACATATCTGTACATAACACTAAACTTAAAACAAGAAGATATCAGCAAATCATTATCATAGTAAAGTACATCGTGCCCTCACAGCATGTCTTAAGCATGTCTTAAAAATGACCCTATATGTAAACATGTTTCACTATCAGACAGTTGAAACATTGTTGAAAATATTGCTCCACTCTGTCTAATGTCTGGATATCTCCTTTTAAAAAGTGTAAGCAAAAATGTCCTTGTATATAATTCGTACAACAGTAAAAAATGTATTATGGTTTGCCCTGACTCATTAAAGCACGAGCAGGGGATAGCAGTAAGATTTGGTTGAAACCCGGAGGGAAAACACAGTAAATATTTAACCATATCAGCTCAAACCTAAATAGCAGGGAATGCTCCCGTCTCCCACAAGACTATTCTAAATAGACAGGTGATATCATGACAATGTTCTGAGACAAATATGCAGGTATCAATGGTTTCCCTACTACACTATTAAAGCAATTTTCATGAGCTAGGTTATAAAAAGGTGAAGCTACTTCCCTTTTATTAAAAGTAGGACATGAATCTCTCATTGTAAAAATGTGCTCCATGCCAAGAAATCGGACTGATTCGAGGAGTGGAGCTAGTCCGCATACAGGTCAAGCTAAATACAAAGTTTCCAATAACTCCTCAGTACAACCTGACCCCAGAAACAGTGGCAGGGATTACACCTGTCTCTGAGTCCATTATTGCGCAGTGTGGCATCCTAAATGAGATCATGAGAAGTCCGCGCAATTCTCCTATCATAGGATTGTAGAAGCCGAGTTGGGGATATCGCATTATTCAGGACCTGGGGAAGATCAATAACATAGTGGTTCTGTGTTGTCCCATGGCACTGAATCCATATGTGATCTTGCTCCAGATTCCTTGTGAGGCTGAACGGTTCGCAGTGCTTAACCTCTGCCAAGCATTTTCTCCATACAAGTGCATGAGGAGAGCCAATTTTTATTTGCTTTCCATCTGGAGAATCATGTATCCCTATTCAATCAGGTCTTGAAGAAGAACCTTGAGTGCTTGATTCTTCCCCAAAACTAAGTGTTAGTCCAGTACATCGACAACCTCTTCATTGTGAGGGAGGCTTGTAACGCTGATTCTATTACCTTACAGAACCATCTGGCTGTTAATGGGCATAAGGTGTCTCCAAGTAAGGTTCATTACTGTCTAAACAATGTACAGTATTTGGGTCATTGAATTGAAAAAGGCAAGAGGAAAGTGTCTCCAGAAAGAGTGAAGACCATCATGAAAATAAATCCACCCAGTACCCAAAAAGGGGTCAAGATGTTCATGGAAATGGTTGGGTACTGCTGACAGTGCATTCCTAATTTCTCCTTGATGGAGAAGCCTTTGCAGATGCTGACCCACAATGATGTGTGTGATCTGGTACCTTGGGACAATGACTGTCTGCTTGCCTTCCTGGAGTTGAGAGAGGGCCTGTTTTGCGCTCCAGCTTTAGGAATGCTTGATTACAGCAAGTCATTCTCATTACTCTGCCATGAACAAACAAATTGTGCTCTTTCTGAACTCACCCAGACATATGGAGTGCCCCTAGACCAGTGGCCTATTTCTCAGCTACATTAGATCTGTAGCTTCAGCATTGCCCAGGTGTCTAAAATCCATTGCTGCAACTAGTGTCAATATTGAACGATGTGAAAGCATAGTGATGAGTCACCCTCTTACATATATAGACCACATCCAGTTGAGCTCCTGATGACGAGAACCAAAAAACATCAACATTTGACAAATATTAGGCTGACAAGATATGAGCAAGTGTTGCTCGCTGCAGAGAATGTTACCCTGACGCATTGTTCTGTGCTAAATCCTGTACCTTGTTGCCTGTTTCCAATGTTGAAGTGGAAGAATGTGAAGACCATGACTGTTTAGATGTCACTGAGCTTTGCACAAAACCGATACCTGACATTGTCGATGAGCAATTGTCTGTTCCCGATGAAGTCCTTTTTTTGATGGTTCATGCTTAGGTGACAATGAAGGTAATGTAAGAGCAGCTTTTGATGTCTGTACTATTTCAGGAGTGGTGGAATCTGCACCAGTGGCCAAAATCACTGCCCTGACCCATGCATGATGAGTTTCTGAGCAGAACTGAGTCATCATTATACCGATAGCCAGTATGGTTTTGGTGCGGTTCATGACTTTGGACAGCTATGTTATCAGAGAGGACATCATCAGGTTCCCTGAACAGGAATGGGAAATATTTGAGGCAAATGTTGGAAGCTTTGCATCGGCCAAGAAAAGTGGATGTCATTAGGTGCTCAGCCAATGGAAGGGGAGATGACTTTGTTACTATATGGAATAGGTACGCAGAGGAAGTTGCTTGTTTCTGTGCTCTTCCTGCATTTGTTTTCAATGGGGAATTTACTGGTGAGAGTTCAGAGAAGACTGAACTCAGCATGTTGCTAGCTGTTGCTTACACGTGGGATAAAGTAAGATGATTGCAAATGGAGGCCACAGACAAGGAACAAGCAGGTTGATCAGAGCAGGCTGTGAGAAAGGGGAAAAGGACTTTTGGGTGTCAGATGATGGCATGGCAATGTTACCTGATTGTTTGTTACATCCAATAGCAAAGCAGATTCATGGAGCAGCTCATGTAGGAAAGGATGCAATGGTGAGATTGTTTAGGCAGACTTGCTTCAATCCGAGGTTTTGAGTGATTGTCGAAGCTGTGTGTCATAAGTGTGTTAAGTGCCAACAAATGAATGCTGGGAAGAAGACTGTTTTTGCCTTGAGTCAAATTGGAAAATCAGGGGGTCCTTTCAATCAGATCCAAATGGATTTTGTTGAGATGGCTGTGTGGAATGGGTTGAGATACATTCTGGTAGTTGTGTGCCTCTTTTCCCGATGGGTTGAAGCTTACTCAACTAGAAGGTGTGGTAGTCTCACAGTAGCAAGTTGTTGAGGGAACTCATTTCTAGATTCGGATTTCAAGCTACATTGGAATCGGATAGAGGCATGCACTTTCTCAATGAAAACATGAAGTTGCTGCGCACTGCCTTGAGCGTGGATCAGCGACTGCATTGTAGTTACAGTCCAGACGCATCGGAAATGATGGGGCAGATCAACTGTAAATTGAAATTGAGGCTAGCAAATGCGTGTGCCTTGACATCTCTGAAGTAGCCTGATGCATTGCCTTTGGTGCTAATGAGTCTGCGCAGCATTCTTGACAGGAGAACTGGGTTGTCGCCTCGTGATACTAATGGGAAGAGCAATGTGTTTTCCAGCTGTGCCTACTGCTACACTGGTGGACATTATAGATGATATGGTCCTTGACTATTATTATTATTATTATTATTATTCTGAGTTTTGTATAGCGCCTGGTTACCGATAGGCATCCCAGCGCTTCCAGAAAATAACACTACTGAAAGAATGAAGGGATTAAACAGAGAACAAAAAAGTTTTTAATAGTTTACGGAACCGAAGCAGACTAGCTTCCGATCGCAGCTGTAGGGGCAATGAGTTCCACAAGGAAGCCACATTTATTGAGAATCTTCTGCCACCCGTTCTAGCCTTTTTTACCCTGCCAACCTGGAGAAGATGTTGATGGTCAGAGCGAAGAGAACGAGAGGCCTTGTAAGGCTGGACCATCTCCTTAAGAATAGGAGGGCCTACCCCGTGCAGAACTTTGTGGGCAATACAAAGAGACTTAAATTTCACCCTGTCCCTCACAGGGAGCCAGTGCAATGCCCTCAATGCCGGGTGAGCAGATTGACGCCTTGGGAGACCCGTCAGAAGCCTGGCAGCCGCGTTCTGCACTTGCTGCAATTTATTCAGGGTAAATTCGGGCGCGCCCAGGAATAGCGCATTGCTGAAATCCAGCCGCGAGATGATAAGTCCCTGGATGAGAAGCCTTCGAGTAGCCACTGGGAGCAGAGGCAGAATCTTCTGGGCTGAGCGGAGCAGGCCAAAGCACACGCCAGCGGTCTTTTTGGCGTGAGTTTTAAACGATAGGTCCTGCTCCAGCCACACCCCCAGGCTCTTGATCTCCTGCTTGGGGGGGGGGGGGGTACCGGTCCCAGACAGTCTGGCCAGCTGCTGGGGGACAAAGATGGAGAAGGGTTCCCCAGCAGCATCATCTCCATCTTGGAGCCATTTAGCTTTAGGGCTGAGCTGCACATCCACGTGTAGATCTTCTCAAGACACACGTGCAGCTTGTCGGGATGGTGCGCCGACTGGGAAAGGCCTACCACCAGCTGAGTATCATCAGCATAACTGATGATTTTAATACCCAGCGGCAGTACCACACTCTCCAGGGGGGCCATGTAAACGTTGAATAAAGTAGGGCTCAATGAAGAGCCCTGTGGCACACCACACTGGAGAGGGGTAGAAGATGATTTTTCATGGCCTTCCCACACCTCAAATGTACGACCTTCCAAGAAGGAAGCGAACCATTTGAGGGCCAGACCCGTGACCCCCACCCCCGACAGCCGTTGGAAAAGCACCTGATGGTCCACGGTGTCAAAAGCAGCGCTGAGGTCCAGGAGGATCACTGCCCCTGATCCCCCCGAATCCAACATGCTCCTTGCATTCTCCACGACCGCCAGCAGGGCGGTGTCAGTCCCCTGACCGGGACGGAAACCCGTTTGGGAGTCGCCCAGGAGGGAATTGGCTTCCAAGAAGTCCGAGAGGCGGCTATTCACCAGTTTCTCAGCCACCTTACTGATACCCGGCAGCAAGGAGATAGGCCAAAAGTTGGCGAGGTCGGCGGGATCGAGATTAGGCTTTTTCAAAAGGGCCTTAACCACCGCCCCTTTCCAACTGGGGGGGACTACCCCATGGGCGAGGGACAGGTTTATCAAGTCCGTCACAGGGCCGCCGATTATAGAAGACACCTGTTTAAGATATTTGATCGGGGCTGGGACTTTCGGGGAGCCACTCTTCATAGCCCTCAAAACCGCCAGGACTTCCTCCATCGTGACCGGACCTAGGGAGGCCAGCTCCACTGATTGCATCTTAAGTTGAGAGCTGGAATTATCATCCAAAGAAGGGACCTCACCTAGCCGGGGAAGGGAAGCCAGTATGTTGTCAATTTTGCTTTTGAAAAAAGAGGCCAGTTCTGCGCATTTTTTTCGAGGGTCCTCGTGGAGAACCTGAGGTTCGGGGGCATGCAGTAGCTCCTTAATGACCCTAAAAGACTCTTTAGAAGAGTTGGCCGCAGAGCCTATGCGCTCTTCAAAGAAACCTGATTTAGCCACTCGGATAGCGGATTTATACCTGCTCAGAGCCGCACGATATTCTTTACGACTCTCCTCACTCCAATCTTTCCTCCAGGCCCGCTCTAGCCTCTTGCATCCCTTCCTCAGGGTTCTTAATTCCAACGAGTACCAAAGTGCGGAACCCACTCTCTTCCCTCTCGTAAGTTGTTTCTTTTTGGGTAGGAGAGTGTCCAGAGAGTCTTCGAGCCAGGCATGTAGATTTGCATCAGCGACTATCGGGTCAACTCCCCGAGGGGGCTGCGTAGCCTCCAGGTGTGCCGCCCAGGTGTCGACTGGAAGCCTCGACCAAGCTCTCTCCAGGGTGTGAACCCTTGGGACCACCGCAGCAGGACTATCAAATTGCCATGTCGCGGACACCAAGAAATGGTCTGTCCAAGGCAGGGCAAGAGCCGAAGATGGAATAAGATGGTCTACTGTAAAGGATTGGGTGACATAGTTGTTCTGTGTCTCATCAGGTTGAAGCAGAGACCTCATAGGCTTTGAAAGATCTCTGCCATGACTTGAAACCAAGGGACTGGGTTCTCATTAGAAAACACATGAGGAAAACCATCTTGACTCTTGGTGGCATGGACCATGCCAAGTGATACTGGTGACAAACACTGCTGTGAAGTGTTGTGGAGTACCAAACTGTGTCCGTGCCTCATGCACCCGACTCATAGGTCTCTCTGATAGAAATAGCTCCTCTCCCAGAAGAATTTCCAGCCATGACCATGGGCTCAATGGAGGGAACAAGCCACGCTGGAGCGATACCTAAAGAGGCTGGATACAAACCAGATCGATCTGAGGGGGTTCAAGCTACACAAGACCCTGGTATAGACTCTGAGGGAGATGGTAATGTTGCGAGCAGTACAGAGTCCGACTCAGCGGAAGGGACAGTGTGACAAGTGGTCGAGAGTAGTTGAGGAAGAGAAATGCTGAGATGAACAGAGGAGGAGGAATCTGAGACTTGCATCTTTATAGAGAACATGCACCAATAGATGAATCTTCAGAGTATGTTCTAAGTGAAGCTTAGCTTACCACAGGAGGTGCGAGAAGGTCCAGAAGAGCTTGAGTTTGGTGTCAGAGATATTCATCTCCCAAGTGGACTCATCTGGTTACAAATACCGGGGAGAGCGAGGTCTGATATTTTGGTACTGATTGTCGAGCTCTTTTAGAGAGTTTCTGGAATTGATGCTAATGAACTTCTGTCATTGACTGTGCCTTTCCCACCAAGGTTGAGTGGTTTATGGACTCTAATTCTAGAAGACATTGAATTCCTAAGTTATGGAGACCCACAGTCTCCTCAAGAGATGTTACAATGAGTCATTATGGAGATGGGCTCTAAGGGATGTAAAGTGAATTTTGAACTGTAAATAAGTTGAGTGAAGGAAGATAACTTAGACCAGAGTGGAAAAATAATAAAATTAGGGACTTGCATTTAGAAGAAGAAAGAGGGCTAGGGAAGTCTTCAAATCTGTGTAAATACTGTACACAAGACCGTTGAAAAGAACGTTCCTAGGTTTCAAAGAAAGGGTTGCTCAAGGACATTGTTACACGTGAAGAAGAGGTAGACAAACGAGACTCTATGTGTTTCTCCTCTTACGAACTGTAATGCAAGCTAACTTTGAAAATGGAGTCTGGAAATTTGAATCGCAGAAACAAATCAATTATAGGTACACCCTTTGTAGGAGTAATAATAGGAATGGCTGTAGTCATCACTGAGTCAATTTTAAGTGCACACAAAGGTGAGGAACATGGAGTAGGGGTACATGGGACATCCACAACTACCACTGCTGCCTCCAAAAAGGGTACATTAGGAGCTGAGAAAGGCTTAATAGAGCAAACTATTCGCTTTCTTTATGTAGATTTATCCAAAGGTGATTCCACGTTAAATGCTTATGCTAAGTTGGTGCATGAGTATGTCAACACGATGGAGGTGAGAGATTGTTCTGTGTGGATGCAAGTATCTGTTTTGGTTGTCGACACCAAGATATTCACCAAAATATTTGCCAACCGATTAGCCCAGTTGATACCTCTGGTGGTTCGCCCAGAGCAAGCTGGGTGTGTTGCAGGTCGCAACCTGACTTTTAATCTAAGAACAATATTTGAAACTATTCCAAGACTCATGTCAAGTCAGCTTTATTCAGAGTAATACACTAATCAATTAAATAAGAATAAAATTAAATAAGAGTAAAATAATTTCAAATCTTTACAATGGTAAAATTATCAAAAATTCATGTCTTTCACATAATCAGATTAAAAAGACCATTCTTAAAATTCCATGTGAACAGAAAAATGCATGATATACATTTAAAATATCATTACATTAAGTCATTAGGATCTTCATATAATAAGGCATCCAGATAAGACAGTTTGGGCCAGATGTAGGTGTCCAAATACTGGTCGGAAACAGACGAAAATACAGATTTTTGGCCGTTTCTGACCGGTATTTGGACATTGGTATGTAGGGGTAGCAAAAACATACAGATTCGGTAAAATTACCGATCGGTAAAATTCGGTATTTATGAATCGGTAAATAAGATTTACCTACCTCTAGCGCTTGGTGGCCTAAATTGCAAATTCAGTAATTTACCGATTCGGTATTTGAAGGAATCAGTAAATTACCAATTCCTTAAAATACCGAATCGGTAAATTACCGAATTTGCAATGTAGGGAGCACTCAAATGAGTGCTTTTCCCATTTTGTGATTCCTTATATACCACCAACTATAAGTTGGTGGTAAAAAAGGAATACCTTTGAAAATCCAAATCTGTGCATTTTCAACTGTGCCATGTGGCAGACATACATGCCCTTAGGGCATGTATGTGTGCCACATCTGCACACAAGCACGATTCAGGGGTGCAACAGGGTGTCAAAGTGACACCCTGGCACCCTTGAATGTTTCCCCCATTTTACCGAATCGTTATTTACCGATTCAGTAATTGCCATTCATTCCTATGGGCCTCCAGGCCCCTAGGAATGAATGGCAATTACCGAATCGGTAGGTACCGATTCGGTAAATACCGAATTTTACAGATTCGGTCATTTTTACCGCAATTTCATCTACATCCCATTTACCTATTCTTAAATACTGAATCAGTAAAATTCGGTATTTAAGAATAGGTAAATTGGGATTACCTACATCTGGACCCTAGTTTCTAATCTTAATTGCCCTTTGTATAAAAGAAACTACAGAGAACACCATTTTAAAATTTTCAAGTTTGCATAGATAGAAAAATCATGTTTGTACTGGTAGATTCTATTAGTCAGGAATATTGGTTTTAATAGTTTTTTTCCTGATCTCGGTATAGAAATTACAGAATAATAAAAATTGAAAAGTAGTCTGTGGAGTTTTTCCATCACATGGGCAATTAGGGAATTTGTACGATCACTTTTCCCTATTTGGAAACGCTACTATATAGTGCAAGGTACCAAGTCTGAGTCTTGTTAGGTAAAATCTGTATTGATTCTTATTACAAGAGACAGATATATTTGGGTGACCAGCGTGGAGGGGATTTCGCAGTAGTTGACAACACTTTGTTTGTGACTTAAATTTTCAAATCTATCATGTTCCTTTTTCGTGGCATATCTGTGTCATGATTCCCAGCCCCTGTTTGCCTTACATGCACATACATGCAGGCGTAACCTTACATGCACATACATGCAGGCATAGTACATGCAAACATAGTTTCCCACTCATAGAAACCCACCCCTGTCCCGTGCAACCAGCACGCCTGAGTTGTGTTAATGTGTGATAGTGTTTGGTGTTTTTAATGCTACTATGATTGTGCATTGTTGTTTTGCCAAAGGCTTGTTGGAAACTGTTGCCGAGTAAAGAAGTACAAATGGCCTGCCGATCTGCAGGTAAGAATCTGAGAAAGACTATTGGCTTTAGGTAAAAGCGGGAGTGAATTTAGACACAGAACGGAGATGCCGGTTCAGCGCGCACGCTGAAAAAACGGCACGTTTAAAAACACACGCACGCATTTGGCGCGCGATGCGCCAGCCTTCCTTGGGTGTGGCTGGGTGTGGCCCCTCTATAAAAGGCCACACCCAGAGCAAACCGGCGCTTTGTCTTCTGCCTTCGCCGCTCTCCAGAGGTGTCTCCTGAACCGGCTAGAACTCCGTGGACTTCGGATGTCATCCTGGGATTTCGAAGGTCTGCATCCTTCGCGTGTACAGCCTACAGAGAAGAAAGGACATTATTTAAGCTAAGTTGCAGTTTTCTTTTGTTTGGTTTACTTGGCGCCCGACGCAAGCAAGCTTCCAGCGAATTACAGATTCAAAAGACTTACTTGGAAATAATTTAACTCTTGAGAACCAGTGGAACTTTTAAAGAACTTTTATAGAAAAGAGCAAGTTATAAGAACTTCTGAAAGAAAGAATTAGAGACTTTGAGAAGTATCAAAGTGTAAAGTGTATATGTTATTGCTGTATGCCAATTTGTTTTCTTGTTTTATGAATGTGAATACTAGGGAGTGAAGGCAAGAAACGGCGTGGTGAGGATACTAAGTAAGTGAAAGTAAACTTAGGGGAAGAGCTGAGTAATGCAAACAATATAGTAAAACCGTAACTCATCATTTCTCTTTAAATAAATGTTTACAGAAAATAATCCTGAACAGCCAATCTTCAGCATCATCATCTCGCCCTGACAACCCCCTTCACGACGACAACACGGACGCGACGCCAAATCTTACACAGTCGCAGGTAGGACTCTTTTGAGAGCACAGTGAAAACCTAGAAAACTAGATAGGGGTAATATTCAACGTTAGAAAGAATAGTATTTACAAGAGCTTTCCTTATTGCTTCGCAGGTCGACAATCAAGGAAGCAGGTAGCGTCCACGATCCGGCCTACCTCCCTGATTTCTATCTAATTACCTCAGTGTGATAATACAGTCACTAGGTGTTGCCTAGAATTTGGGGAAGTGGGTCCATAACGTCTCTGCGAAATCACTTACAAGCCATCTACAGGTAAGAGAGCTTGTAACCTTGTCAGAAGACAAAGCCCACGAAGATAATTTCACCCAGACGTTATGGATCCTTCTATCACAAGTTCTCTGCAAGACATAACAGCCTTGTTAACGGCTATTCAAGCCGAAAACGCCGCCCTTCGTAGGGATGTCACTGACATTCAGAGTAATATGCAAGCTGGTGCAAGTCAGTGGAGTTTTCCCTCAGCACAAAGACCTGTACTGAAACCCGCTACTTTTCAGCCAGGGTTTCAAACCTTGCACTCTGGTCCTAGTTCTTCCTCTACTCCAACTCAAATTCAGGTTGTGACTCCTGTGACAATACCTTTAGCACCTCCCGAACGCTTTTTGGGAGATAGTAACAAGTTTTCGATTTTCTTAAATCAATGCCATCTGCATTTTATAGCCAAGCCAACAGCCTTCCCAGATGACTCCTCTAAGGTAGCCTTTATTCTGTCATACCTAGGAGGGGACGCAGCCCTTTGGTCTGTGCCAATAGTAGAGCGTGATGATCCAATTCTATATAATCTCAGACTTTTTAAGAACACAATGAAAAAATTGTTTGCCAAGCATGTTTTTGTCCAGTCCGCAGACCATGAGTTACTCCAACTTAAACAAGGGTCTTCGGATTTATTACATTATATTTCCCAATTCAACAGACTGGTTATTGAGGCTCATTGGCCAGAAGAAAAAAGAGTTTCCCTTTTTTATAAAGGGCTTAGGGATGAGCTAAAAGACATGGTTACACAAATTTTAGACCCACCAGATACCATAGAAGACTTCATTGACTTAGTGGTTAAGTTAAATCATCGACTTTTAGAACGCAGAGGAGAAAGGGGTAAATCTGAAATTAAGGTCTTCTCCTTTAAAGAAAGATACAATAGTACTAAACCTGAAAGCTCATCAAAGCTGGACACTGGAATAGAACCTATGCAAATAGGCACTATTAAAGGGCCCTTGAGTAAGGAAGAGAAGGATAAGAGAAGGAAATTGAATCAGTGTTTATATTGCGGCAAATCCGGTCATTTCGTCAAGGAATGTCCAGTTCGCCCAAATAAACCTAAAGGTAAGAACACTGAAGTAGCCTTGGTTCAGCAGTCGGAAAACTAACAGGCTCGACCAATCAGGAGGTCAGATTGTCGAGTGAGTCAACCAGCTTGGCCTCAATCACCCCAGAGATAGCCTCCCATCATCTTAGCATTACTATTACTTTGCAATCAGGAACAGAGAAGGGGAAGGTATGGACTGTAGATGCCTTGATAGACTCAGGAGCCACAGGCAATTTCATAGACACTATGTTTTTGAAAAGATTAGAGTTTAAAACTACGGCCAAAGAACACCCAGAAGTGGTCAAAGCAGTCGATGGTAAGGAGTTATCATCGGGACTGATTCAATTTCACACTGAAACTCTGTTAATGACCTGTCTACATAAACACAAGGAAGACATAACTTTTGACGTCATAGATGCCCCTCAATTCCGCCTAATCTTAGGGATACCTTGGTTAGTCAAGCATAATCCTAAAATAGATTGGGTGAAGAGAACTTTGTTATTTGATTCAGATCATTGTACATCTTCTTGTCTGATTACACCAGATTCCCAAGTGACGATCATTGGAAATAATTTTCCCTTGACTTCTAAGAGCATACTTCTGCTGGAAGGAATTCCACAAGAATATTCTGACCTTCACGATGTGTTCGACAAAAAAAAGGCAAATACTCTACCCCCTCATCGGGATTTCGACTGTAGAATAGATTTGGTGCCTGGTGCTACACTACCTTGTAGCAGAATCTATGCTCTCACCGAGAAAGAAAACGAGCACCTAAGAGAGTATTTAGATGAATACCTGGCCAATGGCTTTATTCGACATTCGAAATCACCTGTTTCCTCCCCCCTCTTTTTTATTCCAAAAAAGGGAGGTGAGTTGAGAACGTGCATCGACTATAGAGCCTTAAACAATGTTACCATCAAAAACAGATATCCTCTTCCGTTGATTCCCACACTTTTGGACCAATTAAAGGATGCCACAATATATACTAAATTAGATTTGCGAGGAGCTTATCATTTGGTTAGAGTTCGCAATGGAGACGAATGGAAAACGGCATTTCGTACTAAATTTGGTTTATACGAGTATTAGGTTATGCCATTCGGACTCTGTAATGCTCCGGCAGCTTTTCAGTTTTTTATTAACGAAGTGTTGAGAGAATTCTTGGATATCTGTTGCATTGTGTACATAGATGACATTCTCATCTATTCAAAAAATACCATAGAACATGTACAACAAGTAAGAGCTATCCTTCGAAAACTACTTGACAACTCCTTGTACATTAAGCTGGAAAAGAGCGTCTTTCACACCACCAAAGTGGACTTCTTAGGATATGTTCTGAGCCCAGATGGTATTGAGATGGATCCTAAGAAAATCCAGGCAGTTGTAGATTGGACCAGCCCTTCTTCAGTAAAACAGGTACAAAGTTTCTTGGGGTTTGCTAACTTTTATAGACGCTTTATATGCAATTTTTCACAATTGGTAACTCCAATCACTAGGTTGTTGAGAAAAAACACAAAATTTGATTGGAATAGTGACGCGGAAGAAGCCTTTCAAAATTTAAAGAATCAGTTCACTTCAGCACCGGTGTTAATGCACCCTGATCCTTCCAATCCATTCATTGTGGAGGCGGATGCTTCACAGTTTGCCATTGGAGGCATTTTGTCGCAAAGACACAAAGAAACTGGTCAAATGCATCCAATCGCATACTACTCCAGGAAACTAACTCCTACGGAACAAAATTATGCCATAGCTGACAAGGAATTGTTAGCCATAAAAGCAGTTTTCGAAGAATGGCGTCATTACTTGTTAGGGGCAAGACATCCAATAACAATTTATACAGACCACAGAAATTTACAATTTTTGCGCTCAGTGAAAGCTCTCACTCCTAGACAGTTGAGGTGGACAATGTTCTTTAACGACTATAATTTTGTCATTACTTACCGTCCCGGAAGGGAAAACCTAAAGGCTGATGCTTTGTCACGTTTGGGAACTGTCGAGGAGAAAGAAAGTTCGCCTAAAGAAATTCAACCTGTATTACCAGAGACTTGTTTCAAGGTAGGAGTGGTGGTTACTGATGTAGTAGAAGACATTAAACTAAAAGTGCAGGAAAAGACTTTTCAAAAATGAAAACACAGTATCCGTTAATGCAAATTAGAGAAGGTTTAATATGTTTGAATGAACAAATTGTTGTACCAACACAGCAACTGCAGAAAAAAGTGATACAATTACATCATGATCCACTTACGTGTGCACATCCAGGAGTTGCTAAAACTAGTCAGTTAATCAAAAGAAAGTTTTGGTGGCCTACCTTGTTAAATGATGTAAAAGAGTATATCGAAACTTGTGTAGTTTGCATACAACACAAAACACAACATCAATCACCTAGCGGGCTTCTACTTCCCCTCCCGATTTCGCCTCAGCCTTGGCACACAATATCGCTGGACTTTATAGTGGAACTTCCTGAGACCAAAGAGGGGTATAACACAATTCTGACTGTGGTAGACCATTTCTCTCGAATGGCTCATTTTATCCCACTAAAGAAAATCCCTTCTGCAAGAGAATTAACCCAAATCTTCTCGAAAGAAATAATTAGGTTGCATGGAATCCCCTCAGTAATTATCTCTGACAGAGGTCCACAATTTGTCTCTCACTTCTGGCAAAATTTAGGAGAAACTTTGAACATGGATATTCGCATGTCCTCTGGTTATCACCCTCAGACGGATGGTTTAACTGAAAGAACAAATCAAACCATAGAACAGTTTCTTAGATGTGCTTTGGCTGAGGACGAAAGGGAGTGGTCAGAAATTTTGTGGGTTTTAGAATTCGCTTTCAATAACTTAGATAATTCCTCCACCAGTCTGTCACCCTTCTTTTGTACTTATGGTTTTCACCCTAAAAATCTCCCAGAAAAGTTATGTATGCCTTCAGTCATACCGTCATTAGAGGAACATATTACTAGATTGGTTCAAATTCAGAAGCAGGCTCAATATCACTTGGCTCAAGCTAAAGAAAGTCAAAAGGAGTCAGCAGACTTACATAGAAAACCATCTCCAAATTATGCAATCGGAGATAAAGTTTGGTTATCCACAAAGAATTTGAGAATGACTACTTGTAAAAAGCTGCGTCCCAAATACATTGGCCCGTTTGTGGTGGAAAAGATAATAAATCCTGTCAGTATTAAAATTACCTTACCCAGTAGGTATAAGTTTCATTCGGTGTTTCATGTATCATTGATCAAACCTTGTAACCCAATGACAAGATTTAAAAAGAATCCACCACCCATTCTGATTGATGGCGTCCCTGAATTTGAAGTTCAAAGAATTGTAGATGCAAAGAGAGTCCGAGGGAAACTGTTATACTTAATGCATTGGAAAGGTTATGGTCCTGAAGAACGGACATGGGAACCCCTTTCTAACGTTCAAAATTCTGCTCGTTTGATCAGAAATTTTCATCTTCGTTTTCGGAATAAACCAAAACCTGTTCCACGAGTTTTGGGAGGGATCTTGAGAGGGGAGTACTGTCATGATTCCCAGCCCCTGTTTGCCTTACATGCACATACATGCAGGCGTAACCTTACATGCACATACATGCAGGCATAGTACATGCAAACATAGTTTCCCACTCATAGAAACCCACCCCTGTCCCGTGCAACCAGCACGCCTGAGTTGTGTTAATGTGTGATAGTGTTTGGTGTTTTTAATGCTACTATGATTGTGCATTGTTGTTTTGCCAAAGGCTTGTTGGAAACTGTTGCCGAGTAAAGAAGTACAAATGGCCTGCCGATCTGCAGGTAAGAATCTGAGAAAGACTATTGGCTTTAGGTAAAAGCGGGAGTGAATTTAGACACAGAACGGAGATGCCGGTTCAGCGCGCACGCTGAAAAAACGGCACGTTTAAAAACACACGCACGCATTTGGCGCGCGATGCGCCAGCCTTCCTTGGGTGTGGCTGGGTGTGGCCCCTCTATAAAAGGCCACACCCAGAGCAAACCGGCGCTTTGTCTTCTGCCTTCGCCGCTCTCCAGAGGTGTCTCCTGAACCGGCTAGAACTCCGTGGACTTCGGATGTCATCCTGGGATTTCGAAGGTCTGCATCCTTCGCGTGTACAGCCTACAGAGAAGAAAGGACATTATTTAAGCTAAGTTGCAGTTTTCTTTTGTTTGGTTTACTTGGCGCCCGACGCAAGCAAGCTTCCAGCGAATTACAGATTCAAAAGACTTACTTGGAAATAATTTAACTCTTGAGAACCAGTGGAACTTTTAAAGAACTTTTATAGAAAAGAGCAAGTTATAAGAACTTCTGAAAGAAAGAATTAGAGACTTTGAGAAGTATCAAAGTGTAAAGTGTATATGTTATTGCTGTATGCCAATTTGTTTTCTTGTTTTATGAATGTGAATACTAGGGAGTGAAGGCAAGAAACGGCGTGGTGAGGATACTAAGTAAGTGAAAGTAAACTTAGGGGAAGAGCTGAGTAATGCAAACAATATAGTAAAACCGTAACTCATCATTTCTCTTTAAATAAATGTTTACAGAAAATAATCCTGAACAGCCAATCTTCAGCATCATCATCTCGCCCTGACAACCCCCTTCACGACGACAACACGGACGCGACGCCAAATCTTACACAGTCGCAGGTAGGACTCTTTTGAGAGCACAGTGAAAACCTAGAAAACTAGATAGGGGTAATATTCAACGTTAGAAAGAATAGTATTTACAAGAGCTTTCCTTATTGCTTCGCAGGTCGACAATCAAGGAAGCAGGTAGCGTCCACGATCCGGCCTACCTCCCTGATTTCTATCTAATTACCTCAGTGTGATAATACAGTCACTAGGTGTTGCCTAGAATTTGGGGAAGTGGGTCCATAACGTCTCTGCGAAATCACTTACAAGCCATCTACAGGTAAGAGAGCTTGTAACCTTGTCAATCTGAACTTTAAATCACATTTGCTAATGTTCTGAATAAGCTCGGACTTCACTGTATCAAAATCTATCTTACAGTATGCTAGCAGGTTGAGAATATACTCTATCCACAGAATTTTTCTTCCTTTGTCTAAAGACAAACAGTCTCTTATTCAGTCCTTCGTCATTTTTGGTTTCTTCTTTCACCTAAAGCCTTCTCCAGAATGTAAGCCCCATTATATTAATAGAATTGCTTATATATTGTACAGACAACACTTCATGCACTTTAAAATTAGCTGTTGACTTTGGGACTGCCAACACTCTCTTTAGGAATGTGTTTTCTTTGTAAGGGCAGGAAGTTCGTCCTTCCCCATATAGCTGCCCCATAGCAGGTTCCTGTCACACAATTACTTCTAGATAAGGTAAGAATTTCCCTGATGAGCTTATTTCCTACCTTAGCTGAGGATCTGTAGATGCTCTTGACAATTCTTAAAAAATGTAATTCAGAAGATTTAATATGTATATCCCAGATACCTTTTCAGTTAAAAAGTAAAGTAAACCCAAATAGCAGAAGGTTGGGACACTGCTTATCTCAATTCCTCCCACATGATGTGTTTTCTACTTCAATTTTTTATTACGACATGTCATGACAAAAGTTTTACTGATGTTTAACTGGATATTTTTATTAGACATGTATTTATGAAAATTTTCTATTAAGAGTTGTAGCCCATTTGCTGCCTCGACAGCAGTAGCGCGTCATCTTCGTAGAGCAGTACTGGAGTTATGCGTGTTCCAATTTTAGGGGCATCTACATTTTGTTTTTGTAAAAAGATATCCACGTTATTAATTTATAGGGAAAAAAGGAGAGGTTCCAAAACACATCCTTGGTGTATTCCCCTAGTGACCCTAAATTTTTTGTTACATTCCCCCATTTTTCCAAACCGTAGGTTAATAGGTCATAAATCTGGGAAAGGTATATTATAATGTTAATCGGAGCTCCTAGCTCATTCAGGGTTTCCCGCAATTTAGAGTGATTGACGAGGTCAAACACACTTGTGAGATCTATGAAGCATAGGTGTAACACTCCATCCTTAGCTATGGTATACTTTCCTATTCATAGCTCAAGGTTTAGGCACTGTACCCATATCCCTCCTGAACACTTATTGTGCATCAGAGATGATGTCGTTTTACCACCCATTGTTCTAGTCTTCCCAACAGTATTCTCCCCATGAGTTTGGAGGTGCAGTCCAGGAGGGATATGGGTCAGTAACTTTTTGCCTTCCCCCGTTCCCTTTTTTAAATATGGGAACAATAATACTTTCCACCCAGGAGGCTGGCAATACCCCCCCCTAGAGTGGCATAAAAAATATTTACTAAGATGGGGGTCCAAAAATCAATGATGCATTTAAATACATCTATAGATACCACATCCGGGCCGGCTGCTTTTCCATTACTACTTTTTTGTAGGGCTGATTTATTCTCCTCCGGTGTGATTATCGGTGTGTGTACTGGACCTACTATAATAAAATGTTTCTTCTTTCTGGTCGTCACTAAGATTGCCTCTGGGTTAAAAATACACTCAAAATGTGTGATCTAGTCTTCAGGGGGACTGCATATTCCATTTTTGCTATTGAGTTTTCTTTAAAATAGGGGTGGTCAATTGTTTTCCAGAATAATGTTGCATTTGTTGTTTCAGCAGCCTGTACTAAATTCTCCCAGGCATCCTCACGGATTTTGTTTATTCTTTTTCTCTATCTATTTTTTCTTTCGGGTAAAAGATTGTGATTTTAAAGAAAGCGCTGTACCTTTTTAATACACTCGCTTGCTAAAACTTGCACATTTACCTTATTATTGTCCAGCGTTTCTGGTCCGTCACGGCTAATAGGTGCCGCTTGTACGGAGAAACGATGTAGGCCACACCCCCTTCACACACACTCCACCTCCCCCACTTCTGGCTGGCGGGAGCCGTGAAAGGATTTAAACAGGATGCCACCCCAGATGTGCAGCGGACGTATGACTCAAACACTTATCAGAATGAAAACCAGTTGGATCACATTCCCTTGATTTTGAAGGAGACCTTTCTAGATCTAATTAAAAAGATCCATTCTGGTTCCCCTATGGACTGTTGTCCCCCCTACATTCTTCGAGAAGCTTTTTCTACCTATCCTGACCCCCCTCTTTTGCTTCTAAATAATTCACTTAATCTTGGTATTATTCCTGATGAATTTAAAAATGCGAAAATTATTCCCATTTTGTAAACCCGGGTGCAGATCCGTCTGTCCTGAGTAATTACTACCCCATCTCCCTCCTGCCCTATCTGGGAAAAGTCCTTTAGGCATATGTGGCCAATTGCCTTAGTTCATTTATCTAACACCATCGGATCTTGGATTCCCAGCTGGCGGTTTTAGACCTGTCCATTCTACTGAATCTATTATACTTACTGTTATGGATGAACTAAGAAGATAATCTGATAATGGAACCCCCCAGGCCCTGGTCCTTATGGATTTATCAGCAGCCTTTGACATGGTTGATCATAACTTTCTGATTGACCGTGTCAGAAGTGTGGCATTCAGGGGCTGTCATTGAGTTGGCTTTCCTCTTTGACCAGCAACCGCTTTCAAGCAGTGCAGCTGGCTAATTTCTCTTCCAACAAAAGGGAACTGACCTGTGGGGTCCCTCAGGGCTCCTCTCTTTCTCCCCTCCTTTTTAATTTGTACCTGCTCCTGTTAATTCGATCCTTGAGAGAAAAAAATAGTTGGAACTTTTAACTATGCTGACAACCTCCAATTGGTGTTTGAAATCGATTCGACAGCATCGTCAGTTTCCCACTTTCAATTCACCATGATTTTTATTAGGGATTCGAGGAATCATAACCAACGTAAGCTCAAAGCTGATAAACCGAGCTCGTTCTCACAGGTTGCTTCTCTAGCTCATGGCACACTAGCTTCTGGCCAACTTCCCTAGGCAACCCTTCAGAGCCGGCAGATTCTGTAAAAAGCCTAGGCATCATGATTTCTAACGATCTGTCTATGAATTCCCATATAAGCTCCCTAGTCTCTGCTAGTTTCTTCCAATTACGGAGAATAAGGACGATTAGTCGATTTCAGTCTAGGAATGCTCTGACCTTCGTTATTCTAGCCCTGGTGATTTCCTGATTGGATTATGCCAACTTTCTATACTGTGGCAATCCGGCCTACCAAAACAGATGTCTCCAGTTGGTTCAAAACCAAGCCACCAGACTCATTTTCCATCCACTTAAATGGCAGCACTTGACCCCTATAATGAAAAACGTACACTGGCTTCAAGTTGGATGTACCATTTATGAATCCCTTCTCGGCAGCAGCCCTGCTTTCATTTCGGCCAAAATTCAAAGATATATTCCTGCCCGGGCCCCGAGCTCCTTTAACCAAAACTGGTTGATTATTCCGCCTTTTAAACGCAAAAAGTTGGAGGCCTTCGTTTTGCTGTTATAGGCCTTCAGTTTTGGAACTCTCTCCCTGTGGAGATCAGATTGATTCCAACTGACGGACAGTTCGTAAAGATGCTTAAGGCCTATCTGTTTACTCAAGCCTACAAAACTTAATTCTTTCTGCCCTAGTAGTGCCATGAAACCAATTGGTGAACATGCACTTTTCAAGAATGTTTTAACATAACATAACATAACATAACATCTTCTGGTGTTACCTTTAATGCTGTTTTCAGTTCCATATTCAACCTGGAGCATTCCCGGTTAAACCATCTAGGATTATTTTCATGGGTCGTTTTTTTCCTTTGGACTGTTAAGTCCTCACTAATTCTTACCATGATATTATTAAAAGCACTTACGATTACTTGATCTGTTAAGGAGCTGTCCATACAGTTGTCAATATCTTTTTGTAGGTTTACTCTTAGTTGATCCATAAAAGTTGTTGGATTTACCCCAGACCATTTAATACTGACCCCATTAGTTCCCTTCGACTTAATGTCTGTATCTGATGCCTTGCCCCTAAGTTGCTGAGTCAGACAAAACCTTAGTGTGAGGATGAGTGGATGGTGGTCACTAAGCAAGCTTGGGCAGATTACACATTTTTCTATTCCGCCCATAAATTTAACTAACACAATAAAGTGGTCAATGCATGAAGCTGATCTTGTCCCCACATAGGTATATAAAGATGTTTCTCCATCTGAGTTTTCCAAGTCCAGAACAATTAGATTCTACTTATGGGTATGATTATTATTTTCTTCGCCATATGTATCATGCTTAAAGTGTTGAAAAAGTTCCCCGAAACAATCATGGAGTTCACATTGCACACCTGATACAATATCAAAAGTTTCAATGTTAAAATCACCCGCCCATATCAGTAAATATTCCCCTCCGAGTTCATTTAAAAATGGTCCAGGTCTTTTTCTAATGCCTTAATGGAAAGGGGGGACCACTCGGTCCCCCCGAACGTATGGTGGAGTACCCCGATCCCCCGGGAAGCCATTTTGGGCGGGAGGCGAGTCTCGGCTGGTATGCCCGAAGCGGCGTAGCCGGGGCGCGCCTTTTCCCGCCCAAGAGGGGGTTGTCCTAGACACCAACACCGCTAGCCACGCCCTGGAGGCGGATTGGAGGTGGGTACACGCCCGCCCGAAGAAGGATAAAAGGAGCGACAAGCCAAGGAAGCATCCTCTTGTTCCTGTGCTCTGAAGCTGCACCTCCCCGTTGCACGTGAGCTCGAGACGGAACGAAGAGCCATTTTTGAGAATTAATCGTGTGTTTCTTCTTTCAGTGAGTTTGGGGCTTTCTGCTTAGGACCTTTGAGGAATATACGTGGACGATGCCTAGCAAGAAGGTCGGAAAGAGGATCGGGACCGATCAGATGCTCCGTATGCTGATGAAAGACATGGCGGATATGAAAAAGCAGATGGCGGTAATGAATGGTGTGGGGGGGCCTAAGAGAGTCATCGGACCAGCATTGCCGGGAGTAGTCTCTAGCGGGAGAGGCAGAAGGGCCAAGAAGGGAGCGTCGGGGGGGGAAGCCCCGGTGCCCGAAGTACCCCCTGCGCACCCGGTCACCCCGATCGAGGCCCCGACTCCGGTCCCAGACGTGGGCCAACCGATCCCTGTGGTAGTCACTCCTGTGAACGGGGAGGATATGCCTCCTGAGCTGGCTGCCCAGTTGGCGGCATGGTTAGGCAAAGAAAACGAGGGGGCCACGGCTGAGGAAGCCAGGGCAATAATGAAGCAGTTGCGGCAATCGAAAGATGCTGCGAAGGCACCGTCTCCTTTTATTTCCCGTAGGCTCCCGTGGAACAACCAGTGTCGGGCGTTGGTTCGGCAGGAACTACGGTCACAGTGGCCGGTTCAGGTAAGCAGCCATTGCCGATTGCGGGGGAGGGATCGGTACCTTCAAGGAGGGAAAAAGTTGTTCAGCATATCCCGATTGAGGTAAAAGAAAGGATATGGGCTGATAAATATGTGAACATGTTTTCCTTGTTGACCGATCACTATGAGATTGAGCATGTAAAAAATCAAAAAGAGTTTCTGCATCCTAGTGTATGGCGCGCCAAGATGGCCACTTTCAGAGTTGATGAGTCGATCGACAATTGGGGCAGAGCGTTTGGAATGTTCATTGCAATTATGGGGGAACGTAGGCCCGAATTATTGGTGGGAATAGCCGTGTATCAGACACGTATCATGGAATTTTTTGGAACATATGGTGGCAATCAATGGTTGTATTACGATAGCATATTTCGTAAGTCCAAGGAGCACGACTCATCCCTGACGTGGGGTTGTTTCGACTCCATTTCCTGGCAGAAAATGGAGAAGTCAGGCACGGCGAAGTCGCCATCTTTAGGGGGGGTATGGTCGAGTTTTCCCGCCATTCGTCTGGGGCGCCCTTTCGGGCAGGATCGAGCAATGATCAGCACACAAGGAATAATGGCAACTCAGGTAAAAACGGGGTCTGCTGGAGCTTTAACAGAGGTAAATGTACTAGGCCGCAGGGATCTTGCAGGTTTAGGCATGAATGTACTGGGTGCGGGCAGTCCTCTCACCCCGAGACCATGTGCAGAGCCAAAAATGGTGATCCGGGAAGTAGAGGGGGCGCCAAACAGGTCTGAAATAGTCCGAGGGGCGCCTCTCCCTACCCCGATTGATATCATGGCAATGATTCCTTGGTTGAACGAATATCCGGATCATATCTCCGCTGGGGTGTTGCGAGATGGTTTTTCATATGGTTTCCGCATCCCGGCGGGGGATTTTCAGGGTAAAGCGCAATGCAGGAACCAACTGTCGGTTCTGCAGAATACGGCGGTGGTACAAGCTAAGATTGGGAAGGAGGTGACCCGAGGTCGGGTTGCCGGCCCATTTGACATGCCGCCTGTTGCTCATTTTGTTTGTTCGCCTCTGGGAGTGGTCCCCAAAAAGGACCCAGGGGAATTCAGGTTGATACATAATTTGTCAGCCCCAAGGGGTCTTTCGGTGAACGACGCGATTGACCCGGGAGTTTGTTCGGTGCGGTACGCATCTTTTGATGAGGCTGTCGCCATGTTGAATCGCCTGGGGCCCGGAGCGCTGATGGCCAAGTCGGACATTGAGTCGGCGTTCCGGTTGCTCCCGGTACACCCAGATGATCAGCGTCTCCTTGGTTTCATGTTTCAGGGACGCTATTACATGGATAAATGTATGCCAATGGGTTGCTCCATTTCTTGTGCGCATTTTGAAAAATTCAGTAGTTTTTTACAATGCGCGTTCACAAGAACTACAGGGTTTACACATGTTATGCATTATCTTGATGATTTTCTATTTCTGGGGGCAGCCGGGGACATGGAATGTGCACAGGCTTTGAATGAATTTTGTGATCTCATGACCCGCTTTGGCGTGCCATTGGCACCAGGTAAGACAGTGGGCCCGGCTACTTCGCTCGAGTTTCTTGGAATAGAGCTCGACTCCGAAGAGGGGTGCTTCCGTTTGCCTAAGGAAAAGGTAACAAAGTTTAAGACATCACTTGATACATGTATTGGTGAGACGAAGGTAAATTTGCATCAGTTGCAGCAAGCTGTGGGTCAGCTGAACTTTGCCCTTAGAGTAATACCGATGGCTCGCCCCTTTTCCCGCTCTATTGATCAAGCCATGGTCGGCCTTAAGGAAGGGCACCACCGCACAAGGCTCTCGGCAGAGGTCCGCCAGGACATGCGCATATGGTTGGCATTCCTGGCAGATTTCAACGGTCGTGTCGTGTGGACCAAACCAGCGGTCTCCTCCGTGGAGCTGGGGTTGTGGACGGACTCGGCAGGGAGCGTGGGTTTTGGCGCCATCCTGGGTAATCATTGGTCGGCACGAACTTGGCCGCCATGGTGGCACGAGAATGGGCTGACAGGTAACATTGGGTTTCTCGAACTGTTCCCTATCCTGGTGGCCTTGAAAACATGGCCTGAGGATTTTCGTGATCGCTCTGTGGTTTTCTGGTCTGATAATATGACCGTGGTTGAGTGTATCAATAGTCAGGCAGCACGCTGCAAATGGATCTTGAGACTGTTGAAGGAAATTGTCCTGCTGTGTATGAGACTAAACGTCCACTTTAGGGCGAGACATGTGCCAGGGGTGTTAAAGCAGGCAGCTGATGCACTTTCTCGTTCCCGTATGCAGGCCTTCTGGGGTTTTCTGCCCTCAGCGGACCCGGTGGCGGCACCATTTCCCGAAGCTCTCTGGTCTCTCGGTGCCCCGGACTACAAGACCTCGTGGGAGAGAGTTTAGCACCCAGGACAAGGAAGGCTTATGAAGGGGCGTTCCGTTCTTATATGTCCTTTTTGGGTTCAGCTAGGGGGGAGCTGTGGGGCCAAGAAGAGTATGTCCCGAATTTTTTGTTATCATTACATCAGGCAGGCAAATCAGTGGCTACGGCCAATAGGCACCGGGCCGCCATTTCTTTCATGGCACGGGCCCATGGCATACAGGATCCCACGGCGTCTTTCTTGGTGCAGAAGGCGCTGCGTGGGTGGCAACGCCGTGAGGGTTGCAGAGTGGATGAAAGACATCCGATAGGTCTTGAAAGGTTGGCCCTGTTACTGTCCGTACTCCCTGCGACATGTTCATCTCAATCAGAGACAGTGCTATTCCGGGCCGCTTTTGCATTAGCATTCCATGGGGCTATGCGGGTAAGCGAGCTGGTAGCGAGGAACAAGCAGGATACAGGGGGAGGTCTGTGCCATGAGCACATTCAAATTAAGGGGGAGACAATGGTAGTCTCATTTGTCAGGTCCAAGACCGATCAGAAAGCGATCGGGGACAGTGTAGTGGTTCAGCGGATTCCGGGATCTCCCATGTGCCCGGTAGCATGCGTTGAGGAGTATTTGGCGCAGAGGGCGGCATCATGGGAGGGAAGCTTGCTGAGGCACGCCGACGCCACCCCGCTGACTAGGTTTCAGTTTCAGCGGGTGCTAACAATGGCGATCGCAGCGGCGGGCTTGAACCCGTGCGAGTTTGGGACCCATTCCTTCAGGATAGGGGCTGCTACAGAGGCTACAGCCAGGGGTCTGAGTGTGGAAAAAGTAAAACAGTTGGGGCGTTGGTCCTCGAATTGTTATAAAAGGTATGTGCGGTTGCACATGTTGTGAAGCCTATGTCTTGTACTCACGCTTCTTGTTTTTGTTTGGTTTACAGTGTCGCGAGCTTACGAAGCGGGCGGACTGTGCAGTCGACCCGACACCTGGGAACCAGCGGTCAAAGATCACCGGCTGAGGAAAGAGTGGTGTGGGTCGTGGGCCACTCATACGTGAGGCGTGCCGCAGACGTATTCAAAGCAGGTGACATGATTCACATGGCTGGGGAATACGGGTACAGGGTGACCTTCTACGGAAGGGGCGGGCTCTGTATTGACCAGTTTCAAAGTTTTATCGAGGGTTTGTTAGGGCGGACAAGGTCACCGCCATCTATAATCATAGTGCATCTTGGGGGCAATGATTTGGTGACCACTGGTAGACGAATACTTCTCGAGTTGATACTATCCACAGTGAGTTGGTTGGCGAGAAGGGTTCCAGGGTGCACGATTGCATGGTCCCATATGATTCCACGAAAAGTGTGGCGGGGGGCTATTTCGGTGGCTGCTGTAAATCATTCAGTGAAGAAGGTGAATAACAAGCTAGGTAGATTGTTCCGTACTAGTACATTGCATTCTATTCCGCATGGGTGTATCAGGGGGGACCAAATGTATCTAGAGGATGGAGTTCATTTGTCCCGGGTGGGGAATTCTTTACTTATAGGAGACTTCGTAGCTTGGTTAAAGAGTTTGCAGCCATGACCTTTAAGTAGGAGTTTTTGTGGGGGGTCCGGATAGCCGGTCAACTATCCGGCCTGTGGCGGTAAGGTCATGATCGGTGAGCAGGAATTAGAAGATCCCTAGAGGTAGGGCGTCACCCATTATGGATGGGAGCGCCCGGGGGGAGGCGGCCATTGGCCCCTCAAACGGGAAGGCGGTCCCCTCTAAGGATGGGGACGCCGAAAGGGAAGGCGGCCATAGGCCCCTCCCTGGGGAGGAGGGGCTAGGGCCCCTCCTGGGAATTTCCCGGGGCCAGGACATCTGCGACGGCAGATGTGGTAAGTTGTGTGGGGTGGGAGGGGGGTCTACGCTACCTTCTAGACACCTCACACGAGTCCTCGGACGACCACTAAAGATGGTGTCGAGTTATCAAGGGGCCCCCGCTAAGACAAGGGAAATTGGAAGTTGGCACAGAGGTACAGTCCTCTGTGCGACCGCCCCTCACAAGTGAGGGGGGGAGTTCTGGTAGTAGGGATCTGACACCGGTTACGACCTTGCCGTTGGCCCGTAAATGTTAGGATGTACAATTTCAAAGTTTGAGTAATGCATTTGCAGGATGTTTAGTATCGACTAGGAGAACCTTTGTATTAGAGATGTGTTAAGGTCAGCCAAGAACATCGTAATGTGTAAATGAAATTGTACATGATATGAAACTGTTATTTTTAACGTTTTAATTTTGTTTCATATTTTAATAAATACGGCCGGGAGGGTAACTCCCTCCCGCCTTCCACAAGTTCAGAACTGTTTCCGTCTTCCCATCCTTGGGGATTGTGTTGAGAGGGGTGGCGGGTATCTCAGCCATATGGAAAGGGGCGACCACTCGGTCCCCCCGAACGTATGGTGGAGTACCCCGATCCCCCCGGGAAGCCATTTTGGGCAGGAGGCGAGTCTCGGCTGGTATGCCCGAAGCGGCGTAGCCGGGGCGCGCCTTTTCCCGCCCAAGAGGGGGTTGTCCTAGACACCAACACCGCTAGCCACGCCCTGGAGGCGGATTGGAGGTGGGTACACGCCCGCCCGAAGAAGGATAAAAGGAGCGACAAGCCAAGGAAGCATCCTCTTGTTCCTGTGCTCTGAAGCTGCACCTCCCCGTTGCACGTGAGCTCGAGACGGAACGAAGAGCCATTTTTGACCCACCCACCAGCCCCTGATGACAGCGATTTGTGGAATAAAGTCGAGTGTCATGATATTGTTTTTTCTTACAGGTTGTTTTGAATAAAGTTGTTAATTTGGTGTGTAGTAAAGTCGATAATTTTTCCTTTTCAGCATGTTTTATTCAGCAAAATAGTTGCACCGGATGCTCGGTAGAGATTATACTTCGATTCGCTTAAGTATAAATTGTTTTTCTCCATTTTAGTCTTAGATTGTCGTATTTATTTTGGTCGGGCGGTAAGGTCATGATCGGTGAGCAGGAATTAGAAGATCCCTAGAAGTAGGGCGTCACCCATTATGGATGGGAGCGCCCCAGGGGAGGCGGCCATTGGCCCCTCAAACGGGGAGGCGGTCCCCTCTAAGGATGGGGACGCCGAAAGGGAAGGCGGCCATAGGCCCCTCCTTGGGGAGGAGGGGCTAGGGCCCCTCCTGGGAATTTCCCGGGGCCAGGACATCTGCGACGGCAGATGTGGTAAGTTGTATGGGGTGGGAGGGGGGTCTACGCTACCTTCTAGACACCTCACACGAGTCCTCGGACGACCACTAAAGATGGCGTTGAGTTATCAAGGGGCCCCCGCTAAGACAAGGGAAATTGGAAGTTGGCACAGAGGTACAGTCCTCTGTGCGACCGCCCCTCACAAGTGAGGGGGGGGAGTTCTGGTAGTAGGGATCTGACACCGGTTACGACCTTGCCGTTGGCCCGTAAATGTTAGGATTTACAATTTCAAAGTTTGAGTAATGCATTTGCAGGATGTTTAGTATCGGCTAGGAGAACCTTTGTATTAGAGATGTGTTAAGGTCAGCCAAGAACATCGTAATGTGTAAATGAAATTGTACATGATATGAAACTGTTATTTTTAACTTTTTAATTTTGTTTCATATTTTAATAAATACGGCCGGGAGGGTAACTCCCTCCCGCCTTCCACAAGTTCAGAACTGTTTCCGTCTTCCCATCCTTGGGGATTGTGTTGAGAGGGGGTGGCGGGTATCTCAGCCATATGATTCTTGATCTAGTATCATCGAAAATGTTATTATAAAAATGAATCAAACCTAGAGACTGTTTCCTCTCCGAATATAAACACATCAATTGACAATACTGTGACTTATTATCAACTTTAAAAAAAATCAGGGGTGAAGTAAGGGTGATTAAAGTTGCTAAACCACCTTTTGGTTTCCCCATTCTAGATGGGGTTGCTTTTGTATATATAACCTGAAAGCTGTTGATAAAAAAAGGCTCAGTAGTCCAGGTTTCCTCGATCATAACCACTGCACTGCACTCGAACATTTCTTTGCCATTCTTGGTCATTTTTCTTATTTTTGATTCCTGCAACATTCCATGACATTATATTAAGGGACTTGTGACTTGATATACTTTCTACTTCTTCCTCCCGATCTTCAGGGGGGCTAATTGTTGTCGAGTTCCCTGTATTTTCTACATGTTCACTTTTTGCCTCCCTATAAGTCTGTGCATAACGCTCCCCATCCTGAGTATCTGCAGTATGGATATAATCCTTTTTTCTCTTAAAAAGACAGCCCATGTTCTCAGCGAGTCAATCTATATTACTACATCCTCTAAGGGTTTCATATCTGTTATAAGTTGAGACAGTTGGTACTTCTTTATTTACCTAGGGGTGTTTGGGTTTCTAAGTCTAGGTTTATAAAAGAAACCTAATGGAACAGCCATTATATGGTCATTCTTGTTATGATTTAAAGATATCAGGCTGGTCAACAGGACCTACATCATGTCCCCTACCAATTCCCTGCTACGGAAGTTTACTACAATACAATCACCTGGACAATCTTTTCTAGAGCTACCCACCCAATTCACTCTTCTCAGCATTATTATGTCGCGTTGCAAAACAATAATACCAACATTTGTTTTGGTAGCAAACCAATGTGTCCCTCTACTTTTAGGAGAATCGTATGTTTCACAGTTTTTGTTTTCCAAACTGTATACATTTTTTAGAACAATGACATATGGAGTTGCCTCAGGAGGAAGGTGCAGTGTCTTTTCTGTGGCATTAACTCATTGTCTAGGCCCCCTCGTACATGTCGTTTTTTCGGTATCCATTCCTGTATCTAAGGGTGTTAGTTCTGTAGGGAATCTTTGCTCCTTTGTAGCTCACTGGATAATGCTATCCTTTACAATCGGGTTAGGGCAAACCATAGGTTGTACAATTGGGCCAACGGTTATTTGGGTATCATGGGTTTCTGTTACCTTCAACTGCGGGTTACTACTCATGATAGTGTTACACTTTTTTTAAGGGTCTAGATCCATAACCAAGTGCTTTAGAGAACTCATGTCCTTCGGGACCTGTTTTATCTCGGTCATCAAGCGCCGTTCAATACTATCTATCTTGGAATGCAGATTTTTAAATAAAAGATCCAGGTTTATTTATTTATTTATTTGGGGTTTGTATAGCGCTAGAATCGACTCCCGAAGGAGTATCTCCGCGCTTGAGCGGGCGCTAAGGAGAGTAGGAACTGGCAGAGTTAATAAGTGAGAAACAAGAGGGTCTTTTGCAATTTCCTAAATGTCGTATGTTCTGACAGAGTCTTAGAGAGTCAGGAAGTTCGTTCCAGAGGCGAGGACCGAGGTAGGAGAGGGCCTTCCCTCCCAATCTTGTCTTCTTAATAATTGGTACTGCAAGAAGATTTTTACTGCTGGAACGCAGGGCGCGCAAAGGAGTCTAGGGAATAAATTTGTCGGCTAGATTGTGGAGTGCTTTGTGGACAATGCAGCAGACTTTAAACCTGATCCGTTGGCGGATGGGCAGCCAGTGGAGCTTCACCATTAGATGGCGCGATGGTGACCTAGGAGGTGCATTCTGGACCAATCTAGCTGCAGTATTTTGGACTATTTGCAGTCTGCTTAGTAGGGAGTCATTAGCTGAGATCAGGAGCCCATTTCAATAGACCAGGCGGCTGATGACTTAAGCCTGGACTAAAGTTTTCCGGGTAGAGTCCGGAAGTAATGGAAAGACCCTCCGGAGCATTCCGATTATGTGGAGGCATAAACCAGCAGTCTGTGTCACTTGCTCTCTTAGGCTAAGGGCCTGGTCTAATCGGATTCCTAAGATTTTATAACTGATTTAGCGACGGGATTGGGGCCAAGATCTGAAGGCCACCATTCCGGGGTCCACATAAGAGGAGCATCAACAAACAGCATCACTTCTGTTTTCCCTACATTGCATTGCAGGAAGTTGTTTACCATCCACTGGGACAGAGCTTGCATTCCAACAGAGGCGGCCCGTTGGACCGTGGTAGTAAGTTTGCTGAATGGAAAAAGGAGCTG
Organism: Lissotriton vulgaris; assembly: GCF_964263255.1. Lineage (NCBI taxonomy): Eukaryota > Metazoa > Chordata > Amphibia > Caudata > Salamandridae > Lissotriton > Lissotriton vulgaris. The sequence goes on from NC_141695.1 coordinate 562,737,974, forward strand.
TGTGTCATCAGCAGAGGAAACGGGGATGAACCCGAAAGTCCTTTGGAGACTGGCCAAAGGGGCGACATAGATCTATAGTAATATAATGAAGAGAGAGCCCAAACATTTGAGGCGGGTAATCTCAGGAACCACAGCACCCATCACAACACATAATACAGTGTTGGAAAGGGCAGTTGCAGCAGAAGGACATAGGCTATGCAGACGCCCACCATATTGTTGTAACTTCACCAGCTGGACCCTTCCGCACCCACCCCTCTCCCTCCCTCCTCCTTGGTATGGTCCGCACTGCTCCTTAGAGTGCGAGTTAGAACGTTCGCGGTGTGAAAGATTAGCCGCCAAGCTGGAAGCACCTGTTTACATATAACTAATAAAAATATACGAAGAACCTACCGGGAGTGGTGATTCTTTACTACATTCTTGGCGACGAGGACGTGGAGCTGAGCCAGGGTCAGTTAGGTGCATTCCCCCTGGATGAATTTGATGCTTGTGCGGAGAACTGAAGTGAAAAATGAGGCTCGCCAAGCGATGAATGAAGATCAAAGGTATATGGTCAGTAATCGAAGCTGAGCCTGTGTCAGTGAGGGTCTAAGAAAAGAAATCTGGACGCAGAAATCTGGAATTCACCCAGTCTACAACCCGATGTGTTGCCATTAAGGGACGTGAGGCTAGGAGTGAAGCTGTGAGAGCAAAGGACGCACGTATAAAGGAGGAAATATTCCGTTCCTGGCATCTATGAGGTGATTTCCCTAACAGCGCCGTGTCCCCTCCGTGTTTCGAAAGGATTTGTGCACAGGCCGTGAGAAGCAGGGAACATCCTTCAGGGAGAAGATGTCGCAGATCTTGCTCCGAGGAACTGCTGAGTCGACGACAGGAAGTTCCTGTTACTTAATCCTGGAAAAAGAAAGAGGACTTTGCAGCCTATTTCCCTTTCTGGTGGCCTGTGGGAGAAAAGGAAGAAAGGAGAAAGTTAACTCGGTTTCCCTGTGGTGCCTCTGGGAAACGGTCACGGAGTGGGGAAGCAAGACTCAAGACAATAATAGAGGGATTCATCTAAGTACATGAGGTGAGCTTAAGAATCTGCGTGTGGAAAAAGGAGCTAAATAGACGCTGGTCCGAGGCAGAGCGCTTGGTGATCGTGATTTGAGTGAATGACAGCACAGGGAAGCGGAGATCTCCTACTCACAGTATTATCCTGGGCGAGTGAATTATAACCTCATAGAATTCGGGAGTTTTCATGTATTATTGGGAGGAAAATCATCCGAAGGGGACCCAAGCTGAATTTCAAAGAAGCGTAGGGAGCCTTTAAAACACGGTGAGGAGCGTTATGTGGAACACAGTGTTTTAGGAAACTTAAAAGACTGAACGGTGGCAGAGCGTACAGCTGTGCGAGGAGACAACTGAGGAACAAAGAGAGTAGCGAACCTTTGTTTCCGTGATTGAAATTAAACTGAGGCAGCACCGTCAGTTGTATGGAGTATCTGTGAAGATCAGGAGAGGCAGTCGATCTCTGGTGCAACGCGCGAAAAGGAACTGAGGCAGTGCTTTGAAACAGCGTGCAGCAGCTGTGTGAGGAGATAAATGAGGAACAAAGAGTGTGGCGAACCTTTGTCTCCGGGTTTGAAATTAAACTGAGGCAGCAACGTGAGCTGTATGAAGTGACGGTGAAGATCAGGGAAGGCAGTCAATCCCTGTTGCAACGCGCGAAAAGGAACTGAGGTAGCGCTTTGAAACAGCGTGCAGCAGCTGTGTGAGGTGATATATGAGGAACAAAGAGTGTAGCGAACCTTTGTTTCCGGGTTTGAAATTAAACTGAGGCAGCAACGTGAGCTGTATGAAGTAACGGAGAGGGTCAGGGAAGGCAGTCAATCCCTGTTGCAACGCGCGAAAAGGAACGGAGGTAGCGCTTTGAAACAGCGTGCAGCAGCTGTGTGAGGTGATATATGAGGAACAAAGAGTGTAGCGAACCTTTGTTTCCGTGATTGAAATTAAACTGAGGCAGCAACGTGAGCTGTATGAAGTAACGGAGAGGGTCAGGGAAGGCAGTCAATCCCTGTGCGATAAAATACTGAGGCAGCGCTTTGAAACGGCGTGCAGCAGCTGTGTGAAGTGATATATGAGGACCAAAGTCTGTTGGGGACCTTGGTTTCCGTGTGTGAAATTAAACTGAGGCAGCACCGTGAGCGGTATTAAGTATCGGTGAAGATCAGGGGAGGCAGTTAACTCGTGCCACTCGTGAAACGGAGCTGAGGCAGTGCTTTTAAGCTGTGTGAGGAGATTTCAGAGGAACAAAGGGAGTGTGGCAAACCTCTTGTCCTGTGCTGGAAATCGAACGGAGGCAGTGTGGTGAAGCTGCGTGAGGAAATCTCTGAGGGGCAAGGTGCGCAGTGAACTCTAAGGGGGGAGTCTTACTCAGATTTGAGGAAGAGCATCTCATGTGAGATACGATATCTTACGAGGATCCTTAACTTGTGGTGGACAAGGATCAGTAAGCTACAGGAGTTGTGAGCAAAGCATATTAAGGGATCTCAGTGTAGTGCAAGTAACTAGACCTTACCACCAGAGCCCCGATAGAAAAGCACGAAACATAAGGAGGATATTAGGATAAAAGCATAGAGAACTCATCAGAAGAGGCACCATGGGAAAATTATCGCATCCTAAGCTATTAACTAAGAAAAAAAAAGGATTGGTACCGCGGATAAGGAGGAGAGGAAGATGGGATGAGAAAAAACGCATAGCATTCGTCATAACCATTTCTGAGGAGAAGGAGGTACCCGTGGTAAAAGAGAAAGGGGAAGAAGAATGGACAAACTGTTGGGAAGGTGGAGAATGGATAGCGAATATTAACAGTGAAGGGAGAGACTGTAAGGACGCAGAAATAAAAGGTCGGCAAAAGGACTTGAATTATGCAAATGTACAAAATAAGCGAGAAAGAAGTGCCAAAGTACAAAGGAGAAAAATATGCCGAGAGAGGGGAGATATCGAAGTGGTGAGAAACAGAAGCGAAGCAAAACTGAGGCATATCATCAATAGAGGTGGAGAATTTAAGGGAGCTGTCGCAGATTCAGAGTCGCAAAGTACAGTAATGGACAAATACAGGTGGAAGAGTGATTTGTCTTTAACTATAGGAAATGAAGTGAAAGCAGCAGACGCAGGTGAAAACTTGATATTGAGAGGAAAAGAAGAGACAGAGTGGTATTACATGAAGAGAAGTATGAAATTTAAGGTGAATAATGCAGAAGAGGTGGTTGCAGTACAGGAAGGGATGGAACGAGGGAAATTAAGTAGAATTAAAAATCCCAAAGGTTCTGAGTCCAAGATAAGGTTGGCTGTAAATAAAAGTAACCCACTTACCAGATTGGAGAATTTGAAGGTCAACACGTATCCATCCTTAGGCCTTGAAGTAAGAAGAAGAAAAGTCTGGAGGAACAAAAAGAAAACAGAAACCGTGATGGTCAAGCGCAAAATAAAGCAGAATATTTCTGAGGAAAAGGATGTTGGAAACAAGATGAGGAAGAACTTTGTGAGAATGAACAGGGAACATGATATTCTGGAAGTAAAGGAGGTGGTTAAGGAGGAAACGTACGGGGTAACACAGTCCACAAGAGTAGTGGACAAACTTTCCAAACCAATCTGCCTCAAGATTAAGAAAGCGTGGAGCTTTTCCGCTAGGGTTGTTTACCAACTCCGACCGTATAAGAGACCTGACCTTCACACGAGCCTGGGAAGAGGAAATCGTCAAGGAGGGTGTGAGAATTCACTCAAAAACGGACCAAGCCAGTACCCTAAAGGTCCGGTTGGAAGAGTCTGGTGGCTCCCAGAAGGCTGGGAAGAAATTGTGTTAGGGTTTACTAAGGACAAGGCCAGATTTACAAGGTTGATCCCGGGGGCGAAGTTGGAGGGAAGTCTAGTCCCCGAGGAGGCTTGTACAGGAGGAAGTACGGGAAGCACAGGCACGGCGTGCCACAAGAGAAATTATGTGGGACACAACGACAAGGAGACCAATGAGAAGGAAACCGGTCACAGGGGCAGGGTCAGAAGCAGTGAAATATGGTCCAGGAAACTTCCGAAGAAAAAATAAATAAATAAATAAATAAATGAATAAATTGTTCAAAGGGATCTATGCTTGCCAGCAGGGTGAGGAGGTATGCGGAACGGAGGACTTGAGCATGTCAGCAGAGTACATTTTGGTCGAGCGGTTCCTGAGGACATTAATTCAGAGTACCATTAGGCATCAGTTCCCTTTCCTAACCCTCAACTTAAACCAAACATGGATGTGACACAAGCCAAAGGGAACAGAAAGGAGGGCAAAGTTTGTGCTCTCAGTTCGAACAAAAGCATCTTAGTGTACGGAACAGTCACCCATTCCGTGGAAGGGATAAAGCGTGGCTAGGGACCACGTGGAACTATCAACCCTATCTCTCAGCAACTCCGCCGCGGGAAGCGGTGGTGGTCATCACCACGATGACGGAAGTAGCCAAATTCAGAAGAGAATTGGGAGGCTGTTACCTTTTCCCGGGACAACTGGGTCACTAAAATAACTGACTTTTGAAGTGCAAGTATCTCCTATCTTACTAGACAGGCGCCTAGTTGGATTTTTTTTCCCTTTCTTTCAGGGTAATGTGTAAGGAGCCACCTGTCTCCTGTTTTGGGGTTCAGGTCTCAGCGTCTATGTTGTTCTTCATTTGCAAGTTCATGGGGGTCGCCTTACCCTGACTCCCTCCTTCACCTTTCAGTCCTTCCTGCTCTGGTTTCTGGCGTAGTTCTTTCCCCCCCCCCTTGTTCTCTTTTCTTTTCTCTTCTCTTTTTGTCTTTTCTTTTGGGTCCTTTCCTCCATTCTCTCCATTCTTCTCTCCCCCAGTCCCCCAGCCCGGGGCCCTGGGATCTCTTTCCCTTGTTCTCCTTAGGGGGGAAGGTGTGTTGTAACTTCACCAGCTGGACCCTTCCGCACCCACCCCTCTCCCTCCCTCCTCCTTGGTATGGTCCGCACTGCTCCTTAGAGTGCGAGTTAGAACGTTTGCGGTGTGAAAGATTAGCCGCCAAGCTGGAAGCACCTGTTTACATATAACTAATAAAAATATATGAAGAACCTACCGGGAGTGGTGATTCTTTACTACACATATACATTTAAAAGGTAAAAGAACCGTGCCAGCAAAGTAGTCCCTTGTGGGCGTGTCTATGTTGTGCTGTGGGCGAATGCTGGTGGCGTGACAAACACTGAGGGTGTGTGGTATGTTCCGCCCTTCATGCCATGTCTCATATTGTGTGCTGTGGGCGTGTGCTGGGGGAGTGGGCTTGTGCGGGGCGCGGGATTATCTAGGGACAGTCTGACGTTGTCAGTCACTGAAAGAAGAGCGGATTCAGTGCTGTACCTGGGCCTGAACCTGGATTGGAAGGGTTAGATTTCTCCCTGTGCTTTATCTGTTGTGTTAATTTCTCCCTTTTTAGGCCCAAATAATGTATCTCCTTTCAGGGCTTTTGACTTTGTTTTTGGCCTTACATCCTTACTTTCTTTAAGGCCATTCTTCCTTTTCAATTTTGTAAGCTGTTTGCCTTTTTTGCTGGTGATGAGATTAAGTCTATATCATTAGATAGCACTGATATTTCCAGAGTAAATGTCAGGACGCATGGAATATTTATGTTCGTAACTATGTCCGTGTTTGGATATCTTTTCATTAGCGGCTCTGCTTTTATCACTTTGCGCACCGAGGTGGATTTATTCCCTTCGGCCTGCTTGGAGGTGGTATCTTTGTGGGTCTCTACTATCACCTCCTTAAGGGCTGCGTCTAGTGAGGTTTTGGTAGCAGCTAGTTTCTCTTCCACAAGGACTATCTCGCTATTTATCATGCCCACTGCTGATTTTAGGTATTTTGTAATTGGAGTATTATTTATGCTTTGGCTTTTTGCAAGTTGTGATAGTTTCCTTTTACCAATTTTTATCTTAGTTCGTGATTAGGGGAGGCGCAGATAGGTGAAAACAACACAGATGGTCGTTTTACCAGGATCTTCAGTGGGCACGTTTCTTTTGCAAAACCAAGGGAGATGGCCCTGCCTGGCCCCTTCCATTTGCTGATGGGCTCAGATGGGCCCGCCCATGGCCCAGACTTCACCCGGCCGCGTCCCGCTCTGTGGAAGGATTGCTGTGTTTAAATAGCGCCTCTCTGCACGTTGTCCTTGTCACGGGTGGACTCCCGTTCACCTAACGTCAGCAGCGGAGGCTGCTTGTCAATACACCAGAGTCAAGAGAGTGTCCACGCTAGGGGAGGGCAGATGTGTTTAAATAGCTCCTCCCGGTGCGTTGTCCTCGTCATGGGTGTGCAGGGGCATCTGGAGTTGTAGTTTGGTTGGTGTGCCGTTCCCCTCACCGCCAAAGCTGAAGTTGTACAGCCGTTCACCTCATGTCAGCAGCTGAGGCTGCTTGTCAATGCCCCAGAGTCAAGAGAGCGTCCCGCATTGCGGGAGAGCCGCTGTGTTTAAATAGCGCCTCCCGGCACGTTGTCCTTGTCACGGGTGGATAGGGGCCTCTGAGAGTTGTAGTTTGGTTGTCAGGCCATTCCCTTCACGGCCTAAGCGGAAGTTGGACAGCCGAGTCAAGAGAGTGTCCCAAATAACCTGTATGGGAGGTCAAACTGGCCCACAGACCACGGGAAGGTGCTGCAGTGGCCCAGACTTCATCCTAACTTGCAAGTGCCTAGGTGCCAATATTCATCAAACCAGATGTCAAAGCGGCACAATATTTTTAGATGCCAATGTCGATGTTTAGTGGACATTCATGAAGGGGGTACTGAGGCGAATTGGAGTTGGTGAGGTCTTTCTAAAATTAATCACAGTACTGTATACGTATTTGATACCCTGCGAACACTGTTGATCAGACTAGCTTGGACTGGGAAGCAACCGAGGCTTAGATGGGAAACACTGACCTTGCCATACTCTGCGGTGCGCCTAGGAGCCCTGATCACTAGTTGTATTATCGAGTAGCGCAAGCCTCCCATGCATATGGCTGGATACATGGCCTGGAGGACTTACCCTACATGCATATAGAGAGGGATGCAGCAGATCCTTACACTCTTCCACAGATCCTATATAAGCCTCCAGTCTGATGACATGGCATTCTAGACTCCTTAAATTCCACTACAAATGAGTGGCGAAAATTATTAAAGACTCAAGCGTGTGCTCACAGTATTCACCACTAACACCACTAGACTGGTGCTCTTGGTTCCCAGCTGGAAGAGAAAAGGATGTGCTTCGTACACTGAAATTGCTGGGTATACTCAAGTTGGGACATTTTTACCAAGATGAGCTCGTAAGCAGGAGGGACGACTTGACTAAAGAGAGGCCTGCTCTCTCGTAATTGGACTAGTTTCAGTATCTCAAAGTTAGACATACATGGCATGACTTACTTGGCGTGACATGCAGGAGCCAGTGGCAATGTCTCTGCTTACGCATATTATACAAGCAGATTCCCCAGCGAAGTTGACAACCATACTTCATTCACTCTCGCAAGAACCCAAAAAAACACAATTTCCTAAGACCTGTCAAGAATGACAGAGAGATCTAGATCTGATTATAGATGATAAGAGCTGGAAGTACTGCTGTGATGTTACAAAACATATATATTTGAATGGTAGACACCAATTAATACACTTTAAGTATATCAGTAGAGTTTAATATACTCTCAACACATTGTTTCACTACAGGCTGTGAGAGACTGCCTGATGCAATCGTTGTGTGAAGCAGGAAGCTGGGTTCATACACGTGGCATGGCAGTGTCCAGATATTGTGTCATTTTCCTGTGGGCCACTGCCTGCCCCCAAAAATATTTTCCCCAGGATTTGCAAAGGGGAAGGGGTCCCCTGCATACCCCTTCCCATTTGCCAGTGCATTACCACCCTCTTGAAGAAGGCTGTAAATTGCAAGTGTTTTTGCGACCACAATTGTGGTCGCAAAACTTTGTTACATAGGGTAGCAAGTCGTAATTAGGAAGGAACACCCTTAGAACACCCCTTCCTAATTGCAAGTCACAAATCCTGTTTAGCAAGTCGCAAATAAATTGTGATTCGCTAAATTGGGCTTGTACTTGGCCCTGTAGGTTTTTGCATGCGCAAATGGGTCGCAAACCTGCTTGCGCATGCAAAAATGGGTCATTCATCTGGCCCTATGTCAGCAATACATGATTGGGAAAGAAACAGGTGAACCTAAAGGCGGGAACAACAGAGCTGGAGCACTAACGGGAAGTACCTGATACACTGCATTGGCTGCTTTCCAAGGTTGGAAAACTTAACTTGTGCCAAAAGTTACCTCCACCAGAGACACTGTTTGTCCCTCCTGCATTCTAATTGACTCAAGACCAATACCATGATTAACACGCCTACAACACATGCTGTAATCAATGCACAAACCGAAGATATGGTAATGTGTAACCCTGGGCTAAGAACTACGGTACGCTTGCGTAGTTTGCAAAGTTTGCGCAACTTTGCACTACGCGAGCTGCACGTAGCACAGTGCGAACATGCATAGTGTAGCGTAGCCTAGTGCAGCGGTCATTTTTTGCTTGTTCACGGTCCTCAACGTCATGTTCGCGACCGCGAGCAAGCAAAATGACATCCCAGTGAGATTCTCAACGTGGGGAGGTCAGGTTTCTCATTGCGAGTGGTTGCACATGCATGCGACCACTTGCGATGAGAAAACTACCAGTTCGCGTTGAGAAAGCTGCCACTCGAGTAAAAATCTACTCGAGCAGCAGAAAACGACGGCTCGCACTGTGCAAGATGCCGTTTTCAATGACTGCACAGTGCCGGATGCTTGTCCGCACTGTGCAATCATTGAAAACGCATCTTGCACAGTGCGAACATGCTGCTACGCAGCTCGCCTAGTGCTACGTGAAGTTCGCGTAGTGCGAAGTGCACTTCGCGTAGCGCTACTTTGCAAACTGCACCCACCATGTGTCCAGACAATAATGATTTCTCGCCTTGTTTGTTTTGTATGTCACTTTATTCCATTCATACCTGAACATTCACTGTATCATTGCTAAATACCATCTGTACAAGTCAATAAATGAAATAAAAAAATAATACATAAAAAATTACCAGTTTCAGTTGAGAAGGGGATTCACTATCACCACTTACCCTTGACATATGGTATTAGTTGTAGTTTACTAGCATGTTCTATGTGAAAGGTCATAACGAGTACTACTTCTCAAATTATTATGTTGTACTTTCAGAAATACCAGTCTATAAACATCTGAACAAATATGAATATTATAAGCAAATGCAAAAAATGGAGCATTATTTTGCACCCACAGTAATATTGGATACCGTTTACATGCATAGACATAACCTAACTTGCATTTTAATAGATATAGAAAAGAAATTCAAAGATCAAGTAGAAGATAGACGTAGGGGGTTAGTTGTTAAGTCTGATAACAACAGCAATAATTCAGAGTGGACCAAGGAGTAGTTAGCTCACAAGGCTAAGGAAAGTTATGGTCCTATAGCTTTAGATTAGGAACAATAAGGAAAGCTTTGAATCCTTCATGATATGATATTTGTGAGACAGAGTGTGTGTGATCATATCTTCCTAGAATATGGTCCTTGGAAGAGGTTTCTGCAAGAGTCGGTAAGAATGGTACCAGGAGAAAATCTAACAGTAGGAAAAAACGTGGAATAGGTGCTTGTGAAGTTGGGGGAGATATATTTGGACCAATGATACCTAGTCCAGGGACGGTATTAAATGACATCAAGATTAGAAGGTTATTGACTATTGTGGATAAGTCGCCTGTCAACACAGCTCAGCCTTTGATGCTCATAGGTTGAGAAATAGTTTTGATAAGTCCAATGGTAATGCAAAACCGGTCAGTTGTACGCTGAAGGTCTGTCACTGTTGCACTTATATACCTGATAGAAGTACATATTTGAGGGGATATATTGATAACATCACTGATATACATCATGAGATACAAGATCTGACAGCTGAAGGACTTTGGGATAAGACTGGAAAAGATTTGGTGCAGTTGGAAGTTGGTTTGCAAACTTTGAAAGTGGAATTTTTGGATACATCTTGAAGCCAATAATAATTGTTGTGATCTGTATTATCATATTGTTAGGAATGATAAGGGCACACAAGTGGCACAAGGTGAGGCAAGAGGAGAAATCCTGAAGGGAAATAGTGAGAAGGGTGGAAAGACTGCAGGAGAGTCATTCTGAGAATTTGAAGTGATTGGAGGAGTTAAGACAGAGGAGATTAGCTTCAACATCTGTTTAGATCGGACTACTAGGTGGGGATTTTGGAGTGTTTTGTGATAACTCAGAGTAATCAGAGAGGGGAACTGATAGAGTGGAGATTTATTTCATTTTTAGGGGGTATCATAATCTCCTATAGAGCGCACCTACATAAAATCATTTGATGTATTAACATGAAGTGTTAGAATTGTGAGATGTATTAACATGGAAACGTGATGTATTTTAGGCCACTGAATAGTACCATTGAGATTCAACGTAGAAAATGAATGTACCAAGCAGAAAACTTTAACATGAAAAAAGGGTGTTGTGCAACTGACAACTATTCATTTCATTTCAAAGACCTTTATTTCGATCACAGATCATAAAAGATGCATAGTATTTGTACACAGTAAAAAAGATTAAACATAGTGTGATCCAATGATTAAGAACATTTTAAAAAAAGAGGGAACATAGGGTGCAATAAAAGCAGTAAAATTTTCAGGGGTGCTATTATATAACTCTTTTCAGCGCTCGATTCCGGATGAACCACATAGAGGTCAAGAATTTAGAAAGGGCGTAAACCACAATGGGAGAGAGGTCTGACTTTAAAATTCTATAGGCAGGTTGAAAATTTCTAAAGCCCATGTTCTTAAGTAGCGGGACTAGCCAGTATCTTCTGCTCCTCTCGTAGCCCTTGCAGAAGAAGACGGCATGAACATCGTCTTCTTTCTGGTGAGCGCACACTGGGCAAAGTTCTGTGGTGGATCGTAATTGCCATGACGCTGTGAATGAAGCTAGAGGGAGGCATCCATACCTCCACTGTAAAAATAGTTTTCTCGTTAGTGTTGGGGAGATTGAGTCAAGGACGCTTTCAAGATAGTAAGAGTCTTTCACTTTGAGGAACGAATGTGTCAAGGATCCTTCTCTCGTGGCATCGATAGCTTTTGTCAGCATCAGTTCGTAGTAGGCTCTCACGAGTACTTTCTTTGGAGTCTTTGCACAAGAGTTTAGGGGATCCCTCCATAGTTCCGGGAAACCTATCTCCTCAAGCATTGTCCTGACATAAGTCAGCCACGGAATTCGTTTGGCGTTCCTCAGCTCTAGAAATTCCTGTAATTCCTCTCTGTAGCTTATAAGGTCTAGGCTACACCACAGGCGTCTCCAAAAGGTTAGCGGTTTGATTCCCAGCTCTTCTGTTATAGATCGAATTCCCAGGTCTAGTCTGAGGGGGAGTAGGGGGGTGCTCTGGGGTAGAGCGACAACCTGTCTCAGGAATTTGTTTTCAATTGTCTGTAGTTTTGGGAGTTTGGAATGCCCCCACAATTCACCCCCATATGTGACACCCGCCCGGGCCTGGGTTTTGTAAATATGGATAATTGGGGATAGTGGACGATAAGAAGATTTATTCGCCAGACGCATCGTGCCACCCGCCAACTGAGCCAGTTTGATGGTCACTTTGGTCTGGTGAGTCGTCCAGGTTAGATGTTCGTTTAAAGTTATCCCCAAGTATTCAATATTATGCACACGTTCTAATTGGACAGTGCCTAGCCTGGGTGGGGCTCGGTTATGGGGGTTTGGATTTAAGATCATAAATTTAGTTTTTTGTGGGTTGATCTCCAATCCACGTTCGGAGCAAAACTCCAGAAAGCCATCTAAGATGCGCTGGATTCCCATAGGGGATTTAGACAGCAGCAGGGTGTCATCTGCAAACATAATTGCTGGCACCCTGCTGCCTGTCAGCTTTGGAGCGTCGGTGTTGGCAATCCTGTTTAGGTGGGCAACAACCCCGTTCACAAAGAGACAAAACAGGGTCGGTGCGAGGACGCAGCCCTGTCTCACTCCTCTGCGAACGGGAAACCTTTCGGTTAGCTTGCCACCTTTGCCACACCTTACGCGAGCATAGTTGTTGCAGTGGAGTCTCATCAGGATTGCCAAGATATCCCCAGGGACGTTTAGCTCCTCCATGACCCTCCACAGCCTCGCTCTGGGTACCAAATCGAAGGCGGCACGTAAGTCTACAAAGATGGTATATAGAGTGCCGCCCTCGATTACAGCTGTTCTCCAGTAAAGTAGGTTTAACCTGAAGATCTGATCTATGGTCGAGACACCCTGCCTGAAACCTGCCTGATAGGGGGACAGGATGTCCATCTCTTCTATCCAGGCCTGTAAACGATTCAAGATCAGTCTACCAAAGAGTTTCTGGGATATGTCGATGAGACTAATAGGTCGATAGTTCGAGGGAAGCAGAGGGGATCCCTTTTTATAAATTGGAACCACCTCAGCTCCCCTCCAAGTATCGGGCACCTCCATTCCCCCCAAGATGGCAGCTAAACCTTTTATGGCATCTCTCACTTCTTTTTCATTGAAGGGAGCTCCAGTGGCACTGGGTGTGTGTGTTATTATGTCAGTGTTTTGATCCCCCCCTCCCTCCGCATACAGGGCTTCAAAGTGACTGTGCCACACCAGAGGGGATATATTGGGCTCTATTGCGGAGGATAGGTCCTCCGTGCCATTCGCGACTATACGCCAAAATTTGCGGGAATCTCTTGTTGTTAGTGCTTTGGTGAGATTTTCCCAATAGTCATGGTCCCATTCGGCCCGGGCATTCTCCAGGAGAGTTTTGTACGCTTTTCTCCTGGCACGGATTTCTTCTCTACTAAGGCGTTCTTTTATGGCATGTAGCAGGAGGGTTTTAGCTTCCCTACAGGTGGCGTTATACCAAGACGTCTTGGGCGTGGGACCTTTCCTTTTCCCAGAGGAGAAAAATAGGTCCTCTTCTAAGGAATTAATCATATTGGCATGTATTTGTGCAAGCTTATCTCTGCTAGCATTATCTTGAACCTCATTCCCAACCTGGAAGGCAGTCTCCAGGAAGGGGATGATCCGTTCATATAGGCGGGGTATCCTGTCTATGCTGTTAGCCAATTTCTCCCACTTGACTTTCCTCCGATTGTTTTCTATTAGGAGACCCTCCTTTTCTTTGCCTGATCCGTGGGGTGTAACCTCACCCCCGGGCAGGGAAAGAGTCAATTCCAGTGCGTTATGGTCACTATCCATTCTTTCAGTGACTTGGAAGTCGACTACTGTTGGCCACATAAATAATTTAATCATTATGTAGTCCAGTCTAGATTCACTGCCAGTTTTGTTATAAGTATGAAGGCTGGGTATATCTGGTCTACAGCGGCCATTGCAGGCCCTTAGACCTAAATTGAGGGTAAGGGCAGTTATCTGTAGGGCCAGGGGAGTCCAAGCCCTCGGCGGTGGTGCCACCGTCTCTGGGATGAGCCAGCATGAGTCTTCCTCGTGGGAGGGACCATCACGCAGTCCAGGGAGGGGTTCATAGTGGCAGTTAAAATCCCCTCCTACCACGCATGCGAGTTCACCTGGGATGTCTTCTAGTAGCCCTGCTAACTCATCTACAGTACCTGATTCTTTGTGCATTGGTACTGGCCTTGAGTAAATATTAATAACTAGCAGCTTCGTGGAGTCAGGCCACTCAAGTAGAACAGCCAGTAGGTCGTCCGAGGCGGTTTCTAGATAAGAGGCCTGGCAACCTAGGTCCGTGGCTACCCATGTCGTGAGCCCCCCTGATGGCCTGCCCCTTCCCCCCCATTTGGCAGCTTTAGAGAAGGAGGCAAAGCCCGGGAAGGATATTTCCTCACGCGCCCAGGTCTCTTGAAACAGGAGTATGTTTTTAGAGCTAATATAAGAGCCCCACTCTGAGCAGTCAATTTTGCTAGCAAGACCTGCCACATTCCAAGAGGTCACTATTATTTGTGCTAGAGCAGTAGTTGCTTGACCCTGAATGGCTGAGTCGTTGGAGGTAAGCTCAATGGGCGCCTGTTGGATTGCAGGGGGATAATTCGTGCCCGTAGGCTTGGTGGCAGTAGGTGTATTTAAGTTCGTCAAACCACGAACTTGACTAAATTCAGCTATGCTGGGTGCATCGGGAGGTGTCCTACTCTCGTTCGTGGAAACTGCCATTAGAGCATTCCGCTCCTCAACCTCCTGTCAGTCCACTGTTTCTAGGCTACTATATCTGTTGTGCGTAGCGAGATAGGCAGGGTAGTGTAATCTATAGGGCCCAGGGATTCCTCTCATGTGTGCACCACCTCCCCCCCTCCTTCTCGGGACAGTTTCCCAGCCCGCCTCATTACCGTATGAAGAAAACTGTTCTAATGGTCTTCCTCTATGTTGCTGATAGTCCAACCTCTCCCTGTAGCAGTTTTCCCTGTAGCAGTTTTCCCTACCCTCCAACAACTCTTGGTGGTACCCCCATCTATGGTCCTCTGTGTTGTAGAGATTGGAGGGGTAGAAGAATGAAAGAGGGAGTGGTTGAACAACGGTACCAGAGTCATCATCGGGAGCCCAAGTACAAATGTACGCGGCAGTATTCGGGTCTCTAAAAGTGACCAGAATGCAATCTCCCCCGATTGATTTCTCTGTATAGCCCACCCACGGTACCCTCCTGGCCATAGAAATGTCGCTGGTTGTTCCTCTCGGAAGAGGTCTGTTTTCCGAGAGCCAGTTGATGACTTTGTTCTTCAATGAAGTCATGGATTCGTGAGTGGAGTGGTTTAGTTCCGGTACCCCTGCCAGAACTAGGGTGTAGGGTGCTACCTCGGGAGGGAGATTTATAGGCCTAGATCTACGTTTGGGGTTCAATTTCTCTCTAGTTTGTGGTGGATTGCCTTTGGTGCTAGCCGGAGGTAAGGCCTTGTCTTTTGCTGCCAAGTTTGTTTTTGGAGTGGCAGTCACAGTTTGTGGTGTTAGGATTGGGGCCTTGTTGGCCTCAGATGGTTGCAGAGTATTATTAGATAGGGATTGAGCTGGTTTAGGGTTTGTGAGGGGGGGCTTATTGTTTGCTACTGTGGGGGGTCCATTACCCCTAGTAGGTTTAGGACACAACCCCTCCTTCGCTATCTTTGTCCCATTGTTATCCGTTTTCCTAGAGTCGGCCAATTGCACTGTGGCCTTTTCGATGGTGACTAATCTCGCTTCGATTTTGATCAGTCTAGCCTCGAGGGGACTTAACAAGGACCTAAGGAGAGTGCCTATATCCTCTAGTGTAATATCATCAGAGGTAATATCTAGTTGCGCATTGTTGGTGGACTGTGGTTGTGTGGATTGGTTGACAGTGTTGGGGGAAGTAGGCATTGCTGATCTTTCTAGCAATGGTGCAGAACTGGCCCCCTTCCCCCCTTTACCTCTAGGCTTTTTAGGTGTGGGTGCTAGGATCTTATCATCGTCTATGTTTGGTGTACCCTGCTTCCTTTTTTTTGGTATGGCCCCCTCTCTAGTCCCCCTATTTCTATCTTTATTAGTTTCTGTGACTTTAGCTGCATCTGTGTTCTCTGTTAGGAGCGGTTGGATGGTTTGGGAATTAGGTAGAGCCATGAGGCTCATATCCTCAAGATCGCTTGGAGCCTCAATAGTAAACTCTGGGTTATTAGTTGTGGGATTGGATAGTAAGCGGGTTACCTGGTCAATGCTGTTACTAGTAGGTAAACCCGTTCTATCTTCAGGTGTTCTAGCTTGAGCCATCGGGCCCATTGAAGATCTCCTTACCCAGTCTATTTCTTGGGAGATTCTTCGCTCGAGGCCCTCAATTTCTTCAATCAGGAGAGAACCCGCTTTGGCAAAGTAGGTATCGATAGGGCCTTTGACAACTCCCGCCGCCGCCAGGGAAGATGTTTTGCTCCTATTTTCCCTTGTAGTCATATTGGTAGTGGATCAGACACCTCGGTGTGGCAGGCAAGAAAAAGGGCCCGGACCGGACTCTGCCGTACTCGAACGGCCTCAAACGGCCCGCTCTTTGCCCGGTCTTCGCCCCGGCCTGCGTCCCGCGTGCGTCCCGCGGTGCGGAAGTGGACTAGTCAGAATATACGAGGAGGCTGGGGGCGTGGCCGCCGGGGGAAGAGGCACCAGCTGTGTAGAGCAGAGGCTGCTGGACCTCGCAGTCCCCCGGCAGGCTCAACGCGTTGCTGGCGCTTCTGGAATGCTCACCCGGCCTCTCCTCTACTGGGAGCGCGTGTGCTCTCTGCCGACCGCAGAGCCGCTCACACCAGCAGGAGACCGGCCCAGGGAACAGCTGAGCGGCACCCGCGCAGCGGGTGTCGCGAAAGGTAAATGCGAGGATGAAGGGCAGTCAGGCAGGAATCACCGTCTCAGGCAATCTTTGGCGCAGTGGAAAGTCCGCTGAAAAGCACCCACCACAGCCGATGGGAGCAGCGATTAAATGCTGGAGGCTGGGGGCGTGGCCGCCGGGGGAAGAGGCACCAGCTGTGTAGAGCAGAGGCTGCTGGACCTCGCAGTCCCCCGGCAGGCTCAACGCGTTGCTGGCGCTTCTGGAATGCTCACCCGGCCTCTCCTCTACTGGGAGCGCGTGTGCTCTCTGCCGACCGCAGAGCCGCTCACACCAGCAGGAGACCGGCCCAGGGAACAGCTGAGCGGCACCCGCGCAGCGGGTGTCGCGAAAGGTAAATGCGAGGATGAAGGGCAGTCAGGCAGGAATCACCGTCTCAGGCAATCTTTGGCGCAGTGGAAAGTCCGCTGAAAAGCACCCACCACAGCCGATGGGAGCAGCGATTAAATGCTGGAGGCTGGGGGCGTGGCCGCCGGGGGAAGAGGCACCAGCTGTGTAGAGCAGAGGCTGCTGGACCTCGCAGTCCCCCGGCAGGCTCAACGCGTTGCTGGCGCTTCTGGAATGCTCACCCGGCCTCTCCTCTACTGGGAGCGCGTGTGCTCTCTGCCGACCGCAGAGCCGCTCACACCAGCAGGAGACCGGCCCAGGGAACAGCTGAGCGGCACCCGCGCAGCGGGTGTCGCGAAAGGTAAATGCGAGGATGAAGGGCAGTCAGGCAGGAATCACCGTCTCAGGCAATCTTTGGCGCAGTGGAAAGTCCGCTGAAAAGCACCCATATATTAGTTGTGCATATTAATCATGTCATTTCATAATTAGGTAAATGCAAGCTGAACTTTGTAGGCCTGAAATGCAGGTCCATGACAGCTCTCCCTCTTGAATTAACAGATTTAATTTATTGTGTGCTGTGGAATCTGTTCTTTCTCATGGTTTATGCTGCAGGTGAAAGATGTGCTCTCGTTAGATAGAATATTGTCTTTGTTTTAAAAGTTAGGCCAGGAGTGAAGTAGTTACAATCGTGTGGCTTGAGTCCATAAAGGAAGGTTGTTGTGCTTCTCACATGAGAAGGCCTGGGAACCAAGGACAAATTGGAAAAATACCTTCAAAGCTGTGCCCAGGGTGGATGGCGTGATCCAAAGTGCACCAGGGGAGTGCTATCTGTGAATAACTGAATGTTGGAATTAGGGATAGTGCATCACTTTTTCTTTTCTTCAGAGAGAGAGCATCCTAGAAGGAGCTTTGTCTTTAGTAGTTTTATGCTACTTGACCCATTGATTGTGGAGAGATGTCTTAGGAAGACTCCACATACTGCCACATTTTATCCTTCTTTCTGAAAATGGTTTTTAGGGATGTCACCTTAGTGTTAAAGTCGGGTCAGATTAATGCAGATGCAGATTAATGCAACCCTCAATGCAAGAAAACTTGAACTCATTCTTTCTGATCTTCTATATCTTACTCCTTGAATCAATTGAATTGTTTATGCTGCACAATTTAAACTGAATGTGCAGATTTCGCTTCATGCTACTTACAATGTATTTGTGTACCCTGGTATTAAGGTTTCTTTATGTTCAGTTATCTTTGGCTTTGAAATAATTTAACTAACCTTCTGTATTTGTCTGTGGGTTATTATGAATCCTAGAGAGTTAGTGACTAATGATTATATTTTTTAACAATTTTTCTACCCTTTACACTTTCATGTTGTGAAAAAGAACCATTAGAGTGTGACTCTAGTACAGGTCTAGAACTTATGGGCCTAGCCCTTTCACATTTTATAACAAATAAATACAATCTTATGCTATCATTCATATATGAAACTCTTTAAGCCATTATTATAGATAATGAGTTGGCGATTCTGTACATAAAGTGTATCCTTGGGCATGAAGGAGCACATTTCCTTATCAAGGGGTCTCAGAGGTGAGTGATCATCTTCTAATTTTGTCTCTTCTCTTCATCCTCCTCCTGACGGAGTGGGCGCTACACAAAACACACTAGTCATTGTAGATAGTACAATACACAGAAACTAAAAAAGACCCTGAGAAGTATATTGATCTCAAAATATTAAGTAATAGCTGGGGTATTAAATGACAAAACTGACAATATTTAAAAACAATGTTTAATTGGTACATTTAAAAAATATTGCTGTTTTCTGAGTTCACATTTGCAAACCATTACTGCCGCTAAATTATGACCCTTGTCCAATCACTTTTCTGAAAATCCTTTCTTTAGGCTTTGCGGTTTTAACGAAACATTTCAGTTTTTGTAGACTGTGAGCATTTTATTTGTCACAAATCCAAGCATTGCCATTTTTTTTGTAAAGGTCAGTTTTGATTTATTCATACTTTGCATATTTTTTGCTGATGAAAATGTCGTTTATGCACCAACAAAATGGCTCAAAGTAACTGTGCGACATGTCAACCTGTCAAAATGAAAGGTGTTAAAGAAATTAGGTTTTGGAAACATTGCTTAAAGGCATATTACTGCTTATAAATAGTGCTGAAATTAATGTTCTGTCTTGGCATTGAATGTAACACTGAGGGTAGTTATGCAAAACTCAGCAAGCTGCGTAGTACCTGTAACGGCTTTCTTATTCCAACAGAATAGTGTGGTGCAGGATACACTATGGATATTAGTAGAGTGGCCCTTAATTCTCGGAATTACAATTGAATAGATAACAGAGTGCTGACCATCTAATATTCTTATGGCTAATTTCTTAGCCCATTTGCGGTTAGTTAGCTAAACGCTGAATTATTGTTTTTCTTCATTAACCACAATCCACCAGTACATCATAAGTGCACACTATGACAAAGTTTGACTGTGAAAATAAAGAGATTTTTTTCCCATTCGGAGGGTTGCTTCTGTTCCTTTATTGTTCCTTTCTTTTGTGCTTGTTCCTTCATAAAGTGAGGAGCAAGACAGCAAAACCGTTTTGCACCCCATCTTTGTACGAAGTCCTGGTGTGTTTTCAAGGCTCTTACTCGTCAGAAAAGTCCTCCTTTCATGAGTA
Source organism: Lissotriton vulgaris (assembly GCF_964263255.1). Lineage (NCBI taxonomy): Eukaryota > Metazoa > Chordata > Amphibia > Caudata > Salamandridae > Lissotriton > Lissotriton vulgaris. The sequence goes on from NC_141695.1 coordinate 562,757,334, forward strand.
CTGCGCTGCTGTAGAATTTAGGGATATATGTGCAAAAAAGTTTGTGAACGCTAATGGGCAGATGCCCGTTTGTGATTGCAAAAAAAGCATTTTGGTTTGTATGAATCCCCAATAGCGATTCAGTAAAATGTAACCGATTTATAATTTGGAATTGGGAATACATACCGATTTGGTATTTGGAAAGGGCTACCCTTTCAACAATTGAACTGTAGTGGTATGTATTAATGCTTTGAGACTGAATTATGATCACAAAATATTAGGGTGCTTATTTACAAGCCCATTGTGCCTTCGGTGCCATAATTGTTTGGTGTGTGCCTGCACGTATTTGCAAGGCTATGTAAAGTCACCCTGCGTGGCTTTTTGTGGCCTTGTAAATGTGGCCCCCTTTCAAGCATTACTCTTTTTGAAAGGGGCATTCCATGGGTGTTGCTATAGGTGTCCCACACAACATCAATGGAACCTGATGCATTTCCATTTTTACAAGTTTTTGTGTAACTGGGAATCCGTCAGCTTCCTATGCCTCCCCAGGAGAAGTGTAAGAGAGGCACAACGAGGAGAAATACATTTATTTCTTCTTATTTATCTTTTTTCTATGTGTGCTGTATTCTGCAGCACACATTCACATCACAACATGCCTCCTGTGACCGGGACTGTGTAATTATGCATCCCATCACGCATGTTATCTCTATAATCTACATCTACGATGAATACTACAACCCCAACCAACGTGGTCGTCGCAGACGGTAAGTTAGCCTCCTATCCCGATAGTATTGCGCAACTACTTGACGAGGATTAGTTACTTACCTGTAATCCTAGTTCTCTTCCTGGGGTATCCTCATCAAAGTCATAAGCATTAGAATATTCCCGCCCATGCGCGGGACCCCGGAAACACTATATTATATGTGCCCCACATGTATATACTCATATATATATATAAGCATATATATATATAAACATGCAATAGCAGCCAAATAATATCAGAGCTGAAATATGCTGTGAAGAATTTCCACCATACATGAATAATATGCATTAGAAACATGAGAAACAACACCAAAGATTGTTTAGAAACTGTTTTAATGCTCAGATAGCAGTAGAAATTCTCATAACTCACTGAAAGCATAGAAAGCTCCCAGGCTACATTGCAAACACACAGTCTAAAAAGACTGAAAAGCTAACATGTAGCTGCATAATAATAAACAGACACCATGCCTTTAAGGCACCCATGACCCCCAGTATCCCATCATGCCTCAGGGGTGACAGTTAGGTCAGTTGTTCTTTTCGGAGACTGAAAAAACCCAGTAACAAATAGGTTAACAATATCTCCTTATTATAGAATGTCCTTTGCCCGGGGAGGCGGGAGTGTTGCTTATGACTTTGATGAGGATACTCCTGGAAGAGAACTAGGATTACAGGTAAGTAACTAATCCTTCTCTTCCAGGGGATCCTCATCAATAGTCGTAAGCATTAGAATAGAATAGCGAGCCTCACCTCATCTCCCTGTGGGCAACGGAGTAACAATACAGTAATAACCATACTAAGCCTATTAACAACTAAGCTTGTACAGGCCGCGGGCTACCCAAATAAATTCCTCAAAGAGGCTTGTCCTACTTGAGTATCGGCCCTGGAATCAGATTCTAGACAGTAATGCCTCGTAAAGGAATGAACTGATTTCCAGGTTGCAGCCTTGCATATTTCTGACATTGGAATGTCGTGCAAGAAGGCCACTGTGGCTGCTTTCCCTCTGGTAGACTGCACTTTGGGTGACACCAATAAAGGCTTGCCTGCAAGCTGGTAAGCCAATTTAATGCAGGAGACAATCCATCTAGAGATGGACCTATTGGCCGCTGGAAAGCCCGTTCTCATTGAACCATAGTTGTATTGTATTGTATATTGGATTTATATAGCGCTTATCACCCAGGGGTCTCTAAGCGCTTGCCTTGGGAACCCGTCCTGGCTTTTCCCTGTGAGATAGCCCGTACAGGGCATCCCCAAGGTGAAAGCCAGGCATCCAGCCGCGGGGGCGGTTGTGGAGATTAAGCAAGCTAAATGCCCAGAGTTGCAGAGTGTGAACCCATGATTAGGTCTGGCACCAAAGCGAGAATTATCGAGTCCGTGGACATTTGAGCTCAAGACCCTGCTGTGTCGGGAATTGAACCCTGGTCCCGGGTCTGACCTCTGCTTCAGGGTCTGCCTGCTCTAACCAGTGAGCCACACTTCTCCACAGTTCTTCACGAACAGCTGATCCGACTTTCTGATTTCCTTGCTTTTTCCAAATAGAACTTGAGCACTCTCTTTAAATCCAAGGAGTACAATGACCGCTCTGCTGGGGTCGCTGGATTTGGAAAAAAGGAAGGGAGGGAGATGGACTGATTTATATGAAAATCAGAAACCACCTTAGGCAAGAAGGATGGGTGAGCCCTCAGGACCACCCTATTGTGATGGAAAACAATATATGGTTCCTTAGCACAGAGCGCTTGTATCTCGCTTACTCTGCGCGCTGATGTGATTGCTGCTAAAAAGGCTGCTTTCCAAGATAGATGTTGCAAAGAGGCCTTGTGGATAGGTTCGAAAGGAGGCGACATTAACCTGGATAGACCCAGGTTCAATTCCCAAGGAGGAGAAGGATTTCGCACAGGGGGATAGACTTTCTTCAACCCCTGGAGGAAGTCCTCTTAACCACTGGAACCTGAAAGAAAGAAATCTGATCAGGCGATTTCCTGTACGCTACTATAGCTGACAGATGCACTCTAATGGAAGCATATTTCAATCCAGAAGTTGCCAAGGAAAGGAGGAATGGCAAAATTACCTCCTCCTGCCCTTTAGTAGGATCAAGGTAATGATCTCTACACCATATATAAAACCTTTTCCACTTGAACGCATAGGACGCTCTCGTGGAAGGCCTCTTAGCCTCCTTTAAAATGTGCATGCATTCGGGAGGCAAGTTCAGATGTCCGTATTGCAGGACCTCTGGTGCCATGCTGTTAGGTTCAGTGATGGGAGGTTGGGATGAAGTATCCTCCGTTCATCTTGCTCAACAGGTCCGGCCTGCAAGGAAGTAATCCGTGTGGACACACAGACAGATGCAGAAGGTCCGGGTACCACCACTGCCGAGACCAATCCGGAGCTATCAAGATCAGCTCCTTGTCCAACCTGAGGAGCTTGGACACTACCTTCGGAATCAGAGCCATGGGAGGAAACGCGTAAGCGAATGTTCCTGACCACTCCATCAGGAGAGCATTCCCCTGCGTCCCTGGCCGGACAACCCCAGCAACGAAAAAGCTCTTCTACTACTTCGTCTTTTAGCACCCAGTCTGGCTGATCTTCGAAGTGCCTGCTGAGTGAGTCTGCTTTGACGTTCAATTCGCCTGGAAGCTGCACTGCCACTACTGTGAGGCCTCGAGAGAGAAGCCAGTGCCAGATGGTTTGAGCCTCTCGGGAGAGTGGGCGAGATTGCGTGCCTCCTTGTTTGTTCAGAAAGAACATGGTGGTCATATTGTCCGTCTGAACTAGGACCGAGTTGGACTTGATTGCTGGAAAGAAAGCTTTGAGAGGTAGAAACACCGCTCTGAGCTCCAGCATGTTGATGTGGCATGTCTGCTCCTGCGCAGAACACTGACCCTGACTCTGAAGTGGACCCATGTGCGCTCCCCAGCCTTGCAGAGAGGCATCCGTCACTATAGACTGGGAAGGAAGAGGTTGGTGAAAAGGTACTCCCACCAGCACATTCCTCGTCCGAGTCTACCATTTGATGGCATCCCTCGTTGCTTGAGAAAGAGTGACACGATCTTCCCAACGCCCTGTCGCTTGGTCCCACTGGTCTTCGAGGGCCTGTTGCAGAGGCTGCATTCTCAGCCTGGTGTTTGGGATGAGAAAAATGCAGGACGCCATGGAACCCAGCAGGGATGCTACTTGTCGGGCTGTTGAAAACCGAGACTCTAGCAGAATCCCACATTTCTGTCTCATGGAAAAAAGTCTCTCCTCCGAAGGAGACGCTTTTCCCAATTTTGTGTCCAGAATGGAGCCTAGGTAGTGGATAGACTGTGTCGGCCGCTGGACTGACTTCTCCAGGTTTACATGAAGACCGAGCTTGTGCAACTGGTTCAGGCAAAGTTGCAGATCGTGTGCTACCCGTACCGGAGAAGAACTCTTCTGGAGCCAGTCGTCCAGGTACGGATAGATGAAGAGTCCCTTCTTGTGAAGAAAAGCCGCCACCACTGCCATGCATTTGGTGAAGACTCGTGGTGCGGACTTGAGTCCGAAGGGTAGCACCTTGTACTGGTAGTGTTTGTTTCCTACGACAAACCTCAAGTACTTGCGATGCTGCAGTGCAATTGGGATGTGAAAGTATGCATCTTGCAGATCCACCGAACATATCCAATCTCCGGTTTGAAGATGTGGGCATATTTGGTGAAGAGCTAACATGCGGAACTTTTCTTTTACGATAACTTTGTTTAGGAGACGAAGATCGAGTATGGGCCTGAATTTGTCCTCCTGATCTCTTTTGGGGACAAGAAAGTATCTGGAGTAAACTCTCTTTCCCCTTTGAGAGGGGGGAACTTCCTCTATAGCTCTTTTTTGTAGCAGGATTTTCACCTCACTCCTGAGCAAGCTTAGCTGGTGAGGGCACGATCTCTTTGGAGGAATGCTCCTTGGAAGCGCACGGAAAAGTAGCATGTATCCATTGCACAGTATATTCAGGACCCATCGATCTTTTTTGATGCTGACCCACTCTGCCAAGTGTTGTGAAGCACGTCCTCCCACTGGAGTGGGCAACGGAGCCAGAGGAAGCCACTGCTCAGGCCTTTCCTCCTCTCATTGTGGTAGAGGACTGTTGGTGACCTCCTCTACCTCTGTTGGATTTTCCTCGAAACTGGGATTTCCCCTGGTTCTTATTTTGGGACCACTGAGGGGTTTGAACCCTGTGTTGAGCCCCTCTTTCCTTACTGGTCTTGAAACGGCGTTTGAACTCTTTTTTGTTTTCCAGACCCACCGCCTTTACTGTATCCAGCTCTGTCTTCATACGAGTCATCTCTTCATCAGCATGTTGTCCGAAGAGAGAGGACCACGAAAAAGGGAGATTTAGGATGCGATGTTGAGCATCTGGCTTCAAACCTGTGAGACGCAACCAAGCTGACCTCCTGGCACAAACCCTATGTGAGTAGGAATGTGCGTGAGAACTGCACCGTCCGCTGAAGTGCTTATCAAGTGGTTCGTCACCAGACATCCTTCTGTCATAGTTTCTTCAAAGTCCTTCTGGTCTTCTTTTGGAAGCTTTAACTTAAACCTTTCCATTGAGTCCCATAAGGCTCTATCATATCTGCCCAACAGTGCGGCCGCACTCGAGACTTTCAGTGTGAAGGCAGCTGAATTGCACACCTTGCGACCCCACGAGTCTTGTGACTTGCTGTCCTTATCTGGTGGTGCTGAAGAGGAAGCAGCAACTGCATGCGTCTTCCTTGCAGCTGCCACTATCACAGAGTCCGCTGGAGGGTCAGATTGTACAAAAACTGGGTCAGATGAAGCTGGTTTGTACTTCTTCTGTATGCAGGCCGGCACCGCTCTGATGGTTGCTGGAGTAAGGAAACCATCCTTGACCGGATCCATTATCCCCGGGACTAGAGGCAGCAGCGGGCGAGAGACGAGTTTTTTGTTCAAAGTTTAAAAAATTACTGTCGTAGCCACCTGGGGGACAGACATCTCAATGTTCAGTTTCTGAGCTCCCCTTTGTAGGACATCTAGGTAAGTGCCTATGTCATCCACTGGAGAGGATCTAGAAACAGGACTATCCATTATCGTAGGAGAGTAATCCCTCTTGGAAGACATGGAAGAAGAGGTAGATGAAGTAGACGGAGTTCTTCGACGTCTACAGTGCGCACCGTGCCTCCTCTCCTGTGATCTCCTTGGGTGTTCCTCCCTTCTAGGAGAGCGAGATCTGACCGGATCTTTCCTTCTGGGTGAACGAGATCTGACCGGATCCTCTCTTCTGGGAGAACGAGATCTAACCAGATCTTCCCTTCTGGGGGAGCGGGATCTGGTTGGTCGTCTCACGGGCGATCTGCTTGCTTGGCGCCTGGGGGGACTGCGTCTGTCCACTTTCTCCACCAGCCTCTGGAGAGGAGATCTGTGCTGAGGACTGACATACTCTTGCTTACGTCTTGTAGCCCCTGACTCTCGCCAATGATCCAAAGACTTGTACCATCTAGGTGACAGTCTGACCTCCGCAGCCGAAGGATCTGGCTGCCATACAGGCGATCTGTCGACAGGACTTCTGGATCTTGAGGATGTTGGCAAAGAGCCAGAAGACTGTGACGTGGAATGGCGAGAAGCTGACTCCGTCACCATGATTACAGAGTTTCTCGACGACGATCAAGCGCTTTCTGAATGCCTCGATGTCGAGCATTCCTGCATCGGATGTCTTTCTCTCGATGCCGAATGCCTCTGGGGAGTCGGCGAATCCATCAATCTCAACGTCGAATGCTTCGACGGCGATCGATGTGAGGATCTACGAACACTCAACGCCGAACGGCGATGACCAGCCGTCGACGGAGCCTCTCTCAACGCCGAACGGCGATGACCAGCCGTCGACGGAGTCCTCTCTCTCAATGTCGAATGTCTGTGCAACGACGGCGGAAGGGTATTGGTCACCCTCGACGCCGAGCGTTGACAAGACGGCGATGGAGAATGCCTCCTCGATGCCGAACAATGTTTTGTTGTCGACGGCGGAGGGGTCTTGTTCTTCGACGCCGAACGACGTTTCTTAGACGACGGCGGAGGGGTTACACTTCTCGACGCCGGTCATCGCCTGGATGACGACGGCAGAGGAACGACCTCCCTCGACGCCGATCGTCGCCGGGTTGACGCCGGCGGATGGTTCTTGGATCTCGACCATGACTGTCGCCTGGTTGAGAGTGGCGGAGTCACATCTTGCACAGTGCGAACATGCTACTACGCAGCTCGCCTAGTGCTACGTGAAGTTTGCGTAGTGCGAAGTGCACTTCGCGTAGCGCTACTTCGCAAACTACACCCACCATGTGTCCAGACAATAATGATGTCTCGCCTTGTTTGTTTTTGTATGTCACTTTATTCCATTCATACCTGAACATTCACTGTATCATTGCCAAATACCATCTGTACAAGTCAACATAATCTATAACATATTCTCAAGTCCAGTAGGCTCCATCACACAGGAATCTCAAAGTAGTTCCGCCTGTCTGCATGTTGGAAAGCTTCTGCCCAATAACTGAGGATCAGACCCTAGCCCGTAAAAACTTGATAAAATCAGGACCCTGAGAGACCCAGCACCTCTTTACATGATTACTATTTTAGCCTCTATTTTGTGCACTCCACTCACAGATCTTTGCAATCCCTCCCTAAAATTGTCTAGTATACCCTGCAAATGGAAGGCAGCATACATCAAGGCCCTTCTAAAAAGAGCTGCAGCAAACCCCCAGAATTTTGCAAACTATAGACTCAACTATAGACTCTTCCCTTATTTCTTCAAAATCTTAGAATCCATTATGAATGCCCAATTATCATCTTATTCGGAATCTAATCATCTGCTCGATTGTTCTCAATCTGGCTTTCGCGCCTCACACAATACAGAGGATGCACTAGTGGAGGTCACAGGCACCATCAAACTGACATTAGATCAAGGATCGGCGACCATGTTATTTCTTTTAGACCTTGCAGTCGCATTCAATCCCATCTCCCATCATATCTTAGTGCATAGACTTTAGGAGTTTGTTATCAGAGGTAAAGCAATGGAATAGCTAATCAATTTTCTATAACAACATATAAACCAGTTCCAGTTGGGGTTAGTATACATCAGCTCCATCATGTATATACAAGGGGGTGCCACAGGGTTCAATTTTAAGTCCGACACTGTTCAATGTGTATATAGCCCTCTCATTGGATCTTATGGTTTTTAAAACATTTTCCTATGCTGATGATACACATTTGATCATCACCATTGACCATAACCTCATCCGGACCAAAGCAAGATTTAACCACTGCTTGCTGACAGTAGCCTTGTGGATGTCCAAGAACTGTCTTCAAATGAACATGACCAAAACAGAGATTCTTCAGTTTGGGAAGGCATAGACAGTCTGGTGGCCTCCTGAGCTAGGCTCTCCACCTAACCCCCAGTAAATGTGTAAGAAATCTGGGAATAATGATGGATGACAAGCTCTCAGTGAATGAGCATATCAAAACAGTGTCTGGTACAGGTCTTGGCATTCTGTGAACCCTTAAAAAGTTTTTTTTTTACTCCTCTGCAGGCTAGGAAGACACTGGTACAAGCATTAATAGTGAGCCATCTGGATTATGGCAATACCATCCTGGTCGGAAGTGGTGAAGGCCTTTTGGCCAGGCTCCGGGTGGTGCAGAATTCAGCTGTCAGATTGATACTAAATCACTCCCCTTCTGAGCCCTCTCTATATTCACTTCACTGGTTCCAGATAAAAAAGTGCCCTCTACAAACCTCTCTGCCAGGTATGTAAGACCTTGCAGAGGAAGGGCCCTCTCTATTTGTGACAGAAACTACAACAATATATTCCGGTGCGGCAGCTTAGGTCGAGTGATCGACTGCTTCTATGCCCAAATCGCCTCAGAACAATGAGGCATGGAGGCAGCACCTTCTCATTCTGGGCCCCCTACCATTGGAATAGGCTGCCTTTATCTATCCGAGCATATATGGACTTCACCACATTAAAAAAAAAATCCTGAAAACCTGGCTTTTTTCTCAGGAGTCGAATTTCCCTTTACTCCCACATTGCAATGGCTCCACATTGCAATGGCTACTGGAGATCCTTGTAGGGATGATTTGTCTGCCTAACAAATGTAACTAACAATAATTAGAATAATAGCACTCACAACTGATGTAGCCAAATGCAGTAATGATGCCAATGCATTGTGTATGCTGTGCGTGGAGTGACCACAAGTCAAATGCATGGAAAACTACGCTATGCTGAAGGAGTGTGCGTAGTTCGTTCTACTACGTGCTACGCAAATTACACGTATCACAGTGCAAAAATGTGTAGTGGGCATTTTTTGCTCGCTCGCGGTCCTCAACGTCAAGTTGGCGAGCGAGCAAAGTCCCGGCGAGACTTTTTCCTCATCCACGATCGGCAACATCAAGTTGCCGATCGCGAGCATGGAAAATAAACCTCCTGGCTAGATTCTCAACGCGGGAAGGTCAGGTTTCAAATTGTGAGTTGTCACATGTGCTCGTGAGCGCTCACGATGAGAAACTACCAGACGGTGTTGATAAAGCTGCCACTCGAATACAAATCTACTCGAGCGGCAGAAAACAACCACTTGCACTGTGCATGATGCCATTTGCAAAGATTGCACAGTCTGGACAAGTATCCGTCAGTCCAGCATTGTGCAATCATTGCGAACAGCATTTCCCTACCACACTATGCAGTTCACGTAGCTACGCGTAGCGTGCATAGTGCGAAGTATACTTTGCATAGCATTGAGTAGCGCTACTACACAAACTTTGCCCAGGGTTAGATGAAATCCAAGGCAACATCAGAAATATGACATTCCAGTTCATGAATTAAAGGTGTGCTTTTGCTTTTGCCAAACACATTGATATCAAAGGCAAAGCACATTCCTATGTTTCCTAGGTGATTGGTGATGTGTGTTCATTTTGCATCATCCTGATGCACTATGGATGCAAAGCGAAAGGAGGGGTCTGTCCACCTGTAGCTCATAACAGTGACAAGACAGTAAAGGCAGTGCTCTATTGCTGTGCACTGTAGTCATTGGAATTTGTTTTTTTTTGGGTTTTTTTCTCCTCATTTAAAGATAATATGCTTCCATTAAAAACAAGAAAGATGGTACTTTTCTGACCCCTTTAAATGTCCGAAGGATGAACTTTTAATTACCGGTCCGGTTTCACCCCCACAGAGGAGAAAGGATACTATGTATCACCAGAGCCGCACCTTCAAACATTTCTATAGGGTCTGAGAACCTCAGACTTGAAAAGGAAAGCGGCCCTTATATTCTCACTTACCAGTGAGTGGCCCTTTTCAGACTAGTCCCCTGGACTATGTCTGATGCATATTATTTAATCATAGGACCCAGAAATACAAAGATCTGCTTAACAATTAAAGGGACTTAAACCATAAACTAGAATATTTAAAACCCAGTTTCTCATAATATATGTCGAGCTCCTGTTCCAGCCCACTTATCCCATATTTCCCAATATTTGGTCTTTTTTGCAAAATTGCCTGCTTGATCCAGACGTGCTATCCTCTGAATGGAATAAATCCATTCATTCTCAGTAGGAGGGCATGCTAATATCCATTTAATACATAATTCCCTTCGAGCTAAAATAATCAGGGTAAAAAAAGAGCTCCATTCCATCACAGGGAGAGGTATGTCGAAGAGCCAGGTCTTAAGGTTTTTTGCGAAGATGAGGAGTGATGTTGTCTGTCTGAGGAGGAGCGGAAGGGCGTTCCAGGCTCTGGTTGCGACGAAGGAGAAGATGCGGCCTCCTGATCCGGTCTTTTTGGTGCGGTGCCCATGGCATAAGAGGGTTGTGCTGATCTGCGGGTCCTTTGGGGTGTGTGGAATTTGAGTATTTTGGACAGGTATTCTGGTCCAGTGTCGTGGAGGGCCTTGTGTGCGTAGGTGAGCATCTTGAAGGAGGACTCTAGCCTCGATGGGGAACAAGTGTAGTGTGGGAAGGTGCTGGGAGATGTGACAGTGTCTTGGCAGGTTGAGGACTAGTCTTGAAGTGGCCTTTTGGATGTTTTGTAGCTTGCGGGTGAGGTTTTCATTTATTCCGGTGTAGAGTGCGTTGCCGTAGTCGAGTCTGCTGGTGACGAGGGCGTGGGTGATGATTTTTCTGTGTTGGAGGGGGATCCACTTGAGGGTCTTGCATAAGTGGCGTGGAAGCAGGAGGACGAGACGGAGTTGATCTAGCGGTCCATTTTGAGCTCGGAGTCCAGGATAATTCCCAGGTTGCGTGCACGGTTTGTAGGGGTGGGCGGCCTTCCTGGGGCAGGGGGTCACCATGTGTCGTTCCAGGCATTGGGGTTTGGACCCATGATGAGTATTTCCGTTTTGTTGGTGTTAAGTTGTAGGTCAGTATAATGTAATGGGGTAACCTGGTTGAGTGCAGAACCTGGGGATTCGTACATTAAGTAAACAGTGGTTCTGCCACCTATTAACTTTAGTAAGCAATTATTCGTAAAATTAGGTCCCTGTATTAAGATGGAGCTAGTATTGAATGAAGCATATCCAATTTACATCCAAACAAATGAAAATCATGCACTCCTGAATTAGTATGACTTTAGGGTAATTAAATGGAAGAAATGTACTCAAAACATGAGAACAAAACAAATATATGCACACACAGATATACACTTAGATATTTACACTTGATTTGGTGATGTGAAGTGAAAACAAAGAATATATGTACATAACACTGCACAATATAAACATAACGAAGAAAACATATATTCAAGACACACATTTAAACACAGTGTGAAATATATAGAAATTGGATTCAACCCAACTAGCAAATAGTCTAGTTATTCTGTATTATTATGGGTGATCATTGACACTTGATGGCATACGTCGACGTTTCGACCCCTGAACAATAGAGCGTTAATGATATCATCTTGAAGGGTCTTCTTCAGGACTATAGATATGGTCTGTGTGCGGCCTAGTAGATAAAATGAGGTACTTTAGCGTTTGAACAATAGCTCTTAGTTGTGGAGAGACCACTTGTCTCTGCTCATCTTAAACACGGGTCCAATTGGATACTAAAATGATGGTTTACGACAGCACTGCAACTTGTGATGGTTGACCTGTCAAGAAGTAAATTAGGGCTGTCATAGCTTGTGTCTAGAAGGAGCATTCGCAAAAATACTTAAAGGATAAGCCCTTGCAGGGACCGTACCTGATCCAATAGTTTCACTAATTTCCTGCTGATGGATAAGTCACTGGTACTGTGTGCCCTCAAGTCTAAGAATAAATGGTCATTTAATTAGTGACGTTTCAATGGGCACAATAAATGCATAAAAAACTATTTTAAAAAAGACCGCATCTAGGGCCAGATGTAGGTAAGTAACATTTACCGATTCTTAATTACCGAAAATTACCGAATTTTACAGATTCGGTAATTAAGAATCGGTAAATGTGAGGGGTGGGTATGTAGGGAATTCAGATGTTCCCTTTTACCGAATCGGTAAAAGTCGGTATTTACCGATTCGGTAAATACCGAATCGGTAAAGCCTATTGATTCCTATGGGCTTCAAAGCCCATAGGAATCAATAAGCTTTACCGATTCGGTATTTACCGAATCGGTAAATACCGAATTTCACAAAGGTGCAGGGGGTGTCACTTTGACACCCCCTGGCACCCCTAAACAGGATTGGGTGCCATGTGGCAGGCATACAAGCCCTAGGGGCAGGTCTGCCTGCCATATGGCATAGGTGTGCATGCACACATGTGCATGCACACCGGAATCAGTATTTTACCATGAAGTTGGATTTCATGGTAAAATACCGATTCGTTAAGGCCTTTGGGACTCAGAAGTGTCCCACCTACATATGGAATTTACAGAATCGGTAAAATTACCGATTCGGTATTTTACCGAATCGGTAATTTTACCGATTCTGTAAATGTAGATTTACCTACATGTGGCCTTGGATTTAGGCCCCTACATACCGATTGGCCATTTACCGGTCGGTAACGGCCGAAATCGGCCGTTACCGGTCGGTAAATGGCCTGAAACGGCCACCTACATCGGGCCCCAAGTGCGCAGCCAGTCCGCAGTGGCTGTTATGCAGCGGTGAAAGGTCTCCTGGGACACAGCCTCTCTACCTTCCAAGGAAAAAATAAGCTGCTAATCATCGGCATAGTTGATGACCGAGATACCGAATGATTTAATCAGCTTAACTAAATGGGGAGGTAGAGATTAAATAAAATCGGACTGATGGCCGACCCCTGAGGTACCCCTTGCCCCACTCTTTTTGTGGCAGATCTAAAAGGCGGTAGAGCCACTACTTGATGTCGATCCTGAAGATAGGAAACCAGCCAGTCTCTTGCCAGACCAGCCACACCGGCTTCCTCCAATCTGCTGATGAGAATGGTGTGGTTGACCGTGTCAGACGGGCCGACATGTCAAGCAGCACTAAAAAGGCTGCATGACCTGAGCCGACACGCGAACGAAGATCATACAGGACAACCACTAGCGCAGATTCGGTGCCGTGGGCAGGCCTGAAACCGATCTGGGCCATGTCCAGCCATGTGTTGGTTTCCAAAAAATGGACAGATGTTTAGTGACCCACCTTTCCAGAATCTTAATAGGAAATGGAAGCAGCGAGATTGGCCGGTAGTTCCCCAAACAAGAGGGGTCCAAGGTTGCCTTCTTCAGGAGGGGAGAGACCACGGCAATTTTCCAGCTATCCAGAGCCGTAGCAGTGCTGAGGGATTGGCAGCAGATGGAAAACAGAGGCAGAAAGAGTTCCTCTTGAAACACCTTCCACAATCTATGGGGCAGCGGGTCCATAGGAGATCCAGAGGACACACCATTTGCCAATTGGCAGAACTCCTCATAGAGGGGGAGGGGAAAAATTTCAATCCGTGCCTGTTCCATCACAGCCTCGGGGGGCCCAGAGATGGACAAAGGGGCCGTACCCATCTGAGCCTGGGGGCAGGGGGAAGCTAAATCAGAAAGCCCACTCAAGATGCTGGCAATCTTGTCCTCAAAGGCCGCTGCCAAGGAGTTGCATAGGGACTGAGAGGCCGGAATGCAATTGGCCACACTGGCCGGATGGGATAAGTCCTTGACAATTTTAACCCCTTCTGTGCTGCGCGAATTTTGCTGCGGTGCTGAACGTTCCATTGGGCCTATGGAACCATGACGGAACGGTTCCGTCATAAGCACAGGCCACCTTACGCTCATGACGGAACCGTACCGTCATGAGCATGGAAGGGGTTAAACAGAGTGTGGGACTTATTTACTGCCTGCGTCAGCATCTCCTCGAGAAACTTGGCGTTGGCACATTTGATTTGCGCTTTATAGCATAGGAGGGCCTGTTTATAACAGGCTTTGTCCGGCTCTAGGTAGTGCTTCCGCCAGGCTCTCTCCGCCTGCTTACACCGCAGTTTCTGTTGGAGAAGGTCTTTAGAGTACCAAGGCATGGCAAGTTTGGTGGACCTACCTGAGATGATCGAATGGCAGCAGTAGCGAGGGCCCTCCAGGGAGGAGTTCTGTGAGGAGCAGATAAAGTGCCCTTCTATTGTAATATTATTAAATGGAATTTGTAGAGCGCGCTGACACCATGAGTTTCCTGGCACTATAGGACATCGGTTCCCAAACTGAGGTTTTGTGCAGTGTTAGCAGGGTGGGGGAAAGAGAAAAGTTTTAAGCAGCTTCCTAAAATGAAGGAGGGAGCTGCTTGATTTGATGGTCAGGGGAAGGGAATTCCAGAGTTTCGGAGCTAAAAAGGCAAACCTTTGTCCACCAAATTTGTTAGTTCTGATTTTGGGTGTGACGAGTGATTTAAGATGAGCAGAACGAAGGTTGCGGTTTGGACAGTAGGGAGTGATAAGGGAAGTCAGGAAGGCAGGACTGGGGCAGTTGAGGGCTTTGAACGTGAGACAGCCCAACTTGAAGACCACCCTTTGTTCAATTGGTAACCAGTGAAGTTTGTACATCAGGGGTTTGGTAGATTGCCATTTTGGATATTTAAAGATGATCCGGGCTGCCTGGTTTTGGACCACCTGAAGGCGGTGGAGGAGGATTTTGGGGAGTCCGTGATAAATGCAGTTGGAAAAGTCCAAGCGGGAGAGCAAAAGAGACATAATAACCTGAGTCAGAGCAGGTGTGGGAAGCAGGTGGCTGACCTTCCGGATCTTTCTGAGTTGGAAGGAGCAGGATGAGATCACGGAGCCAATTTGAGGTCGGAGGGAGAGTTTGGCGTCGATAATTATGCCAAGACTTTTTACGGAGGTGGAAGGGGTCGGTGGGGGGCCCAGTTCGATGGGCCAGAACTGGGTTCCCCAGGAGGAGAGGCTGTAGGTTTGCGGCAAAAGGCAGCAGGTGATCCGTCCGGTTTACACTTGATTTACTGGGAGAATTATTCACTATATAGTGAGCCTAAGGTTGCTGAGCCTGGGTCAGCCTGTGTGCTGGTGGGACCCTAGTGCTTCAGAGCCTTCCTACTGGGTCTGGCTCATGATGTGCCTTTAGCAGGACATTTCGCAAAAGACAAGACCTTTGAAAGGCTTGTCACCCTCTTTTATTGGCCCCAATTGCGCAAGAATTCAGATACTCATTGCAGGACCTGTCAGACTTGCCAGGCAAGTGGTAAGAGTAGGAAGAAGTGCAAGGCTCCTCTCTAACCTTTCCCTGTAGTCAGAACCCCCTTTACAAGGGTGGGCATTGACATTGTGGGGCCTCTGGAAACCAAGACTGCCATGGGAAACAGGTTCATCCTGGTCTTGGTGGACCATGCCACCTGGTACCCAGAAGCCATCCCTCTTAGGACGGTGACAGCCCCTGTGGTGTGCTGTGCACTGATGGGGATTTTATCCCGTGTGGGAGTCCTCCGAGAGGTGGTGTCCGACAGGGGTATTAATTTCATATCTAGGTATATGAAACCTATAAGTTCACCACTCCTTACCACCTCCAGGGTAATGCCCCTGAAGGGCATGATTATGGGTCTTGAGGAACCCATGAGGCGTTAGTGGGATGTCTTCTTACCATTCCTGCTGTTTGCTTACAGAGAGGTGCCACAGAAGTCCTCTGTAAGAGGACCCTTTAGTTTGGTGAGGGAGGGCTGGGAGAAGGCTCCTAGTAAACCCCCCAGGATGTATACAGCTACATGCTGATCTTCAGGTATCAAACTACGCATTTCAGGCAACCCGCTCCGGTAAATCTGGAAGACAGCCAGGAAAAAATGAAACAGTGGTTCAACAAGAATGCCACTCTGGTTGAGTTTCAACCTGGGCAAAAAGTGTAGGTGATGGCGCCAGTGGAGCCTTGTGAGCTCCAGGACAAGTAGACTGAGCCTTATGAGGTGGCGGAGCGCAGGAGCGAAGTGACCTACCTTGTTGACTTACAGTCTCCTAGGAACCATTTGCGGGTCCTGCATGTGAACCACCTCAAACCACACTTTGAGAGGTCTGAAGTGACCATGTTCTTGGCTACAAATGACGGGGTGGAAGAGGAGAGTGAACCTCTTCCTGACCTCCTGTCAGTCAAGGAGAAGGATGGGTCAGTGGATGGGGTGAACCTCTCGCCTACCCTGACCCCGGAACAGCAGAGGGACTGTCACCAGGTATTGGGTCAGTTCACCTCCCTGTTCTCCCTGATCCCAGGAGTCACCCATTGGTGCGTCTATGATGTGGACACTGGAGACAGCCTGCCTATAAAACAAACATTTTTCAGGGTAGCTGATAAGGTCAGGGCCAGGATCAAGGCAGAGGTTTCCAAGATGCTGGCGCAGGGGTGTTTGAGCCATCCAGCAGATCCAGGGCTAGCCCAGTGGTCCTTTTGCCAAAATCAACTGCGCCTGGTGCCACCACAGAACTCTGGTTCTGTGTGGAAACCATGGGCTCAATGCTGTCACCAAGACTGATGCTGACCCCATCCCCAGAGCTGATGAGCTTGTGGATTTGATGGGAGCTGTCCGGTACCTCAGTAGCTTTGACTTGACATCTGGGTACATCTGGGTACCGGAAGATTGTCTTGACCGAGGGGGCCAAAGAGAGGTCAGCATTCTCAATGCCAGAGGGGCACTACCAGTTCCGGGTTATGCCCTTTGGGTTGAAGAACGCCGCTGTCACCTTACAGAGACTGATTAACCAGGTGCTGCATGGGCTGAAGGAATTCAGTGCCACCTACCTGGACGACATTGCTGTGTTAAGCTCTAGTTGAGCAGAACATTTGCGACAACTCTGTGAAGTGTTGAAGGCCTTACAGAGGCCAGGCAGAACTATCAATGCAGGTAAGTGCCAGAAAGGGTAGGGTTCTGTGGTGCACTTAGGACACCAGGTAGGAAGCGGCCAGGTGGCACCCCTAAAGTCAAATATTGATACCATTCTGGCTAGGGAACCCCCCAAGACCCATACAGAAGTAAAAGCCTTTTTTAGGACTCACTGGGTATTACAGACAATTTGTGAAGGGGTATGGCACCATTGTTGCCCCCTTGACAGAACTGACTTAAAAAAAAACAGCCCAAGAAGGTGATCTGGACTGATGCTTGCCAGACGACTTTTGATGCCCTGAAAACTGCCATGTGCACGGCGCCCGTGCTCAAGGCACCTGATTTCTCCAAAGAATTTGTCGTGCAGACAGATGCTTCAGAGCATGGTGTGGGAGTGGCACTATTCCAATTGAACGACGAGGGCTTGGACTAACCCATAGCTTTCCTTAGCAGGAGGCAACTTCCCAGGGAACAGAGGTGGAGTGCAATTGAAAGGGAAGCTTTTGCTGCGGTTTGGGTGCTGAAGAAGCTGAGACCTTACTTGTTTGGGACTCACTTCCTGGTTCAGACAGCCACAGGCCCCTTTGATGATTGATGCAGATGAGGGGTGAGAACCCAAAACTGTTGAGGTGGTCCATCTCCCTACAGGGAATGTACTTCACAGTGGAACACAGACCTAGACAGAACACGCCAATGCTAATGGTCTGTCCAGATTTTTCCGCCTTAGTGATGAGAACTCACATGAGGGTGGGTAGTTCCCCCCACTTTTCGGCTGGAGGGGACAAGTGTTAGTACGGACATTCCTTGGCGAGACTACCCCTGACGTTTTGCCTCTACCTCCTCTATTTTTGCTGCTGTGATGGATTTTGTTTGCTGCTGATCGGTGTAAAGCGCAAGTGCTCCCTGTGTAAAGTGTAATGGTAATTGGTTCTCCATAATTGGTATATTTGTTTTACTAATAAAGTCCCTAGTACAGTGCACTATGTGTGCCAGGGCTGGTAATGCAAATGCTACTAGTGGGCCTGCAGCACTAATTGTGCCACCCACACAAGTAGCCTTAAAGAGAGAACTCTGGCCTGCCACAGCAGTGCCTGCGCCCAATTTGTTAAACTGCTTTGTTGTCCTGACAAGTGCACCCACTTCACTTACCAGGCCTTACCCTTCCCTTTTTATGCACATATGACACCCCTAGAGTAGGTCCAAGGTACCCCTCTGGGCAGAGTTCAGTGTGTGTGACAGGTAGGACATGTAACTAGGTGTGCATCATGTACTGGCAGTGAAATACTCTCCATTTTGTTTTTCACTGTTGAAAGGCCATCTTGCCCATAGGCCAGAATGGAGAGGCTGTGTAATATGGTACGCAGACAAAATATCGATTTTTAAATATCGATATACAAAAATATCGAAGTTTAAATATCGATGGGACAAAAAAAAAAATCGAAGGTAAGTAATATCGACAGTCTTAATATCGATATTGGTATGATATCAGTAATATCGAAGTTGTAAATATCGATGTCAATAATATCGAAATTAATAACTTCGATGTTACTAATATCAATTTTTAAATAAATTTAGTGTATATTATATTGTATTTATTATGTTTTATTATTTATTTTTAATGTAATTTAATTAAATATTGTCTTTTACTACTGTAGCGGGTTGTGGGTTTATAGGGGAATAGGGTGGGAAGGAATTTAATTATGTTAAATTAATTATTAATTAGTAGGAATTATTAATTAATTAATTTAGAAATAATTTTTAATTATTTTTAATTAATTGATTAATTGATAAATATGTTCTGTAGCGGGTTATGGGTTTATAGGGGAATAGGGTGGGAAGTAATTTAATAATAATTAATTAATTGATATATGTTTGTACATATTTTTATTAATAATTAATTGGTAATTATTTTCTATTAATTCGTTAATTAATTAATATAATTTTTTACATATTTATAATTATGAATCAGTTGGTAATTAATTATTATTAATTATTTAATTACATTAATTATAGTAATTTTTTTTATATATAATTTATTGTTATTCTTAATTAATTAATTGGGAAAAATAATATTAATTATTAAATTAAATTAATTACAGCATATGTACTAATATATTTACTTTATTGTTATTGTTAATTAATATTTAATTGGTAATTAAATAATATTAATTAATTTTGGGTAAAGGAGTAGTTTTAGGGTTCAGGGTCAGTTTTCAGTTTTTGGGTAAAGGGGTATTTTTAGGGTTCTGGGTCAGTTTTCAGTTTTTGGGTAAAGGGGTATTTTTAGGGTTCAGGGTCAGTTTTCAGTTCATGGGTAAAGGGGTATTTTTAGGGTTCAGGGTCAGTTTTCAGTTTTTGGGTAAAGGGGTATTTTTAGGGTTCAGGGTCAGTTTTCAGTTTTTGGGTAAAGGGGTATTTTTAGGGTTCTGGGTCAGTTTTCAGTTTTTGGGTAAAGGGGTATTTTTAGGGTTCTGGGTCAGTTTTCAGTTTTTGGGTAAAGGGGTATTTTTGGGGTTCATGGTCAGTTTTCAGTTTTTGGGTAAAGGGGTATTTTTAGGGATAAGGGTCAGTTTTCAGTTTTTGGGTAAAGGGGTATTTTTAGGTTTCAGGGTCAGTTTTGGGTTTTTGGGGTACAGGGATATTTTTAGGGTTCAGGGTCAGTTTTGGGTTTTTGGGGAACAGGCGTACAGGGTAAAAACAAAAAAATATTACATTAAATCAAATATATTACATGAAAAAAATTTAAATTACATTAAATTATTAAGTGTTTTATTTATTTTAAATGTATATGTATTACTTTTAATTTTGTTTTAATATTTTTATTTAATAGTTGTAAAATTATATGTATTTTAATATTATTTTTACATTATTATTAATATTTTTTTAAAAACGATATTTTTCATTCCGATATTTTTGTACTACGATATTATTTTTTCGATATTTTTGTACTTACCTTAATGAAGATAGGATTCCGATATTTTTGCTGTCGATATTTTTGCTCCGATATTTTTGCATTTCGATATTCTGTCTGTCGATATTATGTCAGACATTCGTGTAATATGTTTCCAGCCTATCTTCCCATAGGCCTAATATGGAGAGGTGAAGTTTAGTATGTCTGAACTCACAGTTTAATAACACATCTTTTTGAGAAGGTAGTTTTTGCATTGTGTGTTTGGAAACCACACTTTTAGAAGTGGCTTTTTTTGTGTTCTAACATTTCTGTGTGTCTCTGCCTGGTTGTGGATTGACTGTCTGGATTTGAATGTGATAGGATCTGGGGAATGTCTTGACCCAGGGGAGGAGGTGAGACAGAAGCAGGCTGACCTGCATAAGAGTGTAGGGGGAAGAGTAGCCCCTGGAGTGAAGAGGCATGGGCTTCCACCATAAACAAATGGTTCCCCTCCCGCTGAGTGATTGAGGATACAGACCCCCACTAATCAAAGGAAGAAAGTGTCACTGGCAGGGAGACATCCAGGACTGGTTTGGACAGATGTCAGTGGCCCCCTGAGCACAAAGACTTCAAAGACATTTTGGGGTATATCTATGAGGGCTGAAGCCCCTGAACATTGGCATGGAACTGTTCAAGACTGAAAAGAATTGAAAATACTTTGTGGTCAAGACGAACATCTGCCAAGGAAGAAACAGCTGAAGAGACTGACAGAAAGGACTGACCCTTGCTGTATGTCTGGTGCTGGCCTGCAGTTTACTGCTTTAACCGAGGAGAGGCTAAGGGACTTTGCTGTGTGCTGTGTCCCCTTGCTTGAAAGGATCAGTTCTAACAATAATCTATGTACATTAACTCATCATTAGGTTCAGTAACCCATGAAATGAGTATTGAGGGCCAGTGGACATTCATATCAATCATTGTGTTATTTCTGTACCCACAGGGCAAACTGGCAAAACCACAGGAGCTAATCCGGGCAGCCAGTTCCAGACTCTGGTTGACCAGGAGCTCACCGGCGTAGATGTCTCTCAACCATCCTCAGACGATGAGGAATGACCTGGGACATCGGGTTTGGGTCACCAGACAGCAACAGCAGCGGCTACAGCAGGATCGTCTGTGACCACTGCCACCTTAGCTGACAGCACCCAGCTGACCGCTACACTGACGGACACAGGCGCCTGAGCCACCACTGACAGCACAGCAACACGGGGCACTTTGGAGTTGGCAGACAACAACACCCCTGTCAACATGGAACAAGGCTCAATGTTGACTTTGCTAGCACCAACTGGTCCAGCTTGGGTGGGTAGTGTTGGTGGGAGGGGCGTTGGGGAACTTCACCATCATGCAGCTTGTGATGCTGATAAAGATCACTGTTAGAAGGGTGGCTCAATGGTTAGAGCGGCAGACCCTGATGCAGAGGTCTGGCCCAGGACCAGGGTTCAATTCCCCGCCTCGGCGGGTCTTGGGCTCAAAAATTCCACGGACCTGATAAATCTCGCCTATTCCAATCATGGAGTCCCACTCTCCAACTCTGGGCAATAGCTTGCTTAATCTCCACAATAGCCCCCACAACGCTAAGGATGCCTGGCCTCCACCTTGGGGGTGCCCAGGAGTGGACGCCTCACAGGGAAAGGCAGGATGGGTTCCACAGCGGTATTCGTACAAGCGCCTTGAGACCCTTGCGGGTGAGTAGTGCGCTATACAAGTATCAATTTACATATTTTTTTACAATTTTAGAAATGGGGGTCTCTAGTTGGCAGTGGTTTGGACCTTTGTCCAAATAGGGACCCTTGCTTCTGGTCAGGATAAGGGGGATACACTCCTAAAATAACCCCTGCTTGCCCCCTTGGTAGCTTGGCATGAGCAGACAGGCTTATCTCAAAGGCAGTGTGTAAAGCATTTGTGAACACATACAGTAACACAGTGAAAACACTACAAATGAACACCACACCAGTTTAGAA
Organism: Lissotriton vulgaris; assembly: GCF_964263255.1. Classification (NCBI taxonomy): domain Eukaryota; kingdom Metazoa; phylum Chordata; class Amphibia; order Caudata; family Salamandridae; genus Lissotriton; species Lissotriton vulgaris. The sequence goes on from NC_141695.1 coordinate 562,779,191, forward strand.
AAATATGTAACCTTTATCTAAATAAGACCAAATGACAAAAATCCACAATACCGTATCAAAAATAGGCTCTTCAATGTTAGAAATAGTTCAGTTCAATGCAAGTTGTAAATGCAACACTTTTCCAACAAAGTACCTTAGAAGCATCACGCAAAAAAACAAAAAGGGTCGCAGGGAAGGCGAAGCTTCTATTCCTTTCTTTGGAGGAGGCGGCGCACCTGTTTCTTACTGCAGCGCAGGGAAGGCGATGCATCTGTTACTTACTGGAGAGGGGGGGATGTGTCAGTTTCTTACTGCGTTCAGGTTACGATGCAACAAGATGGCACTTTGATGTGTGGGGATGATCCGGTGGATGCAACAAAAATGGCGGCTTGATGCGATGTTCCGTCCGACGACTGAACATTTGCAGCGGCAGGGCAGGTGCTGCGACGATCTTCTCGGTGATGCATCAGAGTTCGGTGTGGATGCGGTGCGCTTCCTCTCTAGGGCTCGGCAATGCGTCGGGAATTGGTGCGGATGAGACCCGCTTCTTCCTCGTTGCGTTAATCTTCCTGCTCTTAACAACAAACAGTCTCTAGAGGTCCTAAACAGCAGCAGACACCTATTTGAAGGTTGGAATTCCCAGCAAGGAAATTCAGGGGAGCAGGTGGTGAAGTCTTTGTGTCCTTGAGACTTCAGACAGGAGGCAAGCTCAGCTTCAAGCCCTTGCAGATATTTTCTTGAAGCAGGTGACAAGCTAACAGCAAAGTCCTTTTTCTCCTTTCCTTGGCAGCAAGCAACCTCTGCAGGCCCATCCCAAACAGCAAACAGCACAGGGGCAGTAATCCTCCTTCAGCTTCTCCGGTTCTTCTCCTTGGCAAAGGTTTCTCTTGATTTCCCAGAAGTGATCTAAAGTTCTGGGGTCAGGGTCCCCCTTGTAATACACACACATCCTTTGTCTATGAAGGCAGAGAGTGTCTGTACCCAGCTAAAACCTGTGCATATTCCTGGCAGGAGGTAGAGACAGCATTGTTGAAAGTTGACCTGGCCCAGGCAGGTGAAAGGAAATCTTCCCCCTACTTCAATCTACCTAATCAAATTCAACCCAGGTCCCACTCAGCCAAGCCCTGACTCATCAGACTGCTGGAGCCGCAGTCCTCTCCCAGCTCCTGTCACTCACACCTCAGACATGCAATACACAAACCTACCTGAGGCATACTGGATGGTTAGGCAAGAAAATACCTAGTTTATAAAAGTGGTATTTTCAAACACAGAATGTTGAAATCACCCCCACTAAAAGATACAACTTACCATTCTGAGTTCAGGCATACTAACCTTTATGTTCCTATCTTGTTCCCTGGATCATTTATGTTTATAAGATGTTATAATCAAGCTGTGCATTTTGGCCTATGGGAACAGATAGCCTTGCAATAGTGAAAAATGAAATTGGCTGTAATTCACTATCAGGACATTCCAAACACATAAGGGTGTGTCCTACCTTTCACATACAATGCACCCTACCCACAGGGGTACTTTGGATCTACCTTAGGGGTGACTAACATGTAGAAAAGGGAAGGTTTAGGGATTGGCAAGTGTCTGCACTTGCCAATTCGATATGGCAGTTCCAGACTGCACAAAGGATCTGAAATGGCATGCCTGAGCCACATTTTATAAGCTGCTTCTGTGGGTGGCACAATCAGTGCTGCAAGCCCACCAGCAGCATTTGATTTACAGGCCCTGGGCACACATGGTGCACTGTACTAGGGACTGACATGTAAATCAAATAACCAACCATGGAATCACTAATCAATAACTACAATTTATAATATGGAGCACTTGCACTTTGGCACTGCACAGTTGTGGCAAAGTGCCGAAAGCATCTAGACCACCAAAATTCAGCAAAAACATGAAAAGTAGAAGGGAGACTCCTGCCAATGTTTGCAAGTCTAACAATCACCCAATCCTCTGCGGAGTGATCCACACCTACCAGGCTTACCATGTAGAGATGGGCCAGGTCATTGGGATCCTCTGCAACATGGAGCAGCTGAAGGCAGGGCAGAACAAATGCCTGGACGCATTCAACAACAAAATTAACAATCTTACTTGGGAGCTGAGGGACATTGGTAGCAGCCTCCACTGTATTTCAGACCACCTAACCACATCTCTCTGGGCACCCTCAACATCTGGTGCCTCAACATCTGCACAAGCCACAGGGAAGGATGTGGAGTTCAATTCAGAGTCAGAAGTACACCAGTTGCCTGCAGTGAAGGATCCCCCCGCAAAGCGTGGGAAGAGTCATCCAAGGAAGAATCCTTGAAAGACAGATGACTATGCATCACTCCTAGGAAGTGACAATGTGCCCCTGATATCCTCCATGGTGTGCCAAGCGTTCACTTTGTTGACTGTCACCAAACTGTCCCACATTGGATGGAAGTTCTAAGTTGGACTTTGGACTCTAATAACTGTGGAGTTACTGTTGAAGACTTCATCTACAAACACTTCCAACTCCTATCTTCACTTTTTTTTATTGTGAGCACTCCACCATTGTGTAGAATGATCTCTTACTGTCATGCACAACAATAAATCTCTTTTCTCAAAACACTTGCTCATGCCGTGACTTTCAATCCCAAGTGTAAAGATTGACATGACGGACAAAATCACAAAGAAGAAAGTGTCTACAATATTGGTAACAACTCACTTATGAAATGTTTGCTAACTGCTTGTGAGTAAATGTACCTGCTGGCAGCATGATAGATAGACACAACCAGGTTATCACACAACCCTAAGTACATGGTCCAGATTCAATTGAAGTCTATTGTCTACAAAACGATCACCATCTGCCAGCACAATTAACAACCATTGTCAGCAAACCAGCTCATTGTGATACATTTTTATTCATAAAAATCTTTGGATGTGTGAAAACAGACAAGGTACACTTCAATGTGGAGCACAGGTTTATTCTCCAGATACATTTTGGCGCCTTAACCCAAAGACAGATCACATCACACAGTGACAAAATGCTCCCAAGCGAAAAGTAATGACCATCAGATCAGAAGGAAGTGCGTGCCAGGGATGTCATGAACAGTTCAATGATGGAGTATGTCACAGTATCATGGGTCTGGTGAGGTCACAACTCTGCAAATGACATCACAAAGTAGCCAGGTAAGGAGAAACATAGAACAGAGGCAGTTACTCTGGAATAAGGTAGTTCAATTTTTCAAAATATATCATCTAAAGCACAATAATGTCATTGTGAACACTAGCTAGGATTCACGGAAGCACTGCACATGTTAACCTGCAAATGTAATTGAACCATTTCAGTAAAAACCTCAGGATAACTATCATACACTTGCAGGCATACACATTGTACATTAGCAACACACAAATAAACAATTGGGGTTTGTCACCTCCTCTCATTGCATATTTACACTCATGTGAAAAAGTTGTGGATAAGCTGTTGTCTTAAATCCAAGCCCTCATCACCACTGTCATCATGTCCCAGTCCAGGATCCTCCCTCACTGGTGGCTGGTGGTCTCCGTCGTCCAGTATGAGAGGTATTGCCTACCGTATTGCCAAGTTGTGGAGGATGCAGCAAGCTGTGCTAATCTGGAGCACCTTCAATGTAGAATATTGGAGTGCTCTTCCTGTTCAATCCAATCAGCGAAATCGGGTCTCCAGTATCCGAAAAGTCCATTTCATGACTCACCGGGTCATACCATGGGCCGCATTAAACCGCACTTCTGCTATAGTAACAGGATTGTGCATTGGTGTCAGCAACCAGGGCTGGTTGGGGTATACAGAGTCTCCTACATTGAATGCAGAAAAGACTTCAGTTGTCTTACAACTCATTACTATCTGACATACAATTAGCACACACCACAACATACACATGAAACAGCACCTACTAACTAGTCATGCCCAGTTACATTGCAGCTGAGACATCAAATAGGGGTGACGCTATTTCGCAGGATATATGCACCATGTGCAGAGCAAGGGAAAAGTGCACAAACGTGAGAGATGGACATGTCAGCCAAATATACCACTTGGACATTGATAGAGTGGTAATGTTTTCTGTTCCAATACACTTAGTCATTTGCCTGTGGTGGAATCAATGCAAAGCGGGTGCCATCAATAGAGCCAATGACATGGGGTATCCATCCTAAGGCATAGAATTCCCCCTTGATGTCTGACAGCTCCCCAGGTGTTGGGAAATGTATCCACTAGTCCATAGGTAACAGAGCAATGCCTCCAACACATCTCGAAGGACTTGTCTGAATATTACTTGGGGCATTCCACCAGATGTTGCAACTGTGTACTGGAATGAACCTGTGGCAAGGAAATATAATGCTGCCATAACCTTCACCTTGAGGGTCAGTGCAGTTGGATACGTGTGACCAATGAGGTGACAACTGATCAGATTCAGTTATTGGCCTGTTGAAACGGTATTTCCTTTTGGTATCCTGTGCTTCCATGGGACAAATATAGGTTTGCTAACTCAGGTCACCTGTCACACTAGCCTTTCACATGATTGGGTGTAAGATTCCTTTCTCTCCATGCAAACGGGTGAGTCCATGTGTCTGACTCTGTAATGGCGACAACGCATGCCATTCAGTGTCAAACACAGGTGGTCACTGGTGGAAAGAGGGCTGCAATTGGAAGGTATGATGTTAGACACACATTCACAATGGTTTACATTTGTGTAAATGCTCTTGAGTCATCATAGTTGAAGACTTTGTAAACCATGTTTTTCATGCATCACTGTAAGATTCAGAGATGTGAAATGCGCATCATTTTGGTTTATTGGTGTAAGTTAATCAAACAAGATGGTAAAGAAGAGCAATGTAAGCTGTACAGAGTGTGCATTGTGTCTAAAAGAAGTGAGGGACAATCAGATGTGGCCCCTACAAATGGTGACGTCTGCAGTTAGGATAGAATTGGTACACAGTGTTGACTGGACTCTGAAAGAATACAGGTTCATTACTGAGGGTCTGTACATACAATGCGCCCAGATTGCTCAGTGGCATAGTGTTCCAACTTAAGCATTGTGGCGAATCAGTCAACGGACTTGGAGGCGTGTTGAACATTGTTCACATCTGAAACTGGTGAACTGTCTCCATGTGCACTACATTCACAATCATCTTCATAACACTGTGCATAGATGACACAAGATTGTGGGCCAGGTGCCTCTCACACTAGCTATGCCTACTACCTTGGTGTCTCCACAATAAGAGTCAGATGTGTGACCTGACAGTAAAGGACCGACGTTACAGGACAATTTAGCACAATCACTATAATCTGTGTGGCATGACTAATACAATGACTATGCCAGCTTGATGTATGACAATACATTTATATGACCTGTAACATCAGAGTCAATGTGTCCTAATTAGATGATTAGGGATTGCATAATGGATACCATCTCTCAATTCTATCGTGTGAATCCTATTTCCATTATGAGGTATAAACTCCCGTGCATGACATGAGACATGTAGGTCATGAAACAAAACTGTAAGAAGGAAAAGACAATATATCACCTGCTACATAGTAAAGTAGTTGACATTCTGGTTGTGGAAATTGATATTGATACACCCAATGTTGCAGATAACATCATCTGTGGGTGAACAATGGTTAACTGGCATACTGACAAGTGCCATGTACAGGAACTATATCAAAATGACATGACACAATTCGAAACAATGTTTTTGATTGATCTGTGAAGGTTTGTTATGATACCTATGTGTCAAGTACATATGGATGACTTATGTGTATCTTTTTCATGTTTTTTCTCAGAATTAGCACTGGCCAGTGGAGAAGGCAGTTCCACGGACAATGGGGAAGCAGCTCACTTGACTGGTCCAGTGCTGAGTCTGAGGAGGAGGGACCCAGTGGCGTGGATGGTGAAGGGAGCCACACTGAGGGCAGGTCTGACACAACATCCATTGGATCTCAAGATGACTCATGCGCCAGTGATGAGTCCCTTGTTGTGGTCGATGACCCAGGGACTGACTCCTCTACATCTGAGTCCAACACTACCCCTAATGTCTCAACCCTCCCATCTGCTCCCAGAAGAAGCATCTGTGGCCATTCTCCTAGGAAGATTGGTGCCTCCTTTGCGCTAGGCACCTCACCCTCTGCCTCTGTCTCCCCTGCTGTCCGGAGTGTGGAGGCCATCGACATCCTGAGGCAGATCTCTATGGGGTAGACAGCAGTGCACTATTTTTAACACTTTTTAAAAACACTCGAGCCCAATATGTATCAATAGGTCCCCAGCTACTCCCTTACGTACACCTTCAGCATTCGCACCATCTACGCACTTGATGTCAAATAAAATTCTGACCTTTGAACAAGTGTTGCTAAATGATGCTTTTAAACTGTTTGACACCAACAAATATATACAACACAACATCAGTAAAGAGGAGAGGATGAGTTTGGATTCACTCAAAAACAACATTGAGGTTGTGCTCAAACCAGCTGACAAGGGGGGTTCTATTGTGGTCCAAGAAAGAGAGGACTACATTACAGAGATCCAGACACAACTGCATGTGGCCGAGAACTACCAGAGGATATGGGGAGATCCGACCAGAGAAGTTTCCAAACTTATACATATATTGACCAGCCAAGGATGTGAAGAGGGTTACCTTAGCCAACTGGAATATGGTTACCTGAATCAATCAGAAGGAGCCTTGTGTCCCCTTGATCTATACACTACCCAAAGTACAAAAAGATAAAGACAAATCACCAGGGAGACCTACTGTGTTCAGATGTGGCTCAGTCTTGGAACACATTTGCCCGTCCGTGGACATTTCTCTGCAACCCTGGGTCCCTAAGTCTAGATCCTACATCCGTTACACGATGGAGGTAATAAATTGGGTAGAGGCTTCCCCTATGACAAAGAAAAACAGCTACTGGTTACAATGGATGTGTTAATAAAATGCTTTGAAGAGGGTCAAAGGGAATATTTTTACTGACCTGACATCTCACTTCCCTCCTATTGTCATATCAAGATACAAAACAGAGATTCCTCGGTCCACTATGTGTTTTGCTGTACTAATTACTAAGAACCAACAAGGATTATACAAACGAATAATGGGTTACATCTGGCTGAGAAATTCCCATCAGCCCACCCTTCTTGTGGAATCTCATCATGTGGGAGTTGTTAAACAATCCGAACACCGCCCAAACCATCAAGTGACGGTGCGGATATGGATGTCAAAAGAGACTCTAGCCAGAGTTACTCAAAAAAGGTGATACTAATGGAGTGCAGTGCTATAGTGAAAGTGATGCTTAAAATTGACTACTTGGACAAAAAGTATGTTTAATAAGGATTGTCCAAGTGTCAAGATTAAAACCACTCCAGGTAGTCTGAATCTATAACTACACTATGGCGCTGTGCAGGATGGTCAACATGTTTCAACCTAGATGGAAACTCTGTCCGGCTTTCTTCAGGACCCTAGTGATAGAATGCTACTGCAACAATAAGTGAGGTGATAGTAATATGTGAAAGAAATAATAAATGATATACTTTACAATACTTATATCGACCAGGAACTTGGAGCCCCAATGAACTCTGGAAGAAGAAAATTGACTTTTCCCATTTGGAAAGAATGCATAGAAAACACACATATTTACATGTATATATCCACATAGTTACAAAGAAACTGTACAGACAACACACCTGCATGAGTATTATATACCCAGCTTAATCATGAGCATAATAACCCAAATACAGAGAGGAAATACCTCTCAGTAGTACTCACCCAGCTTTTTGTGGGAGACAACCTCACCTCACCCGACAACCGCTCGGGAATGTGAGGCCCCGCTCTAGTGTATAAGAAAAATTGAGGACATAATTAGGAAAGACTATCTCATATGCCCAGGTAAACTGATTCACTTCTAAACCCTAACGATTTGTAGTTGACGCTGTCTTGTCATCCTATGGCTTAACCTACCCAAGTGTCAGACAAAAGATGCAATGAACTCACATCTATGACAAAATGCCAAACTAGTTTCATGGCTTTGTTATTAAAGTTAACAGATACTCTTTAGCTACTACTTGCTCCCTACACACTTGGTTTTGTACCAAATATATGGAACTGAAGGAGAAATGGCAGAGAGAAATGGCAAAACAGTTTCAAAATTCTGAAATCCACAGATTGAAAAAGATTAAGTCAAACCTGTTTCTCTTAAACCAAGCAGCATTAGCTCCAAACAAAGGGGGAAGGAGAAACCCTTACCTGTCCGTTGGTACCTCTCGCTGACATCCGAGAGGAAGTGGAGGAACCGACTGGACATTCCTTCACGTTTATAAAGCAGGACTGATTGGTTAATTGCCCGCTTGAGGATGCCAATTATGATCGTTTTTTGTAGGCGCCAATCCTCTTTGCTCCTGTGTTTTACCGAGCTGAATCATTACTACAGCATTACAATGGATGTGGCCTTGTTATATATGAGTATCCCACAAAGAGAAGCCCTAACCATAGCACATAAAGACTTAGGGCCCGATGTAGGTAAATCCCATTTACCGATTTAGAAATACCGAATCTTACTGATTCAGTATTTCAAAATCGGTAAATGGGATGTAGGTCCCAACATCTGGATTCGTTACCGAATCCTTAACAATTCTTTAATTACCGATTTGGTAAATACCGAATCGGTAATGCCCATTCATTCCTATGGGCTTTGAAGCCCATAGGAATGATTAGGCATTACCGATTCGGTATTTACCGAATCGGTAATTAAAGAATTCACAAGGGTGCAGGGGGTGTCACTTTGACACCCTCTAGCACCCCCAAAACGGGCATGTGTGCAATGTGGCACACAGACATGCCCTAAGGGCACGTCTGTCTGTCACATGGCACATGTGTACATGCACAGATGTGCATGTACACAGGAATCGGTATTTTACCATGGATTTGTATTCCATGGTAAAATACCGATTCTGTAAGCCATGTGCCAAAGGTAAATGTTCTACCTACATTGCATTTTCGGTAATTTTAACGAATCGGTAAATATTACCGAATCGGTAATTATTTTACCGATTCGGTACATATTACCGAATCGGTAAATTTACCGATTCGGTAATGATACCGATTCGGTAAAATTACCGAAAATGTGCCCCTACATCTCGATAGCCCTTTACCGATCGGAAACGGCCGAAAATCGGTATTTTCGGCCGATTCGGATCGGTAAAGGGCTACCTACATCGGGCTCTTAGAGTGTAGAGAGAGGACACACAGGGTCCCTACCGATTTAATTATCGGTTTGCTTGAGGTGGCCTTGACGAAGAATTTCTTCGCATTTCAAAAAGACTACTATTACCAGAAAAAGGGAGTTGCCATGGGGGCAGGGTTCAACCCGGATATAGCCAATCTATTCATGGACAGCTACGAGGACAAAAACATCTACAATTCTGATAACCCTTTCACAGAGAATATCACTCTGTGGAAGAGGTATATCGATAATGTCCTCATGATATAGACTGGCAATTCAGATACCTTAGAAGAGTTCTGTATCTGATTGAATGACAGATATGAGGATATCAGGATGACCATGACCTACAGTAAAGAGAAGGTCAATTTCTAGACTTGGCTGTACAAAGTGAGAATAATGAACTATACACAACATTATAAAGGAAATCACTAGAAAGAAACACCTTATTGGGCTATAAGAACTATCACCCAAGGAACCTAAGAGACAATCTGCCTTACCAGCAGTCCTTGCGACTCTGCAGGAACTGCTCACAGAGGTCAGATTTTTTCAGAGAGTCAGGCTCTCTCATACTGAGATTGTTAGAATGAGGCTAACCTTGCAGTCTCCTTAAGAGATCTCCTACAATGCAATCCGAACAAAACCACTGATACAGACCGGATTGTCTGTGTCTCCACTTTCAGTAATAGGAGCAATGACATCAAGAGGATAATGCAACAGAATTGGCACCTAATTTCGGATGAAATAGGTTACGCAGACAAACCTCTTTTCACATTTAAGAGCGGGAGAAACATCAGAGACTATGTTATAAGCTCATAACTTAGGGATGAGCCAGTTCCTGAAACACGTTCTCTTTTGATGTTGCCACCTCTACAGGGGCATTTCAAAGGCAGACGTTGCAAAGCATGCATATGAGCTCACTGTGGAGCAAAAAGAATTTGTACACAATGGCAAGACATTCAACTTACACCATCACACGAATTGGAATAGCCAGTATGTAATATATTTGATCAAATGTTCCTGTCTAAAAGTGTATGTGGCACAGACGAAACAGAAAGTAAAGACACGTATCCTTCAACACTTTTTACATATTTGTTGTAGGGTACAGGGTGCCCAGCTAGTTGAACACTTTAGTGAGAAACAACACTCTAGCAATACCTTAGAATGGTGGGTACTTGAGAAAATACTGCGAAATCCCAGAGGGGGTTCACTATCAACAACCATGAACCTCTGCAAATGTAAATGGATTAATTTGCTAGACTCTGTTGAAGGGGCTTGCTCTGTTGAGTATGATGTAGGCTGATATAGATTCTTAACAGGGATCTGTTATTTGTCATCACCAGACATGGAACATATGGTATGGGAACGATGATTCCATACCTTGTTATGTATGACAACACAACATAAATGTAAGTGCTATATATGGATGTGTGGATTATTCTGTTAAATGCGTGCCTACACAACATGTATCTAACTGTTCAAATGTTTTACATGTAGAGAAAGACTGTGTAGCAAAACTCTAAGGGCGTAAATAATCCCTGAATCAAAATCCAAACAGAATAATAGACCCTCAAAAACAATCAAGTAAATGTGTGCTGAAACGGAGATTTATACAAAATTTCTTCAATTTATTTATTTTTAATTTTAGTATATTTTGTTTGTTTTTATCCTTTGTACAAAATTCATTTACTTATTTAGTTCATTGTTCACATTTAAAAAGAACCTTGAAGTATAGTACATGATGTTCAGACACAGGCAAAGAATTAATTATTTACAATTAGAAGTGTACAAAATTAATAAGTGAAAGACAGAAAAAAAAATTTTGAACACAAATACATAAACAAAATAACTCAGTGATATACGAAATATTCAGTTGATGGTATAATTGATGAAGGCAATGCGGTTGAGTGGAACTACGCGCGTTTCGGCCTGAGGCCTTCGTCAGGTGACCGTCATTCGCATATTAAACAAATAAAAAAGGGTGATGTAACATAACAATGGACAGATTCACGTATCAATACTTTGCTTCCTATGGCACCAGTTTAGATTTCATATGTACCGGGTCAGTTATGCTTATTTGCTCCTGCCAAGTAACTTTATATTCACTAAATAACGCGTTGGTTATAGTGAGTCTTAGGTATCCGAAAAATGTTTATAAAGTGTCGTTTTCACAAGGCAACCCGCCGGAAAAATCACAAGCTTTTAGTCCATTTCGTTATAATAAATCTTATTGCAGTGATGCTGGCATATAAATGGGCTGAGAGTATTGACCACTTTATTTTGTGGTTCTCGAAGGTTCAAACGGGGGTTCTGCTTAGTTCATGCTTCCGAAATCCGCACTCTACATGTCCATAGGTGATACATAAGATGATACGGAAGTGGTATATGCTATGATTATTGTAATAATTATGTAATCGCTAAATTTAACTTATCATTATTTGACCATTACCACATGCGTAAAATGTGTACCAACATAACATGTATCGGATCTACATGTCTATATGTGGTACAGAAGTTGAATATGCTGTGCTGTAATTGTAGAAATTCAACTATGAACACATTAAACACTTGGGGCCCGATGTAGGTAATCCCAGATTACCGATTCTTAAATACCGAATCATACCGATTCGGTATTTAAGAACTGGCAATCGGGATGTAGGTATATTTACCAAATTATTTACCGAATCGGAATAATTCGGTAATTACCGAATCGGTAAATACCGATTCGGTAATTGCCATTCATTCCTATGGGCCTGGAGGCCCATAGGAATGAATGCCAATTACCGAATCGGTATTTACCGATTCGGTAATTTAAGGAAACATTGAAGGGTGGCAGGGTGTCACTTTGACACCCTGTTGCACCCCTCAATTATGTATAGGTGCACATGTTGCAGACATACATGCCCTAAGGGCATGTATGTCTGCAACATGGCACCGTTTAAAAAGGAAACAAAAATGCTTTTTAGAGGGTTTTCATTATTTACCACCAACTTCTAGTTGATGGTAAATGATGAATTCTTACACCCCTGTAGCAGTGATTTCAGTGCTACCTACATTCCAAAATACAGATTCGGTATTTTTACCGATTCGGTATTTTACAGAATCGGTAAAATGACCGATTCTGTATTTTGAAATGGCCCTACATATCAATATCAAAATACCGGTCGGAAACGGCCAAAAATCGGTATTTTCGGCCGTTTCCGACCGGTATTTCGATACCTACATCGGGCCCTAAGTCTCTTCAGTTTAATGGCTCAAAAACTGAGGTGTTGCACTGCTCCATGGATCGTATTCCTCGGCCTTTGCCGGCGGATTTTTGTCCCACTGCTTTCCAGGGTACAGTTGCGGCAGCAGATTCCGCTCGTAATCTGGGCGTTACGTTTGGACCAAATTTGCAGCTGAATGTTTTTGTAAACAAAACTGTCGCTACATGTATGACGCTGCTCCGCATCCTACGTAAGATTCTCCCTATGCTTCCGGCTCAAGCTAGACCAGAGGTAGTGCGTAGTATCATTCTCAGTAGGCTCGACTACTGCAACGCACTGCTTCTGGGTGCCCCTGGTATTCTGATTGGAAAATTGCAGCGCATTCAGAATATGGCTGCTAAACTGGTCCTTTCTCAACTGCGTTCGGCTTCTTCATCCCTTCCCTTGCGCTTATGGACCTCCACTGGTTAACTGTCCACCAGCGCATTTGTTTTAAAGCGTTGTGTATAGTCTTTAGGCCCCTCCCTGATCAGGGGCCTGTCCCATTACAAGAGCTTTTTTCCTGGTATTCGACCTCCAGACCCCTGCGATCTTCATCGGCATATCTGGTCACAGTCCCTAAGATCCGGAGGATACGGATGGGAGACCGTTCCTTTGGATACACTGCGGCCAAACTCTGGAACTCTCTGCCAGTGACTCTAAGGAGCACGGGGGAACTCTTCTCATTTAAGAAAGGCTTTAAGTCCCATCTATTCCCCAGGGCAGTGTAGTGCTGTGTTTTGCATTAGTCTGGATAAGTCAAAGCGCCAGGATACCCTTTGGGTGACAGTTCGCGCTATACAAATACGCAATACATACATACATGCATACCAGTTCAGCTTCCTGCTTCCCCGTAGGCCCCAGAGCATCCCCCTCAAAGGGTGCCTCCTCCTGGACCGTGGGAATGGTGGGGGCCGATTTCCCACATCCCTGCCTCTTCTCCTCAAGGCAGGCACCTGGGACACTGTTTCAGGCTCCAGGTCCTCTTGAACACCTTTACTGGCTGCAATAGACCGAGTGGTCAGGCAGACCCAACATCTCCAAATGCGTCTGGCGTTCCAGCTCCTTCCAGAGGGAACGCTCCAGGTTTTTCCCCAGCAGACAGTCTACAGGTATGGATGGACATATAACAACATTCAAGGAACCTGAGACCTCCCCCTGTGGAAACTAGTAGAGATCGCTGTTAGCATGAGCTGAAGCCATTTTGTTTGTGGCAGCCATTTTAGTTAGCCATGTGATCACCTTGTGCTTCTCCTGTCTTCACTGTTGCCTGCACTTGTATTTCATCAGTATAGTTAACAACTTCAGTACTGAGCCAGATCACTGACATGCTCAGAAAGGCCTGTAGCTGCTGGAATGCACCTGTTACAAACTTAATTGTCAGGCTATTTTTACTGATGTCAGCAACTATGTAACTCCTCCCACTCTGTTGACTAAGTGATTCTCATGTACCCTTATATGTGAATGGTTATTTGTGTGTACAGTTGTACTCTTTTCAAACTTCCATGCTTACAATGCAACTATAAAAGTATATAAGCATCATGGTTTCTGTACTCCATGTGCTGCCTAATACATAGCGTGAGGGTTGTGTATCGACATAGTTCCACTCATGAGGTTTAATAAACGATTTGTTTAATATTACAGCTTCCGTTGGCAATGTTTATTTTGTCAGTCTAAAGGACTAGTGCACAAAGAAGGGTGAACCCCTGCAGCGGTGAGTCTCGGAAAGGCTCACCCCCACAAATTGGCACCCATCACGTGGGGCTCATCGGCGACTCGAATGCCCAAAGGAGTGGTCTCGACGGAGGTTTGGAATCTTGCTAAGGATGTACACTTCATGAGGAGACCCTTGTCTTTGCAGACCAAAGTACTTTTCAGATTTTCCCAACTTGACCCTCCAGGTGGTGCCGCTCTCTGTCTGAGATCCCTTTTGGTGTTCATCTTGCAGTGACCATTAGGTCGAGTCAGAACTTGGCAGTTGGAGGCTGGAGACTTTTGTTTGGTAAGGTCGTTATACACAACACTTCTTGATTTGTTTGGCCAAAGATTCTAGTTTGGTTCCGGTATATATAAATTTCAATTTATATAGGCAGGCAATGAGGAGATTTTTCTCTAATTTGTGAATTCTTGAACGGTACAATATTTGCGATAAGTACTATTTTGTTATAATATTATATATTACTATGATATTTTTGGCTTGCCTGTTTCAAGCACGCTCTGAAGGGTCTGTTGCTTTCTTGGAGGTACCAGTATGGATTTAGAACAAAAGCAGCCGGCTCCCCCCGAGGGAACACCAAATAGGTATATGTACATTAAAAACGGTATTTCTTCCATAATGTAAAATGCACAATGGAATAAATACACTAAACAGGATCCTAATTTACAATGTCTAATGCATGGGTCATTTGATATTAGAAATATTCAGTATGTGGAACAATGTGTGTTTTAGTGCAAAAGTAGACAATATATGTTTGACTGTGTATGAATGTGGGAGAAAGAAGTGCATGAGAGAGTGACAAAAGAACAAGCACTAGTAGAAAAAGAACAGCGCAAAAATATTCAGGCGAAAGCCCTGGAGATTAAAAATACAGAAATAAAGGAAATAAAAGAGAAAGAGGATAGGGAGCGTCATCTACTGGTAAATGACCATACCCTGTCCAGCCCCCCCTTTATCCGATATTTAATCAACCTCAGGATGATTCAAATCTATTAGATCAATCTCCGCCTCCATGTACTTTTCCCTCAGCCCCCGAGGCTGATTATGATTATGATAAAGCTCCCCCAGGTCAGAAAGGGACAGAATTTGACACTAAAAGACACTTCTGCTCCGGACTTTACAGGAAAAGTTCAGCCATGGTCGGAGTTAGAGGAGTTATACTTTACAGAGTTGTTTACTGCAGAAGTAATTGACAATTTCTCAAAATATTCCAACAAATTAGAGCCTGTTGATATAAAAACTGATCATAAACAATTGAGTGAGTCTTTTTCTCCCTTCCTAGGTGGCTGATTTAATTAGACGTGCGGTTAAACTATGAACTGATGTGTTCCGTTTGTGAGCGGAGAAAATGGCAGCTGCTATATCTGAAGAAACAGCTCAGACACCCGTGTTGCAGGAGGCAGACCCAGGGACAGATATGGATAATGTGGTCATGGGAAACCAATGCGTGAAGCTGCGCCTTTGTATGTCCCTCCTAGGGGTGCGGGAACGGATGACAGGAAAGATTCAGCTGATGCAAAGGGATATTTTGTTTACAATTGGGTCTATACTCCTTGGAGTAGAGCGGATGTCATGCCTCTTAAATCTGCTTTGCCTGACCCACGGAAAAATCTAGCTGCTTTTAATGAAGAAGTTGAAGGAGCTGTTAGTTCTTGCACTATGACTTTGCCTGATATTGGTGTTTTTTGGGCTTATCATACCCCCTGATATGTGGAGATCTATCCGTAGAGTAGATGATCATGCCGCTTTTGGAGATATTTGGAAGGAAATAGAGAGAAAAGATGCAGAAAGAGAGTCTGTGCAGAAACCACAAAAGTGATATTAGACCTTTCAAAGACTATGTTAGCATCCTGTAAGCAAAAGGCGGATGAGTCAGTTATTGATTTCTTTACACGTTTTGAGGAGACATTCCATGACTTTAGTGGGAAGTCATTGACAGATGACAAGAGCAAGCATCTGTTCATCAACAAATTTGTTGCAAACATGCTGCCAGGAATAGCCAGTCGGCTAAAGGCCAGCGAGAGTTCATGGACTACGTCATCCCCCGTTTCTCTTTTGACTATGACCCAGTACTGTGAATGACTGGAATTGGAAGAAAAAGGCAAGGAGGATTAAAAGGCTAAGGATTTAAACAGAAAAGTTATTTGAGCTCAGGTTTATGGTCCACCTTATAGAGGTAGTGGTAGAGGAGGAGGTGCGATGTTTCGTTCAGCCGCACCCTCTTTCCCTCGAGCTACTTTGTCTTCTGATCAATGAGCTTATTGTAAGGAGATTGGACATTGGTGTGTTGGCTGTCCACTTTTGCGAGGTCAGTAGTATCAGCGTGGTAGAGGACAAATGAGAAGCCACCCGGGGAACTCAGGAAATAGGGGAGGTATGGGGAGGTATGGATAATCGTACTAGGTTTGAGGCAGTAGAGCATACTCAAAAATGTCCTAATACTATTGATAGATGAAATCCGCATCAGATGTCTGATTATTCGCCCGATGATTTGAAGGATTCCAATTATGCATAGGAATGCCTAGAATGGGGTAAGGAATCAGTTGAAAGTCCAGTAGATCAGAAGGGTCCCTATGGTATGGCAAGGTTTTGGGTTCTTCTGATCAGTTTTTGGTTGACACAGGAGCTACTCGTGGTGCCCTGTCTAAACAATTGGTTCCTAGGGCTCCCCTGTCTGGCTTAACAATCACTTTGATAGGATTCAATGGGACACCTTCCCATAGCCCACTGTCACAACCCCTTGCATTTCATGTTGATAAATTCTCTGCTGCATGTCCAATCTTGCTTTCTCCTAACACATCAGATAAAATTGTGGGTCTCGATATGCTCATTTTCGTGCTGTGATACGATGTTGATCAGTAAGGTGTGCATGTTATTTTAAATGACAACTATCCTACGGCTAAGAGGTCTTGTCTTCTTAAAGAAGATATTGCTGTGGCATCAATACCTAGTACTTTGTGGGCTGCATCAGATACTGATGTGGGGCAAAGGGTTATGCCACCAGTTCATATTCAAGTGAAGGAGGGCACTTCATTGCCTCGACTGCCTCAATATAAAATATCTTGAGAAGGCGAAGAGGCATTAATACGTATTGTTCAAGATTTGATTGCAGTAGGAGTGTGGAAGAAGTCCCTATCAATGTTTGCAATAGTCCTATCCTTTCCATTTTGAAGAAAGATACTGATAATAGAATATACAGGTTTATCATTGATTTGTGAGAGGTTAATAAGATTGTAGTGACCCAATATCTAGTAGTCTCTGATATCACAACATTTCTTACTATGGTTCCTCCGACTGCAACTACATTCAGTGTGATCGATTTGAAGAATGCTTTTTTCTCAATACCTATTCATCCTGACAGCCGTTATTTGTTTGGCTTCAGTTTAAATAATACATCTTTAAAATGTGATAGAGCTCCACAGGGGTATACAGAGAGTTCTAGCATATATAGCCAGGCATTGAAAGGACAGCTTGATTCTTTCCCTGTCCCAAAAGGGATGGCTCTCATACAATATGTCAATGACATTTTGTTGGCAGCTGATAACCCTGAACAGTGTGAAGAAGCATCACTGTACTGCTTTTATTTCTTGCATCTCACCATCACAAGGTTTCCTTGAAGAAATTGCAATATTGTAGACAGCAGGTTACCTATTTAGGTCACCTACTGTCTATGGAGGTACGTGTACTCATACCAGACCACATTCAAGCTATTTTAGACATGCCTGAGCGCTGCACTCAGAAGGATGTTTGTGCATTATTTGGCCTTACTTCTTTCTATTGACGGTGGATTCCTAGATTTTTACATATTGTTAAACCCTTATTGGCCCTTTTGACTAAAGACACTCCAATGCCCCTCCCATTGACTACAAAATACCAGAATGCTTTCCAGCAGTTGCCTCAAGCCTTTTGTTCTGCACCAGTATTAGGTTCTCCAGAGTACGCCAAGGCCTTCACACTCTATGTACACAAGAGGGATGGTTGTGCTCTCTTGCTTTTAGTACAGACACATGGTGATAAGCAGCATCCTTGTGCATATTTTTCAGCTGTTCCCAATCCAGTAGCTCGTACATTGCCTGGGTGTTTCCTTGCGTTAGTACGCATGCAGTTGATGTTCTTTTGAACCAAACCAAAACACATCATTTAACCAGTGCTCGCTTGACAGGATATGAATTGACACATTTGGCCCTTCATATCACTTTAAAAAGATTTTTGACTATTAATCTGGCTACTTTATTGCCATTCCCAGCTACTTAGTCCCAGTCACAAAAGTTCCATGACTGTATATTCCTTACTGAGGAAGAGACAAAGGGTCGTATTCACCTGAAAGATATTCCCCTTTCAAATGTTGATGGGGAATTATGGGTTGATGGGTCCTGTTTGAAACTACCAGATGGCACGACATCAGCTGCATACGCAATCACAACACTTCAGACGGTAGTTGAGACAGCTCACATTCCACAGAAGTCAGCTCTGGCAGCTGAGTTGATAGCATTAACGAGGGCGTGTGAACTTAGTACTGACTTATCTGTTGACATAAGCACCGATAATTGATATGCCTTTAGAGTGGCTCACGATTTTGGGCTCTTCTGGAAGGAAAGAGGCATTCTTACATCTCATGGGACACAAATAGTGCATGCAGAATTAGTGCATAATCTCCTTACTGCTTTGACATATCATAAGAAGATACCGATCGTTAAATGCAGTGCACACAAAGAAAGTGACTGATAAAATAGGACAGGGCAATGCCTTTGCAGATCACACAGCCTGTGAAATTGCAATGCAGCAAAGCACTACATCTATGTATGTGGTGAAGTCACAGGCTGAACGTTGGCATGATGTCAGACAAGAAGTGCTGAACATCTTCTGCCGATTAACTAGAGCAATGGGCTAAGGAGGGAACATTGAATGATGAGGGCTGTTAGACAAATAAAGACATTACCAAATGGAGATTGGCCAGAGTCTATTTATATCCTATGATTCACGTGGCATATGGGCCGGCACATGTTGGAGCATCCTCAATAGCGAAGTTGCTTACGCAAGTTTTGGGTCATCCTGAAATTGCCAGCACAGCTAAAAAGATAGTTCAGTATTGTTTGATTTGTCTTCAGTATATTCATGGAAAGGGAACACAAACTCCAACAGGAGGGTTTGCAACACCAACCGCACCTTTTGAGTTTCTGCAAATGGATTACATCCAGCTTGAATGCTGTAACAACTTAAAGTATGTCCTAGTAGTGGTATGTGCCTTCAGTGAGTGGAGAGGAAGCGTGACCTATGAAAGGGAATACAGCTCTTACTACAGCAACAGTGCTTTTAAAGGTGTTTTTCCATCGATTTGGTGTTTGCCATCTTTTGTGGAGTGACAACTGACCCCATTTCATTGGGCAAGTTGTTGAGTATATTTTGAAAGGATTGGGAATCAAACTGAAGTTTCATGATGCCTTCCTCCAACAATCAGCAGGGCTAGTGGAACAATACAAATCCACCTTCAAACTTAAGTTGGGAAAAAAATCCATGCTTCCACATCTTTGAAATGGCCTGATGGACTACCTGTGGAGTTGCTATCCATTAGATCGGTACCACATACCTAATGTGGCCTCACACCGTATGTGGTGGTTTTTGGAAGCCCCATAAATAGTTTGGGGATTCCTAAGTCACGTCCTCTACATCCTTGTGTCTTGATGAGTGACTACCTGTCACACTTGACTGACAGCTAGCTTTCTATTCATCAACAGATTCGAGAAGCTCTTCATGACAGGTCGCGAGGTGCTGGCCATGATCTCCGGTCCGGCGACCAAGTGGTGGTCAAAGTATTCCAGAGGTCGAATAGGCTGGAACCGAGGTGGCGCGACCAGGAGTAGATGCTCTTGGCGACCAGAGCTGCAGTCCGATTGACCAGTAGGAAAAATTGGGTTCACTCCAACCACTGTAAAAGAGTGCCATCTGCCCGGGTGGAGCCCGCTGCGCTCGCCGACCATCAACATCTTGGACACAGAGAGAGGCCAAGCCATATCACCTGAAGAACCTGAGGAAGTCTTCCCAGACCACAAGATTCCTGGTACATCTTTGGTATCAGCTGCGACCCCGGATAGAAACTGTATTGCCGAAAAAGACTGGTTGAGCAACTGTCATGGGTCAGTGAAAGACTGAGCCGAAGTGGGGGGTATTTTTCTTAGTGACACCTGTCTTAACTCTCAGTGAATAAAACCCACTGCTGCCCAGAACTTAAGAGCTCCATCTGCTTTGTTATTTCAACTTCAAGATAAACATGCCTATGGAAAAGACATCGACTGCTGCAAGAATCTGTAACTATGTTCATTGCTGGGTTACTTTCATTGTGATTATTATAGCAGTAATAACTTGTGTTGTAGAGGAAGTGGCTCCTGCTCAACAAACACTGACTACCACTACTCCAGCCCCTATTGAGGACCATTATTTCTCCCTTCCCTATCATGAGCAGCAGCATAGAATGTTCTACCTCAATAATACGATCATTCAGATGTTGTACCACAACTATAATGCTACGAACGTCACCAACTGTTGGGTGTGTGGAATGATGCCAGCTCATCAGAAAAAGGGAAGAACACCTTTCATTCCTGTGGCATTTTCCCACAATGGTTCTTGTTAAGCCTGGTTCGCACTGCTGTGGGCTTATGACATTGCTAATATTACTGATGCTGTTGTAGGGAGACTAAATTTTCATCTTATTAAAGTGGGCTATCCTGATGAGGAAGAAGATCCACAGGCTAAAGGAACTTTGCTGGATTGGACTTCGTGCTACTGGGACCTTTGCTCTTGGACTCCTGGTTCTGGGCTGCTGACCTGCTTCTACACCACTGCTCGCCGGACCCGCTTCGCGGGTCCCGCTTCGCAGGGGAAGCCGCCGGGGAATCTGTAGAGCTGCTGTGTTGACAGAGGAGTGTTGGGTCATCTGCTCAGGGCTGCGAGCGTTCTGCAGGGACTACATCTCCCAGGAGTCCCTGCCTAGCCAATTTAGATCACCTAGCCCGCTCTCCCTGTTAGCCTCGTCCCTTGTGCACAGGTCGTGTAAAAGAGACTCCCTGTCTCTCACCTGTGGGACCCTTTGCTGGATTGGACTTCGTGCTACTGGGACCTTTGCTCTTGGACTCCGGGTTCTGGGCTGCTGACCTGCTTCTGCACCACTGCTCGCCGTACCCGCTTCGTGGGTCCCGCTTTGCAGGGGAAGCCGCCGGGGAATCTGTGGAGCTGCTGTGTTGACAGAGGAGTGTTGGGGCATCTGCTCAGGGCTGCGAGCGTTCTGCAGGGACTACATCTCCCAGGAGTCCCTGCCTGGCCAATTTAGAACACCTGGCCCGCTCTCCCTGTTAGCCCCGCCCCTGTGCACAGATCGTGTAAAAGAGTCTCCCTGTCGCTCACCTGTAGGACCCTTTGCTGGATTGGACTTCGTGCTACTGGGACCTTTGCTCTTGGACTCCTGGTTCTGGGCTGCTGACCTGCTTCTACACCACTGCTCACTAGACCCGCTTCGCGGGTCCCGCTTCACAGGGGAAGCCGCCGGGGAATCTGTGGAGATGCTGTGTTGACAGAGGAGTGTTGGAGCATCTGCTCAGGGCTGCGAGCGTTCTGCAGGGACTACATCTCCCAGGAGTCCCTGCCTGGCCAATTTAGATCACCTGGCCCGCTCTCCCTGCTAGCCCGCCCCCTGTGCACAGATCGGGTAAAAGAGACTCCCTGTCTCTCACCTGTGGGACCCTTTGCTGGATTGGACTTCGTGCTACTGGGACCTTTGCTCTTGGACTCCTGGTTCTGGGCTGCTGACCTGCTTCTACACCACTGCTCGCCAGACCCGCTTTGCAGGGGAAGCCACCGGGGAATCTGTGGAGCTGCTGTGTTGACAGAGGAGTGTTGGGGCATCTGCTCAGGGCTGCGAGCATTCTGCAGGGACTACATCTCCCAGGAGTCCCTGCCTGGCCAATTTAGATCACCTGGCCCGCTCTCCCTGTTAGCCCCGCCCCCTGTGCATCACACCTAACCTATAATAGTGGTGTCTACTTCCGCTGCGCGGGAGCGTCCCGGGAGAAGCCCGGGACAAGGGCGGGACCTTCTGTGGCCGTCCGTGGTCGGGCGAGGTTGGGTTGGGCCATTCCCCCTGGTTAATTTTGTATACATTATTGTTGGTGTTAGTATAATTTTGCTATTGTTATAGTACTAATTAAAACTGCAATGCCTCTACGCTCCGGCAAGGAACGTACAGTACAATTGCAGACTTCTGAGGGGGTGGTCTCCGGTCCATTAGACGCATTCATTACTCGAGCTACTGGGATCTTAGAAAAAGAGATAGCGATGGCAGAGAAAAGGCTCTCTATTGACCTAGTTAGTGGGAAGCGTTCCTCTCTGGGTAGGTTGGCAATAATACCCAGCCCCATTGCACAAGCCCCGAGTAGCAGTCTACATTTGGTTACTGCAGAGGTGGTTGTGCACCGCAAGGGGGAAGGGGAGGGCATCCCACCTTCCGTGGGGGAAACTGATTTGTATCTGGATGATACCCAAGATAGCAGGGGAAATGAAAATGAAAATGAAAGTGTGCCCTTGGCCAGCAATTCTGAGTCGGACTCACCAGGTGACGAGGACCCATTGAGAATTGCACCTCGCAAAAGGAAAAGGCGCTTAGGCCACCAGGGGGGGGAGCTTCAAGATACCAAAGACTATTGATCTGGCCCACACTGGTGCCCCAACCCCCGAGGCCCTTCCTACCCTTTGTCCTGCCCTGGTACCAATAGATCTATTACGCCCCTCCCATATCCCCTTTGGTTCCTCTGACCCATGCCCAACCTGTTTTAGTAGCGATGAAAGCTTATTGGTAAAAATGGAGGCCATGATTAAAACTCTTTTACTTCCTGTACTTGAGAGAATAAGGCTGATGACCTCTAAATTGGATGTACTTGAGTCCATTGTAAATACTAATACTGGTTCACTACATAAGTTTACAAGCCCCAAAAATGTCGTGGGAAATCCTTGTCCCTCTACGATCAACACAAAGGGCCAGAAAATTGCATTAACTTGTAAAACAGTAACCTCCGTGACCACTGGTTTAGCATTAAATTATCCTGACCCTAAAACAAATAAAGATTCTGGGGCGTGGGGATCCTCTAGGGTTAAGGATTGTACTCCGGTTGTAGGCTCTTTGTTGCAGGTGCCAAAGAAGGCCACCTCCAAATCTATTCCCCAACGAACACCGGCGTTACGGCCGCAAGACCGTGCAAAGGGTGCTCCTAGTACATCGTCTCAGTCTACCCGAGGGCAGGCAGCTAAAGGGAGCATGAACTCTACCACCCCTTTAGGGAAACCTAACAAGCGGGCTCACCCTCGCACATACCTACCCCCTGAAGCAACACGGCACACAATAGTTTTAACTGGTGTAGCACAACTTAGGGAGGGTGCCACTAAATCGTATGCGGACCTTCGTAACAAAGTGGCATTCTGGTTAAACAAAAATCGCCCCCTTCCCCCATCATCTTCGACTGAAATTCTGTTTGTGAGGAGAGTTGAATGGGTGGGTCACGGCAGTAAGGACTTAGAGGGGGATTGTATTATTATATCTTTTAAAGATCCCTGGGTGGTAGATTTCTTGCGTAGGGAAGCAAGGTTTGAAAGATTGGGGGATGTGCAGACCGTAGGTCTTGGATATTTTTATCCAAGACGATTCTGTGAGTTTCCCCCGATACATCTACCCTCAAGATTGCCAGTCAGGAGGCACCAAGTTGATAGAACACCCTACCTCCCGCAGTACCCATTATTGTTTAACCGCTTTGAGCCGCTCTCTGGCCTGGAGGCCATTGATTGACTCTACCCGGTTGCAGGGAATGAACAGGTTATGAGGAATCGGGTGAGCGAGGCAGACGGAGCTGGTTTGGATATGCCTCAGGGGGTTGTTGGGAAAGAGAGAATGGAGGTGCTGGATTCAGGAGAGAGTTCTGAAATACCCACAGGGGGTGTGATAGAAGGTGCTGGTGGGGTGGGGTTTGAGCAGGGGGACACTAGCAAGGTGGTAATGGCTCGAGATGCGACTAGGATGGAGAGTCATCAAGTGAGCTTAGCTGCACCCATGGCAGTGGACCGGAGTGGGCCACGTACCATAACAACAATACAGGAAACACTCAAATTAGCCTCTTGGAATGTGGCAGGGATTAAGGGGCGGATGGATTCTGAGGATTGGTTAGAATACATTGATACATTTGATGTTTTATTATTTCAAGAAACCTGGGCACCGGATCCAATTCATAGGGCCGGGTTTTTAAATTTCTGCAAACCAGCTATAAGGGGCAGCAAGGGCCGGGCATCAGGAGGGCTAGTGACATGGGTTAAGCAGGCAATAGGATACCATCCAACTGAAATACTTGCGGATCACCCAGACCTCTTGGGTATTAAATTAAGCAAGGACGGCTACCAGGATCTCATAGTCATTAATATCTATGCACGAGGCCAACCGGGTGGCCGCTGCCCTAGCATTGTAGACTTTGTGGACACATATCTTGAGGGGATAGGGAGAGACAAGATACTTGTTTTAGCTGGGGATCTCAACTGTACCTTTGAGCCCCTTTATGCTGTAGGGGATAATTGGGGGTTAGCAGAGGATGTGGTTTGGAAGATGCCAGAACTGTCCGTTGATAAAATCACAAAAGTGACTGAGGCAGCTCTACATTGGATGGGCTTGTGCCTGAATTGGGGGCTAAGAGCTACAAATGGCCGTACTGCCTCTGATCAGGGAGGCAATTCCACCTTTGATAATGGGCTAAGGAAAAGCCGTATAGATTATATCTTGTTGAAGATGGAATATTGGCAACTTCTGATAGACATGGAGGTAGCACCCCGCCCGGAAAGCGATCATAATCCTCTGTCACTTAGCCTGAGACTTCCGGGTGCATGTGGAAGGATTCCACCAGTTGTTCACTTGACAGGGGACACTATCCTGACCAACAATAGAAGAAGGCTTAAATGGACAAGGATTGTGGGGGATGAGACTATTCTGGATAGCATTACGAATGTGGTTTCCAAGACTGCTAACGACATTTCGTCCCTTGTCACCACTAGGGGTGATATTGATAATATTTGTGAACTTCATGAACAATGCTTCGCCCAGCTTAAGGTCCTTCTAACGCTGCTGCCAACCAAAGGCACCCCAAAGGTGCATGCCTCCCGGCAGAAATGGTATAACAAGCAATGTAGGGAGGCCCACAGCAGATTAGTGAAAGCAGTCAAGTCCAGGATTTTGAGTGACATAAAGGAAACCAGGGCACAGTATAAAAAAATCCAGTGGGAAGCAAAAAGAGAGTGGCAAGATAATTATTGGTCTGACCTTCTGGACGCCTGCACTTCCAATACCCAGATTAAGTTCTGGGAAATTGTAAAGTGGGGCAGAAACCCCGACTCCCAAATACCTACTAACCATGTATCCGCAGAAGCCTGGGTGGAGTTCTACTCCGGTCAATTCAAGGATTTGAATTTAGAATCCACTACAGGCTTACCCAGGTTACAAACTATGTTTGTCCATACAGAAGAGCTGACTTTTACAGAACAGGAGACCGAGATAGCACCTGGCCTGACCCAGCGGGGGAAAGCACCGGGGATGGATCTAATCCCAGCTGATCTATATAAAAACAATCCCCAACTTTGGGTTCCCTACATAACCAGGATCGCAAATACTATTGCTAAGGGGGCCAGGATCCCCGTGTCATGGAAGGGGGCTGAGATTCTCCCAATTTTTAAAAAAGGTGATCGCTCGAACCCAGGGAATTACCGTCCAATTTGCCTTATAGACTCATTCCAAAAGGTCATAGCAAGGATGGTCCTTGCAAGAGTTCAGGGCTGGATGGAGCTAGAGGGTATTTTGTCCCCAATGCAGGCCGGCTTCAGATCTGGTACAAGTACCATCGATCAGGTTTTCAGATTTTGTCTGATCTACTGGAAGGTGGTGCTGCTGGGCAGTAGAACAATCTATGCCGCGTTTATCGATCTGAAGTCGGCCTTCGACTTGGTGCCAAGGGCCAAACTTTGGTCCGTTCTTAGAGACCTGGGATTGCCAATAGAATTATTAGATCTGATTGTCAGATTACACAAGGGCAATTTTGCAAGGATTAGGTGGGGAGGCCAAGGACAGGTGACGGACTGCTTCCCCGTAACACGGGGCGTCCGTCAGGGGTGCGTATTGGCGCCCACGCTCTTTCTATTGTTCATTGATCAAGTGGTTAAGTTTTTTGCTAGTACCCCCACTGATGCACCCACTCTGGGGGGGACCAGGTTTCCTATGCTCATCTTTGCTGATGACACATGACGCCTCTCTAAAACCCGTAGCGGTTTACAGTCAGCACTGGACCGCTTTGAGGAGTTTTGTCGCATCAATGATCTTAAGATTAATGTGAGCAAAACGAAATTTATGGTGCTCACTAAGAGTCATCCCCTAAGGAGTGCAGTGACTATGAATGGAGAGAGTTTGGAACAAGTCGAGGTTATGACCTATTTGGGAGTAACCTTGGACTATCATCTCCGTTGGAAAGCGCAGGTGGACACATTACATTTAAAATTTGCGCGTCTCACGGGTAGTCTCCTACAAGAGCAAAAAAGGTCCCTTACTAAACGAGTTAAACCTGCAATTCGGATCTATACCACCAAGGTTAACGCTGCAATTTTGTATGGGGCAGATCTTTGGGGACATATGGACCTCTCTTCCCTGGTGAAAACGCAGTGCAAGTTCATGCCGAAACTTGTAGGTCTACCCCAATCCTCTCCATCTAAACCACTTTGTCTGGATATGGGTTGTAACCCAATAAACAAAATGGCAAGGTACAGACTGGTGGCTTTTTGGTGACGTATTTGGACCTCTCCTGACCTTAGCATTTTTGCTAATGAGCTTGCAGAAGTAAGATCAATTTAGGGTCCGATGGTATTCCATGGCTGCATGCAGTAAAATCGATCCTGGTTGAAAGGGGCCTTGAACAGTTGTGGGTTTCCCCGGGATCTAATATTTTTCCATCAAAACAGGAGTACAAGACACTTTATTGGACCTCTGTTCATCAAGCTTTGGTCACTGCTTCTGGATCCGCTAGTTTAACAGGAAGGTTCCTGACTCACAAGTTCGATCCCTTCCTAGAGAACTATTGGGACATTATCACTAGGCCACTTGACAAGAAACTTTACCACCAGTTTCGTGTGGGATCCTTGCCCTTGAATTTGTTCACTAAAAACTGGTCTAATGGAGTGAGTGAATATTGCCCTTGGTGCCCGGGACATAAGGAGAGTGTGGGTCATCTTCTATTTGCCTGTTCGATTTATCAAGCCTCTCGAAGTAAATAGATAAAACCCCTTTGCCAGCTACTTAAATACAAAGGGTGTGTTGAGGCTATTTGAGCACTTAGAACTAATACCTCTGATGTGATTGTTGTGAGCGTAGCCAAATTCTTGGGGTGGGCATGGGTGATCAGAACGAGAAGTAAGCAGAAATGATTAAGATCCTGTCTCTTTTTTAATTCCAACGTTTTTAATTCTAACCTTTTTAATCTTTTTAATTTTTAGGTCAGGTTTGTCTTTGTATTGTCAGGCTGTTTAATTGTAATTTTAAAATAATGTTATATTCTATATGTATGAATTTCATGAAATTTGAATTTGTATACAGTAATTGAAACTATAATTGTGTTTTCTGTAATACCAACTCTTTATAATAATCTGTATGTCCAAAACTTCAAGTTTTTAAAAAAAAATGTCTTTTATGATTTTATTATCGAAATAAAGACTTTAAAACCTGAACCTGTATGGGAAATGGATCGAGTATTGCTGAGGCAACTCCTCTATGCGCTATGTTTTTCCAAACACTCAACCTCCTGTTATAGCGGTTACTATAGCCCGAGCAGACTGGTGTGTGAACAGTGTTGGAAGAATTCCCATGGGGAAAAGCAACTGTGCTTTGGTGTTGAATATTACTGGGGTAAATAACAGCAGTTTTATGTCATCACATAATACCTACTTCATATGTGGGAATAAAGGAAACTACCATCTACCCATTGGATGGTCAGGAACTTGCTGTGTGTCCTTTTTGTTACCACCTTGGTTTTTAGCTCCTGCATCCTACCACAAAAACTATAAACTGTATAATAAAATTTCCAAGAATGGATATAAGAGGACAATAAATCATGAAAAGGTGGATCAACTGACACTACAACTCAGCAATATGTTGACTTTCATTTGGGATTGTTCTTCTTTGTTGGTGCCACCTTAAATAGTTGGGAAATCAGATGCCTGACCAACCAGACCGCTATGGCGCTTGGAAACATCACAGAAGAACTGCAAATTGCAAGGATTGTGGTGCTCCAAAATCTAATTGTCTTCCACATTGTGTTGGCTGATAGAGGTGGTGCATGTCACATAAAAGGGGGCAGTTGTTGTGTTTACATCCCTGATCACCCCCCTTCAGTTTATGATGCAATCTCTAAACTGCATAAAATTTGCTGCTGAGATTCACCCGTGATACTCCAACATGGACTTTACCCGGTTGGCTGTGGACACTATTTGTTACCTGGGAATGGAAACTATTGACAATACTATGTATATTCTTTGTGATCCTAATATTATGTTGCTTATCTCTACAGTGTGGTCCAATGCTTTGTTCCCTTCATGTTACTGCTTGTATACCTACCAAACGCAACGTTAAGAATGTAAACGCCCAATATGTATTAGACCAAGAAGTTGATGAGATGATGCAAATTGATATACAAGATGTTTTCTTTGTTCCTTCTAGATCATAAATTTCTTCAGCTAATGCTAAAAGGGTCGTCGGTGGAAACTAGCAGAGATCGCTTTTAGCATGAGATGAAGCCATTTTGTTTGTGGGGGCCATTTTAGTTAGCCATGTGATCGCCATGTCCTTTTCCTGTCTTCGTATTTCATACGAGTCATCAGTATAGTTAACTCCTTCAGTACTGAGCCAGAGGACTGTGCATGCTCAGAAAGGCCTATAGCTGCTGGAAAGTACCTGTTACAAACACAACTATGTAACTCCTCCCACTCTGTTGACTTAGTGATTCTCATGTACCCTTATTTGTAAATGGGTATTTGTGTGTACACTTGTACTGCCTCTTTTTGAAATTCCATCCTTACACTGCAACTATCACAGACAGTATATAAGCATCATGGTTTCTGCACTCCATGTGCTGCCTCATACATTGTCTGAGGGTTGTGTATCGACGTAGTTCCACTCATGAGGTTTAATAAATGATTTGTTTAATATTACAGCTTCAGTGCCAATTTCCATTTTGTCAGTCTAAAGGACCAGTGAACAAAGAAGGGCGAATCATTGCACCGGAGGGCACCGGAGGGCACCGGAAAGGCTCACCCCCACACCCCACTCAAAGGGAACTACCTCCACCTTGTAGTTGTCTGCTACAACAACAGGGTAAAGTAAATTGGGAATTACCTGCTCCTCAGACACCCACTGACACATGACAGTTGTCAAACTGGCTACTGTGTCTCTCAGAGCTTCCGCCCTCCTTCCATTGATGGTCACCCACTGCCTGTACTTCTTAGTATTCTCAGGCAGTGTGACTTCCTGGACCATCTCTCCATCTCCCTAGGAGACCAGGGTCATAATGGATTGCTCCTCCCCATTCCAAGGACTCAATTACTCCCCCAACGCTACACTCACTAAACCCGGTGTTGGAGCACCAGTGGGTGCAGCTGACTTCTTGGGGCATTTAGGGGCAATGTGACCCACTTCTTTACAGAAAAAACAAGTAGGAGGCCCTCAGTTGTCCTACTTGCCCTTATGAGGCCAGGACCTCTATGCCTTGGCGGACTGGGACCCTCTTACCAGGGAATTGCTTTGGGGTCCTTTAGAGAACCCCTTGTGGTTACCCTTGTTCTCTCCCACCTTCTGCAGGGGACCGTGTATACCTTTGGTAGTAGTACCTCCAATCCCCTTGTGGACCCGAGTACTTGTCCAGTGGTCCGCCTCTTCAGCAAGCTTACTGGGATGAGTCAGCTTACTGTCCAAAAGATGCTGGCGCAGCTCTGGAACAAATATACTACTCAAGTGCTCCCAACTAATTAAATCGCATAAGCTCTTAGAATCAGTTACCTTGCTGCCCTTCATCCAACAATCCAGTGCACGCATGTACGCATTTCACACACTCAACCCAAGAACTGGATTGCAGTTTCTTGAAGTTCCTGAATTTCTGTCTGTACTGTTCAGGAGTGAGGCCATACCTGAGGCTAAAATCCTCCTTCATATTGGCGTAGGTCAGCAGGGTTTCCGCCCTCTCTAAAGGGGGTAAAACATTCATCCCAGATGCCTCAAAGTGTTTCCATAGGCCAGCCCCCCAATGCTTCTCAGGCACCTCATTCATCCTCAGTGCGATCTCATTTGACGTGAACCACGCATAAATATCATCACGCCTTTGGTAATCTCGCACTAAGTCTTTGAGAATGTACACCTTACCCACTGGCACTGGTTGTGTGCTGCCACCATTTGAACTGTACTCCACCTGTTTAACCTTCATGTCCAGTTCCCTCATGCTTAACTCATGAGCTAAGAGTATCTTCTTCTCTACCAAGACGAGAAAGTTCCTGCTCTCCTCTGCTCGCTTTTCACTTTCAATGAGCAGCTTTTTGTCTTTTGCTTGATCTTTAAGTTTTAAAACCTCCAGCTCATGCTTTCTGACCCTTTGGTTTTCCTTCAGCTCCTCTGGGGAAAAACTCAAATCCATTCCCTGAGTCATCCTCATCCACCTCAACATCGCCTGTCTCCTGAGCCCTTTTGGCTGCCCACCAGGCCCTCCATGCCGTTTGCAGCTCCTCCTTCTTGGCACTACTTTGTATTTGACATCCCAAATCTCTGCAGAATTGCCTCAATTGATCAACTTTGTAAGTAAGCAATGTTTCAATGTTGAACTCCAATTCTGCAACCTCATTGGCTACTTGACTTCTCTGAGACATGATGTGTGTCTCAAATATTGCTCAAAATATAGAACCAAAAAATAATAAACACAACATGTGGTTGCCTCCACCAAATAAAGTGGGTGAATTTGCAAGTACATGTTCAAATCCCAATGCTGCCACCAATGTTAGAACTGGGGGTGTCTAATTGGCTGAGGTAGGTACCTTACGTCAAATAGGGACCCTTGCTTCCAAGTCAGGGAAAGGAAGGACACCTTCTCAGATAGCCCCTGCGCACCCCCTCGGTTGCTTGGCACGAGCAGCCAGGCTTATCTCCAAGGCAAATGTTTAAGTATTTGCAACCATGCTCTCAGTAACCCTATGATGACACCACAAATGCACTCCACACGAGTTTCATAAAAAACAAGCATATGTTTATATAAAAAAATACGATGTGACCACACGATAATAATCCAAAATATCTGTATTTGTAATATTTCACCTCGTCAGTTATTAGGCCAGCCAGCCCTTGTAGGTTCTTGCAGTATTAATGAGCAATTCTAGAGGATCCAATGCAGTCCTAATGCAATGTTATGCAGTTCGTAATGCAAGAATCCGGTACTACGCAATATTAAAATAATGCAGTTCATTATGCAACAATTAGGCAGTTCGTTATGCAAAATATTCTAATGCAGAATGCAACAATCAGATAGTTTTGATATGAAGAAATAATGCAATGCGTAATGCACAAATCAGGCAGTTCCTAATACCAAAATGATGTAATGAGTAATGCACAAATCAGGCAGTTCATAATACCTAAATAATGTACTCTGGCACTGACCATGGTGCTCCGGGAGGTCTTCATGCTCCTCCTGCTGACTTGCAGTCAGCTGCTGCCAAACTATGCCCCCATCACAGGTATGGTGTAGAACAAAGTATAGCCCCACACTCCGGCCCTGGTACTGCCACTCCTTGGCAAGGACGGGCCGCAACACAGACTTCCAAGTAGGCACGGACTGCAAAGGGAGGAAAGGCCAAGAGTGCTTCCCTTGTAGCCCGTACCCCGCCACAGGCGCGACACACGCACACTCGATGAGCGTTACCTGGGGGGTGCGATCTGACTCTCCTCTCCTCGCGACTTGGGCCTGTGATGCGGCTTCATTGATCTTGGCAGTGGAACATGCCCCTCCCATCCGACGGGGTTGGTTCGAAGTCCCTCCTTGGCAAATACAGGCTCGGACCGGTGGCACAGCTCCTCTGAGGATGCCGGTCCGGGTCGATTGCAAGGACTCAGGTCCCAGGCTGCAACAGGGCGCATGCACACAGTGTCACTAAGACTCACTTGAGCTTTGGGTGTACATGATCACAGGGCAATCCTCACGATGCAACTCCAGGCTGGACCAAGCACACGCACACAGTGTTGCTGAGACTCACTTAGACTTCGAGTGTACACAATCACAGGACAATCCTCACAAAGTTCTCAAGCTGCACGAAGCACACGCACACAGCGTCGCTGAGTCTTACTTGGATTCCAGGTGCACATGATCGCAGGGCAATCTTCATTTAGGACTCAGGCTGCACAAAGCACACGCATACAGCTTCGCTGAGACTCACTTGGATTCCAGGTGCACATGATCACAGGGCATCTTCATGAAGGACTCAGGCTACACAAAGCACACGCACACAGCGTCGCTGAGATTCACTTGGATTGCGGGTGCACAAGATCATGGGGCAATTCTTACGAAGGTCTCAGGCTGCAAAAAGCACATGCACAGAGCATCGCTGAGACACCTCTGGAAACTTGTATGTTACCGAGTTTCCACAACAGGAACAGCTCTCCTCGGGCCCTTGGGGACAAGTTACTTCAGGACACAGCACACAGCAAAGTCCTTTCAAGCAAGGGGTCACAGCACATAGCAAAGCCCCTTAGCCTCTCCTCGGTTAAAGCAGCAAACTGAAGGGCAGCCCCAGAACACACAGCAAGGGTCAGTTCTTTCCTTCAGTCTCTTCAGCTGTTTCTTCCTTGCCAGAGGTTCATCTTGACCACAAAGTAGTTTCAATCCTTGTCAGTCTTGAACAGTTCCATTCCAATGTTCAGGGGCTTCAGCTCTCATAGTTATACCCCTAAATGTCTTTGAAGTCTTTGTATTCAGGGGGCCACTGACCCCTGAACAAACCAGTTCCGGATGTCTCCTTGCCAATGACACCTTCTTACTTTAATTAGTGAGGGTCGGGATCCTCAATCACTCAGCAGGAGATGGAGCCATTGGTTTATGGCGGTAGCCCAGGCCTCTTCACCTCCAGGGGCTACTCCTCCCTCTATACTCCATATGCAGGTCAGCCTGTTGCTGGCTCACCTCCTCCCCTGAGTCAAGACATTCCCCAGATCCTATCACATTTAAATCCAGACAGTCAATCCACAACCAGGCAAAGACACACAGAAATGTTAGAGCACAAAAAAGCCACTTCTAAAAGTGTAGTTTCTAAGCACACAATGCAAAAACCACCTTCAGAAAAAGATGTGTTATTAAACTGTGAGTTCAGGCATACTAAACCTCACCTCTTCATCTTAAGCCTATGGGAACATAGGCTGGAAACATATTACACAGCATCCCCATTCTGTCCCATGGCCAAGATGGCTTTTCAACAATGAAAAATGAAATGGAGAGTATTTCACTGTCAGGACATGGTACACACCTCAGGACATGTCCTACCTGTCACATACACTGCACCCTGCCCAGGGGAGTACCTTGGACTGAGAGCATGTCTCGCTAGGTGCATAAATGGGCATATTATGTTTAGTTCACATTACAAGTCCAGAGACAATTACTGGTTCCTGACACCCTATAAATGACACAGGTGGGTTGGTGTTGTCCACATCTGTATTTGCATGGTGACATATGTACTCTTTAGCTCCCCATGTTGGTATTTTTCAGGTCTCTGTGATGGGCTTAGTCCATGTTTTTAGCAGTCACATAGATGTGGCTGCGTACACAGTCACAGACTGTTTATTTACAAATAAATGCGTGGCAATGGTGTGAGTGAGGTGCTTATTGTTTCAATCTAATTACACACAAGTCAATGTCTGTGAAGACCTACATGTGCGTCTGCTTAGCTTTGTGCACACAGAGATCATGTATTTTGTACATTGACTACATAGTCAGGTGAGATGACAAACTCTGCTTTCTGCCATTTTCTGGGAAACTATATTAATGTGCTGAGATTTGAGAGTTTATGGTGTGTTTTTGAAACTTATACTCCTCCTCACACCCTGCCAAACCAGGCCACCAGGAAAAGTGTTGTCCAGAGAATGCTGGGAAGTGTACTTGCTAGATGTTTGTCACTAGTACCTGGTGTTTTTAGCACAAAGGCACAAGTTGTGGTTGTGATAGGTTCAGACAGCGTCCACAGTGTCAGGCTGCTTGCTAGTACACATCAACTCACTGTCAGGTAGATAAAGGCCCTGTTGAATTAATTGTGCTATGTGTTTGTTGTTATTCCGAGTCACATCATGCCTGGTCCTACATACACATTCCCCCGCTGCACAACCATCCAACTCGCTTTACTAACAGTGAGTGGCAACTTACTTGCAAGGTGTCTGCCTTGAAACCACCTCCCATCAGGGCCTTGAGATCCTCATACCACTCCCCAGTGTCAGCCATCTTGCTAGTACTTTTCCACTCACTCTCAGAAAAAATTAGAGTCCAAGGTTGTGTGGTTTTGATGGGTGAGAGGGTGTGTGTGTGACCAGGCATGCTGGGAGTTGCAAATACTCCTCCTCACACACAGCACCACCAACTCCTCTGTGCCTATGCCTACCTCACAGTGAGGGAAAGTGGACTAGCAAGTTAGAAGACACCGCTGCATGATGTTGAAGTTGAAAGCAACTCCCACCAGGGCCTTGTACTACAAACACCATGCACCAGTGTCAGACATATTGAAGATACATTTCCACTCCCTCTCATTCAAAGTTGATACCAGGGCTGCTGCTTGGGATGGGTGGAATGAGTGTGTGTATGGCATTGCCTTATGGGATTTAGAATAATGGCAAACAGTACTCCCCCCACATGGCAAATCTACCTAATCTGTGCCTGTGGATAACTAACTGTGAGTGGGGAATGGACTAGCAGGATGGCAGACACTGGGTACTGGTCTTTGGACCACGAAGCCATGATGTTAGTTGTGCTCAATTCAGACACCAGGGATCACTGTGAGCTATCTTGCTAGTACACATCCCCTAACTGTCAGGTAGCCATAGGCTCAGCTGAGCGGTTTAGTTTGGGTGGGAGGAAGAGTGTTTGCACTGACTCCATCTTCCATCAGGCCCTTTACTACACACATTCTTTCCACTGTGCAAAAACAGCACCCATGTAACTATGCTTTCCTGCGAGTGAGTAGATATGCACTGACAAAGATAGCTGACACTGGTGCCTTGTATTTGGA
Source organism: Lissotriton vulgaris (assembly GCF_964263255.1). NCBI lineage: Eukaryota > Metazoa > Chordata > Amphibia > Caudata > Salamandridae > Lissotriton > Lissotriton vulgaris. The sequence continues at coordinate 562,814,682 of NC_141695.1, forward strand.
ATACAATGCCCTGTTGGTAGTCGTGGTAAAGTCTGACACCAGTGCCCAGTGTCTTGCATCCTGCTAATACATTTGGAAACACTGTGGGTAAGCTTAGTTAATGTTGGGCAGTTTTTGGTGAGTGGGAAGGTGTTTGTTGGCAGGGCCTAATGTGAGTTGTAGCCTTTACAAATACTCCTCCTCTCACTCAGCCCAGCTAACTCCTCTGAGACTATAGCTAACTGGCAGTGGGAAGAAGTATACTAGCAAGGAGGTTGACACTGCTGCATGGTATTAAACTTTTATCCGGAGAGTGGAGTGCAGAAAACTTCGCAAATTCCACGAACTGAGCAGAGTTCACTGTTCAGGCCTGGTTTATAGCTCAGGGCCATGATGGAATTTGGCTTGAAGTTTAACACCATTTAGCAGTGACAATCATTTTGCAAGTACACACTGTCAGGTAGCCATTGGCCCAGATGAGCTATTTGGGATGGGTGTGAGGATGAGTGTTTGCTGTCACTGCAACTCCCATCAGGCATGTGCCCGCACACACACCTCCCCAAACAGCCCAAACAGCTCTTCTGGGCCTATGGCTACCTGACAGTGAATGTAAGTGTCTAAAACAAAAGACAGTCCTAAGTCCTAAGTCCTAAGTATAGGGATATACCCTCCGTCAAGGCGTCCCTTGTCTTAATGAGACACAGCCTGACCCGAAGAATACCCTTACAGTTCTGACATAACAATCAAACTTAACTAGACAACAAATAATACACAAAAGAAAAGTAGTTTGGTTAGGTACTCAAGGTCCAAATTTAAGTCTTGTGGCATTCAAAAAAGATCCTTATATTTGTATATCTTAAAAGCAGTGATTTATTTAAAAATTGTCTCATTACAATACATAACATTCAGTATTACATAATAATACAAACAAGTTTAATAAAAACCAAAAAGTAGACGCGGCGTTTCGGTGTCTTGGCGGCTACATCACGATTCTAGGAAGTGATTAAAAAACTTCCTGCATGCCCGATTTAGCATTGCTGCATTGATAAACAAGAGCCGTTCATTGTAAACTGCTTGCAGTGCGTAATAGATCACACATGGTATTAGACCATACTCCTGGCCCTGACAAAATCCCTTTTTTTCTTGGATACTAATACAGCTTGTTAGCTGGGGAGCACTTGCATATTCATGGAAGGTATTAAAACATATGGCTTTACTGAAGATCAATTTAACAAACTGATACATGGTTCAAATAGAAACACGCCAACTGTAATTATTGATAACAGTAAAGAAGATCAATGGAGAGAACTGTGGAATCTAAAGAAAAAAATTGTAAGGACAGAACTACATGCCGAATTTCTAATTGACTATTGTAAAAAAGGCATCATCCCAAAGGGATTGCAAATAACAAATGAACCGGGTGTCTTTATTAAGGTCAAAACATTTATTGACAATTGGACCCTGATAGCGAATAGATGCAGCCGAGATTGGATGCTTCTCATAATAGAAACAGCACAGGATGTTTTAATCATAGAAAGAGCGGAGATAGAAGAGCTAGAAATGAAACTAAGAGAATGCGATGCTCTTGAAGATGCAAAACGGAAACTAGAAGAAATACAAGCAGACATATCAGGGTATCGGGACTTCATGATTAACAAGAAGTCTAACAAACTCAGAAAAGATGTAGCACAATATAACATAGCAAGAGTCTATCCGTATTTACAGAAAGACTATTACGAAAAAACACAAGATGATTACCAAAATAGAAGACAATGGGCACAACCAGGCCGGAAATTCCAGAGAAAGAAGGTACGTTTTTTCGATACCTCATATACAAGCTCAGATTCGGAGAATGAAACACACCACGAACCAAACAATAAGGACAAAGAAACAACTAGTAACATAAGAGATAGTCTACCTTTTTTAGATCAACGCCCGAAAGCGTTTGGCCCACAGAGCGGGAAGGGCAGAGGGAGGGGCGGATACAATCCCAAACCCCAATACCAACCACGTCATTACAATACGAGGAGCCAAAAGAATTGGGACTAAACAATAACAACAGAAAAGCCCCTATCATGAACTTGTCCTCTAAAACTATCTCAGACATTGACAAAAAAGTCCTTGAAAAGGGCCTAGGATATGCCATTGCTAGTCCCATAGATAAGTATAGCTTAGAAAGGGACCTTCAGAGTTTTTTCAGGAAAGTGAGGCTAAATGCCTACTTTGAAGGTAAGCCGAGAACAATAAGTGAAAACAAGTCAGGTCTTAAGGCTAGATCCAAATGGACTCCACACTCAAATATGGTTAAAAAAGACATAGAAATCTTTGAACGTTGCGTAGAGAAAAGCATCGAAGACCTCCTAGATAAAAAAACCTGGGTAGATAACAACTTTACTAAATTAGAAAAACAGTCATTAAAGTCTCTAGAAGAAGATACCTCCATTACAATAAAACCAGCGGATAAGGGGGGCAGCATTGTTATAATGGATACAACAGACTACAATGCTCGCATGTATTCCCTCTTACACAATAAAGAAAACTACTGCCCTTCAAATAGAGAGGAGCTTGTTTCCGTTTCTAATAAAATTTCTAGATTACTGCAATGGGCAAAGGAGGATGGTATCATCTGCCAAGAAGAATACTCTTTCCTCAACAATGCAAATCCTACTATACCAGCGCTGTATGGACTCCCAAAGGTCCACAAAAATATAAAGGACCCCCCAATGAGACCAATAGTGTCCAGCTTGAACTCATTAACCGAACCGCTGAGCAAATACATTGACATTTTCTTGCAACCGCTAGTTAAGACACAAAAAGCCTATGTAAAGGACACAACCTCAATGATCGAGAAAATAGAGAATTTAGATTTTAATCCTGACAACCAATTTTTGGTCTCCTTAGACATTGAGGCTTTATATTCCAATATCCCACAGGATGATACAATACAGATGATAGCAGACTTCTTACAAACTGATGGTTTTGACCTCAGCCCACATGCAATCTTTATTGTAGAGTGTGTGACCATTATTTTAAAGAATAATATATTTCTGTTTGAGAAATCATTATTCAAACAAATCAAGGGCACCAGCATGGGGGCCACCTGTGCCCCCAGTCTGGCATGCCTGTACGTATCTAGATTTGAAGAAAAGCATATCTTCAATTCCTGCACCATTCTTTGAAAATATTTCTGATTGGACACGTTATATAGATGACGTTTTTTTCATATGGACAGGCCCAAGAGAAACTCTTATGGAATTCATCCTCTGGCTTAATCTAGGGGATGTTAACTTAAGGTTCACCCACTGCATAAGTAATACCAGATGTGAGTTCTTAGATATAGTAATAAAACATGAGACAGGAAAATTGATGGTAGAATTGTTCACCAAGCCTACTGATAGGAATACCATGCTACACTTTGAAAGCCACCACCCTCCATGCCAAAAGAATAATATACCCTACGGTCAGTTCTTAAGGCTAAGTAGAAACTGCACTAAAAACTCCGATTTTGACAAACACGCCAAAATCCTCACAGAAAAGTTTGTAGAGAGGGGTTACCCTAAAAAGCTTGTCAGACATTCCTACAAGAGGGCAAAATACTTCAATCGAGAAGAATTCTTTAAACCAAAAGACAGAGACAATCAGACAACCCCTCTGATGTTTGTCACCAATCACAGCAGCCTCAACAATAAGATTGAAAATATAATACATCGTAATTGGCACCTTGTGGAAAACCAAAAGGGTACGACTCTACCAAAACCCATGTTTTCGTATAGACGGAACAAAACCATAAGAAATAGCCTGGTAAAAACATAGAGAGAGGCAAACCCCCAGAGCCAATCCACAATAGACAGGAATCCATTACCCAAGGGTACTTTCCCGTGTAGTGGCTGTAATAATTGTAAAGATATTTTAAAAGGCGCAGAAATCAGTATAGGTGAAAAGACACATAGAGTCCATGACTTTTTTAATTGTAGATCTAAAAATTTGATTTATCTGATAAAATGTCCCTGTAATTCTATATATATAGGGGAAACATCCATGGAAATCAGGACGAGATTAAACGAACATAGATCAGCAATCAGAACCCAAAAAATCACTGCACCACTGGTGGAACATTGGATTACTGCCAAGCACAACCAACAACACCTCAAATTGTGCGTCTTGGAAACCGTGAAAATGAATATGAGAGGTGGTGACATTGTAACCAAACGCAAAAGAAGAGAACAATTTTACATGTCAAAATTTAACTCTGTGCGTAATGGTCTAAATAGTAAAGAAGACTGGGAGAGGATCATTTAGACAACTCAAAAAGCCTGCGATGCAGGTAAAGAGACCTAAGAATGTAACTATAGTCAAATCTATATGCAACAGGATAGCCCTCCAGTTGTTCAGAGATTGGAGAAAATAAAAGTAAAAGTTATTATTAATACTATGACTATCCATACCATCATATAAATAGGAATTATCCTTCGCCATAAATAGTCAACAAAAATGTGAATTTATCTGATATTAAAATATATATTGTAGTACTGTAAGGTAATTCTCTATATAAAAGAGACCACAAGCGGTGTCCTTCTGACATCACTCAATAGACGTGGGTAAAAAGTAGTTTTAATCTAGAGAGTAATTAACGCCGTCATAAATAATTTGATGCCTTAAAGATATATATAACGAAGAGGGTACTCCAACATATTAAGGGATAAAGGAACAACAATTTCAGTATCACATTGGAGTTAATTTCCCACTCCAAAATGGCCGACAGGCATTACGGGACCAGAACCTAGCAGGTAACCAGGTTGCGTTTCAACCCGGAAATGGATATACAAACAGCCTTTGAACTGCCAGGCAAGATGTCCGAATAGGAAAACAAAACCGAAGGTGGCCAAATTTAGACAGCAAATACCATCGAAAAACCACATAAGCTTTAGACATATATAACATATATAACATAAACTTTAGACATATATAACAAAGTGGCAACTTATATATCTAAGGGACAGAGGAACAATAAATTCAGTATTATATCGTAGTCAGTTCCCCATTCCAAAATGGCCGACAGGGATCACGTGACCGGAACTATAACGGAAACCAGGTTGAACTTCGACCCGGAAAAGGTCAATATAAACAGCCCACGGACAGCCAGGGAAGATGTCCCATATGCTGTACCAGGAAGAAGATTACAGGGAGGCCGCTGGTCGCTCATCAGGTAAGCCGAGAGGCTGCGAATTTCATCGCCTAGACAGAACCGCTAGTTTAAGGCTTTTACGGCACGATATTTATTTATTTATTGATGATAAGGCTAGAAACTTACGCCATTTCCGGCGGCTACATCACGATTCTAGGAAGTGATTAAAAAACTTCCTGCATGCCCGATTTAGCATTGCTGCATTGATACACAAGAGCCGTTCATTGTAAACTGCTTGCAGTGCGTAATAGATCACGCATGGTATTAGACCATACTCCTGGCCCTGACAAAACCCTTTTGAGATAATCCTGAAACAATATACTGACATAGGAAAGTATCAGAAATATACAGGGGTAATCATTAACAGCCGCATGGTGGTCCTGATATCTCTGGGGAAGAATAGTAACAGGGTATTCTGTGTTAACAGATAATCTGATATAAGAAAGCACGAAAGCAGACGTATAAAGTCAGAAGCGGGAGTAAAGAATCATAGCTCCTCCAGACCCCATGAGGTGGTCCCAAGCTTCAAACCTAAGGTATTACAACATATATACATAACAACCTTGTTTTTGACCATAATTGAAAGACTTACCCGACCAACCAATTTCTATTGTGTGTATTTCTGTCTATTCCCAGCTAAAGTGTACATAATTACATTACCCATACGGTGGTCATCCCTGGTACAGCAGACCTATCCAGTATATAAGCATCTGGATCAAGGTATGACGGTATTTAAACTAAATGATTATACTATGTCAAGGCTAGACAAAAGGATTGGGCGATTAAATTATGTTAAAACAATTTATTTTGTAGGTGGAAATTCTTTAAATATGATGAAAACATGCCTCTAAAGGAATAAGAAATAGAGGTTATCACAGATTGTTTGTCATTATCAGATTCGCTCAGTATTTTGAGGTATGTACACAAATGGAACATGAAAAGGAAGTCTTTTGGGGTACAGACACTAGACAGAAATAGTTTTAAGTATCTCATCTAAAAATGAGAAAAACAGAGAGTAGAACCACTATCAAAAAGATTGCCATGATAAAGTGATTGGGATCATGTGTAAAGGACCGTAACTGTCGGAAACATTGCTATGCTAAAGTGTTTGTGACCAAAGTTTTTTATAAAAATGGTTTTTAAAGACATTTTTTCAGTGTAAATCCTGAAATGTGGAAATAGGGGAATACTAAGGACAACTAAGGTATCCCATAAGTGTGAAACTATTGAGCCGATTGAAATAGCTAAAGGAACCAAAACCGATAGACCAGTCTATAATGAAGCATAGGACTGTAGCTTTGTGTTTTTTATACAAAAAAATGTGTAACACTATGATTAATTGTTAGTATAACTTAGGGTCTCTGTCATAAGTCTTAAACAATGTGTAATTGTGGCATTCTCTTTTTACTGATTTTAAAAACCGTCCTGAAGAAGGTGTGACTAACCCGTCAAGACACCGAAACGCCGCATCGACTTTTTGGTTTTTATTGAACTTGTTTGTATTATTATGTAATACTGAATGTTATGTATTGTAATGAGACAATTTTTAAATAAATCACTGCTTTTAAGATATACAAATATAAGGATCTTTTTTGAATGCCACAAGACTTAAATTTGGACCTTGAGTACCTAACCAAACTGCTTTTCTTTTGTGTATTATTTGTTGTCTAGTTAAATTTGATTGTTATGTCAGAACTGTAAGGGTATTCTTCGAGTCAGGCTGTGTCTCATTAAGACAAGGGACGCCTTGACGGAGGGTATATCCCTATACTTAGGGACTGTCTTTTGTTTTAGATTATATCACCCTGTCCCATATTGGTACATAGGGTATCTCCCTTTTTTTCTTGGAGTGAATGTAAGTGTACATTAAAGATGTCTGAAACCGTGCCTGTTGTTTGAGTTACTACAACTCCCGTCAAGGCCTTGTGCTCCAAACACCAGTCCCCAATGTCAGCCATTTTGCCAGTGCATTTCCACTCACCATCAGGTACAGCATGGTCCCAGGTGTGCTGTTTGAGCTGGATGGGAAGGTGTGTGTAGGACAGAGCCTGATGGAAGAGTTAGTCAGTGCAAACACTCCTCCTCCCAAACAAACACCACATCTGGACCTACGGCTACCTGACAGTGAATGTAAGTGCACATTAAAGATGTCTGACACTGGTGCCTGTTGTTTGAGTTGACTACAACTCCCATCAAGGCCTTGTGCTCCACACACCAGTCCCCAGTGTCAGCCATTTTGCCAGTACATTTCCACTCACCACCAGGGACAGCATGGTCCCAGGTGTGCTGTTTGAGCTGGATGGGAAGGTGTGTGTAGGACATAGCACCCATCTTCAGAATAATATCCAACTGTCCCTGATGGAACCAGAAAAATTGCTGAAGCCCTTTACTGCCACATAAACTTTGCCTTTGATTCTCCTCCAAATGACATTTCTGTGAACAATTGATGTGTGGTCATGGTGATACTAGCTCCAGAATTCACTTGGAGCATCAGCATCTTGTACCCCCACTCAAATGTCAGCCACAGAATGAATATGCATGGCAGGATAACCAACCCGAAGTTCCTCCCCATTGACTGTGTCCCCAGACAAATTGAAGACCTCATCACCAACAGCAGGGATTAAGGGCCCGATTAAGTTATTGGAGGACGGGTTACTCCATCACAGTGGTGAAGGATATTACATCAGACAAAATATAAATCTCATATCCTATGGGATATATATTTCGACAGATGCAATATCCATCACTGTTGTTTCGGAGTAACCGGTCAGTCAAGATCTAAATCAGGCTCTTAATCTTGTTAAGTCTGAATTGGACTCTGGGTCCGAGTCAAACACACAAGCAATCGACTTCTTTTCTTATTTTGTTTAAAATATATTTTTTATTTCATCATGAAGAAAAGTACAGCTGAAGCATAAATTCACAGTACTTATAGCACATGAATATGTGTCTATAAATAACTAATAAAAGCCATTATCAGCCAAGACCATATACCAAATAACCAGAGCAACATAAAGTCTATATACAGGCATTAACATTTTTTAGAGATTAAAACATTTACGTTTGATTCTTCTGATAAATAAAGCTGCATACAATAAAAGGATAAACGGTAGACACATCAGCAGCATTTCATGACAACTGTAACCTTACATTTCATTCTTCATGGATAAATGGAGTAATCCAATTTGTGAACGGGCCCCATATCTTTTTCCCTTTTATCCTACCCTTTTTCCCTCTTTGCTCATAAAGTGCTTTTTCTAAGTTATAAATATGCAAAAAATCATCCACTGTTGCAAAGTCAGAAGTTGCGGATCCCACCAGGCAAAGGCAACAAAAAGTCTAAAAACTCTTCTCCCTTTTTCCCTATTGATTCGTTCACCCCCAATAACATAAGATGTGGTGACAGAGGAACATCCTCTTTTAAAACAAGCTGCAAAAAAACAGATATTTCTTGACCGAGTGACTCAATGCCGGGGCAGGTGGAAAAGATGTGTATTGTATCCAGAGCATGTGCCTTGCATCTAAAACAATGGGTTCCTTCCACACCTCCCCATTTCGCGATTTTTGCGGGCGTGATAGAATGGTCAAACAGGATCTTGAAATGTTGTGACGTCAGATTAGCTGCGCGCGGCACAGAGTTCCCCAATTCAACTGACTTAAGGAAACGAGAGTCCAAAACCCCCATTTTTTTCCTGCCATATTTGCCTGTGCTTATCTAGATCGCCTGGCAGCACCTCCATCAGAAAGCTATAAAGTTGTGAGATTTAGGAATCCGAACTGCGAGTCAGCAGTTTAATTAATGCCACCTGCCCAAAGCCTGCAGCACTGCCCCCTTTTTTAAGAAGGAAATCCCTTAACTGTATATATTTTAAAAAGTCTTGGGGACCTATACTAAATCTTTACTGAATTACATCAAAGGGGGCTATGTAATCCCCTTCCTAAAAATCTGCAATGCTATAAAAACGCACTCCTGGCCCATCTTGCCAAGCACTCATCTTGTAGGTCAATAGTGAGCCCAACCAAGTTACGAAAGGCAGCAATTAAAATCTTTAATCAGTTTTTTTTTTAAGTAGCTGGCTTCATCAAATTTTAATAGGCAGCCGTTAGCCCGAATATCAATCAGGATTTCAAATATTGAGGGGACATAACTAGGAGTGTTTCCCTCATAATATTGCAGGACTGCAGCTAAGTAATATAGCTCAAAATGTGGTAGGAAAATATGCAAACATTTTGGGCGGATAATCATTTTGATAACATTACACCTCCCCGTTATTGACAGCTTCAGGTTGTCCCAATGCTGGAGGTCATTTTCAGTTTTCCCCAATATAGGAGCCATTTTAACTCTACAATATCTTAGACCTTAGCTGTAATACAAACCCCTAAATAAACTGCTTTCTCAACAATTCGAGTGTCCGAAACTGTGACAAATCTCTCTGTCAGGATCTGAGTTTTAGCTCCGTTCAGCAAAAAGCCCAAATAGGTCCCAAAGTCTTCGCTATAATTTCTACGGCTCGCATTGCTCCATCGGGGGCCGGAAGTGATTATAGACCCATCATCAGCATAAGCCAGGAACTTAGGGCCCGATGTAGGAGCCTTAATACCGGTCGGAAACGGCCGATTTCGGCCGTTTCCGACCGGTAAATGGCCATTTGGTATGTAGGTGCCCGTTTCCAAGGGCATATGTAGGTAACTGCACATTTACCGAATCGGTAAAATTACCTAATCGGTAAAATACCGATTCAGTAATTCTACCGATTCGGTAAATTCCTAATGTAGGTGGGACTCTCCTGAGTCCCACAGGTGTTACCGAATCGGTATTTTACCATGAAATACAACTTCATGGTAAAATACCGATTCCGGTGTGCATGCACATGTGTGCATGCACACCTATGCCATGTGGCAGGCAGACCTGCCCCTAGGGCATGTATGCCTGCCACATGGCACCCAAGCCTGTATTGGGGGTGCTAGGGGGTGTCAAAGTGACACCCCCTGCACCCTCGCAGAAATCAGTAATTACCGAATCGGTAAATACCGATTGGTAATGCCCTTTGATTCCTATGGGCTTCAAGGCCCATAGGAATCAATGGGGGATACCGATTCGGTATTCACAGAATCGGTAAATACCGAATCTTACAGATTCGGTATTTACCGATTCTGAAATACCCACATCTCCCCCCTCCAATTTACCACTTCTCAAATACCGAATCGGTATGATTCGGTATTTAAGAAGTGGTAAATTGGAGTTTACCTACATCGGGCCCTTAGTGTCTCAGCCGTATATCTGTCTAAGAAGGGGGTCTATATATAATCCCCCCTGTATTTCTTGTCCTAATCCCAGCCTCCTAGCTCCAGAAAAGTTTCCTTTAGTAAGTCCAACATAAAAACGCAAATTACCTCCCCCTCCAGTCCTTTCTTGATCCCAAGAAAGTGGAGATTATTTCCATATCGTCTAGCTCCCACATTGCGTCTTTTAATTGTGCTCCATGGGATGTAGAAACTTCCCTTACAAAAAATAGTTATCTTTTAACAGCGTTGGTTCTTTCTTCAATGACATTCATCCATTCTCCGATCTCTGCGCAAGCTTTGCCAAGTTTCCGAACTGCACCTTCCAACTTCTTTGTTGCTTGTCTTGCTGTCTTGCCATCCGCCCTGGTCTCTGCACGATGTTTTGTAATTGATTCTAGAATCATACTTAGCTCAGAATTCATACCAGCTGTCTCTTTATGTTGCTCATCTGAGGGACCTACAAACTGACCCAATGCCAATTACTTAGGACCGATAATCCTTGTGTGAAAGTAGTCCCATTTCAGACCGGTGCCAGTCGCCCGCCTTCCCTGTTTTTTTTTTGCGTCTCAGCAGGCCCCTTGTGCCCTTTAGAGCACCTTAATTGTTTTTGGCACTTTAGGGCAGTCTCTGGTGCCTAAAGCGTACAAGAATCCGAAGTCAAGTTGCTATCCCCATTTTCACTATGGTCGGAGTCTGAGAGACCTGACAATGAATCCTCAGCAAGTGAAAAAAAATTGTCTGTATGATCCAATATGATCTGTTGTTAAACCATCGAGGGCTCTGATATATGCTGGACCCCCAGTAGCACCTTCTTGTACAGACATACCAGATGAGGGTCAGAAATAGTGCAAGAGCAGCTCACAGTGGCATCCTGCGCCATCTTGCTTGGTGTGCTGACCCCATATTCTTCCAAAACTTCGAGCTGCATCATCGAGATCTCGCCCAAGGTATTCCCCGAAGTATATGAAAGGACTAAACCTGAGATTCTAGGTTCGTGTTCTGCATGGGAGTATATACGTTTTGTATACCTTCCTTAGTTAAAAAAAAGTTTGTAATAGCCAGTTAGGGCAGTGCAGAATTTGGGGGAATCATCCCCATCCTGGGTCGCCCCTCCATCTTTTATTTGGAGCAGTTACTTTCCGTCCCACAGATTGTAGGCATTCAACCGGGGTCCTTCGTTTTCCAGCTCCTCCACTATCTACTTGTTTCTTCAGGGTGCTTGGATTGTTAGGCTTAGCTACCTGGCTCAATGAGGACTCTGGTTTAGAGCCCTGAATTTGCACAGAAATTCTTCCTGCAGCTTCTTTTCCAACTTTCGAGGTCTTTGGAGGCATAATTCCAGGCTCTTCTGTGTGTCTAGTGCCAAACACTGTTCTTTGAGGCCTCTGCAACAATTTATGCCTAAAAACAATGCAGAATCCAGCCAGAACCTCCAGGTAGAACGAAATGTCAGATATCAGGTAACCAAAGGGTTACACCTCCTCTTTGCAGTAGCAGCCGACTCACAGCCCGACCCGCCTTCGTCCTCCCACGCCTGGAAGTTCCACCCGGTGCTTTCTCAGACGTCCTGCCGCCCAGCTGGAGCTCCGCGGCCGCTCGAGAAACACAGCCCATCCGCCAGGCCCGGTTCCACGACAGCAACTGCCGTGCTCAATCCCTACAGTATTAACAACAAAGAGACTCGGTCTCGGTTTTGTTGGTGCTGCTCTTGATTCAAAGCAGACTATGCACCCTGTTAAATTACTTCTTGGGTACCGATGTATTTATCATCAAATGTTTTAGTTAAATCACTTTATACAGTTTAAATCATTGAAAATTGTCTAAGTTTGACACATTGTCATACATTTATAGTTCTCAAACCTTTATACAGAACTGATACAAACAAAAATTATATACATAACAATTTACGTGTAATTGACAACATTTAAAACACAAATTACAATTGTACCCTAGTAATTTTTTTCTAGCAGTCCTAAATCCTTTCTTTGCTAAATATAGGACTGATCTCACAAGGGATGTGTTTTTTTGGGCGTAACTTTATTGCATATGTACTCCACGCGGGTGTACACATTTAAACTTGTAACCCTTTGTGGATTTAAAGAAATATGAAACAGCCGACGCGCTTCCAAGCCCGCTATTAGTTTGCAGGGTTTTTTATCAGGGCTTGAATGGGTACCTGTTGGGGGATAAGGGGGGAATAGTTTAGTGTTTTGGTCTTCACCGTGAAGTGGTGTGGCTCACTGGTTAGAGGCAACAGACCCGGAAGCAGAGGACGGTCCGGGACCAGGGTTCAATTCCCGATGCGGTAGGGTTGTGGACCAGGGTCAGCGGACTTGATAATTCTCGCCTCGGTGCCTACTCTAACCAGGGATCACATGCAGCAACTCTGGGCATTAGCTTGCCTTATCTCCACAACAGCCCCCTACATACGCTGGGGAAGCCTGGTTTCACCTTGGAGATACCCAGCAGGGACCATCTCACAGGGAAAGCCAGGACGGGTTCCCCAGCAGTCTACAGCGCCGAGATACCCCATGGCGGGGTGATACATGTGCTTTAAAAGACACCATTTCATTACCTGTATTCAAATGAGCTCTATATGTCAGGTACAAAATGGTTACCTCTATCTTGCTCATTCACTTTGTTCTGTCTTTTCCCATTCTTATGACGTTTTCATTCAACACCTATTTGTTTCTAAAATGAAAGACAAAGCGATTGTCTCAGGCTACATGTTGCAACAGGGATTAATTACGCATGAATTAAAAGAAGAGAGATGGAATACGGCCCAAGGACTTACTTGTGGGGGTTTGACTAGTCCTGTATTGGTTTCCCGTATGTCGTTTGTCACGATTTTAGCAGCAGTGGCGCGGTCTATCGGAGGATAGAGATTATTTTAATCAGTTGTGTTTATGTGTATATTCTTTTACATCGGCGTTCGTTAAAGCCAAAAAACCTACTTTGTTCGTGGTTTGTATGTTCGCCACGCTTTCAGTGTTTCTCTTATGGACTCTAACGCCGTCACCGCGTATTCTGTTCTGCAACAACGGTGTCTAACAAAGGTTAATGGTTACCGTAAGCACAAGGGACTTTCTTGTTTTTAGCAAGCTAACTATAAGTCTGTGGTAGTTATATCCTCCATTTACATCTGCCTCACCTTTTCTGTGAATTGTCACTTCACTCTGGTGGACTCGCGCACTGCCGGGTTCAGTTTGTCGGATGAGTGTTGGACACGTGACTCTTAATGAATCACTCACCTCCCGTGTGTTCAGACAATGGTGTTATGGGAGCTGTAGTCAAAAGAGATGTGTTATGAATCACTCATCTTGCATGTGTTCAGACAATGGAATTATGGGAGCTGTAGTCTATAGATCCGTGTTACGAATAATGACTCTCTTTTGATGGGATTTTAATGCAGGTTCATCTAATTTAAAGTTGTGGATGTCATTACAGAGGACTGGAACAGTTGTTCATAGCTCGGACATTTCATTCAGTCCATCACTCACACAGTTATATATCAGTATCAAGTAGGCTTCTCTTTTTAGCAGTTTAGTTTCCACATTCCCACCACGGGGTGGAGTTTTAATGCCCGAAAGCACTGTCCACCTAAACTCTTTTTCCATGTTGTTCTTTTCCAAAAAGTGTTGAACCATTGGGGAGGTCAGCACTTTTTGTTATATTCTGGAGCAGTGTTGAGGCAATCTCTGGTTAATCTGTTGATTGGTCTTCCCAATGTAAATTTTAGAATATGGGCAGTGACACACAAGCTGAACTCTAATGAGTTGGTTAGTGAAACTGCCAAATTGACACTCAGATATCAATCTGAGCAGCAGAGAAATATAGGAACATTCATCTCAGCACCTTGGTTGCGTTTGAAAATTTTGTGCTGCAACACCATCAAACTAGGGTGCTTATTGAACCATAACTTGAGTTTCTTAACTGCTTCTGAGTATTTATTAGGAACTTTAGCCTCATCCTGCAGTAATTCTGGTAAGTGTTTTAAAACAGATACATTCTTACACTTTCCCCCCACTCACTTTCCTATTGGATTAAAGGATTTAGCAAGCCTCTGAAAATATGATCATTGCTGAGGATATATTTGGCCAGTAAGAAAGCTCAGTAGTTTTGCATGCGCAGTAAAATCTGTGCGCACGCATGTGTTAAAAAACAAACAAAAAGAGGGCCCATCAAAGACAAATTCTCAAGTTCAGCAGCGCAATGATGCTAAAGGCCTGTTTGGGGATAGAACAGGAACATGAACTGGAAGAGAAATGCATTCTGAGCAGGAGCTAAAGTTTTTCACACTGATGAAGGCAAGTAAGAAAAAATATATAAAACTATTCTTCATCCACCTCTAAAGTACTGGTGCTGGGTGGTCACTTGCATTCTGCAATATAGGCATGTCGTATCTTTTTATGTTTTCTTACCTTGTGATCACTTCTCCTTTTCCTTACGATAGTGCAGTCTAGCAAGTTGTAACATTCCAATACATGTCAAATATTGCATGTGCATACACCACATCTGGCTGCTGAGCTGGCACTCTCAGTATCCATTCAGGGTGTTGGTACAATCTTATATTTTCTTCTCTTGAGTGATAAGATTCTCATCGACCTACTGCCACACAGTGTAGTATTTGACATTCTAGAAATGGAAAGTTTAATCACAAAGATTTCCTGTTAACATCAGTTATTTCTCTGAACCATCCTATTCATTTACTAGCCCAAAATGTCTCTGACCATGTACTTTCAGATAGACCTGGCTGAAGAATATATGCAAAGTATGCAGATTGTAAAGATAATCATAATCTAATCAGCTTGTTTCTGGTGCCATGCTCATATCCCCACACTCATATGACTGCATTTACTGAAGTGGAATGTTTTGAATAACAGCCAGAACCATCTTGGTAGCCATCTTTCATAAGAGCAGCTACTAGTATGAAGTGACAATGATATCGGAATAATTCAGTACAAAGGTATTTAATTAACATAAGTATTTATTATGTATAAATAAGGCCCAGTCAGCTGGGAGGAGATGTGACCGTGAAGCAACAGCTGGTGAAAGAATGCGTACGCCTACAATGACGTGAGTTAAATAGGTAGAGAGGATTCTATGTGACATATGGAGGAAACTGGCAAATGGGGGACACAGAGGGAAACTAACTATGCAGCACCAAGCTTGCTAGCAGATCATCTACAACATCTCCCTTCTTTTGAAATGATGAAACTAATACATAACATATTCTCTGTACATGTTGGAAAAGCGATATAACCTTCCCAAACTGGTATATTTACCCTCATAAAAATCTGTACAAGATGCATTACTACCTACTGCAACATTGCGATCTGTGACATCAACATTTGGCAAATTGGTATATTGAGCATTTGGGTGAACTGTACTTTGTCTGTTACATTCAATCAGTTGACTGTACTGGACTGGACCTTGCCAGAGGAATTGATTCCCTACTGGTGGAAGCATCACAAACATTGGGTTCAACATTGATAGATTGGTCATAGGTTCTGAGTTCTCCATTTTCACTGGGACACAAATCAAACCAAACGTAACTTCCTTCAGAGTCTAACATTTTATTTCTAGCATCAACTATAAGATCTTTCTGTCCATGTTTAAGTTTGATGGCTTTTGTTCCTCCTCCCTAGATTAAGCAAGCGAACTGAACTATCATAAATCTCCACAACTTCACACAGTTCATAGTACTTGGATTCTCCTTTCTGCTTGATAAAAGGCTTCTTGACAATAACACAATCGCCTTTGTGGATATCCTGAACGGTCGCTCTATGAATTTTGGCATGGTATTCTTTTGACATTAGTTGATGCTCTAGGATTCTTTCTTATACCTTAAGCTAAGAATCATTAAGTTCAACAAATGTAGAACTCCTTCCTTGGAAATAGCAAATTTGGGAGTGCTATTAGTGTTACCTTGTCTGCCTCTCATGAGAAAAAACAGGAGAATGTCCAGTTATGCTGTTGGTTGTGTTGTCGTACGTATTAACTCTCTACTGAGTTAATTCTTTAACTGGAAAACCAGACGCTATGATGAGTTGAGTACCATCTTTTAGGAAACAGTTGAGTCTCTCAGCTTGACCGTTGGATTTTGGTGAATAAAATGGAGTTTTTTCCTGCTGGATGCCATTGCGTTTTAGAAATGCAACCATCTTCTCTGAGGTAAGTTGTTTACTATTGTCAGACACTAATATTTGCGGAAGACCTTCTAAAAAAAAGTAATTCTCTAAAATTCTATAACACATTTTAAAATCTATAGTTGTCACAAAGTTGATATGAATCCATTTAATATAATAGTCACTCAATACAATTAAAAACTTAGAGTCATGACCTAAAATGTTGAACGGACCTGCAAAATCTATAGCAATCTTGTTCCAAGAAGAATTGGGAATGTGAACTAACTGCATTTTTTGCACGCTGGGTTGCCAATGCTTGTCTGACCTTAAACAAGCTACACATCTATCCATAAATAAATTAACTCCGAGTCCAATCCAGGCCTCCACTAATATTTATTTAACAATTTCTTGGTCATGGTGGAACCTAAATGGCTATTGTGAGTTAATTCAATTAAACTCTTCCTCACTTTGGTAGGTGGAATCAAGAGATCCCCTCTTAAAAGAAAACCTTTATCAATACTAAGATCATCAGCGACTTGAACATACGTTTTAAGGTCAGATGATAAGGCTCAACCACTTAGACTCATTGGAAACATGTACCGATTGATTAAAATTAAAAACATAAGACACCACACATTCTGTGTCTTCTTCAGCTTTAGGTTCTGAAGTGTTTAAAGGTAGACGTGACAAAATATCGGCACTTATGTTATTCTTGCCAGCAATGTGTTTTATAGAAAAGTTTTGTTAAAAGCCTCACCAGCCTTGCAGAGTCTTTGCCGTTACCCCTGCCATATCCATCCATCATGAAGGTTAAATGTTTGTGATCTGTGATTAACTCAAATTGTTTACCCCGCAAGTACATTTTGAGCTTCTCCATAGCCCACACACAGGCTAGTGCCTCCCTTTTTTAAAAAAAACTGTAGTGAATTTCACAATCATGCAGTCTCCTGCGTATGAAGGCAATAGTATATACATTACCTCTAACTTTCTGTGTAAAGACAGCACCGATACCGACTGAATTGGCATCGACCGTAATGATATTGGTACCTTCTGGATCATAAGGTTTCAAAGATGGAGCCTTAACAATGGCATTTTTAATCTCTGCAAAGGACAAATCTTGAAGTTCAGACCACACATATTTTTCACCCTTGAGCAGTAACATTCGTAAACAATATCAG
The DNA here is from genome assembly GCF_964263255.1 of Lissotriton vulgaris. Classification (NCBI taxonomy): domain Eukaryota; kingdom Metazoa; phylum Chordata; class Amphibia; order Caudata; family Salamandridae; genus Lissotriton; species Lissotriton vulgaris. Next base: position 562,832,438 of record NC_141695.1, read on the forward strand.
AGTAGTTTTCATGAAATGTGAATAATATTCACTGAGGCCCCAAAAAGATCTCTGTGAATCTTTATCTTCAGGTTTAGGAGCATCTGAAATAGCTTTGACTAAGTTAATTTTAAGTTTGATCCCACTACCACTTAAGATATGGCACAAGTATTCTACTTCAGTTTGAAGAAATGTACATTTTCTTTTAGCAACAGTCATGCCTCTCTCATTCAATTTGTGTAGAACAGTGTCTTGAATTTTATTGTGCTGTTCTATGGTACTGGCATGAATCTGAATATCATCTTGAAATTTCTGAACACCCATTACTCCTTTTAATATGCAATTCATCAATTTTTGAAAGACACTGGCTGATGAAGCCAATCCAAAAGGAAGTCTAACAAATCTATATGCGCCCAATGGAGTAATGTGCATAGTATAATCTTTGGACTCATCAGAAAGTTTGACTTGGTGATAGGCCAATTTGAGATCTATTAAAGAAAAATACTTTGACCCATTAGGGGCTGCTAAAATTGGACTTTAGGTAATTGTAACAGTCCACCAAAATATTCTTGTTTAACGATGTCAAATCTGCGCATAAACACAAATCGCCATTTTTCTTTTTAATTAAAACTATAGCAGAAACCCATTCTGCTGAATTGGTCTGTTCTATAACATCTTCTTCAACTAATTTGTTGAGAACATTTTGTAAATCGGCCTCAACTGATGAAGAGATTGACCTTACCTTATGTTTTACATGAATTGCATTTTTCTTCTACTTAATGGAATGCTCAAAACCATTGATGCATCCAATCCGGTCTTCAAAAAGAGATTCATATTTACAAAGTACAGATTCTACCTTATCTAATGAAGAACATAAATCAGAAGTAGTGACAGAACAAACAAAAGTGTCATCCAAAACAATGGGATCATCAGCACCTGCCCTAAGAATTATACCTAATCTTGCTAGATCCTTCCAACCTACACTGTCTCTTCTGCGTTCGGAGACATACACTTTTGTTGAAATGAACCTCCCTTTAATATTTAAAGTATCCTGAAATGAACCCAACATATTTATGTCAAAATCACCAAGAGCTTTTTGGTTGACGTCTGAAGCAAGTAAATTCACATGTGGCCAATGCTTTTCACATTTCTTGTCAGAAACTATAGTAATGGGCGAGCCAGAATCCTCCATAATATTCACGTCAACCGTACCTATATATGCCATTCTAAGTGGACCTTTAATGGAATTGCATGGATCATCAAGCATGGATCATCAAAATTGAAGCACATATCTTCTTCAAACCCATCTATATTCCTTACTTTGACTCTTTGGAAACGATTTGGTTTAACATTTTTACATACACTAGCGAAATGCCCTACCTTGAAACATTTAGTGGATTTCTTCCCCTGTGCAGGACATCCTGAGAAATACTCTTTATGATTTTTTGAACCACACCTAAAACAAAAAAAATAGAATTAGAATATATACAATTACTCTATATGCTTTTTTTGTCATTGCTAGTTTCACCTTTCTTATTCTCATGCATATATTAAACATTACTCTTTGAATTTCTCTCAGCTGAATTTCTTTTGAGCTTTCAAGAGATCGCTGAAACTCCCTTAGCAATGTCTATGACTTCCTGGAGAGAAGGGTTTCTGCATGTCAACAGCCTTTCCTGAATCTTTGTTTCAAAACAATAAAAAACAAACTGGTCTCAAATGTATATATCTACCATTTCATAAAATCCCCATTTAGTGGCCAAGACACGTAAACAAGCAATGTATTCCTGAATTGTCTCCATTTCCAATTGTTTGAGCATAGCGAAACGGTGTCTGTCTATCATTATGTTTGGCTCCTCTCCAAATTGCTTTTCTCAGCGCTTGATAGCTTCCTGATACTCATCAAGAGGTATGAACTGACCAGGAGGTACCTCGTACTCAGGTAAACTGTCAAAAATCTATTGACCTGCAACACCTTATAATCCAAACATAACATCTTTTTTTCTTTCTGGCTCATATTTCTTTCCATTGATAGCAACCAGGTAGTTCCCAAAAGCACGTAGCCAGTTTTTACATTTCATAACAGGATTGCTAGGGTCAGTTAAAATGCTGCTGGAGCACTGATGTTAGAATTATTAGACATTCCGTCACTAACCAAACTTTCTTCTTTTTTAATTGTGAAAGCAATTTTCTGAAAAATAGAGAATTCTGCAGTACTTATTGTCTTCACGAGAAAACATCCTTACTTGCTTTTAAAAACAATGAATTGGAATTAAATATCATGCCTTTGCCTTCAGAATATGGATATATCTCAAAGGGAAGACAATAAAAGCAAAACAACTATAGAATGAATCAAAGATCTAATTTGAATTTGCAATCGGAAAGCAAGGTCAATGTAAATTCGAAAATTCTTTTTGAACTTACCTTGGTTTAGATGAAAATGAAAAATCCTTTGCGTCGATAAGTAACTGACTGAAGAAAACGTTACTGGGATTTACTTAAAGCCGACAGCATTCAAAGTGGAGTCATGTAACGTCTATGTCATGTCCCTGATCCCAGGCCCACACTGGGACACGATGGGGCAGGTTAGATGCTTCTTTATTATTCTTATCTGCGCGCTTTTTGCTCTGATCGCTCACCCGAGGTCGAGCAGCAGAGTGCCCCTTGTCCCCACCCCTTGACCGGATGTGGTGTCCGGTGTCCCCTGGCTTCTGTCCCATCTCAGGGTCCTAGTGCCCTTGGCCAGGGCACGACATCTCCCCCCTTGTTGCAAACAAACATTTTTTTTTTGATGAGTGAGAGAGAGAGAGAGAGAGAGAGAGAGAGAGAGAGAGAGAGATGATGATATAAGATAGCCCACAGGCCCCCTTCATTTTACATCTCCTCATTTAGTCTCTTTGTTTCCATGTATTTCCTTCGTGGTCGCTATTTTCTGATATCCGCTTGAGCTGCTTCCTTTTGTGTGTCCTCCTACAGTTCTTGCTTTGGCCTTTCCGCTTCTCTTGCTTCTACCTTTCTGACATGCAAAAGGTGCCCAGTGTGTGGAAAATGCAACCATATTCCTATCGATGCCCAGGCTGCTGGCGCAAACCGCCTCTGAGTTCTCATGTTGAGTAATTACCAAAATAAAGAGACGGGTGCTGGAAGCAGGAATCAAGAACAGAGTTTATTACTCATGAGGAGAGCCAGTCATTTCGGACACGAAACACAGTGTCTTTCGGGAGGTGCTCTAACAAGTGAGCTGAGACTCTGGCTTTTTATACTCTACAGAACACATGATAACACAATCAGGACGGTGTGACGCAAAAGGAAAGACATCCCCATAATCCTCGTGGTGATCCTACCCATATACATTCACAATGGGGGCCCTTGACCTGCTGATAAGAGGGGAGGTCAATCACGCAACTGAGTGTTTTGCAGGATGTGTACGCCTGATCATAGCCCAAGGGGTGGGGGTGGCTAAGACCAATAGAGGATCCTTTGAAGAGGAGTGACTTCATACAATAAGGGCAGTAAATGGTATCTCCTGGCTCAGGCGATGGCCTCGGACATATGTGGTCAGCCGGACTCGGGGGAAAAGGGTCATCAAAGGAGTGGTATTAATGCCGCGTGGACAATTGAGTGCGGAGGGAAGGCTTGTCAACAGAGGGGCATTCATGGAAGGGAAGGAGGTGCTGGTCAGGCGCGGCCGTGACCCTCAAGGACAGGGCTCTGCGTAAGAAGAGGGTTTATGACTTGTTTACGTGAGGAGAAGGGAGAGGTAGCCAGGGTGGACACAAGGACAGAGTCACACAGAGAGCGAGAGAGATCTTATGACCCGTACATGAGAGCGGGGGCAGTCAGGTGCAGCTGGGGGAGGGCTATGTCTGCTAAGGCAAAGGATGCCTCTCCAAGATGGAATAGGGGGTTTCGTGCGAGTCAAGGGGGAGAGTTGCCTTTCACAGCGGGGTCGTGCAGAGGGAGAGGGAGATTCTGAATACACGCGGAAGGGGAGCCAGTGATTCTAATCTTAGGCGGGCAAAAAGGGCCAGGGTGCCTAAAATGGCTGTCATGTATACACGGGTACAGGCCTTTGCCGGCAGTAGGATGTAGTTAAATGCTTTACGGTATTTAGGATATGCGCAGGAAGAGGAGTGGGAAAAGGGAAATGAACGTTGCTTATGTACATCAATATGTCTATTTTTCTACAGTCGCCCCTTTTTACATAGCAAAAGTTCATTTTCGTGATCGATGATGGTACATATAAACAGGGACGGTCGCAGAATTAGCATTGTCAATATTAGCATATGGTATATAATCATGGACAGTTGATGTGTTTGGCAGAATACGGCACATAGGAGATTGCATTTGTCGAGTTCCTATCATTTCAAAGCACTACATAGCATAAATGTCTCTGACTAAAAAATGTAACCAATGAACAGTTTTGACCAGGTTGATGAGAGCGGAATTCAGCTCAAATACAATATTTCTTCGCCCCAGTGTCTTTTTGTCAGTGAGCCATCACTGGTAGGCTCTAGTCCAAATACTTTCGTTGGCGCTGTTGAGCACCGGCGGTGGAGCTATGGGTCCAGCTCTGTTCTATCCTTTCGCGTTGCAGGGTGCGGTCAGTCTTCTGCTGTTAGACCGCAGTCCTGTTCCCTAAACAATCCGGTTGGCGGCGCCTTATGCTCGGCGCCCACAGTTCTATGGCAGCACCCTATTCCCAGTGGAATGCAGTTCGTTCCTTTGGCAAAAAGTCACGTGGAGAAGAGGGTGAGTGTGGTCCAAATAGTCGATAGGGGAGAGGGTGGAGCTGGGTCAGAGTTCCTGGGACACGCAAAAGGGACCAAGGGAGCAAAGGATAACAAGCAGGCAGGCCCGTCAATCGGGCCCAAAGAAGGGGGACGGAGACTCCAGGCACGCGTGGGTTCAGCAGACGGAGGGCTTCAAGGCGGCCCACCGTTTTTCATTTTCCACGTTGAAATTGCGGTCTCGTCCCGTATCCTGTTTTTCTCCGGCTCCACCTTTGGTCGAGGTCACACGAGTCCCAAGATCCGCAGCCAGGCTGTACGTCACTTCCGACCCATCTCCTTCGGTGATCGTGAATCTTTGAATAGGTACAAGACAATGTTTCAGTGAAATGGCAAAAGAAGATATCTATGCATGCTGAATTCCTCCCTCAATTATACGCTCATTGGTCACAGTCAGAGGTCCATTACCAAGCAGTGCACGTGTCAGTATTCCTACTGGGCTCATGGCAGGTCTATCCATCGTCTTATTTATAAATCAAGTGAGGTTCCCATCAACTGTGCATTACATCATATTCAGCATTTTACAGAACATTTCCCATCAGGACTGGCTATCCCTTTTGAACAGGGCGGGGGTGCTATTATCGAGAGTCAGGCAAAACAGGGTTTCTCGAGGGACGACAGTTACTCATGGTCATCATGTTTATATCCGGGACAGCAGCTGGGGTCTATCAAATGGGGCGGGGATGCTTCGGGCGCTCGCGCTTGGGTGCAAAAGGGGGTGGGGCAATCTGGGCATTGGGGGTCAATCTAGACATTGGCGTTCGTCTCTGATGAACAGAAATAAGGTGCCATTGACATACAGTTCCCCTATAAATGGCCAGATTGGGGGACCTTAGTCGTCTTACCTGTCCTTTCCTTCTCAGCCAATTCAAGTTCATTCATTTTACAGAAAGGAGAGGCAGTAATATGGCGAGATTTAATCATTTTAGTTTCGGTCAATTTCGCTGAACGCCTTCGCGTTCAATTTGTATCAAATCAGACTGGTGCCGGTGGGGCACAATTTTACAAATGAAAGAGAGAGAATAGGCAGACTCTCATAGAGAGTGAGAGTCGCCAGCAATCTAAACGAGCCATTCGGTACACGTATGACATGTAGGGAGAGAGAGAGAGAGAGAGAGAGAGAGAGAGAGAGACGTGTACACAAATAGGTCATTTAGTGCGCTCACAACACGGAACAGCAAAGGTTAGGTAACATGCAGATACAGACAGAGGGAAGACATAAATCCGTACATTATACACAAACTCAGACAGGGAGGACGGCACATGTATTACACATATATAAGACATTCACGACAAGACAGGAAACAATTGTTAGCCTACAACATCTGTTTTTATCCGTATATCCTACGTATCTTTACTATCCTGTTTTATCTATGTGCTTGCTCTTTCTACCCTTCCCCCCTTTTCCTTCTCGCTTGTCACGCCTGCGAGCGTTCCCAATTACCAATACTCACACCTCGGCTGGTCGATCAGTGATTAACCTGGTCGTGCTAGTTACCCATGGTTGGATCTTAAGCCATTTTCTGTTCCCTCCTGTGGTGGGAAGTTCTCCAGGCTGAGGCAACGGCAAGCATTGATCGGGAGAACAGTCGGGCAGCTTGGCTATATCTATAAGAGTGTGAGAAAGGGGGTAGTGCATTTTGAACATCAGCAATATTTCTAACTTCCTAGACGGGTGGTGCCGTGGCAACCCTTACCTGTATAATTTTTCTTTGTCCTTTCCCTACCTAGTCAAACGTCCAGTTACATTATTTAGCACGACATTTCTAGCCAATTTGTCGTCGTTCAGTACTTGTCCAGTTTCTATGTCAGTCCATCCTCTCAGTCACTATGTCCTAAGGAGGAACAGTCATGTTAAGCCTACGTCTTTAAAAAATTTATCTGTTATAACGACTAAACACAGATTTCCCTTTTTTCCCTTTTTCGTCGGTGGTCCGACCGTCGCTCTTCCATACTTCAGTCGACGTTCTGACGTGACCTGCAGAAGGGAGGAAAAGAAGGGGTAGGGGGGGGGCAGCATTCAAAGCACATCATCATGCAGTAGTTCAAAAATATTTTACCTACCATATACTCGCCCTATCTCCTCGTACCGCATTCCCTTGCCCCTTCGGCATTTCAGCCCAGAGGGACCAGTGGTGTCATATAGATAATCATTGACGATCTGAGTATCTACATGAGCTACCTGGTCGTAACCGTCTTTATCGGGTGCAAGGGTGACGGTCAGAAGGCATTTTCTGTGGTGTCATTTTTAAGGGTATCTGAAAACACTTTTCCGGTTGCTTGTGGCACATAAGGTAGCTGCCAAATATCTGATCCCTTTTGATCTACATCCATCATCATACTTAATCTTCGCTCGCAGTAGTAAGGCATTACAAAACTTATTAATGCAACTGCAACGACCATGCTTTCTCCTTCAAAATACTTTTAATAAACGGAATTGGTAGCAGTTCATTTCATAAAGTGCAGCAGTGCAAATAAAATCGTATTGAAATTACCTTACAGAGCAGACATGATGCTTGTCAAAAATTCATTATTAATCAATTCATAATTCATTATCCAATACTCATTCTTTATCTAGATTACACCAATTCATTTTCCAACTCATAATTAGCACCCACCCTAAGTCAATTCATTGTCCAAGCACATGCTCAATATCCTTCATATCTACTTTCATTATCCAAAACGTTATATATATATATCTCGGGGTTAAAAAGTTGCAAGGTCATGGTACAATAAAGTTCATTCAAAAACTCTCATTTTGTGTCGGCGCCATTTTGGGTGGGGTCAGGCGAGTTCCAGCACAGTCAGAATGTCTCTAGTCTTGCATGGTTGGCCCAGAGCCTTCCGTTGGGAATTCAAAAAGTTTCGAGCTATAAGGTTAACAGTCTAACAATATGGACCATGAGTCAAAGAGTGGGAAGGGCGGCAACAATTTTCCTACCGGGTCATCCTGGTGTTCCTCCGGAACTGAACAAGTCTGTGCCGTGGCTGCATTTTAGCCAGTTCTAATCCGAGGCTGGCGCCGGCAGGAGTTGCACCGATGTCGTGGTTCCCGGTGAAGGGGGCGGGGGCACCCATGCAGGGGGTCGGGGGCCCCCCGGCTCTTATAGAATCTTCAAGGTCGAGGAGAGGCGATATGGAGCGAGTGCCCGTCCTGGGCAGAAGACCGCTTTATGATGTTGGCCCTCTTTAAGTAAGAGTATTGGGGTGTCGCTGGAAGCCTCCACCTGGAGGGAGGTGGGGGAGGGTCGTTCGCGCCGCCTCCCCCTTCCAGCGACCCCGCGCCGTTCCTCGGCTCCGTCGCTTCGATATTGGCCGTGCCAGCCATTGAAGATGGGGGGGGGGTCGGTGGCTGCGGCAAGACATCCCCCCCTTTCCTCGTCGACATGTGGCAGGACTACCTGGAACTATCCAGGGATTTGACATGTGGCGGGACTACTTGCAAGCTCCGCCATTCTCGCTTTTGGCTTCGGCCTTCTTCGTGGGTCGGACCAGGCGGGAGACAGAAGGGGGGGGGGTGGTCGGTGGCTGAGGCAAGACAGCCCCCCCCCCCGTGGCCTGCAGGGCAGCGGAAGAGGAGAGAAGGAGAGGACTCTGCCATTCTTTGGACCGCCTGCCCAACATCATCTCCTCCCGATCGTGGTCAGGCGGGACCCTCGTACCTCGAGGCCTCGCCTTCCGGATGGGCGTAACTGCGGACCTGTTGCACTTCGGGAGTTTTCCGGAATGGGGGTAGGTACCTATTTGATTGTTTCTATTTCATGTGACCGTTATTTGGGCGTGGCGAGCAATGAGGCAGGCATGTTGGGAGCAGGAACAGGCAGTGAAGCCTAGCTGCCTCGTGGCTATTTTTGCTGTCAAACTTTTCGCCATTTTATATTTCTTGTTACAAACTATTTCTAATGTTTCTTATTTTTAGTGAAGTCAAAAGCTCATCAGGGGGTTACTGACTTAGCCTGATTTCCTTTTTATTTTTCTTTCTCTTCCTTAGCGTGTTTCGAGCTAAAGCTTTCTGTTAGTAGGGAACGGTGATCACTTCATATTTTTATGTGTCCTTTTCACTGGGGGGGGGTGGTACATCTGGACGGACCAGACGAGTCCCCTCCAATAAATGGTCCGGGGTGGAACGAGATTATCGATCAAAAGGGGAACATATATTCCTTCATTAGGGTATCATCCTGGACGGACCGAGCGATGTACTTCCATTTACCAGGGTAGCCTCCTGGACGGACCAGTCGGTCTATTTCTACTAAATGGCCCATGAGTAGAGAGCATATGTCCTCCATAAGAGTAGTCTCCTGGGCGGACCATGCGAGCTACCCCACAATAACCAACCAGTGGGGAGTGGGTAGGACTGACGAATTCACAAAGGGGCATAACCTACCCTTTTCTGCTTGCAAAGACTAGATAGAATATCTCTATTCCACGTTGTTTGCAGGCGGAAAATACCTCGAACGAAACAATGCCTGGAACAACAATGTCCAGGTTTTCAATCAATCAGTGGGGAGAAAAACAGGCATGACGGATTACAACGGGGACAAAAGTCTGCATTACCTGCCCTTCGCTATCCAAAAAGGAAGACAGAATATTTCTACTCGTCTCAGTTTGTAGACAGGGAAGATCTCAAAAAGAACAACAATCGATTATTAATCGACTTCAAACAATCCAGTGGGGAGAAAGGTAGGTATGACGGCTTAATACCGGGGACAAAAGTCTACATTACCTACCCTTCTCTATCTGCAAAGAGGGACGACGTTCCTATTCGCCGCTGTTTGCAAACAGAGAATGTCTCGTTCTCAAAAGAGAACCAATATGTCAAGTAGCCCTCAGAGCTAAATGAACCAATACCAACAATGCCAGTATACAAATACCGGTTTTCAATACAAACAATCAATCAATCAGGTGGACAGAGCCACCCTACCAATCAGGCGTAAAAAACACCCTACTTAATCTTACCCGGACCGGACCATACGGATAGTTCTTCGACTTCCTCCTCCAGCGCCCGATCGTTCTCTTACTCCTTGTAGCATTCCTGTGGGATTCCAGTCAGGACAATAGGTCACTTGAAGAGAGGTCCGTTCAGAATTGGTGAAGTTCTGTCGATCGGCCGCCGGGCGAGGGCCCTCTCAAGGCAGGCATGCCCCGATCATTTAGACGTTCACTTCTTCGTCTGGATCTCTCTTACCGAACCCTATGTCACTGATGGGCCCCGCGTTGGGACGCCAATTGTGGAAAATGCAACCATATTCCTATCGATGCCCAGGCTGCTGGCGCAAACCGCCTCTGAGTTCTCATGTTGAGTAATTACCAAAATAAAGAGACGGGTGCTGGAAGCAGGAATCAAGAACAGAGTTTATTACTCATGAGGAGAGCCAGTCATTTCGGACACGAAACACAGTGTCTTTCGGGAGGTGCTCTAACAAGTGAGCTGAGACTCTGGCTTTTTATACTCTACAGAACACATGATAACACAATCAGGACGGTGTGACGCAAAAGGAAAGACATCCCCATAATCCTCGTGGTGATCCTACCCATATACATTCACAATGGGGGCCCTTGACCTGCTGATAAGAGGGGAGGTCAATCACGCAACTGAGTGTTTTGCAGGATGTGTACGCCTGATCATAGCCCAAGGGGTGGGGGTGGCTAAGACCAATAGAGGATCCTTTGAAGAGGAGTGACTTCATACAATAAGGGCAGTAAATGGTATCTCCTGGCTCAGGCGATGGCCTCGGACATATGTGGTCAGCCGGACTCGGGGGAAAAGGGTCATCAAAGGAGTGGTATTAATGCCGCGTGGACAATTGAGTGCGGAGGGAAGGCTTGTCAACAGAGGGGCATTCATGGAAGGGAAGGAGGTGCTGGTCAGGCGCGGCCGTGACCCTCAAGGACAGGGCTCTGCGTAAGAAGAGGGTTTATGACTTGTTTACGTGAGGAGAAGGGAGGGGTAGCCAGGGTGGACACAAGGACAGAGTCACACAGAGAGCGAGAGAGATCTTATGACCCGTACATGAGAGCGGGGGCAGTCAGGTGCAGCTGGGGGAGGGCTATGTCTGCTAAGGCAAAGGATGCCTCTCCAAGATGGAATAGGGGGTTTCGTGCGAGTCAAGGGGGAGAGTTGCCTTTCACAGCGGGGTCGTGCAGAGGGAGAGGGAGATTCTGAATACACGCGGAAGGGGAGCCAGTGATTCTAATCTTAGGCGGGCAAAAAGGGCCAGGGTGCCTAAAATGGCTGTCATGTATACACGGGTACAGGCCTTTGCCGGCAGTAGGATGTAGTTAAATGCTTTACGGTATTTAGGATATGCGCAGGAAGAGGAGTGGGAAAAGGGAAATGAACGTTGCTTATGTACATCAATATGTCTATTTTTCTACAAGTGACGTGACACTGGCCAAGCTGCCGCCGTTGTCTTCCGTTTTTTTGCTTTTGTCATTGTCAACTTGTCTCTGGGGAACTCGTTGCCATATTTCCTCACTTGTCCTTGTTTGACCATTGCGGTGCCTCCTTCTTTTCTTTTCTGGTTTGTCACATGTCTTCCATGGTTCTCATGGGCCTTTGTTGTTGCGTTCGCTGTTTGGTCTCTTGCAGCAATGTCTCCTTGCTCCACTCTTTCTACCCTTCTTGTTTGTGGTAATCTCATTCTTCTTGACTCCCTCATCACCGTTCCATTTCAGCTTTCTGGTAGTTTCTCACTGTTCGTTTTAAGCGCCAACAAGTCTTCCTCTTGCCTTGACCCATGGTCCTCGTCATTCTGCTCCTTCTCGTCTTTGCGTATTTTCTCATCTGATTCTCCACATGTTGTTATTCTTTTTTTTGTATCCCTTGACATTTTCAATTGCTCCCTTCGTATCCTTTTTCTATAACGGATGTTTCCGCTTCCATGTGCCACCACCTGTCTTCGGTGATCTTTTCCTTGTTGGTGTTGTGCCAAACTTGCTTCCAATCCCACTTGGTTGCCATCTGAATTTAATTCCATGTGCAGCCTCTGGTCAGCATGTGCTAGGTCGTCTCCTGCCATCATAGCAAGTCTGATCACTTTGGATGCTTTGTGGTACTCTTCGGTCCATATGAAACTTTTACCTTTGTTTGTTAACTCCCTCAGTGGGGTGCTTGTGGCGGCATCATCTTTTTCCAGTCTTTGAGTTATGTTGTGACATGTCTTCAATATGCTCCTTTCCTCTGACATGTTGTATGTCATGACCATGAGACCCATTATTTGCGTTGTGATGTTGCTCAGCAGGCACGGTGCTGGGATGTCACCCTGCAGCACATGAATGTCCTCTTTGATCTTTTTGTCCTTATATGCTATCTCTTCTGTGAATTTTCCCATGTTAATCACTGGTTTCTTTGACCCCCCAGGTGAAAACTTCTAATCGGGACGGCCTCAGTGCCGGCTTTGTCTTCATCTTTCCGTATTCCGATATGCACATAATGTTGCGTGTTGCACCACTGTCCAGGACGAACTTTGCTTTGTGTGATCCTACTCCTATGGGCACAGAATCTGTCTCCTTCATTTTGCTTCTGTCTGCCAGGCATGTTCTTTCTTCATTTTCAATTTCTTCAGTTGATTCTGTGTGGACCCCATCAGTTGATTCTGTGTGGACGTCCGACATGTGATATAGTCGTTCCGTCTTTTCTTCTTCTTCCTCTTCACCTGATTCTAGTGATGAGCTTCTCATTGCTGTTTCGATATGTCTGACATGCCTGGTTGTCAACACTTGTGGTCTCCCTGTTCTTCCCCTGTCATTCCTGAATTGTACTCTTTGACAAATGCTGGCGTTGTGATTCCTCCCATTGCATCTTTTGCACGTTTGGCCAAACGCTGGACATGGGCCTCGATGTAGAAATTCCATTCCACCCTTGAAGCAAGTTCCTTCAAGCTGTTTCCTCGCTGTCTGTTCATTCCTGTCTTTTTTCCACCCACCTGTGCGATAATTGTTTGTCATGTGATGTGCTTGTTCCACTCCGATGTCTTTTCCTCGCTCCATTTCCTTTACGTGTGCTGTCGCTCTCGCCTCCGCGCTTGCTAGTGCCAGGCTGTTCTCTAGTGGCGTTGGTTCTTTTAGGATCCTTGCACCGAACCCTGTGTCACGGCAGCCTTCAATGATCCGCAGCCTTATTGCTTGTTCGTTGTCAAATTTATCAAATTTACAATGTGTCACAAGTTTTCTCAGTCTGGTCGCAAAGTCATCTAACGTTTCATCTATTTGTTGAAATGCAATTGCGAAAGTGTATCGTTCGAGATCAACATTTCTTTGCGGGTCAAATTTGGATGTTAAGCATTTCTTTAGTTTCTCATAGGTGGTTGTTTCCTCGGTGGCAGTGTCACTAGAAGGTCTTCAATGTCATCGCCTGCTAAATTTAGCAATGAACCCAATTTCTTTGCTTCTGTTACATCAGTCGCTTCCATGTATCTTTCCAGACGTCTGATCCACTTCTCCCATCTAATTCCTATTTGTGGCTCCGACAAGTTGAATGGTAGTGGTCTTCTGTATAGTGCACTTTGTCTTTCTGGCTTAGGGTCTGCCATTTTTGCTTTTCTGCGTTCTTCTCGACCCTCTTTTGTTATTTCCTCTGCTGTCTTTCCTTTTGTCTTTTGTTCTTTACTGCTTGTGCTTTATTAGCGCTCAACTCTCTTAGCTCAACTCTCCTGTTTGTCCTTGTTTTCTTTTCTTTCCTTTTATTTGTTGCCTTTTCTCTTATTTACTGTTCTTTGTCTTTGCTTGTGCTTTTTTAGTGCTTGACTCGGCACTTTCGGCTCCTTTTCCAACTTTGCCTGCCTTTTCTTTTTTTTTTTTTTGACACTCTCTTGTTTTATTCTTGTCAACTCTTGCTCTTTCCTTGAAAGCTCTTTGTTTTCCTTTGTTGTCTTCTTTGTCTGTGCTTTATTGTTTTGTTTCTTCTTTGTATGCTCTTTAAGTCTCTTATTCCTTTATTTCCACTTTCTTTTCTTTGCTATGACCTTCTTTTTCTTATGCTTGTGCTTCTTGTGCCCCTTTTTTTTGATTGGTGCTCTACAATGTACCCTTTTATGTTTCTTTTCTTTTTCTTTGTCTTTCTTTTATTTGCCCCTTCTTTCTTTTGGTGCTTCTTTGTCCTTTCTGTGTCTCTTATTTTGCCTTTGTTTGCCTTTATCTGTGCTTATTTGAGCCTTTATTTTCTGCTCGGCACCTTTTTCGCTCTTTATTGCCCTTTGCCTGTCTTCAAAATGGCCGCCACGCTGTTTACGTGTTGCTATTGGTCGATATGCCTGATCTCAAAATGGCAGCCGAGATTCTCGCGGGATTTCCTAGCCAATCTGGACGTCGCCTGACTTCAAAATGGCTTATTTTCTGTGTTCTGATTGGCTCTCGCGCCTGATTTCAAGATCGCCGCCGAGACTCTCACGGGAGCTCGCACCAATTTCCTCAAGCTTCGCGCTTCTTCCACAAACTCTTACCGGCACACAGCAGTCTTCAGTCACGGCGGTCGGGGTGGGCTCCCGCTTCGCTGCACTTCTTCTTTTGGCAATATTTACCGGCAATCTTTTCTGGGCATAACGCAATCCATTGTGGCCTCCTTGTTTAAATCGCGATTCGTCATTGATGGGCACACGATGAGGTGGATCCCCTCCTTCGTCGCCAGTTGTCGTGTCCCCGATCCCAGGAACCACACAGGACACGATGGGGCAGGTTAGATGCTTCTTTATTATTCTTGTACAGCGCGCTATTGCTCTGACTGCTCACCCCGAGGTCCAGCAGCAGAGTGCCCCTTGTCCCCACCCCTTGACCGGATGTGGTGTCTGGTGTCCCCTGGCTTCTGTCCTGTCCCAGGGTCCTAGTGCCCTTGGCCTGGGCACGATAGTCTATACATACATGCATGCGCAGACGTTGACGAATACGTCATCGCGGAGACAGCTACAGCAGATACTGAGGTTGGATTATGACAGTCACAGCTGAGCACAATTTTGCCGTTAACAGACTTACAACGGCAAGCAAAACTCCTCAGATACTAAGAGATACAATTTAAAGATGCAAAAATGATCCAGAATTAGTAAATTATTCACTCCAAATGGGGAAAAATTACGTAACTTGCCTGGAAAATTATCTTTTGAAGAACTTGTCGCTCGACCTAACATTTGAAAAACTGCTGATTCTGGCTTGACACTACGACAAAGCAGAGTCACACGATATGTGAAAAATTAGTAAACAATTAACCTGAAGTAGAAAATGTAAGTAATAACTTGCCTGATTAATTTCTTTTGTGTTCCTCGCAAATTCTTCCCAACACGAATTTCAGCCAAAGCGGGCCTTTCCTTCAAAATCGCATCCTGACCTCGTAGCCAAATTGAAGTGACAATGATGTGGGAATAAGTACAAAGGTAGGTAATTAATATAAGTATTTATTGTGTATAATAAGGTCCACAGTCAGCTGGGAGGAGGTGTGACCATGAAGTAACAACTGATGAAAGAATGTGTACGCCTACAATGACGTGAGTTAAATAGGTAGAGTGGATTCTATGTGACATATGGAGGAAACTGGCAAATGGGAGACAAGGAGGGGAACAAACTATGCAGCACAAAGCTTGCTAGCACGTCATCTACAACATAGTGAATGTCTATGTTTGTTGATGCTTCACATTTTTGTGTTCTGACATTTGTCAAAAGACAGCCACATTTCAAGAAGCTCATTAGCATTAAAGGACCTCCTTCAGTCTGACTTGTTGATCCCTGAGATGTGCCGAAGACAGAAAGGTTTCAGAAGGTTATTTTGATTTCAGTTAGCCACATGCTAGAATATTAGCTAGCAAAATTATTGAAACACTATGACAAAACAGGCGATGAGAGCAGAAATATTAATGTAGTTGATCACCTTTTGGATTACTTTTTAATATATTACTATGGCAATTATTGCCCTACTGCTAATATGTACAGATACAGGGCAGTCTGCTGGGAGGCCAGTTATCGTCGAACTCTTGTGCATTATCACTTGTGCCTTTTTGGTGATAATTAACCTCACCGAGTACTCTCTCTGAGTTAGGGGGAATTCAGTGATAGGATGATAAGCTCTGTGATGCTGACACATTTGGAGCATAAGCCTGTTTGTAGGGGCTCCACTGAAAAAATATAAGGACTTTAAAAATCAGATCCAACAAAAATTAAAACAAATAGTTTCTGTAGAATTTGTTAAATAAACTTTACAATTAAAGTGGACAAGATCCAATATGCGTCTATTAAAACGTGAGACGTCTTCCAAATGAATTTACCTCGCAGTATATGCTCACCAAAGACGTTAAAAACAGTCCATATGGTAGTGAGCATTTCTCCTGTTCTCAAATACCAAGGTAGATGTTAGCAGTAGAGCAGGGTTAAATAAGCCATTGGGCAAAATAATTCTGTATTTACTCAGTCCCCCTATCACAGGAGGACTGAGTAAGTATGGGATCGACCATTAACCCCACCAGGTATTTCACTCCCCCTCTGCACAGCACCACCTGTGTGTCCCTGCCCCAGCTGCCGCTACTGAGGACGTTCGAGGCCACCATCTGCGCCTCATCCCTGGTGGCCAGTGGCGGGCCATAGGTTGGTTCATCTTCTACTTTATTGTTTTATTGTATTGACAAAGCAGAGTCACACGATATGTGGAAAATTAGTAAACAATTAACCTGAAGTAGAAAATGTAAGTAATAACTTGTCTGATTAATTTCTTTTGAAGTCCTCGCAAATTCTTTCCAACACGAATTTCAGCCAAAGCGGGCCTTTTCTTCAAAATCGCATCCTGACCTCGTAGCCAAATTGAAGTGACAATGATGTGGGAATAAGTACAAAGGTAGGTAATTAATATAAGTATTTATTGTGTATAATAAGGTCCACAGTCAGCTGGGAGGAGGTGTGACCATGAAGTAACAGCTGATGAAAGAATGTGTACACCTACAATGACGTGAGTTAAATAGGTAGAGAGGATTCTATGTGACGTATGGAGGAAACTGGCAAATGGGAGACAAGGAGGGGAACAAACTATGCAGCACCAAGCTTAAATAAGCCATTGGGCAAAATAATTCTGTATTTACTCAGTCCCCCTATCACAGGAGGACTGAGTAAGTATGGGATCGACCCTTGACCCCACCAGGTATTTCACTCCCCCTCTACACAGCACCACCTGTGTGTCCCTGCCCCAGCTGCTGCTGCTGAGAACGTTCAAGGCCACCACCTGCGCCTCATCCCTGGTGGCCAGTGGTGGGCCATAGGTTGGTTCATCTTCTACTTTATTGTTTTATTGTATTGCCTGTATTTCATTGTTGTGTCTGTGACTGCTGTTGTTCTGTCTTCCACTGCTGCCTGTTTGTGGTCCGTGCCCATTTTCCTCCCTCTGTCCCCCTCACTTTCCCCTTGTCTCTCAGCCCGGTTTTTCCTTCTGTACCCCTCGCTGCCTACGTGTCTCTGCCTGGTTTTTCCTTCTGTACCCCTCGCTGCCCCTGTGCCTCTCTGCCCGTTTTTGCCTTCTGTTTCTCTGCTGCCCCTGTATTCATGTGCCCTTTTTGCCTTCTGTGCCACCCATTTTTCCTGTATTTCTGTGCACTCTTGCCTTCTGTGACACTTGTTTTTCCTGTATTTCTGTGCCCTCTTTGCCTTCTGCGCCACTCATTTTTTCCCTGTATTTCTGTCCCGTCTTGCCTTCTGTGACACTCATTTTCCCTCATTTTTAGTGCCCTTTTGCCTTCTGTTCCCTTCACCAACTACATGCAAACCTCGCTCTCAGCCCACCCACCGAACCCTCCAACAACAACAACGCTGCCCACAGCCTCAGATGCTGGATCGAGGACTGCGCCAACACCATCGGCCCTCACAGAGACACCAGCAAGAGGGCCAGCTAGTTCACCCCAGAACTCATTGCCTCCAAGCAAGCCTGCCTGAAACTAGAGAAGGAATGGCACAGTGAACAAACTCTGGACAGACACGCAGCACACAAGGACGCCATCCACAACCACCACCACTACCTCATCAGGGCGGTCAAGAGGTTCTCCTTCAAAGAAATCCTCGACAACAATGCACACAGTAGAACGTAGCTCTTCAACATCGTGAAGGAACACTCCTACCCCATCTCCAACACCAACGACATCCTGCAGTCGCAAGCCCTGTGCGACTTCCTCGCCACCTTCTTCCACCGCAAGATAGCAGACATCCACGACAGCTTCAACACCCACACAGCCCCAACAGACAAGTACACAACAGACCCTCTGCACACCATCAACCACGACCCCCTTGTTGTAATTTCACAGCAATTACGTTAAGCATTAGCAGAAGACATCTTGTATTTAGAGACTATCTTGTCCATTTTGCGGAATCCATTTTGTACTTTTGGCAGCCATTTTGTTTTCCATGTGCTCGTCATGTGCTCACCATGTGCTCTGTCCTACCTCCCTGTTAACTGCTCTTGAAATCTGCCTAGAGACGAGATATATTTAGCCTCTTCTGCTTCGCACATGCTCAGTTGAGCTTACAGCTGTGCTCAACTTGTAACTGTCAGGATGTGTCCACCAGAATTAGCTAACTGTTAGCCCGAAGGATAGGAATCTCGCTTTGGACGCGATCACTGCCTGAGGAGACCTGAGTCTTGGCACCCACAGCGTTTTTCCTTTCATTCTGATCTGACCATCCAGGTGGTGCCGGTCCTCGACTGAGATCTCTTCTGTCGATTCGCCGTGCAGTGACCATTAGGTCGATTTGAGAACTTGGCAGTTGGAACTTGGACACCATTTGATTGGTAAGAGCCGTTCTGCGGCACTTGCTGTTCATTTTGATGCCTTTGATTGGTAAGGTAGTTTAGTAACACTTACTGCGGCTCATGTTTGTAAGATTGGCCAATATTAGTATTTGTTTGATAATTAAATATGCATAGCAATTCATATAGGCAGGAAATGAGGAGATTTTTCTCTATCTAAATTTGTTTGAACGCCGCAACGTACGAAGAGTACCTCAAGTGCTACTTTGATTATAATACTGCATATTCTGCACTATTTTTGGCATGCCTGTTTCCAGCCCACTTCGTAGGATGTGTTGCTTTTGTAGTGGTACCAGTTTGAAACTCGACGAAGCACAACCGCCCCCCCCATCCCCCCAGAGGGGACGCCTAATAGGGACATGTATATTAAGTATGGTATTTCTTCCATAATGTACAGCACGGTATGGAACAAATAAACTCGTAAAGATCCTGAGTTGCGTTGGCCTATGCATGGGTCATTTGATTTATGAAAGATTCAGTATGTGGAGCAACAGATGTTTAAGCGAAAGGCTAGGCAAGATATGTTTGATTTTTTTGAAAGGTGGAGAGTGTGTACTCCATGAGAAATCACGATTGTACTTGTTTGGATTAATATCCGTTCTTTCAAATCATCACACAAAGGACAGAACTATTTCAGGTTGCAGTGTGACATCTTTATTATTTTTTAGTGAGACATGGACAGCCGACACGTGTTTCGCTCCCTATTGGCGAGTTGTGCCGGGGCTTTCTCAAGTCTGTGAGGAAAGATAGATGAATTATTTTAAAATGTAACGAGATAGCAGTTGACCCCAAGTAAAGGAAAGAAATCACCTAGAGTGAGAAGTGATTGATATATTTTATGATGTCTCAGCATCAAAGCTCTCTTGTACGTTAAGCATTATCTGGATCGTGAGACGAAGGTGTATCATACCTCAAGAAACGTGGTTACAGATTTCACATATACTTATAGATGGTCCAAAACAACAACAAAATTGTGCAAGGAGTTTAAAAATGGGATCTAAAAAAGAGTGATTTTGAGGACAGTCCAGAAAAGTGCGCTTAAGCCAGTGCCTCAGATAGACCGAGTATTTGATGTTCTCTAGCGACTCAGATAGTGTGCAAGAGTCCCAAGCCAAGGTAATATAGTGAAACAGGACAAAGGAGTAAGAGCATAATAGACAATATGTAATGATCATACCTATTTCCACATATACAGCGTATATTATTACTGTTTCCAAATTTGTCAAAATCCAAGAGACAATAGTTTCAATACTCGAGGAGCAAAGTTCTTCTGTAAGTTCTAATAAGAAATATATACAAATTGTTTGTGGCCTGATGTTATGCCATAACAGATCATACAGTGCATGCAGTTTTTCACATTGAAAATCTTTGAGAAGCATGCATATTGCGAAAAGATATATATAGTGTACAGGTTAAACAGACATACATGTGTTAGGGCTTGGGTTTTGTTATATGTTTCTTTCTATATTTGGGCCTAAATGCCCTAGCATATGTCTATTGGTTGGGTTGCCCCACATGTCCTCATTCCTTGGACCTTTCCTGTCTTGCTGGCAAGATATGTTTGACTGTGTACGAATGTGGGCGAAAGAAGTGCGTGAGCGAATGAAGCATGAGCAAGCCTTGATTGAAAAAGAACAAAGCAAGAGTATTCATGCGAAAGCATTGGAAATGAAAAATGGGGAAATGAAAGAACTTAAAGAGAGGGAAGATAGGCAGGGTTTTCTTTAACCTACCATCAATAAGGGTTGTTTGGACTGGTGCAAGGTGCCCACTAGAATAGTGGACAGCATATGCCAGGCCAACTTCTCACACTTCTCTTCTCGTATTTACCTGACGAGTACCTGTGAAGTAAAGAAGCGCTGAGAAAATTGGCAGAGACGGCTGACTCATCGCTGCCGAAGTCATCCGGTGTGTACAAACATTTTTTTTAATCATAATTGTTTCCCTGAAATGTTACACATGTTCTGTAAGCTTTTTAAGAACAGTCGTGCAACCTGCCTGAAGAATGTCCAGGCAGCTTTTTAAAAGTAAGGGTGAAACCAAATATATTTAGTGCCACCGACGCTAAGCCAAAGCTAGGTGGTGCTATCGGGGGTCCTTGTGGCTGCTCCCACGTCACATCACTTAATTTCCTGTGTTTTTAAATGAGTAACCCTCAGTGTCACTTAAAAAACATCTCGCCAGCGTTAACCCAAATCAAATCTGTAGGGCAGGTTGTCCCTGACCTGCTGATTGCATTTAGTGAGCGTACAGACTTCAGTGTTCCTAATAATTAATGACAGAACTTTCTTAAAACTCAAGCTGACTCGAACGTATCTTCCGGCCTTGATGATTTAAGATTAGCAGAAGAGATCTTCATATCTGAAGGAACAAGATGTTACAGTCCTTCGGATTAAGGTCAAAGGGAAAACAGAGCGCGAGGACATAAGGAACACCATGTCCTGCTAAGCAAACGGAGTGAAAGCCGAGCAGCAGCGTCCCAAATATGAAGCTGCTGTGATCTTGGTAATTAAATGGAAAAACACACGCGCACAACATGCAAGTATTCTGGTGTCCACGTGCGCAGCCGGGGGGCACAACCACACCTGACTTTCGGGGCAGGTGGGGGTGGGGGTAACATATAAGTTATCGGACAATCATTTCAAGCAATGTTAGTGGAAATATCTTTATAACCAATATGAGGGATATATACGTGCCAAACTGAAGTTTAAACATATTGGACACACACAATCTTACTATGAGTGACAGACTGGAGTCTGTATTTATCCCTAAATTCCTCACTTAGGCTTGGTGGTTTGATGGCGGGTCTACTTGCTGAGGCCATATTGTTGATGTTGGGGGCGAGGGGGCGGGGGTTGATCCATTTACTCCCTATGGAAATTTCGATTTGTGATGTGTTTATTCTGCTGTGGTTAGATATTATTCAATATTTGACTTTGAGATGTTGTCTGATTGAGTATGAGTCAAAGTCAGGAGAGTTTACATACTTAAGTATGATTTATTTATCATCTGCTTAACAGTAAAACTTGAAATTGCAGGAGCAGATTGGCATCACAGGAATGGAGGGTTCAAGTAGAGTTCAAGTAACAGGTGTGGGGGTACTGCAGTTTTTATCCTCTGCTGTTTTAAAATAATCCAATGTGGAAATCACTGCTGCTTCTTTGCCTCAGCCATACAAGAATTTGTTTTGGATAGCTGAAAGTAGATTATTTTCTGTGAATGTAGGTATATGTTTTGAGACAGATCTTTCAATCGTTCTATCTTTTTGACTAGAAAAAGTCTGGTATTGCTCAGTGGTTTGTAGGATCTCTTGGGTAAAACCCTGTTTGGTTTAAAGAGGATTTTAAGTAAGGCAATTAGAGTTTCTTTACGAAAATACCTATATTCAATGATTTTGACTTGTCTGACTGGATTGGCTGCAGAGCTAGTCATTGACATGGGTCTGAAGGCAGTTCTGCTGACCCACAGGATTTTGCAACATTCAGACCAAGTGCCATGTCTGTAACCATGCTGTCTCATCCTAGAAGTGGGCGAGGTTGGAGACACGTGATGCTGAAACACATAGAGCCCTGTATTATGGTGAGGCTATACCAAGTAGATCTCACTGAACTGAGCACACTCATAAGTGAACCTGCACCGAAGCCTTGATTAATGTCTCACAAAACTAACCTAAAGGGGACCTGCTTAAACTCACAAGAGAAGGAACTTGTGAAAGAGAGAAGAGGAAGACAGTAATAGTATCCCAAGGTGATGTAGCCTATGTGCTAGTGCATATCGTTGTATCTGTGGCAGTATAGCATTTAAAAGGTGTGTATTAAAGTACGTTTCTTACCCAAATAAAACACTGGTTTGGACTAACGGGTATTCCTCTGCTGGGTGCTCTGAGTTCTGAGTTTCCATACCCCTACATTACCTCCTTGAGAAGTGTGTGAATGCTACAAAGTGCTACTACTCAGAGTCAAACGCTGAAGGGGTTGTTCATGGCCCAGTTTGAGAAGCCAAAGTAGGACAGGATCTGGGATATCCAAGGTAAAGCACCCCGGCCCCCATGGCTGAGGGTGTAGCTCCTGCTTGCGCCAGGCCACTTTAACACCATCTAACACATGCTCTCTTCAGAAAGGATATGCATTCAGTGCCCAACTATACACTCTGTCACCGATATAATCAGTCATCCACTTAGTACTAAGTTTTCAATGTGAATCTAGGGTATAATGGGTTCAGATAGGAATGGTGCAAGGGCATTAAAGGCATTGAAGGAAAAGAATGAAAATAAATATTTTCTGAATTATTGTAATACTGTTTTAAAACCCCCTTCATAACTTCTGAATAATCATCAGTACTCCACAACACATGACATAAGTCCAGGTGTTATTCTTGAGGCGCTAATGTGCTTTAGTTAACGGATAGTGCTATTGTGAGAGTTTTTACGCCCCATTTTGAATGTGTTTCAATACTTCTGAGATGTACTTTTTATGTTTGGCTATCGCCAAACCATGCATGTTCAACAGAAAAAAGCTTTAAGAAATATAGCTGTCAGAGAGACTTTGGCTCCCACATATTTACCTTGGTTACAGCATTTGACCAAGCAAAATTTGTAAGGAAGAGTGCAGTGCTTGTTTCACTTCTATTAACTCCGGAGTGTGTTGCCTCACCTAACATGCCTAACCCATTAAAACGCAATAATTTGACAGTGTGAAAGAAGAAGACCCCATCCTCAGTGATGAGATAGTATTGGCTAAGAAAGTTGCTCTGTGAACAAGCAGCAGAATAACTGGTCGAAGTATTAGTGAATAGAGCTTCCCAACAAAGGATTTGCCCCATCCAAAATAGTTGCTATGTCCAGCTTGGTGACTCAGCTGCATCTGAGCCTATTTACTTTTCCTTCCCCATTTGCATTAGTGACATTCACGTATTGCCCAGCCTTCCTTGCACTCCAGAAGTGCTGCTCATTGCAGCATTAGTCTGCAGGCCGATGTCACATTCCAGTACCTTAAACACCAACCAAAATCCCTCACTTCGCTCTCCTCAACTTCGCTGGCTCTTCCATGGACTGCTACTCCCATCTCACACACCAGCTGCAGCCTCAGCGCACTCTCCCTCCGATACCAGCACCTGAGGAGCACTATTGCTATGCAGTCCAACAGGGCCCATATGTTGGGCTACACCATGGCTTCAGAAGCAACAAAAACAGCAATGTCTGGCTGCAGGTGACCACTACACCTTTCATCACAGTGGCTGTTATGCAGGCCAACAAGTACCTCTTCCTGCACCACACCCTTAGCCTGCAATACCAGTCAACTCCCACACCAAATCACAGCCACAGTCCGAGTACCTCTCCTTTTATCGCAAACCTGCATCTGTTTCTACCCCGATTCATAAGTTTACCACAAAAATACTCCTCTCCTTCTCTCATCCACCCCCTACCA
The DNA here is from genome assembly GCF_964263255.1 of Lissotriton vulgaris. Lineage (NCBI taxonomy): Eukaryota > Metazoa > Chordata > Amphibia > Caudata > Salamandridae > Lissotriton > Lissotriton vulgaris. The sequence goes on from NC_141695.1 coordinate 562,856,395, forward strand.
CTATTTCAGATTTCCTATCCTCCCCCATATGGCATAACACCTCCTTACTCATTCGAGACAGACCCTTTTTTTGGAAATCTTGGCACGCTCGGGGTCTCCAATGGATTTCCCAACTTTTTTCCGACTCCTCTTTTTTACCTTTCAATGAACTCCGTATCCTTTATGATTTACCCGCCTCCTTTGCACGCAAATATCACTCGCTTAAAAACGCAGTTTTATTGAAATATGATCTCCTCACTCAACCAAACCCTGCCTCTTCCTCATCCACACCCACTATCTCACTCCACTCCTTTTTGCGCACTGCACCGAAGGCTACTGCTATTTATAAATACCTCCACGCTACTGAGACTCCAAGACCTAAATCCAAAGTCGAGGAATCCTGGGAGCATGACTTGTCTGTCTCTTGGTCGATTCCCTTATGGGACAAAATCTGGACCAAACTCCGCAAATCTTCAAGGGCAGCAACACTCACTCAGACTTTATTCTTTATTTATAACAGACTCCTCTTCACACCCTCTTCCTTACACAAACGCTTTCCTAACACTCCTCACACATGCTGGTCTTGTTCATCTCCACAAGCTGACTTATTTCACATGCTATTTCTATGTACTCCTGTTCGTAGTTTTTGGTTACAGGTATGGGCTCAACTTAATGTGATTTTTCACACTTCTATCCCTCTCTCTCACACACATATTTTTCTAGGTAGCCTTTCCCCTTGCTGGGATGTTGTTGATTTAAAACCCCAAATTGTTGACCTTCTACTTGCTGCTGCTTTCCAACAAATAACAGTTAATTGGAAGGATTTCTCCAAAATCTCTTTCAAAGCATGGTGGTTTAACGTCTGCCATAATCATAGACTAGATACCACTCATGTTTTCCCGGCATGTTTGGCTGTCAAGCGCATGGACCTATGGACTCCAGTTACACTTTATTTGGACTCATGCAGTAAACGTTTGTTTCATCCATTACCCCCACAACAAGAAGTTTCCAAACCCCCCTAAACGCTTGATACATTCCATCTATCCTTCACTGTATCAATTTCTTATATTTTTCCAATGTTTTTATGATTGCCATATTTTACGCTTATGCATTTTTCTTATCTCTCTTCCTTCTTTTTTGCTTCGTACCCAAATTTCTTTCTTATTGTAATTGCATTCGTACATTTATGCCCTTTTAAGAGTATTTCACTTTGTACTCCATTGTATTCTGTTTCGACACCTGTCTTTCTCTTTTTATTATTATCAAATAAAACTCTTTTGAACTTAAAAAAAAAATCACAGCCACAGATCCAGTGCTTCATCCTTGGCCTGTTGTGCTGCTTCCCATCCTTCTGCCTTCGACTACTGCTTTCACCACTCCCTATTGGCTGCTTCCCCACAGTCTAAGACTGATCCCAGCTCCCAAACCAGCCTCCACAGTCCCAGCTCAGTCTCCTTTCCCATACCATCCTACAGTCTTAGTACACTCTCCCCTCTTGCATTGCACCTGTGGTTTGATGGAACTTAATAAGCGTAAAGTACTAAGGGAAGGACAGATAGTCTGTGACTGTATTTATTAGACTTGTTTGCATGTTCACAAATGTTCTGTAGTTTAATGTATGGTGCGTCAGAGTTGTGGTCTAGAAGAGCTGAGTGTGGTGAGCAGTGTAATTGCAGGGTGAGCACTGTGAGTGCATGGTGAAAGGAATGCCTGTTTAAGTACAGGGTGAGAGGTGTGAGTGCGTGGTGAGTGATGTGCCTGTGAGAGAAGCTAGAGACCAGTGTGCTCTTGTGAGTGAAAGGGAAGAGTACAAAGTGAGCCTGTTTGAGCAGCAGATCATTTGCGAACCTGTGTGAGCATAGTGTGAGCTGTGTGAATACAGGATGATGTATTCCCTAGACACTCTAAGTAATCCCTGGAAGTTGGCACGTGGGGATTCGAACTATGATTATTGAAGCTGATCCTGCAACAAAATGTCAACCTTTCGGACATTGCCAATCTGGTTTCCGCAGCATTACAATTCGGGGTGGGGTCGCACACTACTCACACACCAGCGGGATCGCCCCTAAGGACTGTTGTAAGTTTAGTTCGTGTTCTGCGATGCATCTTCTTTCGATTCTCTGCTATCTTCGCTCTCTTCGCCATCCCTGTACACGTATTTCGGGGTATTTACCCCTCATCAGCAGGGATTAGGCCATCTTCTGGGGTTGCCGGTGGCTGCCAAATATTTCCAGGTTTAGTGCCACAGAGGCGCGCAGGTGCGGGGTCCCAGGCTTGTCAGCCAGCTGCTCGAGGGAGCTTTAACATTACAATTCGGGGTGGGGTCGCACACTACTCACACACCAGCGGGATTGTCCCTAAGGACTGTGGTAAGTGTAGTTCGTGTTCCGCGATGCATCTTCTTTCGATTCTCTGCTATCTTCGCAAATATTGCCAGGTTTAGTACCACTCAGGCGCGCAGGTGCGGGGTCCCAGGCTGGGACCCCGCACCTGCGCGCCTGAGTGGTACTAAACCTGGCAATATTTGGCATCCACCGGCAACCCCAGAACATGGCCTAATCCCTGCTGATGAGGGGTAAATACCTGGAAACACGTGTCCAGGGATGGGGAAGAAAGCAAAGATAGCAGAGAATCAAAAGAAGATGCATCACGAAACACGAACTATACTTACCACAGTCCTTAGGGGCGATCCCGCTGGTGTGTGAGTAGTGTGCAACCCCACCCCCAATTGTAATGTTAAAGCTCCCTCTAACAGTTAGCTGAGGAGCCTGGGCCCCGCACCCGCGCGCCTGAGTGGTACTAAACCTGGCAATATTTGGCAGCCACCGGCAACCCCAGAACATGGCCTAATCCCTGCTGATGAGGGGTAAATACCCGGAAACACGTATCCAGGGATGGCGAAGAAGGCGAACATAGCAGAGAATCGAAAGAAGATGCATCGCAGAACACAAACTACACTTACCCCAGTCCTTAGGGGCGATCACGATGGTGTGTAAGTAGTGTGCGACTCCACCCCCAATGGTTTCCACAGCAATAACAGTACTGAGACTGCCCTGATCAAAGCCGACAACATCAGAACTCTCCTCACTTTAGGAGTAACAGCAGCCTTGATTCTGCTTGATCTCTTGGCAGCCTTTGACACCGTATCCCACCACACATTGATTGAAAGATTCCCCAAATCGCCATCCAAGGGGACACGCTCAGATGAATCTCCTCCTTATTTACCAGAAGAATACTGAGAATCTGCCTACCTCCTTTCACCTCTGAATCCAATAATATCATCTGCAGTGTCCCCCAGAGCTTATCCCTCAGCCGAACTCTCTCTTCAACGCATACATTACCCGACTAGGCAACTGCTAGACTTGGCATCTTTGGCGTGGTTTCCCCTGACTTTTTGCCTCTACCTCTTGTATTTTTGATGCTGTGCTCAATTTCGTTTGCTGGCTTTGATGGTTTGGGCTCTTTGCCATTGCTGATCAGTGTCAAAGTGCAAGTGCTCCCTGGGGAAATTGTTATTACAATTGGTTCTTCCTGATTGGCAAATTTGATTTACTGGTAAGTTCCTAGTAAAGTGCACTGAGTCTGCCAGGGCCTGTACATCAAATGCTACTAGTGGGCATGCAGCACTGATTATGCTACCCACATGAGTAGCCCTGTAAATGTACCTCAGACCTGCCACTGCAGTTTCTGTACAAGGTTTTGAACTGTCATGTCAACCTGGCAAGCCCACTCACTTGCCAGGCCCTAACCTTCTCCTTTCTTACATAGAAGACATGCCTCAGGTAGGCCTAAGGAACCCCCATGGACAGGGTGGAGTGTATGTGAAAGCTAGGACATGTAAGGAAAGCAAATTTATAGTGAAATACTGCCAATTTAGTTTTAACTACTGAAATGCTATATGTCTCACAGGATAGCATTGGACATACTTTGTAACATCTTACATGTATAGCTTCCCATTGGGACAAGACAGAGGAATACCGTTTAGGCTCTCTCAACCCACAATTTAATACCACATCTTTTAGTAAGGATGGTTTTTAAATTGAGTTTAAAAATGCCACTTTTAGAAAGTAGGCATTTTCTTGGATAACTATTTTGTGTGTCTCTGCCTGTTTGTGGATTGGCTGTCTGGTTTTGGAGTGACAGGGCCTATGGATGTGCATTCATTGTAGACAGCCAATGGGGGGGAGGTTCAGGTGTGCCTGGACCTTCCTGGATGACACAGAGCTGAGCTGAACAGACCTTGGCTAAATTTAGAGTAGTGGAAGAAGTTTTTCTTGCACCTAAATAGGGCCTGTCTCTCTTGCGCAATGGTGTCCCCGCCCCTGGTGGTCATACTGCACTAGTGAGGACAGAACTGGTTTGGAATGGGATCAGAGACCCTTGCACAAAGAAGGACAAAGGCAAATTGTGGTTTAAGTAGTGGACCTTAACCCCCAGAACTTAAAATCACTTCTGGACTCAAAAGGGACATTTGTCAAGGAGAAGAGCTGGAGAGCTGTGAGGAGGAGTACTGGCCCTTTGCTGTGTGCTGTGTGGGGTTGGCCCGCAGTTGCTGCTTCTGCCAAGGAAGGGGCAAAGACTGGAACTTTACTCTGAACCTGCTTGGAGAATAATCTCCAAGGGTCTTTGTGTGCTGGCCTCCTGTTCTTGAGTCTCAGGGACACATTGACTTGACCCACAGCTCCCCTGAACCTGATTGCCGAGAATTCTGACCTGTCAGGTGGTACTTGTTTCAGTTTTGGGCCTCTGGAGTTTGTTCCTGCTTTTGGGAGCTGGAAAAAACCAAAGAGATGCAGGAGAAACAATCTCCGACACCATCTGCGATGCAGCTGTGATGAGGCAACCTGTACCGAGGGCAAAGGCACAGCTCGTGAAGTGCACAATGCACTGCCCAACATGCACCACAGCTCCCACACCCTTTGGCACCTGCAGTTATCGGCATTACCGACACCAACACTCACACCGACTCGGTCATCGCCAGCAACTACATCCTGTTATTAAGGTGCCCATAACCGTCGAGGCTGACGCCACAAACTCGATGACTTTGCATCTCCTCATTGGAACTGATGCCTCAATGCCGATGCAACAGAGTTCCCCTGCCCTGAATTCGACATGTCACCTCTTCATGGACACAACAACTTGCCTCCCCTGTGGCAGCCTGGGAGCCAGCCTCAATCTCAGTACCAACGCCTCAACTCCACAACGCCATGCATCGTCATTGACTTCGCTATCCGAAGATACCGTTCATTTGGGGCGTCCATGTGTCTCCATGCCCGACGCCGTGCACCTCATGGTCAGGGCAGTACTTTAGATTTATTGCTGTGACAACGTCATACTAGCCCGAGGTGGAGCTATTTGTTTTCTACAAGCTTTATTTTAGAAATAACAGTTTTGAAGTGCTAGTTTACTGCACATATGTTGGATATTTGTCGTTTTGGTCTTGTTGAGTTTAGACAAAGATACTTTATTTTTCTAAACTTGTGTGTTGTCAATTTGTGGTGTTATTCATCTTTCACTTTGTGTTTTGAGTACAAATACTTTACACATTGCCTTTGGGATAGATAAGCCTGCCTGGCCATGCCACGCTACCAAAGGAAGGAGTAGTGGTTATCTAGAGTATGTATCCCCCTTTCTCTTATTAGAAGCAGGGTCCCCATGTGGGCAAAGGTACCTACCTCCGCCAACTAGAGTCCCCCATTTCCAAATCCAACATTGTCGGATCTCACAGTCGAAACATAATATCCTACGCAGATGACACCTAACTCATGATCTCCCTGACCAAATAACGTACCACCACCAGGACCAGCTTCCTCAGATGCATGATAAGTTTTGGCAACTGGATCAAGAATAACTGCCAAAAGATGAACCTGGACAACATGGAATTACTGATCTTTGGCAACAACAGCAACACCTAAAGTGACTCCTGGTGACCCTCAAACCTAGGACCCACACCTATCCCCCCCAACCAAGCTAGAAACCTTGCAATCATCATTGATTACAAGCTCACCATGAAGTCACAGATCAATGCCGTCACCTCTGCCTGCTTCCTTCCGCTCTCCATGCTACAAAAGATCTTCAAATGACTACCCCGGCACACTAGACACTCCATGACACTGGCCCTCATCATCAGCCGACTGGACTATGGCAACACTCTCTAGGTAGGAATCGCCACAAACTTCAGACAGAGACTTTAGACCATACAGACCACTGCAGCCAGACTCGTCCTCACCTTCGCTGATGAACCCACTTCACACCCCACCTTAGGCAGTTCCACTGGCTCCCCGAACAGAAGAGATGTCAATTCAAGCTGCTGATAGATTCACACAAGGCTCTACATTAACCAACGCTTGAACTTCGACCTACTGATGACAAGATTATGCTCTACCTCCTTATCTACTTGCGTCGCATCCACCAAAGCAGAAGTGGAGGATGCCACTTTTCCTACGTAACTGGAAAGACCTGGAAAAGTCTTCCTTTGCAACTGCAGAGCATCACCTCTTTTCCAAAATTCTAAAGGGCCTTCAAGACCAGGCTGTTTGAATGAGCTTCTGGGAACTGCAAGAGCCTGGATACCCTATTAGGTAATTATCAGTGCTCTATAGATCCTGATTGATTGATTGAAATTATGCACTATAAAACCAGGAAACCTGGTTTCAAAAACGTTTTGTCTGCTAGACAAAATCTGTTTTATCCTAGGCAATTAACTTATTTCACTGTTCTTCCATGCCTTCTATCGTCCCTTTTCAGAGTAGCTTAAAAAAAAACGTAATTTAGGATAGGCTCTGTAGAAAAATGTAACTTTTATATGTGTTAATAGCAGTGGCGGCTCGCATAGGACGTGCTGCGGGTGGTGAGGCGGGTTGAGGCAGAGGCAGGGTGGAGGGTGGTAAACTCGGACACACGACAGAACAGAGGACATCCGTTCCGTTGTGTGTCCAAGTTTACTACTCCCCACACTGCTCCTCCCCCACCCCATCACCCCACAGCATGCCCTATGCGAGCCGTCACTGGTTAATAGACTTAAATGTTGCTCCATATTTTATAAAAATCTAAGAGGGCTTCACATGACAGCCTACTTGCCTCTTGGTTCGCTACTAGCCAGGGCCACTGGAATTATGTGACTGAGGAGGTCACAAAATTATGCAGCAGTGTTGACTTATCTATTCATAAAAAAGGCAAATTATAATGCGTAGTGCGGTACATTTTGTTATAGTATCATTTCATTATTTTGGCATTCTCACACATGTAAACCTGCCTTTCATGTATATTTAATACCAATGTAACATCTAATTACAGTATTAAGCAACTGAAATATGACCATTAAAACTTTTTGAAGGGCCTTCCAGACATAGGAAAATATATTGCAATGTTTTTAGTTAATTTTGATCCATTTGAACAACAAACATTTTTTGGGTCAAAATCAACAGATTATGCAGAAGTCAGAAGATTATGTGGCAAATGCAGCAAGTCCAATATTATTCGAAAAGCGCTTAAAGTGCATAATTCCAGTAGCCCTTCTAATAGCATCCTCTTCACATAAATGTTTCAAAGTTTACGTTTGGAAGCTATAAATTCTGATAAATGTCAGTCAATGTAGAAAACTCATTTTAGTGCAATTAAGTGAAACACTTAGGCCCTAATTATGATGCAGGTCGGAAGAGTGATTGACCGGCATTGTTGCGGTAAAGGGACTCGAAGACAGGTAGTCGGCAGTTCTGACCTCCTAATTAGGATCCAACGGCCTTGGAGGTGGTCAGAAACATGCCTTTTGGCATTGAGGCTTGTACTGTGGCCTGGAAACGGGTGGCAGCACAAGCCCCACTGCCAAAAGGCATCTGTTTCCTGTCAAGGGAAGATATAGATTGGCAGTTTGGGCTGGACTGTTCCCATGAGGCACAGGGTCAAGACTGATTTGCAAATAGCTGTGTCTGAACTGGGGTGACGAAGTGAGCTAAAGAACGATGATCGATTCAACCAGAGCTGTGACTGGGGGTGAGTGTCTGAAAAGTTTCAGCGCTCCGTCCATTATCTCCTTGTGTTCGCTATGTTTTTAAACATCCCTGCACCCTGTGACAGGCACCTCCTGGTGCCTGCCACATGGGACATGGTTGTTTGTGGGGCACCTATGGTGCCCCCCTAGCCTCCTTGCGGAGGCCACAGAGGGATGGGAACCCTGCTAAGTGCCCCCAAAGTCTATTTACGACAGCTTTTCAATGGCTATTGGACTGCCATTAAAACGCCGTCTGAAAGGGCCATTGTAATCCCCCTTAATCCCTTTGGCAGTGCCTAAGCAGGCATCACCCTCATTGTAGGGATTACATTCAGACCTCTGGGCTGACAGGCTCCTTGAGATGTCAGCTCACCATGTGCCTTCGAAGTGAGTCCCACCAACATCATATTGAGCCCCATAGTTCCAAGTAAAAGGTAATATACTTTTTGAAATATGAGCCTTTGGTACATTTCAAATGGCTAATTATATACCATTTAGAGGTTCTCCGGTTCTGTTTTGGAGCTTAGGAGAAAACCAGGTTAGTGGCTGGACACTTCATATTAATGTGCCGATTACCCACGTTTGTTTTGAAAATGAAAACTTTTCATTTTTTTCTCCCACTTTTGCTGCAACAGTACATGACAAGAGTGGGGACTGCAGGGGGACCGGTAGCACACAGAGACCCATGAACTGATAAATGGTCTTTTGAAGACCTGCGGAGTACTTTTGATGAGGTCTAGTCAGAGTCTTCAGCCCCTGCCCAGCCTCAGCCCATGACAGCTAACAAACTTGCTGTGTATTCCACAACCCAGACTACTGGAGACAAAGGGGGAAGAGCTAAAGCCCTTTCAGGATACTGGGTGTTTAACGTCTGTGTGCAACACATTAAAGTCAGACCCCTCAACTTTGGTGCTGTGTCTATGAAAGATGTCAGCACAACTCAACTCCTGTTTTGGATAAGTCTCTCCACTCAAATGCCAAGAAGAGCGGCATACATGTTTGTAGTTGCCTGAAAAGTATGATGAGAATTGCAAGAACATCAAGCACCACATGGCTAGGGTAAAAAATTCCAAATACTCAGCTCAAACCTACCAAACTCAAAACCCACTAGGACATAAAAAGGAAAGTAGGAGAACTGATGGCACTCAACCCGACTAGAGGACCTTATTCAAAAAGTGAAACATTCTGCACTACAACGACAATGATATAAATGAAAAGAACATTGAAATCAATATGTCCCAGCCAAAATGATGGCGCTCATCTGCAAATAGTCGAAGCATGTTCATTTGGCTGTGTTTGGTCTCATAAACTGGGTGACAGTCAAAATGTCATTCAGGGCACCAAAGGAGATGTAAACAGTTTGGTAGAATGTTTCTTTTGAACATGCTCTTGTGTCACATAGCTGCTGATTGATTAAAAAGTGTTCACTGACTACATTTACATGGCTATCTAACTGACGTGGCCCTTGATACTCATTGAAGGTAAATACTGGGTAGGTATACAAAGTGTTGAATACCACACTATTTATTCAGAGGGACTCAAATACAGCAAGGGCACAAGCCCTAAAAAAAGAAATGGGAGGACTAACCAAGTTAGGCAGCACGCCAGTGACATTATGGTGCTTGTCATCACCTACTTCAAGTAGGTGATAAACCACTCGCAAAGGGGAAGGAGTCCCAAGGGGACCCCTTCCCCTTTGTGAGTATGTTGGAAAATATTTTTTTAAGAGCAGGCAGTGGTCCCAGAGACCACTGACTTTCCTTAAAGAAATAAAACTGAATATTTTCTTTTTTCTTTTTTTAAATGCATCCCGTTTTTCTTTATTAAGAAGCAGTCCCAGACATGGTGGTCTGCTGAGCCCAGCAGGCCACCATCCCAGGGAGGGCTGTCATTCCCAATGGGCTTGCAAATTGCGAGAGGCTCATTAATAATAATGGGCCTCGCAATTTGCGACCTGATTGGGAATTGCAAACAGTGTGAAATACAATGTTGCACATCGGAAATTGCGCTTCGCAAATTGCGACTTGCAAAAGAGTTGCAACTTGCGATGCGTCATTTTCTTGGTCGTACATCTGGCCCTAGGTTTGTTAACTTATTGACTTGTGATGAGCGTTAAAGTGTTAAGCTTGTTTTGCAAAAAAATGATCGCAGGCTTACTGTTTCAGTTTCCCGCTGTATTAGCGGTCACGTGCAAGCTATTTCAGCTCCGTGTGTGCAGTGGAGTACGCAAGCAGTTTCGGGTGGCTCACGCGTCTGTTTTTCTAGTCTCTTAGCTCACAAACTGTCTCGGAAAGGCACCATCAGTTGAGGAGCAATTACGGGAGATGGCATAATTAGCTGTGAGGTCACACCATCATTGCTGATGTGTATTGGCACCTAAACTCTCGCGAGAGAGCGGAAGCCAGGTTAGACTGGGCATATTAAGATTAAAAATACAGAGAATACGAGAGCATTAAGGCGAGTGCATTAAATAAAAAATAAAAAAACAAACAGCTTAGAGAGCACAGTAGGATCAGTGAGGAGAGCAGTTTATTTTGAGATCAGTGAGTTATAGGAGTATATTAAGGAATTTTTTATTAGAAGTGTTAGCATTGTTGTTTCTTTTGAAGTAAGTATGGCTACAGAGGAAGCTATTGTTAGTCAGCCGGTAGTTGAGAATAGAGTAAGTGTGGAGAGTTAGAGGAGACTGATACAATTTGTGATGAAAAGTTCTATAAGAGAGGTGTTTGAGATTGTTATGGACAAGTAATGGAAGGAGAATAGATCTGAGGAGGATTTTTGATACTTTTTGGAGGACGAAGATGAAAGAAAGGAGAAAGACCAACAAAAAGGGCTAGGAAAACTAAGCACATGGATAAAAGAGGGAAAGATGGACTTAACTCCATAAAGAAGAGTGGTGCCCTTGGCGGCACAATAAGGAAAGGTGTTCTTGGCAGCACACAGGATTACCCTAATGAGAAGAATAATATGGAACAGGATGAAACAAATGAGGGGAGGAGTGAGAAGTATTATGATGAATATGTTTTGGATGTGGATCATGAGGATGACCTAAATGACGATCTTAGGAATGATCAAGCCTCTACCTCTAAGGCAGTATTAAAGGATCCACTAGGAGAGGGAATGTTTAACTCTTATATTTGAGGTACCCTAGAAGTACGGACTGGTGGCTACTAGATCATGGCTAAGTTCATCAAACATTGGGTCAGGAAACCCTTAGAAAGAGAAGTGATAAGTGTTTTGAGAGCTGAGAGCTCTTGGCCTCAGATTGACAGTACGACCTGCCATACCCCAAATCTGGACCCTGACTTAATACCTTACTTATTTAAGTTAGGGAAAGATCCAAGGAAAGGTCTAGAGCGGTCATTGAAACAGTGTCAGGACTTTTTATTAGATGTACTAGGTCCTCTAGCGAAAATTTTGGATATGGTGGAAGAGGCATACATAAATGGAGAGCAGGTTGACCTGCAATTGTTGTGCGGATGGAGTCAGAGAGTGATGGTGTTTTTGGGCAACACCAACTCGGGATTATTATCAGAAGAAAATAGTTTTGATGAAGATCACCCCAAAACAGGGATATATAGGGAATAAGGACCCAAGTGAGAGCCCTAAAGACTTACTTTTTGGAGAAGGATTTGATAAAAGTCTGGGGAAACATGTTTCTATATATACAGCACTGGATAAGGCACAGACAAATATGAGAAGGGTATTTGGAGGTATTTTTGGTTGGGCCGGTAGACGGGGACCTTCTGCTAGCCCAGGCTTTCAGAGGTCCCAATGCAGTTTTAGTAACAGAGGAACAGGAAAGGGTTTTCAAGGTTCCTCAAACTTCTTCCATCATAGAGGAAGATTACCCAGGACAAGAGATGGAAGAGGAAGAAATCAGTCAGGACAAGGATCTTGAGGTGAGACTGCAGATACGTTCTGGCTCTTCCCTAGCAAAGGTAGGAGGAGGTTAAGATTACAAAAGATCCTTGGGTTTTAAATGTAGTTCATGGGTTCAAAATATAATTTGTACAAAGACCAGATCAGTTAGTGGAGCAAAAAGAATTGGTTCTAAGTCAAGATCAGGTAGAGATTGTGAATTTAGAGGTGAAGACCTTCTTCAGTACCTGTTCTTAACATCTGTGTTCCCCGCAAAACTTCCATTTATCAATATCTGCAGAGTCTCCATTGGATTTTCACTGCTAAACACTTAATTTTCAAGAGCCTATGTTATCCTCATAGTCTTTGTTAAAAGAAAGAGACTATCTGTCTGCACATGCATCTACTCCCATACAAATATACTTGATCATATTGCTGTGTTTCTGACAATTGGTTTATATTCCCTAAGGTTTGCAAATCATATTTTGTGGTCAATCTTTTCCTGTTCTTGCTGCCAAACATTGGAAACCACTACTTCTGACACTACTGTTCTCCTTGTTTAAAACAAGCGTCAGCAAAGCCAAGAGGTCTCGCCTATGGAAAATATATTGCCTTTGGCAATTTTTTACATGTTGCTGAGCAGTTGAGTAAAAGTTTTAAAAAAATCACTATGAAACAGCCTGCATTGACATGCACTATCGTGATTTTTCCTCTTTAAGACTTGGACAGCAGCCTGTGCTGCAGTGCAACATGTAAAAAAAAACAACAGCACAGGGATGTTTGGGGGCACACTGACAACAAATTTAGACCTTCATGCTAATTAGCGGGTTGCGCAGTGTAGCTCTAGCTTCATTGATTGTTTCAGTGATGCTCAGAGCCCTACTGTAAACACGCCTCACACACTGGCCTTCAGCAGGCCTGGCATCATATTTGATGGCATTTCCAGAATAAATATTATTACACATTAGTTTGTGTGTGCATGCATGTTGGACATAGCCCTCTTAGGGGAACTCACCCAACAGTTTTACTTTTTCCCCCGGTGTGAGAGAGATGGGCGGAAGAAGAATCTAAGAGGCCGGATGGTGGATCGATTTTGACAAGATATTATTGAAGGGACAGAAACCAAAATCTAAACATAAAGGCAGGGTCTTCTTTTCTTATCTTCTCCTATCTTTGTTTGTGATCTTCCTCTGATAAGGTTCGTCCTTTTTTTGACTTGGCACCCCAGGAGGCTCATTAAAGAGAAGGTGGCAGTAAGTTTTACTATTCATGTGTCTTACTTTCAGGACAGGGCCCTTCACCATCCCAGGAAGAGGGTGATACCCATGCAACAAAGAGAAAAAGTGCCAAAAGGAATAAGAAGGAACACAAGATATACAAAATATGACAGCCCTAAAGTCGTCTCATCCACTGTTTAGGCAGCCCCTTCTCTTCAGGGTACTGAGGATGGACTTCGGATCTGGTGCGTTAGGGTTAATGAATGGAGGGTAGGGAAGGCAGACGTCAGGATATCTCCCCTTTCTATCTACCAGATCCCACAGGGGTTAAGTGCTTGAAAATGATGTGCTTGGGATGAGGGCAGGGCTCGTGTAGGAGGAGTGAACATGATACACAGTGCTGGACTCAGGTGACAATATTATAAAACTTTGTGCAGGGCGTAGTGCCTCCCTTTCCCCAGTGCCCTCCCATCACTCCTTCCCCCCTCCCGATTCATGTCCGGCCATGGCCGTAACTCTCATGAGTTGCGACAGCTTACAGGTGTCCTCCGGTGTATCCACCTCTCCTCGGACCAGGTCTCCAAACCTCTGTCTTCTTCCAGGTCTTGAGGTGTGGCGTTCTCTGGGTCCTCCTCCTCGTCCGACGGGTCGCTCTCTCGTCGCACTGGGACTGGATGTCGTGTTACAGCATCTTCTCCCCCACAGCAGTCTGGCTTCTCTTCTCATTGGGAATCTTGCGCTCTTCCTGGGTCCCCAGGACCTCCTTACATTGGGTTGGCCCACCTCTCTTGTTTCCCATTGGCCCAAGTTTCCAGACAGGCGGACTCTCTCCTGTATGGAAGAGGCATCAGGGAACATTAACCCTTGCTCCCCCCCGGATTTTCAGGAACATCGTTCTTCATTACAGGACACATAGGTGGTAAAGGAAGGAGGTCGATGGTGGATATTGAATCTGCCCCTTCACATTCCTCTTCCCTACCTTTCTTGCCAACAAAAAAAGAGTTGAGGGGGTAGCGAGATAAGTAGTCTGCATAAATTGTTCTTTCCCTTCTCGATGACAGATGTTTAAATGAAAAGGTTGCAGACCCAAAAATCAGCTCATGATCCTGTTGATGTGTCTTTTGTTACGTAACAGCCATTCTAATGGGGCATGGTCGGTATATAAGGTGAATTCTCTTCCTTTCAGATAATAATGTAGGGTTTTGATTGCCCATTTGATAGCTAAGGCCTCTTTATCAATCACTGAATACCTTTTGTCTCAGGAAAAGAGTTTTCGGCTTATGTACAATATAGATCTCTCTTGTCCTTGGGGATCTGTTTGAGACAGAACAGCACCCAGTCCATGTTCTGAGGCGTCTGTTTGTAGGACGATAGGTTTCCTATATTCTGGGCTGAGCAATATTGGTTTCGAGGTAAGGGCAGTGTTTAGGTGTTGGAAGGCATGCCTGAGTACAGTGTTATAACTCTGCTTCTGTTTTCATATTCTTTTGTAGGAGGTCGTTTAAGGGAGCTGCCATTTGGGAGAAGTCTGGTATGAATCATCTGTGATAGCCCAGGATACCTAGGAAGGCTCTAAGGTCCTTCTTGGCCTGGGGAAAGGTAAGGTTGGCTATAGCGGCTACTTTTCCCTCCTGTGATCTAATTATTTCTTCCCCTAGGAGGTAACCCAGGTATTTTACAGATCGGGCTGCTATCCTGCTTTTGGACGGGTTAAGTGTTTGGATAACCTTGGTTCAGGGATCAAGATGTTGTTCCCAGGCAGTGCTATAAATGACAATATTTTTTATATACACCGCAGGATATTCAGCAAAGGGTTTGAGCACTGTCTTCATTATTCTCTGAAAGAAAGCGGGGACCAGTGGAACCCAAATGGGAGTACAGTGAAATGGCACAGATGTCCTGGGGTTGAGATAGCAGTCTTCTCCCTGTCTTGTTTCTTTAGGGACACTTGCCAATAACCCTTGCACAGGTCTACAGTGCTAATGGGCTTTCCCCAGTCTCTCGATCATTTCATCGACCCGCTGTAGCGGATAGGAATCAAATTGCAAGATCTTATTTACCTCCCAAAAGTCAATGCAAAACCTGATGGACCCATCAGGTTTTGGTACCAACATTCGCTGTTTGACAGTTCTATTACCCCCATGCAGAGCATTTGCTGTGCCTCATCTTCAACAGCCCGTATATGGGACTCCAGGAGGCGGTAGGGTGTAATTTTACATAATTTCCTGGTTGTGTCGTGATGGCATGTTCGATCAAGGGGGTTTTCCCTGGAGTCAAGGAAAATAGCATCAAAACCTGCAATTCAGGGTTTGTTTCTGGTCTTAAGGCAGGTCTGGGTCTATACTTTGATGATATAGAGGCATGGGGCTTCTAGCTAGATTCACCCTTGTGGGTATCACCCCTTTATTTATTTATTCAAAGAGTTTTATATAGCGCTGGCAAGACCCGAAGGTATCAGAGCGCTTTACATGAGAATCAACAATGTAACCGAACAGGTTCAACAAATTACACACTACATCAAACAATAATCAATACAATTTGTAGGAGAGAGAGAAAGGAGAGAGAGAAGTAGTGGAGGGGCAGGAGACAATAAGGAGAGATGAAAAGAAGTCTATCTAATGACCGACTGGGTAGGTGACGACCAAGGAGGGAATCCACGGCCCATCTCCCCTATAGCTAAACCAGGTTGCTCCATCGGGCATCAGACAAAATAGTACAGTCTCAATACATTGAGAGAGGAAAGAAGGAGAGACCTAACTAAAGGGAGGATGTGGAAGGAGACGACAGGAGAGACGAAAGGAAGTGCAACAATGTGGTTCAACAATATAACAGAAAAAGATCGACAATTACAAATTACATCAGACAATCAGCAATACATTAGGAGAGGAGAGAAAGCAGAGAGAAAAGTAGTGAGGTGTAGGGGAGGTGAGAAAGGGAAGAGACAACCGTAGAGACAAAAGGAAGTCTGTCTGAAGACCGACTGGGTAGATGACAACCAAGGAGGGAATCCATGGTCCATTTTCCCTATAGCTAAACCAGGTGGCTCCATCGGGCATCAGACAGAATAGTTCGGTCTCAAGTGTCGAGGGAAGAGGTTCACTGAAAAACAGGGTGGGGGCAGGGGCAGGTGTTGTCAGAGGACAGAATCTGGAAATAGAAGGAGCGGAGAGGGGAGAGGGTTGAGAGAAGAGAGAGGGGGAAGATAAGATCAGGAGAGATGCGGGAGCATTTGCCCGAAGTCCGGCTAGGTAGGTGATTGTCAAAGGAGGGAGTCCAAAGTTAATCTCCCCTATGGATCGCGAGGTAGCTCCACCGGGCATCATACATGGGATGTTTCAGCCTAGATGAGTTTGCAGCATTGGATCTCCCAGCAGAGGTGGTGTACACGCAGGGCCACATCAAAGCTCCCCCTTTGCAGCACCATTTGGCCCTTCTGCCTCACTTTCTAGTGCCCTACAGCCACCTCGCACACCGCTATTGATCATCAGTGGTTCTCCTCCTCTCAGGTCTGCTCTCCTTCAGATTCCCCAGCCACCACCGATTGCAATCAGCCCACCAGGGACCTTCCATAGGAGTCAGGAACGTGCAATTGGCTACACTTTCCTTTCCTGGTTCATGTCCAGCGGTGCTACTCGGCACATCTCACAGTGCGGGCCTCTCCACCCATTCGGGCAGCCAAGATGGCGGTCAGGCCCAAAATGGCAGTTATTTAATATTTACTAGTGCTGTATTGACTTGCGGTGGTGAGTGCCCAGAGAAGTCTTTAAACACCTCTAAGGCGTGGTATAAGGTGAGCAGGGCCAAGCACAGCTAGCAGTATTCCAGAGAGGCCTACCGAGAGGGGGACCACCAGTGTCAGTAGGTCCTGGAGATTAGGCACGGATATTCCATTTCACTGCTACCAGGGGTTAAGCGGCCGCAATCTTAGGGTCAGGCAGGGCGGAAAGATGCAGTATCAAGGCAGCAGCGTTACCGCCGCTGTAAGCACTCCAAGCTAAACGCTACCTGAGCTGTGGTCACGGTCCACACTGGACTGTCCTTGTCTGCGCAAAGCGGCTGTGAGAGGGGCTCATCCTCGCAGACACCGCGCCGCCATTTTGTGTGCCGCTCGCTTCTTCTACGCGACAGCGAATGCAGAGGAAAAACAGTGATTTCCCGCACCACTCAGGCTGCAGAGACAGTGCTCATGAATGCTTCACATCTTCCGACATCGGAATCTCCGTTTGCAACGCTCCCAAGTGCTGCTAGCCACTTTCCTCAGTGCTGCAGGCGTGCGCGGACCGGGAGCCCGTGATGACACTACCTTGCACCGAGGAGAGTAGCTCCCCTTCCATTTCTTTAACAGATTTATGTGAAAAATCTGGGTATTAGCTTTCCTCTCGGGGTCCATCTCAAGGCGATAGGTTACAGAGGTTACTATCTCTGTGACACGGAAGGGGCCCTGCCATTGCCCGAGTAGTTTGTGATCGGATGTAGGCATCATTACCAAAACATAATCGTCCACCTTCAGTATACGCTCTTTGGACTTTTTGTCATATTGGAGTTTCTGGGATCCATGTGCTTGCTCTACATGTGCTTTATATATGCTGAGTATCTGTTGGAGGTGTGTTTTGAGAATCAGGACATAGTCTGGGATAGATTTGGTTCCATCTGATTCCTCTTCCCACTACTCCCTCGCCATGTCTAATACGGTATGTGGTTGTTGGCCATACAGCAATGCAAAGGGGGAGTACTGGGTGCTTTTCTTGGACTTACATCATATAGCAAAAAGTGCGCGGGGTAACATGCTTTTTTAATGTTGTTTTGAGGGTGACATTATACCTCTCCACTAATCCGGTCATCTGGGGGTGGTACGCTGCCGTACTGATTTGCTTGATATTCAGTTATAGGCATACCTGCTTCATTAGCTTGGATATGAAGGAGTACCCTGGTCAGTTATGATCTCCCTGGGAAAACTCACCTGAGAAAATAGGTTTATCATTGCCTTTGCGATATGGAGGGCATTAGGCCTCAGAAAAGCAAGTGGAGTAGTCTTCTAACACAAGCACATGCCTACAACCACTTCGGGAGCGAAGCAAAGGTCAGATTATGTCCATCCCTCCTCTGGAGAAGGATTCACTAATAATGGGTAGAGGACATAATGGGACCTTCGAAGGGATAGGCAATTCTCTAGACAAACGGGGCACTCTTTGCACTACTTATGGATCTGCTGGTATATACCTGGCTAAATGAATCTTTCAAGGATCATTTTCTCTGTCTTCTCCTCACCGAAGTGCCCCCCTAATAGACGGCTATGAGCGAGGAACATCACCTTCTCTCTATATTGTTGGGGTACCAGAAATTGATGACATGGGCCCTTTCCCCCTTTTCTATACACCAACCCCTGTTTGATGAAAAATGGGGACCTACTTGCTCAGACTCTTCGGTATCGGTGGCCCTATTTCATGCTTCTCCCAGGGTGGGGTCTTCCCTCTGGGCAGCAAAGAATCCCCTGTCATACTGCCATGAGGGTTCTTCTTTTGTTTGGGTCAGCGCGACCCTTGTCCAGTCTTTCTTCTTTAGTTTCTTTTGTGTCCCACTTTTTCTGGGTTTCCCAGGCGGGAAGGCAAGACTAGGCACTTGGGAAAAAGGGGCGGACTGGCACCATTCATCACTGTTGGCCCACGCCATTGGTACTAACATTGAAATATAAGGATAGTCTGTTCCTAAAACCAGGCGCTCTGGTAATCTGGGAAACAAACCCACACGCAGTGGAACTGGCTTGAAGGAGGTTCCATGTTGTACCTGTGTGTCTATGGTAGGGTACCGCTTGTTATCGCTGTGTACACATTGGGATTTAACCACTCCAGTGATTTGGGCAACCCCTCCAGGGATAGATGTAGGCTGTATCATGCTCTGTAGACAACCCGTGTCAACCAGAGCTAGTCTGTTTTCACCATTTACCCTTACTATGCAATAGTAAGGTTTTTGTTCCAGTGAGAGTACAGTAGAATGAACGGGTTAGGCTAACCTCCATGGGTTCCTCTTTTTGGGGACACAAGGGCGATATGGCAAAAGGCACCACAGTTAAAACACTGAGATCCAAGGTGGGGCAGTGGTTGGATTGGTAAGGTTAAAGGGCTGGGCAACAACGTCATTGTATCCAGTTTACGGGGACCGGGCGGTTTGGTTGCCCTAACAGGGTCCCCACCAGATGGTCTTTAATGATGTTCTTCCCACCCTGTTGAAGCTCCTGTGCTCAGTTGAAGGTGATAGCTACCTCCACAGACCTTTCCAAGGTTAATTGTGTGTGTTGCTGAACTCACTTCTGTACATGGGGATACAAGGAAGTCAGATACTGCTCGAGATAGATTCTCTCCATTATTTCTTCTTTTTAGGGGGTTAGGGGTTTTAACCACCGGTGGGCCAGGTCACGACACAGTAGGAGAGTGCTCAAGGGGTCTCTTGGGGCCCCTCTTTTACTTCCGGGCCTCTCAGGAATATTGTTCCTGATTACAGGACACATAGGCGGTAAAGGAAGGAGGTAGATGGTGGATATCGAGTTTACCCCCTCAACCCCAATCTTTGCTGACTCTGCGTATGACCGTAGGAATCTGGCACCTTCCCCCTTTACTGCAGAAGGAAGGTGGGGCCTTACCCTCATTGGGCAGGGGTTGCTTATGCCAAGGGTTTAGGTGCCATACCTCCATGCACCTCGTAAACAGGGTCAGCACATACCCGGGGAGGTACAGTATTGGCTAATAGTTGTAATAATGAGTGTGTCACTCACCAGGTAGACTGTCAACCATGTTTTGGGCCTGTAAGAGCAGGCCGATGGAGCACCATTGTGCCCCTGCCTAGGTTGGCATCACTTATGCCTCAACCGATCCTGAGTTGGTCATCCCATACCATGAGGGTACCGCCCTAAGGAAGCCCTAAAGGGTGCAGAGGGTGGTGGCAGGCTGAAGGCCGGGCAGGTACATATGGATGTTCCCTGCCAAGGTAGTGAGGAACACCCCCAAATGAGGCTTTCCCTATGTTAGAGTTTGGCTCCTCCTAGGGGATACTCTCGGAGGGGGCTGCTGATTTACTTGTGTGGCCTTAGGGCTCTGAGCACTTCTTCACTGTCAAGGCAGTGTAGAAGAGCGCTTTCCTTTTTAGGTCTCGCACCTGCGAACCGGATCGCGAAAGCGATCCGTCGCTGCGAGACTTATTGTGATCATTTCAGTTTTCAAGGACTCAAGGGGAACAGACAAGAGACAAGAGATGTGAACGCGCAGATCTTCGACTTGGATTAGGTCGCGCGCGTCAACTGTGAAGAGCATGTCAGTTTCAGTTTTACACGAGCAGTTCTACATTTTGTTACTTTGTTGCAGTTTTAAAGGCTGGTTTGTGAAGAACATGTCAGTTTCAGTGTCCCCTTGCCAACTGTGTGCAAACAGCTTCTGCATACAATTTGTTTTAATGGTTTTTTTAAATATAATGTGCGTGTTTTAATACAAGTGTGTTGAAAAGTGGGTGTTTTCGATAATTAGTCCGTAAAGAAGTGTTTGTGTTTAACTACAATAATAATGTGTGTGTTTTCAATACAATGAGCATGTTAGGAAGTGTTTGTGCTGTACAGTGGAGTGCTGCGTTGTAGAGTGCAGCGCTGTATAGTGGGGTGGTGTGTTGTAGAGTGGACTAGTGTGCTTTGTGGAGTAGTGCATTGTAGAGTGGAGCATTGCGCTGTAGAGTAGAGCGCTGCGCTGTAGAGTGGAGCGCTGCGCTGTAGAGTGGAGCGCTGCGCTGTAGAGTGGAGCGCTGTAGAGTGGAGCGCTGCACTGTAGAGTGGAGCGCTGCGCTGTAGAGTGAATGCTGCACTGTAGAGTGGAGCGCTGCGCTGTACAGCAGAATGCTGCGTTGTCTAGTGTTGCGCTGTAGAGTGGAGCACTGCGCTGTAAAGTGGAGCGCTGCGCTGTAGAGTGGAGCGCTGCGCTGTAGAGTGGAGCGCTGCGCTGTAGAGGGGAGCGCTGCGCTGTAGAGTGGAGTGCTGCGCTGTAGAGTGGAGCGCTGCGCTGTAGAGTGGAGCGCTGCACTGTAGAGTGGAGCACTGCGCTGTAGAGTAGAGTGCTGCGCTGTAGAGTGGAGTGCTATACTGGGGAGTTCTGTGCTGTAGAGTGGAGCGCTGCGTTGTGTAGTGCTGCGCTGTAGAGTGGAGCGCTGCGCTGTAGAGTGGAGCGCTGCGCTGTAGAGTGGAGCGCTGCGCTGTAGAGTGGAGCGCTGCGCTGTAGAGTGGAGTGCTATACTGGGAAGTTCTGTGCTGTAGAGTGGACTGCTGCATTGTAGAGTGGAGTGTTGCGTTGTAGAGTGGAGTGTTGCGCTGTAGAGTGGAGTGTTGCACTGTAGAGTGGAGTGTTGCACTGTAGAGTGGAGCGCTGCGCTGTATAGTGAGTGCTGCTCTGTAGAGTGGAATGCTGCGCTGTACAGTGGTGTGCTAAATTGGGAAGGTCTGCGCTGTAAAGTGGAGTGTTGTGTTGTGTAGTGCTGCGCTGTAGAGAAGGGGGTGGTGATGAACAGAGTGTCTGAATTAAGCAGACCACTCTTACCCAGTCCAAAGATCAGGGCTTGATCCATCACCGTTTTTTAGCTCACTGCACCATCCCAGCTCAGAACTTGGCTATATGCAAATTAGTCTGACCCTGGCCCAGTGCATCATGGGAACAGGGCAGACCAAACTACCAAGCCAATTCTTATACTGGGAATGAAACAAGCTACCGGGGACCGGTTTCTGGCATTTCAGCCGTCTTCGGCCCGGCTTGCTTTAATCCTGATGGTGCAATGAGCTAGGGACTCACATCTGAGTATACCCTTCCACGCTTATGGTGGACAAAAATGATTCAGAAAAGGGGGTGGTGATGAACAGAGTGTCTGAATTAAGCAGACCACTCTTACCCAGTCCAAAGATCAGGGCTTGATCCATCACCGTTTTTTAGCTCACTGCACCATCCCAGCTCAGAACTTGGCTATATGCAAATTAGTCTGACCGTGGCCCAGTGCATCATGGGAACAGGGCAGACCAAACTACCAAGCCAATTCTTATACTGGGAAGGAAACAAGCTACCGGGGACCGGTTTCTGGCATTTCAGCCGTCTTCGGCCCGGCTTGCTTGAATCCTGATGGTGCAATGAGCTAGGGACTCACATCTGAGTATACCCTTCCACGCTTATGGTGGACAAAAATGATTCAGAAAAGGGGGTGGTGATGAACAGAGTGTCTGAATTAAGTAGACCACTCTTACCCAGTCCAAAGATCAGGGCTTGATTCATCACCGTTTTTTAGCTCACTGCACCATCCCAGCTCAGAACTTGGCTATATGCAAATTAGTCTGACCCTGGCCCAGTGCATCATGGGAACAGGGCAGACCAAACTACCAAGCCAATTCTTATACTGGGAAGGAAACAAGCTACCGGGGACCGGTTTCTGGCATTTCAGCCGTCTTCGGCCCGGCTTGCTTGAATCCTGATGGTGCAATGAGCTAGGGACTCACATCTGAGTATACCCTTCCACGCTTATGGTGGACAAAAATGATTCAGAAAAGGGGGTGGTGATGAACAGAGTGTCTGAATTAAGCAGACCACTCTTACCCAGTCCAAAGATCAGGGCTTGATCCATCACCGTTTTTCAGCTCACTGCACCATCCCAGCTCAGAACTTGGCTATATGCAAATTAGTCTGACCCTGGCCCAGTGCATCATGGGAACAGGGCAGACCAAACTACCAAGCCAATTCTTATACTGGGAAGGAAACAAGCTACCGGGGACCGGTTTCTGGCATTTCAGCCGTCTTCGGCCCGGCTTGCTTGAATCCTGATGGTGCAATGAGCTAGGGACTCACATCTGAGTATACCCTTCCACGCTTATGGTGGACAAAAATGATTCAGAAAAGGGGGTGATGATGAACAGAGTGTCTGAATTAAGCAGACCACTCTTACCCAGTCCAAAGATCAGGGCTTGATCCATCACCGTTTTTTAGCTCACTGCACCATCCCAGCTCAGAACTTGGCTATATGCAAATTAGTCTGACCCTGGCCCAGTGCATCATGGGAACAGGGCAGACCAAACTACCAAGCCAATTCTTATACTGGGAATGAAACAAGCTACCGGGGACCGGTTTCTGGCATTTCAGCCGTCTTCGGCCCGGCTTGCTTGAATCCTGATGGTGCAATGAGCTAGGGACTCACATCTGAGTATACCCTTCCACGCTTATGGTGGACAAAAATGATTCAGAAAAGGGGGTGGTGATGAACAGAGTGTCTGAATTAAGCAGACCACTCTTACCCAGTCCAAAGATCAGGCTTGATCCATCACCGTTTTTTAGCTCACTGCACCATCCCAGCTCAGAACTTGGCTATATGCAAATTAGTCTGACCCTGGCCCAGTGCATCATGGGAACAGGGCAGACCAAACTACCAAGCCAATTCTTATACTGGGAAGGAAACAAGCTACCGGGGACCGGTTTCTGGCATTTCAGCCGTCTTCGGCCCGGCTTGCTTGAATCCTGATGGTGCAATGAGCTAGGGACTCACATCTGAGTATACCCTTCCACGCTTATGGTGGACAAAAATGATTCAGAAAAGGGGGTGGTGATGAACAGAGTGTCTGAATTAAGCAGACCACTCTTACCCAGTCCAAAGATCAGGGCTTGATTCATCACCGTTTTTTAGCTCACTGCACCATCCCAGCTCAGAACTTGGCTATATGCAAATTAGTCTGACCCTGGCCCAGTGCATCATGGGAACAGGGCAGACCAAACTACCAAGCCAATTCTTATACTGGGAAGGAAACAAGCTACCGGGGACCGGTTTCTGGCATTTCAGCCGTCTTCGGCCCGGCTTGCTTGAATCCTGATGGTGCAATGAGCTAGGGACTCACATCTGAGTATACCCTTCCACGCTTATGGTGGACAAAAATGATTCAGAAAAGGGGGTGGTGATGAACAGAGTGTCTGAATTAAGCAGACCACTCTTACCCAGTCCAAAGATCAGGGCTTGATCCATCACCGTTTTTCAGCTCACTGCACCATCCCAGCTCAGAACTTGGCTATATGCAAATTAGTCTGACCCTGGCCCAGTGCATCATGGGAACAGGGCAGACCAAACTACCAAGCCAATTCTTATACTGGGAAGGAAACAAGCTACCGGGGACCGGTTTCTGGCATTTCAGCCGTCTTCGGCCCGGCTTGCTTGAATCCTGATGGTGCAATGAGCTAGGGACTCACATCTGAGTATACCCTTCCACGCTTATGGTGGACAAAAATGATTCAGAAAAGGGGGTGATGATGAACAGAGTGTCTGAATTAAGCAGACCACTCTTACCCAGTCCAAAGATCAGGGCTTGATCCATCACCGTTTTTTACCTCACTGCACCATCCCAGCTCAGAACTTGGCTATATGCAAATTAGTCTGACCCTGGCCCAGTGCATCATGGGAACAGGGCAGACCAAACTACCAAGCCAATTCTTATACTGGGAAGGAAACAAGCTACCGGGGACCGGTTTCTGGCATTTCAGCCGTCTTCGGCCCGGCTTGCTTGAATCCTGATGGTGCAATGAGCTAGGGACTCACATCTGAGTATACCCTTCCACGCTTATGGTGGACAAAAAGGATTCAGAAAAGGGGGTGGTGATGAACAGAGTGTCTGAATTAAGCAGACCACTCTTACCCAGTCCAAAGATCAGGGCTTGATCCATCACCATTTTTTAGCTCACTGCACCATCCCAGCTCAGAACTTGGCTATATGCAAATTAGTCTGACCCTGGCGCAGTGCATCATGGGAACAGGGCAGACCAAACTACCAAGCCAATTCTTATACTGGGAAGGAAACAAGCTACCGGGGACCGGTTTCTGGCATTTCAGCCGTCTTCGGCCCGGCTTGCTTGAATCCTGATGGTGCAATGAGCTAGGGACTCACATCTGAGTATACCCTTCCCCCTTTTCTGAATCGTTTTTGGCCACTATAGGTGTGGCAGGGTATACTCAGACATGAGTCCCTTTCTCACTGCACCATCAGGATTCAAGCAAGCCGGGCCGAAGAAGGCTGAAATGCCAGAAACCGTCCCCGGTAGCTTGTCTCCTTTCTGGTGAAGAATTGGCTTGGTAGTTTAGTCTGCCCTGTTCCCATGATGCACTGGGCCAGGGACAGACTGATTTGCATATAGCCAGGTTCTGAGCTGGGATGGTGCAGTGAGATAAATAACGGTGATGGATCAAGCCCTGATCTTTGGACTGGGTAAGAGTGGTCTGCTTAATTCAGACACTCTGTTCATCACCACCCCCTTTTCTGAATCGTTTTTGGCCACTATAGGTGTGGCAGGGTGTACTCAGACATGAGTCCCTTTCTCACTGCACCATCAGGATTCAAGCAAGCCGGGCCGAAGAAGGCTGAAATGCCAGAAACCTTTCCCCGGTAGCTTGTCTCCTTTCTGGTGAAGAATTGGCTTGGTAGTTTAGTCTACCCTGTTCCCATGATGCACTGGGCCAGGGACAGACTGATTTGCATATAGCCAGGTTCTGAGCTGGGATGGTGCAGTGAGATAAATAACGGTGATGGATCAAGCCCTGATATTTGGACTGGGTAAGAGTGGTCTGCTTAATTCAGACACTCTGTTCATCACCACCCCCTTTTCTGAAGCGCTGTAGAGTGGAGCACTGCACTGTGGCGTGCTGCGCTGTAGAGTGGCGCGCTGTGCTGCGGACTGGAACGCTGCGCTGTACAGTGGTGTGCTAAATTGGGAATGTCTGCGCTGTAAAGTGGATTGTTGTGCAGTGCTGCGCTGTAGAGTGGAGCACTGCGCTGTAGAATCGAGCACTGCGCTGTACAGTGGAGCCCTGCAATGTAGAGTGGAGCAGTTCGCTATAGAGTGGAGCACTGTACTGTAGAATGGAGTGCTGCATTGTATAGTGCTGCATTGTATAGTGCTGCGCTGTAGAGTGGAGTGCTGGTTCTATGAAGTGCTACACTGTAGACTGGGGTGCTGCGTTTTGTAATGCTGCGCTGCAGAGTGGAGCGTTGCGCTGTAGAGTGAATGCTGCACTGTAGAGTGAATGCTGCGCTGTAGAGTGGAGCGCTGCGCTGTAGAGTGAATGCTGCACTGTAGAGTGAATGCTGCGCTGTAGAGTGGAGCGCTGCACTGTACAGCAGAATGCTGCGTTGTGTAGTGTTGGGTTGTAGAGTGGAGCGCTGCGCTGTAGAGTGGTGCGCTGCTCTGTAGAGTGGAGCGTTGCGCTGTAGAGTGGAGTGCTATACTGGGAAGTTCTGCGCTGTAGAGTGGACTGCTGCGTTGTAGAGTGGAGCGCTGCGCTGTGAAGTGGAGCGCTGTAGAGAGGAGCACTGTGCTGTAGAGTGGAGCGCTGCGCTGTAAAGTGGAGCGCTGCGCTGTAGAGGGGAGCGCTGCGCTGTAGAGTGAATGCTGCACTGTAGAGTGAATGCTGCGCTGTAGAGTGGAGCGCTGTGCTGTAGAGCAGAATGCTGCGTTGTGTAGTGTTGCGCTGTAGAGTGGAGCGCTGCGCTGTAGAGTGGAGCGCTGCGCTGTAGAGTGGAGCGTTGCGCTGTAGCACTCTGCACTCAGCAACAATCTGCACTTTGTGTTCAGTGGCAATTTGCACCTTGCATTCAGTAACAATCTGCTGTCTGCGCTTAACAACAATATGCACTGTGCATTTAACATTGTACACTTAATAGCGATCTGCACCCTGCACTCATTAACAATTTGCACTTTGCACTCAGAAACAATCTGTGGCCTGCACTTAGCAGCAAACTGCTCTCTGCACTTAATAGGCACTCTGCACTTAACAACAATGTGCATTTTGCATTCAATACCAGTCTGCAGTTTACACTACTATGTACTTTGCCCTTAACAATACATATCGCTCTATTACATACAACTCAACAGCAGACATCCACTACAACACATACCATTCTATTACAGCATACACCATACTACAAGCTAATTCTTGAGACAATAAAAAAGCTTTCTAAAACAACAATACGTTTGTTAAGTAAGGCACATATAGCTTCAATGAAGGGCAAATGCTTAAACAATTGTAAGGCATACAGCTATTTACATCGAGATGGCACTTCCCTGTTGTTGCAAAATATGTTTTTGCTTAGACATTTAGTTTCGTTCTTAGCCGTGCTTACACATTCAGTTTCATTTTCAGTCATGCATGGACAGCTGGCTTCAATTTGGACACACGAACGACAACATTTGCCCATTTAGATGCTATATATTCGTAGAAACTTTCTTATAACATAAAAGCCATTTTAGTACAAACAAAGCGTTTTTAAACTGCGTACATGTAACTCAGACATTATTAAATTTTCTTTAAAAGGACTTAGAACATTAGGTGTGTTTTAAATAGCCTTTAAAAATAACTACAATTCTTCTGAACAAAAAATGTTAAGTTATTCTCTTTATGTGTTGCAGTTTACGCTTTCAAGGCTCCAAAATACATAAAGAAACACAAAATAAAAGCTCAAACAACTGAAAGGTATATTAGCAATTCGATCCTATTCATTAAGTGCTTTTGCAATCTCACTTAAACAAAATAACTTCACATTCTCATTATTATTCTGTATTGCAGTCTATGACCACGCAGTTTTTAAATCACAAACAGTCTTACAAACCAACTAATGCTCAAATTAATATGCCATATTGTTAGAAAAGTACAATTCATTTACACGTTATTAATACTTATTACGTATACACTGTTCTATAACTAATCTACATTGCACATTCCTTTACAGTGTGCGCGCATCTTTCTACAGCATGCGCCCTCACAGCGTGCACCTCTAGACAGTGTGCACCACTTTATAGTGCAAATTTCCTACAATGCCCACCCCTCTACAATGCGCACCTTACTACAAGACTTATTCCTCTACAGCGTACATCCTGTTACAGTGCACAGCCTTGTACAGTGCGCAACATTATAGCAGGTACCCCTTTGCAGTGTGCACCTCTCCACAGCTTAGGCGCTTCTACAGCATGCACTACTCTACAGCGCATGCCCTTCTACACTGCATGCCTTTTGAAGCGTATGGTATTTTACAGCGTGTACTACTGTACAGTGCACAACGCCTGCAACACCTACTCCTCTACAGCAGGCACCTTACTACATTGCACATCTCTCTACACCATACATCCCATTACAGCGCACATCCCGGTACAATGCACATTCCTGTACAGCGTGTAACACTATAGCGTGCATAACTGTACAGCGCGCAGCCCTTTACAGCACAGATGCCTCTACTACCACTGTAAAATGCACACTCCTGTACAGCATGAAACACTTAAGCGCGCACCCCTCTATAGCACTGACGTCTCTACAGGGCGCATTTCTTTGCAGCATGCACCCTTCTACAGGGTGCACTTGGGTACTGCATGCATCTTTATACTGCATGCGTCTCTATACTGCGCACGCCCCTTTACAGTGTACATTGCTCTAAAGCACACGCCAATGTACAGTGCACACCACTCTACAACGCATAGTATTGTACATCGCACATTTTCTACAGTGCACAGCATTCTACAATGGACACCACTCTAGAACGCGCACCACTCTACAAAATGCGCACCTGTAGAATGCATAGCACTCTATAACGCACAGCACTCTACAATGCACAATTTAAAGCGCACATTGTTCTACGACGCACCAAATTGTACAATGAGCACTACTCTACAACATACACTACTCTACAACACACACCTATTTACAGCGCACACCACTCTAGCACGCACTCTAATCTACAGCACATATCACTTTACAATGCATACCAATCTAAAGCACATATTAATTTACAGCGCATATCGCTCTGCAACATGCAGTCCTCTACAACACATAGCCCTTTACAGCGCACAATGCTGTACAGTGCACATCCCTGTATAGTGCATAAACTTCTACAGCATATTGCCTTTTACAGCGCATACCATTGTACAATGCATGTTGTACTACAGTACACGTCGTTTTACAGCGCACGCTCCTCTACAGCGCATGCTCCTTTACAGCGCATGCCCCTTGACAGCGCATGCCTAATTACAGCACATGCCCGTTTACAAAACATGCCCTTCTACAGCACACATTGTTTTGCAGTGCATACTACTATACAGTACATACAATTCAATAGCACATACTGCTCTACAGTATGCAACACTATAGTGCAAAACATTCTACAGTGTGCAACATTTTACGCACATATCAATCTACAAAGCACTACTCTACAACGTACACCGCTCTACTGCACATTCTACTGTACAGTATACATCACTCTATAATACACATCACTCTATAACATACAGTACTTTACAGTACATATTACTGTACAATGCACCACAGCTCATGGTACAAAGAGCAAAAGGTTTGGGTGCCCGTCAGGTATTGCAGCGCCGACCTGACAAGGGGCAGGCTCATATGATGAAGCATGACACCTAGCTTTGGGTGTGTAAGAGCCCTAGTTACGATAAGGGAATCCCCCCTCCCTTGTCCCTGCAAACACGAAGTGGTCCAGTTGGACTCACTATGCTTTGGCCCCTCTTGGTCCTCTACCAACCACACACAGAGGAACTTCTTACTCTCTTTGCTTACTAGTCATTTTGGGGCTTGTACATGGACTACGTTAAACAAGCACCCAGTCCCTCCTTTTGTTGAATAAATTATTAAAGAGATATCCCTCAACAACATAGGTAGCTGCCTATTCAGTATACCCAAAGACATGCCGCGCACTGCTCCAAGCATACGTGCCCGTGTTTCTAAAACTAAAATGCTGTAAAATGTGTGTGACGTGCAGCCTCACATACAGTCAGTTGCACACAGTACTATCTATGTAATGTGCTTAGTGCAGCAATGCAGAAATAAATACATAAGGAAGTCAGCCACACAGACTGAAAATCGTTCCCTTATTAGTTATATGTATCATGTGTTAGATTCAGAGCTAACAGTGCACTATTAATGCATTTTTTTTTAACATAACTGTCCCTTCCATACCTGGTCAGGGGTAGTAACGGCTATATATATATATGGCGGCATACTGATGTGGGGCGAAAAAACTTTAAAT
Source organism: Lissotriton vulgaris (assembly GCF_964263255.1). NCBI lineage: Eukaryota > Metazoa > Chordata > Amphibia > Caudata > Salamandridae > Lissotriton > Lissotriton vulgaris. The sequence continues at coordinate 562,886,510 of NC_141695.1, forward strand.
AAATAAGAAACGCACGAAAAAATGGGTCCGCGTTGTCTATCTGAGTCCGTGGTTGGTGACTGGATTCTGGAAGGATAGAGTACTGGAATATATATATATATATATATATATATATATATATATATATATATATATATATATATATACTTACAATTAAAAGCACACACTTACTTTACAGCTCAGTTGTTAACTCTTTGCACTGATGCTCAAAAACAATAAATATTTGCCACAAACCTTGGAGTGATTTGATCAATAAATGCCAATTTCCGAATACCCAGCTCCCAACCACCCTTTACACTTGCAGATTAGCCTTAACAATTGCAGATTAACTCGTTGTAGTGTACATTTGAATTTCTTTCAGTGTTCCCATACAACAGCACTCAACCTCTACACAGCACATTCAAAGCACGGCAGCGAGAACATTACTTAATTTGCAAAAGTGTATAAGTGTTAGGAGTTGCAGCTCGCCTCAGTTCTGCAGTAAAACCGGTTAGCTGAGCTCGAATCTGGAATTATTCTCAGGGTCTGAAGATATCATGGAGGTGATTTATCTCAGCCTTTCATCATTTTGTGTTCCACACATTCCGCTCAGTATAGTGTCAGAAAAATGGGTTCATTTCAGATCCCTGTGTGCAAGCAGCTGTTAGGAGCGCACTTGTGCGTGCTCGGAGTTCACTAGTCTATGCTGAACAATCTGCATCTGTTCACGCCAGAAGTGCGTGAGTGTTTTCGGCATTACCCCCTGGCTGATAACTGAATCCATGTGAGTCTGTCATGACTAGGAAAAGTGGACGGCAGTCAGACATGTTTGAACTGGAAACAAACCACCAGTCTCTGTGCTCTTTCATCATTCAGAACTCTTGTTCCGCACACCCTTTGTTCCATTGTCCTTACCCTTCTGCCCTCTTTCGTACTGTTTCCTCCCTGTGTTTTTCTCTGCGCTATTCGCTTCTCTTCGCCCTTTATGCTTCAGTTCTCTGTGCCACTCTACACCCTTGGATTCTCCTGACCTCTGTAACCTTCTATTATCAGCGTCCTTGTACCTCTTCCTGCACCATGCGATGCTCTGGGTCTCTGGGCCCTTCAGTTCTCCTAGCCCCTGCGCCTTCCTTCTTGGGACCCTTTGGGCCTCTCTCCCTGGGGCCTCCAGTTCTGTCTCCCTCCTGTACTCTCTGTTTCTCTGTGCCCACGACCCATTCGTCTCACTCTCTCTCTTTCCTTGCATCCTCTGGTACGCTAGGCCCCTCCTCCACCCTTGGCCTTGGGTTCTCTCACCCCCTCCCTCTGGTTACTCTGCATCTTGCAGTTCTCTTACTTGAGCCTTCGGATCTTCAGTCCCTCTCTTTCTCTGTGGCCCCACTCCCTTCAGTACAGTGGGCCTATGCAGCTTTCGCCCACCCCTACAACTTTTGGTTCCATTTGCTCTCTTTCAAGTTTTCTAAACACCTCCACCCTTCGGTTCTCTGCTTCTTGCACCCTTCGGTTCTCTGGCCCCTCCAACCTTCGGTTCTCTGCTCCTTGCACCCTTCGGTTCTATGGCCCCTCCACCCTTCGGTTTTCCTCACCACTGGGCCCTTCAGTTCTCTTGGACCCTGCACTCTTTGGATCTCGGGGCCCTTGCGGCTTTCGGTTCTCTCTCTCTCCCAGCACCATGCGCTTCTTTGGGCCTCTGAACCTTTCAGCTCTCTTCTCCTGCACCCATCGGTCCTGGGACCTGTTATGGCTGTCTGTCTATCTCTGCTCCCGCCGGCCCTGGGTCCCTTCTTGCACCCTATGGTTCTGTGGCCCTCCTGTACCCTACGGTTCACTCTCTCTTCGCCTCTCTCAGCGCATCCACTCTTCCGTTCTCTTGCTCTCCTTGCAACCTTTGGTTCTCCCCCCTGCATCTTTTGTTTATCTTGCTACATATTTCGGTTCTCACGTCTATATGGGTTTATCATAATAAGAAATAAATGGGGTCTCTCTTTTTCTCTCCTTACATCCTTCGGTTCTCTGGGCCTCTGAGTCCTTCCATTCCAGGAGTCCCGTCGCGGCCGGCAAGAGGGGGTAAAGGGGGGGGGAGGGAGCTCGGCGCGAGTGTGGAGGGAGCGACAGAGTAATGTAAATAAAATTTCAACTAAACTTACCATAACACCTTCCTCCCACTGAGTCCTTCGGATCACGTGCCACCGCTCCTGCTGCTCCTGGCTGGGTCTGCCTTAACCTAGGCAGCCTCCCTCCCGCTCCCCTAAGCCACACTCTCACTGCATGTGGGGGGCGTGGGGCCCCTCAAGAGATTCATTCCCGGTCTGATCTGGGCGGCGCGAGGAGGGGCCCAGTCCTGAGTTAGAAATGGCATCTGTTACGCCAGGGCCCGGGCGTGCGCATGCGCACCAACCATTTCATTAATGAAGAGGCCATGGCATGCGCGCACTGAAGAGGTTTGGTTGCTACCTTTGCTGAGTGAGGGCCGCCTTGAAGCGCGAGGCCCCCAGGCCCCCCCACACTGCGGGGGCCTGTGTTACGCCCCTGTGGAGAAGGGGCAAAGTCAGCCACTGTCCGATGGCAGAACACCGAGGGACATATTCAGAAAGGCATATTGGAATATATGAAGCAGGTACTTACTTTTGCATGCCATTGTGAACTGTCTCCAAAAGATTAAAAAAAATAATAATGATACACACTTGGTGCACATAAAAAGCTCTGCACTCTGTGTGTGCACTTTCACTAATATGGAATTGGACGTTTGGGGCCATTTCACAAAAGTGCAATAGCATGTGAAAGAGCATTCGTGCATTACTACTTCCTGGCCTCATAAATGCCTTTGTAAACAGACCTCTCTATCCTGTAGTATGTGCCTCCCAACAGCCTACACCGAAAATCAATTGGTGCTGGGGTGCGTGCAGGGCGGCTGGGGCCTCTCAAAGTATAAAGTCCACTCTGTCGAGCAACTGTTGGATGAAAAGTCCCATGCACAACCAGAAAGAAGCATCTCTTATTAGGGCTCCAATATTTAATGTTAAAAATCTTTATTCATGCCATTTTCACTTAATTCTTTTTCTTGAAATTATCAATATCAGGATTTCCGTCCTTTTACAGCATTCTTTCCATTTAACAATAATTTCAGGTCTAGCTCCTCCCCAGACTCTTGACAGGCATCCCTTCCACCGAAGTTTAAGTGAGTCATGCATTAAACTGAGGCAACGCCCTCCACAGACTTTTACATCACTCATATTAAAGAAGCATTTGCAATGCAATAGATCTCGCGTTTACGCAAGTTTAAGCCATTGGCATTGTAAATGACAATGCCTTTTATGTTTTAAAACCAAAACATAAATAAAAAGCATTGTCATTTATAATGCCAATAGCATAAACTAGTGTAAATACGAGACCTATCCTCTCCATCCATCCATCCCCTCCACTCCACTCCATCCATCCATGCATCCCCCCACTCCATCCATCCATCCATCCCCTCCACTCCATCCATCCATCAATCCACCCATCCATCCATCCCCACTCCATCGCTATCATCTTGCAAATCATCTTTATACACCAATACAGACTTTGTTAAAAATGTAGTGCAACACATTGTCATATACAATGCCAATAACTCAAACTTTAATGCTGCGAGACCTATTGCATTGCAAATGTTTGTTTAGACATGCTAGGAAGAGATACTGACTCAATATTCTGAAACCTGGGCCAGTTTGTCAATGCAGACTGGAGAGTGCGCATTTTCACCTGTGGGTGTGTGCACTGGCCCTTATACTGTTTCAAATATGTGTCCCACCTGCCATTGCAGGCTTGAGGATATGCCCTGCACCTATAGCATTTTGGATAGGTGCCCAGCCCGCCATTGTGGGTTAGTGAGGTCATACCTGCATCCATGGTGTCTCACACCAGGGTTATAGCTGGCCGTCACAGTCCGGGTGTGCGCGATTGCATCCATAAAGGGGCAACCCATGTCCGGCAGGTCCGGGCAAGGTGGTGTGTGCGCACTTGCACCCAAAGTGCTAGGGCCTGGTATGCCCATGTGCCCAATCAGTCATTGATGATCGGTGTGTGCACACTGGCATCTATCATGAGTAACCTCATGAGTAGCCTTCCATTGCAGACCACTGTATGTGCACACCCACACCGATGGTGCTGTGATTGAGTGTGTCACCTGCCATCTCAGACTGACACCCATATAGTTAAACCCAGGTCCATAATGCCATTGCAGACTTAGGCAGGCGCAAGTGCACCCCTGAGTTCTTTGTGTCCAGCCTGCCAGTGCAGGTCTGATTGCACAGTAGTGCATGTGCTGCAAGGTAGTGAGGAATACCTGTGCATGTTTTCACTACCTATGAGGCTTGCTCTTCCCATAGTTGAACATGGGAAAGTAGTTGACATCATTTTGGGTTGCAATAGTGGATTGTAGTGGAACAGCCTAAAGATGTTTCCTATCAATGGATTCCCCATGACAAACACTTTCCAATGGTGAATGGGGTTTGGCTTCACTCACTGAGAAATGTCACTCATAGAATAAGGAAAGTTTGATGCTTTAATATTCACATGTGCCAGGGTGTCTGGCTGTGGTGGATACCAGAGGTCGGGGGAGCACCTCTGTGAGTAGTAGTAGTAGTAATTGATTGATTGATTATTTTTAAGAAAATATTTCACTTCTGTGCATTCCTCAGCAACAGTCATAAACCATGGACATATCACTAGAATGACAAGACATCTACATTTTGAGGGCCTGATGGGCTAGATCAGAGAGAGAGGTTTTGACCCTTAGTATCTCGGGGCCAGATTCTGGCCCCACTAAAGATTAAGATTTGCATTTCATGGCCCCATGGCAGACAGACCTACAATTTTGGGAGACATATGTGGTTCATAGGTAAACCCCTCAAACCGCCCCTAACTTCAAAGATACACAACAGTATAACTATGGGTGACATCCTCCAGCATAAGTGTGAGATATGCTTGTGGGGACACAGGGCTGGAAACCCAAACTGCATGGTGCACATTGCTAGAGGACTCTGTTATTCACTTGGAGGATAACTGCCCGTGAAGGGGACCGTGTGTTCTTTCTGAATAGTGGCTGGCTGGGCTGAAGACCTGCTGAAGTGTGGGGCCCTCAAGTATGCTCCCAAAGGGCCCTCAATGGCCCTCCTGTTCTTTCGGAGATCTGGGGGACAGGAAAGATCTCCCATGAGGACACTAAGCCATCTACTGAATCCTAATAAGTAGCGCAGTGTGAGTGAAGAATTAAGACTTGTGTCTGGAGACCGGATTGTCTAGTGCAGAACCCCAGAAATCATGCCTGCATAAAAGGCGCCTGGTGCCTTTACTGCAGGGATCCTGGCACTCATAAGCATCAAGTTGGTAAAGAGCTTATTCACCAGTTGAGTACCCATATATGGCCCATTTTGTAGATCGTGCCAGATGTCTCTTGTGTGACACACTGACTGCATGCTCATTATGTGCGGTGTCCGATTCACAGGGTGCGACCCTCAGAGGTACCTCATTCTGCCTCAGGTAGCTCTGCTGAACTTGCGCATGTGTGTTTGACTGTTCTGGTCCGGTGCAATCTGTCTTATTGTGCACTGGGCGTTATGCCTCCTTTACAGGGAGGTACCAAATTGGAACTCTTCATTATGTGTGACCATAATTGCCTGGTGTATTCTATCTCAGTTTGCACTGGTCATTGTTCCTTATTTCCAGGGAGGTGCAGAATTGAAATTATTCATTGTATGTGACCGGATTTGCCAGAAGCAACCCATCTTAATGTGCACAGTCATTTTGTCTAATTTCTACAAAGGCATGGAATTTGCAATTCTTCATTTTGGAGACCTGATGTTTTTGGTGTGACTCATACCAACATGCACAGGATACTGTGTCTGTATTGCCTTGGCACAACCCTTATCATCGTGTACCGATCAGGGTGCCTCCTATTAATGAGACTCAAATAAGAAAATGGTACCTTGGTTATACGGTATATGTTCTGAATTGAAATAATAAGGAATAAAGAAAAAGTATTCCCTATTTAGTGTTTATATCACTGTGACCACACTTAGTCTATTTTTATCTTTTACAGTCTCTTGTCTCGTCATGACCCACAGACGACCAATTTTGAAAAGAAGAGATACATTGCAAAACACCCCGGGAAGAGAGCAACGAACTGGGCCGACTTGTGTCAGCACACGCGATCAAGTTAAATGAAATAACAAAGAAGCGCTTGCAGCGCTAGCTAAATGCTGTAGACGGGAAATACATATCGCCTAACCACCGGCAACGCAATAGTTCCATTAATTGGATTGACAGCGAGCACAGCGTTATATATAAAAGAGCCCCTGAGAGAAGCATTTCTGACTCTATAACCCGATGGATTGTGAATAGCCCTAGTCCTGAAGAGGCCAGAATTGATTGGCTGAAACGCGTCGACTATAAAGAGACAGCAGATATATATAAATATTTTGGATTAATTTAAATAATGTGTTGAGGTACCTTTAAGACATTGGGTATAAATAATTTCCACCTAGTTGTTTTCCTCACATTAGTCTGCTTGATCTCGATAGGAATGTCTTATTATTTTTTCAGTGAGACATCCTAATTTGGAAACGAAGGGCTTCTATTCTATTGTATATATGTAAAAAATTACTTGTATATACAAACGTGTTTTGAAATTGGAAACGAGAGATATATAAACTTTCTTATTTGATGAAATAAAAATCATTCGGTAATAACCTTTGACGTGTCTGTGGGTCATGACGAGACAAGAGACTGTAAAAGATAAAAATAGACTAAGTGTGGTCACAGTGATATAAACACTAAATAGGGAATACTTTTTCTTTATTCCTTATTATTTCAATTCAGAACATATACCGTATAACCAAGGTACCATTTTCTTATTTGAGTCTTTATTACCCAGGTACCGTTTGGTCTAATGGGTTTCCCCTGTTATGCATATCCTATTAATGAGAGGCTCCAGTGTATTTCTTCTCATTCAGTGGTTGTTCCCTTATGATCCTCATTGTGGGCGACCAACTGCCTCCTCCACACCTGGCCTCTCCCAAAGACATATTGGTGCCAGGTAGCAGTGAGAGACGTTGCCTGGGTTGAAGGAACACTTCTGAGACAGTTCAGAAGTGGGTCAATAGACTGCGTGACTCCATAGTGTTTTAAGACATGTGGGTTAGCTTCCTGAGTAGCTGCTAAACTTCCCTTGTTCACGTCTACCTCCTAATTAAAACTTGCTACATATACTGAACTATTTCCAGAGAATCCAGATTAAGTGTGACTTCGGTCACGTATGGCCTATATCCAGGTGGCTGGGCTGGTTATCTTCCATCCAGGAGTATTGGATTATCTCTGTTTACCAGAGGGTGGAGGAAGGCTGGGGCCACGGAGTCTACACTGTGTGAGCCATATAACTGCAGGGTACCATTAAGGTGCTGAGTATTTATCTGTGTTAGAGCATTCCATACGGTCTGGGCTGATGCCTGCCACACCATGTAGCAGTGCAGAGTGAGTGCGTGTGAGTTATAGTCTGTGGACGGCCTGCAATTCACAACACTGGGTGACGGTGCCGCATTATACATTGCTTTAATGTCAAATGCACAAAACACTAAAAATTAAGTTAACCCACGTGGCTCCAGCCCATGGTGCTTCTAAACAATGTTCTCATATCATTTACGTACATATCTTTGATATCGTTGTTACCTAAAATGTATCCTATCATTATAATGTAGGACTGTATTATTAGGATTGCCAGGGTGGGCCTGGGTTGGACAGGGTGTCGCACTGCATAGGGGTGCTCTCTCTCTTTGAGGGGTTTAGAAATTGTCATGCATACGATTGATATTATAACAATACAAGTGGGCCTAGTACTACTAGGAATATTTTCAAATGTGTTTTATGCCCAAAAGTATATTATGTTCAAGTTATCTCGATTAAATATAGGTTGAATATAAACCTTATTTACATACACCCTGTGTGAAGTCTCTGTTTTGATGCTCAGTGTATTTATCGGAAGTGGCTGCTGTGCCTTTGCTCAATTTATTTATTTATTTTATTTATTTGCTTCTATAGCGCTGGACTCGACCCCCTGAGGGGTATCTCCACACTTCGCCCGCTGTAGATATCAGAGAAGTAGTGTCTTGGGTGCTGAACGGTTGGGTGTCTAAGCTTCCCTAAAGAGGTAGGTTTTTAGTGCCTTCCTAAAGGAGAGAAGATTGGTGTTATGATGCATGTCCAAAGGGAGTTTGTTCCAAGGGGAAGGTCCTACATAAGAGAGAGTACGGCCACCCTGCCTTGCCTTTTTAATAAATAGAATTTTTAGTAAGAATTGGCTGTTGGAACGTAGAAGGCGTTCCGATTTGTAAATTTGAAATTTCTGAGTCAGGGAATGGGGACATGATCCAAAGAGACTTTTGTGGATGATACAACAAATTTTAAATTTGATTCGCTGGCATACAGGCAGCCAGTGAAGCTCTTCCAGAAGGGGCCTAGATGGAGTTCTTGAGGGAACATTGAGAACAAGTCTGGCCGCAGTGTTTTGGGCCACTTGGAGTCGGTTGATTACATGTTCATTTGCCGAAATAAGGAGGCCATTGCAGTAATCCAACCAACTTATTACAAGCGCCTGGACTAAGGTCTTTCTGTAAACATCTGATAGGTAGGGAAAAACCCTTCTCATAAGACCAATTGTTCGGAAACAGGATCCAGTCACCGGATTCACATGTTCTTTTAGGACTAGGTTCTGGTCTAGTCTGACTCCCAAGTTCTTAACTAATTGTTTTGGACAAGGAATAGGTCCCAATTCCAGAGGCCACCAATTTGGTGGCCACAGGAGATTTGCGTTCCCAAATAGCATGACTTCTGTCTTGCCCACATTACACTGGAGGCAATTAGAAGCCATCCAGTGTGATACCGCTCTCATACCTTCAGCAAAGGAGTTCTTAATTTCTGGGGTTAAAGTCTGAAAAGGGAACAAGAGCTGGGTGTCATCAGCATACGACACAGGGGTAAACCCATATTGTCTCACAATGTCAGCAAGGGGGGCCACATACACATTAAATAATGTGGGGCTTAGGCATGAGCCTTGCGGAACTCCCTTGGTGAGCTCCCTAGAGATGGAATGATAGGAGCCCAAGCTGACGCTTTGTGAGCAGCCTGTGAGAAAGCTCTCCAGCCAGGACATAGGTACGCCTTCGATCCCCACCTGCTGCAACCGGCCGAGAAGAATCTCATGTGACACAGTGTCAAAGGCTGCAGTCAGGTCTAACAGCACCAGAATCATGGAGCCTCCTCTATCCTGTGTCATTTTGATGTTATCTGACACGGAGAGGAGTGCAGATTCGGTGCTATAGTTGGGTCTGAACCCAGATTGAGAATGGTCCAGACCCCCTGTAGCCTCAACAAACTGTGACACATGAGTGTTTGATTACATGTTTTTGGCCAGTTTGCTTAAGAATGGTAGTAGGGAAATGGGGCGTAAGTTGGATATTTCTGACCAAGGCAGGGCCGTGTTTTTACGGACGGGGTTTACTACCGCCTTTTTCCAGTCTTGGGGGGTTCGTCCCTCTTTGAGAGATAGATTGATGATCGTCTGTATCATAGGACACAGAAGGTTGCTTATTAAGTCCGTTGTTTTTGCTAGAATGAGATCTAATGGGGAGCCGGTTTTAATGCTACTGATCAAGGATAAGATTTCTGTTTGACTGGTTTCAGGGAACTCAGTTATCTTAGGTTGATTATTATCAGAGGGCATCAGAGTATTTTAATGCTAGTCCCAAAATTTTTAGCCATCATGATTTTTTGATAAATGGTGTCAATTTTTTCCTCAAAAAAGAGGGAATGTCATTACATAATGATTGGGTAAATTCATCAGGACTCTCACAAGCCAAGGGCTTTACAAAGGTCTGTAAGATCCTGAACAGCTCTCTGGAGGAGTTCCCTGCTTCTGCTAGCTGTGATGTTAAGCTGTTCTTTTTGGCTAGCCTGATGTTTTTATAATAGGAGCTTAGAGCGTCTGAGTGATTTTTCCGGCTTTCTTCCGTATGTGTCTTTCTCCATACCTTTTCTAGTTTCCTGCAGCCCTGCTTTTCTATCCTCAATTGTTCAGTATACCATGTCTCCTGTTTCGACATGAGATATTGTTTCTTAAGTTTCAGTGGGGCTATGAAATCAATAGCTTCTTTAAGGGTTGTGTCATATTTGGAAAGAGCTGATTCTGCATTATCTATTGCTGTGATAAGCGGTTCTTTCCATACCTTCTGGATTTCTTCTAATGTGACCATGTGCCATTGTCTGCGCCATATGGGAGGAGCAGACTGTTTTCTAATTGGTTTTGCTAATCCGGGAAGAGTGAATTCAACAAGACAATGGTCTGACCAGGTAACTCGAGTAGGGGGGTCGACTACATAACTTGGGGCCATTAGAGAAAATCAAGTCTAAGGTATGGCCTCCTATATGAGTGGGACCATTATTTTGTAACTGGAATCCTAATAAGGAGAGGTCTGAAAGCAGGGACAAGGTTTCGGGGTGGTCGGGGATGTCAACATGAAAGTTAAAATCACCTACTAACAAAAAGTTTTCTTTGGCTTTTAGGTGTTGTGCTAGTAGTTCTGTTAGAGATAGAGTAAATTCCTTACTAGGCCCAGTAATACCTCTAATACTGTAGTGTGATTTTCTGAAACCTCATTCTTTTGTCCTTTAACGAGTATTTGAATTTTATCTTGATGTAAATTTTGAACAAGTATTCTTAACTAATTTAAAATTTTTTACCATTACGACACAAGTGTAAAGAAAATGTGTTATGGTTTTAATTAACTGAACAATAAAGTTTTACTTACTTACTTACCTTACTAGGCCCAGGCGGGCGTTTGGAGCCTGACTTTATCTTGAAAATCATCATTTCCATCGTTGGACTACAACTTTGCTCAATTATGGTAACTTTCAGATCTTCCTTATATACTATAGCTATCCTGCCTCCAGTTTCTATAGGGCGGTCAAGCCTGAGAATTTTATATCCTTCCGGAATTCCCAAAGCAATAGCTGGGGTGGCATGCGGTTTTAACCATGTTTCTGTTAAAAAACAGATTTTGGGACTGGTGGTATGTATAAGGTCCCAAATCTCCAGATAGTGTTTGGGCAATGAGCGTACATTAAGAAGAAAACTTTTCCAGCCCTTGGACACTGATATTTCTTTAACCACGTGTCCAATAGAGATAGCAGTATGGGTTGCTTGAAATCTGCAATGTATGTACGAAGAGGGACCCTCCAAACATGGCCATTGATCACGGACACAGCCCCCTTCCTTCAGAGGGCGGAGATTATGTAAAGCTTGGGATGAATACCTTAGTCTGGGGACCTTCGTGGGGTCCATGACGAATCAGCCAGAGTGTATGGCCCCTAGCCCCGTCCTGTCACGGACTGGCGCAGACGGGCGACACTTTGGCTACTCTTGGGCGTGTCTTTGGCTCTCCTGCACGTGAACGCTGCGCGCCCGAGGGCAGGCGAGGGCTAAATAGCCCCGGAAATGCAGCCACTAGAGCGCTAACCGCTCCAGTGCTGACAGCTGCCCTGAAAATAACACATTGCTTCAGAGGAAAGCTTGACTGCTCAGTGCCAAGCTACCCAAGGGTGAGCACAGGATATACAGCGAGTATGATCACCTGCCATTGACGGGAGCCGTAGATTCTGCCAGGCTGGGGGCATCCCTAGAGTCAACCAGAAATTGCCGCTTCCAAAAGCGCACCTATGTTTTTGTGGGGGGGGGGGGTAGTTATGGGACACGTGTGTGTGTTTCTGCAAATGTGGGAATATTTCTGTGATATGTAGTGAGTGTGTGTGTGTCTGTGACCTTTGTGCAAATGCAATATTTATGAGTAAATGTTATGCATGTGAGTTCCACACAGTAAGTGGCACATGTACAGGTTCATGCTATGTAGTGGATGGGTGTCCTCTCTTGTTTGATTTTGATACATAATTGTGTTGTGGTTATGCATGTGTATATGATATGTGGTGATCTTTTTTTTTTGCGTCATGCATGCATGAGTGAGCAGTGGGCGTAAAATAGGTGCAATGTGTGATTGCTATGTGATGTGGTAGAGGATGTGGTTTTAAGTCCAGAGCTGCTGACTTTGGAGAACGGGGACCAGGTTCGAGATTTGGCATCAGTTCATCAACAACAACATCCTGTGATTCTGCACAGATTACTTCATCTACTCATGTCGAAAAAATTTACAATTAATGTGACATTCTGTAATGAGTAGATGAAGTGATATGTGTAGACTCACAGGATGTTGATGAGCTGATGCCCGGGATTCAACCTGGTTCCCCTGCTTCAAGTCAGGGCACTGTAAAGCACTCGAATACCTTCGGTTTTTATTTGTATTGGGTGTGTGTCCTGTCCTGTTTGATTTTGTTATGTTTTTGCTGGGGTTATGGGTGTGTACTCGTAATATATGTATGCATGTTGTGATATTATCCCCTTATGATCCATGTAGTATCTATCCTCTGTGACGCGGTTGAGACTTGCTTACATTTTCCTATGTGACATAACTGTATTATGTGACATCTGATGAGTGCAGATGATATGTGATCTTGCTTCTTTGTGTCATGCATGTTTGAGTGCGTGAGTGGAGGGCGTGAAATAGGTGCGATTGCTACGTGATGTGGAAGATGTGGGAGAGGGAGTTGCTTTACTGTCTGCTGACTTTGGAGCAGGAGAATCAGGTTTGAGTCTTGGTGTCAGCTCATTGTGTTTATAACTAGTGCTCATGTAAATCGTTCCTATACCTTCGGTTCATGTTCGCGCTACGTAAAGCTGCAAAAAAGTGTGTGAGATTACTGCATATATGTTTAATATGTATTTGATGTGCAGGCTATCCTTTTTGCCCTTGGCATATGTTTTTTGTAAACCCGGGCGTAAAACTCAGCTCCGCTCGCGGAGTTTGAGGATTTTTAGTAATTCCGCATTCCACGTGGAATGCAGAGTTACCGAAAACTCCGTGCTCTGCACTGGAGCGGATTTCTTTTTTTGTTTGCGTGCTCAAAATTCATTTTTGCACGCCTGGGAGCGACTACCCGGGATGTCAGTGATCGCCAACGAGATTTCCCATCCATTCTCGAGATTTGGTACCCGGCCTCACGCTCCAGCAAGAGTGTGCGAATGCGAACACGTCATTCGGGCACGTCATCGGACTTCAGGCAGAAGTTTTGTGAAGATCGCAATGCCGAACACGCTTGCAATGTGGAGAAGAATATCTCATGAGCATCATCAAAACCTTCTCAAAATGATGATTTGGATAAAAAAAAACTCCTGGGATTGACATTTGGCTGTACATTTTTGTACAAGGAGTCCTTTTTTCTTTTTTTTTCACCTTTGTTTTAAGAAGACGGAAGTGCCCCAGTGTCTCCGACTTCCTGTTCCTGTCCAACAGGCCCCTCCCAGTGCTTTGTCCATCTCCTGTTCACTCTTCATTTGGATTTGGAGCTGGAAGGGTCCCTTTTTGTGTCTGCTGCATTATATATCATTGGATTTGAGGACTTTTTGGATTTGAGATTTCTCAAGTAAGTTGGAAACTTGATGTTGTTTGTTTGATTGGTACATTGCACCTTCATTTGTTTGTGCTTTGCATTGTTTTTTTTAATGTATTGTGGTGGGTGGCCTGTAGATCCAGTGGGGGCCTAGTTGTTTCTTTGTACGTAATTTTCTTCTAGTTTCCTTTCATAAAGAAAACATTTTGCAAAGTTCCCTACATTTTCTCCAACTTTTGAAATCAATTTCTAATATTTATTTAATTCACTAGTCTAGGATTCTGCCAATAGGCCTTTCAGCCAGTAGGCCCAGAGCTACTCTTGGGTACATGAAACCAGTGTTTCTGAGGTGTCTGTTGAATTTAAACATCATATAGGGCATGGATGGCATTGGATTGAAATCCAGGCAAGAGAGTACGGCAACAAAAAAATATGTGTTGAGCCTAACAACATCTGACGTCAAGAAATCACCTGCATCAGTGGCACCAGAAAAGAAAAAAATCCAGCCAACCATTCTCAGCATGTTTAGGTTGGAGGGGCAGTATGAACGCAACCACGGCAGGTTTGTACAATACCAAGCTGGCTAAAATGTTAACGCTGGACCTCCTCCCTTTTTCTTTTGTTGAAGGGGTGGGCTTTCTTGAATTTGTGACAGCCATTTGCCCAAAATGGAAGGTTCTCAACCTGTCCTATTTTGCCAGAGTTGCTGTTCCAGCACTACATCACAACATGCTGTAATTGCTTGAACCTGCTTTGCAACAGAGTGCTGTTCACACTACCCACCTGACAACAGACATGTGGACCAGATGCCAAGCCACTGATTACATGTGCATCACTGCACACTGGATCTCTTTTGTGGGGGTTAGAGAAAATATATCTGCTGCAGGTGTTGACACTGCTGAGATTTTTAATGCCACTCAGAAACATGCAACTGTAGCCATGTGCGCCATGGAGAAATCTCATACTGCTTCAAACATTTTGGAAGACTTTTACAGCAAGGTCTGTGAATGGCTGTGCCCAAGAGGGCTTAACATGATTTTGGTTGCCACGGACAATGGCATGAATATAGGTAAGACGATGTCGGATGATAGGTATTTCAGGGTCCTGTGTTTGGCGAACTGCATTAACATCATTGTTCAAGACTTTCTGAAAAAAGAAGACAGAGTCAGCAACTTACTGACCACCTGCAGAAGAATCTGCACACATTTAAGCCATTCCTTCAAATCCCATAAGCAGCTGAGAATCATTCAACCTGAGCATAGAATGGCAGTAAAAGCACTCGTCCAGGAGGTGCCAACACATTGGAACTCAACTTTTTACATGCTTGAACATCTGTTCGAGCAGTAGAGACCAATCAATGAATATGTCAAGCAATGAGGGGATGCTTCTGTGAAAGCCATGGTAATTGAGATAGGCCAATTGGGCCTAGTTAAATGTCTGACAGAGATGCTACTTCCTTTCAAGCTCTTTACCAGTGAAGTCAGCAAGGTAGACTGTACTATAGGCCAAACTATCCCTTTGTCCACATGCTACAGGAAAAGTTGAAGGGGGTGTCTGCAATGTACACAGGTATGGAGGACAAAAAGAAGCATATGAGTTGGTGGAGAGCTTAACCCTTGACTTATCTGAAAAGAGGCATTGTGTCATCCAACCATTACATTTCTGCCACAATTCTGGACACATGGTACAAACAAGTACTGAACACATTGATTCCTTTTTAAGAAGGGGATGTTGCCAAGTACAAAATCTGACAGCTGCAGATCCATTTGCTTAGAATAAGAAAGGCCGGGAATTTGACGGCTGCTACTCCAGGCCACAACAAGTACTGCGGGGCAGCCAGTGTCAAGTTCAGCTGCAGAGCCTGAGGGCAGTGCGGTTGGCTCACAGCAGTCAAACCACCAACAACTCCAAGAACAACATCAACAAGAACAAGAACAGGACCATCAGCCCCACCAACATAGACACAGGAATGGTTTCTACAGAAAGGGCTTGTTAGGTCCAGTGTTGAGGCAAAGGCAAAAAAGGCCAAGCAAAGGGGAATGAACCCAAGCATTAAGTGGATGGTCCAGGCCTATCTGGATGACCCAACAGAGGTCTACATTGATCAAAATCCATTGCTGTATTGGTATGGGAAAAGGCACCAATGACCAGTGCTCAGCAGGTTGGCAATAAACTATCTGACTTGAGCTGCTAATCAGAGAATAGAGAGGCAACAAAAGGGGAAAATGTGTACAGGATTTTCATAAAACAAGTGATAGTCCTTCATTGATATACACAGATTATTTATTGATTCCTTGAAAATGTTCTTGATAAAAGATGTCTATACAAAAAATTATCGTGCTGTTCCTAATGAAAGAAAGAAGTTAATACAGTCAGTGATGCAGATGAATTATGGTAGGGTAGTCAGAAGGTCACCCTGGGAATCCATTTTGTTGGATTTAATGCCTTCACACACCCTTTCAGGTGTCATACTTTATCATTTGGGCCTGCTCCTCGTTGGGTCGGCGGTGCAATACCCAACGGGCAACACCTCATAGAGGGGCTCTTTAGCGGAGATCTTTTTCCAACTGCCGTATTGATGAAGTGCGGGTATGGGGCCAGAACTAAGAGGTAGACGTGGATGTGGTGGGTTAAAATAAAGCTAGTGGTACCGGGAATACTTTATTCAGAAGGGCCACTGCCTTAGTTAAAAATGATTAACCTGGAGGAGAGTAGTGGAAAATAATGTTTCCAACTCTTATCCAGGAATTATTGTAGTCCGGTCAACATGTTTCTCGCTATAGTGAATTTGTCTAGCGATTCTTCAGGACCAAAAATGACTAACTAGCAAGTATCTAATGGTGACGGATACTGTCTACACTAATTACCTAGAGTGTGGTGTGTGTATGCTCATATGGCTACCACACTGATGGGTGGAGGGGATAACAATATTATATTACCCTTCTTCAAGTTGTGATTGTCAGTACCTGTTAGGGAAAGAGGCAAAAGCATATCACAAGCAAGTTGACAGAAAAAAGAAAAATGCATCAGTGACCGTAATACTTGTGCGTTTTGCATGCCAGTGGGAGTCAGGCGTGTCACAACACCATTGCACAAGTGTATCAGGCACTATCAGATGTGGAAATTCAGTGAGAGTGATATGTGAAAATATAAAAACATTAGGTTAGAAAATACCAATTTGGTATTCCTCATTTACGGTTATTCAAAACTCACCTAGCGTTAAAAACAATCAGACAATGACAGTGTCCAGCGGGTAAAGCTTCAGGGAGATCTTCCACCATAAGGCTATATATAGGGAAAGATCTTAATAACTTCTAATTATACACATTGATTGGATAGTGATTACAGTCTGGTGTCAAAAGTGTATTCATCAGACCTGTATCAGAGTTATACATTTAGGCTTTATTATTGGACACAGCTAAAAATAAATGTTACAGCATATTGAGACTGAAAAGTAGATACTAACTATGCCCTTGGTCCTCTTGATGTATCCTAGCCATTTGTGTGAGGTTATGGTATTGTGAGACTGGAACTTATATATAGTATCAGGGGACTGAAGGGATAGTATATGGGTGGTCCCCACTCTAAAGCCTCAATATGAGGATGTGTTCATCATAAAAGTTGGGTCTTGTGTGGCTGAATTTGGGGTGGGAAGTTGTATAAGTATATACAATCGTAACACCGGTGTAGAATAAAATTGCATGAGACCGCACCAATATTATGTTTTTTACACGTGCTCATTAGGAGGTGACAGGTTAATGAAAAAAGCCGCTATTCATCGCGGTGGGAAGGTCGGTTACTCTCTTATTTTGAAGGAGTGGGCAGCTCCGTGTTACTCAGGGTACCTGTGTCAGTGCTGATCTCTAAGTATTATCACATGGCTTTCAGGTTTGTGTGGGGCAGATGCAAGGGCAGAAACCCTTCGTTTGAGCCTGCTCTGAAAGAGTCTCGTTTAGCCTGAGCATGTGTTAAAGCTAGTCGGTTAGAGTCACTAGCGGTGGGTTAAATGTCCTGCTGGCTTAATGGGACCGTGCGATTGTAAAGCCTCGAGTGAGCTGATTGGTTAGTAGGTTGTCTGATTACGGTGCGGGGAGCACCTTGTTGTGGTCTAATACCGAAAGCTTAGTGATATAATTTTAACAGGCTCTATTCGTTCGTTCTGTTCGGAGAACCCTTCGTGTTCATGCTGAATACAATGTCGGGGGTTATACCGGACCGAACCTAACAGTGGTGACAAGACGTTATGACGTTACTTCGTAAAGTTCGTAACCTGGTTTAAATGTGTTTTATTTTATTTTTATTTTATTTAGGGGGTTTTGTAAAGCGCTTGGTGACGCACAGCGGCGTGTCCCCGCGCTAAGGAGAGATACTTACTGGAATCTACAGAAGCGGAATACCTTACTGTGCGAATAGTGCAGTTTTAAGCGTGGCTCTAAAGATTGGTTCTGATGGTTCTAATCGCAATGCTATGGGTAGTTTGTTCCATCTAGAGGCTGCAAGGTACCTAAAGGATCTTCCGCCCATTCGTGCTCTAGACACCTTGGGAATAACCAGGAGTCCTGAGCCAGAGGATCTCAAGGAGCGGGACGGCTCATAAGACGTCAGTAGTCCTTGCAAAGGGAGAGGAGACCTCCCATTGATGATCCGATGGCACGTGCATAGTGCTTTGAATTCTACCCTGCTTCTGACTGGGAGCCAATGCAAAGACCGGAGGGCCGCTGCGGATGCGGCTCTTCTGGGTAGTCTAAGCACTAGTCGGGCAGCGGCATTCTGTAGGACCTGTAGGCGACCAAGATTCTTCTCCAAGGTCCTTAAATAGAGAAGATTGCCATAGTCCATCTTTGATGTGACTAGTGCATGCACCAAGGTTTGTCGGGCTCTCACATGTAAAAACTTCAAAGTCTTCCTGAGACTTTTGAGGGTCCCAAAGCATGATCCGAAAACCTGATTGATCTGGGGGCCGAAGGTAAGGTCAGTATCAAACCAGATGCCCAAGTTCTTTGTTTTCTGGCACGGAATGGGTGTTGGACCTAGACAAGATGGCCACCATGCCGACGTCCATGCTGATTGGCTTCCCCCCACGACCAGCACCTCGGTCTTGCCTCCGTTGAGCTTGAGACAGTTGGCAGACATCCAGGCAGCTAGATCTTGCATGCAGGCTCTGAAGATGTCCGCCGAGAGACCGGGTGCACGCGACAGGGCGATAACCAACTGCGTGTCGTCGGCATACAACACCAATCGGAGGCCGTGACTCTCTACTAAGGTGGCGATCGGGGAAACATAAAGGTTGAAAAGTGTTGGACTCAGGGACGAGCCCTGCGGCACCCCCTGGTCCAAAGAGATACGCTCAGAGTAGTGGTCACCCTGCCTCACTTGGAAGCCTCGGCCTGTGAGAAATGAATAAATCCATTTCAGCGCTGCCCCTCTCACCCCACCTTTGTTCAGACACTATAGCAAGATGGAGTGTGCTTAAAGAAAGCTCTGAATCTAACCCTCCATAAGGTGACGGCCAAACGTAAATGTTTGACTCCACTTACTTGGTATTTCCTGAGCTTTGCTTTTAGCACCTACCCATCGCCGCTGGAACTGGGTGGATGGAGTGGGTGCTACGAGTTCCGGTTTTATGGATTGTGCACCACACACCTGATTGGTTCACTACGATGGGGGCCATTTTGTAATGTCAAAAACGGCGAGGAGTACGTAGTGTAAAGGTCCAGGTATCTGTTGACCTTGCGATTTATATTCATGCAAATTTAATAAAGGATGGCTCAAATTCAGTTATTTTAATATGAATCCACTTGAAACTAAATTCTCCATAATGAATATAATAACAACAATAAAAACCCAAAAATAATTCTGGTCGTTGGAGAATAATAAAAATTATTATTATGGCGATCAATGTTGGGTGCTAGTATTTCCATATTAGTATTTCAAGATAGGAAGGCTTGTTTTATCAAGGGCTATTTAGGGCAGAGCTGCCACATATAGAAACGCATGTAACTGGTGTTGATATGCAGTATTGCTTCGGCCATCTTGGAATGGTAGATTCATGTAGTAATTGTCGTCCGCGTGCCATGTACCAGAGGTGAAAGTTATCTCCACGCTTTCTCTTACTAAATCTTTTCTCTCATTATATTTTGGGGTGACGTCAGTTTGTGTATTGCAGTAGATAACAATCCAGTGAATAAGTTAGAGGTTGGTCCAAGGTATGTCTTCATTAAGACTATTACTGTCAAAAGATAGTCTATGAATCCAACGCTGTTCTTTGTAGAACAGCTCTTCTTTGGATATGTGTTGACATGCTTCTAAGATGAGCCATTGGAGGGAGTCTGGGGTATGATTTGTTTCCAGGAAGTGCTTACACATCTTAGTGTTGCTTTTCTTACATCTGAAGTTACTGCGGTGTTCAGATATTCTGGTCTTTATATTGCGTGTCGTCATGCCTATGTAGTATAAGTTACACAGGCATATTATCAAGTAGATACAGTTCGTGCTGTTACAGTTTGTGTATGAACACATCAAAAGTTGCCCCACAACCTACATTTACATCCACATTTATGGGAAGTTGAACACGCTGCCTGTCGTTATCAACAGGGTATTTTTATTTATACCCCAAAAAATTTTTAGATTGAACTCTGTTTGTCAGAAACAAAACATTATAAACAGACAAAGACATATGTACATTGTGAATATCAACCAAGGTCTATTAACTTTTCTACACAACAAAGTGTCACAAACTGAATGTCATCATTAATCTCGAAATCAAAAGCAATGTGGAACAGACAGTGACATTGAACATGTATAACATTTAATGATACACTCAATTCGAATAAATGAAAAAAATGATTGAAGCACAAAAAGGTAGAGAAAAGAAGGGAAAATTAGAAAAGGAGCAAACAATGAATTTGAGATTCTTTAACAGCCAGCTAGTGCTGGTGTATGAGTATTCCTTTCTAATTGGCCAACGCGTTTCGAATCCAGGTACTTGTTTTCCGGATTCTCATCAGGGCACAATTATTCTGTCTGTAAGCAGTAAAAGGAGGAAAGCTACTTTAAATATTTTAGTGGAACAAGGCAGGACTCCCTACATTGTGACACTCAGCGAAGGGACCTACCATTTCAAAATCGGAACGAATTCAAAAGAGATTTGTCGGTGCAGACTCGGGATGCTCGTGGAGTAGTCCAAGGGCCGGGGCCACCTAAAACACGACGAGTTTACATTAGCACAGTTCCATCATGTTACTGCGCTAGTGTGCGGTAATACCAAAGTGAGTAAAAACTGAATGAAAACATACCGTCAGCTGTTTCTTTACGTGAAGCTGGCGGCTGCCTTTTGTGTGGAAAAAGAGTTGTTCTGCGAGCTTTCAATGGGATTGTAGCCCGTGGCGCTGTGTGCAGAAAAATAAGTGTTGGTATGAGGAAGCTGAGGTTGTGAATGGCCATTGTGAGCTAAACTGGGTGGCAGGGGAACGTACCTTCTTTTAGCCAGAGTCGGTGCTAAGGAGTCTCGTGTTCTCCGTTAGGTTGTGGATGTCGGCATGTTAATCTAAGCCGTGCTCCGTACCCGCTGTTGGCAAGCGGAAAAAGATTAATTAGTTTAAAGCGTGGACCGCGAGTCAAACGAAGACCGGCAACGAAAGTGACACGGGAGCAACGCTTACCTCCATGTAGCCCGGTCAGAGCCTACAGCGTTCTGCGTGATTCCAAAGATGGACGCTGCGTGTGTTGCCATAGGGATAAGCCCTCAGCTATGTACTATGCCTTATGGGACTTGTAGTTTTACGCTAATCTGTACTGATGCAATGCGGTGGCCAAAAGTTTTTATTATGCTTGTTAAGTGAAAGGGTCGCTCCCTACATTTATTGTATGAGGAGAAATTGAGACGTGACCAGACAATCATGTGGCACCAAGACACCATTGGGTCAGAGTCTCGCGACCTCCTGACAAACTGTTAAGGCCCTTCTGCACACTGTTAAATTTGAGGATAAGATATGCTTCCTTTTTAAGGAGCATTCTGTCCAAGTCTGCATTGTTATGTGATGGACGTAATGTATGTAGTACCGTCCATCTGAGGTCATTGACATCATGGTTGACATTCAAAAAATGTTCAACCATGGGGGCAGTCATGGTTTTGTTTTTAATCCGGGACCGGTGTTGGCAAATACGTGTGTTGACTTGTTGCCTTGTTTTGCCAATGTAAATCTGGTCGCAGGGGCATTGGACCAGGTAGACCACATTCTTGGTCTTACAGTTCGAGAATTCTGTGTGTTTCCATCTGGTGGCCCCATGCTGGAACTCATCGCCCTCGATAGTATTAGGGCACACAACGCAGGTCCCACACTTTTGATGACCTGTGATCGGTTTGAGGTTCCACTGGGTCAATAGGTCGCTTTTCTTTTTCGGTAATGACATGTCTGCCCTCATGATTTGCTGTCCTATGTTTTGGTTTTTCTTATAAGCCAACAATGGGCGTGGAAGTGAGCATTCTAGATTCGCCAGCAAATGCCAATTGTTCAACACAGTTTTCCTCAATTTGTGCGTGTCTGGTCCAAAAGTGGTGACGCAGACTAACCTGTTAAGTGCAGGTTTGGACCGTACACGGTCCAAACCTGCACTTAACAGGTTAGTCTGCGTCACCACCGTACACGGACTACAATCCCATTGAAAGCCCGCAGAACAACTCTTTTTCCACACAAAAGGCAGCCGCCAGCTTCACGTAAAGAAACAGCTGACGGTATGTTTTCATTCAGTCTTTTACTCACTTTGGTATTACCGCACACTAGCGCAGTAACATGATGGAACTGTGCTAATGTAAACTCGTCGTGTTTTAGGTGGCCCCGGCCCTTGGACTACTCCACGAGCATCCAGAGTCTGCACCGACAAATCTCTTTTGAATTCGTTTCGATTTTGAAATGGTAGGTCCCTTCGCTGAGTGTCACAATGTAGGGAGTCCTGCCTTGTTCCACCAAAATATTTAAAGTAGCTTTCCTCCTTTTACTTCTTACAGACAGAATAATTGTGCCCTGATGAGAATCCGGAAAACAAGTACCTGGATTCGAAACGCGTCGGCCAATTAGAAAGGAATATTCATACACCAGCACTAGCTGGCTGTTAAAGAATCTCAAATTCATTGTTTGCTCCTTTTCTAATTTTCCCTTCTTTTCTCTACCTTTTTGTGCTTCAATCATTTTTTTCATTTATTCGAATTAAGTGTATCATTTAATGTTATACATGTTCAATGTCACTGTCTGTTCTACATTGCTTTTGATTTCGAGATTAATGATGACATTCAGTTTGTGACACTTTGTTGTGTAGAAAAGTTAATAGACCTTGGTTGATATTCACAATGTACATATGTCTTTGACTGTTTATAATGTTTTGTTTCTGACAAACAGAGTTCAATCTAAAAAAATGTTTTGGTATAAATAAAAATACCCAGTTGATAACGACAGGCAGCGTGTTCAACTTTCCATAAATGTGGATGTAAATGTAGGTGGTGGGGCAACTTTTGATGTGTTCATATACTAAGGCCCAGCCTCTCCACTTGTCCTTTTGGGCCTAGCTCCCCTTGTGTCTCTCGTTACAGTTTGTGTGGCCTCTCATTTCCCACTTAAAAGATTCAGATAGAGTGATACTTTTATATTTCTTAGTGAATGGGCATGCCGCACAACTGCCACAAGGGTAATGCCCAGTCACTGGTGGCAAGTTCCATAGTGTAACTTGTCGGTTTGGTTCATTTCTGGTCTTGGGTCTAGTGTGGACCAAGATGTCTTTTATATTTTTTGACCTTTTGAAGGCGAACCTTGGTTGATCTATTTTTCTTATCTGGTTAGACTTCGGTGTGAACGTCGTAACACATGCATTGGTTGGGCAGCCAGGGGATTCTTTTCTCTTGGTTCTAGCAGACTCTCCCTGTTATTGTTCTGCACTCTCTTCATACTTCTTTTTATGTCTCTGGTTGGATACCCTCTTTCTCTCAGATTCCTAGATAATACAGCAGACTCAGTTTTGTAATTAGCCATAGTGCTACAATTGCGTTGTATTCTAAGTAATTGCCCAAACGGTTGGTTGGATCGTAGGGCTTTAGGGTGATGACTAGTATAGTGTAACAGACTGTTACGGTCTGTGCTTTCTTAAACAGAGTGGTACTAAGGGATCACCCTTCGATACTTATTTTCAAGTCAAGGAATGCTATATGACTGTTAGAGGCCGTGATAGTGAAAGTTAGGTAAGGATTGATGTTGTTAATCCACCCAAAAAACTGTATGAGTCTTCGGTTCCTGACCAAAAAATCAGGATGTCATCTATGTAACGTCTCCATAGCTTAATATTCTCATAGTAAGGATTTGTCAATGAGGATATGCGGTTCTTTTCAAAACTGGCCATATACAGGCATGCTATACTAGGGGCTACCGTGCTCCCCATGCAAGTTCCCTGTATCTGATGGTAATAGGTGCCTTTAAATTCGAAGAAGTTCTCAGTGAGGATGTTTTCAGCGCACTTCATGATAAAAGGAATGGGTGTTGCAGACGTCCATTCAGTTTTTTCGAGTGCCGCCTCCATAACTCCTAGGGAGGCCCTCTGGGTGATGTTTGTATAGAGGGCCTCAACATCTAGGGTTATTAGAAAATCGATGGATTGTGCCTCACCATAGTCTTGCAACAGACGCAGCAGGTCTGTTGTGTCCTGGATATAGGAAGGAATTTGCTTCACCAGGGGCTGTAGAAAATGGTCGCAAAACTTAGACAGAGGTTCTAGCACTGAGTCTATACCAGAGACAATGGGTCGGCCCCGGACTGGAGTTACCCCTTTATGTATTTTGGGCAACGTATAGAGATACGTAACCCTAGGGTTTTTATTCACTAGGAAATCTGCCTCCTTTTTACTCAACCAGCCTTGACATTCTGCTGACTCAACCATGCTCATGATGGACAGTGTGAGACGTTCTGTTGGATTCTGTGTGACTGCCTTATAATATCTTGTGTTGTCAAGTTGCCTTAGACACTCTGTCTCGTAATCCACTGTGTCCATTATTACAGTGGCACCCCCTTTGTCAGCTTGTTTGATAGTTAAAGAGGGGTTGTTGGCTAATGTGTCCAAAATGTTTCTTTCTTCCTTGGAAATATTGCTATATGTAGAGGGGTTAGATAAGTTGTTAATATCTCTTAGAATAGCTTGTTCAAAAGTGAGAACTTCACTTGGTGTCACACCACTGTCAGACAAAAAATCCAAACATCCAACGCATTTCGCCCAGGTAGGGCTTCCTCAGGGCAAATGCTCAGAGATCGCTAGTAGAGTAGTGATGAATCCGAAAGATAGTAAAGAGGTATCTTGATCTGAACCGCGCGGGTTCCAAACTTTGCCGTTGATGGGAAGAGTGATTTGGCGTCTCATGTAGGACCAGTTCAGAGACACCTCTCCACTTCGCGTGTGTCACATATCATAGTGTAAACTATTTTCTCAGTTCGGATCAAGATACCTCGAAGACCTTGAACTTTTGAATGATACTTTGTCCGGCCACCAGGGTAACCTAATATCCTTTGTCTATACAACAATACTTTTTTTCTGAAACTTCTATAACATCGCTACCATCTTTCGGATTCATCACTACTCTTCTAGCGATCTCTGAGCATTTGCCCTGAGAAAGTCCAACCTGGGCGAAACGCGTTGGCTGTTTGGATGTTTTGTCTGACCATCTTTTATCAAGAAAATGTTCACGGAATAAATAAATAATCTGTGTATATCAATGAAGGACTATCACTTGTTTTATGAAAAGTCATGTACACATTTTCCCCTTTTGTTGCCTCTCTATTCTCTGATTGTATGTTTAAGGTCTGTTGGCAGTTGACCTGAGAGGTGGGCAGCATATGCAAAAGCAATTTGTCGTAAATTTTGGTGCATAGTTTGGGTAGTGCAACTAGTTATTCCTTACTGCCATTCTGCTGTTTTTTTTGATGACTTGATCTTCTGCAAGTGTCTCTTCTGAGCATGTTTTCAGTGCTGATGGTGCCGTTCTGACAGTGAGAAGGACCAGTCTCTCAACCCAAAATGTGGAGAGGTTAACCATGATCAAAATGAATCAGCACTTTATACCACCGGATTACACCATACCTGAAGTAGCATAGCAGGAAGATGATGATGGCGACTTAGGCCATGGAAGTAGTGAGTTAGATTACCTACTTCTGGGTGAACCACCAGAGTTTGAGGATGAGCTCTACTTTCCTGACTACAACTAGACTTTTAACTTATTACTTTCTTTCTTGCTTATTTACTTTTATTTTTTGTGTGCGTCTCTGTCTTTCTGATTCGAATCATAACAAATCCATCTCCACCGTCTTAGTCTTTTATTGCTGGATTGGAGTTGCAACTGTGAGCAGTCAGTGAAGAAGTAAGTCCACTCCTCTGAGTCCGGCTCAACTCCACTCCTGAGTTCTGACTCACCCTATATCCATTTCCCTCAAGCCAGACATTGGATGGAGAATACTAGTACAAGAAATGCCATGTGTGCCTGCCCTGTCGAATCCTTCTAAAGAACCTGACTATAGCTATCCTCCTTTCCAAGACAAGACAGACTGCCCCGTAAGAACAGGTAAATGATGGCATGCATTGGATGCTGACTCTAAGTGTTTGATGTTTTTGTTGTTGTTGTGCATGATGTTTACTAGTATTTAATCTACACACAAAAAAGTGACTCAAGTCAATGTGTCCCTTCTTGTTGTTTAATAACGAAATTGTACTACTGCAGGCCAATCCATTACATTTTTGTTTCTGGATTCTCTCAGTACATGTCAAGATTTTGTTCCTTGGGACTTGCACAATGATAGAAGGACCCACCTCCAGGCAGATCCAACTCTGAATTGTCGTAATGACACAGAGTATTAGATTGGCAAGGGGAGGGGAAGGGTGTTGGGAAAGGAACAGCACGGAAGGAGATCTATAAAAACATATATAGCATGCATCAACTAAAAAGAACTGTAAACATAAGTGGCATGCTTCACATTGTAATATATATATATCTATCTATATATATATATAGATATAGATATATATATCTATATCTATATATATATAGATATAGATATATATATTCACCCGAGTTTCCCTACTGTATTAATCGGCATAGTAAAAGAGGACTAGCTAAGGATAGAAACACAAGGTCATTATTTCACTTGAGGCATCTCTTTCCAGAAAAGACAACAATTACTTCAGAAGAGACCCAACTACTACCCACCATGCGTCCTTTCCTTTTAGTTCGATCACAAATGTTTAATTGTACAATTTCTGATTCTTGCAGTCTCAATAATAATGTAGTAATGCTGGACCAAAAGCGGTACAAAAGGGGGTGGTGATGGATGGAGCATCTGAATCAATCAAACACTCACACCCAGTCAAAAGATCTGGGTTTAATCCATCACTGTTTTTTAGCCCACTCTACCACCCAAGTTCAGACATGGCTTTATGCAAATCAGTCTGACCCTGTGCATCATGGGAACAGTCCAGCCCGAACTGCCAAGCCATGTCTTCCCTGGACCGGAAACAAGCGTCCGAGGACTGGTTTTTGGCATTCCAGCCGTCTTCAGCCCGGCTTGCTTGAATCCAGTGACAGTTTTTGAGTTCTGCAAGGAGACGCTAGAGGGAGCCAGGGCGCTAGAGAGCTGCAACCGTCAGAGAAACGCCAGAATGCCAGAAACGGGCAGCGTGCAGGTCGTGGACATGGGAGCAGATTACAAAACCGCGAAAAAACAGCCCACGGCCCGCGGTATTTCTCCCGCTTTGCCCACGAAAGGCCCCGGCCGACGACAGCTCACGGAAGCCTGCACGGAGGGCCTGCTGTACCTGCTGAACCTGCCGAGCACCCCCTCACAGTTTTCCTCATCTGGTCCCTTGCTGGCTCGCCAGGAGCGAGTGGACCGCGAGTGTTCCACGAGTGGACTGCAGCGGACCGCAGCAGACTAGTTGTACTTTTTGGCACGGGGACAGCGGGGGCCAGGCTGGGAGCCCGCCCGCAGGAGGAGCCACCGCGGAGCTGAGGCGGTCGCGGAGTAGAGAAAACAGTGACTGCAACTGCTAAAGCAGGTGCCGGGAGGTGTGAGCCGGCACTTGAGAAAGCGACTCAAACGCAGGGGCTGTGACCAGGTCGTGACCAGGGGACTGGGAGCCGGTGGAAGCTAACACCCAATTGACCTGGTCAATCTCGCTATCTCGCAAAACGAGGATCTTTGCGGCGTCCCCAGCGTGCCACAGT
Organism: Lissotriton vulgaris; assembly: GCF_964263255.1. NCBI lineage: Eukaryota > Metazoa > Chordata > Amphibia > Caudata > Salamandridae > Lissotriton > Lissotriton vulgaris. The sequence continues at coordinate 562,914,261 of NC_141695.1, forward strand.
GCACCAGCTGACAAGGTGAGAGGTGGTAGCGAGCTGGGTGCATGGTGCTGGGTACGGGTGAATCGTTAAAAGGTTCAGTCATATTAAACCCCAGGTGTGGGTGGGATTGTCGCAGATCCACTAAGACAGCGTTAGCCAAGTCCTCAGCTGAGACCCGACTGCCACGATCACGTAATAGAGCACCCGAGAGCACTTGAGAGGCCATAAGGAGCAAAGGGCAGGTACAGGCCCCCCTAAAGAACCATCTTCACCCTCACCATGAGATCAGGGAGACTCTGAACAGACCCAACTGCTAAACCAAGTAAAAGCAAAAAACGCCGGAAAAGGAGTGAGGAACTAAACGATTCATCTGATGAGGGCTCAACAGAGGACATACTAGAGACGCCTGATACCATCGCCAGTGCCATCACAGCTAAAACACCACAGAAGACCGCAGGTCTTAAAAACACTAAGATCACAGACTTTTTAACTCCAGTTACATCATCTGCCACGCCAGTGCGGCAGGAGCAGAATTTAAAAACCGCCATTAGCACTAAAAGAATGTCGCAGTCAGTGACCTCCCGAACTAAAACCTTGCTGCTTCAAAATAACACTCAGAACAACAACTTCCAAGAAATTAAAAAGCACCCTTGGGACATTCTTCAAAAAAACTTAAACAAAACGATGAATCAAGTTACAGGGAATGCCCAAATTAACATAAGAGAGGAAGTGGGCATCACTAACTCCGATATAGTGACAAGTGATGAGCGCTTTGAGGGTACAAAAAGCGATCTCACCTTCGCAGTCTTCACTGGCTCCCAGTCGCCCATCGAATCCTGTTTAAATCTTCGGTTCTCGCGTTTCATGCCACCCACCAATTAGGTCCGTTCTATCTGCAAAAAAGGTTTGTCATGTATGTTCCCCGTCGCGCTCTTCGCTCTGCAAATTTGTACCAAATGACCATGCCCAAATTTAAGTATTCAAGACTGGGCGGTCAATCCATTTCTGTTCAGACTGCCAGGGCCTGGAACGCGCTCCCGCTGCATCTAAGAGCGTCTCCGACAATCTCTATGTTCAAGAAGGGGCTTATAAAAACATTTGTTTAACATTACCATATAATCATTTTTCCTATGCGCATTTTTTCTGGATAACCTCACTCTTCGCCCCAGGATACTTTGTAGTAGCTGAGCGCGATATAAAAACATTTATAACATAACATAACGTAACAATGGAAACATCAAATGCACAAATGATACCTACCGCGCCAGTGGCACACCTCCCTAAGTTTAGGTTCACACTTCGACTTTGACCACGGGACCCCCATACGCCCGGCTCTAAGAACGGACAACAAGGCCCCATTCGATCCAATTGTTAAGCTCACCACAGAAGTAGATAACAAGGATCAGCCTTCAAGTGAAAGCATGACATCAAATGGCCAAACACAGCAAATGGAGGGCCTGCCGGTCACAGAGGTACAAATTAAGTCCAACGTCACCACAAAACCGTCCGCAGGCATAGACCTGCAGGAGGATTACAGCCCGAATAGCTCTCTCACCTCAACTACCAATCCAATGAGCAACCGCGAAACACCAAACTCGCAGGAGGGTCATAATCCAACCAACGCCCTCATCATAATAGCTAACCAAAGGACCAATAGTAAAACACTAAATCGCCCATCTGGGCTATTCCCGCTCCATTTCAATATTTTGTCACCAAGTCCAACAACTTCACCAAAGGGCTTTAACACAAGTCATAGAATGGCGAGCCAAACTTTTATCCCAGATATGGCTCCAGGAGGAGATGCACGAGTACCATCTGACCTTCGAGATCCATGAGCTCATCTGAAATTCCAGGGATTGAAAGCTCGCCCGGAAGCTTGGCAAGCTCAATCAGTAACGCCATTATACATAGGGAGGATCTGAGGGCGGACGAAATAGAAGGCAGTCTACTGCCCCGTTCCTCTGTCACACAGACTACAACCACTGAAGCCATCATACTACATCAAAAAGATATTCCGGTCCTAGCTCATTCAGGAAAAGAAGTCCCCTGGCCATTGCAAATAAACGGGCACCAAACAAATAGATCTATGGTTGAAATGGAAAATCTGCCCAGAGAAGACCCGGGGACAACATCTAAGGGGCAAATAAAATAAAACATTCCGCTGACAAAACGTGAACGCAAGAGACTAAGGAAAGCAAGACATAGCAAGGCACAGGGGAAAAAAGATGCTACTAGAACCATCAAGCCAACCTTAATTATAAGAACGTCACCGCAAGGACCGAGCAGTAAGAACACGCTCAACACGGAACAGGAAGAGAAAGTGGACTGTGGGCAGGCTGCCCCTCCAGTGAATCCGCATCAGGAAGTCAACTTAACAGCTGAAACAAAGAACTCAAATATCTTTAATTCAATACAAGCTCAAATAACCAGGCAATCGGTGGTCGGCTCTCCCCCACAGAAGCCGCATGTAGCACAGAAAAACATTTCTCATTATTTCCCGAAAATGGTGCCGGTACCAAAAGACCACCCGCCAGCAATGGAGCAACAACAGAGACTCACTCCACAAGCCCCGGTGGGCCTAAGATCACAGCAGGCGATTTGTGACATTGAGCCGGTGCTTAAAAATAATCTCCCATCAACCGAGCAACAACAGAGACTGATTTTACATGTTCCTGTGGGCCCAAGACCTCAGCAGGCAGTCGTTAAAAATACGCCGGAAACTGAGTTGATCGACCCAAAGCAGGGCACTCGAGCCAGACCAGTAAAATCCTACAACCAAACCTGCCTTTTAAAGCACAATGAGAGGCAAGACGCAATCTATCCGGCGGGCTCAATCACGCATGAAATAATACCACATTACAATTAAAGGGGAAACCATGATATCTTAAATCGGAGTGCCTTACTAAAACTCATTAATTTGTTCGAGATGCTAAAGGATGTGAATACAAATCACATAGAAAGCATCGAATTCAAAATAATTCCTAACTCAAATGGGAAAGAAATGACAGTGGCCACATGGAATGACCCCGAAATAGCCAAAGAAGTCTGGCGATACAGAGAAGAGTTTGCCAACTGGGGAATTGAAATAAGGCCAGTGCCGCCAGAAAGATATCCGGGCCCTTTATCAATATCTGCGGAAGAAAGACCAAAACCAGAAGGTGGACTTCTCCGGGGGGCCGTCGGGGGCACAGACACGAACAAGGGGGGATGGGCCAACCTCCGCATTATACATCAAGGCCAGCTAGGGGGTCCAAAGAGGGATGGACAATCCTTGCCCCAACACGAAACATATCAGTGGCAAGGATGGCAGAAGCACAAAAAACGACTCTGAGAGCCTGTTTGTGGAATATCAACCTTCTGAGGGGCAAAACTAATGACGTAGGATTAATGGCATTTTTAAAACATTTTGACATCATTCTACTTCAAGAAACCTGGTTAACAGCTTCCCAGCACATAGATGGTTTTAAGGAAGTCCAACTACAAGAGATTAAAAGAGGCCCCTCGGAAGGGGCAGCCGGTGGATTATCCATCTACCTCTATACTAGCATTGTTTGGACTCCCCTTACCATTGACACAGGACAACAATGGATCCAGTGCATTAAACTTGATATAGAGAAAGACCCCGGCAAAAGCACACAGAGTGTGCAAAATTCCTTGCCAATGATAATCTGTAACGTATATTTATATCCACACTCTAGGAACAAAGTGGAAAAGATCCTGAGTCTCAAAGCCTTCATCAAATCTATGCAATCTGTCTACCCGCAGGCAGGGCTGGTCGTGTCAGGCAACTTGAACATGTTCTTGCTTGAAAAGGACCAGGCCCAAACCATGACTCAAAACAAATGGAACGGCAGATTTATCCCAAGTATCATTACAAATCACCGGAAAAAGGATACGTTCGGTCAACAGTGTGCATTAATGTTTGCAGAGGTCGGAATGATCGCTTTGAACGGCCGGTTTTCACAAGATCAACCAGCGGCCCCCCACTAGAATAGCTAAACAGGCTCAATCTGTGCTGGATTACACCATGGTGGACTTAGAGACCTTGCAAACCATTGTGAGCCCTACAGGAGACATGGGAGATAGCCCTACAGGAGACATGGGATATGGATTGTGATTTTTGGTTAGATGGGTATACATCCTATTTCTTAGCAGCACAACCTTCAAACTCTGGACGTAACAAAGGAGGGTTGCAGTTTTTAATATCAGTCAAAATGAATGGATCTGCGAAGGTATTAAATACGCTATCCCAAAACTTTCTAGTTTTGGAAGTTACATTGATTAATAAATCCAAATGTGTTTATATTAATTTCTATAATGCCACCCAAAGTACAGGTGATATCGAAAATCTCAATTCCCTGAATGAGTTCATGTATAATTTTAAAGAGAGTCAAACCACGCCGATATATTTTATATTGTTTGGAGATTTTAATGTACATTTATGTCAACAAAACTGTCAGTTAAGAGACACTCTGAATTTAGATATGTTTCAACCCCCACATTTTGAACATTCTGTTAAAGGGGCAGCTTTAGAAGATCTTCTCCTTGAGAATGAACTTTATGAACCAGAGTTCTTTGATAGTAATGAAAGGGTCCCAACCTACAGAGCTAGGGATTGCAACACTATCATTGATTACATATTTATCTCACCGGTTATGTTGCAGAATGTTATTTTTTATAATGCTATACACACCACACACAGTGATCACAACCCAGTTGTGTTGAACATGGAGGATAATATTTTATTTTTATTTAATAAAAACTCTGAAGTAGACATCCCCGTAGATATAATTACAAAGGATCAAGGGAGACGGGTGAAATGGAGTAAAATTATTCCTGAGGATTTCCTTTACTCCCTTAATGAGAAAGTGGGCAGCGACATTAATGTCTGCAGGGAGCCACTGAAATTCAAAGGGAATATTATTGGGTCTTTTGAAGCCATCTGTCGCCAGGTGGCAGATGACCTAAAATGTAAATCTACAAAGAGAGAGAAAAAGGTAGAGGGGTGGTTTAACAACGAATGCTCCAAATCACATCGAGAACTACATAAAGCTTTGAAAAAGGTACCCCGTGATAGATTAGAGGTGGCTAGGCTTAGGAAACAGTATAACCTGGATATCCTAATGAGGAAAAGGGAAATAAAGAAACAGGCTTGGGAGGATCTGTACGAGAAAGCAACCCTGAGGGATAGCGCAAAATTCTGGACCATTGTCAATACCCCTCTGTTCAATGGGAAAGAAAACGCGCCACTGGAGGTAAATATCCCTGAGAAGGAATGGCTGGACCATTTCCAAAGAATCTATGGCAGCAACCTCGACTTAGGACAATCAGACCTAACACCGATTGACACACAAGACCCCCTACCAAGTTTTACCATTAAAGAGGTACAGAGTGCAATTGAGGATATGTCATCACAGAAGGCCCCCGGTCCAGATGGCGTACCCGCCGATATGTTTAAAACAAACTCAGCAATGTGGTCAGTTGTACTTACTAACGTTTTTAATGTAGTTGGTATAGACAAGATAAGACCTCCAACTACTTGGTCACAGTCTGTCATCATCCCCATATTTAAGAAGGGTCAAAGGGGGGACCCTAGATGCTACAGACCCATATCTCTGCTAGATTCTTCATTTAAAATCCTTGGTAAAATAATACTAGAAAGAATCTCAGCTTGGACCACTGATAAAAACATCTTGTGTGAAGCTCAGTATGGCTTTAGATCTGCCAGAGGTACAGAAGATCAATGCCTTAATTTACACCTTATACTGAGCAAATATACTGTAGCTTCAAGGGGGATGATGTATTTGGCCTTCATGGACTTGTCCACAGCTTTTGACCTAGTTAATAGGTCAAAGCTGTGGACAATACTCCTTGAAAAGGGACTGGACCGTGCACTTGTGGATTTTTTGGCGCGTCTCCACAGTGATTTAAGGGCAACTATCCGCATGTCTCAAGAAGGGAACTGCACCGCTTTTTTTAAATCGGGAAGGGGAGTGCGCCAAGGGTGCATTTTGGCACCTATGCTCTTCTCCCTTTATATTAAGTCATTGGGAGAGTCCCTAAAAGCTGCCTCTACAGATGTGCCTCGCATGGGTGGTTCCGTGATGCCGGTACTTTTATATGCCGACGACACGGTACTGATGTCAAGGACCCCTAGGGGTCTTCAACACCTATTAAATACATTTGGGGCTTTCATGCAAGATCTGGATTTAGTGATTAATGCAGGAAAATCACATGCTATGGCAGTGGGTAATTGCAAGAGTAATACCAGAACCCTGTCCTGTAATGGTTCCGCACTTACCAAAGTTAAAGCCTTTACATACTTAGGAGTGGTGTTCGACGAGAAAGGGACATGGGCACCACAAATCCAGAACAAGACCGCTGCAGTAAAACGTTCATCTGCTGCTATACTGGGGTTCGCAAAACGCCTTGGCGGTAAACCACCAGAGGCTATACTATCCATATATAAAGCTAAAACCCTGGCAATAGCCAGGTATGGAGCCTCTATTTGGGGTTATAAGAACACAACCCACATTCAAAGAGCTGAGAATATATTCCTGCGATCCGTTCTGGGCTTACCAAAATCCACACCTGCTTTCTCAATCCATATGGAACTAGGGTTGGGTTACATTGAAGATATGTTGTCCCTGGCACCATTAAGGGCATGGATTAAAACTTGGCTTAATCCCAATTTAACACTTAATCACAAGATTATCAAAGACTGCATGGGGCGGGATCGTGTGGCAGAGATTGAGTGGCTTTCATACATTAAAAATATAGCAGGATATCTGGGCCGCCCTGATCTATATACTAACCCTGAAGGCCTAAAAAAAGATGACATTAGTTGGATAAAATTGGAATATACAAAGAAAAGAGAAGCTGAAAGAGAATCATGTGAAATTACGAAGCCAACCATGAGATCACATTTTCTGACAATTACATCTCTAGCTATCGAACCATATTTGGCGATAGTAAATAAACCTTTCCACCGGTGGCTTCTCACTAAATTTCGCTTCAATCAGGCTCACCTTTTGCTGGGTGAATACAGTAAATGGTGTAAGCCCCATGAGAACGCCCCCTGCAAGTGTGACGATTTCTCAGATCAGGATTCTTTGCATTTTTTCTTTTTTTGTCCATTATTCAGAAATGCTAGAGAAAAATATTAAGCCTATATTAAAAGATCAAATGTTTACCCAAGTCAAACCGGCTTTTCTGTTTTTACAGCTAATGGAAACACCTTTAATTATGTATGGGGTAGCAAATTTTCTTACAACGTCTATTAGGTCCAGGCGAAAAAGACTTCAATCACCGACTACCTGATTTAGCTTTTTGTAAAAAACAGTACGCCTTGTCAGGGTAGCACTATAAAATGATTGTATTATAGGCCTGTAAATGTAACTGTAAATAGATCATCCAGCAAACTCCTTAGTACAATCTGTGTAAATGAAGTGAAAATTTGTAGGAACCTATAGACAGTGTAAATATGATGTAAAATCTTTGTATATATATCTTGGTTACTATTGGAAATTTGTACATAATGTCTCTTGTTTTAACGTTGTTTTAACGTTGTTTATATAAAAATTCCTTTGTATATCCCAGTGATCAACTTTGAATGTATAGCATACTTTTATGATTTTAACTTAATCGAATAAAGTGTTTTTGACTCTGACTCTGACTCATTGTGAGTTACAAAATCATCCACAAACTGGAGAGCGACCACAGCTTACAAGCCTTCGAATTCAGTGTCCAATACAAAAGGGCCACCGTATGCAAAGCACTGATCGAACCTCCAAGTCTCTACAATCTCAAGAGACTAGTATGGAATGGCAACAACATCAAAGAAATAATTATGCACGTGAAAAACGTACACACAGAAGTGATCGGAGCAGATGCATCCGCCCTCCGGGACAACTGGGAAAATCTGATCACAAATTTAATGGAGAGATTCGCAATTCAAACCCAAATCACCAAAAGGAAAACCGGAAAATCACCCCATGTGCCTTTGGGTCCAATATTGCGTAAGAAAAGGTCATTCAATCGAGAAATCAGAAAGCTGCATGCAATAGCCAAGACAAAGGGTGAAGATACTGGCAAACACATTTACACCTTGAGACAAAACTGCAAAAAAAAAGTGTGGTTAGAAAAAGCAAAATACCAAAATGACATCTGGCAATCACTACTAGCATCTAGTAAATCAAATAATGACGGGAAATTTTGGGCTGAAATTAATAAAGTGGCAAATGGAGCGGCACAGGTCTTCAACGCTAACATACTTGAGGGCGACTGGATAAAACACATCGAGCAAGCCCAAAGGAAAAATATCCCGGCTTGGTGCACTGACTAGCAGACCCCGCTACTAACAAATACCTAAGAAGTAGAGCCACAATCAGACGGAAACTGGAATACGCCATCCCAGGTAGCAATTGTCCTTAAAAACTTGATGTCCAAAGGCGCCCCAGGCCCAAATGGCCTACCGAACGGTTTGTTCAAACAAGACCACAGTTTTGGGCAGAATATCTCACCCCACTATATAATGATGTATTTCAAACTGGAAGCATTCCCGAGTCATGGAGAGGTAGCATTTTACATCCTATTTTTAAGGTAGGTACAAGGTCCGACCCAGGCAATTACCGCCTTATTGCACTCATAGATGTCGAGGCCAAAATCTATGACTCAAATCTTCTGAGGGACCTGGAAGATTGGGTGAGTGCGAATAAGATTCTGCCAACCACGCAGACAGGCTTCAGGGCAGGAACCAGCACATCATGCAACCTGCTGGCGCTAAATCCTATGGTGGAAAAAAGTAGGGAAAACTCAGCGAAACTGTACACATGCTTTGTAGACCTCAAAGCAGCGTTCGACACAGTCCCGAGGGAGGCACTATGGCGAAAGATGGCCAACTGGGGAATAACATCAAAGCTGCTGCTGGCCATTATAAACCTATACTCGCATACCTAAGAAGTAGAGCCACAATCAGACGGAAACTGGAATACGCCATCCCAGGTAGCAATTGTCCTTAAAAACTTGATGTCCAAAGGCGCCCCAGGCCCAAATGGCCTACCGAACGGTTTGTTCAAACAAGACCACAGTTTTGGGCAGAATATCTCACCCCACTATATAATGATGTATTTCAAACTGGAAGCATTCCCGAGTCATGGAGAGGTAGCATTTTACATCCTATTTTTAAGGTAGGTACAAGGTCCGACCCAGGCAATTACCGCCTTATTGCACTCATAGATGTCGAGGCCAAAATCTATGACTCAAATCTTCTGAGGGACCTGGAAGATTGGGTGAGTGCGAATAAGATTCTGCCAACCACGCAGACAGGCTTCAGGGCAGGAACCAGCACATCATGCAACCTGCTGGCGCTAAATCCTATGGTGGAAAAAAGTAGGGAAAACTCAGCGAAACTGTACACATGCTTTGTAGACCTCAAAGCAGCGTTCGACACAGTCCCGAGGGAGGCACTATGGCGAAAGATGGCCAACTGGGGAATAACATCAAAGCTGCTGCTGGCCATTATAAACCTATACTCGCATACCTGGGTTAGAATAAAACTAGCCAATGGCGATAGAACGACAGGTAAAATCTTCACCCATGTTGGCCTCAAACAGGGCTGTGTATTGGCACCAACGCTCTTCAATATTTTCACAGCGGACCTGGACAAGTGTATCGTGGAAACAGAAAGTGATCCACCAAAGCTAGCCAACCACAAAGTCAGGAGCATACAGTATGCAGATGACATCTTACTCTGCAGTCAGACCCCGTTGGGAGTACAACGCTCCATCACAAAGCTCACCGATTACATCTGTGCACATGGGCTCCAAATTAATTATTAAAAAACAAAGATTGTCTGTTTTGCCTCTTGGCCAGGGAGGAAATCCTTTAAATGGCACATTGCAGGCAACACATTAGAGCAGACCTCCACGTACAAATACTTGGGAGTTGTAGTCGATGCCAGGTGGTCGCTGAAAGATCATCAGTCTTACAGAAAGGCACATGCTATCAAACTACGCTTTGCCCTAAATTTGTTAAAAAGAAAAATTAATTTTCCATCCAATTCGCATTTGTTGAATGTAATATCTGCAAAATTTCTCCCATCTCTTGCCTAAGGATCGGAATTGTATAAGGGAAAAGATGCTAACTTTTTGAACACACAACAATCAGAGTTGTTCAAATACATCTTTCAGATTCCGAGGTTCGCATCCCAATCCCAGATCCACTTGGAATTCGGTCTACTAAACCAGCACCAAATCAGACAAGCAGCCATATTAAAAACATGCTGGAAATTATGAGCTGCTGAAGAGAACACCCTCATGGGCCTTTGTTGGACTGAGATAAACAACCAGAAAAAGACAAAAAACTCATGGAAAATGGTATGGGAGAACGCCGTCTCGAGCCTTAATATGGAAAAAGCATGGAACACAAATCAATCATTTGTGGCGTTCAAAAAAGAGACTAACGCAGCAGCAAAGCAAATATCATGGACAGCAGACAAAGCTGCTATAGCAAACAAAAAACATGGATGGACTGTGTTGGCCACGTATGGGAAGCCGGAGCTACAACCATATTTAGTCAACCATATATCCCCAGCTGCCCAAAAAATACTTTTAAAATTACGGCTGGGAACCATGGCTGACACCCGTTTGTAGACTATGTGGGGAAATGGAAGAATCCTTGATGCACATATTGTGTATTTGCCCATCTTTAACAAATTTGCAACGGTATTACCAACTTCATGTTTTTTGACTTTTTCAAATTAGCTCATTCCGCCCGGCCGTCATGCTGGCCCTGAACAGCTACCAACTGCAGACAGCTTGTAGGGCCGCTAGATTCTGCCAAAAGGCACTTCAGCTAATCATAAACACTGAGGTAAAGGACTGCAAAGGTCTGAATCCGACTGTGCGAAGTGCAAGTACAACTGCAAAAACATTATGTACACAGACATTATAGAAAGTCTTTCTATTTTAATGATCCTTTAGTTTGTATACTTTAATTTTAAAGTACATGTTGCTTCTTTTTTATATGAACAATATTGTAAAGGTTTTATTTAACTATATACAATAAAAATTGAGCAAGGGACTCACGTCTGAGCATACCCTGCAACACTTATGGCGGCCAAAAGCGGTACAAAAGGGGGTGGTGATGAACGGAGCATCTGAATCAATCAAACACTCACACCCAGTCAAAAGATCTGGGTTTAATCCATCACCGTTCTTTAGCCCACTCTGCCACCTCAGTTCAGACAGGGCTATATGCAAATCAGTCTGACCCTGTGCCTCATGGGAACAGTCCAGCCAGAACTGTAATGCTGGACCAGCCACGCAACTTTATACAACAATGGCTTCAGGAGTTCGGTTTTTCTAGAAGTTCCCAAAATTATCCTTGATGTTCAAGATTTGTCCCATAGGAATAGATTCCTAACATTCAATATTCAAAAGGTCAAATTAATGTGCCCATTACGTTGTCGTCAAAAAAATTAACAAATATGTTTTCAAAGACTCAACAGGAGCGTTCACTCGATGTCCTGTTAATGATGTTCTTACCCTAATTCAGACGAGCAGTCAGAACATCACCTTGACACCCACGACCCCTCCGATCTGCCTACTGGAGCTTTTGTTGTCAGCCTGAAGGTTCGTTGCAGCTTTCCTAAAGCCGTCGGGGGTAAGTCCGATGCTCCCAGAGCTGTTGGGAAATTCCAACAACTGATCTTGTCAAGACGTGGCAGCGAGGGAAATAGTGAGAGGCTCGGTGCAGACGTGGCTCCCTTTTATAGGAGGGATCCACCCTTGGAAGCTACAGGTGTGCCAGCACGCTCGTGGGGGCGGAATTAAATTACTTAAGGTCATTTGACCTGATATTATTACAAGAAACCTGGGAAGAACGCGAGATAGCCTTAGAAGGATACACGTCACAAATAGTCCCAGCTACGAGGACCTCAACCTTTGGTCACAGCTCAGGCGGTCTGATGATTTTTGCCTCAATTCTCACAATAGGAGCAATGGAGGAGATTAGTATTAAAACCATAGTTCCAAATGCTATAAAGGCATTAGCTATAACAACCAAAATCAGAAAGACTGATCAACCAATCATTATAATCAATTCCTATATACACCCGAAGCACAGACTGAAAGGTGCAAGAGAGTTGGTCAAGGAAACAGCAAGAATCATAGAAGAGAGAGAAGCTGAGAACTTGATCCTGGCAGGAGAATTCAACCTCTTTCTCTTTGGAACCGCACTGGATGATGAACTAGCACAGGAGCTTAATATAGCCTGGGGAATCCCAACTCAAGCACAAGCACTTCCAAACAAACAAACAAAGTGCTCAAATCAACTACTAAAGGACTTAGAGAAACCAAACCTAAGGGTGCTGAATGGTCGGTTCTCAGAAGATACCCCACCAGCATCAACGTATCACTCCACAACAATCTCCTCCTACCTAGATTATACACTTGCAACTCTCCCTTTGTTTGACATCATCAAAACATTTAAACTGGGCGACAATGATCAAAGTGACCATCTGCCGCAATAAATTGTCTTAAGCATAACCAGAGGGAGTTTTATGGAAACAAGGGTAAGCACTGGGACTGAATACACTTCAGAATTCACACGAATAAGGTACAAACCAGACAAGATTGAAGAACTATCCACAAGTGCCAAGGATCTAATTCATCAAGATAAGCTGGCCACAAACCCAATAGAAGCCTGGGAGGAGTGTACGAAGGCCCTTGGGATTAAACACGCCACAAAACCAAAGACCCTTAAAGGTAAATCTCAGAAGCTCATATCAGGAAAGACAAGTACACCGGAGACAAAAAGACTTAAACGGAAAATAAAACAAATTCTGAAACAATTGCAAGCACAACCACAAAATGAAGCACTGCAAGAAGACCTACGTGATTTAAAAGCCAGGCTAAAAAAGGTAATCTGGGAAAAAAAATACAGATGAACGACAAACTCTGGGCAAAAATAATGCACGACTCGAAATTGAAAAACAGCGCCAAGTTTTGGCAGACAATTCACAGCCTTCAACGGCCAGGTCACAATGTATTAAGCTCATATATGTCAGAGGCAGATTGGGCAAATCATCTGTACAATCACTTTAATGTAAAAAACAAAGAGGGTAACTCAACTGAAGCGAAATCACAGAAAACTGAAATGGAACAGAAGGATAACGACATAGGAAAGATCGAACAAGGGACTAGAAAATACATTAAAAGGGAAGTGAAAAAACAAAATCAAAAAAACGAAGATGGAGCAAGAAATACCAGCACAACATCAAACAGCAAAGAAAATAATACTAACATAACAGCCGCTCGTATAAAAACACAAATACAGAAGGGCAAGTCAGAAGGAGCACCAGGTCCACATGAGATTCCACTAATAATATTTCAACATGACATTGAATTTTGGAGTAACACACTGGTACTAGTCTTCATGGGCAATCAAGAGCTAGAAACCAGCCCGGCATCCTGGAAAGGATTGATCATGAGCCCAATTTATAAGCAGGGCTGCAGGAGCAAGCCTTGCAATCACCGGTTGATCGCCCTAATAGACATAGAGGCAAAATGCTATGCTGGTCTATTATTAGATGAACTGATATCTTGGGCAGCGTCAAAACAAATAATCCTGGTAAATCAAACAGGATTCTGTAGAGGACAGGGCACCACCACCAACGTCATGGCATTAACTCTGTTAGCAGGCGCGGCAAAAGCAGGAAAAAACTCGCTATTTCTCTGTTTCATAGACTATAGCTCAGCGTTGGATCACGTGGATCGGGCCAAATTATGGCAAAAGCTGGAAAAATAGGGGAAACCTCTTCTGAAGCAGCTGATCTCACTCCACACCAACACCTGGGTCAAGATTAAGCTGGGAACCGGGACGCATCTCTCAAGGTGGATTAACACCTCTAAAGGCTTGAAACAAGGGTGCGTCTTTGCTCCCACGCTGTTCAATCTTTTCCTTGCAGATTTACCAGGGGAATTGGACAGCACCAAATCACATGCCACTCGACTGGGAGAAATCATGCTGTCCAATCTCCTATGTGCTGATGACCTGGTTCTAATAAGCCGGACTCCAATTGGCCTGCAACACCTTCTGAATACTACCAGTACATTTTCACAGCACAACAGACTAACCATCAACTTAACAAAAGCAAAAACCATGACCTTGAACTACAGGAAGACTAGGAAAAACATTAGGTATTTGGAAGGGCCGAAACTGGACCAGGTAACAAGCTATAAGTACCTTGGGGTACTACTAGATAGCAGAGGCTCATTTAAACCTTAATTAGAGACGCTGCATTGAAAAGGCACCATGAGCTATCTTGCGATTAAGCCTCTGAAGAAAGTCCTGCCAGATTGTACACTGGACTCGCTCCTAGTAATAAGAGCATGTTTACAACCTATGCTGACATAATGGAACAAATCAACATATGGAAAAGATGCGCTGATCCTAGACAAAGTGATTAGTAGAACCTACAGGTCCATCTTTCAGCTACCCAGCCATGTATCTCCTGCCCAAATACGCCTCGAATTTGGCCTTCAGAAGCAGACAGTGGAAAGAAGGGGCAGCTATATAAAATGCTGGCATAAGATCCCAAATGCTGAACAAGGGACCTTAAATGCCCATCTTTGGACCGAGCTGCAACAACGAGAGTGATCAACAGCCAGAGAGTATCTGTCGGAATCATTAGAGAGACTTAAACTGACTGATCTTTGGGAATCACCAGCAGATCATAAGAGCTTCAAAAAGCTTGTAACCAAAGTAACAAAAATAATATTGTTAACAGAAGAAGCTCTAGCAAAGAGGGCACACGGATGGATAGTGTTAAATGACTACAAAACACTTAATCCACAAGCTTGCTTAGAAAGGGGATTCAAACAGAAGATAAAAGAAAATGTTTTAAAGCTGCGGCTTGGCATTTTACCAATCCTCCCTCATCTGGCACCATGGAAAATGAAACAAGAAGATCAGATTTGTCGTCTTTGTAGAATAGGACCTGAAGATTTAACACACATAATTTGTATTTGCTAAGGCTTAATGGATAAAAGGAGATCTTTACTATGAGCAAGATGGAACCAGAAGGGCATCAGGACTTGTAGACAGGCAGTCAAACTGTGTTTTAACCCGCAGGAGACCCAATTATACTGCCGTCTCTCAAAATTCTTTGATACAGTGACGGAAAGACTAAACTATTAGTAAAACGAGGAAGCATACTAGCAGAAAGACAGTGCTCCTGAGCAATATATTGGGACTCCAGCTCATACAATAACATCAACAAATTAAATTGAAAACATCATCCTTATCCATTACCGCACAAAGCGAGATAACGCCGACCCATGTATTTTAAAGTTTG
The DNA here is from genome assembly GCF_964263255.1 of Lissotriton vulgaris. NCBI lineage: Eukaryota > Metazoa > Chordata > Amphibia > Caudata > Salamandridae > Lissotriton > Lissotriton vulgaris. The sequence goes on from NC_141695.1 coordinate 562,929,598, forward strand.
ATCATTAATTTTATCTTTTGATATATAGTTCTATTTAAAATGTGAATTTTAAAAAATTGTGAGTTTTAATTAACTGTACAATAAAGTTACTCTACTCTACATCAGGAGAGGGGGGCATTACTGGCAATAGGGCATTTGAAAGAAAAGGCTTGCATATTTACAAATGTTCATGATCTGTGCATACGGAAATATAGCTGCGGCATTTCTGGCATTAAGGCTAGCATAAAAAATAAGAAAGATATCATACAGATCTACTGAATAATTGTAACACGTATTTGACACTTTGAGCACATAAATGGGCACAGACATGAAAAGCAATACAACACTAAGGGCTCCGCATTCGGTAGCAGAACCACCAAATGCGCGCCCTGGAAGTGACACCATGCATCTTGCCACACAGTGAGTGCGAGCATCTGCCCATGCCCCTAGAGCCACAGCCCATAGCCATGACAGTACACTACAGAGTTGGACACCATGATGACCATACCATATTCATACTTAGTCTGTAGGATGGGACATGATTGATGGAATAACTTGAGGTGTTTCATGAAGTGGCCTAAAAGGCAAACAAGACAACAACAACCACACCAGACCTAAATGTCTGTGTATTGGTGGAGGCGAGTGTAGTGGTATGACTGACAGCGGTGCATTGATTTTGTTACTTAATTTGGGAAATGCTATGTTGCTGTATAAGACTGCGCACTGCTGTCTGGCTCAAAATCTAAGCTCAGTGGATGTTGGGTGGGCTCTGCCGGCAAGACAATTAAATAATCATAATACTTAATAATATACTGCTGCCCTGTACTACTAGTCTAGTACTACTCCCCATCATCAAGTCATCATCATTGTGCATGCATTTCCTTTTTCTCCCTTAACAGCCACACTGGCAACATATAGATTAGATGGCCAACCCATGCTCAGTATTTGCTCTTCAATATTTTTTCCAGAGGAGCATAATTAACCCATTATAATGATTAATTGCCTGCATCAATGTATCATCCTTCCAGCACCAAAGGTGACGCTTGTCCACTTCATAGGTTGAGTCAACTTCAGTTTGTAAATTGTCCTAGGCTATCCCTGCCACCATTATATTTTATTTTACTTTTGCAATGCTTATCATTCATCATCATGGTTTCTTGTTTGGCAGTCTTCTTCTTGTGTACTGTACTTCTACTGCTCGTTCCCTAGTCTCCCTCAGGTGACTAAGTGTCTCAATATATTTTTTGCAAATGCAACTGTCAACTACTGCTACCATCACCCACCAGGGCACCTTAAGAAACCAAACCATCACCATGCAGCCATCACTTCACCTAAACATTAATCACAGGTAAGAGCAGAAGTGTGGGGAGGCAATAAAGTATATACTATGGAAATTAATTAATTCACCCACCCACATCCTTCCCAGTACATACCACAAAGAGGTTTTAGTTACAGAATGCATAGACTAGGAGGAGAGCCTGACAGTAGTAGGACAAGTGAGAGTACTGCATCTATCTGTTGGTGTGTTACACTAGTGGCAGATTTCAGAAACTGGCTGCGGCCCTGCACAAAAGGAGGAAACAAGGCAACGTAAAAGAGTAATCCCTCAGAAAAGATTGACCACATATGTATTGTAAAACTATAAATAATGTTTTACCCTAACAAATATAATCTATAAGAAGAAACCCACAACACCTAACCTACCCCTCTCCCTATCCCCAACCAATGTCCAGTAAATTTGTCCATGATTGCCCAAGTCAAGAAGTTCATGAAAACCCCACCTTTACCCAACTCCCAACATCCTACCCACCAAATCAGTTTAAAAATGTGTCAATCGTCGAAGACTGAGGTCTAGTGACCGGGATACTGTCTAGTGTGTTCCAGGACCTCCTCCAGCTTGACCTCCAGGTGCGCCATCCGTGGGAGCATGCCGCGCTGAAATGTCCTGCAGGAACAACAGGTGTGGGCAGCAGTGGATGATGATGAATGTGATGGGCGGCGGGCGGCTGCCAGAGCACAGCGCCATACCACCGGAGGTATGCGGTGGGCCTGTCTGGGGCCCGGGGCATTGGAGGAAGCTGCAGATGCAGTCTCCTCCACCAGGACAACCAGCCGGCGATATTCTTGTCGAATGGCCTCCAGCTTCCGTTGTCGGGCCCTGGCTGCTAACTCCTATCTGTTTGGTTGGGAACGAGTAGCTATATTAAGAAAGAAAAAAGACAATTGTAACCAATACTCTTAGCAAAACAGTAACACAAAAGGAGTAATTTGACACATAGGGCCCGATTCACAAAAGTAATTTTAGACAAAATCCTAACTTTACGACTTTCGGTATTCAGAAAAGGCATTTAGTAGTAGTAAAGTTAGGATTCCAAACTTTACTACTACTAAACTGAGACAAATCCTAACTTTACGACTTTCGGTATTCAGAAAAGGCATTTAGTAGTAGTAAAGTTAGGAATCCTAACTGTACTACTACTAAATGCCTTTTGTGTATTCCAAAAGTCGTAAAGTTAGGATTTTTCTCAGTCTAGTAGTAGTTAAGTTAGGAATCCTAACTTAACTACTACTAAATGCCTTTTGTGAATACAGAAAGTCATTAAGTTAGGATTTTATCTCAGATTACATTTGTGAATCTGGCCCACAAAAATTATAGTGGCACAGTAGTACAAGCAGTTGTGGCATCTTCCTCACTTCCTATGCCCCTAAGATTTGGATGTGATGATTAGACTAGACACTATGGAGTAGACAAGTATTCTTCTTCTCTCTCTCTTGTTTAGCACAATTAATCTTGTAGGCATGCCAGCTCAATCAGCTTGTACCATAGACAGACATACTTCTATCGTAGACTCACGTTACTTTACTACTGTCTGCAGCTGGGTCAGCTGTACTGCACAATTATCTATTTTTCCATTACTGCCATTCTCTGTTAAATCAATGGCAAATGCTCAATTTCACTTTCACCTTGACTACTGCAATCAAGCACAACATGACATGCTTATTGTGAGAAAGTGGCTCTATATATACTGGACCAAGGTAACGTACAGTGTGTATAAGCCCACAAACCCCAGAGGTATAACAGAGGTTAAAGCCAGGTGTGACCTTACTCTCTAAAGTGGTAGCTTGGTTGAGCGGTAAAGTAGTACCAGAGGACAGTGTAAAGCATTTGTTGTACACACTCAGTCAGCAAAAGGTTTCACACACTCAAAGACTGAGCTCCAGGCCAATTGTTTTTATATCAAATATATAGTTGTTTTATTTTTAGAACCAACAGGTATCAACATATACTGTTCTCAATATGAGAGGTCTCAGTTGAGTACTTTGCAGAAAGGCAATAAACTTTGTGAACACAATAGGTACAGGGGTTGCAGTAGGCAACACAATTCTAAACACAATTTAGCATTGAGCTTAATTGTGTTTGCTATATAAATACAGCTGAGAACGTTGTAGATTACTCTGGTAGTTCCAGGACTGGATCCTAGATTCAGTCCTGTGGTCTAAGCTGAAAACAGTTTAGTAAAAAACATTTTAGTTATTGCATTGATTTTTAAGGAATATAAAGCTATTTTAAAAGTTCACACTTAGAAACTTTTCAATACAAATCTGGCAATGTTATCCAATAGGAGAAAATTCATGTTGCAGTTAAAGTACGATCATGTTACTTTTGTAATCCAGTACTGGGCTCCTAGGTCCAGCACTGGGGTCTCTACTTAAAACAGGTAAGTAATTACGTTTCAGTATTTGGTATGATTTTTAAAGAATATTTCAAGTTTTCAAAAGTAAACAGAAGAAATTTTCACTGCTGATCACAGGTGAGTACTTCTGAATTCGGAATTCGGTTGATTTTTTGGGAATATTTTAAGTTTTCAAAACTTCACACTTTTCGAGTCAAACCAGTCAATGTTATCCAATGGCAGGTAAGTGAGTTACCGGTTTCCAGGTGAGTACTCGACTGGTGAAGTTAGGATTCTGGGCAAAGACTCAGGGGTCCCCCAGGGTTAGGTAGGTACAGTTGGCTCACCCTTAATGGCACCGGGGCGGCGGGAACAGAGGTAGTTAGGCCCAATGTTATCCAATGAGGGGCAGGGGTCTTCCGTTGGTGGCTGCTGGTTCATCGAGGACGGTCTTTGGGCACTGGACTTTGGGTCCCAGTCACCAGGGTGGACGTCCTTGTGGTCTTGGATCACTTGGGCATGGGCCGGGCTCGGTGGGTGCAGAGTGGGCAGGTCTTGAGCTTCCTGGCTTGCACCAGGGGGGTGGTTGTTGGAGCAGAGCCTCTGGTTATGGGAGTCCCAGTCTTTAAGAGGGTCAAGGCAGGCAGGTCCTCTGGGTGTCCCAAGGTTGCTGTCCACAGGAGTCGCCGGGATTCAATAGGAGCAGGTTCCAGGATCGACAGGCCGGTAGGGCTGGGGCCAAGTCAGTGGGTGTCGTTCTGTTGTTAGCAGCTGCATGGCAGGTCTTCTTCTTCTTGATCGTCTTTCTTCTTTTCTTATTGGTATCTCTGGAAGGGAGGTTCAGGGTGCCCCTAAATACAAAATTTTGGGGCGTTACAGGTAGGGGAAGGGCAGGGACCAATAGTTCCCTGTCCTGGGGTGGGTACACCCCCTAGCCTCCTCCTCTCCTGTGGAAGGATGGCAGGAGCCTAGCTGTGATTGGGCAGGGCTCCCCATCTTCAAGATGGCCGGAGCCTGGGGTCGTGCTTCACCTCGCCTCTCCCACCTGAGGGGTGGGGTTGGCACAGGCTGGCCCACCCCCCTTCCTGACGTAGGGTTTCCTGCAAGTCTTCCCACCAGAGTGGGGGTTAGAACTGGTAGGGGGCAGTTGCTGAGTACAGCAAATGGTCTGGAGAAGCTCACAGAGGCGGCATGCCTTTGAAGCTTCTCCCTGCCCATCCTGGGGGAGGAGATCTAGCACCTTGCCCAGTATGTGCACTGTTGCAGGCCCAGGAGAGCGGAGGGACTCTCCACCCAGGGGTCCAGCAACATGTCTTCTGTGTGGCAGCCTCTGCAGTGACTAAAACAAGATGTGGACTGTAGGTTAGGTTTTCAGGGGGCATCTCTAAGATACCCTCTGGTGCATTTTCCAATAAATCCCACACTGGCATCAGAGCAGGTTTAATGTGCTGAGAAGTTTGGTACCAAACTTGTCAGTCTTCAGTGTAGCCATTATGGTGCTGTGGAGTTCGTAAAGACAACCTCTCAGCCCCATATACTCTTAATGGCATCACTGCACTTACAGTGCCCAGGAATGGCTCTGGGTACTGTAGGGGCATAGGGCTCATGTACCTGTGCCCACACCACTGACATAGGGCACCTAGCTAGAGGGATGACTGAAGTATGCCAGGGCTCTGGGTTCTGTGGGCATGACACACAGGCATGTGTACCATGTCGACTCTTTGTTTAGTTCTGTACTTAGGCACTCAGCCTGCAAAGGCGGTGTGTGGGTGTCAGGGTGCAGAGCCCCTACGGGTGGCACAATAAATGCTGCAGCCCTTAGGGGTCTTCTCTGATCACCAGGCCCTTGTACCATTTACTAGGGGCCGATAGATGGCCAGAGATGCCAATTTTTTTTTTCAATACAGCTTTAGGGAAGGAACACAGGCCCTGGGTACCTGGTTGACAGGAGCCCAGGGCAGACTCAGTCAAAGCACCCACCTCAGCACTGCCATCCCACCCAGTTTTCTACTAGCCCCTGGATGCTGATCATGTAAGACATAATTAAAGAGACAAAAAATGATTTGTATGAATTAAATAAATATAATCGCTCTACAAATATTTTTAGACAAGAAACGGCAATTGCAATGACATTGACCTATCTAAATCAGATCGATTTGTAGTAGACTAATATCACAGTTGCGCACCATCCTATCTTTATTATTCCAAAGTTCAACTCTGATTCTTGAATCCTAAACATACTTAGCCCGCCCATTCCACACTTTGGAATGAACTGTAAAAAAATGATATTTGCTTAAGTTACCAACTTTTTCGTAATCGTCTCTCAGTCTCAAATCTAACCCCCTTTGACGGGCCAATGACTAAGTCTCCATTTATTCTTGTTAATGCATAGATGGACGCATGCATATTGTATTTTTGCATACACCAAAATGGTTGGTTGCTATTCACTCACTATACAAATTACTAAAGGTTCCACTAGTACTGAAGTCACATGAGAGGACGCGTCACGCAAGTTGCTAAATTACATAATAATTAACTAACTATTAATTCTAACTTTGTGACAGGACAGGACAGCCTGACAGGACAAAGGAAAGGACTGGACTGGAGTCTTTCCTATCTGCATCACCTAACTTAAATTCTCTAACCTCTCTTACATAACCAGCCCAAGATAGAGCAAAGTTGCAAACCAGTATGAGTAGTTAGTAGCACTGAACAATTGACTGGAAGTAACAATCACATAATATAAGATTTTTAAACATGAGTTACCTGCATGCAGCAGCAGCATGTTTGCTATTTGTGAAAAAAATATTTGCAATAACACAGAACAGAATAACACAATATTAATATAATTAGCACACCCCAAGCCCCGGGACCTCAACACCTAGCAGGACCAGCAGTTCCCGCTCCCAGTCGAGGATGTCGGACCACTAGTGTGTCAATTGTTTATGGATGCAGAGAAACAATGCCCAGCACACCCTTTCTCATGGCTGGTGATGCTCCAGGAGCCCGTACCCGGTCCCAGGACTTTTGCCTGCTGCCAGGGTTAAGGGGAGGTGGTGCTGCACAGAAAAAACCAGTGCGGCTACCTCCAACTCGGAGAATAAGGACCGTGGCTGCACCCCTAGTGTGCACCGCTTTTCTCGGATGACGGTCATGGCTCTCACTCCTTGTGGACCTCTTCCCCTGACCCTTAGTCTTTTTAAGACTCTTTGCCATGGTCCTGGATAGGTGGGGCCGAAAAGAAAATGTCAGCTCCTTGGTGGTAGGTTGTCCCAATTTTTCCATCTTGGGAGACCTCAACTTACATTTCGATAACCTTAACACCCCCTCGGTTAGCGGTATTCTTGCTGACTTGGAGGCCCTTCAGCTGGTGCAAATGGTTCGCCAGCCTACTCATACAGGTGGCCATACTTTAGATCCTTTCTTCACCAATTTGGCAGACGCTTCTGTCTCCGCCGTTACACCCCTTGGCTGGACGGACCACTCTTTGGTTGCCATCAGTACCCCCTTGCCGGGAATGATTACTATTCCCCCTGCAAAGTTGGTCACAAGGCGGCATTGGAGTAAATTACAGCTGGAGGACTTACATCGTGTCCTCGCCACGGAGCCTTTAGAACCTTTGGTTACGGTTGATACAGGCTACAATAGGTTCTGCTCCTGGATCTCCAAGGCGCTTGACGCCCTTATTCGAATTACCACTTGTAAGGTCAGCTCCAGAGACTCTAGTCCTTACGTACACTCAAGGGTAGTTGTAGGCGAGCGGAGAGGGCTTGGCGGAAGGCGTACGATAATGGGAAAAAAGCTATTTATCTCGCCTCCGTCAAAATTTACCATCGGGCTGTTTGCCGAGCTCGGGCAGCTTATTATGCTGCTGAATTCGGCAACAGCTCCAACCCCTCCAAAACCATCTTTAAAGTGATGAAGGATCTCTTAGCAAAGCGTGCCTGTACGACGACGATTGGGTCCACCATTCAATGTGAGGCTCTTGCTCTGTTCTTCTTGGAAAAGGTCCAAAACATCTATAGGACGTTCCCTTGTACAGGGCCACCAGTTGAGTCTCCGATCAACTTCTATGGAGAATCCACCTTGCAAGTGCTGCCCCCGTTAACATCAGAGGGGTTTGATCTCTTGGCTTTGCAGGTCAAATCAGGGTCCCCGGCTGATCCGCTTACAGCAACTCTTTTTAGAGATCAGTCGTTTGTGGGACGGGCCGTAGTACACTCCTTGATTAACATCTCGTTGGAGACAAGCACGGTACCCGCCAGCTGGAAGCGGGCGGTGGTTTCTCCCATCTTAAATAAGCCTTCCCTGGATCCAGATAAACCTGAAAACTATCGGCCTATCTCCTTGCTTCCGTGGCCGACTAAAGTGTTGGAGGCCCATGTCAACAAAGTTCTTTCGGCCCACCTTATCCATGCTAACATCTTGGATCCCACCCAGAATGGGTTCCGTGCTGGTCACAGCACGGAGACCGCCCTTCTCTCCATGGCTGAACATCTTCGCACGGTGATGGATGCGGGACAGACTGCGGCGCTCGTTTTATTAGATCTGAGCGCCGCGTTTGATACTGTCTCGCATCCTATCCTGTTGCATCGCTTGGAGGAGATTGGGCTGGGTGGCCCTGCCCTCCAGTGGTTCCGGTCTTTCCTAGACGATCGTTGCTTTAGCGTTGCTGTGCCACCGTTCCAGTCCCAATTCCATCCTTTGAAACAGGGGGTGCCGCAAGGCTCCTCGCTGAGTCCCACGTTGTTTAATCTTTACGTGAGACCGCTGGCTGAGGTCGTCAAGCAATGGGACATGACCATGGTCTCATATGCTGACAACACTCAGCTAGCGGTTACGATCAGCGGGGATGCGGACCTGGATGCCCCCAGGTTTCAGAGTGGACTCAGGGCGGTGGCGAGCTGGATGAAGGACAACTGTCTCCAGCTCAACGCAAAGAAAACAGAGATCATGATCGTCGGTAAGAGGCCGGAAATATGGGGGGACAGATGGTGGCCTACGGAGCTGGGGCCGGCCCCCCTTCCGGTCACAGAATTAAAAAACCTAGGAGTATGGATGGACCCTGCCCTTAGCTTTGTCGGCCACACGAAGAAAACTGCGGCCTGTTGCTTTGGTATCCTACGGTCGTTACGTCCTGTTTTGAAGTTTTTTGACCATCGCACCAGGCAGCTGATAGTCCAGGCTACAGTGTTATCGCGCCTGGACTATGCCAGCTCTCTTCTGGTAGGGTCCAATCTGGCTGAGATTACCCGCCTCCAATGCGTCCAGAACGCTGCGGCGAGAGCTATTGTTGGCCTACCCCGAACATGCTCCGTCTCCGGCACACTGAGAACACTGCATTGGTTGCCTATCAGGGCAAGAATCCAGTTTAAAGTGTTGTGTGTGGCGTTCAAGATTTTGAGGGGGGGAAGTCCTCAAATTCTTGCGGACCTTCTGTCCTGTTATGTGCCTACCCGCCCCCTGAGATCTTTGGGTCAAGCACTCACTGTGATCCCCCGATACAGGCTGTGTCGGGTTGGTGGCCGTTCTTTTCGGGTCAGAGCGGCCGAGCTTTGGAATTCTCTTCCAGTAGAAATGCGGCTGCTAGATGATCTTTTAGTCTTTCGCAAAGCTTTAAAAACGTTTCTGTTTTAATAAATTATTTCTCTTTTCTTTTTGTTGTGCTCCCTGTGGTGTTGCATTTTTATCTGCCATGCGCCAGGACGCCCCTTAGCTGGGGCAGCTGTGCGCAATACAAAAGTTTGTGACATAACATAACATAACAGGAAGTTAAAAAGTAACTAATAGAAAAAGAATGAAAAACGCACTAAAAACACACAAACAGTAGAAAAAAATGCAAAATATACAATCAGGAATAGAGAGAGATAGTTAATAAATGAAAAATCTGAAAAAAGTTTTTTGAACCAAAGGATTGAAAAGATATAGGGAGGATAGGAAAACAGGTCCAGAACCATAGCAAAAAGTAAAAAACAAAATGGCCGAGCCCATTGGCGACTGCGTGGTGAAGTTTGCGCAATATTTCCCCTGCGCATGGAATAAGCAACCCTAAACGCGCAATACGCGTTCCCGAACATCAAAAACGCATCGCGAACAGGCAGAACAAGGAACTCCACGTGCTCACAGATTTCCACGTAGCGTGCAGCAATTTTCTGCAACTTCGCAAGATTCTGCGTAGAGTGGCTACTTGATCTCCGCCCAGGGTTAATTTTTTGAGAACTCAACACTTTATCATGCACATTTGTGTGTTACATGCCAAGATGTTTTTATGTGATGTGTGATTTATGTGATATGTCATTTTAAGGATATACGCTCTCTCAGACTCTTCCTTTGGATTTTTTTTGCAGTTTTCTATGGTGCAATTTCAAGCCGAAGGAATTTGAGGGCTTGACATGAGCACCCATTGCATTACACTATAGCACATTAATTTTGTTACGCATTTGTGTGTGAATCTTGGGGCATATTATCAAGGACAGGTGATACATTATCGCCGCTTTTATTGGAAGGAAACTGCCGATAAAGCGGCGATAATGGCCTTGATAATATGCTCTATGAATTCCAATCGAAGCCCATGTTAGATGTGTTCACATCTAACATGGGCTTCGATTGGAATTCATAAGAGCATATTATCAAGGCCATTATTGCCGCTTTATCTGCAGTTTCCTGCCAATAAAAGCGGCGATATTGTATCGCCTGTCCTTGATAATATGCCCCTTTGTTTGATGGTGTAGTGTGTGTGCATTTTTGTAATTTGTTGGTGAAAAGCGAAAACCTGCTATTGCAGATTTGTGCTATTATCCAACAACGATACTCAATCTATCAACTTTGAAAACATGAATGCTGAATGGACCCTTCCTGCCATCAGTGACTGGAAGAGAGTATGCAACTCTGAGTAAGTCATCTTGCCGACCGTAGACCAAAAAAATGTGTGCAATAACCAACTCAGTTTGCTGTTTATTACACTGCTTCACCCAAGCGCAAAATGAGCATGTGTGGCATACAGAAGCGCTTGGCCTGAGATTGTAAAACAAATAAAAAGAAGTACCGAACAGTTTGAGAAAAAATGCGTCTTACTAGCTCTGAATCCGTCATGTTAACCATTACCAACAAAGATACTCTTCACTCAAAAACCAATTCAGTGAATATATTTCAAGCACAGGTGACAATATTTTACAAAGTGGGCTGAGGAACAGGGACTTTGAAAGCAATGCTGAGATCACATCCAGTTATTTAGCACCTAAGCAGACAAACTTAAACCCACCTGATAACACAGGATCACCAGCCTGGCATACCTTTCCAGTCCAACTGCAGAAGTGCTCTGGCTCTAAATTGTATAGACCAAAAGCAGCAGGGGAAAACCTTTGGCTTTTGTTCCTTGAAAACAAGCAGTGGAGAGAGTAGCTCATCTCTCACGCTGCAAAATCCTGTCAACTCACAACTTTTAAGGTCCAAATGTCACAGTCTATAAAACAAACTGCACAATGTTCAGAGTCTTGGCAGCGTTGATGGTGCTGTACTTTCACAGTGCCTCACCAATATTCTTAATATAATCTTCAAAAAGAGTTCCATGGCTAGACAAACGGTGTCTGTTGAAGCATCAGTAATGTCAAGAGTATTCCATGTACCCAAATTTAAAACTTTCCTGACATTCAAATATATGAGATTTTTAAATCGAACATTGTCCTGAAGAATGCCTTCGAAGTTGCAGAAGGTTAGTTGTGACTACAAGGGATCTGCTTTTTTCAGTGGTGATGCCACAGACGGGCGCTCAAACAGCACTGCTTGCCGCTCGGCTGGTGTGTGTGCAATCATAGCATCTTTCACTCTGCCGAGGCTCAGTGTTAGGTGCCTACATCCGCCGGTGAGACTTTCACTTTTCCTAACCTCACCAGCTCAGTTACACACCGCCATCTGATTGCACTACACTGCACGCCATGCTCCCAGTGGCAGAATGTGTACCTACAAGCATGTGCATGCACTTGTGTACAGCGCCAAGTCCAAAGTGCCTTGAACTATACCAATGAACCTTGAGCGGTGAGGCATTCCCATTAATGTAATATATTCTTATGTCCTAATCAGTAATCACCAGAAACTACATGAACATGTTCATAGTATTGCACCGGGTGATGTATCTTTTAAAATGGCAGCAATGCAACACGTGCTCTGTGACTTTGGCTAGAACCTGGAACTTTGACTAGACTTCTCAAGACCTGGCTCTCCGATCAGTAGCAGCCCCCCCCCCCCCCCCCCCGCGCCTTGAGACCCTCACGGGTATGTAACACGCTCTACAAATGCATTGATTGATTGATTGAACCTATCTAGAGGTGAGAGGAGTAAAACAAGTAAAACACACAATGATGTGGAAGGGTGCAGGGAGGAAATGGTGGATTTCAGTGGCCAGGTAGAAAGAGGAAGTTAAAAAACTAGCAAAAACATCAAATCTGCGCAGCCTTTGGAAGATTAAATGATTTGCCTACCACAAGACTTGTTCTAGGGGTTAATATTAAAAATCCACTGAGGTGAGCAGCAAGGTGCGGGAGGTAGGAACATACAACACATGCGGGTAGTCACTGTTAGATTAGGTGAAGTGTGGCCAGCCAGGAGTTTAGTAGAAGGGTGGAGAACAAAGGTAAAATCACATACAGCCTCTGTGTACGCTTCCTCATAAATAACAAAGTAGTTAAAAAAAGCAGGTGAAAAGGAGTACATGGGCCAAGCTCCACTGATAAAAAAACACATAAAGAACAGCAGCAAAAGGCATGTGACAACCAACAGAAACAAAGGAAAAGAAAGTGGCAAGCACACAGACAAATGAAAAGGGCGGGATGTAAGCCCCTTTTAAGAATTATTTTGATTACAATAGATTTCACAAACACATCGCAAGGGCTGTGCAGGCGGAATAGAATTAGCTGAAAGCTCTTGTTTTACATGGCAATTTATATCTAGCCCACTTTGGCTCAAGGACGTACCTAAGGGTTATACCGCTATTCATCATGTCACCCATACAGCCACTTTCACAATTACTCACTCATACATGCAGTGAATCGTATAGTCCAACATTCACCTATACTATCTTTCACATATGCAGTTACTCATATAACACTTACACATCCATTCATTCACCAACACACCCATACACACACTCACACACCCATACAGCACCTCACAGATGAACTCACTAACCCACACATACATGCAGGCAGCCACACATACCCTCACCCACCCACACAGACACTCATATACCCATACAGGTACCCAGACAACCAATCACCCATACAGCCACTCATGTACCCACTCACCAACCCAAACAGCCAACTAGGCACCAACTGGCAGACTGATACAGACATTCTCACAACCGAGCTACTCACCCATATATTCACTGAGACACCTAATCACTCACTTATACAGTCAGTAACACACCAACTGAATCAACCGTACAGGCAGTCATACATCCAATGATTCACGAATACACCTTGGTTTATTTATATATTTAACAATCATAACATTTTAAAAGCACTCACAGTCACTAGATGATGTCATCAATAATGTGATTTTAGATGTTATTTTAGATGTCATCAGTAAAATCACTGACCATGTCATGAGTGATGTAATATGTGAGATCATAATCAGTGCATTGTGGGGGCACAGGTTATAGTTACCTCACCTAATTATAACTCATGAATTTTTATGGTTTTGTGTGAGTGAAACCTGTACATAACAATAACATCTCTGTAACCTTTGTTTATTCTGAGGTTCTTTAATTTCTGACTTCGCCCCGTATTCAGCTGCCATTTTGTGTTTCTTCGCCATTTTGTGTTGCCCTCACTCAGGCAGTACGGCGAACTGAGTGTTTTTACTTTTCTCAGCTGCTATGTGTCTATTCTGTTAAAGAGTAACCCCCTGCCCTTGTTTACGAAACCAATGTCAGGGTCTGGCCGAGTTCGTTAATCCATATCTGGGTTGATTGATCCCTGTCTTGACTGACTATTTGCCTTCTCCTATTCTTTCCTTATATTATCTTATCCGACTGGCCTTTGCTATACTCTCCTTGTATTCTCTTGTTACACAACTATCCTTTGAGGCACACAAATACGTCCTGCCACCTGCAAATTGGATTGTCGGTACAAGCACTGATTAATTTGTTGGGAGAGGTAACACACGGAGTCTGAGAGAGGGGCGTATTTGAGACACCTGATAGCTTGTTTTCCAACTTTTCTTATTGGTTCATTTTGTATGTGTAGGGAGTACATTCTGTAAATGTGTTTCCTATAAAAGATTGTGCGCGACGGTTTGAAGTGGCAGTCTCCTCAGAACCTACCTTGTGTGTAACTTCTGGGATAACTATGTTTGTCTGCAGCTAATAAACCTGGTTTTCCACGCTCAACAGAGTGTCTCGTGTCTCTGTTCGACAAGGCAGGTGAAATCAGGGATTTAAGGCGTGCCCTGCGCCGCCAGGCCCATAAGGCCCAGTCTCCAACTGGCAGCCAATGTGGGGCGGCTTCAGTGGTAATGGTTCAGCCCGAGGGTTGTGAGAAGCCCCGCAATAAAATTCCGGAGGATTCGCGAGCCACATCAAGCGACCCCTGTATGTCGAAATAGACCGAAGGTCTTTTGCAGCATGGCTACTCCTTTCCGACGGCTGCTGACGACTGCTGCCCTGACTGCCGCCCTGCCTTGGACCCTCTGTTGATAACTGGTATCACAAGACGTTAGACGGACCTCTGTTGGCGTGAGAAGACCATTTAGTTAAGTATTCGTGGGTAGCGCCCACTTCTTTGTTTTGTTTTTGAATTTTGTTATTCAACCATTGCAATAGCCGAAGCCAAGGGGTGAGTACATTTGTACTGTGTTCTTTGCTTTCACTCCTTGAAGTTGGTAAATGGACCAGTGAATTTAAGATGCCTGGTTTTAGCAAATTTAGGAAGTTTTGTTGTTTTGGTTGTAATAGGGATTCCCGGCTCGAGGACTCATGTCCGATTCCTCCGGTTGGAACTCCCACTTATGAGCTCTATTCTAAACATGGTGTTGGCCCCATTGCCTTTAATGAGGCATGGATCTGATACACGAAAGAAGATGGTGTTTTACGGTGGCCACAAAACGGTAGCTTTGAGCCTGATATATTAGATCATTTGGGAGCACTTTTGTTCAAGAGAAAAGCCCGGCCGGCAATGTTTCACTCTTTCCGCCTTTGGTGTAAAGAAGCCAAACAGAGAGAAATTAAGCAGGCAAAAAGAGATAGAAAAGTGAGGGATATGACGATCATACAGGCTGCCCAACAGTTTAAGGATAACGAGACTGATCGAGCGATGGAAGTCTCAGACAGACAACATTGTATGGCAATAAATAGATGATATCCTGTGTTGCCTACTTCTCCACAGAGTAAGGATCTTGACGAAGATCCCTTAATGTCCCATTTGTTGAGATTACCTCCACCTTATGTACCAGGAGCTAATGCACCTCTATTGTTGCCACCTGCCCAGCAACCAGTTGTTCAGCCAGCTGGTTTGGCTGCCCCGCAATTGTCCCTTCCTGCATTACAACCTGCACCTCCTTTGCCGCCAACTTCTGTACCTCAGTCTCCTTCATCTTCAGTTTCCCTTGTCACGGCTGGTCCTTCTCTACCTTTGCCTAATACCGCGTCTCCAGTTTTACTGTCTGCTTCTTCCCCGACTCGTAATCGGTTAGTTGATACTGTTTTTGGTCTTTTCTCCCCTCTTTTTGGGCCTTTTAATAGGACTCCTGCTTTTTCTCGAACGCAATCCCGTAGTCAAATTCCAGATTCTGCTGAACGAGTTGCATTGGACTCTCTTGCTCATAAATGGATCATGAGTGGTCCACAGTATAGTGTACATGATATTCTGAGTACTTTTCTCCAGTGGAATGCGCCCACGCAGAGATATGCTATTAATGTCATGTGTGACACTCTTGTCAAAGGATGGGAGGAAATGGAGTTGGATTTAACTCCCCCGAGTCTGTTAGACATACAGGATAAGTTTGATAAAGGACTTATTGTGGGTTCCGAAGTTGAGGACGTTGTAAGGACACTTGTTACTTTCAGGTCTTTATATTCTTCTCAGACTGTTCTTGAACCTGATCCTGCAGTTAGACAGAAAACGAAAAATTACCCTATTAGAGAAGTTCCCCCAGTATGGAGAGAAGTGGTTCCACAGGCAGGCAATATTCCGGGTGTCCCTGCTCATTTCCAGCATATATGGGTACACGTCCCCTGGAAACGATCTGAAGATTTAGCGCTCAAGCAGTCTTTTCCGGACCCTCGTAAAAATCCTGCTGGATATTATAAAGAGCTGTCCCAGACTGTGATGCATGTATCATGAGTTTGGCCGATATTGACATGCTGATGGGGAATGTAGTGCCACAAGCACTGTGGGCTCGGATTCGTAGGGAGGACCACGACCAAGCTTTAGGTGGTAATTGGGCCACTATCAGTGCCGCAGATGAAGCACAAGTGGGTGGTGCTAAACCAGATGATTTGATTACACAATTGCCTGGTAGAATCATTGCTTTAATGAAGACGATGGTGCCTGCCTTACGTGTTAACTGGGATAAGTTAGCTGCATGTAAGCAGAAGAAAGATGAGAGTGTCTCTGATTTCTTTACAAGTTTTGAGGAGACGTTTATTGATCACAGTGGTCAGGATATGAGTACTGAAGGTGGACAGCGATTATTTGTGGATAAATTTGTATTTAATTTACTTCCAGAATTATCGCATAAGTTGAAAGACTCAGAAAGTTCATGGGCTGTTTCTTCATCTGCACAGATATTAGCCACTGCTCAGTATTACGAGAATAGGGATAAAGAAGAGAAAGATAAGATCGAGAAAAAGACTAAAGAATTAAAAACGAAGGTTCTTTTGCAACAGGCTTATCCTCCTCGTTCTGCTCAGCAACAGTTTCAGCAGCCTCCTCAGCTTCAGAGGTTGTTACAAAAACCTGAACCTTTTGTTCCGCGACCTTTGCTTGGTCCTTATCAATGTGCCTATTGTAAAGAGGAAGGCCATTTTAAGAATAGCTGTCCGGTTTTATTGCAGCGTAATGGTGTATTCCCAGGGCCGCAAGGCCGTGGTGGTTTTCAAACAGCACCTAGGGGTAGAGGGCGAGGCGCGTTGCCTCAAGGACAGCATTCCTTTCCCCCTCAGAACTCTTTAAATTATTTTGATCAGCAGAATACTCAGTCTGTGCAATATTATAATGACGATTATAGTGTTGAGGGTGAGGTTCAGGATTTTCATTCTAGTTAGGACAGCCATGGACAAAGTAAGGGAGTTGTATCAGTTCCAGTGGATCAGAATGGGCCTTATGTTGAAGTTGTTGCATTGGGTGTTGCAGAGCCATTTCTTTTGATAACTGGTATAATAAGAAGTTCGATCATTCATTCCAAACTCCCTGGGGCACCTTTGTCTGGCTTAACAAACGTTTCTGTAGGATTTTCTGGCGTCCCAGTTGCTACTCCGGTTTCTTGTCCTTTGCCTCTTTCAATTGGTCCTTATGATTTGGAAGCTCCGCTTATTTTAACGACTGGTTGCGGAGAGAACTTGTTGAGTTTGGACTTGCTGAAACGCCTTCATGCAACGTTGTATTGTTCCCCCTCTAGTGTGCATCTTACCTTAGGTGAGAAACTGGTTTCTCCAATGTATTTGTTGAAAGACAAACTTCCTCCTGAATTTCAGTCTCTTCCTGCTACGCTTTGGGCTACAGGTCCGAATGATGTTGGTCTGCTCCAGATTTCGCCTTACGAGGTTACTATTAAGCCTAATGTTAAATTACCACGCATTCCTCAGTATAAGATTTCTAATGATGGTGAACGAGCTTTGTTGGCTATTATCTATGATCTGGTTCAGAAGGGTGTGGTTGAAGAGACGAGAGGTTATGTTTGCAACAGTCCTGTTCTACCTGTTCTTAAACGCACTGATCCTTCTCAGCCTCCTGTATATCGCTTTGTGATCGATCTTCGGGATTGTTGTCCCCCAGTGTCCTGTTGTCCCAGATATCACTGCCTTGTTTACTATGATACCCGCTTCAGCGGCATGGTTCTCGGTTACTGATATCAAAAATACTTCCTTTATTATTCCTATTGCTGAGGAAAGTAGGGATATTTTTGGCTTCTCTCTCGGAGGCCGAAGTTTCCGTTTCAAGCGTGGACCTCAAGGCTATTGTGAGAGCCCCTCCATTTACAGTCAGGCTTTGAAATTTCAGCTCGATGCTTTCACTTTGCCTACAGGTGCCACTCCTATTCAGTATGTGGACGATTTGTTAGTTGCTGCTGATTCAGAGGACGTTTGTAAGGATGTGACTGTTTCACTGTTATGTCATTTGTCTGCCTGCATCACAAGGTGTCCCCCTCTAAGTTTCAATATTGCCACCAAGAGATTACCTACTTAGGTCATCTCTTGTCGAAGGAGGGAAGACCATTGACCCCAGAATGAATTCAAGCAATTGCGCAAATGTCTGTGCCATCCACACAAAGGGAGGTGCGTGCCTTTCTGGGCATTACCTCTTACTGTAGACAGTGGATTCCGAATTTTTCTTTGTTGGCTAAACCTCTGTGGGCACTCACGTTGAAAGATACACCCCAACCTCTTCCTTGGACTGATGAATGTCAAAATAATTTTTCTGACTTACGTACTGCCTTGTGTTCTGCCCCTGTGTTAGGTACTCCAGATTACAGTAAGCCTTTCACACTCAACGTTCATGAAAGAGAGGGTTGTGCGTTGTCAGTTTTAACGCAACAATTTGGAGACAAACAACGGCCATGTGCCTATTTTTCGGCTACGTTGGATCCAGTAGCCAAGGCATTGCCTAGTTGTCTCAGAGCTACAGCAGCAGCAGCGATCTCCATTTGTCAATCTGCTTGATTGGTACTAGAGATAACACTCTTGTTGTTATGGTACCACATGCAGTGGATTCTCTTTTGAATAGAACGAAAACACAACACCTCACGAGTGCTCCTTTGTCTGGATATGAGCTGACGCTCTTGGATAGCCATATACACATCCAGTGGTGTAATACTTTGAATCCAGCAACATTGTTGCCCATCCCGGACAAGAAAGACACTCAAGAACAGCATGATTGTTTTCTCCGAACAGAGGAGGAGACGAAAGGCAGAATAGACTTAAAAGACACACCACTTGTGGACCCAGATGGAATCCTATGGGTGGATGGGTCTTGTTTCAAACTTCCAAATGGCGAGACGACTGCAGCTTATGGTGTTACCACCTTGTATATGGTTGTGGAGACAGCACGCATTGCTCAGAATTCAGACCAAGCAGCTAAATTAATTGCCCTGACGAGAGCGAGTGTGTTGGCTAAGGGAAAGAGAGTGAATGTTTACACTGATAGCCAATACGCCTTTGGTGTGGCTCATAGCTTCGGTCGTTTGTGGAAGGAAAGAGGATTCTTTACTTCCCATGGGACTAAGATACAGCATGGTCAGTTGGTGACTGACCTTCTCGAATCACTTGCTTTGCCTACCCAAATAGCAATAGTCAAGTGTAGTGCTCATAAGAAGATTACTGATGATGTGGGTCGCGGGAATGCTTTTGCAGATGAGGTAGCGAAAGAAACGGCAAGAGATGCTACAAGTCGCATGTGCGTTGTGGGCCCTGCAAAATAGGTCAGAGAGTGAGGAATGTGTGAGGACACGATAGAAAGTGTGAGAACGATTCAAGAAGAGGCTACTGAGAAGGAATTGAGCAAGTGGAAAGAAAGTACGGGAATGTTGGACGCGACAGGGTGTTGGACGGAATTGTCAGATTATCAGCATTGGCTGTTACCAGCCGCCTACGTACTGCCTGTAGTTACTATGGCGCATGGTCCAGCCCACATTAGTGAAAAAGGCATATGTAAACATCTGGCTCAAGTATGGCAGAATGAAGGAATTCCTAAATGTGCGGAGAATGTGGTGAAGCATTGCATCGTTTGTTTAATGCATAATCCAGGAAAGGGAACCCCAACTCCGGCAGGTCATTTTGCTCCCCCTACGTACCCTTTAGAGGTATTACAAATTGATTACATTCATATGGATCATTGTAATAACCTCAAGTATGTTCTGGTGGTGGTGTGTGCCTTTTCCAGATGGATAGAGGCCTACCCCCTAAAGGACAATACTGCTTTGTCTAATGCCAAAGTCCTTTTGTAGGAGTTTTTCCCGAGGTTTGGTTTGCTGCGCATTGTCTGGAGTGAAAATGGGAGTGAATTCGTAGGCCAAATCATGCAGAAAGTGTGTACAGGTCTTGGTATTAGGCAGAAATTCCATGCGACAAACTACCCTCAGTCAGCAGGTTTGGTAGAGTGCTATAATGGCACTCTCAAGCTGAAATTGGCAAAGATTCAGGCCAGCACGGGTCTTGCTTGGCCTGATGCTTTACCTTTGGCACTTTTATCCACGAGAACTACTGTGCATTCTCGTTTAGGACTTAGCCCATATGAGGTCATTTTTAGGCGCCCAGCCAATGTCTGGGGAGTCCCTCGACCTAAAAAATATTCTGACATCCCATACCCAATGTTGATTGACTACTTGCATGACCTCACCACTAAATTACGTGTTCTTCATCAAGAGGTTCAAAACACTCTGCCGGAGGCCTCTGCGAATCCAGGTCACTCCATCCAACCTGGTGACTGGGTCTGTCTGAAGAATTTTCAGCGGAGAAAGAATCTGGAACCTTGTTAGGGCCCGCCTCGGCAAGTTTTGTTAGCAACACGTACAGCAGTAAAGGTCATCGGGAAGAAGAACTGGGTTCACGGCGTGTATTGTAAGAGGGTACCTTTGCCCTTACCTTTTGATCAGTGGGTTCGTACGGGCATGAGTGACAGTGAAGGCAAAAGGGTCCCTCGATTTGTACCTTTCAGTAGTGCACGCCTGGATCAAACGAACTCTGAGAAAGAAGACGACGACCTGGTGCAAGAATCTGTACCATCACATCTGCGATTGAACACAGTAAATCCAGACACTTTGTTTCAGGAACAAACAATCCCTAATAAGACTCGGTACAATTTAAGACCCAGATTAACAAAAGACAATTGAATTTTTCTTTTTCCATTTTCTGATTACGTTTTTGAGAGACATTTCTTTTTTCCACTATCCATCAAGTTGCAGGGTCATGGTAGGAGTCTTAAGCTGTGACCTGAGTAGTGACAGTAGGTCTGCAGGACTTGCAGTGTCATAGGATGGCTAATAATCACAGCTAAGTGTTCTAGGAAGATTGCCGTGAGCAACGCTTTAGAGTATGGATACTAAATTGGAATTCAATGATAAGAACAAACAAATAAAAAGTAAATGTAAGAAAATATTGGTTAGTCCATGTGGCATAACCTTATGTATTTTAATATGTTCATGTATTTTATTGGCGTGTGTAAGTTGGGTTATCTATACTATGTAGCAAGCACCTGTTCCAACTTCTGTTTCCTTGTCTTTCCCTACTACTGTCTCCCCACATCAGTTTCATACACTCCCAGAACATGAGCAAATTAGGAGGACGGAATACTTCAATAATTAATTTATTCAGTTATTGCATCAGCATCAACTGGTAATGAACACCACTGATTGTTGGGTCTGTGGGCTCATAATACAGAGAGAGGGATGCCATATTTAGTCCTTCCGTTTTCCTATGAAGGCTCCGCTTGGGCCTATTTGGCTATGTTTTCTAATGTTTATCAGAACAGACTACGGTATCCACCTGGTAGTTCATATGGTGGTGGAACAGATTTTAGTCACTGTTCTTTGATAAAGGGAATAGTGGCCATGGCTAGAATTGCTGAGATTAGTAAGATTCCCGTGGATGAGAAAAGAGCATATGATGGCTGGAATGTAACCCGTTATGTTACTAGCCTTATAGAAAAGGCTAGGCAAAGGAGATCCCCACCAATTTGGACTGTACCTCATCGAGGTAATTTCTGTCTACAGATCAATGGCCAGAATGTGAAAAATCAACAGGCGAAGAGTGTCTGTTCCCATACTTATGTCTATTCACCTCAGATTTCTTCGCCATTAGTGCAGTCACAAGGCACATATTTTATCTGCCATGATAGAGCCTATATGTGGCTTCCTACCTACTTTTCAGGAACTTGCTATGTGGCTTTTCTTCTTCCTCCAACATATACTGCTCCTTCAGGTCATCATAGAAAGAGATATGGCAGAGGGGTTATTGATTCGAAAGACACAGCAGGACAAGAAGGAGCTGACTTTATTAAAGGGTTACTTCCTTTCTGGGGCCCAATGGCCAATAGCAGAGACATCAGACAACTAGTTTGTGTTGTTGAGGCTACCATAAATGTAACTTCAGGAGCCTTGAGTAATCTGACAGCCGAATATCAGACGGATCGCCTCATGACTTTGCAGAACCTAATGGTTCTAGACATTGTCCTTGCAGATAGTGGAGGAGTCTGTAAATTGATTGGGTCTAGTTGCTGTATTTACATTCCAGATAATGCCCCTACAGTATAACAAGCCATCTCTAAGTTGCATATCATTTGCGAGTCTATACACCAGGACACAGGAGATTGGTCTGTGATGGGGTGGTTTTAGGGACTACTGTCCACATGGGGATGGAAGATACTAGCCTTCATTGGAATGGTCATTTCCATCATTTTCTCTTGTTGTCTCTGTGTACAGTGTGGCCCTGCCATCTGTGGTCTTTGTGCCAACATGTGTGTCCCAAAGCCTGTGTCACAGAAAACAGAGAATATTAGAATGATGTTACAGCAACAGCTCGATGACCTCATGGCCATTGACATCGACTCAGACTAACTTGAGTCCTTTGTGTTTTGCCTGAGTAATGGCAAAAGGAGGGCCTGCGGTTCTTTGATTTCTGACTTCGTCCTGTATTCAGCCGCCATTTTATGTTTCGTCGCCATTTTGTGTTGCCCTCCCTCAGGCAGCTTGGTGAACGGAATGTTTTTACTTTTCTCAGCTGCTACGTGTCTCTTCTGTTAAAAAGTAACCCCCTGCCCTTGTTTACGAAATCGATGTCAGGGTCTGGCCGAGTTTGTTAATCCATGTCTGGGTTGATTGATCCCTGTCTCGACTGACTAATTGCCTTCTCCTATTCTATCCTTATGTTATCTTGTCCGACTGGCCTTCGCTATTCTCTCCTTGTATTCTCTTGTTACACAACTATCCTTTGAGGCACACAAATACGTCCTGCCACCTGCAAATTGGATTGTCCGTACTATCACTGACTAATTTGTTGGGAGAGGTAACACAAAGGGTCTGAGAGAGGGGCGTATTTGAGACACCTGATAGCTTGTTTTCCAACTTTTCTTATTGGTTCGTTTTGTATGTGTAGGGAGTAAACTCTGTAAATGTGTTTCCTATAAAAGATTGTGCGCCACGGATTGAAGTGGCAGTCTCCTCAGAACCTACCTTGTGTGTAACTTCTCGGATAACTATGCTTGGCTGCAGCTAATAAACCTGGTTTTCCACGCTCAACAGAGTGTCTCGTGTCTCTGTTCGACAAGGCAGGTGAACTCGGGGATTTAAGGCGTGCCCTGCGCCGCCAGGCCCATAAGGCCCGGTTCTCCAATTCAATGACTTTATATAAATATATTTATATCTATATATATATATGTATTACCTACTGGCGATAGCCAGTAGGTATATATAGTTAGGACCTAGCTACCATAGGAAATCCGCAACATTCTATAGGGAATAACTTTGACACCGGTTGAGGAATTTGCGTGTAATTTTCCTAAATTTAGGCCAGCTCCGCTCCGCTTCTTCCCTCGAAGTTTCGGGGGGATTCGTCATGTGGGGGCTGAGAAAAAAGGGGGGTCCCAAAATGTGTTTTCCCCATGTTAATTTCATAGGACGAATAGACAAGGCTACAGCCCGAACCGCTGAATGGAATTACACCAAACTTTGCAAAATTGTAGGGACTGGTACGCAGAAGTGCATTTTCTATATTTGGTGAATATTGCTCCAGTGGTTTTTATGAAAATTAACTTCAAAAACACATATATATCTGGGCGGAGCCTAACCACACATCTCATCGTGAGATCTGATTGGCTGTCAGCACTTCATCCAAGAAGTGTTGGCAGCCATCTTGGGACCAATATACATGATAGCACTTCATTAAAAAGCACTGTAGTTAATAGTTACATTATAAATCATTTGTTGATGGTACCATACTCATTTTAGGAATTGTGGTGTGTTCTAAGGTGATTTTACCATCTGAAAAAGCCTTCTGTTGGGATATCATGAATCATGTTTGAAAGAAAACTTTTATCTCATGCTTTTCCCACAGTGGTTTGACAGGGGATCTATAAGCTAAACTGAAAGCATATTTTCTGTAAATTCACATTATCTTTCTCAGTCATGTGAGAATGAAGTCTGACATTCTCAGTAAAACATGTACATACAACATGGACAGCATTTAAAAAACCTTTAAAATTTCCTGAACAAACTATAAGTTTTAGGGGTGTTATAGTTAGCTGGACATTTCACTCATACAAAACCATTGAAATTGCTCCTATATAGTTAGTTGTACTTACTATATTTCGCGCACCCGCAATCCACTGCTGATGATGTCACATAATACATCATTCATGTCATGGTCAGTGACATCACTGATGACATCTCAAATGACGTCACTGATGACATCACTGATGACATCATCCAGTGAATGTGGTTTGCTTCGTTATTTAAATATGCATTATATATATAGCTATTTGCATTGATGAATAAGTGGATATATAAAAATAAATATTTGGATGGAGGATTTAGTAGCAGTGTAATTAACTGTTTACTTGACCAATTTATAGTGTCTCACTAAATATAGTGGATAGTGACTAAACTGTTTGAATATCTGTATCACTTTGTCAGTTGTTGTGTAAACTGGTTCTTCAGTTGGTTACTAGCTATGTGAAAGTCTATATTAGTTATTGATTAGTTAACTGAGTATTTGTATGGGAGAGTGAATGTGTGTGTGGTTCAGTGGGGGGGTTGGGACTGCCCAAAGATGTGTGAATAGTTGATTCACTAGATATATGAAGTTAAAACTATATGTTCTAACAGTTGTTGGGGAGAGTGAATATCTTTATGGGTGTGGTGATGAGCAAATATATTTCCCAATGGTACATGTCCAACAAACTAGAAAAATAAAAGGCAGTGTATGTGTCAGTTGTAAATACATAAGTATACATAAGACTCAATGATTGTGTGAGTGACTGTATGGATAACTTTATACTTGTAATAATGATTTTATAATTCTTACTATCTAAATGAATAGATGAAGTTGTGTTTTTATAAGTGTGTAGCTAAGTAAATATGTAAGTATGATCCATTGTTTGCATAAGTGAGTAGGATGACTTCATATGTGAATAGGATGTGTGCTGGTGTGTAATGTCGATTTAGCTGTATAAGTATTTTTGATAGTGTTCTATTGTTCATTGACAGCATGTATGAGTGAATCTACAGGTAAGTGATTAGATGTGTGTATACATCTATGAATCACTGAGCGGGTTTTTAGATACTTGTATTGCTGTAACAATGGATTCAAATATGATACTCTGTATTTTACAAAGAGTGATGAAAGATTTTACTAGTTTATGAACAGGTGTATGTGATTGTCACGTGAATGATGTCATCAGTGATGAGATGTCATCAGTGATGTCACTGACCATGTCATGAATGATGTAATATGTGACATCATCAGCAGTGGATTGCGGGTGCAATTTCATTGGTTTTGTATGAGTGAAATGTCCAGCTGACTATAACATCCCTAAAATATATAGTTTTTTGAGTGAATTTTAAAGGTTTTTTAAATGCTAATTCCTAACTATATAGGGCCTTAAACCTATGGTTTTTTCAGTGAATATATATATATATCTGCGATGTATTGTGTTTAAAAAAATCTCAGAAGGTGCTTTTTAGCGCCCCCACACTCACTATTGGTTAACAATATAATCACTCCCCTTGTTGCCTTCTACTTTGGCACAAGTCGCAATATGTCACTTCCTGTGGCTTGTGTGGAGCACCGCTCAACTACCAATTGATTAAAATTAATTAGTGTCCCTCCGTTGCAAGCAATGTTTTTGAGTGTTCATGTTCTGTTTTGTGCTGGCTTGATTAAAGAAATGTTTGTCGCCGTGTTTCATCTTTATTCACAGCTGTGAAGGGGTGGTCTACCATAGAATGCATGTGAAGGCAGAAAGTAATTTGAAATAAAGCTGACATCTTTCTATCTATCTGTTTGTCTGTCTGTCTGTCTGTCTGTCTGTCTGTCTGTCTGTCTGTCTGTCTGTCTGTCTGTCTGTCTGTCTGTCTATCTATCTATCTATCTATCTATCTATCTATCTATCTATCTATCTATCTCTCTCTCGCTCTCTCTCTCTCTCTCTCTCTCTTTCTCTCTCTCTCTCTCTCTCTCTCTATATATATATATATATATATATATATATATATATATATATATATATATATATATATATATAAATATAATATATTTATCTCTCTCTATATATATATATGTGTGTATGTGTGATCAAGAGCACTTGATGCTTGAAATGTGTCATCGTTTAGAGGTTGTAGGAAATAAAACATTGCCTAACCTGAAGCCGTGGGGGTCCGTCTCTTCATTTTCAAACAAGCTTTTCAGCGGCTTTATTTTCCTTGCCAGTCCCAACGCGTTTCACCTCCTCCAAAGGCTTGATCACGGGATGAGGTAACCTGACATGATGCTTTCTTTTATGTTTAGCACATGTAAACTTCCTGTCTTTTTTTTTAAAGTGCATTGTGGTCAGTGAAGTGTTATTGCATTCAATAATATGCTATTTAAGTGCTTTGTATCAAGTGATTTTTTAAAAGGTATGTCGCGATGTATGCAGAGTAGCTTTGACATTTGTGACATTACTAATCTTTACACTTTGGTGTGTGTTATTTTTTCATGTCATATACTGTCAGTTTACAAAGTTGTTATGCATATGTTTAAAGGAGGTCATGTATATGTCCATTCGTTGTTTCTTTGTTTTTTCTGCTCTCTGGTGAGCTTAAACAAGTTTTCTTTTCAGTTTTTTCGTTCCTTTTTTTTCCTCTCTTCTTTCTTTATTTTTTCCCTGGGTGTTTGTTAGTTCTCTCTCTCTGGTTAGTATGTATGTATATATATATATATATATATATATATACACACGCTCAATTACAACTTAGTGTCGGAGCACTCTCAGGCAGGTGCTAGTTGCGGAAGTGATGAAACCGCTTTCAATTTTGCCCTTCAATTCTCCAAACTTGAAAGAATTACCGCACTCTCAGGGACACTTGCAAAACTTTATTTAGCAGCTCGTGAACAAACGCATTTCGGTGTGAAACCTTCCTTGGTGTTCATGATGATGATGATGATGATGCTGATGTTCTATGCAAGTGTAAAGACTTGTAATGTCTAGTACCATCAGTAAATATGTAGGGTCCCACAACATCTGGCAATCTTTTTTAAAAATTCTTTAGTATCCTTTGTATAGGATTTACGAAGTCCTTATGTAGTTTGGGTATCTGGTAGAATGTAGGTACTACTGAATTGTTACTTCGAAGGAATAGATGTTCCTCTCTCCCCAACATAGATTGATCATACCATTTGCGTACTTGTTCATCCTGAGATTTAATACTCTTCTGATGAGTATCACTAGATGACTTTTCGTAATACTTTCCATCCGACAATTGGCGTAATGCCTCATTCCGATATTGTTCTCTTGTTTGAAGACTACGTTCCCACGTTTATCAGACAGTTTAATTACTACTGACGTATCTTTCAGGAGTTTCTGTAGTGCTGTTTTCTCAGCAATTGTTATGTTACTTCTTTTTGCATGTCGGTTTTTCCTGGACCTGAATTTTAATATGTCATTTATCATAGCTTCAGAAAATACATCAATTGCATCTAAAGGCATTTGAGGATTTAAGACAGATGTAGGCTTGAACGGGCTCTACTCTCTTTTCTGTTCAATGCCTATTTGCTTGGCTCTTTCCTCTATATTGATGTTCATAGCTGATGTTTCCTCAATTTACAATCTTAGGAATTTTTTTAAGTTCCAAAACTCCACACTTAGAAAAATTTCCATGTGAAACCAATCAATGTTAGCCTATGGAATGAAATTCAAGTTTCTGTAAGTATGGTTAGAATTACCTTTCAGGATCAGTAGTGGGCTGAAAGATGCAGCACTGAGGTCCCTCCTGATAACAGGTGAGTAAATTGGAGGTGTAATGAGGCCATGCCCCTTTTACAACTCTCTGCAACGCAGCCCCCAGGCACATTTGCAGAGGAAGAACTAACTCCCCTTTCATACTGGGGGTCCCTTGGGACCAAGAAGCCCACCAGCAACCTCCAGTATGCGCCAGGGGGCTGCGTTGCAGAGAGGTGTAATGAGGCCACGCCCCTTTTTATACCTCTCTGCAACGCAGCCCCCTGGCGCGTTTTCATAGGGGGAACTAATTCCCCTTGCATACTGGGGGTCCCTGGGGCCAACTAGCCCACCACAAACCTCCAGTATGCGCCAGGGGGCTGCATTGCAGTGAGGTGTAATGGGCCAAGCCCCTTTTTACACCTCTCTGCAAGCAGCCCCCAGGCACATTTGCAGAGGAGGAACTAACTCCCCTTTCATACTGGGGGTCCCTCGGGGCCAACTAGCCCACCAGGAACCTCCAGTATGCCCAGGGGGCTGCGTTGCAGAGAGGTGTAATGAGGCCACACCCCTTTTAATACCGCTCTGCAACGCAGCCCCCTGGTGCGTTTGCAGAGTGGGAACTAATTCCTGTTGCATACTTGGGGACCCTGGGGGCCAACTAGCCCACCAGGAACCTCCAGTATACGCCAGAGAGCTGCATTGCAGAGAGGTGTAATGGGGCCACACCCCTTTTTACACCTCTCTGCAACGCAGCCCCCTGGCACATTTGCAGAGGAGGAGCTAACTTCCCTTGCATACTGGGGGTCCCTGGGGGGCAACTAGCCCACCAGGAACATCCAGTATGCGCCAGGGGGTTGTGTTGCAGAGAGGTGTAATGAGGCCACGCTCCTTTTTACACCTCTCTGCAACGCAGCCCCCTGGTGCTTTTGCAGAGGGGGAACTAATTCCCCTTGCATGCTGGGGGTCCCTGGGGGCCAACTAGCCCATAAGGATCCTCCAGTATGCGCCAGGGGGCTGCATTGCAGAGAGGTGTAATGAGGCCACGCCCCTTTTTACACCTCTCTGCATCGCAGCCCCCTGGCGTGTTTTCAGAGGGGGAACTAATTCCCCTTGCATACTGAGGTCCCTGGGGCCAACTAGCCCACCAGGAACATCCAGTATGCACTCGGGATGGTACAGATTACAGTACAGATTACAGTACAGAGTACCGTACAGAGTACTGTACTTCGTACCCCTTGATTTAAAAAAATATATATATATATATGTTTTGGAGCCTTGGCGGTCCTTGTGGGACCCCCTGAGCAGGCCTAGGGGGTCAGGGTGTTTCTACCCTGCCCCCTTTGCGTGTTTAGCACGTTTGTTTCACTGCTTTCTTGTGCCTCGGTTCTACCGAGGCACAAGATGGCTGCCAACACTTCCTGGTTTGACAGCCAATTAGCATGAAGCTCGTGCTCGGGAAAATACAGAGTACTGTACAGAGTACGGTACTTTATCTATAGATATATCTATGATTTTACATTTGATTTTCTTAGGAACCACTGAACCACGAATCACCCCCAAACTTTCAGGGAAGGAGCGAATTTTGCGTGTATTCATCGACCTGCGCCAAAGTTATTCCAAACAGAATGTTGTGATTTCCTATGGAAACTAGGTCCTAACTATAACTACCTACTGGCGACCACCAGTAGGTAATATAAATATATATATATATATATATATATATATATATATATATATATATCCAAGTGCTTCATCCACACCAACACGTCTACAATCCCTGTACTCGGATAGCTTTAAAAGATGGAAAATCCAAACCCAGTTCTGGTGCAAAAATTCAGTGCTTTATTCCATTGAAAAAATCAACACCCAGCAAGTCCGCATGACGCGTTTCACCTCTAGCCAGAGGCTTGATCACATGATGTGCTGCTGAAACTGTTGAGGGTACTTATAGAGCATGTAACAAGAGGTGGAGTTAAAAAGTAACATCCTACCTTTTAACCCCCTAAGAAACTGTAAACATGTTTGCTTGTTATATTATGTAGAAAGCATAATAAAAGACATAGTGTCTAAAATTAACTTAAATGTAACAGTTTTGAAAACGCCCCAAGGAGCTGTGCAAATCACGCAATATGAACTGTAAACATACTACATTAAAAAACATTTGGTCCTTGTGTAGAAATCAAAAAAATAAAAGACATAGTGTCTAAAATGTATGTAAACCTCATTAGGGCATTTAAGCATAGCAGCAAAAATATGTGCAAACTAAGCAATATAAACAATTTAAAACCTAATTATATTAAGTAAAAATCATTCATATACAAAACAGTTTACATGTAAAAAAAAAAATCATTCTGGGTACCAATATAACCCAAATGGGTTTATAATCTCACAATATACATGCTTGTTTTAAAATTGTCTCAATCAGTAAACCAACCCCAAAGTGCAAGCGATGCGCAAAATTTTCTATATATAACATTTTGTGCAAATATTAAAATCATGGGAAACAGGGAGGAGGAGGTCAGTATTTTATCATTTCTTATTCAAACAATCGTTCTTATGTATAGCTAAAACCCTATAAAAGACCAGCGTTCCCCTTGCTATTATGTCATTAAATACACATTAGAAATTAAAATGTGGGAAGCCTGAAGGTGTTGTAGGAAACCTTGATACATAACCTATGATGTTTAACGAAAGAGGAACTATAAACACTTGTGTAGATCTTCACTTGCGTTAAGACTTCCTGGGGTCTTGCTATATAGTTCTGTTATGTATCTGGTTTCTACCAGGCACAGTAAAGCTTCTCTGTTTCCTCTTCTCTTTAAAGGCATAATACATAGAACTGTAAATGCAAGTGATCACTGTTATGAACACTTTCAAAATGGCAGGCCACCGGATAAGTTTGATCTTTTCCCGCGATGGCCCTTAGGTGTTGCAATATAAACTTGTGTGCCGGCAGTCGAGTACTCCCCACATCCCTTAACTCACAAGGACATTGCAACACATAGACTGCATAGTCACTCTTGCAGGTCAAACGCTTCCTAATTGGAACTGCAGTCTCTTTGAACGGTACTGTGTAATGTATTTTATTGCACCCATGTTTGCAAGCTTTGCAAACCATGCACTTTTTAAAACCACCACTAAGAGCCATCCAGGTGTTCGATACAGGTTTCTCAAGAGTGTTATTTACTAATCTGTCAGCCATGGAGGTTGATTTCCTGAAGGTGATATCTGTTTTTTTTGTTATATATCTACCGATGACAGGATCCTCTGCTACCAAGTTCCAATTTCGGTAGAAAATCTTCCTAATTTCCTTATGTTGTTTGTTGAATGTGGTAATCACTCTAGGGGAAATTTTCGGATTGCTTTCTGTCCCAGTAGTGGACTTAATTTTGACAGTTAAGACTTCCTCCCTCTTTATTGCAGTGGATCGGTTGATTGCCCTCTGGATCGTATTTTCAGAATATCCCCGGGACAAGAACCGTTTCTTGCTTTCCTCCTGAACTTTATGACATTCCTGGTCTGTACTAAAAATCCTTCTAATACGTAACATTTCTCCGAAGGGAATGCAATTTATTGGATGGTGAGGATGTTGGCTGGTTGCATGTAAAACTGTATTCCCAGCAGTTTGTTTTCTCTGTAGCCTAGTAGCCAAACCTGTGTCAGTAACGAATACCTCCGTATCCAAAAACACAACTGCTTTTTCATCTATTGTGGATGTAAATTTTAAGTTTAAGTTATTGTTGTTCAGTTGTTCCACAAAGCCTCCTCTATTGATCCCCGCCATATCAAAAACAAGTCATCTATGTATCTATGATAAATAGGTACATGTTCCTGCATGGTGGCAAGAAGGTGTCCCCTGATGACCCGCTCCTCCCAAAGTCTCACGTGCAAACATGCTGGACTTGGAGAAAAGCAGGCCCCCATTGCGACCCCCCTGATCTGCTGATATATCTGGTTGTTAAACAAAAAATAAATTTGCTCCAAGCAGATCTGGAAAATGGAAGGTAGCATCTTATTGTGAGATGAAAAATTAATTGCTCTTTTATTCAGATAGTACTGTACTGCTTTGGTCCCAATCGCTGTGTTTAATGGATGTATATAACGAGGATACGTCAAGTGTCATAAGCAAACAGTTGGAACTCCAAACAACATTGTTCAGCTTTCTGATAAAATCTGAGGTTTCCTGTACATATGGCCACAAACTTGTAACCCAGTCCTGCAGATAAAAGTCTATCAGCCTGATTCATGAAAACCGAAATCTGCGATTTAGAAATTGCGATTAACAGCGAATCGCAATTTAGAAATCGCAGATCGGTGTTCATGAAATTTACCGATAAAATAATGCGAATCGCACGCGGCCGCAAAAAGCGTTTGCGAGTTACGGAAATCGCAGAATAATCACTATTTTCGACAACATCCGTGTCGGAATTGCGATATCGCAAATAGCGATAAACCTAATTGCGAGATCGCTAATTGCGAAATCGCAAAATGCGAGATCGCAAAATCGCGAGATCGGGAAAACGGGAAGTCGCATTTCGAGCACAGTGATGACATCACAACCAGGAAGCAGCCAGTTCCCACCCCCATTCACAACAGTGAGGCAGACCTCGAGGCAGCAACTAACTCATCTCCTACCAGGACACCAGCAAACTTGCTCTTCCACACCCAATCTCACTGCAGCAATGGCAGAGGAGGCTGTACCAGGGCCCAGCAACACCGGGCGCAAGAGGAAATTGAAATTCTCCGAACAGGAGTTGGAGCACCTCATTGATGGGGTGGTTGACAACCACTCCAAACTTTTTGGCAGAGAATCAAGGAGGGTGCCTGAGCAGGAGAAAAGGCGAATATGGATCGGGATAGCGGCCACAGTGAACTCCGTGGTCGTGGCACACAGGTCACTGGAGGAACTCAAGAAGAGGTGGTACGACCTCCGAGGTCATGCCAAGGAGAAGGTGGCCGAGAGGCTGGGCGAGGCACTGGCCACTGGAGGGGGAGGACCTACAGTCCCTCCCAACACCCCCATGGAGGATCGCGTCGAGGATACGTTGGAGCCCGAGGCGTGCATTGGGGTCACCAGATTGGACTCATCCCGCCCCACCCAAGAGAGCCATGGTAAGTGGCATGCGACTGCAACCCTGTCCCCTATCAATGGCCATGGCCCTATAGCCTCCCATAATGTTCCAAAGTTATGCCATCTGTGCACATTAGGTAATGCCCTAAAGCATTGTGGGACATGTAGTCTGCCCACAATGTACAAGTACCACAATGCAGCCAGACAGGTCCCAAAGTACCCAATGCCACAGCCAGTCAGTGAATGTCATCCAGCATGCATGTAGCAACTGCACGTGTGACAGATACATGCAACTAATGAACGTCCACTTCCCCTCACAGGTGGCGCAGACAGCAGCGACAGTGACAGGCTGCTCATCGATGAGCAACCAGAGGATGCCGAGGAGGTGCCGCCACCAACACATCCTGCAACAACAGGCGCAGCACCTACCCCCGCAGCCAGGCCCATAGCATCTGCGCCTCCACCATCAGGCGCAGCACCTACCCCTGCAGCCAGGCCCACAGCATCTGCGCCTTCACCATCAGGCGCAGCACCTACCCCTGCAGCCAGGCCCACAGCATCTGTGCCTCCACCATCAGGCACAGCACCTCTGCCTACCTCAACCCCACCAGCAGCTGGAGCCTCCACATCTGGTCCAGCGACTGCGGTGACACAGCGCCCACCCACTGTGGCCAGCCAGCAGAGCAGGCATGGCAGGGCTCGCCTGCAGAACAATGCACGCAGCGGCAGGAGGGGGATGGATGTGCGCTTGCCGAGCATGAGCATTGATCGTAGGATGCTACACATTCACCAGCTGCAGGCACGCTGGCAAGGGGCCATACAAATGCAGCTACATAACATTGGGGCAATGTGGCGAATGTGGCAGAGAGGATGGACTGCATGACGGCAGCCATGGAGGCCAACACTGCTGCGCTAATATCACAGCGCAACACCGCCCGCCGCCGCCACCGGCAGCTACTGACGCGGCTGTCCGCATACACCAGATCCAACTACGTGATAGGGAATGCGACGTCCCAGCTCTCGCGACGGTCCCTGGCGCAGCAGCAGCAGTTAATCCAATGCTGTGAGGATATGGCCAGAGTTTTAGAGCACGTCACCACTGCCGTGCTGGCACTCCATCCCACTCTACCAGGCAATGTGGGGGGGGAACGATACCAGCGAGGGCACCTCTAGTGTGAGCAGCCTGTCTGCCTCACAGGTTGCGGTGTTACGACGTAGCACCAGGCCCACTGCAGGGTCACGTGCGGTGGCAGATGAGGAGCCGGAGAGGCGCTTGGGTGCTGTGCGCTGGAGGCGCACCTGAGTTACATGTACTTTTACAGGGACATGCTGACACTACAAGCCTGCCCTGTGTTTTGGACGCAGCAGTATGGGGCAATACTGATTGCATAGGAAGGATGGCAACTTAACACTGTTATTGTGAATCCAACAATAATATTTATTCTTGCATCATACATTGGCGTCCTGTCATTATTTCCTTTTGCATGCAATTGTGATTTGTTGGGTGAGGGGAGTGGGTGCACTAGAAACTGTTCATTGTGATGTGGTTGCGGCGTCTGTGGCCTTCAGCTGGGTTCTCCCCGCGTGCATGGCGCACATGTGCAGGTGGCCGGTCGTCCCCTTCCGGCTCACTGCCAGAGATGTCTACAGGTATCCGGCGCTTGGTAGCAATGTTGTGTAGTATTGCACACACAGCCACAATGCGGCAGCACACATCAGGACTGTAGTACATGGCCCCACCTGTCTTGTGAAGTATGCGGAATCTGCTCTTCAGTAGCCCAAAAGTCCTCTCAATGCAATTCCTTGTGCATATGTGTGATACGTTGTAACGCCGTTGCTGTGGTGTAGCAGGGTTGAGGTATGGGGTGAGGAGGTATTCACGCAGGGCGTAGCCACTGTCACCTGAATGAGAGGAGCAGAGGGTGAGTACCTGTACAGCGCAGCTACTTCATCGCAGTGTGACATTGTGGGCAAAGTGTACTTACCAAGTAGGTGTCCTTCCCCGAAGTCTCCCCTGGCCAGTCGTGTGTGGAGGCCGCTGTGCCGGAATATAAATGAGTCATGTGTACTCCCCGGGTACTGTGCCACTATGTCCGTGATGTATGTCTTAGCAATGCAGACCATCTGGATGTTGAGGGAGTGGTAGGACTTGCGATTGCAGTACATGTACTCCGTTGCAGCTGGTGGGCAAATGTGGGTACAGTCAATGCATCCTATCACGTGTGGGAAATGGGCGACATTGTAGAATTGAAGCTTGGTCTCATCCAAATCCTGTTGGCTGGTTGGAAATTTGATGTGGTGGTGTAGCTGGGTCAGCATTGCGTCAAGGAAACTCCCTAGGCAGCGGGACATGGTGGGCTGGGATATCCCCCCAGCAGCCGCGACTATCCCCTGGAAGCTCCCGGAGGCCAGGAGGTGCAGGCTACACAATACCTGGACGTGTGTTGGCACAGCATTGGTCCGCCTTGTTGGGTGCTGCATCAGGGGGTCAAGGTCCTGAATTAGCTTGATGATCATTGCCCCATTCAGGCGGTACTTCGCGTATATTTGCTCTCTGGTTTGGCCCAGCAGGGTGACCCGCTGGCGGAATATCCTGTCCTGGATTCTGCGTCTCCTCCGTGCTGCTCGCTGTAGCCTTCGCCGCCTGACCACCATGTACATTCATGGCATTGTGACACTCCTTATGCTGATGCTACTTCTCCTTAAGTGTGCTTGGTCAGGCCAGCACCAGTTGCTGATTGGCCAACGGTTTTTCAAATTTCTTTTTTACTATGGGTTTGATGGTTACCACCTGCTTTGGCTTGTCCTTAAATTGCGCCTCGCAAACTGCGATTTTTTGTTTTTTTTCGCTAATTGCGATTTTTCATGAATCCCGATTGCGATTTCGCTATTTTTTTCGCAGAATCCGTGATTTCTCGCTATTTCCGAATCTCAAATTGCCGGGATTCTGCGAATATTTTTGCAATTTCGCAATTCTGTGTTAGCGATTTCGCTATTATCGTGGTGAATACCGATTAGGGAAATTGCGCCCGCGATAGCATTTTCACAGCTATTGCGAGCGCAATTTTGCTTCATGAATCAGACTGTATGTATTTTGAAATGTTCTCTGTGGAACTATTAATGGCCGATATGATAGGGCGTCCAGTTGGATTGTCCACGTTTTTATGTATTTTAGGTATCAGGTAAAAGGTCGGTATTAGTGGATGGTCATTCTTTAGAAAGCTGTATTCTTCATTTGATAATAGTTTTGCACTTCTCCATGCCATTCATTTCGAGTTCTGGTCCTGCCACGCTGTCTTGATGGCAGACAAATTACTTTTCCTATAGCATAGGGTGTCCATCAATTGATTCTCGGCTTCAGTAACATACATTTCTCGAGGTCACAACACTATGTTACCGACTTTGTCGGCTTGCCTGACAATTATATTTTTATCCGATTCCAATTCTTTAATCAGAATATGGTAACATTGTATATACATATATAAACCACTGGCGGTTGCCAGTAGGTAGGTATAGTAAGGACCTATTACCAATAGGAAATCCGCAACATTCTATTCCCACTACCTTTGGCGTCGATTGATGAATCTTTGCGAAATTTTCCAAGCTTTTGGCCAGCTCTGGTCTGTTCCTATCCTGAAAGATTCAGGATGATTCGTCAAGTGGTGACCGGGAAAAAAGGAGTCCCAAAACGCGTTTCTCCATACAATTTACCATAGGACCTTTATATAAAAAAACAGAGCTCCTTCTCCTGAGTTTTGTGAATCGTAGGTGGTGTTAAAATCCCAAAGGGGACGTTTACATCAATGGGAGGGATTACAATATTGCACAGGTTACCAAATTTACAACTAAGTATATGTCGGGCCCAAGAGTACCATGAAGAACATCATATACACAAAAAAACTTTTCCTTAAAAATGTCATTCATTTATTTGGGAAGTTTTAAAATTATTAATAACACATTTTTGCATTAAAACCATATACACATTCGTTTTTGCAGAAAGTCAGCACTGTATAAAAATCTTTCAATGTTTAAAAAATGCTATTTTAGCATTGTTTACACAAACATACAAAACATCATATTTATTAATCAATAGATTGTTATAGGAACAAACTGTTGACGCGGCGTTTCGGTGCCTCTTTTGATCTTGCACCTTCTTCAGGACTTATTCACTGTTTTATCATATCTATAAAAAACATATCACAGTACATTTCATTAGGTCCCATCCTATTGAGACAACAATTGCACTTTGATTTCTAAACATATTAACTTATCACCTAGTATTTGGTAACCCCAACACTTTGCAATCCAGGATTTACTTCCTCTTTCTTATGTATTACTAAGTTCCCACATCTTAGTATTTCTTAGAGGGAATACCTGACTGGTTTGGTATTTCTTCACTGGTATAATGTGTCTTAGTTTTATCTTTTAGACACAAATGGGATGTTGATAGAATTAACATAAGGGACCAACATGTTTTTGGTTCATTCTTTGCTATTGAGTCCCACCAATAGGTATTTCTCAACTTACCAAGGTAAGTTATTCCCTGGTTCTGTTTTATCAGTCTTTGTGAGCACGTTTTCATCCGCTTATATTTCTTTCTTTTCCTTTATTCTAGGAGAAAATGTACCTTCTTTTAGGTTGCTATTTTTATTGTGCATTTTCTCCAGTTTGATGTACACTAATACATATTTTTACCTTATATGTCAATTTTGTTGGTACTTCACTTGGATTAGGTAAAAATGGACCAACTTCAATCCTATTAAGAAGAAACATATTTGTTTTATAAGCAGTTTCCTTTTTACTATTTATTTTCTAGGGTTATGCAATTTCATTAGTCTTCCACTCATATTAAATAAAAGTAGACAGGTTGCCATTTTGCTATGAGATTGCCTTTCAAGGGCTTACCGGTCCTATTTTCATATTTTCTTGAGTGGTTGGGGGGGACGCCTCTGGAAGCTACCTGTCTCTATTCCTTTCACCACTTTATCTAAAGAGCAATTCATATTATTAGTCTATATGGTTCTTAATTTGCTTACTAGAGTACTTCCTGTTTGTTATAAAGATCTTACCTTTCTGGTAAAGGGAGTTACTTTGTACTTGATTCCCTCCTTTTATTCTTTCAATGTAGAATCAAGGATCTCTTTTTTAGAGCTTTTTTTAAAATTAGCTGTCAACGCTAGAAAAAAGATAAGGGTTACATTTACTCCTTTTAAAGAAATATATTATGTATTCCTGCTATCTATCCAGGTATAGGTTTTAGCAAAGCCCCCCTCTCTCTTACTTATTTGTTAGCGGTAGCTGAACTGCGTGGCGTCCTCCTCCTTTCCGAGTTGTTTTGGAGTGATTTGCTCTATTCCTCTCACTGGTTTAAATACTATCCCTAATTGGTTAATTGCTCACACCCAAAACTTTTTTCTGATCAGGTGGTGTGTTTTCAGAAGTTTGGTGTCCTCAACACGGTCGCCATTTTGTAGTGTGTTTAATTGCTTATGCTTTATACTATAAACTCCCCCTTTATTCATATATTGGGCTTGCGTTCTATATTATTTTAATTTATAATGATATTTGTAGTCCACTATTCTTATAATGTAGGGACAATAATATATGTATTTTCGTCCTTACGATATTATTCATTATTGATATTTCCGCTAAACTCTCACGGTGTCTATTTCTATTAGTTTCAGTTATTCTTGAGTGGGTAATGTAAGTATGCTCAATTTATTTTCGAGCGTTTGGCTCCATTGTTCATTTCCTAGTCCCGTACGGTAAAGACCGGATTTTACCCACGGCCCCCATTTTGTATTGGGAGACTATACTCTTCAATACAAAGCATCGTTTTACTAGCTTAGCGCGCTCGAAATCTTATCGGTGTAACGATATAAACACCTGTTGCCATGATCACAGTGTTCTTATTTCTGTTTGCTATTTTTTAAAATTTAAAGGACTCTCTGTGATTTCTTGCCCGATCTGTCTTATTTCGTGGTTGCCATCTTGGATTGGGAAAATATCGGGTTTGTTTCATTCAGGTATTTCCCCACATTTTCCACCCTTATTTCTTTGTGATTCATTTTCAACAGTACTTATTCAGTATGCCTTTTTATCCTACCTCTGTTTACAATTATAGAATATCTTTTGGCTATTGTCTGATTTATGGGCATATTAGACTTGATACAATGAATTTCCTAATATTTATCAAATTACGACCCTTCCTTGTCGTGTTCTGTGTTATTCCACATATTTCTACATTTAAGTGTTAATATCAGGTGTTGCAAATAGGCATTTGCCTACCTTGTGGTTCCACCGCCATCTTTGGTTGGGCATTCATTATGTTATTGTGTCTAAGGCTTTTGGTATAAACATTGGCCTCTGCCATTGTCTAATTCATACTCGTATTAGTCTTTTAAGATTGACTTGATTGTATTACATCAGGGCCACAGCTACAGCCCGAACTGCTGAACGGAATTACGCCAAATTTGGCAAAGTAGTCCTCAGTTCAGACTTTTGCTTTTTGCTTAAATGGTGTCAATCTGTTCAGTAGTTCCTGAGAAAATGACAGTTAAAAGCATTTATATATCTATGGGTGAAGTGGGCCCGTGTACCCTGAGCGCACCATGAGCGCACCATGAGCGCACCAGAAGTGCACCATAAGTGCACCCTTCCGATCACACGCTGAATGCTTATTTGCTGTCAAGTGGTTGTCAACATTCAAAACCAGGAACTGTTGGCAGCCATTTTGTGCCTCTGTAGAAGCAAAGCTGAAGAAGTCAGTGGATCAAGTGTGCACAACGTATAAAGGGGGCGGGGTAGAAATATCCTGATCCTCTAGACCTGCTTAGGGGGTCCCAGAAGGACCCCCAGGCCCCACAAAATATTTTTTGTTATTTTTTTTAAAGACATCTGCGTGTAGGGTGCACGGACTTTGCACCCTTCACCCAAAATAAAAAAAACTGAGTTTTTTTTATAATTAGCCCCTGGGGGGCTAAATACCGGGGACAAAATTATTAAAATTCACGGGTGTCTAGAGCGGCCCCCCAGCCCCGGGGATCGTCACACCCTAGGGCTAAAAAAAAAATGTTGGGGGGAGGGGTTGAAGGTCCCCAAAAAGCTGCGGGGACCACCACCCCCCAGGGCATTTTGTATTGTGGCTGCATGGCCCCCTCCTGGAGCCCGCGAGGGCACAGGGGACCGCCACCCCCCAGGGCCTGCTCCTGCAGTGTCCTGGGGTGCCCTCCCCCATGACACTGTTGAGAGCTTCCATGATGTAAATCTAAAATGGAGCATCCCATATGGGGAGCTTTTAAGACTCAAAAGGAACTGTTCAAATGAAGAGGAATTGGTCAAAAACAACAAAAAATCCAGTAATCGAACCCTCGCTCGGAAGTACCAAAAAAAAGACATCACGAAGTGTCTAAACCAAGATCGGGGAACGATCTTACAACAAAAGAAAAAAGAAAGAAATGATAACAAAATCAGACTCATAACGACATATAATGCTGAAAACAAGA
Source organism: Lissotriton vulgaris (assembly GCF_964263255.1). NCBI lineage: Eukaryota > Metazoa > Chordata > Amphibia > Caudata > Salamandridae > Lissotriton > Lissotriton vulgaris. The sequence continues at coordinate 562,969,949 of NC_141695.1, forward strand.
AACTTGCTAACATAGGCATAGAGCCCCCCCGCAGCCCCGGGGACTGCCACTCCCGGGGCTTTGTTTTAGTAATTTAAAAAAAAATGTGTGGGGGGGGCTCAACCCTCCCACACACCCCGGGGACTGCCAACTCCCTGGGGCACTTATATGTAAAATAGGGGAGTATGTGCTGAACCCCCCCAGCCCCGGGGACCACCATCCCGGGGCTTTGTTGATGTTGGGAGGGGGGGCCCCGCAGCCCCCCTCCTGGAGCCCTCGATGGCCCCGGGGCCCGCCACACCCAGGGCTTTTTTTCTAAGTTTGCGGGGGCTTAAGGCCCCCCCGCAGGCCCGGGGACCGCCACCCCCCGGGGCTTTGTTTTTGTAATTAAAAAAAAAAATGTGGGGGGCTAAACCCCCCCACATGCCCCGGGGACCACCAACTCCCCGGGACACTTATATGTAAAATAGGGGGGTCCGTGACTGACCTCTTAGCACCGGGGACCACCACCCTGGCGCAAACTGGAGGTACCTGTAGGGCTAGTTAGCTCATAGGTGACTTCAGGATTGGAGAGGAATATATTCCCCAACCTAAATCGCGCCAGAGAGCATGTTTGCACACATGTCTCCTCAGACCCCACCCCCTTCCTTCACTATTGGCAAAATATTCCTCTGAAACCAGCCGAAGTACGAATTCTGATTTAGTCACCTGTTATCACGAGAGACGTCAGTGCTGCATCTTTGAGCCCACCACCGACCCTGAAAAGTAAATGTAGCCATACTTACAGTAATTTGAATTTCCTTTCATAGGCAAACATGGACTTGTTTCACATGGAAATTTTTCTAAGTGTGGAGTTTTGGAAGTTTAAAAAATGACTGTAAAATCATCCGAACTACGAATTCCGATTTACTCACCTGTTATCATGAGAGACGTCAGTGCTGCATCTTTGTGCGCAGGACGGACCCTGAAAAGTAATTGTAACCATACTTACAGTAACTTGAATTTCCTTCCATAGGCTAACATTGACATGTTTTACTTGGAAATTCTTCTAAGTGTGGAGTTTAGGAACTTTAAAAAATTCCTCTAAAATCAGCCATACTCCGAATTCCCATTTTCTCACCTGTTATCAATCGAGACCTCAGTGCTGTATCTTTCAGCCCATTACTGATCCTGAAAAAGTAATTTTAATCGTAGTTACAGTAATTTCAATTTCCTTCCATAGGATAACATTGACTGGTTTCACATGGAAATTTTTTTAAGTGTGGAGTTTTGGAAGTTTAAAATATTCCTGTAAAATCAGCCAAACTACAAATTTTGATTTACTCACCTGTTATCACGAGAGAGGTCAGTGCTGCATCTTTGAGCCCAGGACAGACCCTGAAAAGTAAATGTAACCATACTTTCAGTAACTTGAATTTCCTTCCATAGGCTAACATGAACATGTTTTACTTGGAATTTTTTTTAAGTGTGGAGGTTTGGAACTTTAAAAATTCCTCAAAAATCAGCCGAACTACGAATTCCGATTTGCTCACCTGTTTTCCGGATAGACCTCAGTGCTGCATCTTTCAGCTCACTACTGTTCCTGAAAAGTAAATTTAACTGTACTTACCAGTAACTTTAATTTTCTTCCATAGGATATCGTTACCTGCTATGTAAAATATACATAAATAAAAAAAGTTTAAAAAAAATTACAATTTCAATATTTCTAAAAACATTTATTTTTCTATTTATATAAAAATATATAATGTAATTCAAAAAATTAAATATCTAAAAATAAATCATTTAAAATAATGTAGTAAATCAGTATAAAAAAATATAACAATTTATACATTTAAAAATTATCATTTACAAAACCTTTGAAAATCACTGAAAAAAACATAGGTTTCAGCCACGTTATAGTTAAAAATTAGCATTTTAAAAACCTTCGAAATTCACTGAAAAAACCATAGGTTTCACACGTGTTATAGTTAAAAATTAGCATTTAAAAATCCTTAGAAATTCCCTGAAAAACCATAGGTTTCACACATGTTATAGTTAGATGGACATTTCACTCATACAAAACCATTGAAATTCCCCCGTTCTGGTTAACTATAACTCGCGCGCCCGAAATGCACTGCTGATGACATTACATATTACATCACTGATGACATGGTCGGTGACATCACTCATGACATCACTGATGATATCTCAAATGACATCCTGATGACATCACTGGTGAGATCATCCTTGTGAAATTCTAAAATCTGCATACACACCCAGTCATTCACTAACAGTTCTATATAGGCACTCATACATGTACTCACTCATCATATGTACTCATGCACCTATACATCTTATTACACATCCATTTACTTGCATATACAGCTATACACCCACCACTACACTTACTTCTACAGAATCGTACACATACTTACTTTCTTAAACAATCACTTATAAAAACCCATACTTATTTATACAGAAACTCCTACAATCTCTCGCTCTCACATATACTCACTTATATACATCACTTATATACATCAATACTCATATATACTAGTTTAAAACATATGTAGTTACTCATAAGGATACTATTGAGATAGTGATTCACTCCCTAACACACCCATACACACACTCATCCACCCATACAGTCCTGCACACATGTTGTCTTCAAAACACATACAAACACTGAGTCGCACATTCATGCATCTATGCGGTAAGTAATACCCCCCACCAAACCATACAGACACTCATACTGATACTCTAAAAACCATCTAATAACCCATATCGACACTCATGTATTTAGTCACCAACCCATGCAGCCACTTATACACAAAGTGAGACACTGATACAGATATTTACATATTTAAACATTACTCACTAATACATGTATTTACTAAGATACACTTAATAAGTCAGTTATACAATCATTTTTACAAAACAAACGTCCATTTAGACACTTATTTACACATTTAATCTTCCATTGACCTTTAGATATACATATATAAAACATATTTATTTTTCATTTGAGATGTCATCAGTGATGTCATGAGTGACGTAACTGACTGTGTCATGAGTGATGTAATATGTGACGTCTCCTGCAGTGCATTGCGGGCGCGCGAGTGATAGTTCACTATTATATGGGAATTTCAATGGTTTTTTATGAGTGAAATGTCCAGCTAACTATAACATGTGTGAAACCTATGGTTTTTCAGTGAATTTCTAAGGTTTTTTAAATGCTAATATTTAACTATAGCATGTGTGAAACCTATGGTTTTTTCAGTGATATATAGGAGGTCGCCAGTAGGTAGGTATAGTTAGGTATAGTTAGGACCTATTACCCATAGGAAATCCGCAACATTCTTTTTCCAGTACCTTTGGCGCCAATTGATCAATCTTAGCAAAATTTTCCAAACTTCTAGCCAGCTCTGGTCTGTTCCTATCCTGAAAGATTCGGGATGATTCGTCAAGCGGTGGCCGAGAAAAAAGGGGGTCCCAAAACACGTTTTCCCCATACAATTTCCCATAGGACCTTTAGTCACAGCTACAGCCTGATCTGCTGAACGGAATTACGCCAAATTTGGCAAATAAGTTGTCCTCAGTTCAGACCTGTGCCTTTTGCTTAAATGGTGTCAATCTGTTCGGTAATTCCTGATAAAATTACAGTTAAAAGCATTTATAGATCTATGGGCGCAGTGGATTCGCGCACCCTGAGCGCACCATGAGCGCAGCAGAAGCGCACCATAAGTGCACCCTTCCGATCACGCGCAGAATGCTAACTGGCTGTCAAGTGGTTGTCAACATTCCAAACCAGGAACTGTTGGCAGCCATTTTTTGCCTCGGTAGAAGCGAGGCTGAAGAAGTCAGTGGATCAAGTGTGAAAAACGTATAAAGGGGGCAGGGTAGAAATATCCTTATCCTCTAGACCTGCTTAGGGGGTTCCAGAAGGACCCCCAGGCCCCACAAAATATTTTTGTTATTTTTTTTTAAAGACCAGGCAGATACGTGTAGGGTGCACAGACTCTGCCGTAAAAACATAAAAACCTGTACTTTTTTATAATTAGTCCCCGGGGTCTAAATACCAGGGGAAAAATTATTAAAATGTAGGGGTGTCCAGAGGGGCCCCCCAACCCTGGGGATCGTCACCCCCTGGGGCTAAAATAAAATGGTGGGGGGAGGGGTTGGAGGGGTTGAAGGTCCCCAAAGCCGCGGGGACCACCACCCCCAGGGCATTTTATATTGTGGCTGCATGGCCCCCCTCCTGGAGCCTGCGAGGGCCCTGGGGACCGCCAGCCCTCAGGGCTAGCCCCTGCAGTGTCCTGGGGTGCCCACCCCCTGGACACTGATGTTTGCTATGAGAGGGTGGGAGTCTCCTGCCCTCCCAAAGCAAACGTGGTTTGAATTTTGAAAGAGAGAGCAGGGAAACCTGCTGTCTCTTTCAAAATCCAAACCATATTGCTTTTCCACACGGGGAGCTGCATGTTAGCAGCTCCCCATGTGGAAAAGCAATGCCGGCTCTCGTAGGATGCGGGGAGCCGGCTGGGACGGTGGGGGCATTGGGGCTTCCCCCACTGTCCCCAACGTTATTTATAAGATCCAGGGGATGGGGTCCCCGGGGATAGTAGTAATTAGTGATAAGGGCTTTTTTTAATGGTAAAATTGGGAGTTGCTGTCCCAGCGTGGTGCTCAGTGTGGCCCCCCTAGTGTGCACCAGTTGGATGTACAACTCCTAACCTGTAGGGTGCGCAACTCCAGCGCGGGTGGTGCACGACCTGTAAGCGCTGGGTGAAGAACTTTGGCTCGTTGGGTGCTCGACTCCAAGCCAAAAAGCAATAATATTTTTCAGATATACTTCAAGCTTATGTGTTTAGTTCTTAGGTGGCTCTAAAATGAGCCCTTGTGTTTATTGAGAGATTTTAGTACCTATAAGTAAGTACCTACGCAGAGTCTAAAGTTCAAGAGGAAGACTCTGTTTCCCTCATCTGTAAAATGTACACCATCAGTCCTATAGATGCCATCCAATTGAAACTCTGATTGTTGTAGTAAATGGACCCCATTCTATAGTCTCGGAGAAAAGCAGAAACAGATGTATTCACATGTTTCCTATCTTTCTCAATCTGTGGACACAATTGATTGGACCAGTTCCATTTCTGCCTTTGGCATATGTTAGGATAGACAAGGGCAGTTTAGGGGAAAAGTGACATTAATTCTGCAGCAGCGTCCAGGAGCGCCGTTGTTGTTGGTGTAGAGGCTCGCTATTATCTTTTGGCAGACTGTTGGTGTACCACATGGGCAAAGCGGAGATACCGCGTTATTGAGGAGGACACCGAGGACTGCTTATTCCTCCAATAGAAGCCGCACTTAGTTGCTGGACTCATTGTCCCAGGAGCCTCTGGGTTGCTCACACCTGCACCGGGGGCTGACTCCGCCTCCTGCACTGATGCCTAAAGGAACCTCACTGCACCCGCTTCGCGGGTGCCGCAGCGTCCAGGAGCGTCATTGTTGTTGGTGTAGAGGCTCGCTATTATCTTTTCGCAGACTGTTGGTGTACCACACGGGCAAAGCAGAGATACCGCGTTATTGAGGAGGACACGGAGGACTGCTTATTCCTCCAATAGACGCCGCACTTAGTTGCTGGACTCATTGTCCCAGGAGCCTCTGGGTTGCTCACACCTGCACCGGGGGCTGACTCCGCCTCCTGCACTGACGCCTAAAAGAACCTCGCCGCACCCGCTTTGCGGGTGCCGCAGCGTCCAGGAGCGTCGTTGTTGTTGGTGTAGAGGCTCGCTATTATCTTTTGGCAGACTGTTGGTGTACAACACGGGCAAAGCGGACATACCGCGTTATTGAGGACACCAAGGACTGCTTATTCCTCCAATAGACGCCGCACTTAATTGCTGGACTCATTGTCCCAGGAGCCTCTGGATTGCTTACACCTGCACCGGGGGCTGACTCCACCTACTGCACTGACATTATATAAAGGCCTCCCATTGCCGCTGTGCGGGAGCGTCCCAGGAGAAGCCTGGGACAAGGGCGGGCCATTTGTGGCCATCCCGGGCTTGAGGAGGCCAGGCTACCCAGCTAAAAGCTAGCTTATCTGGGCTGCGGGTTAGTTCATTTGTGTGTATACTCTTTACGTAGTCCTGAAGGGGCACCTGTGTGTGATGAGAAATTGTACGTTGTTCCCCAACGTTATTATTTGCTTACTGTGTAAATCCTCTCTTGTATAAACTACTTGTTATTTCACCTAATCTATTTGAGTCCTATGACAGAACCCTTACCATGCCCAACACAGGGAAGGGAAAAAAAGTGCAACTAGTAGCACAGGTCGGTCCATATCTAGGACCATGGATGAGTTCATTACTAGGGCTGCTGTTGTGTTGGAACGAGAGATAGCTCTAACCGAGAAAAGGAGGTCTACTGATCCCATTTTTTTAAACGTTTCTCCTTAGGTACCATCAGGGACGCAGTTAGCCCTAAGCACACTCCCATTATTTTATCCTCGCCTAGTAACCGTTAGGAAATTGGTAGGGTGAGGGGAAAACTGACCTATCTGATGCCTGCACCCCAGTGGCTTTTCCCATCACGAGTCCCTCATGGGAGGTTAGCTTAAAGAAAACACATATTTCATCTACTAAACAGGGGAAAAGGAAGCATGGGGGGTCCCACAAAAGGGCAGATGTCCTAAAGGTACCAACATCTCAAATATTAGAGGGTCTACCACCCTGTTTTTTCAGTCTAGTTCAGATAAAATGACAACTATTTACGATGAACATGGGAAGCAACCTCTTGAGTTGTCTTCACGTCTATCGCTGCTAGCACAGCTTCCTGACAATATGTTTGATAAGATAGAGCATTTGATGAAGTCGCTGATGCTTCCTCTGTTTGAAAGAATCAAGTTAGTACTTGAAAATTTGGGGAAATTAGAAAAATTTGACTCTGCAATTTCTCCTGTTCCTGGAAGGGGGGTGGGTTGTTCTTTGGCTCCCAACCGTTTGGATAAGGGAGGACCAGAGCTAGCCTTGGGAGGTACTACTGTAGCTTGCCCTAACACCAACCCCCACATCGCCCCTCTGCTTCAAATCGAAGAGGGCAGAAGGGGTGAGGGGGGTCCATTAAGACAAGCCTTCCACCTACGCAGGAGTGCAAGGGTAGGAAGGGTATGGAAAAAACTATAGCAGGGGAAGAAGCTACCTCTCTAGGTAAGGCGGACTCGAGGTCTGATGGAAGGATGAGAAAACATCCCTGTATTGACCTTCCACCTGATTCAGCGCCTTATACTGTAATCCTGTCTGGGGTACCTGAGATTCCACAGGACAAACTGGAAAGTCATAGGGAGTTGAAAAATAAAGTTATTTTTTGGCTTAGTAATTTTAGACCTCTCCCTGCTCATGTTATTGGAGAAATTCTATTCGTAAGGAGGGTAAGCTGGTTGGGTAGTAGACGTAAGGACCGGCTAGGAGATTGCATAATCGTAAACTTCAGGGATCCCAGAGCAGTAAGGTTTATTTGCAAAGAGGGGGATTTCAGTCGGGAGGGTATCATTAATAAGTGTCATCTAAGTCATTTCTATCCTCGTTGAACCTCTGGTATCCCTTTGATTTTGTGCAACTGGTCCGTTACGCCCTCAAGATACCCCAAGTCTGCATATAGGGAGTATTGTCATCCTCCCCGGGCTCACTATTTTGATCCCCATTTTAAGTACCCAATGCTACCTCTAATCGATTTGCTCCTTTATCTACACTGGAGGAAATTGACTGACCTAAGGACTCGGGGAGCCTGCTGCAAACCATAGGGGCTGTAGGATGTAGCTCTAGATCATCGTCTTATGAGTCTATCTTTCCCCCGCTTACTCCCCCCAATAATAACAATACTGTTATGGCAAGCCTTGCTTTAAGCCCTACAGAGAGTTGTCTGGAGGGGTCTGGTAGCCCCGCAATTCCCTTGGTAAGCGTTAAATCTTTGACAAAGGTTTCTTCCTGGAATATAGCAGGCTTGGATTACAAATTAAGCCTACCTGATTGGTCTAGTTTTCTCGAAGAGTCTGATATTTGGTCCTTCCAGGAAACATGGGCTTTGGTCCCCTTATATCGCTCAGGTTATCTAAATTATTCAAAACCAGCAATCAATGGTATTAGGGGTAGACCGGTGGGTGGATTGTCAATCTGGGAAGCCAATGTGAGGGTGTCACCGTGGCGGAGATTCCGATTATTTGCATGGATATCATGGCAATTAAGATCAGTTCCACAAAGGGCATTAACATAATTATTATCAATGTGTACTCAAGGGGGATTGCAGGGGGGAGATGCCCGCGCACTATCCACTTACTGGAGGAATTTCTTAGCTCCTTATCGAGCATTGATAATAGGGTTGTGACGGGGGACTTCAATACCTGCTTCGAGCCCCTTGGTATGGATGATGGGAAGCTCTCAGAGGTTGAAGATTCTATGTGGGGGATCCCCCAGTTGGAGCTGCCTCCTGTTAAAAAATGGACGCAAGCGGCTATGTACATGAAGGGGTTGTGTTTAGACAAGGGTTTGCGAGCGGTTAATGGTAGAACCAAGGCCGATAGGTTAGGTGAAATGATCTTTGATAATGGGGGATCTAAGTCTCGTATAGACTATATAGTGGTTAATTTGGGGTTGTGGTCAGCTATAGTGGATATGGTGGTAACATTTAGACTAGAGAGCGACCATAATCCCTTAGTCCTGTCCTTGACTGACACTAGTGTTATTGATACTCCCTTGGCCGAAGTCCCTGTAATTCAGGGTAAAGTCTTATTAGCTAATGATGAACGCAGGGTGCGATGGCCAAAAATCACCTTGAATGAGGGTTTACTGTCCTCTAGTAGGCAACTGCTAATCTGTACAGTGGATGAACTTAATACCTATGAGTCCCAGGTGGAGTTAAACGAAAACATCCCTGGTATAAATAACAACTTATTCTCTGAGCTCAAATCTTTTTTTGTTAAAAGTATTCCATCCAACTCCAAAAGTAAAGAATTGAGATTTTGTACATGGTATGACAAAGGTTGTAGGCAGGCACAAAGAGCTTTGCTCATAGATATTAAATCTAGATTACCAGCTGCCATCCGCAACTGTAGGGCCTTATGGAAAACCACCCAATTGTCTGCCAAGAGGAGCTGGGATGAGGATCGTTGGAGAGTGCTTCTTCAGGCTTGTAATGGGCGCAATATGACCCAGTTTTGGCATTTTTTGAAATGGGGTAACCACTCCCTGGACAATGTTACCTCATCCTTTGTGAAACCACAGCAGTGGGTGTCCTATTTCAAAAGTCAATTTAAACTTAAGTCTAGGCCCATTGCTGCTATTCCGTTCTCTATGCAGGTGGAACCACTGGTTTTTACCCCTAGTGAAGTGAAGGCTGTTTTAAAGAACTTTCCAAATAGCAAAGCACCAGGGCCCGATTGCATTCCAGCAGACCTTATTAACCAGGAACATGATGTCTAGGTCCCATATTTGACTATGCTGGCGAACGCCCTTGCAAGTGGAGCAACGGTTCCCGATTCCTGGCTAGGGGCAGAGATTTTGCCTATTTATAAGAAGGGCGATCGCTCTTCGCCAGCCAATTATCGGCCGATCAGCCTTATCGATGCGATACAAAAGATTGTGGCCTGTCTACTTCTGGGACGTATTTAGGGCTGGATGGTTGATTTTTATATATTATCTCCATTACAGGCAGGCTTTCGGTCCCATATCAGTACATTAGATAAAGCATTCATGGTTATGCTCCTGTATTGGAAAGAGGTTTTGCTTGGGGGTGGCATGCTCTATGCGGCCTTTGTAGACCTGCGGTCTGTCTTCTACTTAGTCCCCAGTACTAAGTTGTGGGAAGTTTTATTGGGGTTAGGGATGCCGAAAGAACTGGTGGCACTTCTCATTAACATGCATAAGTGTACGTATCCCAAAGTCCGCTGGGGGAAACCTGGGGAGGTTACCGACAGATTTGAGGTTTCCAAAGGATTTAGGCAGGGCTGTGTGTTGGCCCCCTACCTTGTTCTCCCTATTTAATAATGGGGTTACTAATTATTTTTCCAATTGCCCGACTGATGCACCCTCCCTTGCGGGCAAGAAAGTCCCTCTTCTCATGTTCACGGACGATATGCTTTTAATTTCTAAGACGAGACAGGGGCTACAGCTAGCACTGTCTCGTTTTGAGCTATTCTGCCGCGAACATGAGATGGAAGTTAACGTAGGGAAGACAAAGTTTATGGTCCTATGTTCTACTAAACCAGTTAAAGCTAAGGTTACAATGGGTGGGATCATTCTTGATCAGACTGCTGTGTTCACTTACCTAGGGGTTACATTTTGTGAAAATCTGAGCTGGAAACCCCAGTTAGATCTCTTATCCCTCAAGCATGCCCAATTAGGTGGTGCCTTGTTGAGGGAACACAGAAACTCTCTAACCAAACCCCTGGCACCGTTGATGAAAATATATGGCTCCAAGATTTTACCGGCTATTATGTATGGAGCCAAACTTTGGGGTTTCAGTGATACGTCTCAACTTAGAGTTACTCAGAATAAATTCCTAAGGTCTGCAATAGGGTTACTGCAATCATCACTCTGTATTCCCCTTTTATATGACTTAGGTTGCAACCCTGTTCAGGTACGTTTTAGACCACTGGCGTTCTGGCGACGTCTGTGGACGACACCGGAACTGTCCATGTATGCTGGGGCCCTTGCAGAAGAAAAAAGTCTACAGGGTTCATCAAGGATATCCTGGTTAACCGCGATTAAGACTTCCTTGATTGATATGGGGTTGGGGTCCCTTTGGGATGATCCTACCTATGCTGTTTTCCCATCCAAGAAACTTTTCAAGGAAATGTATTGGAGTAGGGTTCAAGAAAAGAGATTTGTATCTGTTCTGGGTAGTATTAAGACAGCATTGTATCTGGACATTAATGATGCTCCGGTCTATGAGGATTATTGGGACATTATTACGAAGCCATCAGATTGTAAATTATACCATCAGTTAAGGGTAGGCACTCTGCCGCTTCGAGGGCTAATGAGCTCTTGGATTCCACCTAGCACTGATAAGTGTCCATTTTGTGTTGATGTGGTGGAAACAGTTGATCATTTCCTCTTCTGCTGTCCCTTGTATTTACTGCCTAGACGAGTTTGGACGAAGCCGGTGTGTTGTTCTATGAGGACCAGATCCGCCCTGACTGCTAGTAGAATATTGAAATCCGATACCACCAAGCATATTGTTATAGGGGTATCTAAATTTATCAGTTGGGCCTGGTGACTTCGGTTACGGCACCTTAGGACTTAACACACTGTGTCTACACTGTGTCTACATGGTAGCCTGATGGATGTGTATTTTTAATACTCCCTATGTATCTTTTTTAGCTTTATGTGCATTGTATCAGTTGTGTGTCTTTGTATTTATATTTAATACTTTTTTAACAGGTTTTTAAAATGTATTGGATTTATGAATTTTATTGTGGTATTTTAATGATGATTGTGTTATAATTGTTTCTTTTGTCTTTTATGATGTAAATCGAAATAAAGACCTTTCTGACTGACTGACATCAATTCTCCAAAGATGTCCTTCAGAAGCATTTCCAGACCTACCCCAGTCAAAGTGCCTAGGTCATTGTGACCACAGTGCACAATTAGGTGTCAAGGTGTTGGAGATGGAAAAAGGATTTAAACAATGGCATCAATTGGCGCCACTTTATCCTGCTTTGTCCAATCCATTTAATGTCTATATTTGGTAAACCTAGGTCTTTGTGAATTTCTTTGGCTCCAGAAAATATAGCAGTGTCCCACAATACACACTATAAGCATCTTGAAGGGAGGTCTGGATGCACTCAGATGGTCTCTTGTAAATGAATTGGCAGTTTGAAAATTAAGGTTTTTCTAAAATGGTGAATGAGGTGCAGTTTTGAAAAAAGAAAATAAATGATTGGTTGTTTGACAACATTCTATACTGAAAACTAGGGTGCAGTTTCTGTTTTTTAAAAGCATGATTCTTATTGGTTAACAAAATCTGATTGAAAGGAACATTACATAGGATAAGCTGATATGTTGAAAAGTCAAGCACACCTTCTGTTTTGATTAACAACATTTTGTGATGAACTTTTCACCTGTGTGTTCAGTTAAGTGTTCCATGAACTGTTTCTATGGTAACAGGCAAGAAGGCAGATTGGGGGTAGTGTTCCAATTTATGTCAAGTGGAAAGGGTTCAAATGTGTAACCTATAAAAATGTGTGTTTGCTTTTGAATTAATGTAGGAAGCAATGCGATTTTATGTTCAGGTGTATATGTGTTCAAAATGAGAGGGAAACTCTGCCATTCTTTGGTTCTGGTGAGGGGTGTACAGAACAGAGATTCTGTATAAGAAAATCTGGTGTGTGCCTGACATACTTCTTATTCTACAAAAACATTTGAAAGGTGAGTCAATAATTTGTGAGGGCATGTATGTGGTGCATTTTGATTTTAATCAGACTAATGTGTTTCTCCTGCTAAAATGCAGGGAATACTTTTTTTCTCTAGAATTTTAATGCGAGTGTGTGTGCATTTAGAAAACATTCTGAGATAAGCATTTCTGTATTTCATGTGTTTGCGTACAGATAACTATTTTGTTCTCATGTTTTGGTTGAATTAGAAACCAGTAATTTTTTAGGTATTTGGAAAATGAGTCAAGTGACTACATTAAAATGCAGTACTCCTTCTAGACTATGAAATGTGTTTTGGTAAAATGCAAGGGATATTGTTGTTTGTCTAGCATTACACAGTGATTCTTGTGTGCCGTTAGGAATCATTCTGATAGAAGCACTCTATACTAATGTGTAGTAGAACATTTTGTGCAATGTGTACAGTTACTTAAAGTCTTGTAGACTAGTACATTTGTTTTGGTAAAATGAAAGGGATAAAGTTGCTTGTCTAGAATGACACAGTGAGTCTGTGTGCATTTAGGAATCACTCTGAGAGAAGCATTTTGGTACTTCATGTGTTTCCTGACATGTAATTGATTGAAAATGTATTGTGTTCTCATATTTTGGTAGAATTGGAAAATAGTCATTGATTATGTGTTTCCAAAATGAGTTGAGCTTTAATAGTAAAATGCAGTTATGAAATATGTGGAATGGATGCTTGATATGTTTGCAGAATAATAGGTACATGTACTGTTGCTGTGAGACAGGCTTTAGGGCACACAATGCTTGAAACTCCTATGCACTATGCATGTAGTAGTCTAACCACCTTCACACTTGTGTTTCAGGCCTACATTTCCCCAGTCAGTATCAGTACACTCCATTTATAAGACATACTGTTATTGGTCTAGAATCACACTTTGAGTTAGTGTCCATTTGGGAAAATTGAGATAGAATAATTTGGTCTATATATTTATCACTTTCTTCTAATTTAGCATTTCCAATGCACTACCCTATTTCTCAGCCTATACTTTGCTCAATATATCTTCTAGTCCAACCTTCTGACTCATCTCAAACGTCTTCTATTACTCTTTCCAATGCACTCCCCTATTTCTCATCCTATGCATCTATCAATATATCCTCTACATCCACTCTCTTATTTATCTCAAACCCCATACCACTACTATGATTGCCAAAATAACCCTTTCTAGACTCTCTCCTACTCTACCCTTCCTTGCATCATCTGACACCTCTTTTACTATACCGATCCCCTAAAACAAACCTTTCTAAGCTTTTTCCTCTGAGTCCTCCCCTCCAAAACTCCTTTTTACTCATCCAAAAGCCTCCTATTGCTAAGACCTAAAAAAAAAATCTTTCAATCTTTTATCCCTCCACTATCCTTTTCAGTTGAAATTAAGACTAACATGTTCACTTCTCAAATTCCATATTAAACTATACTAATATAATACCCAAATAACTGAATAACATATTCACTACTCAAATGACTTCCCATTTTTTACTATACTCCTTTTCAACATAATCCTTTATGGGTTCCGGAGTGGCAGGCTACTCGCCAGAAAAGCAATTCAACACCCATCAGGGGTAACAAGTGCTATATGATTGCAAGTCTTTCTTCCCCTTTTATCCCTCCGCTATCCTTCTCACTCCAAGTAACTGACTAATATCCACCACAGAAATTACTTCATATTTCACCATATTAATTCACCACTAATTCTTTGTAGGCTTCCTGAATAGCGTGAGTCAACAAGCGCTATAGAAATACAAACATTTGTCCTCCTCTATCCTTCTGCTATCATTCCAAATCCAAATAACTGACTAACCTATCCACCAGTTAAAATGCACTTGCATGTTTCACTATAATAATTCAACACTAATCCTCTATGGGTCCCAGAGTAGCGTGCTACTCGCCGAAACAGTGCTTTGGCGCCTTGTCAGGGGTAGTAAGTGCTATATAAATGCAATTACAATACAATACAATGCAATACACTACACAAACACCATTGCACTACCCTAAAGCCTCAATCTACCTCCAGCACGACCACCTACACTACTAATTCACCACTGCACTACCATAAACCCTAAAACACTACCCCAGCCAACCCTCTACACTACTTAAACACCATTGCACTACCCTAAACCTTAAATCTACACCAGCACAACCTCCTACACTACCCAAACACCACTGCACTACCCTAGAACACTACCCCAGCATGACCCCCTACACTACAGAGACACCACTGCACTACCTTAAACCCTAAAACACTATCCTTAACATGATCCCCTACACTATATAAACACCACTGCACTACCCTAGAACACTACCCCAGCACGACCCCCTACACTACCCAAACACCATTGCACCACACTAAACCTTAAATCTACCACAGCATGACCACTTACACTACCCAAACACCACTGTACTACCCTAGAACACTATCCCAGCATGATATCCTACACTACCCAAACACCATTGCACCACCCTAAACCATACAACATACCCCAGCACGACCCCTTACACTACCCAAACACAACTGTACTACCCTACGACTCAATTTATAAAACATATTGTTATTTGTCTAGAATCACACTGTGAGTCAGTGTCCATTTGGGAAAATTGAGAGAGAATTATTTGGTTGGTTGTTGTGTTTTCATACATATAGGTACATGTACTGTTGAAATGAGGCAGGCTTTAGGGCTTGCAGTGCTTGAAACTCCTATGCGCTATGCAAGTAGTAGTCTAAGCATCTTCACACTTGTGTTTTAGGCCTACATTTCCCCAGTCAGTATATTTACACTCCATGTATAAGAAATAGTGTTATTTGTCTAGAATCACACTGTGAGTCAGTGTTCATTTGGGAACATTGACAGAGAATAATTTGGTTGGTTGCTTTGTTTGCAGAAATATAAGTACATGTACTGTTGCAGAGAGCCAGGTTTTAGGGCATGCAGTACTTGAAACTGGGGAAGTGTGGCTCACCGGTTAGAGGAGGCAGACCTGGAAGCAGAGGTCAGCCCGGGACCAGTGTTCAATTCCCAGCTCGGCGGGGTCTTGAGTCCTAAAATATCCATGGACTCGACAATTCTCGCTCCGGTGCCTACTCGATTCACGGGTTCACACTCTGCGACACTGGGCAATAGCTTGCTTAATCTCCACAACGGCCCCTCGCGGCGGGATGCCTGGCTTTCGCCTTGCGGATACCCTGCCGGGGTTATCTCACAGGGGAATACCAGGACGGGTTCCCTAAGCAAGCGCTTAGAAACCGCTCGGTGATTTGCACTATATAAATTCCTGTACATTTACATTTACATTTGAAACTCCTATGCATTATGCATGTAGTACTGTAACCACCTTCACATTTTGTATTCAGGCCTACAATTCTCCAGTTAGTATATCCATATACTCCAGTAAACACGCTGTGAGTGCTCTTGCAATCCCATAGTGACTCTTTCAGTAGCATGTAGTAATCCTTTCAGTGAAGTGCAATGGATACTCTTATTTGACTAGAACCACACTGTGAGTCAGTGTGCAGTTGGGAAAATTGAGAGAGAATGATGTGGTTGGTTGCTGTGTTTGCAGACATATAAGTAGATGTAGTGTTGCAGTGAGCCAGGCTTTTGGGCATGCAGTGCTTAAAACTCATATGCGCTATGCATGTAGTAGTTTAACCACCTTCACACTTGTGTTTCAGGCCTATATTTCCCCAGTCAGTATCTGTAAACTCCATTTATAAGACATCCTGTTATTTGTCTAGAATATGAGTCAGTGTCCATTTGAGAACATTTAGACAGAATAATTTGGTTGGTTGATCTGTTTGCAGATATATAATTACATGTACTGTTGCAGTGACCCAGGCTTTAGGGCATGCAGTGCTTGAAATGCCTATGCACTATGCAAGTAGTAATCTAACCATCTTCACACTTGTGTTTTAGGATTCACTTCCCCAGTCAGAATCTGTAAACTCCATTTATAAGACATCCTGTTATTTGTCTAGAATCACACTGTGAGTCAGTGTCCATTTGGGAACATTGAGACAGAATAATTTGATTGGTTGATCTGTTTGCAGATATATAAGTACATGTACTGTTGCAGTGACTCAGGCTTTAGGGCATGCAGTGCTTGAAACTCCTATGCACTATGCAAGTAGTATAGTAATCTAACCATCTTCACACTTGTGTTTTAGGCCTACATTTCCCCAGGCAGTATCTATACTCAGAATTTATAAGAAATACTGTTATTTGTCTAGAATCATACTGTGAGTCAGTGTCCATTTGGGAAAATTGAGAGAGAATAATTTGGTTGGTTGATGTGTTTGTAGACATATACATGTACTCTTGCAGTGACACTACCTCCAGCAAACTCCTTACACTACCAAAATAAAACTGCACTACCCTAAACCCTAAAACACTACCCCAGCACAACCCCCTACAATACCCAAATACCACTGCACTACCCTAAACATTAAAACACTACCCCAACATGACCCCCTACACAAACCAAATACTATTGCACTACCCTAAACCTTGCACGACCCCTCACACTACCCGAACACCACTGTGCTACCCTAAAAGAGTTCCTCAGTACGACCCCCTACACTACACAAACACCAGTGGACTACCCTAAACTCTAAATCTACCCCAGTACAACCCCCTACACTACATACACAGCACTGTACTACCCTAAAACACTACCCCAGCAAGACCCCCTACACTACTCAAACACCATTGAACTACCCTGAACCTTAAATCTACCCCAGCATGACAACCTACACTACTCAAACACTACTGCACTACCCTAAAACACTACCACAGCACGACCCCCTACAATACACAAACACCACTGCACTACCCTAAACTTTAAAACACTATTCCAGCAGGACCTTCAACACTACCCAAATACCATTGCACTACCCTTAACCTTAAACTTACCTCAGCACGACTCCTTACACTACCCAAACAGCACTGTACTACCCTGAAAGAGTACTTCAACACGATCCCCTACACTACACTAACACCACTGCACTACTCTAAACCCTAAATCTACCCCCTGCATGACCCCCTACAATGCCCATTCACCACTGCACTATCCTAAACCCTGAAACGCTACCTGAGCAAGACCCCTACACTACCCAAACACCATTGCAGTAATATAAACCTTAAATCTACTCCAGCACGATCTCCTACACTACACAAACTCCACTGCACTATCCTAAACTCTAAATCTACCCCCAGTTCGACCACCTACACTACCCATTCACCAGTGCACTACCCTAAACCCTAAAACACTACCCCAGCATGACCCCCTACACTACCCAAACACCATTGCACTACCCTAAACCTTAAATCTACCCCAGGACAACCTCCTACACTACCTAAACACTACTGCACTACCCTAGAACACTATCCCAGCACAACCCCTTACACTAGACAAACACCACTGCACTACTCTCTATGTACCATGTACTAATCTTTTTACTAAAGTAAAAGTGAACCAATTATGAATTCAGTCAGTGTCTCTCTTTATAGTATTGTGATAATTTAGTTCATATGTATGTACTCATACAGAGTATGTAGTGCTCTTACCACCTTCACAGTTGTGATTCAGGCCTACAATTTCTTAGCCAGAATTTATATGAAATATCTTTGTATAGTAATAAAAAAGTATAATTTATAAGTTATTAATAAATACTTATTTAAGATTATTTTTTACAGATACTGTTTATCATCATTAAAATAAAGTTATCATGCCGGAGAAGGAAAGAAAGGAGAAGAAGAAAAGGTCAGAAAAAGGATACTTACTTGAAAAAAATGTAACCACAAGTTTTGGAAGACCAACATAATGTGGCTACAAAGAGAAACATTTCTGGTAAGACCACAAAGGACTTTATTAAAAATATTACTAGATTCAGAAAAGAAACTGGAAATGTTCAAAGCACTGAAAATGTTCCAAGCACACAAAAAGTGCAAAGAATAGGAAAGGAAAAAAGGCAATGTACATACTTAGGATACAACTTATAGTAAAAGAAGAGAAAAGCAATTGTAAAGAAATCCGCAAAAAGACATTTTACAACCGAGTAGTCCATAATTTGATGAAACATACAAAGAAATATAAAAAGAGAACACTGTTTTATAAAAAGAAGAAGCATATTGAATCCATTGTTAAAAAGGCTTTTGAAATAAAGAGGAAACTATTAATTTTAGTATTAAAGAGAATTTGATCACTAGATAAACCAATCCATTTAATGAAGGCCAAAAGTAAGAGGAAAAGAGTAATTAACAAAAGTTATTTTTGTGATATTTTCTTAGGGCAATGGAAACACAGTTCAAGTTCTGAACCTTTTTTTAATGAAGAGAGTTATTTACAGACCAATGATTTGTTGCATGCAGTTGACACCAGTGGTCAAGCTTATGATTTTAGAAATGGTTGTCCAATTGACAAAGAGTAAATAGTTCCTAGAAATGCCGAAGAAGTCATAGCTGGTGACGTTCTAGGCAGACGTTCTAAAGCCCCAGTGTGTACACTTGGGACTGCAGTAGTATTTGTAGTGTACCACAAGAATCTATTGATAAATTACATAATTTCTTACAAGCATATTGTAAAATATTTGGTAAAAAAAAAGATTAAGGTGTTCCCAGGACTAGACCCTTCCAGAGTGAGAAAACGTACTGGTTTGCAAGGCAATTCTCTGGCTTGTCTTTCTAGAAAAGTATGTCAAAGTGTTTTTCACCATTTCAGGATGTTGGCAGTATATAAAACTCAAATGCGGAAGTTAGTGAGAAGATTGTATTAGCAAAAAGTCCAGCACTAAAGGTAATTGAGTTGAACAGTGCTCTTTTGCGTGGGTCAGTATCAGATGTGAAAATGTTTTGTGATGATATTGAGTTTTGTTACTTTGGTCTTGAAGAGGAGAGTGAAGAAACTCAGACATTAATAGAAGAAAATGTTGTAGAGAATGTTGAACATAGTTGTACAAAAAATTTGAAAATGAAATTACACAGTTTAAGGTGATTTCAGGTGAAAGGCCAACTTTTTCTTGTATTTGTTGTCTGCGAACTCACCATAAAAATCAGACTAGGAGTGTTAATCTGTATTTAAAAAGTGAAAAAGAAAATAATGATAAGTGGAAGGAATTTGCAACTTATTTGTTGGTAGAGAATTGATTTATTTGGGTTGCGATCAGCGTATTTGTGAATATTGTTATAACAAATTAGATGAGAATAAAATGCCCGCTAGAGCTGTTCATAATAATTTAGAGTTAGTTGCAATTCCTTCAGAATTGATACATTTAAACACCTCTGAGTCTATTCTCATTTAATATGTGCACCCATTTCAGGCTATTGTTCATATGGAGCCTAAAACAGGTAAATTGCCTCCTTCAGATTTACAAAGAAGATTAAAAGGAAGAGTTGTGTATTTACCGTTAGATTTAAAGAAAAATATTGAAATTATTGGTGTAGAGAGTGTAGAAAGTGAACCACTAGTTATTCTTGTTAATGGGGTGCCGACTAAGAATAAGAAAATCTGGCAGGCGTTAGTGGATGTTAGGAAAGAACAAAAAGGCAACATTGTATTTGATAAAAAACAATATATACTACAAGAATGTTTATATGGGAGAAGAAGAAATAGTGTTAACAGAAGATACTGAAACGTCAAGTGGACAAATTGAAAAAGTGGTTATGTTAAGATGTGAAGAAAGCTATGAAATTACAGTGTGCATCCACTTCATTCAAAAGAAGTGATGGGGAACATTATTGAGTTGTTCCAAATGAAAAAAGCAAAAGGAACTTCCATGAGTGCATCTGGGTGGCGCCGGTCCTCGACTGAGACCTCTTCTGTCGGTTTGCCGCGTAGTGGCCGTTTGGGCGAATTTGGAACTTGTCAGTTGGAATCTGGACGCTCTTGATTGGTAAGAACCGTTGTACGGTACTTGCTGCGAGCTTTTGGTAGTCTTGATTGGCAAGGCAGTTTTAGGATACACTTGCCGTGACTAATTTGTTTGTTTGAAGTGACTAGTCATATGTTTGGTTTGAATTTGGGATATATGCATTGCAACACATATAGGCAGGCAATGTGGAGATATTTCTCTTGAACTTTGGATGTGAGCGGCCCAACGTTTTAAGTACCATTTTAATTATAATATTGCATATTTTGCACTATTTTTGACATGCCTGTTTTCGGCGCACTCCGTAAGTGGTGCTGCTGTTTTGGAAGTGACCGGTTAAGACTTGAGGAATCACAGCCGGCTCCCCCGGAAGGGACGCCGAATAGGGATATGTACGTTAAATTTGGTCTTTCCCCTATAATGTACAGCACGTTGTGGAGGATATATACCAAAAAGGATCCTGAGTTACGGTGGCCTCTGTATGGATCGTTTGATTTGCGGAAGATTGAGTATGTGGAGCAGTGTATGTGTAAGCGACGAGTGAGGCAAGACATGTTTGAATGCATACATATGTGGGTGAAAGAGGTGCACGAGCGTGAGAAGCGTGAGCAGGCGCTGCTTGAAAAAGAGCAATGAAAGAGTGAGCGTGAGAGAGCACAAGAGTCGAAAAAGCGTGAAGCAAAGGAGTTAGAAGAAAAACAGGAAAAAGATCGTCGGTTGCAGGTATCTGGCCAATATGCTGTTCGGCTGCCTCTTATCCAGTCCTTAATAAACATGATGATGATTTTTTGTTATTAGATCGCTCTCCGCCCCCGTACGCTGGTCCGTCCGCTCCAAGAGGAGGAGGTCAGGATTCTGGATCACCCGCAGAGAAGGTGGATACACGGTCCATGTTATCGGCCGAACGTATGGCTGAACTCCGAAAGATTGCTTATCGAGGTAACAAGGCTACTGTTTCTCTTCCTGAGTTAATGCAGGATCTTGAAGGATGGCAGGATAGGGAGAAATTATACTTTGCCGAGACTCTTCCTGATGAAGTTGTTTCAAGCGCCTTGAGACCCTTCCGGGTGAGTAGCGCGCTATGCAAATGCTATGATTGATTGATTGATTGAGCTTTTCGGAAATATTCCGATGTTCTTGAACCTGATGATGTGGTAGCTGATTCTAAAGATTTGCGTAAAGGTCTTCTTCTTCCTTCTCAGGTGTCTGATTCAGTTCGACGGCTGTTTGCGTTTCGGGATGAGATGTTTCGGCTACGGGATGAAGCGTGAAAAAGGAAGGCGGCAGAGGAGAACACGAATCCGAGCGGCGGCGGGAAGCAGTCATCCCTCTTTTATTCATATAAGATTGACCCAGTGCATGTTAAGCCGATGCAAGAGGCAGCGCCTTTGTACGTTCCTCCTAAAGGAGCGGGTACTAGTTCGGATAAGGGTTCTCCTGATGCAAAAGGGTATTTTATCTATAATTGGGGCTATACTCCTTGGAATAGAGCAGATGTTTTGGCATTAAAAGCTGCTTTACCCGATCCACGAAAGAATCCTGCTGCCTTTTATGAGGAAGTTGAGGGGGCCCTAAATTCCTGTACTATGACCTTGGCCGATATTGATTTATTTTTTGGACTTATATTGCCCCCGGATAAGTGGAGATCGGTGCGGAGAGTAGACGATCTTGTAATTTTTAAGGCCAGATGGGCGGATCTTGAAGATGAGGATAGAGGCAGGAAACCTGCACAAAAACCGCCCCAGACGATTTTAGATCTTCCTGCTGCCATTTTGACTAAACTTAAAATGATTATTCCCCCTAAAAAGATTGATTGGACTATGCTAGCATCGTGTAAACAAAAGGTAGATGAATCGGTCTCGGGTTTCTTTACATGATTCGAAGAAACTTTTCACGATTTTAGCGGCCAGTCGCGTACGGACGACACAGGCCGACATCTTTTTGTTGATAAGTATGTTTCAAATTTATTGCCAGGAGTGTCAGCCCGATTGAAAGCGAGTGAAAGCTCCTGGACGACTTCATCACCGGCATCCCTCCTGACAATGGCTCAGTATAATGAGCGTCAGGAACTAGAAGTGAAGGGTAATGAAGAAAAGAAATCTAAGGATTTAAAAACGAAGGTTATGTTAGCACAAGTGTATGGGCCGCCTCGTAGAGGTACTGAAAGGGGCGGTCGAGATTTTTCTGGTTCTTCCTTGGGCCGTACTGATGTGACCCGGGATCAATGTGCATATCGTAGGCAGATAGGCCATTGGGCGAAAGAGTGTTGATTGCTGCCTGCACAGCGGCAAGAGCGGGGGCAGGGACCGATGAGGAATAGGGGAGGTTCTTCAGGCCCTAGGGGCAACAGGAATGATCATGCTAGGTTTGACTCTAGTATGCGACCGCAAGATGGGTGTAATGTCTTTGATCGATGGAATCAATGTCAAATGTCTGAGTATGCACCTCCTGAATATCACGATTCACAGTATGCATAGGATTGCGTAGGATCGGGTAAGGAATCAGTTCAAGTGCCAGTAGATCAGAGGGGTCCTTATGTTACAGCACATGTTTTGGGTTCTACTGATCGGTTCCTGGTTGATACAGGAGCTACTCGTAGCGTTTTGTCTAAAGAATTGGTTCCGAGGGCTCCCCTGTCTGGCTTAACAATTACATCTATAGGGTTTGATGGAACGCCTTCTCTTAGCCCACTATCATAACCTCTTGCACTTCATGTAGATAAGTTTGTTGCACCATGTCCATTTTTGCTCTCCCCGAACACGCCCGATAACATAATGGGTTTGGATATGCTTAAGCATTTTCGGGCCACAATACGAAACTCCCCTGAGGGAGTATGTGGTATTTTGAATGACAACTATCCGACAACGGAGAGGTTTTTCGGGCCATAATACGATACTCCCCTGAGGGAGTATGTGGTATTTTGAATGACAACTATCCGACAACGGAGAGGTTGTGTACGATTAAATAAGATACTGCATTGGCCTCTTTACCTGTGGGCTACTTCGGATACTGATGTGGGACAGATGATTATCCCCCCGGTACACATTAGTGTAAAGGAAGGAGCTGTGTTGCCACGCCTGACTCAGTATCGAATCTCACAGGAGGGGGAGGAGGCGCTTACACAGATAGTGCAGGATCTAATTAAAGAAGTGGTTGTTAAAGAAGTTCTATACAATGTGTGCAACAGTCCTATACTACCGATTTTGAAGAAAGACACTGACACTAGGATCTATCGATTTATTATCGATCTGAGGGAGGTCAATAAGATAGTGATACTCAATACCCAGTGGTTTCTGACATTACGACACTTCTTACTCTGGTCCCGCCAACTGCAACAACGTTCTCTGTTAGAGACTTGAAGAACGCTTTCTTTTCGATCCCTATTCATCCTGACAGCCGATATCTTTTCGGATTCACTTTGAATAATAGATTGTACAGATTTTGTAGAGTTCCTCAAGGCTATATTGAGAGTCCCAGCATTTATAGCCAAGCATTGAAGCGACAATTGGATTCTTTCATTCTGCCTGAAGGTGTGGCGCTTACACAATATGCTGATGATATTTTGTTGGCAGCCGATACCCCCGAACAATGTGAGGAGAGTACATTGTCTTTGCTTACTTTCTTGGCATCACACAATCACAAAGTATCGAAAAAGAAAATGCAATATTGTAGACCAAAGGTAACCTACTTAGGTCACCTTTTGTCTAAGGAGGGGCGTGCACTCACACCAGATCGTATTCAAGCAATTTTGGATACACCAACACCCTCCACGCAGAAAGATGTTCGAGCTTTCTTGGGTCTCACTTCCTTTTGTAGACAGTGGATATTAGGATTTTCACACATAGTTAAACCACTGTTAGCACTTTTGACAAAGGATTCTCCAGTTCCCCTTCCCTGGACAAATGAGTGTGAGAATGCTTTTCAACAATTACGTTAGGCTCTTTGTTCAGCACCAGTGTTAGGCACCCCTGATTATACGCAGCCTTTCACATTGTACGTACATGAGAGAGATGGATGCGCATTATTAGTGTTAGTGCAGATGCACGGTGACAAACAACGCCCTTGCGCATACTTCTCGGCAGTGCTTGATCCTGTTGCTCGAGCACTGCCTGGTTGTTTTCGCTCGGTTGCAGCGACAGCTGTGTCAATACGTCAGAGTGAGGGGATTGTGCTATCTCATAAGCTGTTGGTGATGGTCCCCTATGCTGTTGATGCTCTTTTGAATCAGACAAAGACGCAGCACTTAACTAGTGCTCGTCTAACAGGATACGAGCTAACGTTGTTGGCTCCTCATATTACACTAAAGAGATGTGCAACACTAAACCCAGCCACGGTGTTGCCCTTTCCGGTGACTCAGCCTGAGGTTCAAGAGACACATGATTGTGTCTTTGTGATCGAGGAACAGAAAAAGGGTCGTATTGATTTGCAAGATACGCCCTTTACAGATGTGGATGTAGGGCTGTGGGTGGATGGGTCTTGCCTGAAGTTACCAGATGGGACTACCTCAGCAGCATATGCAATTACTAAGTTACAAACAATAGTGGAGACAGCACGTATACAGCAGAAATCAACTCAAGCAGCAGAACTAATAGCGTTGACACGAGCGTGTGAGCTTAGTGCAAGATTATGCGTGAATGTCTATATGGACAGCCGCTATGCTTTCGGAGTAGCGCATGACTTCGGCCTGCTCTGGAAGGAAAGGGGCTTTTTGACATCACATGGAGCTCAGATAATGTATGGAGAATTAGTATATAACCTCTTGACTGCATTGACCTATCCAAAGAAGATAGCTATAGTGAAATGCAGTGCACACAAGAAAGTGACAGATAAAGTGGGACAAGGAAATGCTTTTGTAGACCGAGTAGCACGTGAAACTGCGATGCAGCCTGACTCCACTCCGATGTATGTTGTGAAGTCACAAGCTGAGCGGTGGCACGATGCTAGGAAAGAGGTGCTAGAGATACAAAGGACCGCTTCCGACAAAGAACGGGAGCAATGGTGCAACGATGGATAATTGGATGATGAAGGTTGTTGGAGGAATAAGCAGATGGATAGGTGGAAGTTACCCACAGCCTTTGTACAACCTATGGTTCAAATGGTAAATGGGCTAGCACATGTTGGAGTTTTGGCAATTTTGAAATTGCTTACGCAAGTTGGGAGCATCCAGAGATTGCTAGCACGGCTAAGAGAGTAGTACAGACCTACATGATTTGTCTTAAGTACAATCCAGGAAAAGGGACACGAACTCCAGCAGGAGGATTTGCAACACCTAATGCGCCTTTTGAAGTATTGCAAATGGATTATATTCAACCCGACTGAGCTACGATGCCGCCACCCTCCACACTCTCAACACTGGCCAACATCCAGCCTGGTACAAAGCCACCCCGAAACGCACTCACGGAGCCTTCACCTGCCACGCCTGCTACTTCACCTGCACTCGGTCCTGAAAACAGCCGTCAACAACAATCATCTCAAGTGTATCCTGCTCAACACCCGCTCCATCCACAGGCATGCCGTCGAACTATGGTCCTGGACAAAACGGCACCATACGTCGCCTTCTTCACGGAAACCTGGATGAATGCCTCCTCAGCCCCCGACATCGCCATTGCCATCCTGGACGGCTACAAGATCATCCGGAGGGACCGCGTCAACCAGACCGGAGGAGGCATCCCCATCACCCACAGAAACACTATCCGCATCACGACCAACACCGACGACACCCTCGCCACCGCAGACCACCCTCAGAGGAACCCTCATCTACAGACCCCCGGGACCATGCTCACACTTCAGCGAGGCCATCGCAGACTTCATCACCCCACTCGCCCTCGCCTCCCCTGACTACATCCTCCTAGGAGACCTCAATTTCCACCTGGAGAATGACCAGGACAACAACACCACCGCCATACTAGACAACCTCGCCAACCTCGGATTCAAGCAACTGGTCAACACCCCACCCATCACGCCGGCCACACGCTTGACCCTGTCTTCTCCTCCAGCAACCACATCTCCTTCAGCCACACCACCGAGCTCCACTGGACTGACCACAGCTGCGTACACTTCAACTTCAGGAAAACAACGACCCACCACCGCCCTCAACAAACCCCTTGAAGATGCCGGAGCAAGATCACCACCGACCAACTCACCACCTCCTTGCGCCTAAACCCTCCCACCAACACCACAGACCCCAACAAAGGAGTCTGCAAGGTCACACAGTGGATCACCGACTGCGCCGACACCCTTGCTCCACTGAAAAATCCTTCCAGCAACCTCAACAGCAAGAAAGCAGCGTGGTTCACCAATGATCTCAAAGACTCCAAGAAATCCTGCCGTGACCTCGAGAAAGCCTGGCACCACAACCAGTCAACGGACAACATGACAGTCCTCAAGAACGCCACATCGGCAAACACCACCAGCTGATCCGCACCACCAAAAGGTCATCCTTCAGAGAACGACTGGACAACAACACCCACAATAGCAAGGAACTCTTTAACATAGTGAAAGAGCTCTCCAACCCCAACTCCAGCAACAACGACATCACGCCTTCTCAAGACCTCTGCAATTCTCTGGCCAGCTTTTTTCACCGTAAGATCGTCGACATACATGACAGCTTCGGTGCTCAGAACACATACCCCACCACAGAACCTACACCCCTCACCACCACCAGGTGCGCCTGGACTCAGGTCAGCACGGAAGATACCACCCACACGATGAACACCATCCACTCGGGCTCCCCAGCCGATCCCTGCAAACACCACATCTTCAACAAAGACGAGTCCATCATCGCACCCAAACTTCGGGACATCAACAACAACTCCTTCATATCCGCCACCTTCCCGGAGAGCTGGAAGCACGCAGAGATCAGCGCCCTCCTGAAGAACCCCACCGCAGACCCCTCAGACCTCAAGAACTTCCTCCCCATCTCGCTCCTCCCCTTCCCTGCAAAAGTCATTGAGAAAACCGTCAACAAACAGCTGACAGCCTTCCTGGAGACAAACGGCTCCCTCGACCCATCGCAGTCCGGATTCTGAGTGAACCACAGCACTGAGACCACCCTCATCGCGGCCACCGACGACATCCGAACCCTGCTGGACAATGGAGAAACCACCGACCTCATCCTGCTCGACCTTTTGGCTGCATTCGACACGGTCTGCCACCGCACCCTGACAACCCACCTCTGCCATGCCGGGATCCAAGCAAAGGCCCTGGAATGGATCACCTCCTTCCTCTCCGACAGAACCCAAAGAGTCTGTCTCCCGCTCTTCCTCGCAGAAGCCACCAAGATCATCTGCGGCGAACCTAAAGGCTCCTCGCTCAGCCCCACCCTCTTCAACGTCTACATGAGCCCCCTCGCAGCCAATGCGCGCAAGCACAAACTCAACATCATCTCCTATGCCAACGATACCCAACTGATCCTCTCCCTCACCAATGACCCCACCTCCGCCAGAGCCAGCTTGCAGGACAGAATGAAAGACATCGCAGACTGGATGAAGCTCAGCCGCTTGAAACTGAACTCAGACAAGACGGAAGTCCTCATCCTTGGCCCATCGATCTCTGCCTGGGACGACTCCTGGTGACCCCTGCTCCGGGCCCCCCACCTAAGACCACGGACCACGCACGCAAACTGGGCTTCATCCTTGACTCCTCCATCACAATGGCCAAGCAAGTTAACACCATTACCTCCTCCTGCTTCAACACTCTCAGCATGCTCCGTAAGATCTTCCGCTGGATCCCCACTGGAAACAGGAAAAGGGTCACCCAGGCCCATCGTCACCAGCTGTCTGGACTACGGGAACGCCCTCTACGCTGGTACCACCGTCAATCTACAGAAAAGACTCCAGCGCATCCAGAACTCCTCAGCACAATTTGACTTGGACATCCCCCGACACAGCCACATCTCCGCCCACCTGAGGGACCTGCACTGGCTCCCCGTCAGCAAGAGGATCATGTTCAGACTCCTCACCCACGCACACAAGGCTTTCCATGACTTGGGCCCCGAATACCTCAACAACTGCCTCACGTTCTACACGCCAACCCGTCAGCTCCGCTCTGCCAGCCTCACCCTCGCCACCGTCCCACGGATCCGCAGAATCACCACCGGAACAAGATCCTTCACCTACCTGGCGGCCAAGACCTGCAACACCCTCCCCACCCACCTACGATTCACCCAGGACCATCTCTCTTTCAGGAAGCAACACAAGACCTGGCTTTTCACACAGTAGCAGCCCCCCCCAGCGCCTTGAGACCCTAGCGGGTGAGTAGCGCGCTTTACAAATACTCTTGATTGATTGACCCCTTAATCTGTGAAATTGCTATTCAATATGTGTTCTGAATCTCTTATATTGTAACATCATATAATCAGGTGGCTTTGGGTGCCAGAGGGGGCGTTGGGCAGAGGGTCTGGCAGCAGGCCAGGCTTTGTGGCCAACCCCATGCTGCACACAGCTGAAGTCTGTGTGAGGCACGGGTTGCGGCAAGGCCCTAAACCTAACCCCACAGGGTGTTGGATGCAGGGTCCGGCTGCTGGCCAGGCCTTTCGTCCAACCCCAAGCTGCACATGGCCAAAGGCCATGCATGGCAGGGGTTGAATGTCCATAGGGGAGTTGGATGCAGGTCATTACCACAGACCAGGCCCTGCGGCTAATCCCACACCACCCACAGCCAAGGATATTTGGGTAATTGGCTGCCCGTGGGGGGTTTGCGACCTGCGAGGGGTTGGATGCGGGGCTTGGCCAATGGGCAGGCCCTGATGTCAACCCGATACTGTGCAAGGCCAAAGGCCATATGCAGCCCAGGGTTGGCTTTACGAATGGTAATAAAACGTGATGTTACAACTAGGAATTGAAATTATATCTTAATTTACATAAAATAACATTGGAAATTCACAGTAACAACATAGATTAAAGGAATGGTACAGCTAGTTTAAAATGTCATTTAAAACATACTGTTTTAATTAAAACCACTGAAATTCTACAGCTATAGGTGTCTCAAGTAACTTTAACTCATGCCTTAAAGTAACTATACCTCATGCTCCCGCTAAATACCTTCCGTAATACAGCACTCATGACATGTTTGATGGCATCATTAATAACACAGTGCACCATCCTAAATGAGATCATTTATGACAACACTGAGCATGATGGGGGCATGAGATATAGTTACTTTAGGGCAAGAATTAAAATTACTTTAGAAAACGATAGATAGATAGATAGATAGATAGATAGATAGATAGATAGATAGATAGATAGATAGATAGATAGATAGATAGATAGATAGATAGATAGATAGATAGATAGATAGATAGATAGATAGATAGATAGATAGATAGATAGATAGATAGATAGATAGATAGATAGATAGATAGATAGATAGATAGAGCCACAGCCCGTGCTGGTAAGAGCAGTAGGGCGGCGGGGCTGGGTGGGGGGATTTCGACAGACGATGACGAGGAAAAATTAGTTGTTTATTTAAATTTTCCTCGTCGTCTGGCGAAATCCCCCCCCCCCCCCTCTGGCATTACTGCCTCCCCGCTCTTACCTGAATGGGCCACGGCTGGAAATATAGATAGTTTGATTATACATGATTTTTCTACTGCCCACTGCAAAAAATCAATTGAGGATTTTCAGAATCTGTTAAAAGGCACACTGAACTAAACTACAAAATTGCTCATGAGCCAATTATTTTTTAGAATCTCTCTATGTGGAATCTGAGGAAGTTGTATCTTGTCAGAATGCATGTCTCTTAACATAATGGCATCTAGCATTATAGGCTTTATCTAGTTCCCCATACCAATCTTTCTCAGAATCGTGCATTTGGACAGATCCTGTCAAGCAGAGAATAAAATGAAAATATAAGTGCTGGTAAAACTAATGGATTCTTTTGTGCTGAGAATGTACAGCAATTTCAGTCTCATCTCCTTTGCTGTCAGTTCAATACCAGCAATGCATAAAACAGGGCATTTCAACCATTCTCTGCACATCAGGGCTATGGATAATATGTAAAATGGCAGTATAACAAGTGGTTTATTTGAACATCATAACACATACCAACAGTGATATAAATTCATCCCAAATCAAGAGGAAATTCCCAGGATAGGCAGGCACGGGGATGGCTGTACCACTTATCTGCAGATCAGGTTTATATTTTTTATTTGGAGGTTTTAAGAAGCACTGTGTGTTCCTTCATGCTGCTGAATGTCTTGGAATCAAAACTCAACTTTGTCACTTGTACATGTTTGATTGGGAAGGCAGAAACTTGTCCAATGTGTTTAAATAGCAACTGCTTGATGCATAAATGCTCAGTTATAGGCAAATTTAAAACATCTCTGTTTTCATCTGAAGATGGGATATGCCCCTTAGCTGTGATAAATTAAGGGATGTGGTGAACAGGATGACATAACACACAAAAAAGATAGGTTAGGGTCAGAGGCCAAAATTTAAAGACTAACTGGAATATGTAGCCCCAAACTGACATGTAAATACAAAATATACTCCAGCATCTAGATAATAAGAGAACAAAAAAAGAAGTTCTTAGCAAGAATCAATATTGTGAAATGGCAAATAAACATAAAGATTTATGCGTATGGATTCCCATCATTCACCAAGCCTGGTGATCAGCTTCATCATTTGGGTATCTTTTGGTGTAGAAAATGACAGACTAGCTCTATTAATATCAGAGCTTTCAAATGTCAGAAAGGTATTATTACCAAGATGAGCAAGATAGAGTATGTGGGAACACATTTTTAGAAAAAAATGTAGAACATTTTTAAGGGCAGTGCAAAATGGTGGAGTGCTAAAATATAAAATTGATGCGTGAACAGACTAACACATTTTATTTGTGTCAGTCACGATCAATGAATAAAAACGTGAACGCCAGGATCAGTTTTAACAAATAGCTGTCCTAAGCAGAAGTGGTCAACATGTTTCAGCACTTTGAGGCAAGAGATTAGGCCATGTGCTTTCGTCAGGACCTCTAAAGACAACAATACAGCTACTGCTATTTACAACTCATCAAAAAAGGATATAGTGTGAGTGTAGCATCTCACAATCCCAATTTCCTCTTGATATCTTCAGTTTTCTGAAAAAAATAAATAAATAAAATAGCACAAAACACAAATGATTCTTGGAAAAGAATGACCAAATAGTCCTTTCATAATATGTGGCCAAAAAGTGTTATGCCATCATATATGCCCCTGAATGGTGCAGAACTCCATCTTACCTTTGTAGTATGGAAGACAAAACCTCACCCCCACCTGGCAACGGCTCAGGATATAGGAGGCACCGCTCTAAAAAGAAAAGTACACCAAACTAAGATTCTTGTGGTGTATCATACTTTTACGTTAAAATCAGTAGCAATTGCCCACAGCACGCAAATACAAAACCAACTAGGCGTCAGATACACTCTCATAATTTCTGCATAGTTTACCACTGATGATAGTAGGTAAAAACAAACCCAAAGATACCTAGATGCAGTATACTCAAGAACATACGTTACAGCTATTTATGTGCAGGATATTCAGCCAAATGTGTCTCAACTGTTGGGGTGCACCTTAGAGGGTAAAGTGCTGTGTTATCCTTTAGACAGGCAAACTATGTTACCCATTCCCAACAAGAAGACAAATTACACTAGCCCCTTAGATCTTAACTGGGAGTGCACTATGAATCAAACTGTTCCAGTGATATAAAATACCATATCGCCTTACACGAGTCATAGATCTTGACAAAAGGCAAAACTGTGTAAACCCCTTGTCTCTGGACAGCATATGCGTTAAAGATCAAGCTGTTCCGTGTGAAGTTACTCTGTTCCGTGTATTTTGTAAAGTAATTCTAAACACAACTACCCTGACCCCGTAATTCCAACACACGTGGCATAAAGACAAAGTTTCCCAGCGAAGAACATTTTTGCATTCCTTTCCGTCGGTACCTCGGATGGTCAGCAGAGCCATCGGGGAGGTACCGAGTGGGGGGACAACCCTGATTAAATGTCTTTCACGTATACGGCTGTCTTCCGGGTTCCGAGTCGAAATCTCGGGAAGCTGCAAATGACGCAAGATTGTACCCGGAACTACAAAGGAGAAGGGATGACATCCCAGATTGGATACTGTGGGTGCCCTTTTCAGTCCCTAGTATATGGTACGAAGGTTCCCAGTGCATAGGTACCCCAGAGGTCTCCCATGGGCTGAAACATGCATTATGCTACCCATGGGTGACCATTTCAAATGGAACTACAGAGCTGCCATTGCAGCCTGTGTAAGCTGGTGCTAGCACCACTTACTAAAGCTATAGGTTTCCTATATCTCGGGTCACTGCACTTAAAACCTATAAGTCACCCCTATAACAGGCCTTTGCAATCCAGAAGGCAGGGTGCTTGAGTCTAAGTGTGAGGGTGCCCCTGCATGATCAGAACAGCCTTACAGTGTCCATTCTCCCAGTAGCCATGCACTATATAGAGGGGCTCCGCATAATTACGCGATGACCATCTCAAAATCTACTGCAACAAATCCTATCATGTTTGGTATAAAACATGTTGTAATCAAACCCCCACAAGATAAACGGTGTGGGAGGTATGATTCCAAGCACTGGATGAGCCCTCCATTAGGTGTTCAGTGTTCCCGGTGCCAGTCTTCTAGACTCAGGCAGCACAAAATGCTTGCTGCCGACCAGAGACATGATTCTGCCCTCCTGCTGCTGAGCCAAGCTTGAGCAGGGGAAGGCAATACAATAGGCATCCTGTCACTGGGAGGAGTGACCACCTCCCAGACAGGATTTATTGTATTAGGGCTGGGTGGGTGAGCTTGCCAGCAACACAGTTTGCATAAGGGGCATATTTGGTGTCCCCATGCATAGTCCAGTTCATCCCAGCTCTTGGAGTCGTTGACTCCTGCTCTGGCACAAAACTGAACAAAGGGCATGGGAGTAAACTCACCGATTTTCAGATCCCCTGCTGGGAGGGTCCCCTAAATTGCCTAAAACCCTTTCCTTAGGGTCCTTAAGGGCTTACCTGGGTGTACTTTCCTAGATTCATCATGGTACAAGATTCAATCCTGACAACACTTCTACTTCTACCGTCTGGGCACTCTGGACTTCGCTCTACATCGTTTGGACTTGACTTTGTTCCCCTTTCAGTCTGCTGCATCATCTGTGCCTGTGCACCATACAGGAACCTTCTAAGGCCTGCGGGCATCCAAGACACCTGAAGGAATTTCCCTTGAAGTGAAGGAGTCACTTCCCTGCATTCTCTAGCACCTCTCCTAAGATGACTAGTCTGCTGATCCTGAGCTCATATGGACTCCAAAAGGTTCTGCAACACAGGTGGTGGTTCTCCACAGCTTCTGAGGCATGCCCTGTCCTCTCACCAAGTTTGAGGCCAGTATTCTTTGTGGGAGCCACAGGAACTGAACCCCTGTGCAACACAATGACTTGCAGTTGCAAAGGCTCATTGTATTCCATCCCCCAAGATCTTCAGGCTCGAAGTAGCTCCAACCTCAAGCATCTCCACTGACTAAAGTCTTCATCCACATCACATCATTTGCACCATGGCCTGCATCTTTTGGTGAGCTGCTCAAGGTCCTGTTTTGGCTCCAGTGCCTCTGGCCCGTGGGTCCTGTAGAGGGTCATCTTTGTTTCTTTTGGGTTCTCCTGATTGCTCATGGCCTGCCCTGACTCCCCTGCTTGTGGTGAGTCCCCTGGACCTTGCTGGTCCCGACATTGCACCCTCTTCAGCTCCTGCATTGATTGCATTTGCCAAGGCTTGTTGGTGCTCCCGCCGGACTTTGATCACTCAGCACTGGACATCCGAAATGGGAAAGCTTGTGCATGGCTGCTGGTCTTCCTCAGCATTGCCTGGTTCTCACAGCAGCAGAGTCAATGTCCTCGTCAACTCTACTGCAACTCCCAACATTGGTGTGCATTCGTCTTCCAGTTCTTCTGATCACTTCTGAGTGACATAGACTCTGTCTCCTCTGCTTGCAGGTACCTCTCAGCTAAAATCCACCTTCGGATTCCACCAGATACTTTCTCCTTTTTCTGTGTGGTTCTTTATCACTTAATCTATACATATAAGATTGCATTCTGGTAAAACAAGCTACTTTACACTCCTTCTGGACTAAGCATGAAGGCTGCTCTCCACAGGTAAGACTTAGAGAGCTTTCCAAGGTTGTCTAAGACATATACCAGGCCAGCTTCTCACAGTCTTCACAAGCATTCAAATGTTTCAGCAGAACTAGTAGCCAACATGTGTTTCGTCACACAGTAAATCAACCTCTAACTTCATCTGGGCTACAAAGAAAATTTATGACTCTTCTTAACTGCCTAACATAACAAAAACTGTCATTTTTTCAAGTCCATCTGTGTAGGTCAAACTTTCACCTAAATCCATGCATGTTCACAGAGGGTGATTCCCAAACTCATGACAATAACTAAAGAACCCAAACCGATATATGTCTAGTTAGACATTTAATACCAGTGCCCCTGGTTAACTGTATGCCAAATGCAAAGTTTCAAACCATATATGTATATATATATATATATATATATATATAACAGAGTGTTACGCGAGCATCCGCTGCCCCTCCTTAACACGAGTTGCGTCGCCTGCAGAGACTCCTCGAGCTGAGTCTCAATATATCAATCCAAAAATGACGATGCTGTGTGCGATATTTAGTCTTTTATTTTAGCCGCTGCCAAACGCGTTTCGACTGCCAATCAGTCTTGCTCACTGGACAAATGGAGTTAGAAAAGCAGCCATTTTAAAACATACAATAACGTTAGTTAAAACTACATGTCAATAGACATAAAAAACAGACTGGTAGTTCAAACACCTTTTCACAGAGTAACATTGTAAATCACATTTCATATTTACAATTACAATACACTGAGGTCTAATTAATGTATATTTAAAGTAAATGTCGCATTTGCATTGCAAAGTATTTAATTAAATATGCAATCATCGCTGTGCTGTGATCGCTCCCTATATAAAGCTCAAGTGAGCGTACTCGGCTTCAATATTGCCATAAAACTTTATTGACAATACAGCCCGTACAGTTATCGCTATATTGTAATAGTTCCTTATGTTAAGCTCAAGTGAGCATACTCGGCCTAAATATTGTTATGAAAACTTTATTAACAATATAGTCCGCAATTTATTTTCAGCAGCTGAATCCAGCTCATGTGAGCAGGCTTATTCACAGCCCTCTATTCAATGCATATAAGGGCAATATAAAACTCATAGAGCTCATGAAGTGAAAAACAGCAATCATTAGTTTCAAATTCATAAAACTATTTTGCACCCTGGTGACATTGCCACATAGGGTATTTGGTATTAAGCTCAAGTGAGCAACACATACTTAGACCTCCATATAGCTTCCTTTATGTACTCATTAATTCAAATAGTCTGTTCAAAAAATTACCATGTGCATAATATTCTATACATTCTTCTTGGGCATTTCTTCAAGCAATTTAAATGTAATTTACAAATGTGTGTGTAGGTCTTCTTTAACATTCAAACCCCTTGGTTGCCTTGAATCTAATCTGATGATGTAGCGCGATTCGAATTTCCTCAGCTTTTTCAAACGGTTTCCACCTCTTATGTTTGCTAACACTGAGTCTATTACATAATAGGTAAGACCTTTAGTATCCCTATTAAGTGTTTGCTCAAAATGTCTCGCTACCGGATATGATCTATCCGCATTCCTTTTTTGCTCTAAGTTGTTGAAGGATGCGTTTGTGCACTTCATGAATAGTGCTGCCTACGTACCGCAGGCCACAGGGGCACTGCAGCAAGTAGACAGCATTGTCGGTTTTACAGGTATATTTGCCTCTGATTTTCTCCATCTTGTTCGATAGGCCTCCCTTATATTTATCACAATTTATGCAATGAGTGCAAGCTTTGCATCTAGAAAATTTTACAAACCCACCCTTTTTGTTCAACCATGTTGTTTTCGGTCGGGGTGTTTTTCAGCACATTACTCACCAGGGATTCTCTGAAAGATCTCGCCTTTCTAAAAGTAATCTGTGGTCTCTTAGTGACTTTCTTACCCAGTACAGGGTCATTTTTGATAAAGTGCCAGTCTTTGTTGAGTATTCTTCTCACCTCAACCTGCTGTTTGCTGAACGTAGTTATAAATCTACACTGGCTCTCCTCCTTTTTCTCATCATTCTGCACTTTCACAGCAAACAGGATTTCTTCCCTCTGCTTCTTTGATGCTTTATTAATACCTTGGTCAATCCAATTATCCGGGTATTCTCTATCCCTGAATCTTCTGTTCAACACACCCAACTCCCTTTTTGTATCTTCTGGTGCACTGCAAATACGTCTGACTCTCAAACATTCCCCATATGGAATACTGCATTTTAGGCCCATGGGATGAAAGCTGTGAGCATGCAATAAAGTATTACCGCACGTTGGTTTTCTATACAATTTAGTTTGCAATTTCCCATTCTCTACATATACTGTCAAATCCAGGAAACTAACACTTTCACTACTAATTGTGCTCGTAAAGGACAAGTTCAGATCATTCTTCTGTAATTCATTCATGAAAGTTATTACTTCACACTCTGTACCTTTCCACACTATAAAAAAATTGTCAATAAAACGACTCCAGTGAACTATGTGGTTGTCCCATTCCCTATGGTACTGCGTCTGGATCGCAAAAAACACAGTTGATGGACAGAATGCAGAACAATGTCTTACATTCACCCCAGTACAAATATCCGGGCCTAAATCCATCGACTTTTTGCACTCCACACCACCCTAGGTCAGACAATGGCTATATGCAAATCAGCCTTGACCCTGTGCCTCATGGGAACATGTGTCCGGATCACCTGCTCCTCCCACCAGCCCATATGCAAATTAGCATGGCTGGGGGCGAAGCAGGTGCCCATAGCAGTACCGCAGGTTTGGTGGGAAAGTTGCCCATCGAATAAGAAAAAGTTGCTTGTCAGACATTTTTCTACCATGCGCAGAATCATCTGTGTGTGTGACCATAGGTTAATGGCTCTTGTGCCTAGAAAATGTTTCACTGCCCGTAAACCATCTGTGTGTCTTATACTAGTGTACAAAGTAGCCACATCAATCGTTACCAATAGATAATCATTTTCCCAAGGGATATCATATATACTCTTAAGGAAGTCTCCGTTGTCTAGTATAAAAGAAGGAAGTGTTTTAGTCAGAGGGTTAAGAAAAGAATCCACATATTAAGAGGTATGCTCAAAAGCACTGCCTATAGCGGAGATTATTGGGCAACCTGAAGGGTTATTGACATCCTTATGGACTTTTGGGATTAGATAAAACACTGCAGTGACCGGCTGGTCAATTTTCAAAAACATATACTCGACATGATTCAAGAGGGTTAAATCGTATCATACTTTCAGCCCATTGTGGAATAGGTTATTACTTTCAATCATTAATCTCTCATCCACCCTTGTATAACACTTTCTGGTATTGAGCTGTTTATACGCTTCTGTCAGATATTTATCTCTGTCCCACAGGACCACGTTACCCCCCTTGTCTGCACTGCGTACTATACTGTTATCGCACTCAGACAGTTTCTTTATTAATGCATAATAAGCTTTTTGTTTGTTATTCATTGATTTATTGGAGTGTGATTCTTTACCCAATTTCTTCAGTTCATTTAATACTAGATCATTATACACATCAATAGTGTCTCTTGCTGTTATTGGTGTAAACCTAGAACTTGGTCTGAAACCCGTTGGTGCGTCATGGTGAATATCAATGTTCTCTTCCGACATTGCAACATTGATTTTAAATATACATTAATTAAACCTCAGTGTATTGTAATTGTAAATATGAAATGTGATTTACAATGTTACTCTGTGAAAAGGTGTTTGAACTCTGAGTCTGTTTTTTATGTCTATTGACATGTAGTTTTAACTAACGTTATTGTATGTTTTAAAATGGCCGCTTTTCTAACTCCATTTGTCCAGTGAGCAACACTGCTTGGCAGTCGAAACGCGTTTGGCAGCGGCTAATATAAAAGACTAAATATCTCACACAGCATCGTCGTTTTTGGATTGATATATATATATCTATATATATATATATATATATATATATATATATATATATATATTACCTACTGGCGGTCGCCAGTAGGTATATATAGTTAGGATTTTTTCCCTATGGGATTTCTGAAAATTCTATGTCTAATAACTTTGGCGTTTGTGGACGGAATCGGCTGAAATTTTCAGGAAAATGGCACATTTTGTTTCTGAGCAGCTCCTTGAAATTTGGGGGGGTTTCGTCAAGGGGGGGGCTGAGAAAAAAGGGGGGTCCCAAAACACGTTTTTTACATTGAGTTTTCCATAGGGCGGTTGGACTCACTTTTAGCTCGAATGGCTGAATGGATTTCCACGAAACTTGGCAAAATTGTAGGGACTGTTAGCCCGATGTGCCTTTGCTAGGTCTCAATATATGTGCTTCAGTGGATTTTGAGAAATTAACGTTTAAATCAAGATATATATCTGTAACAGCGCTCCGGGCAGCGATCCGGTTCGCGTACTTTTCGCTTATCGGAACTATGCGAAGCGAAGCTGATTGGCTCTCCGGTGTCTGTCAACATTCTAAACAGTCCGGTGCGGCCGCCATCTTGTCTCTCGGTAGGATCGAGAGATAAGAGGAGGCCAAAACAAAGGGGGAAATTTCGATAAGGGGGCATAGTAGATCCTCCCTGACCCCCTAGGTTTTATGTGGAGGTTGTAAAAGGTTTCTGCAGGGCAAAAAAAAAAAAAAAAAAAAAAATTATTTATGCGTGGTGGGCTCCTAGTACGCGAACCGGGTAGCGCTCTGGGCAGCGTACTATAAGGATAAAAGAATGATAGATTTTTCTAATACTGTATGTTAATTATTTGTTGTTTTTGTTGGGTTTTTTTTTTTTCTTTATTTTTATTTTTATTTTTTATTATGATTGTGTTTCATACTTTATTAAATTTTCTAACATTTCATTGTCAGAAATGTCATAATTTATTATAGGGTGTAATTTTTTTTCATTTTGAAGCAGGTTGTCCACTGCTTCAACACATTGTAGAAGTTCGTGGTCTCTACTGTCATCCATAAAGTCATCAATTTTGTCTTGGCTGCTCTCCTTCAGTTCAATTGAAAATGTAACTTGTTGTTCGCCTTCCATTTTGCCTGAAATTTTGAATAAAAAAATATATATTAGTAGAGATTGGGCACTGTTGGGATTAATTTTAGATAGGTAGTTTTTATCAGTGAATTTTTCTTTTGGCAGTGTATAGTATCAGAGTGGAAATATGACTATAAAAAAGTGTATGTAATTTAACGAAGAGAAGCCTAACTCCATTCCTAACTATAACAGAGAAGTCTATCTAAATCCATAACTACTACAGAGGGATAGTGTATATGTATCAGAAAAAGTCTACCATATCAAGTTATAGTGTACAATATACTTCATTTTTAAAAATAACAACTTACCTTCAGAAACAAGTTGAAGTCTTAGGTAAGTATTGAAATGTGATGTACAACAAGAAGTAGCAGTCAAAATGGCTGTGTTTTCTTCTCTTCCTTTATATATATTCAGGTATATAACCAATCAAATATCAGGTAATAAAAGTAGAAAATGAAAGTAAGATTTTTATTGGTTGTCAATTCCAACACTTCAGATGTGTTTTGTGAAGTAATTTACCTCAAGGTATTTAGAGAGGTCTACAGGCTTAATGGCTAAATGGAATTTCAATCAAGTTTGTGAAAATGAAAGGGATTGTTATGTAGTATGAGTTAATCTATATTTGGTGAGAGTGTCTCCAGTCCTTTTTCTTTGAATTACTTTCCCACCTTTTCTTTGGGCCGCTTCCCGGGAAGCAGTTTAGTCCGCGAACTAGAAGCGTAACGGGCGTCCACCATTTTGTGTTTCGGTCGAATTAACATATAAAATGGAGGTTAAATAATGTTCAGAAAGGGTAG
The DNA here is from genome assembly GCF_964263255.1 of Lissotriton vulgaris. NCBI lineage: Eukaryota > Metazoa > Chordata > Amphibia > Caudata > Salamandridae > Lissotriton > Lissotriton vulgaris. The sequence goes on from NC_141695.1 coordinate 563,010,137, forward strand.
AAGGGGACACGGTACAAGTATTTTGACCCCCCAGGTTTTCTGAGGGTGGCTGAGGAGGACCATATGTGCGGAGAAAAAACATTTTTAAAATAATTTTGGGCGGTTAGCTTCCAGTTCGCGTACCGGGTAGCGCTCTTTGAGCGTAGTTTGTTGAAAATTACAGAAATAAGTTAGAGAAAAGTATTAATTGTGCGTGATCAGATGAAGGGTAGCTCTGAGAAGAGCTTTTGGGTTTATGTTCCATTTAGGTACTTATAAGTAGGTACCAATGCACAGTCTTAAATTCAGAATGAAAATTCTGTTGCCCTCATCTGAGAAGTGAACTCCATCTCCTCTGTAGATATCTTGCATGTAGTAACGCAAGTTATTATTGTACAGGGAGCCCATTCCATGGTCTCTCATGAAAGCTGAAACAGATTTGTTTACATGCTTCCTCGCTTTCTCAATTTGTGGACCAAATTGGTTGGACCACCTCCATTTCTGTCTTTGGCATATATTGGAATATACCAAGGCAGTTTGAGGAAAAAGTGCCATTAATTGTTCAAAGGTGTCCTTTAAAAGCATTTCCAGACCTACTCCTGTTAAAGTGCCCAAATCATTACCTCCACAATGCACTATTAACAGGTCAGGTTTTGGCAAATGCATAAAGGTTTTCACCAATGGTATCAATTGGTGACATTTTAATCCTCTTTGGCCCAACCATTTAATTTCCACATCTTGTAAATTGAGGTTGTGTACATTTCTGTTGTCAGCATACCTTTGAGCCCAGTGGATGTAACTATGTCCAACAATCCAGACGTTAAACATGGTGGGAGAAGGTTGTGCTGCAGTCAGATGAAGTGTGGTAATGAAAAGGCAGTTGAAACAGTAGGAGTTTGTAAAGAAAAAAAACTGTGGATTTCCAATGCTAATGATTCATTAGCAGTGATTGGCGCATTTCCATTTCTGAAAACAGAAAGTTAGGGTGCATGGATGTGTTCTTGAAACATGTAATTTCAATGGTCAAGGAAGAAACTTTTAATGAAAGATTGCACTGGATACGCAGGTGCACTGAGAGTTCAGAGTTCAATTGAAACATTGTTGTGTGAATTTGCAAACATGAGAGGTCTTCCAGGAGGTCGTTGCTATGGAAAAAAGGCAGAGAGGGCAGAGGGGGGAAGGGTTTTGATTTGAAAAAAGTGAGGGAAGAGTTATGATTGGCTAATATGAGAGATATGTGAAATGAATATCTGTATTTCTGTGCTTTCAATAGCTGCAGCCTCTGGAGTGCATCCTTTTTCTTCTGCTGAAGACAATTTGGTGTATTTCTGAGACTGTTTTTAAAATCCAAAAAGTATTTGCTAAGGTGAGAAAAGATTTATTTATTTTAGATATAGAATAGAATGATTTAAGGAGAAAATGATGAAGAAAGCTGTGTTTTAAAACTGTGGCTTTGTCTATAGTGATATAGAAATAGATTTTGTTACTTTGAGAAATTGTATTTGCATATTCGGTGTAGGATTCTGGCATGTAGTAACTCAAGGTATTGTTGTATATGAAGCGCATTCCATGGTCTTTTATGTAAGCTGAAACAGATATGTTGTTTTTAAAAACCATTTTGAAATCAATTAAATTTTGGATATGTACTGTTAGAGCTTCATAGGTTGTTTTGGGTCATATTTATAAGGCATTTGAGTGTCTTTGATGTTATTTTTTCATTTTTAAATGGAAAGCATTCCTCATGGGGCAAGTGTCTTGTAAATACGCTCTCACCTGCGCTTGGCAAATTTAGATTTTGATTATGGGAGTTACATAGCCATGTTAATAATGTCTGAAAAATGGTGCTAGGGCATTCCAGAAAACGCTTTCGTGTGTCTCAAGGACATTTTCAGTCATTTCCTCTTGAATGCAGGTATACAATTGATTTATATGCTGTGTTTAAAAACGATTCTTTTCTATGATGATATTTTTTCTCTTTTAAATGGAAAGCGTTCCTCATGGGGCTCTGAGCAGTTCTTAGTCATGTTATCCAATGGGTGGTGGATAACATGGCTAAGAGCATTTGCTGAATAATGCATGAATATCGTTGACTTTTCAGCGTTATTCATGCATTGCGGCCGTTTTTTTTCGCATTTGCGAGCAGTTCTTAGCCATGTTATCCAATGGGAGGTGGATAACATGGCTAAGAGCATTTGCAGGATAATGCATGAATATCGCTGACTTTTCAGCGTGATATTCATGCATTGCTACCGCTTTTTATCGCTAAGGAGAAAATGATGAAGAAAGCTGTGTTTTTAAATTGTGGCTTTGTCTGTAGTGATATAGAAATAGATTTTATTACTTTGCGAAATTGTAATTGCATATTCGGTGTAGCATTCTGGCATGCAGTAACACAAGTGTGCTTGGCAAATTTAAATTTTGATTATGGGAGTTACATAGCCATGTTAATAATGTCCAAACAATGGTGCTGAGTAGTTTTTAGCCATGTTATCCAACATGGGCTTCGATTGGATTTCCACAGAGCATATTATGAAGCCCATTATCGCCGCTTTATCAGCCGTTTTCGGCCGATAATGCGACGATAATTTCAGTGTACAGGTTTGATAATATTTCCCTACATTCGCAGGGCTAGGTGATAGGCTGAGACCAGCCTGGCATGTAAAATGGCTGCCGTGCACGACAAAATTGTGGCATTGTAAAAAAGGCAAGTTGGCGCAGACATTGTGTCTCAATAAGGATTCATTTATAACAATGTGGTATTTTATCAAGCCTGTGCGCTTCAATTATCGCCGCTTTATCGGCCGAAAACGACCGATAAAGCGGCGATAATGGGCTTGATAATATGCTCTATGGATTTCCAATCGAAGCACATGCTAGATGTGAAGACATCTAAAATGGGTTCGATTGGAATTCCACAGAGCATATTATCAAGCCCATTGTCGCCGCTTTATCGGCGATAATTTTAGCGCACAGGCTTGATAATATGCCTCAAAATATTTTATCGCACTGAGAAATTGGTGGTCAACACTTCCTGATTTCCTTCGAATCGAACGTTAACAGACGTCACGCAGCAAAAATTTATAAAAAGCTCACGCACAGCCGCTGGAACACATGTATCAACATATATGAGACTCCTCAGCCACTCTCAGAAAATATAAGGGATTAGGATACGTCTCCGCACCTCCTTATTCCTAGTAATTTAATTAAAACGAAGCACAAAATGGCGTATTCTCGTGCAGTTTGCGGCCCAGTTCGGTGTTTGGGAAGCGGTTCTATCGTGAAAAATATATATTTTTTTATTTTCCCTAGGGGACCCTTTAAAAAATTCCAACAACATTCCTAGGGGGTCAACTGGGGTATACTTTGCCCCATTTCATTAAATTTCCCCTTCGTTTTTCACCTCTTCTTCTCTCTCGATCCTACCGAGAGATAAGATGGCGGCCGCTCCGGACTGTTTAGAATGTTGACAGACACTGGGGACCCAAGCAGCTTTGCATTGCAAAATTCCTTTTCGCAGGTGGGAGCGTATTTACAAGAAACTTGCACCATGAAGAACGCTTTCCATTTAAAAAAGAAAAATAACATCATACACAGTCATATGCCTTGATTTGCTATGTTAAATAATAAGAAGGGCATTAAGTTTTTGATGACTGTTATTCATTTACTGTTTGGTAATAGTGGTTATTAACATTTTTTATTATATTTTTCAACAGATTCAACTGCAGATTCTTTCATAGTTTGGAAAATGCCTACAAAAAATAGAATTAGAAAGGCTCGAAAACGTCAAAGACAGCACGGTGATGTTTTATTGCAGCAGTCCTCTTCCCTAAATACTTATCAAAACACCAAGAAAGCTCCGGGTAAGAGCACAAAGTCTTTCTTAAAAAATATTTGTAGTAAAAAAAGTATTTCTCGCCAAAATGTTTCAGTTCAGAAAAAGAAGAGTAATTTAAATGGAAAGGAAAGACCCATGAAAAATGTTACTGGTAGAGGAAGAGATAACTCTGTGCATGATAGTAGAAGGAAAGAACAGTTTAGGGACATTCGACAACGAATGTTCTGTAATCGGATAATAGTTAATTTAATAAAAAATATTAAGAAATGCAAACAGAAAGCGGCATTTTATAAGAAGAAGAAAAATGTCGAGAAAATTATTGATCATGCTTTTGAAATTAAGCGAAAGTTGTTTATTTTGGTAATCAATAGAATTAGGAAACTAAGCAAGGTAATTTCTGATTTTAAAACAAACAGTAGATGGAAGAGAGTAGTAAATCGTAGCAACTTTTGTGAAGTTTTTTCCGGAGAATGGATGCATAGTTCAAGTTCTGAGGCATTTTTTAATGAGGAGAGTTATTTTCAGGATAATGATTTGGTGCATGCAGTTGACATCAGTGGTCGAGCTTATGAAGTGAAGGATGGTTGTCCAGTTGAAAAAGAAAAACTTGTGACAACAGAGACAGAAGAGGCGCTAAGTGATGAGGTTTTAGGAAGACGTCCTAAGGCTCCTGTGTACATTTGGAAGTGTAGTTCTATTTGCAGTGTGCGACAGGTTTCCATCAATTTGCTTTGTGATTTTATACGGACATTTAATAAGCAAAGTTTGAAGCAGAAAATGAAGTTGTTGCAAGATTTAGATCCTTGCAGAGTGAGACAAATAACAGGTTTGCGTGGTCGTTCACTGGCTTGTCTTTCCAGGAGAGTATGCCAGAGTGTTTTTCATCATTTCAGGATGCTAGCAGTGCATCATAATAAAGTGAGAAAATTAGTGAGAATGTTGTATTATGCAAAGAGTCCAGCAATTATGCTTAAACAATTATGTGCTGCTCTTTTGCATGGTTCTGAAATAGATGTGAAGAATATTTGTGAAGAAATTGAGTTTTGTTACTTTAGTAGTAAAGATGAGAATGTTCAAATTGACCCTGAAGTAGAGAGTAATGTGGAAGATAATGTACAGGTTTACAGTACAGATATTTTTCAGAAGGAAATTGCCACGTTTCAGATGAAATCAAGTGAGAGGCCTAATTTCACTTGTGTTTGTTGTCGACGCACTTATTATAAGAATCAGACTAAGGTAGTGGATTTATATGCAAAAAGTGAAAGGGAAAATAATAGTGAATGAAAGGATTTTGCCACATACTTGATGGTAGAAAATTATTTTGATTTGGGATCGGATCAACGTGTGTGTACTTATTGTTGTAATAAATTAAACCAAAACCAGATGCCTGCTAGGGCAGTTCATAATAATCTTGAATTGGTTGAGATTCCTTCTGAATTGAAGGATTTAAATACTTATGAATCTATTTTGATTCAAAGTATCCATCCCTTTCAGGCTATTGTAAGAATGGAGCCAAAGACAGGGAAGTTGCCTCCAGCAGATTTACAGAGAGGATTAAAGGGAAGAGTTGTTTATTTGCCTTTAGATTTGAATAAAAACATTAACACAATTGGAGTAGAAGAAGTGGAAGAGGAACCTCTGGTTATCTTGGTTAATGGGGTTCCGACAAAGAATAAGAAAATATGGCAAGATTTAGTGGATGTTAGGAAAGTCAAAAAGGCAACAGTGTATTTGAAGAAAAATAATAAGTATTATAAGAATGTGTATGTTGCAGAAGAGGAAGTAAGTGATGAAGAGGATAGCGATTTGTGTGCTGGGCAAATTGAGAAAGTAGAGGCCTCTAAAAGTGAAGAAATATATGAACATTATAGTGTTCATCCTTTGCATTCCAAGGAAGTCATGGGGAATGCTATTGAGTTGTTTCAAATGAAACAAGCCAAAGGGAGTCCCATTAGTGTTTGGGAGGAAAGTTTGGAAGCTCGGTGTTTCCCACAGCTATTTCCCACAGGTCGAGGAGGAAGATATGATGAGCGATCTCATCAAATTCCTGCGTCTGAATACCGGACTTTACGATTGTATGGAGAAGATCCTAGGTTTCGTCAATGCATTCCCTATTTGTTTCATCTCCTGTTTGAAAGCGATCTGTCTGGACTGTCATATGCAGTGAACCACATCTTAAAAAGTGGTATACAGATGCGAAATATCTCGGCAAGAGACTTTATGCATAAAGTTAATGTCCAAGATAGTATTTTGGATTCTCACTTAATTAATCTCATGGCGTGTCAGCGTGGTACTAATGGAAAGGGGCGACCACTCGGTCCCCCCGAACGTATGGCAGAGTACCACGATCCCCCCGGGAAGCCATCTTGGGCGGGAGGCGAGTCTCGGCTGGTATGCCCGAAGCGGCGTAGCCGGGGCGCGCCTTTTCCCGCCCTAGAGTGGGTTGGCCTAGACACTGACGCGGCTGGCCACGCCCTAGGGGCAGGCAGGGGCGGGTTTACGCCCGCCCTGAAGACGGATAAAAGGAGAAGCAAGATCCGAAGGCATCCTCTTGTTCCTGTGCTCTGAAGCTGCACCTCCTCACTGCACGTGAGCTCGAGACGGAACGAAGAGCCAATTTTGAGCGTTGTAATCGTTCTTGTTTGTTTTGCAGATACTCTGTTGGAGAATGCCGAAGAAGGCGGGAAAACGCATGACTACTGAACAGATGCTGCGTGTTCTCATGAAGGAGATGACCGAACTCAAGAGGCGAGTGGATAAGAACGAGGAAGGGGGACCGAAACGTCCTTTGGCGGGAGCAGCCCCTGGAGGGAAAAACAAGAGGCCCAGGAGGGGAGCAGCGGGAGAAGACATCCCGGGTCCCAGTGCCCCGCTCGAGGCACCAACTCCCGTGCCGAATGAAGGGAATCCGATTCCCGTTGTGGTCACCCCCGTGTCCGAGGAAGATATGCCGCCCGAGTTGGCAGCACAATTGGCAGCGTGGTTGGGAAAAGGTAAAGAGGGCGCCACGGCTGTCGACGCACAGGAGCTAATGAAGCAACTGCGTGAGTCACGGGAAGCAGCGAAGGTGTCCACGCCGGCTGCAGCAGTAGAGAAGCCACAGGGGACGGGTTCTGTAGCAGAGACAACGTCCAGTGCAGGTAAGCGGCCATTGCAGATTGCGAGGGATGAGTCGGCACCCTCTCGTAGGGAAAAATTGGGTCAGCATGTTCCTTTGGCTATTAAGGAAAAGATATGGGCAGGGGAGTATGTAAACATATTCTCGTTGCTTACTGACCACTATGAGATGGAGCATGTCAAGGGCCAGAAGGAGCTCATGCATCCGAGTGTTTGGCGCGCAAAAATGGCCGCCTTTAAGGTAAATGAAAACATTGGCAATTGGGGCCAAGCATGGGGGGTTTTTACATCGATCTTGGGGGAGCGTAGGCTCGATCTGTTACCCGAATTACCGATTTATCAATCACGAATCATGGGGTACTCGGTATCACACGAGGGTAATCATTGGTTCTGCTATGATAACCTGTTTAGAAAAGCTAAAGAACACGATAAAAACCTAACATGGGATTGTTATGATTCTGTGTCATGGTCCAAAATGAAGGAGACTGGTATGTTGAAATTACCGTTAGTGGGGAGTATCGTTGGCGAATCTTCCCGCCAGTATGCGGGGACGCCCTTTCGGTCAGGTACGGGTACAGACAATTACTCGAAGCCTGCCGGTAACACAGGGAAAAAGGGGGTTTGTTGGAACTTCAACAGGGGTAAATGTACTAGGCCCCAGGGATCATGCAAATTTAGACATGAATGTAGTGGGTGTGGGCAATCATCCTATCCTGAGTCCACGTGCAGAGCCAAAACGGGTGATAACGGGGGTAGAGGAGGCGCCAAACAGGTCTAACATAGTCCGAGGGGCGCCTTTACCTACCCCGATTGATACCTTGGCAATGATTCCTTGGCTCAGTGAATACCCGGATCGTGCTTCTGCTGGGGTGTTGCGGAACGGGTTTTCTTATGGTTTCCGCATCCCAGTGGGGGACTTTCAGGGTGCATCGAAATGTAAAAATCAGCTATCGGTCTTTCAGCATACGACGGTGGTGCAGAATAAGATCAGGAAGGAGGTGGCTCGAGGTCGAGTCGCCGGTCCGTTTAGTGTACCACCGGTTCCTAATTTTGTTTGTTCCCCGTTAGGTGTGGTCCCAAAGAAGGACCCGGGTGAGTTTCGGCTGATACATAATTTATCAGCCCTACGTGGTCTCCCCGTCAACGAAGCGATAGACCCGGGAGTGTGTTCGGTGCGGTACGCATCATTCGATGAGGCCGTAGCCATTTTGAATCGCCTGGGGCCCGGGGCGCTGATGGCTAAATCTGATATCGAGTCAGCGTTCCGGTTGCTCCCGGTACATCCAGACGATCAGCGTCTCTTAGGTTTCATGTTTCAGGGTCATTATTACATGGATAGGTGTATGCCGATGGGGTGCTCTATATCTTGTGCCTATTTCGAAAAATTCAGTAGTTTTCTACAATGGGTCTTCACAAGGAAGACAGGTTTCCGAAATGTGATGCATTACCTGGATGATTTTTTGTTCCTGGGGGCAGCCGGGGACCCAGAATGTGGGCAGGCTTTGGCACAGTTTTGTGATTTGATGAATCAGTTTGGCGTGCCATTGGCACCAGGTAAGACTGTGGGGCCTTCCACGTGCCTCGAGTTTCTGGGGATTGAGTTAGACTCCGCAGAAGGTTGTTTTCGTTTACCAGCTGATAAAGTGTCAAAGTTCAGGACATCCCTGCAAATGTGTATAAGTGGATCTAAGGTTAAGCTGCATCAATTACAGCAGTTAGTTGGCCAGTTGAATTTTGCCCTGAGGGTTATACCAATGGCCCGCCCCTTTTCCCGTTCGATCGCTCAAGCCATGGTCGGCCTGAAGGAGTGCCATCATCGCACAAGGCTCTCGGCCGAGGTCCGCCAGGACATGCGCATTTGGTTGGCATTTCTGGCGGATTTCAATGGTCGAGTCGTCTGGAACAAACCAGCCGTGTCCTCTGAGGAGCTGGGGCTGTGGACAGATTCGGCAGGGAGCATAGGTTTCAGTGCCATATTCGGCACAAGATGGTCTGCACAAAAGTGGCCGACATGGTGGCATGACAGTGGACTGACAAGTAACATTGCTTTCCTGGAACTTTTCCCCATTTTAGTGGCCCTGAGAACTTGGCCCGAAGGGTTCAGAGATCACTCGGTGGTATTTTGGTCGGACAATATGACCGTGGTCGAGTGTATCAATAGTCAGGCAGCACGATGCAAATGGATTTTGAGACTGCTCAAAGAAATTGTTTTACTTTGTATGCAATTGAATGTGCTATTCAGAGCGAGACATGTCCCAGGGGTAATGAACCAGGCGGCTGATGCACTGTCTCGTTTTCGTATACAGGCTTTCTGGGGTTTCCTTCCCACAGCGGACCCGGAGCCGGCACCCTTTCCCGAAGCTCTCTGGTCTCTCGGTGCCCCGAACTTCGTAACCTCGTGGGAGAGAGTTTAGCACCCAGGACGAGGAAGGCATATGAAGGGGCATTCCGGTCCTATTTGGCCTTTTTGGGTACTGAGAGGGAGGAGCTTTGGGGCCAGGAAGAGGGGGTGGTGGATTTTCTGATGTCCTTACATCGGGTCGGAAGATCGGTGGCCACGGCTCAGAGGCATCGGGCTGCCATTTCCTTTGTTGCTAGGGCTCACGGGATCAAGGATCCAACAGCGTCTTTCGTTGTACAGAAAGCGCTACGAGGGTGGCAACGCCTTGAGGGTCGCAGAGTAGATGAGAGGCGCCCGATAGGTTTGGATAGGCTGGCCCAGTTATTATCCAGTCTCCCTGCTACGTGTTCATCTCAGTTTGAGACGGTGTTATTCCGAGCCGCTTTTACGCTGGCATTCCATGGGGCTATGCGGGTAAGCGAATTAGTGGCGAGGAACAAGCAGGATGTGACAGGAGGATTGTGCCAAGAGCACGTCCAGATCAGAGGGGAGACGATGACGGTCTCATTTGTCAGGTCTAAGACTGATCAAAGTGGGATGGGGGACTGCGTAATCATACGCAGGAGTCCCGGGTCCTCCATGTGCCCGGTAAGGTGTCTAGAAGATTATTTAGCACGAAGGGTGGCATCATGGGGGGGGACCTTGTTGAGGCACGCTGACGCCACCCCACTGACAAAGTTTCAGTTCCAGCGGGTGCTTGCGATGTCGATTGCCGCTGCGGGCATGAACCCGGGCGAGTTTGGGACCCATTCCTTTCGGATAGGGGCTGCTACAGAAGCAACAGCCAGGGGTCTGGATGTTGAACAAGTTAAACGGGTGGGGCGTTGGTCCTCCAATTGTTATAAGAGGTATGTGCGGTTGCACATGTTGTGAAGCTGTAGCAATGTACTCACGCTTCTTGTTTTTGTTTGGTTTTCAGTTACGCAAGCCTACGAGGCGGGGCGGACTTTGCAGTCGACCCTACACCGGGCCAGCGGTCAGACATCACCGGCTGTGAAAAAGGAGGTGTGGGTTGTGGGCCACTCATACGTGAGGCGTGCCGCAGACGTATTCAAGGCAGGTGATATGATTCACGTAGCTGGGGAATACGGGTACAGGGTGTCCTTCTACGGAAGAGGCGGGCTCTGTATTGACCAGTTTCAATCATTTTTTGAGGGTTTGCTAGGGCGGACGAGGTCACCGCCGTCTGTAGTGATAGTACATCTTGGGGGTAATGATTTGGTCACCACTGGTAGACGGCTTCTTCTTGAGGCGATGCTTTCCACTGTAAGTTGGTTAGCGAGGAGAGTTCCAGGGTGCACAATTGCATGGTCCCATATGATCCCACGAAAGGTGTGGCGGGGGGCTATTTCGGTGCCTGCTCTGAATCATTCTGTTAGGAAGCTTAATAACAAAGTGAGTAGGTTGTTCCGTTCCATGACTCTGCATGCTATTTCCCATGGGTGTATTAATGATGACAGTATGTATTTGGGGGATGGAGTGCATTTGTCTCGGGTGGGGAATGAGTTACTCATAGGAGACTTCTTAGCATGGCTAAAAACGTTACACCATGACCTTTAGGTAGGAGTGTTGTGGGGGGTCCGGATAGCCGGTCAACTATCCGGCCTGTGGCGGTAAGGTCATGATCGGTGAGCACTAATTAGAAGATCCCTATGAGTGGGCGTCACCCAGCACGGATGGGAGTGCTCGGGGGAGGTGGCCATTGGCCCCTCAACGGGGAGGCGGTCCCTTTTAAGGATGGGTCGCCGAAACAAGAGGAAAGGCGGTCAAGGCCCCTTCCTGGGTAGGAGGGGTTACAGCCCCCTCCTGGGGAATTTCCCGGAGCCAGGACGTCTGCGACGGCAGATATGGTAAGTTGTGTGGGGTTTGGGGGGAGGTCTACGCTACCTTCTAGATACCTCACACGAGTCCTCGTACGACCTCTAAGTGGCGACGAGTTTTATTGGGGCCCCCGTCAAGTCAAGGGAAATTGGTAATTGCACTTGAGGTACGCCTCTGGGCCGCCCCTCACAAGTGAGGGCGATATTTCTGGGTTAGGGATCTTGACACCGGTTACGACCTTGCCGTTGGCCCTTAAACGTTAGGATGTACAATTTCAAAATTTCAAGTAAATGTTTTGCAGGATGTTAGTTCGGCTAGGAGAACCTTTGTATTAGAGACTCTGTTAAGGTTAGCCAAACATCGCAATGTGGTAATGAAATTGTACATAATATGAAACTGTTTATTTAATGTTTTAACTTTTGTTTCATATTTTAATAAATACAGCCGGGGGGGTTACTCCCTCCCGTCTTCCAAAGACTTCAGAACTGTTTCCGGTTTCCCATCCTTGGGGATTGTGTTGAGAGGGGGTGGCGGGTATCTCAGCCATATGGAAAGGGGCGACCACTCGGTCCCCCCGAACGTATGGCAGAGTACCACGATCCCCCCGGGAAGCCATCTTGGGCGGGAGGCGAGTCTCGGCTGGTATGCCAGAAGCGGCGTAGCCGGGGCGCGCCTTTTCCCGCCCTAGAGTGGGTTGGCCTAGACACTGACGCGGCTGGCCACGCCCTAGGGGCAGGCAGGGGCGGGTTTACGCCCGCCCTGAAGACGGATAAAAGGAGAAGCAAGATCCGAAGGCATCCTCTTGTTCCTGTGCTCTGAAGCTGCACCGCCTCGCTGCACGTGAGCTCGAGACGGAACGAAGAGCCAATTTTGACCCACCCACCAGCCCCTGATGACAGCAAGTGGTTTTTGATTAAAGTTGATGGACAACTCTGATTTTGTTTACAGGTCGTGGTATTACCGTGATGATTTTGAGTATGTAATAAAGAATGTCGATTTGTGTTTTGCAAATAAAGAAATTCTACTTTAGTGTTCATTGGTAAGCATGCTTTTAATAAAAGTATAGTTGCTACTGTATTTTAGTTTAATCATTTAGTTAGCATTGTCGTATTTATTTTGGTCGGGCGGTAAGGTCATGATCGGTGAGCACTAATTAGAAGATCCCTATGAGTGGGCGTCACCCAGCACGGATGGGAGCGCTCGGGGGAGGTGGCCATTGGCCCCTCAACGGGGAGGCGGTCCCTTCTAAGGATGGGTCGCCGAAACAAGAGGAAAGGCGGTCAAGGCCCCTTCCTGGGTAGGAGGGGTTACAGCCCCCTCCTGGGGAATTTCCCGGGGCCAGGACGTCTGCGACGGCAGATATGGTAAGTTGTGTGGGGTTTGGGGGGAGGTCTACGCTACCTTCTAGATACCTCACACGAGTCCTCGTACGACCTCTAAGTGGCGACGAGTTTTATTTGGGCCCCCGTCAAGTCAAGGGAAATTGGTAATTGCACTTGAGGTACGCCTCTGGGCCGCCCCTCACAAGTGAGGGCGATATTTCTGGGTTAGGGATCTTGACACCGGTTACGACCTTGCCGTTGGCCCTTAAACGTTAGGATGTACAATTTCAAAATTTCAAGTAAATGTTTTGCAGGATGTTAGTTCGGCTAGGAGAACCTTTGTATTAGAGACTCTGTTAAGGTTAGCCAAACATCGCAATGTGGTAATGAAATTGTACATAATATGAAACTGTTTATTTAATGTTTTAACTTTTGTTTCATATTTTAATAAATACGGCCGGGGGGGTTACTCCCTCCCGTCTTCCAAAGACTTCAGAACTGTTTCCGGTTTCCCATCCTTGGGGATTGTGTTGAGAGGGGGTGGCGGGTATCTCAGCCATATGAGTACTGGTATCGTCGTCATGGTGATTTAAAATGTATGCTGAGGAACTTAGGAACTCCGACATGGTTGCTCACTCTGAGCTGTGCCGAGTATGGCTGGGAAGACTTACTTGAATTTCTACGAAAAGCAAATGGAAATATTGAAAACATTGAATTCAAGACACCTGGAGAACTGTGTTCTTTGGATCCTGTGAATGTATGCAGGTACTTCAATCATAAATTTGAAGCTATGATGTCTTTCATCACAAATAAGAAGAATCCACCTCTTGGAGAGGTGTTGGATTTCTTCTGGAGAAAGGAGTACCAAGCAAGAGGTGCTCCTCATATACATATGTTGTTGTGGATCAAGGATGCACCTAAATTTGGAACAGATCCCGATCACTTAGTGATGAATTTCATAGAACAGTATTCTACGTGTGCTGTTCCAAATGCAACGGAGAAGAAAAGCCTAAGAGAACAAGTTCTACGTTTCCAAAGCCATCGTTGTGGAAAGTACTGTCGTCGTAAATTCAGAAACAAGGACAAGTTCTACACCAAATGTCGTTTCAACTTTCCACGGCCGGTGATTTCTAAAGGAAAAGTGAACAGTTTGATGTCTTCACTACGACATAATGTGACGAGGAAATCACCCAAAAATACATACAATTTGAAAAGGAACGAAGAGTCCAAGTACATCAACGACTACAACCCAGTGATTTTGTCCATGTGGAATGCTAACATGGATATACAGTTTGTGGGTGACAACTGCATGGCTGTGGCTCGGTATGTGACATCTTACATCACCAAAAAAGAAAAGACAGAACTGAAGGATATGTGGGAGGACATATCCCATGAAAAGAGACTCAGCAAGAAGTTGTACAATTTCAGTCTGAAGATGTTGTCGCATCGAGAAATCGGAGCTTACGAATGTTCAGATCGATTGTCTTCAGCAAGTCTCTATGCCAAATCTAGGAGTATCGTTTGGGCGAGTCTGGGTCTTGCTGCAACGCGAAATCGAGTTCTAAAACCTGTCCGGGAAATTGAGTATTTGGCGGAAAAGGAGCCAAACAGTACCGACATTTTGAAGACCAACATGTTGGATACATATTATCCAAATCGAAGCAGTCACCTTGAGAATGTTTGTCTATATGAGGTTCTCCAAAATTATATATTCAAGAGGAACATCAAAGAAGATATTGAGAAAGGAGTGTATGCTGTAATTGGAAGTGAGGGATGCCTGGTCAAGCAAAGAAAATGCCAATTAGTAAACCATCGAAAATTGAGTGGTGAAACTCCAGAAAAAAAGGAGTTTTTCTATTTAGCACTTTTGCAACTTTTCAAGCCTTGGCGTGCAGAAGAGGAACTGCTTGGAGATTTCCTCTGTTACGAAGACTCTTTTAATGCAGCCAAGGAGTCCATAGAATGTCCTGCTTTTCCTAAATATCAAGAAATGCTAACTTTGGAAATTGAGCAGGAAGCAACGATTGCAGCCGAGATTGCCAGAGACAGTTCTCAGGACAGTCAGAGTTCTGTTTCATTGAGTCAAGATCCACTTGGAGGACCTATTATCGAAAATGAAGCTGCCACTGCTATGAATGAAGTGGAAAGAGCCATGGCACATGCTCAGGAGGATTCAGTTAACTTAGAAGACTTGGAAAAACAACTCAACGTTGAGCAGAGGAAAATATATGATGAAGTTACCAAGGAAATTGAGCACGGATTAAGTCATGAGAAGAAAGAGTGCTCATGTACGTCGTTGAAGCCTGTCCGACTGTACATGAGTGGAGAAGCGGGAACTGGAAAGAGTTTCCTCATTAAAGCAATTTCTTGTTATTTGCAGGAAAGGACTGAGTCATCGCTGTCTTGTGTTGTCACCGCTCCTACTGGACTGGCAGCACATAACATTAAAGGTATTACTTTGCATCGTCTACTGATGCTGCCGGTGGAGCATGACAACAAATTACAATACAACAAGTTATCTGGAGATGCTTGCTGTGAAGTTTCAAGAGTCTTGAGGAAAATGAAACTACTTATCATTGACGAAGTAAGCATGGTTTCCAATGTCATGCTTGCCTTTGTGCATTTGAGAATGCAAGAAGTACTTAAAACTGAATATGATGTGTTATTTGGTGGCAAACACATCATTGTTTTCGGAGATCTTCTGCAGCTGACACCAGTAAAAGGTCAACCTGTGTTCAAAATACTCACACATGAAGATACCAGGAAGTGCCTAGGGAGCATTGGCAACGTCAATATATGGTTAAACTTCAATTATGCAGAACTGCATGAAAATATGCGTCAGGCAAAGGATGAAGATTACAAGAATATTCTACAAGAAATTAGAATTGGAAAAGTGACCGAGCATGGGAGAGAAGCTTTAAATGCACAATTACTGTCAAATTTATATCCCAAACAAGAGATTGTGCCTGAGAATATTTTTCAGAAAATTACTGAAAAGAAATCCGGGATATGTCTCATGCCAACTCTTGCAGAATGTGCCATCTTCAACAACAAAATGTTGAATTTAGAAAAGCAAGAGATTGTGAAACTTGAAGCTATCGACAAATTAGAGCATATGGGATCAACAATTTTTTGTCAGACAATTTGAAATCAAAATTGGATTCATTAGAGAAGACTATATCTAAAACAGCGGGTTTTGAAAAGACTTTGAATGTGTGTTTAAATTGCCAAATCATTTTGAGAAGGAATTTACATGTAGAAAGAGGTCCGGTAAATGGATCAATGGGTAATGTTGTTGATTTTGAGAAATACAAAAATAGAGATGGAATAGAATTTTTAAGAATTAAATTTGATGGCATTGAGGAAGTACAGCAAATTGGTCGTTGTTCTGCTAGGTTTTTGCTTGTTAAAGACTTATATGTTCGCCGTAAACAGTTTCCTGTTTGCTTGGCATATGCGGTGACAATCCATAAATCGCAAGGTTTAAGTGTAGACTGTGCATTGGTGAATATTGGCAGTTCTGTGTTCAAGGAGGGTATGGCATATGTGGCATTGTCACGAGTTAGAACTTTATCGGGATTGTACTTGATTGACTGTGATGTCACAAACATCTGTGCGGATCTAGATTGTGTTAAGGAATACAATAGGTTAAGAAGAGAGTATGCGCCACATTTGCCTCAATATCCTTTGTTTGAGAAACGTGTGGTAGGCCAGAAACGTAGAAATATCAGTAATAGTAGGGAGGTTGTTGCAAAAAGACTAAAAGTCAATGAACCGAAAGTTGTTAGCAGAAAGAAAGTGGATTCTGTTGAAGATGTTGTCGGTTTTCAATTTGAAAACAGTTCTGGTGTCAACTGCTATGCAAATGTAGTGGTTAATGTTCTCTTTTCACTAGAGAGTTTAAAAGAACAGATTGTGTTCAATTCGGAACAAAGTTTATGCTGCTTGTTGAATTCTGTGTTAGAGAAATGTAGCACTGATCGAACAAAAGTAGAAAGTGTGTCTGAAGTTCGTTATCTGTTAGATGAATGTTCAGGTCAAACAGACTTCTCTGAAAATAATCAGCAAGATTGTCAGGAGTTTTTAATGTATATGCTTGATGTATTGCAAGATGAGGGTGTAGATGTAGATCACCTGTTTGGGCTTTCTTATCATTGGCAGCATGACTGCGAGAACTGTATGGTATCAAGTACTACTAGTGTAGACTCAGAAAGATTTATATATTTAACTTTGCCAGACAGTAAATCAGTGTCCTTTAATAAGCTAGTAAATGCAGCGGATCACAACATGGAGTGTAGCCAATGTAAATGTGATATGATGTCAACATTATTTATACGTAGATATAGCCAGTATGTCATTTTAATGATCCAACGATGTAGGCCTGATGGATCAAAATTGTCAACTTTAATAAAAAATTTTGTGGCCTCTCAGCTGTCAATATCAGGGAGGACTTTTGTAACTGTAGCAATTATCTATCACGATGGTCCATCAACAACATCAGGACATTATACAGCTTACTTAAAGTCTGGAAACGGCTGGTCATTCTGTAATGATTCCGTTGTAACTTTCAAAAAAAAATTGCCGTTTGACCTTAAAAATTCTTACCTGGTGTTTTTAAAACCTAAATTTTAAGTAGAGGGAATGTAAGTCTGCAATGCTGTCTAGATTAAAAATCCAACTATATAAACCTGATGCAAGTAAGTCTGCTTCATAGTAAGCAGTATCAGTGTCATAGGAAAATGAGAACATGAGTGACAAAGAAGAGTAAGATATTAGTAGTCCAGGATTGTGAAAATAATCTCAAATATTTTATTTTTGAAAGTTGCGAAAATAGAAAATGTCGGGATTTGATTGGAAGAATTACAAGACTTGCGAATCGCGGCAACATGATTTGGCCTAGTGGAAACATGTGATAGAATGAGAGAAGTTTTTTTTTCTATGTAACATATTTTACGTATCGATGGAGGTTTTCTTTCAGAAAGTGGCGGGCTGAAAATATTTATAGCACAACAGAGTGGATGCTGTTTATAGGAGATCCTTCGACGTCATTGAAAGTAAGTTAATTTTAAGGAGTTTTGAAATCAGATTTCTTAGGTTGTATGGGTTTTTTAAACACAGTCATTTTGATTGTGTTTTTTTTCCCCGCTGTTACATGATGAATACCTTCAAGTCACTGATTTAAGTGAAATTTGATACATTCTGAGAACAGCAAAAATAAACCATTTAACATGTATAATTAATGTTATGCTTTTTGTACTTATGATATACATTTAGAAATGTGAGGTACATATGGGTAAGCTGAGTCTTCTGTAAGTGTCAATTTTAATGCTTACAGTGCTGTACTTCTGGGTACTGTTTTAAAAAAAAAAAAAAAAGAGGCCTCACCTCAAAGAAAGCTCTTGAAAGCACACATCTTATTTGCATCCTAAAACAATCATTTTAAATGTTAGACACAATTTTATGATGGTTTTACATCTCTTTTGCGCTGTTATGGCATCACTATTGTGAGACATAAGCAATGCAAAAGAAGCATCATATTTCAAAATAGGCCTCATTTCATCAGCATGAAGATACTGTTTGTTGAAAATAAATATATTTAGGATTGTGTAGGGGTCGTAGAGAAGTAGAGGTTTCTATAAGTGTCAAAGTTGTTTAAAAAGTGTTTCTTCTTGAACCTTTTCCCTTCTTTTTTCTAATTTTTAAATAAATGTTTTAATATTTTTGGAAATGTTTGTTCTCTCTTTTACAGATTGAATGTATGAAAAATTTTCTTTAAAAATTAACAAGAATTATAAGGTAAATGTTTTCTACTTTTTTAACCTGCATTCCACTGCTGATGATGTCACTGACTATGTTATGAATGATGTAATAAGTGGGCATATCTGTTATCTCGTTAAAAAAAGGAACAGTAAATTTAAGGATAGGAAACAGACAGTTATGTTACAAAAAAGACAACTATAGGACGTAAACAAAAAAAACTGTTACTCGCAATCCACTGCTGATGATGTCACTGACCATGTCAAAAATAATGTAATATATGACATGATCAGAAGTGAATTGCGGGTCACAGTATCTTTTCTTTACTCCCTATAGCTGTCTTTTTTGTAACATAACTGTCTGTTTTCTTTCCTTATACTTACTGTTCCTTTTTTTAAAATATTTTTTTTGGTGCGCTCAAAGTTCGTGTACCGGAGTGCGAACTGGGAGCGAACTAATAGAAATAGAGCTTGGCAGAGTTCAAAGAATTCTACCAATTTTTTTTAATAATGGGGAGGTAGTTCTGAAAAGAACTTTTTTTTTCTTTTTGTTGTTTTAAATTTTTTTTATTAGTTTTCTGAACATTTTTTATATTTTTTTGTTTTTTTTCTGAACATTTTGTATTTTTTTTTTATTTTTGGGGGGGAGGGGGGAAACAAAAATGATTCATCGAAGAGGGCTCAACAGGAGCAACAAAAAAAAGAAGAATTTATTTTTGGGGGCGTTTTGGACATACATGATTTTGGATGGCTCTAATTATAAGAGGTATGCTACTTTCGCGGTAGCATAATATTTGATTGCACCTCACACAAACTTGTTTCACTTCCCCATGTCCATTTGAATATTTGGGATCAGCTCCCTTGCTTCAGGTCCCGTAACTTCTGGCACAATCGATCTTCTGGCTATTGCTGGTGAATTCTGTTGTTCGTCTCGAAGCTGAGCTGCACTATAGTTATTTGGGTGCCACCTGCTCATGTGTCTGTGCATAGTGAAATTCCCATAACTATATTTTTTGTCCGTGCCTCTAGAAAGACGATCATCACAGATTCGGCAAAAGACATACCTGGCGTTCACTTTCTTTTGCCCTGGTGGAAATTAAAAAAATTGCCAAATGAAATTTTCCTTCCTGTTGTACCTCCTGGGCTCCTCAGGCAAATATTCAGGCTCTTCCTCCTCTTCCTGCTCTTCCTCTACTTGAAAGATTGGTTGAGTTGGTGGTCCTTTCTTTCCATGAGGAGGTGGAGGTGGTGGTGGGGGAACACTACCAGAAGCAACAACAGAAGCCATTTCTCTGGATTGTACAAAGGTCTTTCTCTCACCAAGATGAAAGTCAGAGTGAGGAAAAAAGGAGGGGTTTTCATCATTTGGGAAAAGCCAAAGTTCTAAACCAATGAAAAGTGTTAATTTTAGATCACATGACCTAGTATTACATCATTAGGAAACCAAAAGTGAAATGAACTAATGAAAAGTGTTATTATCGAGTCACATGACCTGCTGTCTTTACGTTTCGCGCTTTGCGCCGCTATCCAATCCGCTTCCGAGTCCGCTAACTTGGCGCGTCGGATAACGTATTACGCGACAACGCAAAACGTCATGATAACGTAACAGTTACGCTTAAGGGACGATTACCGGCTCGCGCACCAAGTCGCGGCTTTGAATTCAGCTAACGGGAAGCTGACCAGTTCGCGGACTAGGAGCGGAACAATTTTTTTTTTTTTTTTAAATGTATAAAAAACATGTACAATATATTTTATGATTTAAAGAAGAATACATTTTACAGATAGAAATATTAGCTTTCAAAAAACCATTGAAATTCAATGAAAAAACCATAGGTTATAGTCCATATATAGTTAGGAATTAGCATTTACAAAACCTTATTTTACTCGCATAAAACCATTGAAATTCCATATATAGTTAGATGCGCTAACTACATATCGCGCACCCGCAATCCACTGCTGATGATGTCACATATTACATCATTCATGACATGGTCAGTGACATCACTGATGACATCACTGATGACAACTCAAATGACATCACTGATGACATCTCATTTGACATCACTGATCACATCACTGATGACATTACTCATGTGATAATACAATGAACCTCTTCAGACTCTAATATAACCTTACATACACTCAGTATAAACAGACACTCACAGACTGTCACTCATCCATGGAGTTACTCACACACCTAGTCAGTCATGCAAAGAATCAATCACACCTCCATTTCCTCAACTATACAGTTATACACACCTTACTTATTGAAACATATTCTAACACATATTTACTCTCTTATACAATCCCTGATACAAGCTCACAGTGATCCATACAGCCACTCACACATTCACTGGCTCTTATCCACAGTTATTTATATATGTCAACTCTCAGATGTATTGTGTTTTACATACGTATTTACTTGCACATGTAGCACTGAGATATACATTCACTCACCAAGACACCCATGCACAGTCAACCGCCCATATAGCTGTTTCCACATGCACTCTTGAACTCATACACCTAGTGAATCAACTGCTTACACATCTATGCACAGAGTCACACACCTCCCAGCCACCCACACACACACTCAGCCTCCCATTCAAATACTTGGGCAACCAATTAATAACCCATATAGCCACTCTTATAGCTACTGATCAACACATGCAGCAGCTTACACAACAACAGACATACTGATGCACAAATTAAGACAGTTTAGTCACTAACCCATGCACTCAGTGAGACACATTTAATCACTCTTTCATACAGTCAGTCATGCACCTACTAAATTCTTCATCCAGACACTTATACATCCACTCATTCTTCAATATGTAAAACATATTTAAACTTTACAGAAACATAGTCACTGGATATTGTCATCAGTGATGTCATCAGTGATGTCACTGACCATGTCATGAATGATGTAATATGTGACATCATCAGCAGTGGATTGCGGGTGCGCGATATATAGTTAGCGCATCTAACTATATATGGAATTTCAATGGTTTTATGCGAGTAAAATAAGGTTTTGTAAATGCTAATTCCTAACTATATATGGACTATAACCTATGGTTTTTTCATTGAATATATATATATATATATATATATATATATATATATATATATATATATATATATATATATATATATATATATATATATATATATATATATATATATATATATATATATATATATATATATATAGTTATATAGTTATATAGTTATATAGTTATATATATATATATCTATATATATATATATATATAGTTATAGATATATATAGTTATATTTGTATATAGTTATAGTTAGGACCTAGTTTCCATAGGAAATCTGTAATATTCTATTTGGAATAACTTTGGCGCTGGTCGGCGAATGTTCGTGAAATTCTCCAAGAAGATGGGGCGCTCCGCTTCGCTCCTATCCTGTGGGGGCCAAGAAAAAAAGGGGGTCCCAAAACGTGTTTTCCCTATGCAAATTTCCACAGGGATCTTTAGCCACGGCTGCAGCCCGAACTGCTTAACGGAATTACACCAAATTTGGCAAAAAGTTGCGTTTTGTTCACAGATCATGCTTTTTGTTAAATGGTGTAAATCCGTGCAGTAGTTCTTGGGAAAATCTAAAGTAAAAACATAGATATATCTATGGACGACGTAAAGTATGCGTCTCCTCCGAGGATCATGCACGTAGCTTTACGAGCACAAGCTGCATGCTAATTGGCGGTCAACTGTCTGTCAGCACTTCAAACCAGGAAGTGTTGGCAGCCATCTTGTGTTTCCTTAGAACCGAGGCACAAGAAAAATAAAAGAAAGGTGCAAAACGCAAAAAGGGGGCAGGGTAGAAACACCATGACGCCCTAGGCCTGCTCAGGGGGTGCAACAAGGACCCCCAAGGCCCCCCAATTTTTTTATTTTTTAAATCACGGGATTGCGTAGGATTTGCGTATCCTGTGAATGAAAAAAAAAAAACAAAGCCTGCTTTTGTCCTAATTAGCCCCCGGGGGGGCCAAGTCCTGGGGCAATGTGCTTTATTACAATGGGAAGCCCAGAGGGGCCCCCAAACCCTGGGGACCACCACCCCCGGGGCATCTTTTAAAATATATGTGGGGGCAATTTGATGTGCTATTTACATGTATATATGTGTAGATTGAGAGGGAAAGTTTGCAATTTTTGGTTTTGCTAAGAACAGTGAAGTACAGAGATTCTGTATAAGAAAATCTGGTGTGTGACTGACATTCTTCTTAATCTGCAAATCAATTTTAAAGGTGAGTTGTTAACTTGTAAGGGGATGTATGAGGTGCATTTTGTTTTTAATAGGAGTAATGTGTTTATCCTGCTAAAGTGCAAGGAGTAGTTTAGTTGTGCAGAATCACATTCTGAGTTTGTCTGCATTTGGATAACCATTGTGATAAAAGCATTTGGTAAGTTAATGTGGTTGGTGAGTCAGCTTTGTACAGTAAAGTACAGTACTAAAAAATGTAGAATGTGTGCAGTCAC
Organism: Lissotriton vulgaris; assembly: GCF_964263255.1. Classification (NCBI taxonomy): domain Eukaryota; kingdom Metazoa; phylum Chordata; class Amphibia; order Caudata; family Salamandridae; genus Lissotriton; species Lissotriton vulgaris. The sequence continues at coordinate 563,032,864 of NC_141695.1, forward strand.
TTTTCCAGTTCTAAAGTAGCTAATAGTGTTGCTTGTTTAGAATTAGACTTGTGTTTCAAATCTACAATTTTCCAGTCAGTATACATACACTACTGCAAACTCTCTGGGGCAGATTTGCAAGTCCCTTGCGCCTCTTTGTGATGCCATTGCGTTACTTTTTTGACGCAATGTTGGTGCAAATAATGCAGCAAATTGCTTATGTATTTGCAAAATGAGTCAGGGTTGTGCACTAAAATTTAGTAGTTATATACATGGAATGTGTGCAGTCACTTTATCGTTTCTAGACTAGTAAATGTTTTTTCGTAAAATGGAAGATACAATATTTTTTGTCTAGAGTCACACTGTGAGTCTGTGTGCATTTAGGAATCATTCTGAGAGAAGTATATTTGTACGTTTTGTATTTGCAGACACAAAACTGCTTAAAAACCTATCCTTTTTTGAAGTTTTGATAGAATTAGAAACCAGTTATTTGTTTTGTATTTGCAAAATGAGTCATGGTTGTACACTAAAATGCAGTATGCACATTTCTGGGATGTGTACAGTCATTTTACCCCTTCAACAGTAATTATTAGTGTTGATTGTCTAGAATCAGACTTGTGTTTCAAATCTACAATTTCCCAGTCAGTGTACATACACTGCTGCAAACACTTTGGGGTAGATTTACGAGCCCCTTGCGCCTCTTTGTGGTTGCATCGTGTCACTTTTTTGATGTAATGTTGGTGCACATAGTGCAGCAAATTACTTATGTATTTGCAAAATGAGTCTGGGTTGTACACTAAAATGCAGTAGTTAGATATATAGAATGTGTTTAGTCACCTTACCATTTCTATGCTAGTAAATGTGTTTTGGTAAAAGGCAAGGTCTAATATTTCGTGTCTAGAATCACACTATGAGTTTGCGTGCATTTAGGAATCATTCGGAGAGAAGCATTTCTGTAAGTTTTGTGTTTGCAGACACATAACTGCTTAAAAACCTATCCTTTTTTCAAGTTTTGATAGAATTAGAAACCAGTTATTGCTTTTGTATTTGCAAAATGACTCATGGTTGTACACTAAAATGCAGTATTTATATTTCTGGAATGTGTGCAGTCATATTAGACCGTCAAGAGTAATTAATAGTGTTGCTTGTACAGAATCAGACTTGTGTTTTAAATCTACAATTCTCTGTCAGTATACATACACTGCTGCATACACTCTGGGGCAGATTTATAAGCCCCTTGCTCCTCTTTGTTGTTCAATTGCATCACTTTTTTGATGTAATGTTGGCGCCAAAAATGCAGCAAATTGCTAATATATTTGCAAAATGAGTCCGGATTGTATAGTAAAATGCATCAGTCTCATATATAGAATGTGTTTAGTCACCTTACCGTTTCTAGACTAGTAAATGTGTTTTTGTAAAATGCAAGGTTTAATATTTTTTGTCTAGAATCACACTGTGAGTTTGTGTGCATTTAGGAATCATTCTGAGAGAAGCATTTGTATACGTTTTGTGTTTGCAGACACATAACTGCTTGAAAACTATCCTTTTTTTAAGTTTTGATAGAATTTGAAATCAGTTATTGCTTTTGTATTTGGAAAATGAGTTATGGTTGTACACTAAAAAGCAGTTTTTACATTTCTGGAACGTGTGCAGTCATTTTAGCCCTTCCACCGTAATTAATAGTGTTGCTTGTCTAGAATCAGACTTGTGTTTCAAATCTTCAATTCCCTGTCAATATACATACACTGCTGCAAACACTCTGGGGCAGATTTACAAGCCCCTTGCGCCTCTTTGTTGTTCAATTGCGTCACTTTTGCACTGTTGTAGTGACCCATTCAGCAGTGTGTACTAATCCATTCACTGTGCTAAAACTGAAGCACTTATAAATTCAGTCAGGCACTCTCCTTGCAGAACTGTAATCATTCAGTCAGTACCCAAGTACTCATGCAGCAAAGTACGCCTTAGCGCATGGACTGCTTCAAACCCCTATGCAGTATGCATGCAGTCTTGTATCCACCCGCACACTTGCCTTTCACACCTTCAATTCCCCAGTATGTATCCTTACACTTTCACCAAGCAATCTGTCACTGCTGTTGCACTGTTGGAGTGACTAATTCAGCAGTATGCACTAATCCATTCAGTGTGCTAAAACTCAAGCACTTATAAATTCAGTCAGGCACTCTCCTTACAGAACAGTAATCATCCAGCAGTATGTACTAAATAATTTACTGCACTAAAACTCAAGCACTTATATATTCACTTAGACACTCTCCTTACAGTAATTTAATCATTCAGTCAGTACCCAAGTACTCATGCAGCAAAGTAGGCCTTAGCACATGGACTGCTTCAAACACGTATGCACTATGCATGCAGTCTTCTATCCACCTGCACACTTGTCTTTCACATTTTCAATTCCCCAGTCTGTATCTTTACACTTCCAACATACACTCTGTCACTGCTGTTGCACTGTTGTAGTGACCCATTCAGCAGTATGTACTAATCCATTCACTGTGCTAAAACTGAAGCACTTATAAATTCAGTCAGGCACTCTCCTTGCAGAACTGTAATCATTCAGACAGTACCCAAGTACTCATGCAGCAAAGTAGGCCTTAGGGCATGGACTGCTTCAAACCCCTATGCAGTATGCATGCAGTCTTGTATCCACCTGCACACTTGCCTTTCACACTTTCAATTACCCAGTCTGTATCCTTACACTTTCACACAGCAATCTGTCACTGCACTGTTGTAGTGACCAATTCAGCAGTATGTACTAATCCATTCACTGTGCTAAAACTCAAGCACTTATAAATTCAGTCAGGCACTCTCGTTGCAGAACGGTAATCAATCAGCAGTATGTACTAATTCATCTACGGCGCTAAAACTCAAGCACTTATATATTCACTTAGACACTATCCTTACGGTACTCTAATCATTCAGTCAGTGCCTAAGTACTCATGCAGCAAAGTAGGCCTCAGCACATGGACTGCTTCAAACACGTATGCACTATGCATGCAGTCTTCTATCCACCTGCACACTTCTCTTTAACACCTTCAATTCCTCAGTCTGTATCCTTACACTTACACCAAACACTCTGTCACTGCCCTTGCACTGTTGTAGTGATCCATTCAGCAGTATGTACTAATCCATTCACTGTGTTAAAAATCAAGCACTTATATATTCAGTCAGGTAGTCTCCTTGCAGAACTGAAATCATTCAGTCAGTACCCAAGTACTCATGCAGCCAAGTAGGCCTTAGGACATGGACTGCTTCAAACTCTTATGCATGCAGTCTTCTATCCACTTGCACACTTGTCTTTCATATTTTTAATTCCCCAGGCTATATACTTACACTTTCACCTAGCACTCATTCACTGCTGTTGCACTGTTGTAGTGACCCATTCATCAGTATGTACCAATCCATTCACTGAGCTAAAACTCAAGCATTTATGAATTCAGTGAGGCACTCTGCTTGCAGAACTGTAATCATGCAATCTGTACACAAGTACTGATGCAGCGAAGTAGGCCTTAGGACTTGCACTGCTTCAAACCCCTCTGTACTATGCATACAATGTTCTATTCACCTGCACACTTGTCTTTGACATCTTCAATTCCCCAGTCTGTATCCTTCCACTTCCACCAAACACTCTGTCACTGCTTTTGCACTGTTGTAGTGACCCATTCATCAGTATGTACTAATCCATTCACTGTCAATAGAAAAGAAACATGTTCTGTTGTTTTTTGTTACAGTGTTTTTTTGCTCCTCACGTTCAATATTTTAAGCTACACTGCAACTATTTTCACAACTTTATTACTGTAATATCAAGGTTTGTGGTGCTCACATAAAATATTTTGGGATACCTTGAAACAATTTTTAAAACTTGTTTACTATAACATCAGTGTTTCAACTGCTTTCATAAAACGTTTTTGGATACATTGCAACTATTCTAAAAAATTATTTACTGTAATATCAGTGTTTGAGGTGTTAACAGAAAATAAATGTGATACATTGTGCTGTGTGGCTCACTACAATATTAAAACAGAAGTGTGATAGTGTTTGCTGGAAGTGTAAAGATACAGACTGGGGTATTGAAGGTATAAAACACAAGTTTGACGGTGCATTGAAGAGTGCATACATAATCTATAGGGGTTTGAAGCAGTCCATGCCCTAAGACCCACTTTGCATCATGAGTATTTCAGTACTAGCTGAGTGATTACAATTCTGCAAGAAGAGTGTCTCAAACCAGTAATATTATGTAATAATAAATGTATTCTTGTAACAGCTCATAATTTATTAGGGCTTCTAAAATAATTTCATCATGTATTTCATTTTTCTGATTATCAATTTCAAAAGTCATATGATCACATTCAATGTCATTTAATGCTTCCACAAAATCAGCATCCAAGATTTCGTCTTAGAAATCACAACTGATATCTGCGGCATTCATATCTTCCTCTTCATTCCCGCTACTTGCAAAAAGTATGTTCAGCTCTTCTATGACACTGTTACTAATTTCAAAACCATCTTCCAAATTGTTTTGTTGATTTTCCATACTGAATATGTTATATTGTAGGTCCTTGTACAAAAACATAAACACTTCATTTTATCCTTACTGTAATATCAGCATATGTGGTGATTCTTATGAAATAAATTAAATATTTATATTGGAAATTAAGCAAACATATTTTGAACTTGAGTGTATATTATTTTGAAAACATTCCCAAAATAAATACAATAAATACAGTGTCACTATGCATTGTGTCAAGTTCTTTATTTAGGATATACAGGAATATGTTACCTTTGATTGTAATGACATACAAACCAAAACAAGATAGTACACTGCAACTAAAGCACATTACATAATGGTACAAAGCATGTCATTGGAATGTTGGGTATTAGGATCACATACACAACTCACATATAAAATGATTTCAGAAACTTGTTACTTTTTCAATGATAAGAATTATTAATGTCTTTCCAAGTAGACTTGAATATTTAAAAGGGTAAAGTAGGAGGTGAAGAACAGAGATAAGAGGTTATATGGCTGAGATACCCGCCACCCCCTCAACACAATCCCCAAAGGAGGGAAACCGGAAACAGTTCTTGAAGTTTTTGGAAGTGGGAGGGAGTGACCCTCCCGGCCGTATTTATTAAAACAAAAAATTATAAACATTTAAACATTAATGTACAATTTCATACCACATTGCGATGTTTGGCTAACCTTAACAGATTCTCTAATACAGAGGTTCTCCTAGCCGAACTAACATCCTACAAAACATTTACTTGAAATATTGAAATTGTACATCCTAACGTTTAAGGGCCAACGGCAAGGTCGTAACCGGTGTCAAGATCCCTAACCAGACATACCCCCCCCACTTGGAGGGGCGACAGCACTGAGGCGTACTCACGTGCAACTACTACCAATTTCCCTTGACTTGACGGGGGCACTTATCAACTCAACGCCAGTTAAAGGTCGTTCGAAGACTCGTGTGAGGTATCTAGAAGGTATCGTAGACCTCCCCCCAACCCCACACAACTTACCGCATCTGCCGTCGCAGATGTCACTGGCCCCGGGAAATTCCCCAGGAGGGGGCTGTAACCCCTCCTACACAGGAAGGGGCCTTGACCGCCTTTCCTCTTCTTTCGGCGACCCATCCATAGAAGGGACCGCCTCCCCGTTGAGGGGCCAAAGGCCACCTCCCCCGAGCGCTCCCATCCGTGTTGGGTGACGCCCACTCATAGGGATCTTCCAATTAGTGCTCACCGATCATGACCTTACCGCCCGACCAAAATAAATACGACAAATGCTAACTAAACGAAACTACATTGGCCACTATGACCGAAAAAGCCTGTTTATAAATGGACCTTACATCCGAAGTTCTTTAATCGCAAACTTGTAAAATTAGACCAATCTTTATTACACATTTCAACATCAACACAACACTACAATAACCTGTAAACGAAATAGAATAATTGATCAAATTTATTAAAACCACTGGCTGTCCTCAGGGGCTGGTGGGTGGGTCAAAATTGGCTCTTCGTTCCGTCTCGAGCTCACGTGCAGCGAGGAGGTGCAGCTTCAGAGCACAGGAACAAGAGGATGTCTTCTGGTCTTGCGTCCCTTTTTATCCATCTTCAGGGCGGGCGTAAACCCGCCCCTGCCTGCCCCGAGGGCGTGGCCAGCCGCGTCAGTGTCTAGGCCAGCCCACTCTAGGGCGGGAAAAAGCGCGCCCCGGCTACGCCGCTTCGGGCATACCAGCCGAGACGCGCCTCCCGCCCAAAATGGCTTCCCGGGGGGATCGAGGCACTCTGCCATACGTTCGGGGGGACCGAGTGGTCGCCCCTTTCCATATGGCTGAGATACCCGCCACCCCCTCTCAACACAATCCCCAAAGGAGGGAAACCGGAAACAGTTCTTGAAGTTTTTGGAAGTGGGAGGGAGTGACCCTCCCGGCCGTATTTATTAAAACAAAAAATTATAAACATTTAAACATTAATGTACAATTTCATACCACATTGCGATGTTTGGCTAACCTTAACAGATTCTCTAATACAGAGGTTCTCCTAGCCGAACTAACATCCTACAAAACATTTACTTGAAATATTGAAATTGTACATCCTAACGTTTAAGGGCCAACGGCAAGGTCGTAACCGGTGTCAAGATCCCTAACCAGACATACCCCCCCCACTTGGAGGGGCGACAGCACTGAGGCGTACTCACGTGCAACTACTAAAATTTCCCTTGACTTGACGGGGGCACTTATCAACTCGACGCCAGTTAAAGGTCGTTCGAAGACTCGTGTGAGGTATCTAGAAGGTATCGTAGACCTCCCCCCAACCCCACACAACTTACCGCATCTGCCGTCGCAGATGTCACTGGCCCCGGGAAATTCCCAAGGAGGGGGCTGTAACCCCTCCTACACAGGAAGGGGCCTTGACCGCCTTTCCTCTTCTTTCGGCGACCCATCCTTAGAAGGGACCGCCTCCCCGTTGAGGGGCCAAAGGCCACCTCCCCCGAGCGCTCCCATCCGTGTTGGGTGACGCCCACTCATAGGGATCTTCCAATTAGTGCTCACCGATCATGACCTTACCGCCACAGGCCGGATAGTTGACCGGCTATCCGGACCCCCCACACAACTCCTACCTAAAGGTCATGTTTCAACGATTTTAACCATGCTAAGAAGTCTCCTAAGAGTAACTCCTTCCCCACCCAAGACAAATGCACACCATCCCCCGAATACATACTGTCATCATTAATACAGCTATGAGAAATAGAATGCAATGTCCTGGAACGGAACAACCTACTCACTTTATTGTTAAGCTTTCTAACAGAATGGTTCAAAGCAGGAATAGAGATAGCCCCCCGCCACACCTTTCGTGGAATCAAATGGGACCATGCAATCGTGCACCCCGGAACTCTCCTCGCCAACCAACTTACGGTGGAAAGCATTGCCTCCAGGAGTAGTCGTCTACCGATGGTGACCAAATCATTACCCCCAACATGCACTATAACTATAGACGGCGGTGACCTTGTCCGCCCTAACAAACCCTCGAAAAATGTTTGAAACTGGTCAATACAGAGACCGCCCCTTCCGTAGAAGGACATCCTGTACCCGTATTCCCCAGCTACGTGAATCATGTCACCTGCTTTGAATACGTCTGCGGCACGCCTCACGTATGAGTGGCCCACGACCCACACCTCCTTTTTCACAGCCGGTGATGTCTGACCGCTGGCCCGGTGTAGGGTCGACTGCATAGTCCGCTCCGCCTCGTAGGCTTGCGTAACTGAAAACCAAACAAAAACAAGAAGCGTGAGTACATTATTACAGCTTCACAACATGTGCAACCGCACGTATCTTTTGTAACAATTGGAGGACCAACGCCCCACTCGTTTCACTTGCTCAACATTAAGACCCCTGGCCGTAGCTTCCGTAGCAGCCCCTATCCGAAAGGAATGGGTCCCAAATTCGCCCGGGTTCAAGCCCGCAGCGGCAATTGACATCGCAAGCACCCGCTGAAACTGAAATTTCGTCAGTGGGGTGGCGTCAGCGTGTCTTAACAAAGTCCCCCCCCATGAAGCCACCCTTCGTGCTAGGTAATCCTCTAAACACTTTACCGGACACATGGAGGACCCAGGAATCCTGCGTATGATGACGCAGTCACCCATCCCATCTTGATCAGTCTTGGATTTTACAAAGGAGACAGTCATTGTTTCTCCCCTGATCTGAACGTGTTCCTGGCACAAACCCCCTGCCACATCCAGTTTGTTCCTTGCAACTAGTTCGCTTACCCGCATTGCTCCGTGAAATGCTAGCGTGAAAGCGGCTCGGAACAGCACCGCCTCAAACTGAGATGAACATGTGGCCGGGAGTGTGGCCAACAACTGGGACAATCTATCCAAACCTATCGGGCGCCTTTCATCTACTCTGCGACCCTCAAGGCGTTGCCACCCACGCAGCGCTTTCTGTACAACGAAAGACGCTGTTGGGTCCTGGATAGCGTGTGCTCTGGCAACAAAGGAAATGGCAGCACGATGCCTCTGGGCCGTAGCCACCGATTTCCCAGCCCTACGTAAGGACATCAGGAAATTCACTACCCCTTCCTCGTGACCCCAAAGTCGCTCTCTATCGCTCCCCAAAAAGGCTAAATAGGCCCGAAACGCCCCTTCGTATGCCTTCCTCGTCCTTGGTGCTAGACTCTCTCCCACGAGGTGACGAAGTTCGGGGCACCGAGAGACCAGAGAGCTTCGGGAAAGGGTGCCGGCTCTGGGTCCGCTGAGGGGAGGAAACCCGAAAAAGCCTGCATTTGAAAACGAGACAGTGCGTCAGCCGCCTGATTCATCACCCCTGGAACATGTTTTGCTCTGAATAGCACGTTCAATTGCATACATAGTAAAACAATTTCCTTAAGCAGTCTTAAAATCAGTTTACAACGTGCTGCCTGACTATTGATGCACTCGACCACGGTCATATTGTCAGACCAAAATATGACAGAGTGATCTTTGAACCCATCGGGCCATGTTCTCAAGGCCACCACGATGGGAAACAGTTCCAGGAAAGCAATATTACTCGTCAGACCATTCTCATGCCACCATGTTGGCCATCTTTGTGCCGACCATTTCGTGCCGAAGATGGCGCCAAAACCTATGCTTCCTGCTGAATCTGTCCACAGCCCCAGCTCTTCAGAAGACACGGCTGGTTCATTCCAGACGATTCTACCATTGAAGTCCGCCAGAAATGCTAACCAAATACGCATGTCCTGGCGGATCTCGGCCGATAGTCTCGTGCGATGATGGCACTCTTTAAGGCCGACCATCGCTTGGGCAATTGAACGGGAAAAGGGGCGGGCCATTGGTATTACCCTCAGGGCAAAATTCAACTGTCCCACCAACTGCTGTAATTGTTGCAGCGTAACTTTTGATGCATTTATACACACTTGCAGCGCAGCTCTGAACTTC